>NC_137177.1:68371203-69789953 GCF_951804945.1 Podarcis cretensis
GGCAGAGGGCAGGGCTATTCTGGGCAGAATGAAAGGTGGAACGTGGAGCAAAGAGTCTTGGTTGTTTTCTAATAAAATGCTTTGTGTGTCTACATCTAATCTTGCCCCTTGATAAGATTTATTTACAGTGGTACCTCGGGTTACAGACGCTTCAGAATTACAGACTCCGCCAACCCAGAAATAGTACCTCGGGTTAAGAACTTTGCTTCGGGGCGAGAACAGAAATCACGCAGCGGCGGTGCGACGGCAGCAGGAGGCCCCATTAGCTAAAGTGGTGCTTCAGATTAAGAACAGTTTCAGGTTAAGAACGGACCTCTGGAGAGCCAGCATGGTGTAGTGGTTAAGAGCGGTAGACTCGTAATCTGGTGAACCAGGTTTGCATCTCCGCTCCTCCACATGCAGCTGCTGGGTGACCTTGGTTAGTCACACTTCTCTGAAGCCTCTCAGCCCCACTCACCTCACAGAGTGTTTGTTGTGGGAGAGGAAGGGAAAGGAGAATGTTACCCGCTTTGAGACTCCTTCAGGTAGTGATAAAGTGGGATATCAAATGCAAACTCTTCTTCTAAAAATAACAAATAAAAATAAAAAAAGAACGGACCTCCGGAACGAATAAAGTTCTTAACCCAAGGTACCACTGTATTGGTGTGTGTTTTCCTTTTGTAAATTTACCAAAGAATAACATAAAAACCAGGATTAAGGGCTTTTCTCAGGACGTGGGAGGAGGGAATGTGTGCTGCATCCCCTTGGCAATGGCGACACTCGCTCTTCTATTGATAGGAAATGCTCTTTAGGGGTGATGACCAAAAAAATGAGGATCAGTTGGGTGGGAATGAGAAACGTCCCTGTTTTCATCTGAGGAATGCAAACAATTGGATGTTATTGTGATGGCCTGGGAATCCGATTCAGAGGCTGAACCGGAGGAATCCCAGCCTGCACAGGAGTCCCCGCCTCCAGGGCCGACTGAACTGGGGCAGGGCCTCGATTCTGAAGCGCCTGCACCTGTGCCGGATCCTCAGGAGCAGGAACCAGGTGAATCCACTCTGGCTCCAGAGGTGGTTGAGGACTCATTGCCTACAGGTGAGTCTCCCCCTGGGCCCAGTAACCCTTAAGCCTCTCCTGAACTGCAGAGGCTCAGGGCAGGGAACTGGTTTCTGCCAGGAGGAGTGCTCGCCTTAAGGCCAGGAGAGGCGGGTCTCCTGGGGGCCAGGACCGCCCCTGGCCTCAGAGAAGATAAAGGCCAGTCAGCCCAGTCCCAGGTTGCAGGAGCAACGTCGTTGATGAGCTGTTTCGGCCAGCATCCAGTCCTGTTTCCCCCAGAGTTCCTGTCCTTGCCCGGCTTCCCTCTGTGGACCCCGCTTCGCTCGAGGAGGACTGTCTGCCGACCCTCAACTCAGGTCCTGGACCTCGCCCCATCGTAACCTCCCCCCCCCCTGGACCAGCACAGTTATCCTGATACCGAATCCGTCCACTGGTCCATCATCTAGCTCATTATCGTCTCCTCTGAATCAGGGGTGGCTGCAAAGTACCTAAAAGGTTTTGTTTGAGAGCCAGTGTGGTGTAGTGGTTAAGAGTGGTAGACTCATAATCTGGGGAACTGGGTTGGCGTCTCTGCTCCTCCACATGCAGCTGCTGGGTGACCTTGGGCCAGTCACACTTCTTTGAAGTCTCTCAGCCCCACTCACCTCACAGAGTGTTTGTTGTGGGGGAGGAAGGCAATGTTAGCCACTTTGAGATTCCTTAAAAAGGGAATGAAAGGTGGGATATCAAATCCAAACTCTTCTTCTTGTTGTTGCTTTGGTTTTTACAAGGGGGTGGCACATGCCTTGATACAATTTTGCATAGAGTGCCTCTGAGCATATTGAGATGGCGGGTGGCTGGAGCAGTGTGCCCAGACACCCTGTAAGCCAGGCACAGGTGCCAACCTGAATAAAATTATTGGGGGGGCAGGTAAGCCCCATACAATTGACCAAATGACATTGTGGATGCACAGCATTTGAATGACAATGCCCATCAACTTTGGGGTGGGGCAGCCCCCTCAAATATTTTATGGGGAGGCGAAGGGACTCGGCCCCTAGGAGTTGGCTGCTATGAAACCAGGGAGCGGGAGCCTCAGGCCTGCAGTTCCACATCTCTAGCCTATACTGAGGTGGTGAAAAAAATAACCCTCTGCAGCACCATTGCGGTATGTCAGAGAGATGCTCCATTTTCCTTGCACATCGTCACAACCTGGAGTCAAGCTGAACAAGCCAATCCACCTTGCACCTTACAAGGGAAGCTGTGACATTGGCAACATGATGGATCATTCATTTCTCTCTCTCTCCACCGCGCCTCCCCACCCCCCATCATTTGAACTAATCAATGGCTTTATTTCACGCCACTTCGCCTGCTCCTTCCCTCTCTCCTCGCTTCTAATGATGTTCGCAATCGGTCCCATTAATCCCCAGTAACTCGCTTGGTTCTTGCACAGCCGCCGCATCCGCTTCTCCTCCTGTTTCAAGTAATTGGGCTGGCTGATTCATGGCTTGCCAAGTTCCTCTCTTCAAAGGGGAACCCAGGCTCCCGAAGCCAAACATGAATTTCGGGAAATTTACACGATAAGGTCCCAATCCGCACAGAACCCTTGAAGGTCAGCTGGAATAATCCACAACTGTGCTCTAGGTTTCTTTATAGGTCAACCTTTGGCAGTGTGGTGTAGTGGTTAGAGTGTACGTGGGAACTGGGACATGGCAGACCAGAGTTCAAATCCCCACACACCCATGAAACACACTGGGTTGCCTTGCGGGCAAGTCCTTGCCTCTCTGCCTAACTACCTCACAGGGTTGTTGTGAGGATAAAATGGGAAGAGGGGGAATTGTGTACACCAAGTGAAGCTCCTTGGAGGAAAGGAAGGATAGGAATGTAGTAGTAGTAATAATAATAATAATAATAATAATAATAATAATAATACTATCTCGGGTCCTTTGGGTGTTTGGGCCTGCAATTCCCGTTGGCATGGAGAAAAGGAAGGAAGATGTGGGTGACCGTTTTGAGTTCTTACTTGCCCTTCACCAGAGAGCAGGTTGCAACTATTTAAAACAACTATTAAAAGCAGCTGAAAACAATGACAGTCACAGGAATAGGCTGGTTCCTGAAATTATAAGTCTAAGGTGTAAAAGGATGCATCTTTTGCATATGATGGGGACTTTATATTGAAGGTGGGAGATGCCCCTCCATGGGGTGGGAGTTACATAGGCTAGGGGCTGCCACCACAAAGGTACTCTCCTGGGCTGCCACTCCCTGAGCTTTGGAGGGTGCTGGGACTTCCAAGAATGCCCTCTCTGCTGCTCTCTGTGTGGGATGTAATATAAGCAGTCATGTACAACACTTCCTGTTTGCCCAGAGAGGACACACAGGGGGTGTTACCCCAGCCAGGAGAACTTCCTCTCCCACATGTCTGGAGCATCCTCCCCCTGCGTGTGACCAGGTAGATGGGCGTGACCCTGGCATACCCCATAAAAGGGCTGGTCACGCAGCCATCTTCCTGTTGACCCCTTACTCTCTTCAACTTCTTAATGCTCTTGATACCCTTGCACATGGGCTCAGTCCCCATATGGGATGAACTCTCTTCTGTAACTACAAGCTAAAGCTTGCCTTCAGGGAACCTACTGTGAACTGAATGTAAGTAAACTTCTTATCATCACTTAAAGAAGACTGTTGTGCCTTTATTCTTTTTAAGAGGGAACAAAGGGGATTTACCAGGAACAAACCCAATATGGACAAGCCAGATTGGATTGCTTAACTCAAGAGATTCAGACGAATCAACCAACTAGCTTCCTGCAATATACAAGGGAATGTACTCTGCTACCAGCTCACTACAGTGAGTGAGGAAGGATAATATTTAAATCAATATATCCTCTCCTACTATCCACCACATTCCCACACTCAACTCCTGAGAGGGTCTGTAGAGAAGGAGGTTCTCCTTCAGATATTCAGGACCTAAATTAATGGTGTGTTTCACAACTGAAGTAATGCACACTAGACATTTAAAGTGTTTGTGGGGCAGAGAGAGAAGATGATTAATCCCAGGGTCTGAAGTTACTTAAATATGTAACTCAACAAAACAAGTCATTTGTGTTGTTTTCAAGGTATATATACATATATATTCTACAGATTGGTTATTTGATCATCAGGGACCGAACGGCAGGTTTATTTCTTGAAGATGGTCTTGTAAATCCATTTCTGGAAGTTGGAGACTGCCGTGTAGACACCTGGGTATCTGGGGCTGGCACAGCTGTGGCCCCAGGAAACAATCCCAAAAACACGCCCTTCACACACTAAGGGGCCCCCAGAATCGCCCTGGTGGGAGAAAGAAAGGGGGGTGGAAACACAGTGAAGAGAATTAGCATTAAAGCTTTGTCAAAGCAGCTGCTAATATCCATCGGTTCTTTATATTAAAAAGCAAACTACATTTTTAAAAAGTAATTTCACAAAGCTGTTTTAAAGTCTCGACCCATCCCCACCTGGTCCCTGTTGGAAGCATAACACTCAAAAGGAAGAGTGGCACGTTTTAGGATCCAGTTTCTGGAATAGCCAGACAAGTTTCTTGGTATTGGCTCCTAAGTATGGACCATTAAGGTAACAAAGGAAGTGGCTCTGTGCAGGATTCAAACACAAACAGGTGGGCCCCCTCTCTCAACTAGCCGTTAGCTGGTCTGACTTGAGGTGTGCATGAGAGAGCTAGAAGCAGGCAGAGAACAGAGAGGCAGAGACATGCTTGGTTTCTGCTTGAACCCAAGGCTGCAGCTCTGGGAGAAGCAAGACTTTATTGGGGTGTTAATGTTGTGAAAGGTAGAAAGGCAAGTGTGGTGTGTGTGTGTGTGTGTGTGTGTGTGTGTGTGTGTGTGTGTTTGTGTAAAAGGTAAACGTAAAGGATCCCTGGATGGTTAAGTCCAGTCAAAAGTGACTATGGGGTTGCAGCGCTCATCTCGCTTTCAGGCCGAGAGAGCACAGACAGCTTTCTGAGTCGTGTGGCCAGCATGACTAAACTGCTTCTGGTGCAACCACGTTTACTTTCCTGCTACCTATTTATCTACTTGCACCGGTGTGCTTTTGAACTGCTAGATTGGCAGGAGCTGGGGCAGAGCAATGGGAGCTCACCCCGTCATGGGGATTCAAACCACCAATCTTCTGATCAGCAAGCCCAAGAGGCTCAGTGGTTTAGACCACAGCACCACCCATGTTCTTTACTTTTACCTTTGTGTGTGTACTAGAAGCTAGAAGCAGGCTGCCGGCTGGGCAGTTGAGTGACAAAGGAATGCCTGATTTCTGCTGGAATCAAAGCCTGTGGCTATGGGAAGACCCTCTTAGATTTGGGGTGCTAATGCTGTAATCTCCTCCATTGTAGGTTTGGGTTGTATATATTTAGGGTGGTATGCAACAATATGTGTCTAGGTGCATGACTGAGCATGGAAGTGTGCAGTCATCGCCTCCAAAATTTAATTGCTAGGAAAGAGGGAGGGGGTGAACCCCAAAGAGCAGCAACATCATCAGCTCTCTGGAAGAACATTTCAAGAAGGGATCTCCCAGCCTGTCAAAGATGAGAACAGCAATTTATGGGCAACCAGGAAAACTGGGACTGGTAAAGCAGGAAGTACTGGATTATCTGCCCTTGGAATTAAGCCCTTCTCAAATAAAGATGAATCACAGCTGAAGGAGAAACGCAGAAGGTGGGCAGCAGGGAAAGGTTTATTTCTGAAAGGTACAGAGTGGGGGTGATTCAATCAACGCAGACACCATTCTGGAAGATAACGGGAAAGTACAGTACAGGGTGGGGAGAACCCTCTTTCATATCCAAAAACCCAGGGGTGGCATGGAGTCTCCAGCCTATTGGCAGAGAGGGGATGTGGCTAGGGAGAGTCTCAAGGGCCAGATAAAAAGAGCTAGAGGGCCACATTTGGCTCTCGGGCTTGAGAACATAAGGAGAGTCGGCAAGATCAGGCCAATGGACCAGCTAGTCTAGCCTCCTAGACTAGAGTATGGACCAGCTAGTCTAGCCGCCAAGAGCCAGTGTGGTGTAGTGGTTTAGAGCAGTAGTCTCGTAATCTGGTGAACTGGGTTTGATTCCCTGCTCCTCCACATGCATCTGCTGGGTGACCTTGGGCTAGTCACACTTCTCTGAAGTCTCTCAGCCCCACTCACCTCACAGACTGTTTGTTATGGGGGAGGAAGGGAAGGGAGAATGTTAGCCGCTTTGAGACTCCTTAGGGTAGTGATAAAGCGGGATATCAAATCCAAACTCTTCTTCTTCTTCCTGTTCTCACAGAAGCCACCCAGATGGCTGTGGGAAAACCGTAAGCAGGATTCGAACACAAGAGCCCTCTCCCTTCCTGTGGTTTCCAGCAACTGCTATTCAGGAAGCGTTACTGCCTCTGACTGAGACCCCAACCCACCCTCCCTGCACTAAGCTGATCAGTTTTCCAAAGAGGCGTTTAGTCTTCCAAACTTCCTCTGCTAAACGGACACCGGCATTTACCTGGCAGGCATCTTTCCCCCCGGTGTTGAACCCGGCGCAGATCATGTTCCTGGTGATGTACCCAGCGTACGAAGAGGAGCTGTTGCACTTCCACGTGGAGATGATGGGGAGGTGGACGCTGCGCAGAGTGTCTGACGTCCTGCCCCCGATGGGAGTGGTGTAACCCCAACCGGAGACTTGGCAGAAACGTCCGTCCCGGACTGTGGCTCCTTGCTGGGGAAGGGGCACGATGGAGACAAAGGGGCTGTAGGCCACTGGCCGGTTCAGCTGTTTTGAGACATCAAGGGATGGGGGTGGGGGCAGTTCACTTATTCCATCAATTCAATCTCACCCTGATGCAGACCCTCCAGTTTGGGCCGGTGGTGCCAATGGTTGGCATGTTCAGGTGTATGCAAAGAACCCACACCTGAGCAGCAGCTCCATTGACCTCCTTCATCATTGCAACCTTCTCACTCAGTTGCCATTTGTTCAAGCCCAGACACTGGTGCAGCATCAGTCAAGAGAGGATTGGCAGATGCCACTGCCTGCTTGCTCATTGACTTTTAAAATTTTTATCTTTAAATGATATTTACTGAGTTTCCATTTTATAACATGTAAATACAATCTTTGTTTTTTCACATAAACTCAAGCTCATTTGAGCTCATTGACTTCCCCCCACCTCATGGTTACTTTATTTATTTGCTATATCACCACATTTCTAATTTCCTCCCTTTCCTATTGTCCTATTTAATTTATCTGTAAAAAGGTAGAATCTTCAACCTTATAAGCCTTTTCAAATCATTCCTGCCAATGTTGTTAACTGTTTACAATTGTCCTTCAAATATTGTATAAATTTTCCCCAATCTTTTTGGAAACTTGATCTCGCTGGTTTTGGATTTTAACCAGTCAGCTTCGCCATATTCCATCATCTTCGTCTGCCACTCTTCCATTGTTGGTAACTCCTGTTGTTTCCATTTTTGGGCTATTAAAATTCTTGCTGCAGTGGTTGCATACATAAGTAATTTTTGATCTCTTTTAGGAATTTCTTCTCCTGCTATACCCAGTAAAAACGCTTCTGGCTTTTTAACAAATCATATATATATATATATGTATGTATGTATATATATAAAATTCCAGAAGGTTTTCATGTCCACATATGGTAAAAATCCCCTTCTTTTTCTTTACATTTCCAACATTCCTTATTTTTCATTTTATACATTTTACAAAGTTTAGTTGGCGTTAACTACCGCCTATACATCATTTTCTTTTCTTTTTCCTTTTTTTATTATACATTTTATAAATTTCCATCCAATTATTCATTTAATCCCACATACAACAAATTATAACTGTTTTTGACTTCCTTCAGCATCTCTGACAATCATCCATATTTATACCTTTAATACACATTCCCTTCTTTCGTATTGCCATTGTTCCTCCTTACTCCCATTGTTTGTAATAAACAATACTTTTTTTTTTACAGTGCCTCTTTAAATCCCACTAGCGTTGTATTTACACCACATATATTTTTCAGATAATCCCCAAATTTTCCCCAGTCCTCGATGAACTTTTGGTCTTTAGTGCATCTGATTTTCCCAGTTAGTTTATCCAGTTCTGCATAGTCTACCAATTTTGATCTCCATTCTTCTATCGTCGGTATCTCCTCTTGTTTCCATACATTGTTTACATCATTTTCATAATATTTTCTTTCAGTGCACTGTAGGCTGTAAATTTAATGCTTGCTCATTGACTCTTTGCCCAGCACTGATGCATTGAATTGTTCTTTGAAACAGAAGTTATACTGTTACATACAGCCTGTTACATCGCAGCAAGCAAGCTGGCAAAAACAATATGGAGGCAGAAGAAGAGGAACAGCTGTGAAAACGAGGGTATTATAGATTTAGGAGGGGGACCCCCCCCCCAAAAAAAAACCTGTAGAAATGAATAAATGCTAGGAATTTGTTTCATTGGCATACTGACGCAGGCCTGGCCAGTGGTTCCTGGCCTTCCTTCCTTCAGAACTAACAGCTGTAAGTTCTGGGATCCTGAGGTCAGGGGCGGTATGTCCCATTTTGGTACTTGAGGCAAAACAGGAAGTGCTGCCCTGCTCTGCCACGCCACCGCTTGCCACCTCTGTGCCACCTCTGATTCCAAAGGGGACCTCGGTCAGCATATTCACAATCACAGGGGATGCACTGGGGCAAACACGGAGGTGCAAAAGCGGCGGTGGTGGTGGGCGGATTCCCTGGGGCTGGCAGCGAAAGGAAAGCAATTTTAAATGTAAATACTTAAACTAATCCTTTTCCCTATGTATTTTTAAAAAGCACTATTGTATATCTATATTTTCCATTTTGTCTTTATATGCAGATACGGTTCAAGGCTTGAAATAAAATTATTTGTCAGCATAACTTTTGTGAAAATTATTTATATGCTTACTTATTTATAAGACTTCAGTTATCCCAAGGGTAAAAAAAAGGGGGGGCAACATTATCTACCTGGCCTGGGCCTCTGCCTGGCTCTGCAAGACCCTGGGCATTGGTGCCGATTCCCTGAAAGAGCTTGCAAGATCTCACCCAAATCTCATGAGATCTTTTGCTCTCCTTGACATTGCTCTCTTTGCAAGACTTTGGTGAGATCTCGCAAGACCTTACAGGAAACCAGCACCTATACTGGCACCGCTTCTCTGGCAGAGATGGGGCCATGGCAGGAGGCATCCATGAGGCTTCACACCACTTTGTGGGTGGGCCGGCCTTGCCTGAGGTCGTTATGGGCATACACACTGGTATCTGTTTACCTGTGAGCACAAACCTTTAAAAAAAAAAAAAGTTTCTCAGTCTACCAGATTTGCACAAAACAGCAGCCATATGTTGTTTGTGTGTGTGTGCGTGCGTTGCTCCAAGCCAGGAAAGCTGAGATACATGGGGATTAGTTTACATGTGCACATGCACCTTTTGTGATCTACCATGCTTGCACAAAACTAAAAATAAGTGATGCCTCACCCCAAACTAGGTAAGGATTTGGAGCTGTTCACATGAAAGGCTGCCCGACACTTCATTTCCGCCACCTTCCCTCCCCAGCTCAACAGCTTTGATTTCCTAAAAAAAAGCTGAACAACTTTGCCTGCCCTTCCCAAAAATTCTGGCTATGCCCATGGCTGGTGTTTCTCCATTTTCTTTGTTTTTCAGTCCCCCACATAATTGCAATTTTAAAAAGTCACCGTTTTCAAAGATCTGGCCAGCAGGCTGTGGATCCTGACGCACCTGGGCATGCCGTCCACAACTCCAGCTGAAACTTTCCCTTTCTTTCAATCCTGACCCTGTTCTGTCACCTAGGAAAACTTTGTTACCTTGATAAGCATGATGTCTGCATTTTTGGAAGTGGCGCTGTATTCTGGGTGGACCACCATGCGGGCAGGTCGGAAGATCTGTTCCGTGCCTTCAAATGTGGAAAGCGAATATTCCCCGGCTACGATCAGCATCTGGTGGATTCTGAAAGAGGAGCAAGAAAACGGGATGAGGGTGGATTTATCGCAAACATGTCAGATTTGGGTTAGGCAGGGGTCTGTTATGCAGGACTGTCAGATCTTGATATGTCTTTGGGCTTACCACAGATAGGTAGTATAGTAACCTCTCCAGAACCGTATAAGACAGTAGTTAATGTATTCTTCGCTCTATGAGACATACTTTTCCCCTCCTAAAAAGCAAGGGGAAATGTGTGTGTGTGTTATGGAGTGAATGCAGGCTGCAAGGCTACCCCAGAAGCAAGAAGGGGTGTGCAGCGCTCCCTCTCGCTGTTCTGGCTTCTGGGATAGCCCCACGAAGCCTCCACAGGGCATAGGGGGGGGGCCTTCATCCCGCTGCTCTGCAGAGGCTTCATGCAGCTATCCCTGGCTTTTGCGGGAGGTGAGGGAAGGGACAGAGAGAGCTGCTCTGTCCCTTCCCCCACTTCCCAGAAAAGCCCCCAAGAGCCACACTCCCTTTAAAGAGTGTGCGGCTCTTGCGGGAGGTGGAGGGAAAGCCAGGAGGGCAAGAGGGATTGGTGCGCACCAATCCCGCTTGCTCTCCTGGCTTCAGGGATAGTGCTCCCTCTTCGCTCATGAGGCTTTGCGTTGCTTTCTTATTTCTTGTTTTTCTCCCCTAAAAACTAGGTGCGTCTTATTGTCCGGTGCGTCTAATAGAGCGAAAAATACGGTAATTTGTAGGAAGAACTTTGCTGTAAAACTGGCAATGGGGGGGGGATCTGACTAAAAGCTGTCCACTGCCCCTTTTCTCAGGTTTCTTCCTCTATCCACCTGCTACTTCATGCTCCTTTCCCATTAAATTACTACTCTACAAAATTTTCCTTCAGCCACTGATACAGAAATAATTGGGGTGGTTGGCTTTTGCTGCCCAGCTCCCCAAGGGACTAAGTCCCCTAAGTCCATGATCAGTCAGAGATGAACGGATGGAGGCAGGATGCAATGAAAGCAAGGCAGATCTTTATACTACTACTACTACTAATAATAATAATTTATTACTTATACCCTGCCCATCTGGCTGGGCTTCCCCAGCCACTCTGGGTGGCTTCCAACAAAATATTAAAATACAGCAATCCATCAAACATTAAAAGCTTCCCTAAACAGGGCTGCCTTCAGATGTCTTCTAAAAGTCTGGTAGTTGTTGTTGTCTTTGACATCTGGTGGGAGGGTGTTCCACAGGGCAGGTGCTACTACTGAGAAGGCCCTCTGCCGGGTTCCCTGGACCTCAGTGTCTGGGTAGAACAATGGGGGTGGAGACGTTCCTTCAGATATACTGAGCCGAGGCCATTTAGGGCTTTAAAGGTCAGTACCAACACTTTGAATTGTGCTCAGAAACATACTGGGAGCCAATGTAGGTCTTTCAAGACCAGTGTTATGTGGTCTCGGCGGCCGCTCCCAATCACCACTCTAGCTGCCGCATTCTGGATTAGTTGTAGTTTCCATGTCACCTTCAAAGGTATCCCCAAATAGAGCGCATTGCAGTAGTCCAAGCGAGAGATAACCAGAGCATGCACCACTCTGGTGAGACAGTCTGCAGGCAGGTAGGGTCTCAGCCTGTGTACCAGATGGAGCTGGTAAACAGCTGCCCTGGACACAGAATTGACCTGCACCTCCCTGGACAGCTGCGAGTCCAAAATTACTCTCAGGCTGCGCACCTGGCCCTTCAGGGGCACAGTTACCCCATTCAGGACCAGGGAGTCCTCCACACCCGCCCGCCTCCTGTCCCCCCAAAACAGTACTTCTGTCTTGTCAGGATTCAACCTCAATCTGTTAGCTGCCATCCATCCTCCAACCGCCTCCAGACACTCACACAGGACCTTCACCGCCTCCACTTTATTTTTCTGTTGCAACAGAGTTCCCTCCCCTCCTAGCAAGGAGGCAAGAGGGACTCAAAACCAAGAAGAAACATCTCTTTCTGCTTTGGATTTTGAACCTTTGACGTGCTTTTGAGTTTGTGCAACGTTTCCAAATCAGTGCTGCCTATTACTGACCGGCTCCCACCAACCTATTTTGATGCAGGATGTCCGATGGATGGACCTGGAGAGCGTTCAGATGTTCTGCTGTGTGCCTTGGCTCCTTACCCTGTTTTGCAGTGGGCGGCAGTCAGGACCCAGTTCCGACTGATGAGGGCTCCACCACAGAAATGGTAGCCTGTATTCCTTTTCAGAGAGACCAGGTACTTGGAAGAGTGGGGTGAAACTATGTAGCCCCCAATGATCCGTTGGGAGTCGCTCGCGCCATCTGCAGAGCGGAGGGGAAGAACTGTCATACAATAATCAGAATCTCTGATGGGGCAAAAATCTATACACGGGACCCAGCAACGATTGAAGGCTCCTCCAAATGTACTTTTTTAATTGTACATTTATTACAGTTTATGTGTGGTCATTTCAACACAGCTTGGGCCTCACAAAAGCAGTTGAAGGGTTGTTGCGCCCAACGCCAGTCCTACTCAGAGTAGACCAGTGCTTTTTTCTTGGGGGGGTTACGCAGGGATACGCAAAGCCTTAAACATTTGTGAATCTTTGTACTTTTGTCCATTTACTGCATTTATTTTTCCCGATTTGAACTATAAAATGGGGGTTTTCTTGAGTCAAAATACCCCTAACATTTAATTTTTTTATATAGAAAAAAAGCACTGGAATAGACCCAGTGAAAATAATGGACATGACCCACCTAGGCCTGGTGACTTCAGTGGGTTAACTCTGAGTGGGACCCATTCTGCTTTGTTTCCAATTAGCGCACACCCAATAATTTCCTGCTCTGATCTTGCTACTTTTTAAAACCACAATCATTCCATTTTAGGGTTTTTCTTTGTCTTGTCCTGTATTTGTTGCACTTTTGCAAGATGTCCTCTCCTGACTGGGCAAAAGACTGGGCAAACGTCACTGGTCAACTGGTGTAAAGCAAAATGATGTGTGGGCAGCCCAGTATAAATCTGCTACTAGTGCATTATTATTGTATCCGTAACATGTTGCAGAAAACACACAACAGCCACCAATTTGGAGGGACCCCTAGTCTAACCTAGAAGTTTTTATAAGGGTCAGATAGAACCACATGACCTGCTCTGACCTATCATTGTTGAGGCTCCCTAGAGACGTAACTGAAACTGCAACAGATTGCTGCAGCGTGAAGTGCTGCTACTGCTCAGTGTTTCAGCCACTCAGCCAGGCCCTCCCCAGTGTTACTATCCACTTCGCTCCCTACCCCCATGCTCACTGAGCCTGCTTGGTCCTAACTGGGCTGCTGGGGGTGGGGGAGGTGCCCTATCCTTAATTCCTTCCACCCTTGCAATCTTTTCTGGACTTCTGCAAACATTGGGATTTCACACTTGTGCACGGTGGTGCTGTTTTCATCCCATAAGCCAGGGGTTTTCATCCTTTTTGGGTCCACGGCTCTGTTGACCAACTACATTCTTTCTGCGGCACCCTTGTGGGGCCCAGTTATGTCACCCTGTTATGTACTGAGTTGAATAGGATCCAAAATGCAGCAGTCTGATTGGTCCTAGAACAATGGAGCAGTATGAGTGGTCCGCAGGAGCCACCCAATCCAGCTCCAGGTGGAAGTGAATCCACAACCTGATTGGCCTACAGGAGAATCCCGGAATTAGCCAATCACATGCAGCCCATTGTGTAAATAATGTATATAAAGCAGATATTGTGGGGAACTTCCATTCCTCCTCACCACTATGAGCTGAATAAAGAGCATGAAATCCACTCTCGACTCCCAGTATATTTCACACCCCTTGCCTGCAGAGCTGGCAGCCCCTCACCCCTTTTCGAACAGCCTCCCTTGTGGAGTGTTCCCTCAGCCTCCTCTCTTCTCCCCTCTCCTTGGGAGGCCTCTGAGCAGCCGAAGCTGCTGCCCTGGTCTCTGAGCTCCCCGCCCCTGCCTCAAAGAAAGGTGCCTCTTCACACTGCCCCATGGGATCCTGGGAAGCAACCCCTGGCCAGCCCCAGAGGCACCATTCATTCACCTGGGGAGCTTGCAGCCAAGGCTCCTGCAACAAACAGCAGCCCAAGCCTTTGGGAGGCTGAGATGCGAGAGGGCATCGGAGGAGCGAGGGAAGGAAAAAGGGAAAGAAGCCAGTACAGTGGTACCTCGGGTTAAGTAGTTAGGGTAATTCGTTCCGGAGGTCCGTTCTTAACCTGAAGCACCACTTTAGCTAATGGGGCCTCCTCCTGCTGCTGTTCCGCCGCAGCACAATTTCTATTCTCATCCTGAAGCAATGTTCTTAACCTGAGGTAATATTTCTGGGTTAGCGGAGTCTGTAACCTGAAGCGTATCTAATCCGAGGTTCCACTGCATTGCCCGCGGCACCTCTGACCATCATTCAAGGGACCCCAGGGTGCCACGGCACACTGGTTGAAGACCACTGCCATAAGCAACTACACTTGGAGAATTACGGTACTATATAGGACAGGAAGCTGTTAATAGATAGCCTTAGAGACGCCTCCTCTGACCATCACTGATTACCACACCAGTCGTTGCCTCATTCATTCGCTCAGTTTTCAGAGAGAATACAAGGCAGCATTGCTGGCGAATCCATTTTATTCCAGCGTTTTCTGTGTTGTTCTCCAGTCTTTCCTCAGACTTGATTCATGATGATTCACTGCACTGCACCCCACCATTAAAATACAATTTCAGCAGACTGTTCAGTGTGAATGTGCTGGTGAGGTTTCTCCCTCCTACTGGCCCTTTAATTAGTCATTTCCTGTTCTCGGTATGTGCCTGCTTTAAAAAGAAAAGAAAATACTGAAAGGCTACCAGTTCCCAATCTCTCTTTTCCACGAATGCCTTGCCATTTAAAGATAATGTTCTTTCTTTTAAAAATCAATTGGCTTTCTGCAGGCAATAGAAGATCTGATTATTCCAGCAAGTTTTTACTGCTGTGAACATTTTATTACTAAACTCTTACTGCCAAGTTTACTGCTGCTTACTTTATGCTCAATTTTATTGGGCTAAAAATTTAAAAGGTTTTATTCTGTTTTCTTCTTTTTTTAAAAAAATAAAAATCTTCTGCTATTCTAACTGTTTTGCTCTTCCTACACTTTTTTGTTTTTTTTTTAAAAGTGGGGTGGGAACCACTTCCCTAACCTGGTTCTGGAGTCAAATATAACCCCAGTTAAAAAGACAAAACAAAATTATGCTTGATAATGGTACCAATATATTGGGTAAAAATGAAACTGAATTAAGGATGGCTGTTTTGAAAACTGGAATTCAACCATAACAGTATGTTCTGCATCCTGTAAGGGGAAACTTTGCTAGTTTCCTCTCATTATTCAGAGGGGGAAATGATGAGAATCACTCCGACAGGAGGCAGCGATGGGCATTCAACGGATGGCTTTGAAAGATGATTTGACAAAGTCATGGAAGAGAAGGCTATCCATGACTACACTATGCCTCCAGGGTCAGAGGCAGTAATGCCATCGGATACCAGTTGCTGGAAATTCCAGGAGGGGAGAGTACAGCATTCCTCAAGCTCTGCTCACATGCTTCCCCCAGGCATCTGGTTGGCCACTGTGAAGTCTAGATGGGCCACTGGCTTGATCCAGCACGCCCTTCTTGAGTTCAGAGGAAACCTCCCTCCCATGGAATTTACTTCTGCTTAGACAACACTCAGAATCTTGACTGTTATGTACTAAGCTTGGAACCATAGAACAATAGGCAAGTAGGATCCTAGAATGCAACAACTGATTGGAAAAGACCAATCAGGCTCCAGGAGGAAGTTAATCAGCCTATGAGGCTGGTACGATCGTAGAATGCAACAACTGATTGGCTTGCAGGAAAAGACCAATCAGACTTCAGGAGGGAAGCAGAATCAGCCAATCAGACGGGACTCGCTGTGTAAATAATGTATAAAAGCCTGAGGTTTGGGGAGCAATTCAATCACTGTTTTACAAGCTGCAATAAAGAGCATGAAATCACTACAGGACTCTGAGTATATTTCATTGACCAAAGAGATAGACGTTACCAGATAAAGTAAAACGATCTCAAAGGTCATGTGCAGGGGTCAGCAAACTTTTTCAGCAGGGAGCCAGTCCACTGTCCCTCAGACCTTGTGGTGGGCCAGACTATATTTTGGAAAAATATATAAATGAATTCCTATGCCCCACAAATAAACCAGAGATGCATCTTAAATAAAAGCACACATTCTACTCATGTAAAAAAATCAGACAGGCCCCACAAATAACCCAGAGATGCATTTAAAATAAAAGCACACATTCTACTCATGTAAAAACATCAGGCAGGCCCCACAAATAACCCAGAGATGCATTTTAAATAAAAGGACACAT
The DNA here is from genome assembly GCF_951804945.1 of Podarcis cretensis. Taxonomy (NCBI): domain Eukaryota; kingdom Metazoa; phylum Chordata; class Lepidosauria; order Squamata; family Lacertidae; genus Podarcis; species Podarcis cretensis. The sequence continues at coordinate 68,387,501 of NC_137177.1, forward strand.
TCTACTCATGTAAAAACATGCTGATTCCCAGACCGTCTGCATAATAATAATAATAATAATAATAATTTATTATTTATACCCCGCCCATCTGGCTGGGCCTCCCCAGCCACTCTGGGCGGCTTCCATAGAAAGCAAAAATACAATAAAATATCACACGTTAAAAACTTCCCTGAACAGGGCTGCCTTAAGATGTCTTCTGAATGTCAGGTAGTTGTTAATCGCTTTGACATCTGCTGGAAGGGCGTTCCACAGGGCGGGCGCCACTACCGAGAAGGCCCTCTGCCTGGTTCCCTGTAGCTTTACTTCTCGCAGTGAGGGAACCGCCAGAAGGCCCTCGGCGCTAGACCTCAGCGTCCGGGCAGAATGATGGGGGTGGAGACGCTCCTTCAGGTATACTGGACCGAGGCCGTTTAGGGATTGCAGGTCGGATTTAGAAGGCAATTGGGCCGGATCCAGCCCCTGGGCCTTGGTTTGCCTACCCATAGTCACGTGGAACCACAGTTTTAATTTTCCTTCCAGTTGATTGCGAAAAGGCAACACCTGAGCAGCGCAGTCCTCCTGTGGAGGCAACCAGCGACAGCTCTTTTAAATGCACATTTAAGAGTTGCCTTTTTGAAATATAAGTGTACCGTTTTTCAAAAGAAAAACGTCTGGAAATTGGAAGAGGAGACTTTTCAGGAAGCAAGAACATCCAAATTTATGTTCTCTGGAGTGGAGATAATTGTTCTGTTATGCAGTGTCACTTTAGTTCAGGGGGAGGGTTAAAGTGCTTTAAAAAAAATAACAGGTAATGTGACTTCTTAATCTGCATGTTCTTACACATGCTTAGAGTCACAGAACTGTAGAGTTGGAAGAGACCCTAAGGATCATGTAGTCCAGCCCCCTGCAATACAGAAATCTCAACTAGATGACAAATGACAGATGGCCATCCAACCTCTGCTTAAAAACCTCCAAGGAGGGAGATTCCACAACCTCCCAAGGGAGACCATTCCACTGGCGAACAGCTCTTACTATCAGAAAGTTCTTCCTGAGGTTTAGCTGGAATCTCCTTTCTTGTAACTTGAATCCATTGATTTTGATCCTATCCTCCAGAGCAGGAGAAAACAAGCTTGCTCCATCTTCCATGTGGCAGCCCTTTAGATATTTGAAGATGGCTATTGTGGCACTGTGGGTTAAACCACAGGGCCTAGGACTTGCCGATCAGAAGGTCGGCGGTTCGAATCCCCGTGACAGGGTGAGCTCCCATTGCTCTGTCCCTGCTTCTGCCAACCTAGCAGTTCGAAAGCACGTCAAAGTGCAAGTAGATAAATAGGTACCGCTCCGGCGGGAAGGTAAACAGCGTTTCTATGCGCTGCTCTGGTTCGCCAGAAGCGGCTTAGTCATGCTGGCCACATGACCCAGAAGCTGTGTGCCGGCTCCCTCGGCCAATAAAGCAAGATGAGCGCCGCAGCCCCAGAGTTGGTTACGACTGGACCTAATGGTCAGGGGTCCCTTTACCTTTATTATATCTCCTCCCAGTCTCCTCTTTTCCAGGCAAAACACCCCCAACTCCCTCAACCATTCCTCATCAGGCTTGGTTTCCAGACCCCTTGATCATCTTGGTTGCCCTCCTCTGTGCATGTTCCAGCTTGTCAATATCCTTCTTAAACTGTGGTGCCCAGAAGTGGACACAGGACTCCACGTGTGGTCTGACCAAGGCGGAATAGAGCGGGGCTATGGCTTCCCTTGATCTGGACACTAGACCTCTGTGGATACAGCCTAGAATAGCATTAGCTTTTTCTTTTCTTTTGCTGGCGGTAAATCCCATTGAATTCAGTGGGGCTTTGTTTAGGGAAAGCATGCTCACCATTGCAGTGCCTATAAACGACGTTGATTTGCCAGAGGTTATTTGTTTAATTTACACAAGCTGCAAAATCCCAATTTCCTTGGCAGAGAATCTGCATCGCCGTGGTGCAAAATGCCCTACAGCTCTGCAGCACAGCAGATGCTTGGCTTGCAAAAAGTCTCCTTCATCCTTTTTTTTTAAAAAAAAAAAATATTTAAAGGATCGGCTAGCTAGAAGGTTGATTGACAGCTCCTCCGCTTGGTTGCTCAAAGGCCTGCTGCCAGTCAGAGCAGGCGGTATACTTAGGCTACATGGTGTCTACATTGGTGTATACAGTGAGTGCTGGTGCCCATTGGGACTGGTAGGGTTGTTGCAGGAATTTATATATAGTTTGGGGGGGTTGCCCCTCCAGCAGATATCATGCACATGCAGCCCACTACCAAAACCAGCACAATCGCTTTTGTGACTTTTTTTTTTTAAATAATATTTATTAAAAATTTTCCAGAATAAAAAGGAAAGATAGCAAGAAAAAAAGAAAAAACAAATATGATTTACACTTGGTTTCAGTGGCATCTTTCCCGGACTTCCCCCCCTCCCCCTCTTGTATTCCATTTCCCTTAAATTGATTCCACAGATTCTTACCCCAAATTTTAAAACCTTATTTGTAATTTTAAATAACCCATTTATTCCAAATTAATTTATCTTATTTATCTTAATGAACCATTTCTCCTTATATTTTATATAATTCCCTAAGATCGACCCCATTTCCCTTCCACGAATTCCCCTATTTTCAAACAACAAACATGAAAAAAGAAAAGAAAGAAATAATATATAATTTTACAGCCTTTGGATTCCAAATCTCTCCCCCCCCCCCCCATTCCCCGGTTCCAATCCCCAAAGTTCATCCATTGTCTACTGCCAGCCTGGTGTATCCACGTCTATATCTCAACTCCACTTTGCCGTCTTTTGATAGCTTTTAATTTCGGAAAGTCCAATCTCGAAAAAACTCTCAGAAAAAGTCATTGTTCTTCCATCCAGACCTCTATGTTTAAGAGTCTAACTTAAATTCTATTTCTTGGTCCTTTTAAAGTCTGGATGTTCCAAATACTCTGGCTTCAAATTTGGTCCAGCTCTTATTCCTCAGGTTGCTTTTTCCTGTTCTGCTGCAGAAACCTTCTAATTCAGAAACTTCTTGTTCTCCACAGAGGCTTTTGTTATTCAGGAACATAACTTGCGTCAAGTCCCTTCCTTTCTTCAATAGATAAATCCATTGTCTCCTTTAGTATAGAAACCTCTGTAGACAAAATAATGCTTCGTTTTTGCAGCTTTCCCAAGAGATAACAGATCCTGCTCAAATTCATACTATTTTTCCACTTGCTGCTACTGTTGCAATGTCCCAGCCTCCCTCTAGAGGGAATATGGTAACTTAATTTCTTTCAAAATCAGACCCAAAAGTCAAATAACTTGTTGCCTTTATTTCCAATAATTTATGTCCAAATTGTAACAAATCTAACCAGCAAAGCCATCGTAACAAAGTTCTCTTTTATTTTCCTGCTTTGACAGCTACTTTGACAGCTGTCAAAGTTTCTGTGTCTCTTCACCAGTCTCTCATAGCGGATCGTTCCCGGTTCCCGGGGGGGTTGCATTTTAGTTCCCACAAATCAGTCTTCTCCTCCAGCACAATTATTGTAATTTCCCATCGTGAAGTTAAAATTTTTTTTCAGGTAAACAAGTTCATCTCTCGATCTTAGTTGTCAAATCCTTGCGTTGAGCCATCTACAACAGGGGGGGGCGGACTTCCTTTTTGCACTCCCCCCGCTCACTCCAAATTCAAAGATCAAATTTCCCTTTTAAGTCCAATCAATTTACTCACGGGTTGTTCCTTTTAGTCCAAATCCGAAATTTTCAAAGAAGAAGTCGTTGCTCTCCGCCGAATGGCATGCGGCTTCGCTGGGCAGGGGAAGCATTGGACTCACAGCACCACACCCCCCCCCCCCCGTCACCCGCTCCGCAGCCTTTAAAAAGTCCGCTTTTGTGACTTTTGTGATTTGTCCCCACAAAACACTTCATCACAGTTTCTTCCTATCTATTCAAAGGGCCTTTGCTGAATGATACCAAATGCAAGAATTCACTGATACGATGTTTCTATGTACAGGCTCACTGGGGAAACTTCAGAAATTCATATAGACATGTGAGCTCAGCTACACAGCAGCCCCTCTGCCTGAGTGATAATCCCTGACATCCTGATACCTGAGTGCCAGACAGGTAGCCATTCCAGAAATAACAAACCCAGATGAAGACAAAAGAGTGTGATTAACTTGGCTGGGAAACAGGGAAATGTAAATACCGTTTTTTGTTACACTTGATGGGTGTTTGGAGGAGGGCAAGGGGAACCATGGGGCAGGATCCAGGATGCTCAGATTACTGCCACCAGACCTCCCCTTTCATGATGTATGAGTGATGTAGTTTGGGGGGTGTAACATGGGGATTAGCAATTAATAAAAGTTTGGGGGCTCTTACATTTGGGGCTTCCATCTTGTTCCACCTTGTGGCAGGTGGGAGTCCTGTCGTGACAGTCTTCAATAAAGACCAAGCCTACTGGCTGCTGTTTTGCTCTGGTATTCCTGGCTGGTGTCCTTGTTTTTTTGCCCAAGGGAGCCCTCAGATTTCTCCGTTAACAGGGTGGAAGGCAGGGAAGCCAAACAGTAGGTGGAATCAGAGCCAATGACAGGTGGAGGCACATCAGTATATTTTTGTCCGCATCCTTCTCTTCCCTGAGGAGTTTTACATTAAAACTAAGGAGGAGGAAGCTGAAAGCCAGGGACACACCCCTGGGCAAGGGCAGGGTGGCTGAGAGCAGTTGGTGGGGCAGTGCCATATCTGCCCTAATAGACCAACCTCAACTGGGTATAAGGCCAAATCAATAGAACCCAGAGCCTACCTACTAGCTTGAGCTGATGGCCAACCCTCCTCTTCCTCCTTCTTCTGCAACTGGTGGTTGCATCCAATTTCACTTGCTTTAAGACATTAGCAGTAGAGAGTTGAGTTCTCTCGGCTCTCTGCTCCCTTCTCTGGCAAGGAGCTTCAGACCGGAGGTGGATATCACTCTAAGGACAGCCTCCGACGGATCAGCTACTCAGCAGTCCTCTTCTCCCCGACAATAGCGAAACGAAGGCCATATATTATTCATTTTCTCGAAGGGGAAGTCGAGGAATGAGCAGCAGAAGCCGTGATTGTTTTTCACGGGGTTTCTTAATTATTTGCATCCTGAGGAAAGGGACAGCAAGCCATAGAACAGCAGTGGGAGACTGTTTTCAGCCGGAGAGCCGCATTCCCTTCAGGGCAGCTTTCCAGGGGCCACATGCCAGGAGCGAATGGGGCCAGAGGCAAAAGCGAGCAGAGCAATGGATGTGCATTTTCTCTTTGTGCACTAAGCTAGTTTCATCACACACCCCTATGCTGTGGGAATTTACAGTCAAATCCAACAATGCATGTTTGCTAAATAAGGATATGAAGGGGTTAAGACTCACAGAGTTCCTGATTGCTAGAGAAGGCACTGTGTGATGTCACTTCCCTTGAGTTTTCTGAGGGGGGGAAAGTCAAAAGCATCTAATCTTATCTACTTCTCCCTGCCATAGAACTCATTCTCTCTTTTCCACTATGCCTCCAAGGCATATAGATATCTGTCTGGTCTCCGCTTCAGCAGAGACTCCATTTTTTAACTCAACTATGTATTTTGCAATCTAGAAGTAGAGTTTGCCGGCCTTCCTTTCATTACTTTTAATGCTGGAATTGAGGGCAAGACTTTTATGTGAGTAAAACACTATTTTTATCCTTCATTTACAGTCTGTTGCACGGTTCTTTTCTTAAGAGTGGGGGAAAGAAAAATCCAGTCTGTTTCCACAACCTGGATAAATAAAAATAAGGTTACATAGCCTGCTTCCAAAGTTTCCACTCTAATGCCGCAAGGGATGATGTTTTGAACTGCTAACTAATTGTTTTAAATGCTAAACTGATTACTTTAAACGTTCTGCTTGCACACGAGTAACAGGGAGGATGAACAGTAAATATATACCTACAAAATCCATCCAACATGTCCTGCATTCATGCAAGCAAAAAGGTGTACCGGAGACACTACAGACAGGCTAACACACTCAAGGAGGGTGTGAACTAAGGTTGTGGAGGACTGTGACCTCGGAAGAGCCCAAGGATCAGATATGAAAGCCAGGAAGGCAGTATCTGGCCTCTGGGCCTGCAGGTCATCTCCCTATCTATTCTTTCTTGGACAACATTCTGAAAGCAGAACCTGGAAAGATTTCCGGGCCTATAATCGATGCTGGTCCTCTCATCCCACTACAAAAGCCATATGATGCTGGTGCTCCCATACCTGGCCACACCTGTACATTCTCATCACTGCCAAAGGAGCCTCTGGTTGCCTCATCACTCCTGGAGACATGCTCAGGGTCGCCAGCTTTTGAACTGATCTGTGGAGTCGTCCCTGGAACAAGAGCGTGATGTGCAGCTGTTACTGGCCCCCTGAATTGCCGTCTCGATTTCTTACAGATCAATGGGTGGGGAAGGAGTGGTTTTGCATAAAATTTGCAGATACTCATTTTTAGGCGGATATATCCAGGTTTAGAAAGAATGGCTATAATTTAAAAAGAAGCACAAGGTGTTGCAGTGTTCTTATCGTAGTGGGAGCGTGCAGGTGACCTGTGTGTCAGCTAGAGATTAGGGGAGGAAATCTAATGCACTTCTCATTTAAAGCTGAATCCATCAAATTCACACTTTCCAAAATAATATGAGAACCAAAACACAATGATCCGTCGAAGGTTGCACATAACTTGTTTTTTTGTGTGTTTTGTTTTCTTTGCAATGCAAGTTCTCCAGTCAAATAATGTTTACCAAAATACAAAAATATTTACAAAAGTATTTACAAATACAAAAATACAAAATACAAAAGTATTTACAAAAAATACTGGTGTGCATAAAAATAAATATATTAGTGAAAGCAATATACAAAAATGCATTTGGTCATGAGAAATTGCTTGCAAAAATGTGTACATGGGTCAAAACTGCGTACAAAATTGTGCTGCTTAGGAGAAATTTACACTAGAAAGCTGAAGAATTTTCACGAGGAGTGTGTGTGTGTGTGTGTGTGTGTGTGTAACTGAATTTAAGATGGAAAAATCTGAGGGTGCGAGAGGACCAAAATAGACTGATCCTTTCCTCCTTATTCCCACAGCAGCCAACTGCACTGAATGGCTGCATGCTTTCCTCTGGGATTTAGGGAAACAATGTGCAGCTTAAGAAACTGCAGCTTCCAGAATTCTTTGGGGGAGGCTATGACTGTTTAAACTAAGTCATAAACCAGTATGTAAATCGAAGCACAGCTATCCTTTGAAAGCTTTATGTCTCTGAATTTTGTAATGCAGTTCTCCAACAAAATAACACCTACCAAAAATTGTATATTACAAGAAACTTGCACTAAAAGGCTGATAAATTATTATTAGTGCTTTTTTAATTTTTAAAACTGACGTAGAAATGTGGATGGGACACGGGTGGCGCTGTGGGTTAAACCACAGATCTCAGGACTTGCCGATCAGAAGGTTGGCAGTTTGAATCCCTGCGACGGGGTGAGCTCCCGTCGCTCGGTCCCTGCTCCTGCCAACCTAGCAGTTTGAAAGCACATCAAAGTGCAAGTAGATAAATAGGTACTGCCCCGGCGGGAAGGTAAACGGCGTTTCTGTGCACTGCTCTGGTTCGCCAGAAGCGGCTTAGTCATGCTGGCCACATGACCTGGAAGCTGTACGCCGGCTCCCTTGGCCAGTAAAGCGAGATGAGCGCCGCAACCCCAGAGTCGGCCATGACTGGACCTAATGGTCAGGGGTCCCTTTACCTTTACCTTTACAAAGGTTGATAAGCTGAACTAAGGATGGAAAAATGCGAAGCTAGAAATGGAAAGATAGGTCCATCCTTGCCAATAAATATGTCCGGCTGGAATGTTTGCAAGTTGGCAAAACAATTAAATGTCATCTGGGTTTGGCAAATCCCCCATATTGAGGAGACCATTCCAGCACCAGCACCCCTGGTTCCAAAGCAGATTGGGTGCAGCGCATGCTAAGCAAGCAACAATCCCGTTTGTGGCAAGTTACTCACCAATCAGTGGGAAGAGGAAAAGCAGGAGTTTCATCCCTTGCATTAGCTGCCTGTTCCCACTAAACCGTCCGCTGAAAGGGAGCTGCCCGCAGGACAGGCACTCAGTGAATCACCTCTTCCTCTCGTGCCTGGGCATCCCGGTTCTTCTTTCAGTTGCCATGACAACCCCCATCCCCATGAGAACAGTGGGTCATTCACCTAAGAGGTCCTTCAGGGACGCCAGCACCTGGTTGACTTCCCTTCACCTTACTCAGCTTCCTCTCCCAGCCCCTTCGCGTTGGGATGAGGTGAAGGGCACCCAGATACTGCCTTTTGCCAGCTTGGACAGTGTTCCTCTTTCTTGGCCAGCTCCCCAGGCCGGTGGCACAAGAGACTCTTCCTAAAAGGAGCTTCCATCTCTCACCGCCTGGCACGCGGCGTTGCGGATCCTGCCAGGAGAGATCGCTGACAGCGCAGAATTAAGAGGATCCAGCTTCTCGGTGCAGATGCTCTGTGGAAATCCTTGGGGAAACGATGAACCTCGACCCCGCTTGAGGGGCAGAGCGTCTGTGCCTTGCACACAAGCGGAACCAAGCTCAGCATCTCTGATGAAAAGAGATCAGGTGGCGTTCTCTTCCTGGTGTTTAATCCTGGATTAGATGGACCATTGCTTTTGCTCCTTATAAAAGCAGTGCCATGTGCATTGATGAGCCTGTAGTTCAAGGGCAACACATACCCCACGGTGAACACCAACTTGGATGGCTTTAAAAGAGAATTAGGCAAATCCATGGAGGACAAGTCTGGCTATGTTCTGTCTTCACTGTTGGGTGCAGTATGGCTCTCAAGGCCACTTGCTGGAATATGCAGGTGGCCAGCTGTCCTGAGGTCCTGTGTGTGTGTTTCACACTGGTACCTGGCTTTCCACTGAGAGAACAGGATCTGGAATAGATGGGCCTTTGGCCTGGTCTGGCAGCTTCTCCTTATTTCCTTAACACGCAGGAGGTCCCAGGTTCAGTCCCTGGTATCTCCAGTTAGAAGCATGAGGTATCAGGTGATGGGAAGGAGTCGTTGCCCAAGAAGATCCTGGGGAGACACTATCCATCACAGTGGACCACGATATATAATGAGTTGAAAAAATGTTTAAAATAACCTTTTCTATATAAAAGTCTTCCTTTTAGGAATTCTAGGTGCCGAAATCCCAAGGACATTATAGTTCATGCGTACAGTTTATAATAATTTGAGTTACTGTAAGTTGCCATGCATATACAGGTCATCGTTTCAATAATTAATTTGCAGTTTATGAAGCATTTCTGTATCCTTCTGCGGTGCTGAAGAATTCCACGAAACAGTGGGTATATCCGGAATCACTGTTCACTACGTCTGTTTGCACATTTTGTGACTTTCAGAGATTTACAAGATTTCTGTTAATTTGGTTTTGCAGAGAGTGCATATTTCATGTGTTTCATACTGGTCAATGTTGTGTATAGATTATATAAAAAGTTTATATTGACATCACATTACAGTGGTACCTCGGGTTACATACGCTTCAGGTTACAGACTCCGATAACCCAGATATATTACCTCGGGTTAAGAACGTTGCTTCAGGATGAGAACAGAAAATGTGCTCCGGTGGCGGCGCAGCAGGAGCAGGAGGCCCCATTAGCTAAAGTGGTGCCTCAGGTTAAGAACAGTTTCAGGTTAAGAACGGACCTCCAGAACAAATTAAGTACTTCACCCAAGGTACCACTGTATGGGACTTGGTCATCATGTTGCCTTTGGATATTACTGAAATCCCAAGGGAGCAAAAAAGACTGTTTATGTATGTGACCACAGCTATGTGGATGTTATTGGCACAGAGATGGAAAGAAGAAAAAGTCCTTACCAGAGAAGAAGTGGCAGATCGAGTTGATGGATTATGCCAAAATGTCTAAAATGAGTAGAAGAATCAGAAATCAGGAAGACCAAAAATTTAATAAGGAATGGGGAAATTATCTTAAAATTAAAAAACAGTTATAACTGTAAAATTGTAAACAGTTAAAATCGTTAGTAGGATTGGAATAACACTTGTAGTTTAATGGTGAGTTTTGGACACAATGGAGATGTAAAAGATTTGGATTATTATAAAAGATGCAGGAGGAAATGACTAACAATAGGACCCACAAAGGGGAGATTCTCTGGAATCATGTTTCTATGTTGTAGGCTGGATATGTGATTGTAAAAAAATTAATCTGAAAAACCAAATGAATAAATTTATACAATAGATCATGCTGGACACTAGAAGAAACAAAATATCTGGCCTGGTCTGAGGCAGCTTCCAATGTTTAAATCGCCATGTTATGGTGCCATCGTCCACGAAATTGGTTTCCCCCTTGCACCGACTCCCCGCCCCCACCATTACTGCTTCCCAAGCTCATCCAGAATCCAGGTACCCTTGAGGGTTTTTCCTGGCATCTGCAAACGTCTGAGTGCCCCCCTCATTGCTCCATGAAGTCTGACCTTTGTCACCCTTGAAAAAGGAGGACCAGAAGTTGGAAAAGTGAAACCACTTCCTGTTGCTGATGTTGCTGTTAGATTTCTTACCCACACTTCACCATGAACCTCTGGGGCATGCTCCCACAATATAAAAATACAGTATTCAGACAAGTTCAAACTAATTGCAATTAAGGAATAAGGTAAGTCCTAGGAAGCATGTCAAGGCGTAAAAGGGTGCTCTGTGGGGAGGGAAATCAATAGGTCCTACAAAGAATGTCCTCTCCTAGGTAACCTGCCAGAGAATTATTTTGGGGGGTGGAACTACCAAGAGGGCCCCTCTGCCAATCTTAGCACTCAAGAGGGTCTGTAGGGAGGGAAGCAATCTTTCACCTCGAATTGGGCCCGGAAATGAACTGGCAACCAATGCTTTTAGAACAGGGGTTACAGTGGTACCTCGGGTTACATATGCTTCAGGTTACAGACTCCGCTAACCCAGAAATAGTAACTCGGGTTAAGAACTTTGCTTCAGGATGAGAAGAGAAATCGCGCTCCGGCGGCGCAGCAGCAGCAGGAGGCCCCATTAGCTAAAGTGGTGCTTCAGGTTAAGAACAGTTTCAGGTTAAGAACGGACCTCCAGGACAAATTAAGTTCTTAACCCGAGGTACCACTGTATTTGAGTTGTACATGGAATTTGAGTCAGTAACCTGGCTGCTGCCTCTTGAACTAGCTGAAGTTTCCAAGTCATCTTCCAGGGCAGTCCCACGTAGAGAGTGTTGCAATAATCCTATCTGGAAGTTACCAGAGCATGGAGTGCAATTTACGTGGCAAGAATCACAATCTGGAAGCAAAGCCGACTTGGGACCCTCGGAAAGGATTTGTCTGGAATTTCCCTTACTGCAACACAGCCATTAAACACTCAGAAGCCCCGACATCTCTCTACAAGTCCCTCTGAGCTGCGGATGTTTCCAGTTTCCATTTAATTTAGGAAGACGCTCTTTATGGTCCTAAGTAAAATATTGGTTCATGGTTGCTCGATCAATAAATCCTCTCCGCGGATAAGCAAACCGAGGCAAAAGCTAACAGGGAAGCGCTCAGTTCTTCATATTCTGCTTGTTTCAGCTCAGTGGAGGAGAAAAAGAGAGGGGGAGAAACAGAGATCACACAACTGGGCAGCCCTTGCTTATTTGGTATGTTGATTGGCTGTAAGGAAGATGGGGTCTTTTGGCAACACCACCTCTTTTTGGGAAGAGGACCCTGAAGATGTGGAGGCAGATCCGGGAGGCTGAGATAGCCGGCGGGCTAGGAATTTATATGACTGTGAGGATGCCTGAAATTATAATATCTGGTACAGAGGTGGGAACCTCGAGTGTGGGTGTCTATAAGACCCTCCAGGGCTCATTATCTCTGCCCTTAGAGGCTTTCCCCTCTCACCAGTCCTCCTTGGGTGTTGATACTTGGTTAGACTGTCCTTGGACAGTTCAAAAGGGGCTGTCTAGAGCTGGGGATCTGCTTTGCTTTGACTGGGAGAGCTGGGTCCCTTGACAGCTCCAAAATTCGTCGCTTGGGAGGGGACCGCTCAGCCACCTGGGCACACCTGCAGCATCTCGGCTTTCCTGTGCTGCGTCAGCTCCTCTGCCATGCCCAGACTGCCACCCGTACACAGGGAGCATCCCGTATCACCGCCACAAGAAGATGCTGCTTGCTGAGTGGTGCCGTGGCAGCAGTCCAACCTGGCTGGATAATGAAGGCGGCTTTTGTTCTCAGCCTCCAAGGCCAAAGGAAGCAGCACTTAATCCACCACAAGGCCTCGGAGAGGCCAAAGCCAGCACGGTCCTGTTTTGCCCTCTGTGTACTGAAATATTTAAAAAAATTAAGGTCTTATATAATAAATGTTCATAAATGTACCAAGCAAACACGTACATAACTGTATAAACCACATGTCTGAAGCAGCACAGGAAAACAGCCCTGAAACCATTTTGACTCCCAAACTGACCAAATGTTTTCTCTGCAAGGAGGCAGGGAGTGGGGGAGCCTCCCCATTGTCTTTTTGTTCACAAATCCTGTCTTAAGGGTATGTCTGCCTATAAATAGGGTGAGCCTGTGACCTGGCTCAGGAACTAAGTATTTGTCATTACAAAAGACTGGCCAGGCTCCCCAGGGTATCCAATCAAGTGACCATTAACAGGTCTGCCAGACAGGAGATAAACAACACACTCAGATTTCTGTTGTAGACCGCTCTTTCTGTGATGTATGTATGATGTATCTGCGGGGTGGTCTTGGACTCCAGGGCGGGCAATTTAAAAGGTCTATATAAGGGCGGGCACACCTTTGTTCTGGGTCCTCCTCCTTTCCTGCGTGTGAGGGGAGCACTCTGTTGCAACAGTTCAATAAGGATCAGGCTTACGAGCTGCTTTGCTTCTCGATATTCTCTGGTTGGCCTCTTATTTTCTCCGACTGATGGAGAACCTACAAAGGACTCCATAAGGGCTCTTGTGTCCCCCACAAGGGAATAAGGGCAGATTTTTGTTTATTACAGTACGAACCCCTCCTAGGACAAGCAGCAGGGCAGTGAGGTAATTTTAGACTCTGGGCTTAATGGTCTTAATGATAAGGGGAGGGGAGGGCAGCCATGTCTCCTGCTTTATGGGCTGTCCTCTATTTGGAAGTGTTTGAAAGGCTGCCAGAAGACAGTCTATTTCAGGTCTACCTGGCCTTTACGATACTCACCCAGACAACACCCCTTAACCAGGCACTCCCTCTTTCCCTGGCCATGCCTCTCACTGGCCTTGTTTCACAACCTCCTCGAGTGTTTTTGCCCAGCTGCGATGTGTCCTTGAACTCTTGATTCTTGGAGGTTTCTAGCAGAGGTTGGGTGGCCATCTGCCAGGAATCCGGTTGAGATTCCTGCAGGGTGGTTGACTAGATGGCTGTTGGGGTCTCTACAATCCTATGGATTTTTTAAAAAAACAACAACAACACACGAATCATAGCATTTTTTTAGAGGATCATCTAGTCCAGCCCCGTGCAATACAGGAATATGCAGCTGTCTAGGGTTGCCATATGTCTGGATTTCCCCAGACATTTTCCGGGACTTCAATGACGGAATTAGCGTCCAGGCAAGATTTTGGAAATATGGCAAAATTTCCCAGAAAAACTGAACAACTTTTTTGTGTCCAGATTTTTACTTCTTGAAATATGGCAGCCCTACAGCTGTCCGATATAGGGATCAAACCTGCAACCTTTGTGTTGTCAGCACCATGCTCTAACCAACTGAGCTATGCTACAGTTGCTACAATGATGCTACAACGAAGGGCACCAAAAAGCATTTCAGAGAGTAATCTCGACAGCTATAGAATAGGAAAGAAAAATGTGAGTGAAGCATAGAATGTCTTGTTTATTGTGTGTGTGTGTGTGTGTGTGTTTATATAGTGCAAATAAATACAATATACGGTAACATGGCAGTGCGCAACAATATAAACAATAAAATAGAAAACACCATAGAAAACAGTTTTAAAATGATCATTAAAATGACGAGTTGATTTTAAAAAATTCAATAGTTGTATAGGCCTCCTTAGATCAAAAGGTCTTCAAGAGGCGCCTGAAAATAAAAAGTGAGAGCTGCAGATATGGGACAGTATACAAATTTAATAAATATAAATAATAAAATTAAGTGAGGGTGCCTGCAAATGCTTCCTGGAATGGCGCACAGCAAATGCCTGACTCCTGGTGAGGGCCCTCTGAAGACCTGTGGCCCTCCAGATAGGGAGACATGGAGCTGCCTTATACGAAGTCTATCATTGGTTATACATTGGTCTATCTGGCTTAGTATTGTCTATAGAGACTGGCAGTGGCTCTCTGGGGTTGCAGGCAGGGGACATTCCCCATCCTACCTGGAGAAGCCGTCGGGGATTGAACCTGGGACCTTCTGCATGCAGGACAAATGCTCCACCACTGAGCTATGACCCTTCTCTTTAAATAGCGGTGTTTTTGTCTTGCTTCTGCAAATGAGGGAAGGTGGGAAATGAAACTTGGGAGAATGGAGCTCTGGCAGTTCTGCCTGCGGCAATGGTATCATTAAAGATAAAAATAGACCCCCAGGGTTGCAGCTTGGCGGCCAAGCGAGTCCTACTCCCAAGAAAGACGTTGCCCAGCCTCCTTTGCAGAGGAAACTGCTTTGTACCAGGTCAGACTGTTTCTCCGCTAAGCTCTGTATTTTCAACACTGACTTGTAGCAGCAGTCCGGGGTTTCAGGTAGGAAGCCTTTCCCAGCCTTACCTGGAGCTGCTGGGCATTGAGGATGCAAAGCAGGTGCTCTGCTCCTGTGCCTATTATGCTCCCCCTTAACAATAAAGCAATATTCTAGTCCTCATGCTTCTGGTTTAAACAGGAAACCGCCTGATGCAAACTCAGGTCGTTGGACTGTCTAGCTCAGCATGGTCTACTACTGTCAGAGGTTGGTTGGTTGGTTGGTAGCAGGGGAATGGTGAGAGGAACCAGCTGGGGTACCACCAAGGGAAGAAGGCTTTAGAGTGGTGGTGGTGGGTGTGACAACATTGAGTGGTCAAAGGGAGAAGATGGGGAAGAGGAGGTGTTGGAAGCTGAAGAGGTAATAGAGTGAAATAGTATATGAAAGTGGATTTCATGCTCTTTATTCAGCTCATAGTGGTGAGGAGAAATGGAAGTTCCCCCAGAATGTCTGCTTTATATATATTATTTACACAATGGGCCCCACGTGATTGGCTAATTCCGGGATTCTACTGTAGGCCAATCAGATCGCGGATTCACTTCCACCTGGAGCTGGATTGGGTGGCTCCTGTGGACCAATCAGACTGCTGCATTCTGGAACCTATTGTTCTAGGACCAATCAGACTGCTGCATTTTGGATCCTATTCAACTCAGTACATAACACAGAGTTAGTGAGCCGGGAGAGTCTGTGGCAAGGAGAAATCCAGACTCGTGGGCAGAATCTGATGCAGGAGAGGAGGAAGAAGGGAGACCCAGAGTCCAGCTGGTGAAGTTTCACAGGTTTCTCTCCCTTCTGCTGCAACATGCTCCCCTCTTTCCTTCTCTCCACAACAGAAGAGGCATGAAAAGGGCGGAGGAGAGGTTGGCCGCACACAGGCACAGTCTCTGATTGCGTGGGAAAAGCCCTGGTGAGGAGGCAAGGACTTTCAGTCTCAGCAACTGATTTTCATGGAGGAAGACCACCAGAATGAGCTGCTCTTGCTCATTAGGCCTGTCACTCAACCAAGTCTGTGGAGGTTGTGTTTTTGGTAATAAAATGTAACTTCGGCTTTGGACTGTGTGATTACTGACCGGCGCCCTCCTGTGATTGACACTGATTAGCGTCAGCTCTTTCCCAGCCATACCTGAAGACGGCAGGTATTGAGCCTCGGGCCATCCTCTGTGGTACTACTATGCAGTTACTGACTTTCACTTAGGTTCATGAAAGGCTTAACCAGAGGCAAAAATGAGCTCAAGTTACCATGGGAGCGACATAGCAGGCTCCCAGCAACCTTGGCCTTTTCCACCCTCCTTTACTCTCTCCCTCTCTCTGCCTTCCTGGAGAAGCCAGCAACCATGCATAGCTTCCGACTCAATTAAAATTAAATGCAGCTAAACTCCTGGGCCCCTTCATGGATCACTGCCTTGCTGTGGCGAAGGGGCTTGAATAACTCAGAGAAGCTATGAACTATGCCGAGCAGGGCATCCAAGATGGACAGGTCATAGTGGAGAGTTTTGACCTAACGTGATCCACCTGGAGGAGAAACCAGCAAGCCACTCCAGTATCCCTGCCAAGAAGACTCCATGGACAAAGGACAGATCCTGAAGCTGAGACTCCAGTACTTTGGCCACCTCATGAGAAGAGAAGACTCCCTAGAAAAGACCCTGATGTTGGGAAAGATGGAGGGCACAAGGAGAAGGGGACAACAGAAGACGAGATGGTTGGATAGTGTTCTCAAAGCTACCAGCATGAGTTTGACCAAACTGTGGGAGGCAGTGGAAGACAGGAGTGCCTGGCGTGCTCTGGTCCATGGGGTAACAAAGAGTCGGACATGACTAAATGACTAAACAACAACAACAAACTCCTGGAAGATTCACACAGCCGAGTATCTTTGCTAACATGGTCCTTTTTGAGATGAAGTCAAGTTGCTTTAAATCGATGGGAAGGAACCCTTTCCCCTTTCCTTTGCTGCTGATTGGATGAAGACATGTGCAAACCTCGTTCCTCAAACTTGGGTCCCCGGCTTTTGTTGGACTACAACTCCCATCATCCCCAGTGGTCAGGGATGATAGGAGCTGTCCAACAACTGCTGGGGACCCAAGTTTGAGAAACATATAAACCGATATGAATGTAGCCTACCTTCCCAGGGTGTTTATGAAGATGCCTGTACGTAGCATTGAGCCATGGGGGCCGGGGGAGATGCCCCCATAAATCAAGTAGAAAGAAAGAAAGAAAGAAAGAAAGAAAGAAAGAAAGAAAGAAAGTCAGAAAGATACATCAAGGACAGAATAATTGCCACACACAGGAAGATTAAGGATATAGTTTAAGTGCTTCACTGGTAGTTTCATAAACCATTTAATGTGTCAATACGAATGGAAGTTGTTAATATTGCAGTTATTGTATAAGGGATTGCTATCTTGACCAGAGTGTAATTGAAATTAATAAGATTTTGGAAAGCAGAAATAAATAAAATAATCAAACCATCAATTCTAGCACGCGCAGGGAGACAGGACACCTAAATTATATAATTTGTTATCTGAATGATTGGTATTAGAAATTGTATTATAATTTGGCATTGTTATAATGAGGCTATTATTGAACTGTAATTGAAAACTAATAAAAAATATAAACAAACAAACTTCACTGAGCAATCACTTTGCAGTTAGCTTGGTTCTGCCCCAGCCGCCAACATAAATCCTGGCTATGCTGCTATGCTCATGCACTGAGCTCTGTGTTATATAAATGCTCTGACACTTTCCCCTTTGCATGCTCTAGCATTGTTTTTCAACCCTGGTGGACATGTTCTGCCTCCACAGTCAGAGGTGGTTGGTTTCTGAATACCAGTTGCAGAAAATCATAGGAGGGGAGAGTGCTGTCGCTCTCAGGCCTCGGTCCTGTATACCTGAAGGAGCGTCTCCACCCCCATTGTTCAGCCCAGACACTGAGATCCAGCGCCGAGGGCCTTCTGGCGGTTCCCTCATTGCGAGAAGTGAGGTTACAGGGAACCAGACAGAGGGCCTTCTCGGTAGTGGCGCCTGCCCTGTGGAACGCCCTCCCTTCAGATGTGAAGGAAATAAGCAGCTATCTTAAGAGACATCTGAAGGCAGCCCTGTTTAGGGAAGTTTTTAATATTTAATGCTGTATTGTTTTTAACACTTGATTGGAAGCTGCCCAGAGTGGCTGGGGAAACTCAGCCAGATGTACCATAACTAATGTAGCTGAGTCCTAGGCCTAGATCTGACTGTAAAAGTAGTTTGACAATAGAACCAATTTTCTAGAGAGGTGGTGAGCTCCCCTTGCTGAGACCACCTGTTGGAGATGCCCAAGCATTGTGCAGGGGTGGACTAGATGGCTTTCAATGCCCCCTCCAACTCTGGGTGCCTTCAGATTTGCAAATGGGTTGCTGGGGCATTACAACTGGGTTATGAGCAATAGGCTCCTTTTTGAACCTATCAGATTTTATAAATATTATTATTATTATTATTATTATTATTATTATTATTATTTTGGATACTGCTTGCGGACTTCACATGGGTATCCGTTTGGCCACTGTAAGTACAGGATGCTGAATCAGATGGACCATCAGCCTGATGTTCTTACTCATCATATTCCCCTTGGATGCCCTTAAGAGTAGATTAGACAAATTCATGGAGGCTAAGCCTATCCGTTGCTACATTCTACCTCCACAGTAAGTGCCTCTGAAGAACAGTTGATAGGAATCACATGCAGAGAGAGGTCTGCTGCACTCGGCTCCTGCTCCTGGGCTTTGGCATCTGGTTGGCCACTGTGAGAACAGGATGCTTGGCCTGATCCAGCAGCCTCTTTGTATTTTTTTTTTAAAATAATATTTATTAAGAGTTTAAAAATTACAAAAAGAAAGAGAAAGAATTAAACAAATCAATACAATAAGATACAAAAACAGAAACAAAAACACCACATAAAACATTGAATTAACAAAACAAAACAAAAACAATTAAAAACACTTCCAATATTTTCAATCTTAACTTTCATTCACTTGTTTCATTGACTTCCTCATGCCTCCCTTTTTGTATTCCACTTCAATTAACTGTTTCAGCAATTCCTTTCCATCTTCATCTATTTTCTGTCCTGTAATTAATCTTAACATATTCTAACCTTGTTTTTTCCCTTTAATACATTAACAATCTATCTGTACCTAGTTCCTTATAACATTTCTGCCAAAGCCATATAACTTCATTCCACCATTTTTCTATAACTCATTAATTTTACAATATTGAAATATTGTAAAAATATTCCAGCAGCCTCTTTGTATGCTCAGCCATTTATCTGTGTGATCATGGGAATGGAGCCAGGGGGAAAACCTTAACACTGGATCTGTAATGGCCACATTACACTGAACATGTGAATGAGCCCCAACAGCGTGCTACCCAGGTTCAACGTTTTGACCTTGGCTGATGGATAATGATTCACCTCCTCTTGGTCCCAACACAGAACCCTTAACTTGCTCAAAGGTGCCATCTGGTGGCTTGTTCATGTTCCAGTTCCAGTACTGTATTTTCTGTTCCTTCTCTGATTCTTTAAAATTAGGCTGCAGCCGTATGTGACGCTTGTTTAAGATCTGCCACATTGAAAAAAATGAAGATCAATGGCGACTGAATCAGTCCTGCAGTGATGGAGAAGAAGGGCTTAATCCTTCCCTTTCCCCCCCTGCATCAGCTGATTAAAAACATCTCACCTCAATGGGGAATTGCTTTAAACTGTTTTAATACTGTGTTTTAATTCTGTAAGCCACCCAGAGACCTTGGGGTGAAGGGCAGGAAATAACTTGTAGCAGCAGCAGCAGCAACAACAACAATAATTCCTACGAAAAAGAAAAATGGGGTACATCTTTAATTTTGTTTTAAAAGCCTATAGGATGTATTAAACTCAGATACAGAGTAGGCCCACTGAAATTAATGAACCTAATCTAGTCATGTCCATTAACTTACAATGGTTCTACTTTGGGTAGGACTAGCATTGTATATAATCCAATGCAAAAAAACTAAACATGGAGCTGATGTTTTATATATATATATAAAAAAGGAGAAGGAAGAGTGGGGGATCAGCATGGACAAATACAAATGAGTAGATTAGACCTATAGGGACAAGGAAACAGTTGTGCCACTGCCCAGGAAGAGTGGTGAAATGTCCAGGGTGGTGGTGAACAGCCCAGGAAGGGTGGTGAAATATTAACAAATATTAACAAAGAGAAGGAGGGACTTAAAACCAACTTCTGTTTTGCCCCCATCTTCCCCAGAAAGGGGAACTGTGTGTGTAATCTTGCTTAAGCAACAGAGCCAGTGAGGAGTCAGGATTGCAGTCCAGGCTGATAAGGACAAGAAACACCTTCAAGAGTTTGGAGTTGGGTAAATTTCATCCTAGGGATATCCAAGGAACCTCCCCACGTTCCGTCTGAACTTCTGCCTGTCTCGTCTCTGAGAAAGCCCACAAACAGGTGAGGGGACACAGGACTGCAGAAGGGATGTAGCTCAGTGGCAGAGGGTCTGCTTTCCACACACAAGGTCCCGGGTTCAAGCCTCAGCATTTCCAGCTAGAGATTGGACCCCCCCCCCCCCCGCACGCGCTTAAAGCCCTGGAGAGCTGCTGCCAGCTAATGTAGGTGGACCAGTAGGCATTTGCGGAAGCTTCCAATGCGGGAGGAGCTCCCTCAATAAAGCATAATGAAGACACAGGTTTATTATTCTTGCCATTCATTGGTTCGTGACTCCATTAGTCTGCAAGCTTCCCATATAGAGCAGGGAAAGCATGGCCCCCTGTCCTCAAAAAGGTGGGAAAGGGAGATAGGAGAAACTGCAGATGAATACTGGAGATTAGGATTGTTGCTTAAAGGACTGGGGGCAGCATGGCAGAAATTCACATTTGCATATGTTAATTTATATACAATGGTAGGAGTTTGGGGGACTTGGCAGGGGACTTCTGGTCCATACACATAGTTTTTAAAAGTTGCATTTTAAAAAACCAAAAAAAACCCCATCTGCAGTTGTGAAGAGATGCTACCAGTCAGTGTAGAGAATACTGAGTTAGATGGAGTCAGCAAGAAGGCAGCTTCCTATTTGAGATGGGCTGTAGCTTGGCAGTAGAGCACCTGATTTGAATGCAGAAGGTCCCAGGGAACATATCCTGTCTGCAGAGCTCGTGCCACTCAGTGTAAACAATGCTGAACTAGATAAGAGCAATGTATAAGGCAGCTTCCAATGGTTCCTGTATTATGTGTGTGCACTGTCTCCCTCCCTCCCTCTTCCCTGGTGTTTTCTTCCTACCAGCATTCCACACCCATCTCCTTTGTTGCTATGGTGTTCTGTGGCTTGACACGTGACCTGCCTTCTCATCGGTCCACACACAAGTTCCCGGAGCCAGGCTCAGCGAATCTGCAAACAAACTCACTTTTGGCACCCACAGAGGTGAAACAGGAGACGGAGGCTGGGCACCGCTGCTTCCCTGAACCAAGGCAACAGCTAAACCTTTCCAAATGCCCACAACAGCCACTTGGTTAAACAGAGGCACTGGAAGCCTAGCACATCGTTCCAGCATGAGCCCCAGATCTAACAGGCATCTGTCACTCCCGAGCGACTGTTGCATCTCACCATCATTCTGATTCTGTTGCAGGGACCTTTAAGTCACCACAGAACCAGAGCAGAGGAGGACAAAGGGGCCTGTCAAGAGAGCTGAGGAGCATGTGGGGACGTTGACCTGACCCATCCAACCTCGTTGGCCTTTGGCAGCAGCGATAACTTGGAAAACATGATTCCCGGAGAGAACATTTGCTGAGAAAGGGCAGGCAAATCCTCTCCCCCCCCCCCAACTGCACACAAACAGTGTAGCTAGCTAAAGAGCAAAGATCGAAGCACTTCACTCAGAGAAAGCTGTTTTGCATTGCAAGAGAGGACGAGAGCTTGGCCGGGCACTATTGCAGCAACAGATAGGTGCACGCTGGTGCATTGCCTGTGGCACCTGTCAGAGGAAGACCCCAATTCTCCTCTAAAGTGAATTAAAGGAAAGGTGAAGCTCAGGGATCGTGCCTGCACACACGCTCCTGTCCCTGGGAGTGCGGCTTTTGCTGAGGGAGGCCCTGCCAGATACTGCCTCCACGTTGCAATGGCGCAACAGCACGGTGGCGCTCCAAATCCCGCTGCACTGGGACCCGAACAGGTTCAACTCCTTTTGGCCACAAGCAAAGAAGCCAAGCGGTTTGCCTACTGCCCCTACAGCAACTACCCGGTGGGGGCTGCCCTCCTGACCTCCGATGGGAAGATCTTCTCTGGTAAGTGAAGGAGGACCCTCCTCCATGTGGCAGCCATGCCATGCATCCTTCTACTGAAGTCCATCTGGCTCAGTACTGTCCACTCTGGGTAGCAGTGCCACTCCAAAGCTTCAGACAAGGAACCTTCCCCTGCCCTACCCTTTGGGGATTGAATCTGGGGCCTGGTAGTAATGTATTTGCAGGGTATCTGGTTCAAGTTTGGTTGAAAAATCAAGAACCCTCAGAACTGGCTCGGATGGCATGCAGGTTGCCCGGTCTTCCCCATTGTGCCGAGGTGCACTGCATTTTCTGCTTAAATCCATGCTGTTATTTCTACATTTGCATCAATGCTCACAATTCGCACCTGCAATTTTGTGTACCCTTGCCTGCCCTCTGTTTTGGCAGCAGCCTTTCAAACAGAAGATGCCTTCAGACAGAGGAATGCCTTCAGTAAAGTAAGACGCATGGCCACCCCCCAAAAAAGCACATTGCATGCCTCAGTTCAGTAATCTTGCAACAGCCCTATAAAGCAGGGCGCCAGTATTATCCCTTATATTGAGGGTGGAAGAGCACTGAGGCTTTGCTGGAATAGCCATCATGCTGCCTGCTGGATGCTATTGGACTCCCAACTCCCATCAACACTCAGCAAGCATGGCTAATGAACCAGCTACATCTGAACAGGTTGGGCCGAATGCCTCATTGTGAGTTCTTGGGAGCAGTGAGGTTTGAAATGGGAAATAAACCTACAGTACTGATGATTCATCATCATGTGTTTTGAACCAGAACTTTTCTTCTACAGGGTGTAGCCAGTGCACTGTATAATCAATGAACCAGAACCACTGATATCACTCAGAGTAAAAAGTGAATGAATTTGACAATACTTAATGAACCAGTTCAAGTTCTAACTGTGGCTTCTGTAAGAGGTATCAAAGATAGATTGGCAGAAATGGTTTTATTTCTTTAAATCCAATCAATATTAAATATATATATATATGATCAGGAACTGGCTCCTTAGTTCCCCAGAACCATTCCCCAGCCCTTGACCCTTAGTGAATTTTTAATTCCTGTCAAACTGACAATGTTCTTTTCCCTCACAAAAGCTGACCTGCAAGCTCTCCAATTTCATAAGCAATGGAATCTTCTGTGATGCCACAACAGCTCAGCCAATCCATGATGAGGCCTTGCTGCCATGAGTACAATATAGTATAGATATGGATTCTAAGGCTTTGTTGCGAGAGATTTTAACCCATCTTGTGCTTTCTTCAGGTTGCAACATTGAAAATGCATCTTACCCGCTGAGTGTGTGTGCTGAGCGTACGGCGATCCAGAAGGCAGTGTCAGAAGGGCATACAAAATTTCGAGCTATAGCTATTATTTGGTAGGTATTATTCCTATCCTGCTTCCTTGGTGAACAAGCAGCCTTGGGAGGATTTGCATCCTGGAAGGTGGGCTATAAATAATTGCTATCAGCCAGTGGCTTTATCTGCACTATACATTTAAAGCAGCGTCTCCCCATTTCAAACAGCTATGGCTTTCCCCAAAGAATGCTGGAAACTGTTGCTTATTAAGAGTGCTGAGAGTTATTAGGTGATCCCTATTCCCCTCAAATGGGACACGGGTGGCACTGTGGTTTAAACCACAGAGCCTAGGACTTGCCAATCAGAAGGTCGGCGGTTCGAATCCCCGTGATGGGGTGAGCTCCCATTGCTCGGTCCCTGCTCCTGCCAACCTAGCAGTTTGAAAGCACTTCAAAGTGCAAGTAGATAAATAGGTACCACTCCAGTGGGAAGGTAAACGGCATTTCAGTGCGCTGCTCTGGTTCGCTAGAAGTGGCTTAGTCATGCTGGTCTCATGACTCGGAAGCTGTGCCGGCTCCCTCAGCCAATAAAGCGAGATGAGCGCCGCAACCCTAGAGTCATCCACGACTGGACCTAATGGTCAGGGGTCCTTTACCTTTACCTTTATTCCCCTCAAAGAGCTGCAGTTCCCAGCATTCACTAGGAAGAGGGATTGATAGTTGAACTACTCTGGGAATTGCTTCCTAACTACTCTCAGCACCAAGCAACAAACTACAGTTCTCAGATTCTTGGGTGGAGGGCAGGGGGGAAAGTCATGACCATTTAAGGTGGTTTGATGCTGCTTTAAATAAGGAATGCAGAAGGGGCCAGACGTCAGTTCACTACATACACTGAGTCTTAAATGCTATGAATTTCTTGACCTTCTTTCCCTTCCCCTGGCGTTCTCTTGAGACCTGTGATGAGAGATCTGGTGGGATAAGAGACCAGGGCTGGAGAAACTCAACCCCAAGGGCCAAATGTGTGTATGTTTGGCCCCCAGGACCCTCCCCACCCCCCTCTCACCTGCTCTGTACCCTTCTCAGGTGCTTTTGCATGACAGGAAAAGACACCAAGAAGGTGCAATGCAAGAAAATAACATTGGAATGATAAGCTTTTTCCATAAGAAGCAGAATGAAGGAATACATGGGTTTTTGTAGCTTTTTTCTAAGAGGTCTAGGGATGGATGTGCACAAAGGGGAAAAAACAATATAAATGAGTCAGAAATTAAATTGTTATAACAGAAGAAAAAAACCGCTATGGAAAATCACTTAGATTTTTTTATTATTTTTTTTTTGCTCTCTGGTGCCATCTGGTGTTGCAGGTTTATAACACATTCAAAACGCTATTTGTTGACTAATGTAGCTGAGTCCTACGCCTAGATCTGACTGTAAGAGTAGTTTGACAATAGAACCAATTTTGTAGAGAGGTGGTGAGCTCCCCTTGCTGGGACCGCCTCTTGGAGATGCCCAAGCATTGTGCAGAGGGTGGACTAGATGGCTTTCAATGCCCCCTCCAACTCCGGGTGCCTTCAGATTTGCAAATGGGTTGCTGGGGCATTACAACTGGGTTATGAGCAACAGGCTCCTTTTTGAACCTATCAGATTTTATCCTTCTTTTAATCTGGATTAAACCAGGTTTCTGTGTGGGGCAGGGGGAGATTTGGGCTGGCAATTGATGACATTGTGGTGGTGATATGGATGCTGGAAAAACCTTGCGGTGAGTGGACACCTGTCTGGAAGCCAGCCACCCACCCAATGATATGGGAAGTGTGTCTTGTTCTGACTTCATTATTTTTTCAACTTGAATCTTTCAACATATTAGCATATTTTGTAGACAGCCTCCTCTGCTGTGAGCGAGACTCCTGAACTCTGCTTTTATTCTGCTCCAACAGCAACAGCCAAGAAACGTTCGCGGTGCCCTGTGGGGCTTGCAGACAAGTGCTCAGAGAGGTAAACAGACCTCTCCTTTAAACCCCATACCCTTCTCTGCCATTGTCACACGAACACACCAGAACCAAAGGACAAGAGATCCCTCCTGTGGAAATGGCTTGCTTCCTTTAGGCCAGAGAGGCATTAAAGCAGTGATGGCCAAACTTGGCCCTCCAGCTGTTGTTGGACTACAATTTCCATCATCCCTGACCACTGGTCCTGTTAGCTAGGGATGATAGGAGTTTTAGTCCCAAAACAGCTGGAGGGCCAAGTTTGGCCATCACTGCATTAAAGAGAGAGGGGGGTCTTAAATTGGGGAGAGGGGGCAGGCCTTCTAATATAAAGATCAGAGTCCATACTTAAGAACTGGGAAGTGGCCAATGTCACACCAGTTTTCAAAAAGGGATCCAGGCTGTTCTAGGCCGATTCCCTGAATGCCTCCTGTATCAGAGGTGCTATACCTCTGTATACCAGGTGTTGAGTGCTACTGCACTCAGGTGCTGTATGGTCTTCCCATTGGGGCAACTGACTGGCCACTGGGAGAATACAATACTAGGCTAAACGGGCCTTTGAGCTGATCCAGTTTCAAGCTAGCATCCATCTGTCTTGGGAGACAATGGAAGAGGGCACCTTCAGGGGGTAAAGTCTAGCCACTGAAGAGTTATACTGCTGTGGCTTTAGAGACCAATATGGGAGAGAAATGTTTTTATTGCAAGTTGGGTAGATAAAGGCACCCGATTTTGCTGCTACAGGTGCACCATGTCATTTATTCTCCAGCTTCGGTGCTCCTTATGTTCTAACTCACTTGTTTCCCAAACTCGTGTCCCCAGCTGTTTTTGGACTACAGTTCCCATCATCCTTGACCACTGGTCCTGCTAGCTAGGGATGATGGGAGTTGTAGTCCAAAAGCAGCTGGAGACCCAAGTTTGGAAAACTCTCTACTCACTCAGTGAGAAGGCACACTTTGGGGTAGAAATGCATCAGATTGTGCTATAAGACAACCATCTCGTGGGATTTCTTTTTTTAAAACCCTTGTCTAGTTCGGCAAACATTGGGAAATCTTCTTGGCCAAGGCAGATGGGACACACATTCAGAAGACTTTGGAGGACTTGCTGCCTTTCTCCTTTGGACCAGAAGACCTGAAGATGGTCTGAAGAGGACAAGAATCAACCCACAGAGGCTTTGGTGACCTTAATGCTCCCGGCATGACGACAGAGTCCTTTTATATATTTCAAAACTATTGCAGATTCAGATATTCAGTTCAAATGCGATTCCTTTAGCCCATCCTGCACATTCAGGGAGGGAGCTACTTTGGAAGTCACTTGGCTAAGAGTGATATTTATGAAAGCAAGGAATGGTAGAGCACGAGACTCTTAATCGCAGGGTCATGGGTTCGAGCCACACCTTGGGTGAAAGATGGGGTTGGACTAGATGACCTTTGGTGTCCCTTCCAGAAATCCTTTTGCAGCTTAATGCCCTGCTTTACAGAAGTGGCTTCCCCCACGAACTCTCCCCTAAAAAAGGAGATGGCTTCATCTCAATATATGCATTGCTAGCATGTACGTCTCCAGGTGGAAGACGGAAAGATGCCTTAGACCAAATCAGACCATTGGTCTACCTAGCTCAGAACCGTCTCTACACTGACTGGCAGTGGCTTGCCAAGACTTCAGACTTTTTCAGCCCTACTTGGAGGTTTTGAGGATTGAAACTGGGACCTTCTGCATGCCAAGCAGATGCTCTACCATAGCTTCTTTAGGAGAAACCATGGTCCTCCTCCAAAATATAAAAAAAATCCCAGTCCTCATGGTTCTCAATAAAGGGCTGATTTAAACAGGAACACATTGGTTCATCTAGCTTAATTTTGGTTCAAGCTCTGTCCCAAGATTTCAGATGGCCCTACCTGGAGATGCCAGGAATTAAACCTGGGACCTTCTGCAAGCAAAACAGATGCTTCACAGCTGGGGTGCAGCTCTTCCTCAGAAGATGTGGAAAAGACTGGAGAGGAGGAGAACTTCTAGGGCTGGGGGCTCAACCCTCATGTCTAGAATTCTAGACAATCCCTTTTCAAAAAAAGGCTCTTTTCTTTTCTCTGCGAGAAAAGAATCAGAAGACAGTCACGGTCAACAGACTTGCAATCTCAAAGCTATGGCACACAAGGAAAAAGGGATGGGGAGGGAGAAATGAAGTGCCCAAGCACCAGCTCTCAAAGCTGCAGTGTTAAAAGGTGTGCGTCTGAACCCATATGCATGTCTAGGACTCGGTGACTGAAATCTTTTGCTCCCAATATATATAATTTGATTGATTTTCCCATTTTAACCCATTTATATCAATTATTTCTACATCAATACAATTTCGTTTAAGTAGTTTCCTGCATGCCGCTCTTGACCTGTTTATTTGCTTTTGTCAAGATAATTTTGTGTTTTACTTATGTACAGGGACATCCTTGCACCCGTAAAACACGACACAAAAAGAACTGTAATGTAATCATGTGTGCTGTTACATCGGCAATGCTTTTCCCACCAGTATTTCAGCACTGCCCTGGGGCCCAGCATTTTCCAGTCTGGTGCCCTCCCATAATATGCCTTTTACATATGACTTGTATTCACTTCTGTTTTTGTTGCGATATTAAAAGAGTGAAACTTGACAAATAACTCCATGCCTGGCTTTATTCAGATACGGCTTGTAAAGAGTAATTCTTGCAGGTGTACAGCCTTTTTAGCATTTGGGAAATCAGCACGGGTTGGAGTTCTGAAACATCCAGAGGGCACCGGGTTGGGGAAGGCTGCCGTAATGTGCAATCACTGATGGGAGGAGGCGGGATGGGACGATGCAGAACAACTGAAGGAAGTGAGCTGCAGAATTAATGTCAGGAATATTCCTTCTTAAATTGGAATTTGCGCACAAACCCACAGCACCAGGAGGGTTGAAAGAACAGAAGCTAGGGAATCCTTTTGTCCCTGCCTTTCTAGTGTGATAGGAATTTTATGGTCTTAGATATATGGCAATGTTCATAAGCATACCAACCAAGCACGTACATAGATCAGCACAGGAAGACCGACCTGGAACCATTTTGATTCCTAAACTGAGCAAATGTTTTCTCTGCAAGGTCAAAGTGGAAAACCTCCCCATTGTCTCTTTCCTCACAAATTCTGTCTTAAGGGCACATTTAAGATATGAATAGGGTGTGAGCCTGTGACCTGGCCCAGGAACTAAGTATTTATCATCACAAAAGACTGGCAATCCAATCAAGTAACCTACCAGACAAGAGAAAAAACAAAGTTCAAATTTCTGTTTAGACTGCCTTTTCTGTGATGTAGGTATGATGTATATGAGGGGTGGTCTTAGGTTACACCCCTTCTGGAATGAATGTATGATGTTTCTGTGGGTGGTCTTGATCTACAGGGTGGTAATTTCAAAAGTCTTTATAAGGCCTTGCACGCCATTTTTCTAGGTCCCTCCTTTCTCCTGCGGGTGAGGGGAGCACCCTGTTGCAGCAGATCAGTAAAGATCAAGCTTACTAGCTGCTTTGCGTCTCAATATTCTCTGGTTGGCCTCTGTTATTCTCTCCTACCAATAGGGAACCTATGTAAGGACTCTATATGGGCTCTTGGATACCCCATAAGGGAAAAGGGCAATTTTTGTTTACAACACTAGTAGTGCGGAAATCAAGATTTTGTTCCCTGGTTCCCCACCACCTCTTCTTCATTTGGGCTCTGCTCTTCTTAACTCTTGTTTTTAATTTGCTCCGTTTTTAATTCTTGCACGTGGGAAGAAAGGAGTGCAGCGCTATCCGTCCCAAGAGCAATATTTTCCTTTACGGGTTTGCCGTTTTTGACTCCACAAAATTCTTTCAAGGGCAACACAATGAGTTTAATTCTCCAATAATTAAAGACTGTTAGTTACAGGCTGCTCTAAATGTAGCAAGAGAACAAAAGCACCTTCAGCCAGCATTAATTCCATGGCTCCGCTCCAATCAAAACGGAACAAAATTGCTGCGTTTTTGCTACAGTTATGTAACAGAGGAGGGCAACATAATTTAAAGGCACACAGCCCCTAAAGCGTTCCCATCACGAATCCCTGCGTGCAGAAACAGGTCAGGCCCTCATACCTAAGGGATTACTGTCTCCCGAAGGTACTGCCCGAATGCATTGAGATATATTGCAGTGGTCTTGTTTGCCATTTTGCTGTTGTTGTTTGCAACTCCCTGCTATGAGAAATCTGCTTGCTCTCTTTCCTTATGGCCTTCCCACCCAAATTATGGGCTTCCTGGATAGATCTGGCCAGCCACTGGCTTGCTTCACACACCAAATCTCTCTCTTAAAATCTGTATGGTGCAAAGAGTACTATTGACTGTTTCCCACAACAGATTAAGACCAGAAAAATCGACAGGTTAAAATACTCAAAATCCTTTTCTCTCTCTGTGTGTAGGTGCATTCTGCACTAGCTCAACAGTACTCTTGTCCACCACAGCCTAGGAATGATTTGGCACGAGCAGGTGGCAGCAATAAACAGTATTACATAATGTGCAATAAATCAAATAACAACGGGCAGATTAAGTTAGGAACAGTCAACAGGTTAAAAAACAAAGAAACCAAGAACACCTTTAAAACATTCAAATATGTAATATGTAATATAGGCTGCACTCGGCACATGCTCAACGGCACAAGGACCAATACAAGCACATTAAATGGGAGAGCAATCCTCCCCCCATTGAATGTGCTTGTGTTTCGTTTGTTATTATGTTACACATTTTGTGTTTTTATACTGTAAACTGCCCCTTGATCCTTGGATTAGGGGGTTTATAATCTTCATTATAAGGGACGCAGGTGGCACTGTGGGTTAAAGCCTCAGCGCCTAGGACTTGCTGATTGAAAGGTCGGCGGTTCGAATCCCTGCGACGGGGTGCGCTCCCGCTGCTCGGTCCCAGCGCCTGCCAACCTAGCAGTTCGAAAGCACCTCCGGGTGCAAGTAGATAAATAGGGACCGCTTACCAGCGGGAAGGTAAACGGCGTTTCCGTGTGCGGCTCTGGCTCGCCAGAGCAGCGATGTCACGCTGGCCACGTGACCCGGAAGTGTCTCCGGACAGCGCTGGCCCCTGGCCTCTTAAGTGAGATGGGCGCACAACCCCAGAGTCTGTCAAGACTGGCCCGTACGCCAACCTAGCAGTTCGAAAGCACCTCCGGGTGCAAGTAGATAAATAGGGACCGCTTACCAGCGGGAAGGTAAACGGCGTTTCCGTGTGCGGCTCTGGCTCGCCAGAGCAGCGATGTCACGCTGGCCACGTGACCCGGAAGTGTCTCCGGACAGCGCTGGCCCCTGGCCTCTTAAGTGAGATGGGCGCACAACCCCAGAGTCTGTCAAGACTGGCCCGTACGGGCAGGGGTACCTTTACCTTTAATCTTCATTATATACCTTTAGGCGCCAGGCAAAAAAGTTCCTTTTAACTGGGCGCTTTGTTTGATTTGATTGACATCCTATGCCCTTTGAAAATGTGGTGGCTTTGGGGGTGGGATATTGGGTTTATTGTTTTTATTTTGATTATATATTTTGTGGTTTTATATTTTGATTTTGTTCTGTGAACCACCCTGAGACCTCCAGGTATAGGGTGGGTTGTGTGTATATTATTATTATTATTTTAAATAAATAAATAAAGTTGAATAGTAATAATATATAATAATTACTTAATTATTTTATTACTTAATATATTTTATTTAAATTACAATTATTAAGTATATTATACATTTTTATTAATTACTATATATATATATATATATATATATAATTTAAATAAATAAAAAGTTCAATAGCAATAATATATAATATATAATGATTTAATTACTTATAATTTATTTAAATCATTTATTATTATACATTTTTATTAATAATTATTATTATTAATGGATGAGAACAATCCACATAAAAGCAGGAAGATTAAAGCCGCACGTTTTGATTTCAAAATAATAATAGCAATAGTAAAGACACTGTGCTCGAAATATACCGATGTGGAACGCAGGCTGCACTCTGCACATGCTCGAGGGCAGGCTTGCCCGCTTTCCTTTCCACCACGGCCTAAGAATAAACAGGCCCTCCCGGTCGCGCCGCAGCCCCGCCTCTGCGGCGTCACAGTCCTGGCCGCAGCAGCAGCAGCAACAACAACAACAAGGACCGCGAGGACGAGGCCAGGGGCAGCGGCGGCAGCTAGAGCAGCCCCGGTCCGGGCGTCTTGGGCAGCGGGGCGGAGATGGCGCTTCGGCAGGCGCTGGGCCGGGGCGCGCGGCTGGGCCGGGGCCTGCTGTGGCGCTGGCTCGGCGGAGCGCCTCCCCCTCCTGCGCCACCCAAGCCGGCCGCCTTTCTCGCCCGCCGCCCGCAGCAGCCGCCGCCGGCCCGCCCGGGTTTCCTGCGCGAGGCCGCGGCCCGGCTGGGCCTGACTGGCGGGCCTCCGTCGCCGGGCCTGCTGCTGTTCCGGCAAATGGCGCCGCGGGTCCCCCTCGGGCCCCGCCGCCTCGGGCTGGCCTTCGGTCTCGGGCTGGCGCTTCTGGAGCCGGCGCTGGCCGAGCAGAGGCAGGCGAGCGAGGCCTGTAAGGGCATCCAGGTAAGCGGGCTAGGCCTCGTTACTATGGCAACGGGGGCGGCCCTCAGCATAGATTTGGGACGTTTATATTTATTGCTATATTTCCGTATCAACCCCGTCCCACACTTCCTTCCATAGAGTTTAAGGTGGTTGGTTGGTTGGTTGGTTGGAAGTCGCTTTGCGCAAGAGAAAGCGACAAACAAATTTAGTAAATAATAATAATAATAATAATAATAATAATAATAATAATTGATTGCATTTATACGCCCCTCTTTTTCTCCAAGGAGCTGAAGGTGCCATACATGGTCCTCCCCGTCTCTTTTTTTAATTCCAACAACCACCTTGTGCTTGGGTAGGTTAGGTTGAGAGGCAGTATCTCCCCCATTGGGGTTTGCGGCTTGAAAAGGAATTTGAACTCATGCCTACCAGATCCTTAGTCAGACACTAATCTCAGAGGGGTTTTTTTTTGGGGGGCACAACTTTTTTTGCTGGGGGAACACGGGTGGCGTTGTGGGTTAAACCACAGAGCCTAGGACTTGCCGATCAGAAGGTCGGCGGTTTGAATCCCCGTGACGGGGTGAGCTCCCGTTGCTCAGTCCCTGCTCCTGCCAACCTAGCAGTTTGAAAGCATGCCAAAGTGCAAGTAGATAAATAGGTACTGCTCCAGCGGGAAGTTAAATGGTGTTTCCGTGCGCTGCTCTGGTTCGCCAGAAGCGGCTTAGTCATGCTGGCCACATGCTGTACGCCGGCTCCCTCGGCCAATAAAGCGAGATGAGCCCCGCAACCCCAGAGTCGGCCATGACTGGACCTAATGGTCAGGGGTCCCTTTACCTTTCCCTTTTACCACAACTTCCAGTGTTTCTCTGTCGCTTTCTCCACACTGCACATAATTTTATAAACTTCTATCATATGTCTCCTCTTACTCGCCTTCTCTCTAAGTAAAAAAGTACGCAAAGCTGCAATATTTCCTCATAGGGGAGAGACTCCATCCTTTTGGTTGCCCTTTTCTGAACCGTTTCCGACTCTTACCTTTTAGAGATGAGGCAACTAGAACTGTACACAGTATTCCAAATGCGGCCACACTGTCTCACCTCTCCTTCTGCAGGAGCTGCTTGGAGCCGACTGAAAAGCACCGTTATCATAAGCATAATATTATGATTTGTATTTTCTCTTTTGTTGTTGTTGTTTTCCCCCATCCAGACAATATTTATCCAGAGGAACAAACCTCAGAAAGAGCCCCTGGGCTTATTCCGCCAGCAAGGCTTCAAATTGGAAGAATATTCCATTGGACGATCTATTGGCAAAGGCTGCAGCGCTGCTGTGTATGAAGCAACAACCCCTTTTGCCATGCCTCACAAAGCAAGTTTGGAGCCAAAAGCTGATCATTTTGATCATTGCGATGGTTCAGATGCCCAGACTGGAGGGGGAAAGGTCTGCCAAGTTGGTTGTTGGAGAACTGGCTTCCCGCTGGCAATCAAGATGATGTGGAACATTTCGGTGAGGATCCTGTGTTTGGTTTGCTCCTCAGGTGTTGAAGGAAAGTGCATTGAAACCTCAGTCCAGTGGAGCAGTAATTGATGTTAATCTAAAATATGTCCTGCAAGAGCCAGCAGTTGCTACCGTGGTGTCAATTATTTCTTCTGAAAAGTGTGATAGGTTTCTGGGGAGAAGAAAAGCATAATGAACAGCTTGATTGGGAACAAAACAACATTTCTGCCTGAGTAATGCAGCTCTCACAGTGATCACAAGCAGCAGCATCAGAAAATGCAGTGTGCCATAGTGGTGGAAATGGAGTGCTTCTTTTTCCTGCAGTGTTGGCTTTTAAAGAAATCCTTTAAAACCTTTGAGGAACATAATGCCAAACCACAGTGGCCAATCCTTACTCTGCCTGTGCACTTCCTCTTCCATCCCTTCACCATACTTGTTCAGATTCCCTCCCTTCGTTCCGTATTCTTGGCAAAACATAATTTGCCGTATTGCCCAAATGATGCAAACTAGTTTAGATAACCCAGCAAACAATGGTTTGATGAGAACTGGGGGAATTGCTGTCTTAAGGCTTTCTACATCAGGGTTCTGTAAATATGACTCTTAGAAGACATCTGAAAGCAGCCCTGTACAGGGACGCTTTTAATGTTTGAGGTTTTATAGTGTTGTTAGTATTTTGTTGGAAGCTACCTAGGGTGGCTGGGGAGACCCAGTCAGATGGGCAGGGTATAAATAGTAAAATTAAATTAAAATACGTAAGCAAGGGCAGTGGACATAAGCATTCTAGCTCCAGCCTGATGCCATTTCAGTCGTTGTTCTTTAGTTCCAGAATGACTGAAAGGCTCTTTGCTCTGACCTCCCTTGTAGTAAGTAAGTAGGTATTCCCTATGCATAAGGGATTGTGTGTTGTGTGAACCTGAGGTTCATTCATGTTGTACCAGAAACCACAGTTTGGCATTACTCCTGGACCAACCCACTGAATGGGAATTGTCCGGCAGATTAACAGAAAATAAAAAATAGAAACACGGTATCAGATATGATGCAGAAACAAACTTCAGTAAAATTCAACAACTGGGGCACAAGTAGATGGGGACTGGCCCATAAAGATAGGCAGGTGGGTTATAATTTCTTTCCCCTGCCCACAATGTAGTTTAAAAAGTAACCGTGTTTGAGAGAAATTCTTGCAGGTAATGGGAACTGGAAATGCAGGTGTATTGAATTAAAATCGGCACAATTGTGTTCTGTTCACGTCTTATCCCACCAATGTGTCCCTGATGAGTTTATAACTTGTGTGAGTTCTGGGCCTCATTAAAAGCCCTCCTACAATTAGTTTGAAAAGAAGCCTCCTAACAGCTCCCTTTCCAGCCATTATTTTCTATCCTCTCTTCATTATTGTTATTACTGGGTTTCCTCATAGGGCTGTTTTGAGGATTGCAGAGATAATACATGTGACTCAAAGCCAAATATAAATATCATTGTTGCCATTATTGGAACCCCCTTCTTTTTAAAAAGCTGTTTTATGCTTCAGGATATTTACCATATGCTGCTAAGGGATTTTTTTATTTTTTATTTTTGGAGAAAGGAGGGTGTTTGGGACCTTACGTATTTTGTAGTCCTATCTCCAGATTTCCCCACATCCCTTCTTTTTATGATACACTGCATCAAAATGGGGAAGGGTGGCTCAGAAATCGAATTCAGTACTTAATTCATTCTGGAGGTCCATTCTTAACCTGAAACTGTTCTTAACCTGAAGCACCACTTTAGCTAATGGAGCCTCCCGCTGCCGCTGTGCCGCCGGAGCACAATTTCTGTTCTCATCCTGAAGCAAAGTTCTTAACCTGAGGTACTATTTCTGGGTTAGCGGAGTCTATAACCTGAAGCGTATGTAACCTGAAGCGTCTTTAACCTGAGGTACCACTGTATTTAGATGAGGCAGCCTTCATTTGAACACAAGGAAAATAAATCATGTTTGGGCTCTTGCAGGCTGGTTCTTCAAGCGAAGGCATCCTCAACTCCATGTCACAGGAGCTTGTTCCAGCCAGCGGCTCAGCCTTATCTGGAGAATTTGGTGCGATCACTCCTAGGTATAATTTGTTAATTTTGATTATGTAGGAGAGGGAGCTGAGGCTGATGGGATTTGTAATCCAACACATCTCAAGGGCACCAGTTTGGGGAAGGCTGTTTTAAGTACATGCAAGTTAATTAAGATTGTAAGCTGCTCAGGGTGCAGACCTATTCTTTTATTAACATGCACAGTAATAATGCACAGCAGTAACAGTCCTACTATCGCTATCCTTGACTCATTGTGTCCTTTCTTCTGTTGCTTTCCTCATTGTCTGTTTTATTTCATAAGCTCCTAGTAGCCAGAGACCTGTCTAGCTTGCCTTGGTAAATTGGAAAGGCAGCACAAACTGCTATGGTACCTTAGAAATAATAACAACAAAGTTTTGTTACACCTTAAAAACTAACAAATTTATTATGGCATAAGCTTTTGTGAACTAGAGTCTACTTGTTATTGTGGTTGGGGATGGAATTGTAAGTTCAGAGGGAAATGAGGTGCAAGAAAACAGCAGACAGTGACTTTTCATTTAGATCTCAGAATGCATGCAAAATAAGCTTATTTTGAATACATTCTAGCTCTGAGTTGGCACCCTCGTGCTTCCAGCATTTCATTTCCTTCTGAGCTTATTGCTTACAGTTCCCTTTCCTCTGTGTTCCTGCAACTGTTAATGGATCTAACAAAGCAGATTCAAGTCAACAAAAGCTTATATGCCATAATTTTAGTGGTTTAAGGTGCCAAAGACTCTTAATCTTCATTGCAGCAAAAACAATAACATGGTTACCCTTGTGGAAATAATAGCAGTTGTTATGCAACAGTTGAAACGTATTGTTTGTAGTTATAAATGGCACCTTCGGCCAGGAGCAAAGTTCCAAACCTCTGGTCAGGCAGCCCATTGGTCGTTTTTCCAGTATATGGTTGAAACTAGTCAGAGCCACAAGGATGTTAAACAAAGATCAAGGCAAGCCCCCAATACCTCAGCCATGCTTTGGCTATAATAGGACAATTAATACATTTTTATAGAGAACAGAGCAATCAATGACAAATTACCTGGCCATGGAAGAGCTAGGTTGAATGCAGCCTCTACCCTGGCCCAGGAAACATAATGGCCTACTTTGCTGGGCTGTGAGAAAACAGACCACAAAGAGATTGCAAATTCATTTTGCTAATTAAATCTGCAATAGCAATGATAAGCGGTTGTAAGTGGTAACAAACTGTCTTGAAATAGGCAACTTGTCTTTGGGAAGAAGAGGCTGAAACCTCATCCAAATATAGTCCAGGTGCTTCGAGCATTCACATCACACGTCCCACTACTTCCTGGTGCAACGGTGGACTATCCAGATGTTCTGCCCTCCACACTGAATCCCTCTGGAATAGGGCACAGCCGCACACTCTTCCTAGTGATGAAAAAGTAAGTTGGGAGAGAGGAGGGTGGTCCATGGATTGTATGGCTGCAAAGTGCATCTGGCTTCTAGCCTTTATAGTTTGGGACAAAAGTTGATCCTCTGCTCCCAACAACAGTGACCGAGTGGCAAATGTAGTTTCGGAGCTCTCATCATCCCTGAGCATTGGCCATGCTGGCTGGGGCAAATGTGAGTTGGAGTCCAACAACTGTTGGGCCGCAGGATGGGGAAGGCTGGTATAGCTAAATGATTAGTTAAGATGCAAGGAATTGCTTGCAGGCTTTCCATGGATGCCTGGACTAGATGGGTCTTTGGCCTGATCCAAGAGGGCTCCTCATGTTGCCCTATACCACCAAAGCAAGCAAGGAATAAATTGGATGGGAGATGTCTGTGCTATCTAGAATTTCAAAAAACAAGTTCATTCCCACATGAAAATGCTGTTTACTTCACTGCACCACCAATGATGAAGAGAAAGCAATGTTCCCATTTTCAGCCAGATTTAGGTGTTGCTTCTTGAACCCCACTGATGAGCTGCTACTTCCTTGCTTGCTCCATCCAGCTACCCATGTACGCTGCGCCAGTATCTCTGCGAGAGGAGCCCAGCTGCCCACCTGGGCACCATGATGATCCTGCAGCTACTGGAAGGAGTGGACCACCTCGTTCGACACGGAGTGGCTCACAGGGATTTGAAGTCTGACAACATCCTCGTTGAGTTTGACGCCGGTACGTAGCGCGGCTGCAAAACCTGTGCTTGTATCTGGTCAGGGAGAAGTGATGAGCAGGATCATTGTGCTTGGAATGGAGAAAACAGGCAGAGATCTTCAAAATGCTAGAGCAGTGGTAGAAAACCCTGGCATCAGGCTGCTCATCATCACATATCGCCAACAAAAAGCATTTTGGATGGGGGAAACCCAGCTTCGAATCACTGCTGGGGCACACACCTATGCTACCTCACAGGTTTGGTGTGATGATTAAATCACACAGAGAACTTGGTTGGAATGTCACCATACAAATGTCATAAACAATAATTGCAGGTGCCCTCTTGGAAGAGACACTCCCCATTATATGTCACACAGGATGTTCCAACTAGTCTTGGTGCTGCTTAGAAGATGCATCTTTCTTGCACCTAGGTTATAGGCAACCCAGGAAGCTGCCTTTGCCTGAGTCAGAGCATGTTTGGGATCCATTGAGTTGAACCAGTGTTGACTGGCGGTGGCTCTCTCGGGTCTCCGTCCGAGAGAGGTCTGTAAATGGAGATGCCAAAGATTGAACTAATGACCTTTGACATGTGAAGCAAGTGCTCTGCCAGTCAGCAATGGCTGCTCCTAATGAGCCTAGGAAGCTGACTTATAACAAGTCTTTCCCTTGCTCTATCTAGCTTTATATTGGCTGCACTGGCTGCCAGCAGCTCTTCAGCATTTCCAACTGGGGTCTCTCCCCAGAGATGCTGGGGATTGAACCTAGGACTTTTATGCATGTTTGCAGAGTAGATGCTCTACAACTGAGCTAATACTTCAGTAACAAATGGTGAAAATGGAGTTGGGGAGAGCCCATTCTCGGTCCACTGAAGATCTTAAGCTGTCTCAGGCAGAAATGCACTAGGCTAGAGGAATGGATTATTCCAGCCTTAAAATTAAATGTAGGCAAAGTGGTGATAGGAACACCCAAAATGGCCTGATCATATTGGCTGCCCTCCAGCCCCACAGTTGCAAATTGGTCAATGGATTTTCTCCAACTCCCTGATTTTGGACATCTGTGGTTTGCCTGGCTGCACAGCAGCAATTTCTGAAGTCCCAAAGTACAAATAGGCTAATAACTCAGTGCTTCGGGATCGTTAAGCAGTAGGTAATCCCAGGGCAAATTCATGCTCTGCTAGAGCCCAGAGCGCTTTTGGCCCACTGTCAGTTTCTGGCGTTGGATATGTTAATTACTCTCAGCCTGACTGAGGCTCAAGTGGGCAGGAGACAAGTAAGGGCAAGCAGAGCAGAGTAATTAACGTCCGCAGTAGAAGCACATGCTCTGTTCCCTCTGAGAAACGCTTTGTAGCATGACGTTGAGGCAGAAACTGCAGGGGAAAGATTTGGTCTTGAACAAAGGACACAGCTAAAGGTGGCACCAGAAATCCGTGCTTGTGCATCTCCTGATGCAGAGTGTGTGCTTACTTGGTGAAGGGTGGTGGTGAATTAGGTTTGGGAGCGTAGCACTGGTTTGGTGGGGTTAACACTCCCCACCTCAACCTTTTCCACTAAAAGCCTTCATTATTTTTCAGTTTCTGAAAATACATCCTTTATCCCTACCCCCAAGAAACATTCCATGCATATGCAACTATTGCAGTCAAATAATGTAGGTTTGTATAACAGTTTAGAGTTGATTATAACAGTTAAGTGTCTTATGACCCCTTCCCAAACACTGCTATCAGAGAAATCATTCCAGATCGAGATCCTCCTCACCCCACATGGGCCACATTTGGGAGGTGGATGGATGGGGTTGCCCACCTGTCAATAATCTGATGCCACAGTGATGTCAGGTGGCCCATATTTGCATAGTGCTGTACCCGGAAACCGGGGGGGGGGTGGTGGTTACAGCCCTAGAGACTTGCTCCTGCTGTCCATTCTGAGTGCTAAGCTGGGCTGCTGTGTGTCTGTTCAGAATGTAACTCTGTTCCCTTGCCGTCATTTGCAGCTGGGTGTCCAGGGCTGGTCATCTCAGATTTTGGCTGCTGTTTGGCCGACAAAACAGTTGGCTTGAAACTTCCTTTTACCAGCTGGTATGTGGATCGTGGGGGCAACGGCTGCCTCATGGCGCCAGAGGTAATTCTCTCTCTCTCTCTCTCTCTCTCTCTCTCTCTCTCTCTCTCTCTTTCCCTTGGTATAATAAGGTTTGTGTTTTGTAACTTTAACCATTATGTCTTAGTCGCTACCTTCCACACATTCATGTACCTGTGGTTTATTTATTTTGGCTTTATTTTATGACTGTATTTGTTTGACAGTGATCTATAATTGTACATGGGCTACGTATATAGCCACCAGATCCCATTTGATAACCTTATCCTTTGCAGAATCTTGTATAACCTTTCGTTTGAAAATTTATTTGTATTTTATTTTTTTAAGAACTACTCCAAATTAGATGTGCCTTTGGACTACACGTGCACATTTTAAAAATGCAGTTAGCTTCTGGGTTAGGCCAATAATTAATGCGATCAAAGCAGGCATGAGAAGCAGTGTTATTCCTTCTGCCCCTGCTGTGCCAGAAGTGGCATTTTACCAAAAAGTATATGCCAGCTTCAAATTCTCTCCTCCATGCCTCTCCTGATCCCATTAATTATCAGCCGCTCCTCCAAACAACAGCAAGTAATTTGCATTTAAAGAAACCTGCTTGGAGGCATTTAAAGTTTTGGCTGGCCTTGTCTGAAGGTTTGTTTTCCCTATCTGTTTCCTGACAGGTGGTCACTGCTACCCCCGGCCCCGGGGTTGTGATAGACTACAGCAAAGCAGATACATGGGCAGTTGGGGCAATGGCATATGAGATCCTTGGTGCCCATAACCCCTTCTACGGCAAAGGGGGAGCCGCTCTGGAAAGCAGGAGCTATCAAGATAAGGACCTGCCGCCCTTGCCAGAAACTGTACCCCTGGAAGTGAGAAAGCTGGTTGGATTGCTGCTTCAGAGGGATCCGGCCAAGGTGA
Source organism: Podarcis cretensis (assembly GCF_951804945.1). Lineage (NCBI taxonomy): Eukaryota > Metazoa > Chordata > Lepidosauria > Squamata > Lacertidae > Podarcis > Podarcis cretensis. The sequence continues at coordinate 68,427,906 of NC_137177.1, forward strand.
GAGTTTCTCTCTTCTTTTCACAAGGGCTTCCACGCTTCCCCACATCTTGCTTAGCAATGGCCATAGAAGCCAGTATCCTGCAAAAGACCCTCTGACTGAGACCAGAGGGCTGGGCTTCACCTGCCACCTTAGTACAGTCTAGGCAAATGGCTTTCGTTGGACCAGCTGTGGCTGATACAATAACAGAGGATATGGTGCTCCCAGGAATCTTTGTCAGGAAGAATGGGTAGCTGGCATGCTCTTATAAGTAAATACATATATGCTCCAATTTCATTAAAAATATCAAAGTGGTGTATGACAAGAAATGGCCGGGGGGGGGGGGGCAGACAGAAATAAATAAATATATACCCCACTCTCTCTCTCTCTTTCTCTCACAAACACACCAGAATCACAGATCACCATCTAAGAGTAGAAAAGATGTAGAAAAGGCAGCATAGAAGGTTTTCAGCAAATGTCCAAAAGTTAACATTGAGAACACCCTCTGAGTCCCTTTTGGAAGAACATTGTACAAGACTGGGCCCAGGACATCAAAGGCTTGATTTATTAATGGTATCAAATGAGTGCAAAGTTGACCATACAAAACTTTCCCAGATCTTCTGAATTGTACACTTTTTAATTTTATTTTAAACAACTGGAAACTTAGGAAGCTGCCTGAGGCCAGGTCAGACTGTTTGTCTAGCTAGCTCAGCATGGCCTGTGTTCACATAGCCTGATAAGCCAGGATTTGCTGGTTTACCATGATTGATTGAGTTCAAACGGCATACACTAGCACCTTGCTTGTGTTTGAGTGCTTTCTACAATTCTCCCCCTTTCCCCGGAGAATGTACTTCATTCCAATGGGGAAGTTTGCAAACAGAAACCAGAGAAAGGCACACCAGAGGTGCACACCTGAATCAGGTTGGTAAAGCAAACTCTGCCGTGCCTTTGACTTTCCCCACCTCCTTTCCTATTTCAGAGGCTCTCTGCACGCGTTGCAGCCAACATCCTCCACCTGAGTCTCTGGGGTGGTGATGCTCTCAGCCTGGAGGACCTGAGACCCGCCAAGATGGTTGGATGGCTTCTTCACCAATCACTCGCCACCTTATTGACAGATCGCTTTGGAGATGGGAGCAAAGTTGAAACAACGCTGAAGAGGTGTTTTCTGGCAAACCTGGAGTATGAAGATCTCTTTGAGGCAGCCGCCCTGCTCCACTCTTGGAGGAGCGTAGTGTCGTGATGGGCTCAGATCTGCTCACAGCTGTTGCTGACATTTCCTCTGATGTTCCACTAAAAGCATTTAAACTGGCTAAGCTACCTCTTCCTTGCAGGCCGGAAAAAAATACTGTAGGTAAGAAGCACTTTCTAGGGATTGGAGTGTTCTCATTGCAAAGGTAGATTGGGTTTGGTTCTGCTGAAACCCCCCCCAAACAAACCTGATGTGGTCATTGCATTTGGCCAGCAAAAAAAATCAGGTTGATTGTGTTGCTTTGAAAACACAGTAACTGGCTGCAATAGTTCCTTTTCAAGAATTGGGTCTCTGCTTCAAACAAGAGTCTCTGTTGAGAGGGGAGGTAGCATTGATGCAAACTAGATTTCCTCAACTTAGTGCCCTCCAGGTGTTTCCGAGGGGGATGATGGGAGTTGTAGTTTAAAACATCCAAAGGGCAGCAGATTGGGGAAGGCTGATACAAAATGTGTGCTTTTTCTCTCCCTCAAAGCTGTTTATTTTTTGCCATTTAAAAAAGGTGATGAAACTACATTCTTTCCCCCTCTGCTTAGATATCTGAGGGTAGTTCCATGCCAGTATTTTTCCTGGGGTGTGTCCATGGAGAATCGAGTGCCCTTGGATTTATGAATTCAGTTGCCTCCATCTCTACCAGGGAAAACACATCAGACAGAAGGGGGTTGGACTGGGTCTGAAATAGCTTCTCCCGTCCCTTTTGACTGGAGTATTGCCCAGACAGCTCCTTGTTCATGCAGAGCCTTAGGAAAATGGGGAGGGGATTTTATTTCTCTTATTTCATAAAATAATTTGCACACTGCCCCTTGGTCCTCTTGTTGCATGTCAGGCTTTCACCCTCCAGATGTCTCCCAACTCCCATTGGCCCCAGCAGCCAGCAGGACCAGCAAGGGTTAGGAATGATAATAGTTTCTGCCTGGTAGTTTCTGGAGGGCGCCAGGCTGGGGGGGTGGGGCTTCTGGAGGAGCATTACCATGGCACTGCTGCAACTGGTTGTAGGGAGGGAAGCAGCCCACTCCCAGCATCAAGGAATTCTTACCTGTCTTTGGATTCTTTTGTATGTGACCCATCCAAAGATCTGTTCCCCTGACAGAAAAAGTGATACATCACTTCTGGAGTTGGAGTTCCTTCCTATTGAAATGAAGATCACAGGATTGGGAGCAGGGCAATAGAGAGTGGGGTAAAGGAAAAAGCCCCCCTTCTGTCCTGTGAGCCTAACAGGGGCTTTAGGAGGGGATGGCTCCTCTACCAGTTCCATGCACCCCAGCTGAAACAAAACCTCTATAGGATTGCTCTGTTGATCTTTCTTACTTTGTCCTTCTAGACTTCCCCAGCCAGAATGCATGTTAATTGTTCAATTGTTAATTAATCAGTGAATGAGCACAACAAGGAAAGTAAGGAAACTATTCTAGAGCCAAAAAGATAAACACATTTAATCTAAACAGGGCACCAATAATATCTCCAAGGGTCCTTAAACAAAGAGACAAGGTTACCTGAACTGTAATGCACACAAAACAAACTCATTTAGATAAGGTACCTGCTGGAAAGAACAGCTGTATATTTTGTGAATGCAGAGCTGAAGGGAAGCACATACCGGTCCCTGCCTAAGAGCCACTGGTGGCATGGATTTTGGGTTTGAATATATATGTTGGTGTATATTATAGTCTATTGTAAATCATCTTGGGATTGAAAGGCAGGATGTAATCTTCTAAATAATGGGCGGCTCACCTTTGCCCGCCACCACCCCCGAGGATGTTGGAGGCTGCAACATTTGGCCAGTGGTCAAGGGGTGTTGGGAGCTGCAGTCCAGCAACAGCTGGAGGCCCAGAGATGCCTAATCCTTGTTATAGATAAGTGTGGGTGGGGAGTCTGTGTGAAGGACAAGAATGTTATAGGGAAGCAAAGTGAAAGGAGGACTTTGAATCAGGAGGAGAAAGCACCTTCCATTTGGACTGGAGTACTTCTATATTTTTTTTTGCTAATTGGGGTAGGAGCAGTGAAGGGTCATTTGCATTTAAGACATCCAAATATTCCAAGTTTGATTCTTTTCTTTATATTAAAAAAGAGAAGCATCACACCACTTTGATGATCCAGCTGCAACAAAAAATTCTGTCCTTGCTTTGCCATCCCAATCACTTGCCTATCAAGGATTCCACATGTTTGCCTGCATGGAATTCCTGATCATTCATAGTGACCAGGCCAAGCAGTTTAAAGGGTGCTTTAGTGGCACAGGACTTCTAAAAATATATATATTTCAATACTAGAAAGGAAGTTGATGGAATCCCAGACCACTCCATGCAGTTGATTTCTAGAAAGCAACTATCACAGTGATCTGCCATATATACTTTTGGAGACTATTTTAAGACTTAAAAACCGGGCGGGGGAGGGGGTTGGTTCACATGGCATCTGCAATTATAAAACAATTCCCATGCTGGAGGGTGCAAGAGTCCCTGGATTATTCCCTCTTCATATGATGAACAAGAGGAGAGGTGAAAGGGCTGAGGGAGAGAAGTATCTACCTAAGCTTTGGCATCACAGTAGGCTCACTGAGCCACCTCTCATTTGGCAGAATGAATAAACGTTGATGTTCTACTGAATTACTTTGGGGTGTTAATAGTTAGCCTGTGTTGGTCATTCTTAATTATTTTAGTTAGACTTGGTAGCTGTTGAGGTGTTTGTTGCTAGTTGGGAGAGTGAATTAGGTTACCTATTGGTGGAATAAAGTGTGTGTGTTACTTAAACACCAAAAGAGTATTTGGACATTCTGTTTTTTGTTCTGCACCAGGGCACTAAGGGAGGACAGATTCCAGGGTGTCGGTGACAGGCATCCCCATTCTGAACAGCCATACTGAAGGAATGAGGGTCTCAAAAAGTTTGGATGGATTCTTTCAGATACTAATTGCACACCTGTGTACATTCCACAACAAAGCTGCACAAGCATATGTTTTAATCCTTTGTAGCAAAACCCAGCCTTCTGAGAATCTCAGCTTTTGTTTTAAAACAAGTCAAGTCCTTAAGGCCATTTCTTACTTAGACATGCAGACATTCCTTTGTCTACATGATTAAAAGGTGCAAGAGAGCCCTCCCATCTCTCTTTCCCTACTGAATTATTTGTTAAGGTTTTAAGGGTCAAAACCCAGAACAGTGCCTGGCAGTAGAATTCTTAAAAGGGCAGGAGCAGGAGATTTTGGGTTCTGTGCCAATGTCTTCCACCTCCCATCATTCCCATCACCTGCTGTCTAACCCTTTTGCATGTTGTCCGCTGCCAGTTCGAAGCGAGAATCCCTCTTAACAAGGGACGGTTCAGCATCAAGTCAGGGTTGGGAAGCTGCAGGCAGGATGGGGGCCAATGGGTGTGATTGCCCTATGTGGGCGACTTATTTTGCCTTCCTTAAAATAGGTTTAAAGGGCTTTCTGATCTATGGTCTGACAGCTTCTCTCTAAAGAACAAGGGATTGGTTCTTTTGGAGCGGCAGGGAATTTGCTAGAAAGACATAAAAGATCAGTAGATGCTGGCATAACCTTCCCCTCCTCTTAAAAAAAGGTGGTTGTGTTGCTGAACTTAAACAGCTCTTAAGCAACTAAGGCATTCTGGTGGAAATAAGTCATTAACTCTAAAACACACATACTGGGCATGGTAAAAATCACTCTCTCCCCTCTCCACCCTGGGGAAAAAAACCTTTTGAAATCCCAACTGGAAATGAGACAGTGCCATCTAGTGAAAAAAAAGTCTCACTGGCTTGTATCTCATTTGTGCCCTTTGAACCTGTCAAGGGAGGAGGCAGAGAGGCAGTCCCACTGGCTGTGCATGTTATGGGGGGAGTGTCTCTCCTGGAAACCTTTAAAGCTACCAGCTGTATCCTGTCTTGGGGGGTTCAGCATGGAGATCTTCTGTTCCTTGGGGCGCAAAGCCCTGTTGCAGAGGAAGGCGTGTCAAAGCAGCCTCGCCGTTGGCAAGCAGGTGTTCTGCAGAACGTTCCCGACAGGCACATGTCGCTCTCAGCAGCTCAGCAGCAACAGCAGGGCTAATCCAGGCTGGCCTGGCTCCCTGCCCAGAACTCCCTGTGGTTCCTTCTTTGAAAGTTTCTACACCGAGAGTTTTCTCCCTCGTCGCCTTCTCTCCAATGCCCGCTACAATGTGCCGCCCAGTGCAGAGTTTGTGGCCAGACCCGTGGGGGTCTGCTCCATGTTCAAGCTGCCCATCCGAAATTCAGCAGAGGGTCTGGATGTGGCTTTCGTGGGGGTCCCTCTTGACACGGGGACCTCCAACCGTCCTGGGGCCAGGTGAGTGGGTTTGCTTTGGGAAGGGAAGGGATTGAATGCTGCATCACAAACTAGGCTCTGGTGGAGGGAGGCCACACAGCGGTGCTATCAGGGTAGGACTTTGGGGGGCAGTCACCCAGGGTTCCCCTAATCTGCAGAATGAGCAGGAGGGTCCCCCAAAGTAGCAGAACTATCACACATTTTGATGCATTTGCATGACCATCGAAAGGGGCAAGGTTTCATAAGACCCATTAAAAACCAGAAATTGCCTAACTGCGTCAACAATCAAAGTTCAAAGTCCAGGCCTGGCTGAGAGTCTTAGCAGTGAAATGAAACCACCCTGGGGATGTTTCTCCAAAATTCTCCTTGGAGTTTGAACAACCTGGTCTCCGTGCTTTGGAAACAAAAGTGATGTGATGCATTGGGAAATCTTGTTATGTGTGGGTTTTTCTGAAAACATGAAGACGTTTGTACAGAGACTACACATACAGCAATGTGTGTGTGCACATGCGAAAGAAGGTGTTGGTATTGTGTTAGGTGCCCAGTGATGGGCCTCAAAAGTGAAATCGGGACTTCTCTGTTAAAAGACTTTGCCCCAGAGGTATTTTGAGCAGACCAAACCCCACCCTTCAATATCAAATTCTGATCCTCAGCCCTATTTGAAACTCATGCTTGAAATGGAATCAAATTGGCTTTCTTCTAATTTTCTTAGTGTTTTCCTAATGTAAAATCAGAATTACAACAAATCAACAATAAAATGAAGTTATAAAACATAAAATAGGAGCAGTACAGAGGTTGTATTTTCCTAATAAATACAGAGCAGATAATGTAGAAAAATAAAAGCAGCAAAACACGTGGTGAAAGCCAAATTATTCAGTTTGGTGGGGGGAAGAGAATTTTGTTTATATAGATTGGACACATAAATAAAATCTCACCAAACAGCGCAGAAATGTTCCGGTTCTTCCTTACCCTTAGAAATTGTAATTTGTGAGCTATTATCTCTGCAGTTGCCAGAGTCAGTCCACATGCTTTTGTACTACAATTAATCCTGTAGTGTCTTTCATTTCTGGGCCAAGTTAAGTTCCCACTGCAAGCAGGAAGAAGTTCCTTAGTTTGGAAAATCCTGTTTGACATCCTGCAAGTTCAAAGGGGCAAGTTGCATGAATTGGCTCTCAACGGCAAGGACCATCTCCTGAAGTGGAGCTGTTTCAGCTGCAGAGGCCCATGACAAGACAGGAGAAACCCAGCAAGCAGGATGCGCCCTAGGCGGACCTTCTGCCAGCCTCAGACCATGGGGAAGTCATATGTTCAACATTTCTCTGCAGGTGTGACAAATGAAGAACATTATACACAGAGAAACTACGGTTCTTTGACCTGCATAGCTCAACTGGTTAGCGTGTGGTGCTGAAGACGCCAAGGTTGCAGGTTCAAACCCCTCATACTCCTATGTTGCAGGGGGTTGGGCTGGATGATCCTTAGGGTCCCTTCCAACTCCACAATTCTATGATTCTATATAATAGTTTGTTGCAGCATAGCTAAATTTCCCTTCAGCAAAAGGGATTATCTATGATTCTGTATAACATATCCAAGTCTCCTGGGTATGATCTGAAATGTTTCCAGGCCACCTGACAATCACAGGCCGTTTCAGCCCAGGGGAGAGATTCAACCCCTCAGCCTTTCCAAGTGGACATGTGCTTTTAGATCAGTTTCCCAGCTGGTGTCTTGAATCCCTTTCAGCTGCCTTGGGATGCCTCCACCTGCCCAGGCCTCTTCAGAGATCTCATCCTGCAGCACCAATTTGCTTCGTTTCCCTCGGTGTGTGCCACGGAAACTTAAGTGAGCTGGGAAAGGTCTCTTCCTCCCATTGCTGGCCTCGTCCATCTTTGGGATGTGCAAATGCTTGTGTCATTTGATCAGGAAATAAGGCAGAACAGCCAGATTCATTTTTCTGACATTCACAAAACTCATCCAGCTCCAAGCTGAGTGTGGCGTGGGGCCATTGGCAGTGCTAGGCCTCATCTGAAAGCCTAAAAGGGCCCCCTCAGTGTGGCTTTTTCACGGGGGCACCATCGCCTTGTCTTGTGAAGGAAATGACCCAGAAGCCCAGTTCCAGGGCATCAAGGCTGCGAGCTTATCAGGGGCTTTAAGCAAGGGTGAGAGACCTGTTTCCCAGGCCTATCTGGTCTTCAGGACCCTCCCTGGCCACACACCTCACAAGCCTTGCTTTGCACCCTCCTTGAGTGTTTGGGCCCAGCTGAGATGTATCCTTTCCCTCTGAGAAAACCCTCTGCCTTACCTGGATGGAGGACAGAGTGCGGTGTGTGGGTGGGTGTGGGTATTGTTACCAGAGAACTGGCCATTGTGTATACCATCCCCCCTCTAATTCTAAGCCACATGCTCAAATTTCTGTTGTAGACCGCCTCTTTCTGTGACATGTGTATGACATTTTTTCGGTGGTCTTTGGTTAAGGCACCAGGCAATTCCTAAAGTCTTTGCAAGTTCTTGTACACCCTTGTTTCTAGGTCCTCACCTCCTATGAAGTAGGGTAGGGGGACAGAATAATAAAGATCTGCCTTGCTTTCATGGGATCTTGCCTCAACTCACTCATCTCTGATCGATTAAAAACTTGGGGGACTCTGGGTCCCTTAAAAGGGGAGTTAGGCTGTTAAAGGCAACCCCCCTATTTTCTGGCACAATGTGTGTGCAAAAACTAGGCTAGGTAAAAAGCACATTCATTGCCCCGCCTACATTTGTCTCTGGCCCCTCCCACCAGCAGTATGTGGCCCTCAAAAGGAATGCTAGGAAGTAATGCAGCTCTCAGGCTGCCAAAGGCTCCCTACAGGGAGGCTGAGCACTACAAAACACAGATGTTGCTTTTTTCCACCTCAGGTTTGGTCCTCGCCACATCCGGGCCGAGTCGTCATTGGTGAGATTATTTAATCCAAGCACGGGGGCAGATCCGTACCATTCTCTTGTAGCAGCTGACATCGGCGATGTGAATGTCAACCTGTATAACCTGAAGGATAGCTGCCGGCAAATCCGAGAGGCCTTTCAAAAGATAGTGGCACAGGGCTGTGTGCCCCTCACGCTGGGTAAGGATGGTGCCAAGCAGCCTGGGGTTGTGATAGCGCTGATCGCAAAGAGGCAGCTAAATTGGGGGTGCTGTGGTGCCCCTGGGCAATCTCCTGGTCAGTAGTATTTCAGAAATCTAATCACCATGTGTTGATGTGGCAAGGAGTCCCAAAGATCCCAAAGCCAAAAAAGAGATCAGAAACCCCCAAAAGTAGCACCTGCCAGCTGAACCAGCTGTCTCATTCTGCCTAAAGAACTAGATCGTATCCTGGCAACACCAAGGACAGAGCTTCCCAAACACATGCAATCTTAATATATGTACCGGCTAGGTACCCCTGACCATTAGGTCCAGTCGTGGTCAACTTTGGGGTTGCGGCGCTCATCTTGCTTTATTGGCCGAGGGAGCTGGCATACAGTTTCCGGGTCACGTGGCCAGCATGACTAAGCCGCTTCTGGCAAACCAGAGCAGCGCACGGAAACGCCGTTTACCTTCCCGCTGGAGCGGTACCTATTTATCTACTTGAACTTTGACGTGCTTTTGGACTGCTAGGTTGGCAGGAGCAGGGACCGAGCAACTGGAGCTCACCCCGTTGCGGGGATTCGAACCGCTGACCTTCTGATCAGCAAGTCCTAGTAGTTAAAGTAACATTAGAGAATGTATAGAAAGAAGAGGGAGAGGGCTCAATCTAACCATCAACCATATTATCTATCCTTGCAGGTGGAGACCACACAATCACGTATCCCATCTTGCAAGCCGTGGCAGAAAAGTGAGTCTAAATTTAGAAACGGCACCAATAGTGTCAGGCAGCTTCTGCCAACCCTGTGGGCAGAGGGTAGAGAGGGGCATAGGCTGTGCGTGTACAAACTAGCCTCCTGTACAAAAGGTGTGATTTGCATCCGCTGCTCCGCCCGCCTTTGTCTCAGGCCCCGCTCATCACCAGCATGCAGCCCCCGGCAGATGGGCATGTGGTCCTAAGGGTAGAAAAAAAGCTTTCCTGCCTTCCCTGTAGTGGTCAAGTCATGCCATCTTGTTCCCTTAGCATCTCTCCTTCCTTCTGCAGGCACGGCCCTGTGGGGCTGGTACATGTAGACGCCCACACGGACACCGGAGACAAAGCGTTGGGGGAGAAGATCTACCACGGGACGCCTTTCCGGCGCTGTGTGGACGAGGGACTCCTGGACTGCAAACGGGTTGTTCAGATTGGAATCAGGGGCTCCTCCTATACTCAGGACCCTTACAAGTATTGCCGAGACCAGGTAAGATGCCAGGAGCCAGCCAGCAGTAGATCACAGCGAACATGTTGGGAATTAGCTCTTTATTAGCAAAACAGGATCTGCACAGGCCTAATGAGCACAGCAGCTCATCCCCAGTAGGTCTTGCCCCCATGAAGCAGTTGCCAAGACTAAGGGTCCCTGCCTCCCCCCCAGCAGTTTATGTCTCCTCCTCTCCAGGGTTTTCCTCAAGCAATTAGAGACTGTGCCTGCATGCTCTCCTCTGCCCTTTTCATGCCTCTTCTGGTCCTGGGAGACCAGCAAGGAGGGGAGCTTGCTGTGGCCAGTGAGAGAGATGCCTGTGGCTCTACACAAGCCTGACCCATCTCTGCCTCTTGGCCTCTCCTGCTTCGGTTTCTGCCTCTTATTCTGGACTTCTCTCTGCCACAGATCTCCCTGTTCACCGAGTCCTGTTACCTCTTCAGCTTCCAACACCTTCTCTTCCCCGTCATCTTCCTCTTTTCCCTCTGACCACCTTCCCTTGTCCCATCACCAATTCCCGGGCTCTGAGCCTTCTTCTCTTGGTGGTCCCCCAGTCATACCTTGGGTTGAAGTAGCTTTGGGTTAAGCATTTTCGGGTTGTGCTCTGCGGCGACCCAGAAGTAACGGAGCGTGTTACTTCCGGGTTTCGCCGCTTGCACATGTGCAGACGCTCAAAATGATGTCACACACATGCACAGAAGCAGCAAATCACGACCTGTGCATGCGCAGATGTACAGACATGGGTTGCATTCGCTTCAGGATGCGACCGGGGTTCCGGAATGGATCCATTTCGCATCCAGAGGTACCACTGTACTACTCATGCCTAGCGTTACTCATTCGTTATTACGCACCTAAAAATAAATATACACTGCTTATTTATAACCCACCTTCCCTCCAGAGAGCTTCAGGTGCTCACAGGCTTTTAGCTCCCCATTTTGTCCTCACAACAACCTTGCAAGGTAGGTAAAGAGAGTGACTGGCTCAAGGTCACCCAGTGAGCTTCATGGCTGAGTAGTGGTTTGAAGCCTTGTCTCCCAGGTCTTAATCCAACACACTAACCCTTACCACACACAGGTTCTCTGTTTGAAATACAGTAAAAAAGAAAACCAGGCCTGCATACTCTGCGCATGCTGAAATATTTAAAAATCTGCACCCAGGCTACCCATATTCTGTACCCAGGAAGCCAGATTCTGCAACTTGGATAAATTGTGGGAGAACATGCACATTTTCTATCCTGCCTCCCGGATATCACTAATCACTAGACAATACAACCCCACCTTCAGGCATGGAGAAACTCACTTGGATTCTCCCTTTCAGCTTTCTAAAGTTCACCAGGCATTGCTCACACACTTTTAAGCCTATCTCGATAAGGACTAGAAACTTGAGCACTCTAGGATTTTAAGGAAACTGGTTTCTTCTGTATCAGTTCTCTGCATCTACACAGCCTTGTTTGCAGTCTTGAAAGGACAAGAAAATCAGGGGAAGCACCTTCCTCTGTTCCTTTTCATGGGAGAACACTTGTCAGGTGTCAGCTGTGGGGTCAGAGAGCAAATTTACACCTGCACAGCTGCAAAGCTAGATACCTTTTCGGTATGAGGGCCCTCTTTAGACCTGGGATTCTCCATTCCAAAGCTTTCGCCGGTGTTTTAACAGGGTTTCCGGGTGGTGCTAGCAGAAGACTGTTGGATGAAGTCGCTAGTCCCTTTGATGGCAGAGGTGAGGAAGCAGATGGGAGACAAGCCCGTTTATATCAGCTTCGACATCGATGGAATAGACCCTGCCTACGCCCCTGGCACTGGGACACCCGAGATCGCCGGCCTGACTCCTTCGCAGGTAAAATAAGTGTGCAGAAACTCAAGCAGTACAGGTCTAAGCAAGACGTTTGCTGCATTGCTTTGGCTTCTAGGGGGTCAAGCTTTGTCTGAAACAAAAGCGAGGCGCTTGTGGCCCTCCAGATATTGCTGGGCTGACAATTCCCATCATCCCTGATCCTTGGCTATGCTGCTTGGAGCTGAGTCCAGCGACACAGGAGGGCCATAGTAACTGCAGACTTTGCTTTACCTTCTTCTGACTCGGAGGTTACCAATTGCATCAGTCTGTTAGTTGCAGGCGTTTGTGCCCATTTTTCAATCTGGTTGGATCCCTGATAAGCAAAGACCAACTTCTGTAAAAGGGGCGAGGAATATTTTCCAGCAAAAGGGCCACATTCCCTCCTGGATAATCTCTTAGAGGCCATGTGCTGGTGGCAGACGCCACCAGAGTCAGAAGGGGATGAAGCAAACAACAAATATAAATCTTACCTTTGTAGGCAAGGAAGAGGCATTATCAAGGGTTAGCAGCATAGGCTAAACATTCCTGGAATGTGCAAAACAGGGGTAGAGGGGTGTGGCCTGACTATAGGGGGTGTGGCATAGACTGAAGAGACTCCCGAGGGCTGGAGAGAGGAGCTTGAAGGGCCGCATTCAGCTCCTGGGCCAGACTACAAAATGCATTTTCCCTCCACTCATTTAAGTCACTTAATTCTAGAGCCTCTCCCTGCCCTTGACCTGCCTTCTCTTGATTTTCAAACAGGCTCTGGAGATTATTCGCGGCTGCCAAGGTCTGAATATCGTTGGGGGCGACCTTGTTGAAGTGGCGCCGATGTATGATGCTTCCGGTAAGTGGTGTATCTTGGCATCTGCCACTTTAGCGACAATCTGAATGGGGGTACTTGATCCCCCCCAAAAATGTCAGGCTCCTGCTTGGGTCATCTTGACAAGAGCAATGTTTAAGCTCTGTGAAGTCCCTCTCGCAGCACATCCAAGAAAGTAAGACACTACAAGCCCCATTTTATGGACTGGAGAACTGAGGCTTAAGGGGGGGGACACCACAGCGGCTTCCTTCTCTGGCTACCCTGAAGGGTAGTCAGTCAGCTGATTGCTCTCTCCATAGCAGCCAAGGGTTGGAAGAAACAGCAAATTCCTTAATTTGGCTTTCTGCTCCTTTTGCTTACACAGGTAACACAGCACTCCTGGGAGCAAATCTGCTCTTTGAAATGCTGTGCGCCCTCCCACAAGTCAAGAGGACATAAACAGTTCCAGGGAAGCTTCCGATTCACGCTAAAGGCGCTCGTAATGCACAAGGACATCCTTGCAGGCCTGCAAAGAATCAGAAGGTTGCGTTTTTAACTTTGCTGGATCTGTGCAACTCTCTGCCTGCTACCAGACCCTTTCCTGACATCTACAGCAATAACCAGGCCAGCTGAAAATGTGCAGGGTTGACATAATGGGACACTGCTCACCAGCAAACGCAAGTTCTGGGAATCTTTGGTTTTGTGGGGAAATTAAGTTGCTAGTCCACATTACTGCTGGAAGAAAATCCAAAAAATGAAGCACAGGACACAGCCACCCAATACCTAAGAGCACCTGGCAATGTCAGCCAAGTCCCAGCCTTTCACCAAGAGCATAGTAGTTTGCATAAAAGGCACATGCAAATAAATGAATGTACAAATTATAAAGAGCGCCGGATGAGAACATATCCCTGGGAGCCTCAGAGCCAAGATGGGATAGCCAATGGGGTGCCCTCCGTATGTTTCTAAACTGCAGCTCCCAACATCCCTGATGGGAGTCCAATCACATCGCAAGGTCACCATTCTTCTCCTGCTCTGCTACATCAAAACAGGGGTCCATGTAATCCACATAGTCCTCTCTCCTTTGGCAGCCATCCAGACACCTTCAGTGAGTCCACGAGCAGGGCGTGAAGGCAACAGCCTCCTCTGTTCTTTGTCCCAAAGTTAACTGGTATTTGCAGGTATACTGCCTCTGAACTTGGAGGTTCTATTTAGACCTCTCCATCGTAATCTCCTGTTAAAGCCATCTGAGCAGCCACATCTTGTGTCTGTGAGTTCCACAAATTCAGTTCTACATTGTGTGAAGGGCAGGGGAGGGGGCAGGGGAGGGTAGAGAGAAAGGGAAGAGAGAAAACCCCAGGAAGGTCTCCCACAAAAGGCACCGAACTCAATCCAATGCCATGGAAATTTAACAGTGTGAGAGTTGGCTCCAAATTGCACTGTGCCGCCACCATTAATTTATCATCAAGAGTCACTTGGAAGCACCAAACCGTATTCTGAACACACATTAAAATAGTTTTATTTCAGTTGCAGATTCTGTAAGAGTCTTAAAGCAAAACCAAAATAAAATTAGGGCCTGTTCACAAATACAAAAAAAAAGACAATTTGCCCAATAAATTATTTATTCCCCACCCACCCAACCCAAGAGTATCAAAAGTGCAAAATGTTCAGCTTTCTTTTCAAACCAATCCCTCCACCTGGGCTGGATTATTCATATCAGTTCCTGACAAACATTTCTACAGAACACAGAAGACAAAATGGCCGTCACAGGGAGGCTGGGGTGGGGGGAACCAAACACATTGAACGTCAAAGGAAAAGTCGACAACGCACAGGAGGATTGGACAATATGCTATCACTTCCCTGCTAAAGGCATTAAGCTTCAGGTTCTAGGAAGTTTGAATAAGAAAGGCTTTGTATGGTTGTGTCTGTGCATCGTAGGGAGTCCTAAACCATGGTTTACGGTGCACGAGCAAATCACACCCTTCCCGCTTATGCCTTGGAGGAAACAAAGTGCGACCCTTGATTTAGCGTTGGATCGTGGTTTGCTTGGCTCCATCACACCACAAGAAGTAGGGCAAGAACAGATCTCGGCTGTGAATTGTGGTCTGCCTTCCCCTGCTGCGAGTTGGAAGGGGCAAAACGGGCGCAGTTTTGCTCGTGTGCCGTCAAGACACGGTTTGCGGCTCACTGTCACGTTTGAGAACCAACAAGCAGGCAGTGGAAGCATTCTTCTCCCAAAAGCTCTGAGAGAAGGTTGTCAATTCTATAGCAATTTCTGTTAATGGGATTATTGGATTAAATTTAGTTAGCAGAAGGTACCTGGGTCTTTTGGCAAAGGAGAGGCCTGGGCTTAGCGTTACGGGTGGCGAAGTTCTCTGCGTGGTCCTCAAAGCCGATGACAATTGCACACAGACGCTAAATTCAGCATCAACAAAAGAGGGGAGCCTTGTATGAATTTGGCACCCATGCAATTGCACTGAGTTGAGGATTGCCCCCTTCATACAAGAGCCAAGCTGCGTGGGAGAGGAAGGAGTGATACACCCAGTCATGTTTTAAAACTGGGCTACAAGAGCTACCGTTGACCACTGATTCACCAGCTGTAGTTGCTGGGACACTTGTTGTCCAAGGCCAACTGCAGAATGATAGATGGCAGGAAAAAGCTAGGGCGTCCTCCCCACCCCAGCTTCTAAACCCCGCAGCATTCTGAACTCCCACTGAGGATGCAGAGCTCATTTTGAGGGCTCCACCCTCTACTTTTCCCCTGGACCTTCTTCTACCTAGAAAGCTCCACCAACTGCATGCGAAGGTGTTCCTGTGAAACCCGAGAATGGGCAAAGCTTTCCCTGTTATTGGAACCTGGCAGTATATTAATTCTTATCCCAGTGCTATTTGTTACAAAGAACACATCATTAAAACAGTGCTGATTTCTTTGCCAGCACACCCTACGTATTTCTTAAATCGCTCGCTGAGGCACACAAGTTCATTTGCCCTCAAAGGGACAAGGCAGCTTCCGATTATCTGCTCGGCGGCAGCTGCTTAATCCTCTTCTCAATCATTCGTTTCCGGATGTTCCCGGAGGGGATCCTTACGGAGGAGCTGACGACAGTTCAAAATGTCCCCCAGAAGCTCCGCTTAAAGGCACCTTGCACCGAAATCCCTGACGGTTGTCAGTAGGATCTCTCTGACCTACTTCCGTGGAAACCCGACGCTCTTGCAGAGGCCGTCCTGAAGCACTTTACCAAAATGGGCAGCAAGGGTATTCGACAGACGGGTGGCTGCGGCACAGGAACTACATGACCCTCCTCTATTAAAGGACAGGCTTTTCGCTTGCCTTGATAGGCAGGTAGCAGGTGCACCACTATTTCTTGGGGTGGGGGAGGAAGGATCCACCCAGAGTCACTCCTGTGACGAGGGAAGACCCAGCACAAACAAACCGGCACTTCAGAGAGCTCTTGAGAGAGGCAGACTGCTTGCTCTGTTTTTCTTTTTCCTTTTTAAGAATGAACACACCAAACACATCCCATCCCCAATTCCCCGTTGCAAGGCACCACTAGCAAGTCAGCAAGATATTCTATTTCCAAGAGCTGTTCTACACACTGCAAAGTTCTGGGCCACTCTTGTGAGGTTCGGCTGTCCTATTTTTGAATGAAAAAGAGCTCCCTGCAAGTAGAGAGCAAGCACATCAGGGAGAAAGCTCTGCTACATCTCTCTCTCTCTCTCTCTCTAGGATGTGCTACGCAGAGGAGCGGCTCATTTCTTTTTGTTTTCTCACGGGAAGCTTTCAAATATACACCCTACGAACCCATCCAAGACGCAAGGCCCACGGTGCGTCGTGTTGTAGGGTTGCATCCAACTAAGTGCTACTCGGAGCAGACCCCCTAGAGTCAATGGACCTAAGTTATCATTATGTGCATCAACTTTGATGTGCCTGCGTCCCCTGAGTAGGACTGGAATTAGATGCAACCCTTGGGCTTAAGTTTAAATTAGAAAGCAATCTGCAGTTTAAAAATGTGACCACTCCTATGGCTCCAAGGAAAAAGTCAACCAGATCAAGGTGAGCGGCACATTCTGAGAGGCGGCAGGAGGGGAAGTAGCCAGGCAGCCGTGCCCCTTTGTAAACAAACAGGCCCCTGGAAACCTGCTTCAGAAAAGGGTGGCAAGGGTGCCCTGCCCTACGAGGAAGGCAAGAAAGAAAAATCACATTGCCATGGAACAGACAGCCGCGAAGTTCAGTAGTTTGGCATTTGAATCCTAACCTTATCCTAGGAGAGGCCATGTTGAGAGAGGCAATTTCGCTCAGTTACTGTCCTACAGATGTATTGTTGCTGTTTCAGGGCAAGAGGGAAAGGGATGTCCAGGGAACGACTCACAAGCAGGAGTTTCTGCCTTCCACAAACATACACACATACACACACAGCTATTGGCTAGCAGCAGTCTGTAGCTCTATGGATGTGGTTCTGAGAGTATGGCTGTAAAACTACAAGTCTTTCAAAGAAGAGGACAAATCAGACAGCAAGCAGGAAGGCATCGAAAGGGACATACATTTTAAAAATGGCTCATTGCTTCTCGTACAGTGTTTGCGGCTCAGCTGGCCACTCCTTGCCCTGCTGAAGGCTGAGCTGGTCAACTCTACCTGTTGGGTTATATTGCACCCAGGGCTGGAGGGGAGCATGCAAGTGGGTTGCTAGTACCTTCCCCCCCTCCCCGCCCTTATACACATCCTGCCCTGTCAGCTATTTGGTACATACAAAGGATAACGGGGCATGTGTGGGAAACCAACAGGTAGGGATGATTACAGCTCTCTGTAGACTGCGTGGGGGGAGAGTGGCAGCAAAAGAAAACCAAAAACATTTAAACCATCCATAGGCAAAGAAGAGAGTTCCCACAGCAGCAAGGCTTTCATCGACTTTGGAGAAAAACCCAGAGGCGGAACTGGAGCAGGCTGGGACAGCGGGGGGTGGGGGTGGGGTGGAGGACAGGGGCACCGACTGTGAACCAGTTTTGATTGTACGGCTTCCAAGCATTCAAACCATTTGGTACGAAGAGCAGGCGCCAGTGCATTCGCTGCCACGATCGCTCCTAGGTCAAAGGTGCGGGAAGGATGTTTCTAACTCACTGGGCCTAGGAGGATTCATCTAAAAAGCTACCGTCTATTCCGACACTCCAGAAAGAGAGATGCTTGCAGTTGTCCTCTTTCAACGTCTCTGCTGAGATAGAGATTCTCTTTCGAAAAAACTCTTTTTTTCCTTTTTCAAAATTTTATGCCGCTGCTGTTGTTTTTTCAGTCTAGCGCAGGCCACAAGGGAATATAAAACCTTTGCAGGGACCCTTCCAACAGACGCTCCATCCACAGGGAGAGCTTGTTGAGTTTGTTTTTCACCGACCTCGCCCCCGGGCTGCAAGACGGCTTCCCACGGACCTCCCCCAGGTCAGATTCATCACAGGGCATTCCCGGGGCATCTCCGTCCTCCTCTGACTTGCGAGGCTTGAAGAGGCAGAAGTATTTCTTGTGCCCGTTCAGGGCCAGGACGTAGCCCGTGTAGTCGCGCTCCAGGAAGTGCTTGTCGTACTGGTTGGGGATGGGGGCGGCGTCTTGCGCAAACTCCAGGACGTACTCCAGCCACTCCCGATGCTTGTCCAGGTTCAGGAAGGAGAAGTGGAGGCAGTTGCTCCTGGAAAAGTGATGCAGGAGGGGATTGTAACATTGTAGAGTTGGAAGCGACCCCCCAAGCCCAACCCACCGCAATGCAGGAATCTCAGCTGAAGCATTCGCGGCAGACAGATAAAAGGGGTTACTTCTAGCATCCCAATCAGAACCTAGTACAGTGGTACCTCAGGTTAAGAACTTAATTTGTTCCGGAGGTCCGTTCTTAACCTGAGGTACCACTTTTGCTAATGGGGCCTCCCGCTGCCACCGTGCCGCCACTGCACAATTTCTATTCTCATCCTGAAGCAAAGTTCTTAACCTGAGGTACTATTTCTCGGTTAGCGGAGTCTGTAACCTGAAGCATCTGTAACCCGAGGTACCACTGTAAGCTTAGAAGCTGAAAAACAACAGAAGAGCTGGGGGGAGGAGTGTCTAATCCCCTGGCTCTGGCCCTCCAAACCAAGCTTTCCGGCCCTCTAAGACCCCATAATTTTGGTGGTGGAAAAAAAGAGAAAAATTAAAGTGGAGAGGTTGGGATGCCCCTAGTGTGGAGTGGCCACACACACTGCTTGAGGCTGGCTGGGGTGAATATGGCACTTGGGCCAAAAATGGTTAGCCACGTCCTTGAGCTAAAGCAACTGCCTTGATCAAAGTCGGGGAGGGAAGGGCCTGGGCTGGAGACTCAAGAGCTGGTTATGTGACCCTGCCTGCCAGGGTAGGCTCACTGGTTCCTGCATGCCTCCAGCCAGGGAAGGGGGAGCTTCTCAGGACTCAAAGCAGATTAAATTGATCTGTCCTCTACCCCACCCCACCGCCTCAAGCAATTCAAATGCGTTCTGACCCTGCTGAAGCCCAATCAAGGCCACAATGGGACTTAGCCCATCACCCAGTAGCCCCTTGAGAAATACCCATTTTCTGGATCTACTTATGACCTGCAAGCCAGCACAGGGGAATGAGACATCCTCCCATTTGAAATTGGCGCCCCAACCACACAACTGCGAGGGATTCCTATCCAAGTCAGAGGTGGATATGTCCTCCGCACACATCTGAAGCGAGGAAGATACATAGGGAAGCTGTCTTGAAACAGAGTCAGGCCACTGGTCCATCTAGCACAGTACTGTTGACACTAACCAACACTAGCTCTTCGGGGTTTCAAAAAATAGCCTCCCCTAGCCTTCCAAAAGCCAGAGGAAAGACCCAAGGGATAAAAATGGAGAGGACTGGGATGAGGAGGTGATTTTAAGCCCCATTTCAGCACAGCCCAACTACCGTTTTGCAGCCTCAAGCTTCCCATCTACAGAATGGGCACAAAAGGTGACCAACTTCACTGTGCTGTTGCAAGAGTGACACAAGACTCTAAACAGACTAATCATCATGGATGAAATAAGCATCCTGCTCTTCCGTTTAGACTCTGGAAAGCTGCAAATGCCTTTTTTTTTTCTCCCATGGCAGGACACACCTCCAACCTAACTCTGGCCAGTGACGGTGCCCCACACTCACCCAGTGAAAGTGTAGACCTCCAGGGCAAACTTCTGCAGGAGAGGCGTCTTGGTGGGGTTGGAAAGGATCAGGACCACATTCATGTGCCCAGGCCTCAGGCGCACCAGGTTGCTTGTGTAGGTGATATCTGTCAGCTCGGTCACTTCGACAAAGCCCTTCTTGGGGATCCTGAGAGGGAAGGGGAGAGAGAAGAGGCTCAGCAGGAAGCAAGGAGAGCCACCTGCATGGGAGCAAGGGGAAGCAGCAGAACTTTAGCTTCTATATGTCCACAGAGCTCTATGGCCTCGAGAAAAGCCGCTGTGAAAAAGGCTTTCTTGGAGGAAGCTGCCTTCTATGAAGGCAGACCATTTGAGTCCATATAGTTTGCCACTGTCATCTCTGATTGAACCTGTCTGACTGAACCTTCTACTGCATGCTGGGATGGCTCAGTCAGTAGAGCATGAGACTCTTAATCTCGGGGTTGTGAGTTCGAGCCCCACATTGGGCCAAAAAGATTCCAGCACTGCAGGAGGTTGGACTAGATGATCCCTAGGCCCCCTTTCCAACTCTACAATTCTATGCAAAGCAGATGCTCCACCCCAGAGAGCTTGCAGCCTTTCCCTAGTTTCAGCTGCACATACACCTTCAGTCACTTTCCCCTAGACAAGTCAAGTTGAAGGTTCTCTGCTTTCTTCCATCCTCATTCTCTCTCATCATATCTGCCCGACCTTCTCAGCCCAACAAACTTCCCAAACCCCCTTCAGATGTCTCCTCTGAGACAACGGAAGCCTGAGGAAGCTGCTGCAGATCATGTCACACTGGCTGGCTGCAGTTCTCCAGGGTTTCAGAGAGGAGCTTGCTGGGAAATGAGCTGGAGAGCTGCTGCAGGCAGAACAGATGCTCCATCACTGAGCCAAAGCCTACTCACGCTGCGGTGGAAGGCATGCAAAGGTTTGCGTTTCAGCAGGGCCTGGGACAGAGTCCTTGCCCCAGTTGAACAGGCAGCCCAGGTCAGAAATTGGCTGCTGGCAAGGGGCAAACAAGGCCCAAGAGTCCATCTCCATCACCTCTAGTGAAGGCTATGCTTCTAGACCCCTGGCCACTGCCTCTGGCCCGGGGGACGCAAAGGCCAACCCCAGGAAAGCAGAGTGCTAAGCTATGGAAGCACTTGCCAACCTGGTGCCCTGCAGATAGATCTGGACTACAGATCCCACCATCCCTGACCACTGGCTGTCTTGGCTGGGGCTGATGGGAGTTGTTGTCCTGTACACCTGGAGGACTCCAGGCCGGTGAAGGCTGAACTAAGGAGAAACCTGTTATCTTTGGTGAAACTTGTGTCATTCTTCTCGCCCTTCGGAGGGTTTTCATCCTTCTTGTCGGGAGGCGAATCTCTCTCGTCGCTCGAGTCGCTGAAAAACAGCAAGTTGTGCTTTCAGGTTGGGAAGAGGCTGGGGGATCACGGACAGGGACAGATCAATTCATCTGCAGTATGACCATTGTGTGTCTAAAAAGGTATAGGGACCCCTGACCATTAGGTCCAGTCATGGCCAACTCTGGGGTTGCGGCGCTCATCTCGCTTTACTGGCCGAGGGAGCCACCGTACAGCTTCCGGGTCATGTGGCCAGCATGACTAAGCCAATTCTGGCAAACCAGAGCAGTGCACGGAAACGCCATTATTCCCATTTTCCATTTACTGTGAGTATTTGCTTTAAAACCCCTTGATTTTATCTATATCCTGATAATTTTATTAGGTCTTCTGTTTATACTATTTTTAAAAAATTAGTTTTTATTAAAGATTTCCTATTATTTTATGTAAACCACCTACAGAGCTTGGGTTTTATCCAATGCTGGTACTACTAAGAGGAGACCCAATGAAGTTAAAAAGGTAAAGGTACCCCTGCCCGTACGGGCCAGTCTTGACAGACTCTGGGGTTGTGCGCCCATCTCACTTAAGAGGCCAGGGGCCAGCGCTGTCCGGAGACACTTCCAGGTCACGTGGCCAGCGTGACATCGCTGCTCTGGCGAGCCAGAGCCGCACACGGAAACGCCGTTTACCTTCCCGCCGGTAAGCGGTCCCTATTTATCTACTTGCACCCGGAGGTGCTTTCGAACTGCTAGGTTGGCAGGCGCTGGGACCGAGCAGCGGGAGCGCACCCCGCCGCAGGGATTCGAACCGCCGACCTTTCGATCGGCAAGCCCTAGGCGCTGAGGCTTTAACCTTTAGCGCCACCTGCGTCCCCTCCAATGAAGTTAATAAACATTAAAAATCAATAAAGCTAGGAATGGGGGAGGTGGGGGTGGTGAGATTACAAAATGAAGGGTAAAACAGAGAAGAGAATGGGGTCTTTCCAATGTTGGCGCCCTGGTTTTGAAAAGCTCTCCCTAGAGAAGCTTACTTGGTGCCTCCATCGGTTGAATGATTGTATTTTATCGTCTTCAGTTTGTGAACTGCCTGAAAGATGTGGTGAGGGACAGCCCATCCCGTTTTGCCACCTGAGACAAAATGGGAAGGTGTTCCCCTGTTGCCAAAGTCTCCCTTACATGGGTTGCAGGTGGCACCCGTGAAGCGGCAACAGATTCCAGCAAGATCTCGCTAGAAGCCACTGCCACTTCTCTGCCATTGGCAGAGGTGCCGGGATGCCCGCAGGGGTGCCGCCTCTTGGGGTTCTGCCACCTGAGGTGGCTGCCTCAGCCTGCCTCATGAGCGGGCCGGCCAGCCAGCCCTTGATGTGGTTAAGTAATAATAATAATAAATTTTATTTATACCCCGCCCTCCCCAGCCAAGACTGGGCTCAGGGCGGCTAACAACCAATAATAAAAACATGTTGATTAAAATACGACTTAAAAAACATTATTAAAATACAACATTAAAACATTAGGATGCAGCCTCTTCACAGGAGGAGAAAGGAAAAAGAAAGAGGAGGAGGGAATCAAACTGATTCTAAGCCAAAGACCAGGTGGAACAACTCTGTCTTACAGGCCCTGTGGAAAGAAATCAGATCCTGGAGGGCCCTGGTCTCATGAGACAGAGCGTTCCACCAGGCCGGAGCCAGTGTTGAGAAGGCCCTGGCTCTGGTTGAGGTTAATCTAACTTCCTTAGGGCCTGGGACCTCTAGAGTGTTGCTGTTTATGGACCTTAAGGCCCTCCATGGGGCATACCGGGAGAGGCGGTCCCGTAGGTACGAGGGTCCTAGGCCGTGAAGGGATACAAAGGTCAAAAAATACCTACCTACCTACCTACTACATATGGCTGCTTACCTGAAAGCCTGAACAATAACAGTCCCAAAAAGGATGAAGAGGGCTGAGAATATCAGCGACAAGAGGGGCATCATTTCTCTCCTGCAAAAGAGGATCGCCAATGAGGGCCGGTGTCAAACCAAATCCGCAGCCTGTGGCTTCTTCCCCCACCTCTGAATGGGCTGCCTCCCGGGAGAGGTTAAAATGGAACCAATATGAGAATTGGCTCCCTTCTGTCCATCTTTGCTGTCCTCTCCAGTTCCCTCACCCTTGTGCCCCTTAGGAAGTACTGTGCTCCCTCAACAGCCCAAGGTCTGAGAGGAATTTTGTTACAAAAGTTCGATTTGTTATTACACTGTTTTGCACATTCAGGCATGCTTTATTGCCTGCATCAAATATATCTGCAGGGGAAAAAATCACTATTAATATTAGGTAGCAGCAGCAGCAGCAGCAATAATAATAATAATAATAATAATAATAATAATACAAACACAATCGTCTACTAATGGCTCAGGAGAGGGAGAGCAACTCCTGGTGGTCAAGAAGCAGAATGTCTCCACCCAAAGCGCTGACTAGCAGCCCACCCAAAACTGGCTCAAACCACTTTGACAGTCTTAACTTTTGCCTTGAGCACTTCTAATTCCATGCAAATTTTACACTTTATCATAGGGGATCGTGGTAAATGCATGAAGATCCAGAATGTGCAAAGGGAAGGAATCAGAAGAGAACCTGTCCGGGTTCAACTTGGAAGTCCCCTCTCCCTGCAGCAGATCTCCTCACTGCCAGTGACCCTAAAGAGCCACTGGATCCTGATATTCGCTGTCCCTCCCCCCTGCCAGCTGCCTAGGCTCCCGGCTGGCTCTCAGACCTGCTCCCTTCCTCTCTAAACAAGTACCTGCTCTACCTGCCCCGCCAGATCAGGCCACTGCCCCATCGAGTCTAGCATCCTGTTCCCACCCAGATACCGGTAGGAAACTGGCAAGCAGAACCCGAGCACAGGAGCAATTCTTCCCCTCCTGTGGTTTTCAGAAACTGGTATTCTGAAGCATTATTGTCTCTGAATATGGAGGCGGAACACAGCCATTGGGGTTAGTAGCCACTGAGCCATCTTCATAGGAATCAGCACAACATGCCTAAACGTTAGAAGGCCACCCCCGGTTTCTGACACTCCAAAAATGCGAATCAAGGAAAGGCTGCTATTAATGCAGAATCCATACCAGTTGCTGTGAAAGAGGCTGTCCCAGCTGTCTGATATATAGTCGATGGCAGAATAGATCCATCGGAGGAAGAAAACCTGTGATCACACCGAAAGAGCAGAGGGGAAAGGGTGATTCTGATCCATCAGCTACAGCTTCTGTTCATTATTCTGGCATTTAAATGAATGCAGCAAACCTATGCAGGTCTACTTAGATGTAACCCCCAATGCATCCAATGGGATTTACTCCCAGGTAAGTGCAGAGGATAGCAGCCTAAAGCATGCGCAGCTATGTCCAAGGAAATGTATTAGCACCGGGCTGTGAGTCTATTTACTCATCTCGATGTAGAGAATTGAAGGCTTTTTGCATCAAGATCCCATCACCCTCAAACACACACACACACACACACACACACACACACACACACGCTTGTATCCTGTTAAACGCCCACAATGCTTACAGGAGCAAGTTCATCGTTTAAGTCTGGCAGGATGGTATCAGAAGAGAGAATGCCTGGGTCTGTCCTCAGCTGATCCAGCAGGTCCAGAAGAATGAAGTTGTCCTCTTCACTGCCACTCCAGGGTTCGTCGAGGGCTTTGTAGACTACTCGCCCGGCATTGTTGCGCCTCTCCAAGATGACCACCTGGGCGAGAAGCAGAGGGTTAAACCACAAGTTGGTGTGGGGGAGTTTTCAATACAGCTTTAGAAAAACCAGCCGTGGCTTCCAAGAGTGTGCCTAGCCAGGAGCGAAGGAGCAGGTTTAGGGCTTCACTTGAGCCCAGAGCCCCAAGCCTGAAGCTCCAGGCAACAGGAAATCTTTTGTTGGGATTTTGCCTATGTGCAGCTTCACACAAAGCAATTCAGAGTTGGCTGAAGGCCAAGAAGACTGAGCAGATATGGGACCTTGGATATAGCTCTACTATTGGTTAAGGTCTCCACACAGGATGGTGACTCATGACCTTCCCTGACTGGGTAGTGTGTTGGTCAGTGTGGTGTTCTGAGAGTTGTTTGGAGTTTGTTAAGAGAGCTAGTTTAAGATCCGTTTCTGTTCTTGTATATATTAACTTGTGAGTCTGCTGTAAATAATAAACACCTCTAAGTAACCAAGTTACTAGTAGCAGCGTCTTGTTCCTGCTTCCTCCTTCCTTCCTGCAACTGATCACTCCTGGAAGTCTGTGTATGCTCTGCTACATTCAACTGGGTCTGGCTAAGATCCTGCAACAGGTCAAAGTTGCAAAACACCAATATCTTTGCCCCACAGCACAGATAAAGAAGTGGTGTCTTTGGCCCATTACATCCAGTGGGAGTTACCTGGCCTTCTGCCATCACCTGCAGTTGGAGAGTCATTGCCTCACCCACTCAGTTCCTCTGCCTGAACGGGAAGTGGCAAAATGATGCATGGACTTAACCCCCACCCCCACACACTTTATGTTCCCATCCTGGCCTTCTACAAGAAAATGCTTCCACAAGAAAATGGGGGGGGGGAGGAGGAGAATCTCTAGGCCACTGGCCTACTTAGGCCTGCCAAGTCTCCCCGTTTGGCTTCCGAGGCCATTTTGGCGAGGCCAAAAAGAACTGTCACATTGGGCGGATCCAGCCTGCAGACAAGGCAGTGAAATTAGGGCTTTATGATTCATCTCAACCCATTTTTTTATGTTTTCGGTTCAATTTTTTTACATTTCAAATCATTATTTTTTTATAAAGCTCTCTTACAATGTTTCCCTGAAGGGCTGCACCCAGGAAACATGGGACAAAAGGAACGTTTTGCAATGAATTAGAAAGAGCCAGCAAGATGCAGCTGGGCTGGAGGACACAGGCAGGACACTCACGGCTGACTTCCCGTGGAATCTTTCGTCGTCCATTAGCAAAGTGTGCCCAAACTGCGGCTGGTAGTTGCTGTAGATGTGCACAAACCTCAGGGTGTCCTTCGTGTTGGCCAGAGCAAAAGCCAGAAAGGCTTCATAGCTCACAGTGTATTTATCGCCCTCGCCGGTAATCAAGACCACACAGTACCTATAACATCATGAGGCAAGAGATAATTACTGCCCTCTCAGAAACGTAATAGGACTAGTTGACAATACTGAAGGCAAACACCCGCAAACCCACACACCCAAAGAGACAGCAACTGTTCACAGGGAAGAAGAAGGAGGTTTGGATTGATATCCTGCTTTATCACTACCTGAAGGAGTCTCAAAGCGGCTAACATTCTCCTTTCCCTTCCTCCCCCACAACAAGCACTCTGTGAGGTGAGTGGAGCTGAGAGACTTCACAGAAGTGTGACTAGCCCAAGGTCACCCAGCAGCCACATGTGGAGGAGCGGAGACGCGAACCCGTTTCACCAGATTATGAGTTTACCGCTCTTAACCACTACACCACGCTGGCTCAAACTCCTTCCCAAGTCACTTGGCTGGAACCAGAACACTATGCAGCCAGAATCAAGGGAACTTGGACTCCAACCCTTTCTGCTTTAGGGGCGGGCAGTCTGCAGCCCTCAGCCTAATTTTGAAAGTTCTCTGCAAGCCATCAGTTCAGGCCTCTGGCAAGAGAAACCTGTCCTTTCCCAGGCAATACAGAGATAGGAAAAGGGTCAGAGAGAAAGAATAGAAGCCACTTTTTGTTCTGCTTCCAGCTACTGCCAGCCAGTGGCCCCTGTCAGATTACCCACCAAGCGAATGCGGCCCTCAACAGAAAATATGCTCCCCTCCCCCTGAGATTTCAAGCAAGCTCCTGGCTTCAGCAAAGAGAATCTGCAAGGCAATTTTACTTTGCACATCCTGGAGGAGGCCAGGACAAGCCCCTCTGTCCAAGGCTAGCTACTATGGTAAAGTCTGAGAACTCTTGAGAGAAGAGAAGGCCTTGGGGCAATGGGGGGGGGGAGCACTGGGTGGATTCAGGCAGCCCATGGCCTTGGGGAGCAATGAATGGAGATACTCCGTGTGATGGGACTCTGCAGTGGGACTTCTTTTTCTGTAAACACTCTGCACGCAGCTGAGCCATGCTAACCTTGAGGTTTGAGGACTGCACTGCCCTCTGCAGGATGCTGGTCTGAAGACAACTCAGAAGCCTGCGCTAGTGTAGAACCTGGCCTGCATATGTTCAGCCCAGGCTGTAGCCATCACACTGGCAAGTATGTTTCTGAGCCCAACCTGGTTTCTAAAGCCCTGGGGACCCCTCTCTCTTTTGAGATCACCTCTCCCCTTTTATCAACCCCTGCGCTAGCTGTGTTCTTCTGATCAGGCACCGCCTGGCACGTTAAGCTTAAGGTTGTGTGCTTTTTGTAGTTGTTCGACAGATGCGGTTTTCACACACCTTTGCTGCTAACTATTGGAGTATTTTTATTTTTGTGAGCTGCTCAGAGCTGCAGAAAGGCTGCAGAGGAACGCACTATGGAAAAGAGGTGGGGGTCCCTCTGTAGGCTTTACTGGCTTGGTAGAGGAATGACAACATTATCATGACCCTTGAATCAGATCGTCTTTCTTCAGGTGCTGAAGTCGATGACTCCTGAGTCAGAAGGGAATTTGAACACATGGCCACACCCGGAATCAAGTCCGCAAAGTGAGCCCATGGTAGCTGTGCCCCTCTGGCCTAAGGATGTCACATTGCCATCCTCTGACTTATAAGAACTCCATCACAGAAGACCCAGTACAACCAGATTCTTCCCTGGGCGGCTTGAGTAAGACTGCTGGAATGGGCTGAACGCTTTAACTGAAGAGGTGCAATCGGAACAGACCCTGTTGCTTCTATATAAGCCCAGTCCAAGTTTGACAGTTGCTGAAACAGCGCCAGCACTCTGCTCTCTTTCAGCATTCAGCATGAGCAAGGCTTGCTTCGTTGGAGGTCACGTGAGGACAGGGATTTGCAAACTGCAGTTCTTAGTTCCTGCACGTTACTGGGACAATCTGGACTCTGCTCATATAAAGAATTGTTTACGGAAGAAAGAGAATGAAAGCTAATCTCTCTTATTAAATTCCTACCACCCCACCCCGCAAAAAAAAACCCAAATACCTTCTCTGCAGAACGATCAAAAGGGCGGGGGGAGGATTCCATAAAACAGGAAGTCAAGTCATTCTGAACTCACCTTACCTTACAAAACCTGCCCAACAATTTTACTGTGCAACCCCAAAAATACTTGAAACTGGTTAAGGAAATGCATCTACAGCTGCAGAGTTCTGCTTTCCCACCTGCAAATTCTTTTAGGCCTAGATTCTCCAGCAGCTCTCGGTATCCCATTCTGAGAAGGGATTTGAAAGTCCCCAAAGAACCCCTACAAAACCAAACACACTATGGAGGAGGATCACTGCCACCATCAGCCTTACTTGCGCTGCCTGTGAGACTTTTTCGCAGGACACAACTCCTGAAAAAGCTTCTGGCTGGTGAGCCTAGATGCCATGAGGAACTTGTTCTGAGACAGGAAGTCATCAATAAGCTGTTTCTTCATGCCTCGGGCCTGGAAAACAACAACCCCCAAGCTGTCAACCAACCACAGAATTTTCAGCTGATGATTCATGTGCCTTTTAAATACATTTGCAGGTTACCAAAATACATCAGCAGATTACATACCACCATCAAGGTATACGCCCTTTTGAGATGTGACAGGAACTGCCAGATAAACTCACAATTTAATAACACAAAAACTATTTATGTGTTGCTAGAAAGAATATATATATATTTAAAAGACGAGCCCCATCATTCTTTGTCACACAAAAACACACCCTGGCCAAACTGGCTGGGGGCAGGGAGCCAGAATGCCCTTAAATATGAACTTCCTGATTTATTTTATTTCAGAATTGTTTAATGACTAAACAGCGTAATCCTAATCATGTCTGCTCAGAGGTACTACTGAATTCAATGGTGCTTACTCCCATGTAACCGGGTAAGGATTGCAGCCCTAGTTAAGTAAAGTCTGCAGTCCTAAACAGAGTGGGTTGTATCTAGTCTTAGTCCTACACAAGAGTATACCCACTGAAATTAAAGAACCCAAGTTAGTCATGTTCATTAATTTCAGTGGGTCTACTATGAGTAGGACTAACATTGGATCCATCTGCATGGCAAACTTTTGTTGCAGGTCCCCAACAGTCTAGATTTGGATTGCAACTTCTTTAAGGTAAGGATCTGTGCTTTGCTTACAAGACGTTGTAAGGTGTCATGGAGACTGATGGAGCTATCTGAAGCATCCTTATCAGCACCGTAGAAACAAGTTAGGCTGAGCGTTGGCCACCTGCCTGTTAGGGCCAGAGTTCTCGCATAAGCAGCCTTGCGTGGCGGCTGCCATACCGTACCTGGATGACATCAGCAGGCTTATCGACGTGCTCTTTGAACACCATCATGGTGGGCGTGTAGACGTTGATGTTATACTGGCTGGACAGCTCTTCTGTACCTCGGAGCCCAACGTACACATATCCAAAGGACAGGTAATCTCTGTAAGCAAACGCCGTCAGCTGGAAAGAAAGGGGAGGTGGATGCAGTTGGGCTACATGGTACATTACGTGCAACACATAGACAGGAACCCACTCTATCTTCACTCTACTGTTACACAGGAACATAGAAAGCTGCTTTCTACTGAGTGAAGGCCATTGGTCTATCTAGCTCAGTACTGTCTACACTGACTGGCAGTGGCTCTCCAGTGTCTGGAGATGCCAGGGATTAAAGTTGGGGCCTTCACCATTGAGCTACAGCCATACCCACATTCAAGGAAGCGAATGACAAGGAGATGTGCCTACTAGTTGTGTGCATGCAGTTCTGCACAGAAAAGAATATAGAACAGGGACTGATGGCAGAGGAAGGGATTTGCCAAGCCCTGCTGGAAACCACAGGGTGGGGTGGGGTGGGGTGAGGATTTAAGAGTGCTCTTGTGATCAGGTCCTGCTTGCGGGTTTCCCACAGGCATCTGGTTGGCCAGGGTGAGAACAGGATGCTGGACTGGATGGGCCAGTCATTCAGTAGTCTTGTCTTATGTTCGTTCCAAAGCTTTCACAATTTCCTCCTCTAGACTTCTTAGCCCCCAGTGACACTAGGGCAGGGTCTCTTTGACAGCGGCAATAACCAAGCGTATGCAGCTGCCTTCTACTGTCCGTCTAGTCCAGTACTGTCTACTTTGACAACTGGAGATTGAGCCCTGTGGCCTCTGGAATCCATATAATGTGCTCTACCTCTGTTCTGTGGCACCTTACTCCAGTGGTGTAGTGTGGAGGTGGCCGGCGGTGGGGGGCAGTGGCCCTGGGTGTAATTCTGAGGGGTGCAACCAGGAGCCCCCATGACAGGCTCCCTCATCGAGGCTGCATGGCTGAGCTTCTGTTGCAAAGCTGTGCCCAGGCCAGGCCTTCAGGGCTGGGGTGGCACCTCCTTCTCCTTGTGGTTGGTGAAGGTGGCCACGCCAGAAGGTGATGGAGCTGCCAAGGCAAGAAGGCATGCAACAACCGCCACCATCAGCACCAGAAACTACGTGCCTTGCGGGCTCCGCATATGCCTCCCAGAATGCGCCTCCACTCCAGCTGCCCAGTCCACCGGGGGGGGGGGGCAACACTTGCCCCGCTCTGGTCGCCAGCAACCCATGGTATGCCACTGCTGGACACCACTGCAAAATACTGAGCCCCTGGAAGGCTGTTTCAGAGGATCCAGGCACTTCCAGGTCTGCAGAAAGGAGGCATGTGATAAAATGGCCCACAAAGCTATTGCCAGCCTCCCCCAGCTGTGCTGGCTGGGGCTGATGGGAGTTGTAATCCAAGACACCTGGGGGGCACCAAGTTGGGAAAGGATGGCTTATGCCAAAGTAAGCTAATTGTTTTTACGGTGCCATGACTCTGTTCCTTTTGGTACATCTTAATACAGATATGCACCAACAAAGGAAGCCAGAGGACCTCCCCTCCCCTGCCCCATTTCTTACTAAGCGGCAAAAACCAGGTACAGAGCAGAGCCTTTACCTTGTATAACAGAGGGACGAGGGGCATGTGATCAAAGAGAAGCACGTGGGGTTTGTTCTCTTTCTTCCAGTTCGACAGGAATCTGACGTAGTTTTTATCTGTAATCTTCAATGTAAAAAAGAAATGATCAGTCTCAGTCATCAAACACTGAATGCTGCTTCAGATTCATATTTTTTTAAAAGGGTAAGTTGCAAACTTGCATCTAAGGGCCAACTGACATGGTATGCTAGGACAGCCTCTCCCTATCTGGTGTCATCCTCATGTTTTGGACTGGAGCTCCCAATGGCTGTATTGGCTGAGGCTGCGTAATCCAAAATATCTGGAGGGCACCATTTGGGGAATACTGTGGCAGGAGATACATGGGCCTCCTGATGTTAGTGCCAACTAAATGCAGCACAGAAAGACACAACAGTATTGTAAAGCCATGGTTCATTGAACTCAACTGTGGTTTGTTTATACATCCAAACCTATTCAGCCAGTTAACTATGGTTTGCCTGTGACCAGCAAACCACAATATAAAATCATGGATTGAAGCTGGCTTAAGAAACTTGGCTTGCATCAACCATGGTTCAAAACCCATGACTTTGACTTTATACTGGTTTACTCCAGCACCCTGATCCAGATGGTTGTTCAGCTACACAGGTGCCTAGTAGGAGTGGCTAGAAAAACAAAGCCAACCTTAGGCAAAACAAGCCATGGTAACTCTGCTTATCTGCGAGGTTGATCCTGAAGTGATCCTGGCTTTTGCATTCTGTACAAACATGGCCAATGGGTGATCAGTTGCTGCAGGAGCTTTGTTAACCAAAGGATGGGATTTCTAGACTTGGCGACAACTCACTTTAAACCCAGGATCCTATGAGACTGAATCATCAATACCCATTTCCCTGTTCTGGCTATTATGTAGCCCCCCCCCAACTGTATAGAGAACAGAGTAATTCTGAAATCCACAAGAGACCCCCAAATATCCACAGAAGATCTGAGAGCGTTGGGAAAGAGGTTAGGTGGCACATATTTTTTTTGGGGGGGGGATTACAAAGTCTCTAATAAAATGCTAATGAAAACAAAAACAGAAAATAGCAAAGAGGAGCTTAAAATAAGTCAGGAGGCAATAATCACCTTCTCAACAAGGTTACCGGAAAGTAGGCTTTCCACAAACTGCCGCAGATTCTCCCGAACAACTGCATTGTGAAAAAAGGTAATTTTCCCATTGATAAGTCCCAAGATGGATGGTGTACTGTGTGCTCCTAGGTGATGTGCCAAGCGCCTCTCATAGCCAGCATGAACAACGCCAATCCCCACTCCTGAATGAGGGAAGGAAGGATACCATAAAAAAAAATTAATCTTCTCTACTATGGTCTCTAACAACTTCAGGGAATCTAAAACATCGGAAGTCTGTGATCACATGTTTACTATAGCATCTAGGAGCCTCAAGGGACAGGGATTAATTGCTAGTGCATTCTCTGCAGCAGCAGAAACAGAAACGGAAGGGTTGTAGATCAGTGGTAGAGCATAAGTACTGCATAAAAAAGGTCCAGTTCCTAACATCTTCAACTCTGCTGAACTGCTGCCAGTCAACGCACCAAACTAGATGAACCAATAGCCAATTTCAATGGAAGGCAGCTTCCTATGAATAAGACTGAGCTCTGTGTGAAAGCAGAGGTGGGGGACTGGGTCCAAGTCCCCCTGTGGGCCATTTGACAGGTAGGAAGGACCACCCACCTATCAGTCACCTGATGACAGCAGGCGATTGACACGTGTCAAAGTTCAAAGGAGGCCTGGCAGGCAAGGTGGCTGGCAGTCAAATCAACTTCCTCTGAAGATGTGCTTTCTGTGCCAACCTGCTGACTGGTGCTGGAAGCACACCTTCAAAGAGGCTCCCGGAAACCACATTATACAGGTTCAAAACAGGTAGGTATTCCTGTTCACATGTAAGAATCTCAAAGGAGAAGAAATGGTGGCTTCTGGCCCAAATGGGTTCCAAAAGAACTTCTTAAAAAGAACAAAAATTGTGTGATGTCACCCTCTTTGGGAAACACTGCTCTAACATCATAGCTACCATAGCAGGGCTCCTTGGAGCTGTCCAAGGTCCTGCATACTCTCTGCTTGGCTAGGACCAGTGACTAGGCACTCCCTCCTTCCTTGGCAAGCCTCATGCTCCAACAGAACTGGACTTGATGCAGAGGCTTGATGCAGCAACCAGGGCAGCGTTTACTCAATCTTCCATGAGCCAAGGCACACTTTTGCCCCTGAAAAGTTTTGCTTTTACAGTAAGAATTCCAGAAACAAGTGAAGAAGGAAGTCAGTTGTGCAGGTGATATGAAATGGACATGATCAAGTTAGGTTTTATTAATTTCAGCAGGTCTAATCTGAGTAGGACTTAACCAAATACAACCCACACTGTTTATATTAATGGAATATGTAATGCAAGGAAGTTAGATGCATGCCCCAGAGTAGTGATGTTTCATAAAGCTTCTTCTCTGGGCAGGATTTGTTTTGTTTTGTCACAGAATTGGGAGTGATGGAACGATCCAGTCACCACCAATGCAGAGAGAGAGAGAGAGAGAGAGAGAGAGAGAGAGAGAGAGAGAGAAAGAGAGGAACTAACAATCCTCAGTACAGGATGACTGGAAGCAGGCAAGGCCAGAACAGGGAGTCATGCAGCCATGCAGCGGGAAACCTCTTCCGTGAGTGAGCACACTAGCTCCACAATAGCCTTTTGTAGCTCAATTCATTTATTTCACAAGGCACATTGGAGTGGCCCTCTCAGAGCACACTGCTTTTGAATTACTGCAGCTGCAGCTCAGCACCCTATGAGGCCACCTCTGTTCACTATGTTCCACCACAACCTTATGAGTAAACCAAGAACCCTGGGTTGAATCCAATAGAAAGACCCACTGAAATTCATGGACATGACTAAATCAGGTCCATTTATTTCAGGGAATTTTAGGAATGGTATCTCTCAAGAGCAGAATAGGGGCCTCCTAACGACTCTCAGCATCGTTAACAAATTAGAGCTCCCAGAGGTTTTTTTGGGGGGGGTAGCTGTTTAAATGAGCATCGTAGTGCTTTAAATGTATGGTGTAAATGTGGCTCAAGTGTCTCAAGAGGGTGCGGGGGGCTTGCCCTTTGGAGATTAGCTAAACCCTAAGTCCATGCATCTTCTATTGAGCAAACTGGCTTCAAACTTGTAGGAGTGCAAATATCCAGAGTGTGGGGGTCAGGTGGGATTATTATGAGGAATTATAAAATACGCATCAAGCCACTGTGTCAGCTATGAAAGCATAGCATTGACTGGGTTCGATTCATTGACAATAATTTCTGATGAAATCCCACAAGCCTCTGCATTTCTGGCCATTTTCTCTACTGCCCATTTCTCTCTGTCTGACAAGCAACGTATAAGCACCATAGGACACAGGCCAGTGGCCAGTTGCTTTGCCAGGCATGCATCCTGGGTCATAAAAGATAGTAGGCAGTTTCTTTGATGTAACCTTACTTGATTTTGTTAATCTTAGGGCCAGGAAATAGTTTTTCACATGGTGATAAAGATCCCTATCTTCCTTGCCATCCTTCCTATCATGTTTATTGTTGTTTATGACCTCCAGGGTTGCTGAATGCATTCCTCCTTTTTAGTTCTGTTTTATTTACCCCAGAAGTATGCATGCTTAAATTAGTTTTGTAGTTTAACTTTGTCTCCACATGTTGTTTTTTTTAAATGCTCAGAGGAAATCTAATTGATTTTTACGTACACTGTGTAAAAGGTTCTTTTGGGAATAAAACAACTTGGGCCGGAGGGTGGACAGGAATTATTATTATTATACGCACCCCTCCCAGAGTCTTGCTGGTCAAGCCTCTGTGTGTCTTCTATTAATCAGAGTCTAATCCTTCCTTTGCTTTGGGAATGCCACAAAACTGGCCAGGGAGAGGGTAGAATCATGCATTTTTCTGCCCCAAACCCTTTGGATGCAGGTGATGCTAATCCAAACACGTTTCTCTTCTTACCCAGCCCTTCAAGTTCCTGAACCACCTCCTTCCACACAGGCTCAATGTGGATGCAGCTAAAGCACCAGTCCGACGTGATCTTGATGAGGTAAGGTTTTCTGAAACTGTCGGGCAGAATCTCGTTGATGTAGTGTGAGAAGTGCAGCAAGTACTTCTCGTCGGAGGAGTCGCGGCGGTCCGAGTTGAACGGGAAGTGGAAAAAGGATTCGTCGAAATAAAAGCTCTCGTGGAAGTGGTGGAACGGGCGGTGCTGGGACTGTTGCTGATGGGGGTAGCCCTGGTTCTCCCCCACATCGCCATAGCGGTCAAAATTTAATCTCTTTTCCTCATTGGACAGGATCTGTTTGGGACAAACACCAACGCTCTTAAGTGTATGTTACCGGTTTATGCTTTGTGAAATACTGAGGAGCGATGGGCTGGGTCCAGGTTAAGTTAACTGAATGAGCATCCCAATGAAACAAGTCTGCAACAAGTCATGACTGCATCCTGCCTATTTCGACAGGGTCTAAATTCAACCAAATCAGCCTGGATCTAACCCAATGTATTTGGATGGCCTTATGTAAATAGAGAAGGTAGTGTGGTATAGTGGTTAGTGTTTGGACTAGGACCTGAGTGAGACCAGGGTTCAAATCCACACTTGGCCATGAAGCTCACTGGGTGACCGTGGGCCAGTCACTCACCTACATAACCTACCTACCTCACAGGGTTGTTGTGAGGATAACATGGGGTAAGAGAAAACCATGTACGCCAACTTGAGTTCCTTGAAGGAATATCATTGCTGTGATAATAACTTTTTAAACACTACTTTTCAAAAGACATTACAAGATGAAAATTCCATGCCAGGATCTCCATATTAATCCTTGTTACCATATTTCCATATTAATCCTAGTTTCGTGGGGAGGGGTTCAATCTGCAAAAGTGTATCTGTTTTGGTGGTGGTGAACTTTATCCAGATGGCTAAATTTCACTACCACTAAAACAGGCCCATTATCTAAATGGTGCTCTCCTGATATTTTGGACTACAACTTCCATCAGCCCCAGCTAGCGTGGCCACTGGTCAGGATTATGGAAGTTGTAGTGCAAAACATCCGGAAAGCACCAAGGTTGGGAAAGCTGGGCTAGAACACCCCCTCATAATACTAAAACTTAAGTATCACCCAAGAAGTTGATTGCCAGCTGATTCAAGACAGACAAGAGAAAGCAGTTCTTCACACAAGATGTAACTAACTCATGGAACTCATTGCCACAAGATGATGGCTTTAAAAGGGGATTAGACTATAGTTAATCAATTTTCAGTTGTTGAAGTTCGATTCCCATCAACTCCAGCCAGGGATGATGGCAAGTGTAGTTCAACATATGGAGGGCACCATGTTG
Source organism: Podarcis cretensis (assembly GCF_951804945.1). Lineage (NCBI taxonomy): Eukaryota > Metazoa > Chordata > Lepidosauria > Squamata > Lacertidae > Podarcis > Podarcis cretensis. The sequence continues at coordinate 68,464,174 of NC_137177.1, forward strand.
GCTACCCCCTAGGCAAGACAAACCCGAGGAAGATAGGACTATCAATGGATATTGCCATGGTAGCTCTCTTCCTTTGTTCTTATCTCTTGTTAAGTCATCTAATTTGCCCCTTAGACCAGTGTTTCCCAACCTTGGGCCTTCAGCTGTTTTTGAACTACAATTCCCACCATCCCTGACCACTGGTCTTGCTAGCTAGGGATGATGGGAGTTGTAGTCCAAAAACAGCTGGAGGCCCAAGGTTGGGAAACACTGCCTTAGACCATGATTATACCCAGTTAACTAAGAAGCAAGTCCTGTTAAACCACCTTGCCTGTGAGTCCTGGAAGACCTGCTCCCTGCCCTGCAGGCTTTTTTCCACCTGGCCTGAGAGGGCGGGGCCCTGACTGACTCCAGCTACGAAAGCCGAGGCTGCTGAACAAACTCTTGGGCTGGGGTATTGTTTAGGGAGTTTGTTGGAGGAGGGGGTTGCTGCTGTTACTGATATTAATTTTTTGTATCTTTAGGTAAAGGTAAAGGTAAAGATACCCCTGCCCATACGGGCCAGTCGTGTCCGACTCTAGGGTTGCATGCTCATCTCGCTCTAGAGGCCCTGAGCCGGCGCCGTCCGAAGACACTTCCAGGTCACGTGGCCAGCGTGACGAAGCTGCATCTGGCGAGCCAGCACCAGCGCAGCACACGGAAACACCGTTTACCTTCCCGCTATAAAGCGGTCCCTATTTATCTACTTGCACTTAAGAGTGCTTTTGAACTGCTAGGTGGGCAGGAGCTGGGACCGAACGACGGGAGCTCACCCCGCTGCGGGGATTCGAACCGCCCACCATACGATCGGCAAGTCCTAGGCACTGAGGTTTTACCCAAAGCCACCCGCGTTTTGTATCTTTACTTTCTATCTATTTATGATTTAAGTGGAAATTGCTCAATGTGTACTTTTGGGTGTTTTATAAAATGCGTATGACTACTTTTGCTAATTATGTATCTTTTGCAATTATGTACAAAAATAAAACGATTGACTGAAACTCAGTAAGATTTTACTCCGAAGTGTGATCATTTTGGGCACGGTAACATTTATGGATTTACATGTGTGGCATGCCAGGGTAAAACTGTAGCAGGTATTAAATTAGAAGACCAGAACCAGGGAAGGGAAGAGGCAGGACTGCTCATCCTTACAGTAAAGGCTGCATTTAAAACAGAAGCCTTAAATACTTAAATATGAAAACATGAAGTTAGAAAAGTGTGCCCAATACCTCATAAGCCTTGCTAATTTGTATGAACTTATCTTCTGATCCTGGGTCCTTATTTTTGTCAGGATGCCTGGAATGGAAAGAAAACAAGACCATGAGCAGTTTGATCACAAGGCTGTTGGATTTAGTTCAACCCTGGCACTGTGCAGGCAGAACTGACACTAATTAAAGAATATGTCACTAAGGCTTAATCTGTTTGATGTTTGAACAGGTTTACTACAGGGGGTCGATTCCTGATGCGAAGAGAGAATTGGCACTAATTAAGGCACAAACATTTCATATGCAAAGACAAAGTCAACAGACTCTGCTACCTAGGTCTCCCTGTATTTGACCTCCAGCACATACTTTTCCTAGTAAGGTAGATAAAGTTAAAGAACCCCTGGGCAATTAAGTCCAGTCAAAGGCGACTATGAGGTGCGATGCTCATCTCGCTTTAGGCCGAGGGTGCTGGTGTTGTCCACAGACAGCTTTTCCAGGTCATGTGGCCAACATGACTAAACCACTTGTAGCGCAATGGGACACTGTGACGAGTGCCAGAGCGCACAGAAATGCCATTTACCTTCCCGCCACAGTGGTACCTATTTATCTGCTTGCACTGGTATGTTTTTGAACGGCTAGGTTGGCAGAAGCTGGGACAGAGCAGCAGGAACTCACCCCATCATGCGGACCTTCCAATCAGCAAGCCCAGGATGCTGTGGTTTAGACCACAGCGCCACCCACGTCCCTAGTACTTTCCCTAGTATTCCTGCTTGAGGCACCTTGATTTGCTGGCTCCCTTTTTACCAACAGCACAGAGCCCCTTCTGTCCTTAGGGCTTGTGCAGGCAACCACAAATATAGCAGCTCAACAGGAGCAAGTGCATCCAGCTATCTGGCAAGCAGGACACCCAGAAGGTCTAATTTCAGCTGAAGCTCTTCAGCAGGGAAGAAACAGAAGGACTCCTACTGTTTCTTAACTCCTCCATACCCCGCACAAATGAGGGATAAGCCTGATGTTCTCCCAAGCCCTCTGTGCATGCCAGAAGGTGGAGGACTGGCAGCAACCCAAAATAATGTCTCGCTAGTAAGTCAACATCTATGGACCTCTGGGCTCTGCTTGGGTTCTTTACCCCAACTAACACTCATTTTTCATGCTGTCTACAGCTGTGTACAACATGATAAGAAAGGCTGGCAGGGCTTTAAGGAGGAGGCGGGCAGTTTTTCAGCACAGCAGCTAAGCATGATACACTGTGATTCCAGCTCCATTTCATGAATCACTCACCATTCCCGGGCAAGCTTCTTATAGGCCTTTTTAATGTCCGCCTGACTAGCTGTCCTGCTGATTCCAAGGATCCGATATGGATCAAAATCGACAGCAGACAAGATCTGCAGGACCAGGACGAGGAACAAAACCACAACCAGGGAGACGCTTAGCCGTTTCATTTCCATTTTTTCCCCTGCAGGTAACCTGTACAGGAGAGATTTCAAAGGGAGAAAATATAGGATGAGACACTGGAAAGTTGCAATACACGTGCAAGGTCCCAAGTCTTAGGCCTGGCTGCTTCTTTCTGCAGTGGTCACCACCTTCCCTTTCACCTCCATTGCGGCACTGAAACTTTGATTCCATTCTAGACTCCTACAATTCTCACAGCCTTTCAGAGAACTGTGATGATAACACTGCCACTTCTTCTTTTAACTCATTTTGACCCTCCACACAGATAGATTTGGAGGGACTGAGGCCATCCCAGCCATTGGAGTGGGGTGGGGCTGGATACCAGGCCCTGGCCCCAGCCTGGTGGAACACTCTGCTGCAAGAGATCAGGGCCCTGCGGGATTTGACATCTTTCCGCAGGGCCTGCAAGACGGAGCTGTTCCGCCATGCCTTTGGTCAGGGCCCAGTCTGACCCCCCTCCTTTTATAAGATCTTCCTTCCATAAGATCCTTTTATAAGACCCTGCATGTAAGTGGCCTCCCTAACTCCTCCGGCCCATATAAGACCAGCACAAACAGTTGGGCCTGGTGAGCACTTAATGTCCCCAACCCCTATAGTTATAATTCGTGGGTTGCCATCAGATTTTATTTTGATCTTAATCTGATTTTAACCTGTATTTTAATTGATTGGTTGACTTTATGTTTTTAACGTATTTTATATTTTGACGTTAGCCGCCCCGAGCCCGGTCCTGGCCAGGGTATAAATAATTTATTATGATTATGGTGATGATGATGATTACCATCCTGCTTCTTTTCAAGGGGGCCTACCTGAGTCTGGCCTAACCTAACCACCCAAATCCCTTTCTTCTCTCACTTTGAGCACAGGGGTATCCCTTTCCCAAAGCTACATGTGAGCTGCAAGACTGGGTTGCCAAGCAGACACCTGGATGGAGGATGAAGGGGGTGAATACATAACAGTAACTAAGGAGAGCAATTGGTGGCATCAGAAATCAGAATATTTTCCACCATTTTATTTCACTATGGATGAACTTCCATTTCTGGAAATGCATCTTCATCAAACCAGTTATAATGAATGATACATGAATGGACACAATGACTTCATTTGCACATAACAGTAAGCCAAGATTTTTAGCTGAATAAACCATAATGTGTTCATACTATGTGCCAGCACACTCAGCCCAACTGCTTCCCTTTTGCTTCTCCCTTGGCACAAGCAGATCAATAAGCCAAGAAAGGAGTAGCTTTGCATTATATCTAAAGCTAGGGTTGTGATTTATTTAGGCTGAACAAATCCATGATTGGTAAGTCATAATTTTAAGGCTGATTGTGAACTCAGCCAACACCAATCAAACCAGGCACTTTCAAAAATTGTAATTAACATTTTTCAGGTGACCATTCCTAGGAAGCATACATAAATAGCCTCTCACCTCTTTTGCTAAAAGGAGTGCATTAACTATTTCCAATGTCTCCTTAAAATGTAACTAATGTAAAGGAAGTTAGGAGTTGCCATGCCTTAAAACGGTGACAAACAGTCCACTAATAATAATATCCAACCCAAGCTCTGAATTTGTTTGAACATATAAAACCACATTAAAAATGTGCTTTGCTAATTTCTTCTCCCCACCAAGAAAACACAAATATTTGGGGACATGGTGTGAAAAATGAATATGGAATGTGTATTATTTACTTAATGTGTTTACTTAATGTAAGTAAAATATGCCAAATCTTATCCTAATTAATTCAGGACACTGGAAAATGTTTCAGTTCAAAACTTTATAGGAAAATGACAACACTGAAAAAAACTTATTTCACCTGAAGGCTAAAGTGTCAATCCTATGCACATTTACCCAGAATGATTCCTACTGAACTCAATGAGACTTGCCTCTAAGAATGATCCTAAAACAGATTTCACTCCCCACATATACATAAAGCCAAGGACTACAGGCAGGAGACGAAATGGCAAAACATTCATCCCAAACCCAATGAAGAATGATGTTTGGCTAGTGTAACATAGAAGAGATTTATAGAGTGGCAGCTCTGTTGCAGCAAAAATAGCAAAGAATGTTGTGGCATAGACTAACAAATTTTATACAGCATAAGATTTTATGGACTAGTCATCAAATACAAGAAATTGCATTGAAGTTATTATTCCTACTCAAATATATAGATGTATGAGAAAATAATCTTTTCAAATTGGGGCAGGGGTTTTCACATTTTGAGATGCCAGCAATAAACACTGGCCTTCATTTTTCCACCCAAAAAAAATCCCTAAAAATAAACATGCTAAACTAGATTACTCTGTAGGGCATCAGAAAATACTCTAATCTAGATAGGAAACATTTCCAGTTTTTTTTTCTTGGAACATCCACACCACCAAAACAGGTTTCAAAAGTCTGGATATAGTTTTGGTACTTTATGCTACAGAATACACTGGAAACAGAAAACAGTACGAGTATCAGTAGAACATTCTTTTCATGCAGAAAGCAATGAAATCCCGCATTCTGACTTCCAACAGGTTCTACAAGTCTCACAAAAAATCCCATGAAGGCAGCTGTTTTCTTGTGCAAACAGCCCACAGCACCCAGTCCTAAGAAGCATCCCTGCTCCATTCCATTAAACTATAATAGTAGATACTCATCCAGACTTCTATTTCCAGGCCAGCCAGTTACCTCTGGAAAGCTCACAAGCAGACCCTTCCCTTGTTGCTGTCACTAACAGCATCTAATACTCAGAGGAGGTTCCCTCCTGATCATGATTAATAACAAAATACATAAGAGTTTTAGCTCAGGAGAATAATATTTACATGCAAAAGATCCCAGGTTCAATCAGTAGGGATGTGTGTATGTGTGATGGGAGCATGGAGAAGACCCCTTTCTGAAACTTTGCAAAGCAACTTTCCATCAGCATGTAGCCAACACTGAGTGAGATGTCCCAGTGATCTGGTACATTGAAAGGGAACTTCTTACATGTGTTAGGAGCATCAGTTGAACATGTTTTGTGTGGAGAAAGGTCCAGGTTTATTCACCAGGCTAGGCTAGGTTGGACTACAACTCCCATTATCCTAGGCCAGCTTAGCCAACGGTCAGGGGTGATGCAGTCCAACAACATTTGGCAATCTAAGGTTGAAAAACACTGGCACAGGCAAGACTGAGTTACATAAACCAATGCAGACTGGGAATAAGACAGCTTCCCACACACAAATAGGACGCGGAAGAGAGAGTCCCATCCCCTTTCGTCTGCCCTCAGTGAGAATCCCGACTTGCAGAACTCCTGCTACTCATGACCATTTGTATTTTCGCCCACTTCATAACGGCATATTGTATTCCATGGCTAAAACTCATAGCTCTGTAAAACTGAAATAATTGCATAAAACATTTGTATTGGGTTTTATAACTGTGTGTGCGCTTCGTCAACTAGGCTGTTAGCCTCCCCAAAGTACATCAATAGAAATAATAAAATTAGGGTGAGAGCTGAGGTTTCCATTAACGATCATGGTGGGACAGTCCTCACCAAGGATCTAAACACAGCAAGCCCCCACCCCCACCCCCCACATAAGACAGGTGCACCCCCCATTACACTTAAATGGTTAAAGAGTGTTGAGGGGAGACCTGGGACAACCCAGGTCCAAATCCCCACTCAAGTCAGGGAGGAGGAGGAGGAGGAGGAGAAGAAGAAGAAGAAGAAGAAGAGGAGGAGTTTGGATTTGATATCCCACTTTATCACTACCCGAAGGAGTCTCAAAGCGGCTAACATTCTCCTTTCCCTTCCTCTCCCACAACAAACACTCTGTGAGGTGAGTGAGGCTGAGAGACTTCAGAGAAGTGTGACTGGCCCAAGGTCACCCAGCAGCTGCATGTGGAGGAGCGGAGACGCCAACCCGGTTCACCAGATTACAAGACTACCGCTCTTAACCACTACAACCACGAATGCCGCCTTAGCTTAAGCTCCTCCGAGAAAAGCTTGGACGGGAATTCAGCAGGAAGCGGTTTCGAAAAGGACATATTCAAGATAGGTATGCCCCCCCCCAGGCCTCTGCCCTCCAAGAGGGGACCCTCCCCCCCCCCCCCGCCCTGCAACTGTCACCACGCAATATCGCACCAGGGCTAAGCCCCCTCTCTCCTGCCCCCCATTATGCGCTTCTCGCAGTCCCCCGCCACGACACTCGACTATGCCCCCGCCCCAGATAGGACCCTCCCCACGGTTTCGTCTCCCCCCCCCCATTATCCCCACACCTTTAGTCCTCCATACCAGAGAGAAGGGCCTGGGAGGGCTAGAGAGTCATCCCTCCCGCTCAACCCCCCCAAGTCACGTGGCTACTTAGGACAGCCGCCGCCGGGTGGGAGGAGAGAAGGGGGCGCCTCTGTGGGGCGGAGTGGGCAGGAAGGGCGCTCGCAAATACCCACCCTAGGCTCCTGTCTCCCCGGTCCCAACTTCCGGCTCGGCGGCCCCGCCTCTGGCCGCTGTTACCATAGAGATGGCGCAGCGAGAGCTCACTTCCGGCGCGGCGAAGGCCCGCCTCCCTTGACAGACGGGCGGGAGAGAAGGAGGTAAAGGACGGGAGGTGGGGCGCTGGTAGTGCCGCCGCGGTGCATGGTGGGAAAAGAGGTTGAACGCTCGGGACCATGGCGTGGGAACACTTGCGCATGCGCAGCAAGCCGCTGCCCCACCCACCCCCCGTCCTAATCTTGTTAAGGCTCCGGGAGTGAGAGGCTTAAAGGGGCGTCGCCCAGGATGCCGAGCAAGCGATAGCAAGTCACCCTCTGGTGTCCTTATATGGATTGAGACGTCAGAGGGGGCGGAGCCCCCTGACGTATCGAAGGGAGGCTCTCCCTTCCCGAAAGAAGTGGCGCCGTAGGTACCATGGAGGAGGATCATAGGCAGTCGCTGCGGCGGGCTCGGCTGCGCCTAGTGAAGGAGTTGCAAGTGGAACCCCTCTGGGAGCTGCTGCTGCACCAAGAGATCTTCACCCCGGATATGATCGAGGAGATCCAGGTGTGCCTTTTGCTCCCTTCCCCCGCACAAGCGGCCCCTTTGTTCTCAAGGGATCTCTTCCAGCCCTTCCCCAAGTTTCACTTCCTGAAAGGCTGATCCTACCTCAAGTGCTTGGCAGTATTTGAGGCTGTGATCCTGTATGTGCCCTTACAGGAAAGTAAGCCCCGTTGAACTCTGCCTTGTGTCTATTTTGGCTCTTGGATTGCTTTCATTTATCTGGTGGTGAGCGCCATCCATTGTTATAGTATTTACTTCTGAGTAAACACAGATCGGATTGTGCTGCTGGGAGAAGTTTTAGGGGTGCCTTAAATATTTTTCTGGGGCAGTGACTGTCCAGAATGGCATTCAGTAAAAAATGCAGAAGTTACAAATAGTCCAGAATTTTAAATTTTGAAAACATAACTCTGTTTTCAGCAGAACTGAAATAACATTAATGAGACTATCACCCAGAAAATGGACATCATTTTGAAAGTGTGACTTAAGCCAGGGATAAGGAAGCTGTGGCTCTCCAGGTGTTGTTGGACTCAGACTCCAGGGATAATGGGATATGTAGTCCGGCAAGATGGGGTGGGGGTTGGGTGAAGGTGCTGCTGCATCACACTGTGGATTCATGTAAAGCTTGTGGTCTACTAAGATCTCTCAATCCATTTCATGTGTCAGACCAGGTGTCCCCCATCTTATATTTATGCATTTGATTATTTCTGCCTAATTGTAGAACCGTACACTTGTCCCTATTGCAATTTGTTGTGTTAGATTTGGCTCAGTTCTCTAATCTGCTAATGTCATACTGAATCCTGATTCTACCTTCTGCGGGACTAGTTACCCCTCCCAGTTGGGTGTCATCTTCAAATTTGATGAGCAGTCCCTCAATTCCTTCATCCCAATCATATATAAAGTTATTGAACAACACTGGGCCCAACAAAGGCCTGGCTTGCTGACTGGTTGCTGTCTGCAAGGCTGCTCTAGATTTCAATATTGCTGCCTAGCCTTCTGTCCTCCATTTTCTTCTTCTCCAGTATGCATGCACTGTGAAGTTTTTTGTTTACAAAATCCAGGAGGAATAACCTTCATTTGTCTTCAGAAAGCAGGTACACGCCGAGACCAGGCCAGGCAGCTGGTTATTGACCTGCAGACTCGTGGGAAGCGAGCGTTGCCTGCTTTCATCTGGTGTCTCCAAGAAACTGGACAGAATGACCTGGCTGCTTTGCTGAGCGCAGGAGGTGACCAGCCACAGTTGCACCCAGCTGATCTAAAGCCACTTGAAATCCATCCACATTCTAAACCAAGGGATCCACGTATGATTTCTTCTCTGATCTTGTTTCAGTTGGGGATTTTATAATCTCATTTTGGCATGCCTCCATGATCCTGAAACTATATCTATAGAAATCAGGGTGAAAAACAAGCAGAGGCCATTTATTGTTAATACTGCAACCCAGTGTTGCGGTGTAGAGCTTTCCTGTTCAAGCTAACAACCAGCCATACCTTTTCCCAAGACACTCCATGCCATATACCCTCCTTTGCTTGTACTCTTCATACACTTAAATCAGTCAATGCAGATATAGCATGGGGGCAAGGAACCAGGAGAGGCGGGGTAAATGGAATGGAGTTTTTGGGGAAAGGGAATGGCTGGCACCTTGCTTGCATGTTTTCGTTGTTATATTTCAGTAATTTTTTTAAAACTTCTACAAACTGAGATTATTTTGAGCATGCAGATACATCCCTCTTATTTGGCTAGAATGGGAAGCTATTAGAGGGAGGCTATTGTAGAACATAAAAGGGACGCGGGTGGCGCTGCGGGTTAAACCACAGAGCCTAGGATTTGCCGATCAGAAGGTCGGCAGTTTGAATCCCCATGACAGGGTGAGCTCCTGTTGCTCGGTCCCAGCTCCTGCCAACCTACCAGTTTGAAAGCATGTCAAAGTGCAAGTAGATAAATAGGTACTGCTCCGGCGGGAAGGTAAACGGCGTTTCCGTGCGCTGCTCTGGTTCGCCAGAAGCGGCTTAGTCATGCTGGCCACATGACCCGGAAGCTGTACGCTGGCTCACTCGGCCAATAAAGCAAGATGAGCACTGCAACCCCAGAGTCGGCCATGACTGGACCTAATGGTCAGGGGGTCTATTGTAGTAATTATTATGCTTTATGAAGAACAGGCTTGACAGGTTCCTATGCAAGGGGGGTTGCAGTTTAAAACAGATGCAAGAAAATGTCAGAAGGAAAATGAAGATGGGACTAGAGAGGAGGAGAAAATCCTGTTATTTCCATTAAGCAAATTTTTGCTCAGTTACACTATGGTACTGGGACCCGGGGGTTGTTCTAAAGCAGGGGTGGCTCACCTGTACTCCAGCTCCCATCAGCTCCAGCTAGCACGGCCAACAGTCATGGAAGATGGGAGCTGTAATTGAGGAGAGCAAAACCAAAGTCACAGGAGATCCTGCAAGAGATAAAGTTATACCAAGTACAATATATGAAAATGATGAATCAGGAAATAGAATGGAAGATTAAACAGATGAGACAAAAGACATTTGAATTGGCAAATAAGTGTGGAAAATTGTTGGCTTGGCAAATGAAAAAAAACCAAAAACTTAATACTATTACGAATTTGGAAATGGAAGGAAAGAATGTACAGAACCCAGTGGAGATCAGGAAGTGCTTCCAGAGGTACTTTAAACAACTTTATACACAGGAGAAGCAGAAAGAAATGGACATTGATCGATTTTTGAAAATAAATGGACTACGGAAAATCTCTCAGGAAAATAAGTTAATGTTGAACTATAAAATAATGGACCAGGAAGTGGAAGGGGCCATCCAGAACATGCAATTGGGTAAATCCCCAGGACCGGATGGTTTGACTTCAAGATATTACAGATCTTTGAAAGAATGGTTAATACAACCACTGAAGGAAGTATGCAATGAAATATTGGAAGGGAAAAGGGCACCAGAGTCATGGAAGGAAGCTTACATTACACTTATACCAAAAACAGAGACTGAAAAGACACAGCTTAAGAACTACCGCCCCATATCGCTGCTTAATGTGGATTATAAAATTTTGGATAAGATATAAGGACTTGTTAGAAAATAAAACCCCAAGATGGTTGTCACCAATGGAAGCGAAGGCACAGAAAAAACTCAATATGGAGGCCAAATGGCTGAAATATTGGGAAATTTTGGAACAAGATGGAGACAGAGTAAAACTGCAGAGCTTTGAAAAATTAAAAAACAAAGTGCGAGATTGGCTCCATTATTACCAAATAATGGAGGCATATAAATTGGACAAAAAAGTTGGCTTCCAGGTGGAAAAATCAAAATTGGAAACAGAATTGCTAGATCCCAAAATTAAGAATTTGTCAAGAATGTATAACTTGCTGTTGAAATGGAACACTCAGGATGAAACGGTGAAATCTGATATGATTAAATGGGCACAAGATGTTGTACATAACATTATGATGGCTGACTGGGAACAGTTATGGACCACAGGTATGAAATTTATGGCATGTAATGCCCTAAGAGAGAATTTAATGAAAATGATTTATAGGTGGTACATGACACCAGTCAAGCTTGCAAAAATTTACCATTTGCCCCGAAAATAAATGTTGGAAATGTAATGAGATTGAAGGTACATTCTTTCACCTTTGGTGGACATGCCCAAGGATTAAGACATTCTGGGAGATGATTTATAATGAAATGAAAAGGGTATTCAAATATACCTTCCTGAAGAAACCAGAGGCCTTTCTCCTGGGCACGGTCGGCCAATTGGTGCCAAAGAAGGACAGAACTTTCTTTATGTATGCAACAACAGCTGCAATAATAATAATAATAATAATTTATTATTTGTACCCCGCCCATCTGGCTGGGTTTCCCCAGCCACTCTGGACGGCTTCCAACAAAGATGAAAAGTACACTAAAATGTCACATATTAAAAACTTCCCTGAACAGGGCTGCCTTCAGATGTCTTCTGAATGTCAGGTAGTTGTTTATCGCTTTGACATCTGATGGGAGGGCGTTCCACAGGGCGGGCGCCACTACCGAGAAGGCCCTCTGCCTGGTTCCCTGTAACTTGGCCTCTCGCAGTGAGGGAACCACCAGAAGGCCCTCAGTGCTAGACCTCAGTGTCCGGGCAGAACGATGGGGGAGGAGACGCTCCTTCAGATATACTGGACCGAGGCCGTTTAGGGCTTTAAAGGTCAGCACCAACACTTTGAATTGTGCTCGGAAACGCACTGGGAGCCAATGTAGGTCTTTCAAGACTGGTGTTATATGGTCTCGGCGGCCGCTCCCAGTCACCATCGCGAAGTATTGGAAGACACAAGATTTACCCACCCGGGAAGAATGGCAGATGAAGTTGATGGACTATATGGAACTGGCGGAAATGACTGGCAGAATCCGAGACCAGGGAGAAGAGTCGGTGGAAGAAGACTGGAAAAAGTTTAAAGATTATTTACAGAAATATTGTAAAATTAATGAATGTTAGAAAAATGATGGAATGAAGTTATATGGCTTTAGCAGAAATGTTATAAGGAATTAGGTACAGACCGATTGTAAATGTATTAAAGGGAAAAAACAAGGTTAGAATATGTTAAGATAAATTACAGGACAGAAAACAGAGGAAGATGGAAAGGAATTGCTGAAAAAGTTAATTGAAGTGGAATACAAAAAGGGAGGTGTGAGGAGGTCGCTGAAACAAGTGAACGAAAGTTATGATATTGAAATTATTGGATGTGTTCTTAACTGTTTTTGTTTGGTTTGGTTGATTCAATGTTTTAGAGTTTGGGTTGTGTGGTGTTTTGTTTTTGTATTGTATTGTCTTGTTTAATTTTTTTTCATTTCTTTTGTAATCTTTAAACTGCTAATAAATATTATTAAAAAAAGAAAGAAAGATGGGAGCTGTAATTGAACAACATTTGCAGGGCACCAGGTTTCCCACTCACTGCCGTAGATGATTCTTGCTGCTATGCAGCATCTGTGCAGTGTTTACAAGTGAAGAATTTGGCTTCTTGTATTGCATTGCTCATAGGAAACTTTATACCAGTTTAATCATTAATGGTCAGGTTTAATTGTACTGTGGTTGGCCTACAATTGTTGCAGTGTGAATGCATCCCAAATGCATCGAACCCATAATGACAGAGCAATTACTTGGACTGCATGTGTGCACATCCCAAATCTTGGCACCATGTGAAACTTGTGCAGAAACACAGCAGACCTTATCCTTGCAGGTATTACGACTTCTGGAAATTTGCCGTTTCCTGTTCAAGAACTAAATGAGAGACGCCAGAAACCGTCCCGTGACATCATGGCCACTCAGGGTAAGGAGAAATCAGATTTCTTACGTCAGATTTTGATTTCTTACAAAGATTTCCCAATTGATGGTGTGTAACTGACCCCGTGGGTCTGCGGCACCATTCACATAACAAAAACTACCACGGAGATATCAAAAGTTTTCAAAAGTAGGGTATCCATGCCTTGGCTTTTGAAAAAGAGGAGGTCCACTGCCTTATATACATTAAATATATTTCTAAATATTTATATTTTGACCTTTGTCTCATTCTCTAGCCTCTGTAGAAGAAAATACCAGAAGGAACGCTGAAACGGTTAGTTAGTTGCTATTTCTGCAATCAGCATATTTAGGGTTTGTTTGCAGGTGGGTGGGAATGGGTAGCCCCCTTAATTTTTGTCCACCTTAATTTTTTCCTTGGCAGCTCAGAAGCACCCAACATACTGTGCTTAGACTAGCTTGGTCATTGGCCAGAATCACCAGTGAGCATGCTTAGGGAAGCTTTTTATGATTGATGTTTTAATGTATTTTTAACCTTCTGTTGGAAACCACCCAGATTGGCTGGGGAAACCCAGCCATATGGGTGGGGTAGATATAAATGATGATGAAGATGATGAACTGGGTGAAAATTATTATTCTTTATTTGTATCCCATTTGTCTGTTAGAACACACTTATAAAAACCTTTGCAAACATATGAACAAGGTTGCCTTTGTCCCATGATGGCACAGTACTGCCTAACATACCTCAGGAAGAGGCCTTTCCTAAAACCCACAAATTGCATAGTTGGAAGGGACCCCCTCAAGGCTCATCTAATTCAACCCCTTGCAATGCAGGAATCAAATCCTGGCACTGCTCATTGAAACCCTTTCTAATGGGGATGCTCGGGAATAATAATAATAATAATAATAATAATAATAATAATAATAATTTTATTATACCCCGCCCACCTACCTGGGCCTCCCCAGCCACTATGGGCATATTAAAAACACGATAAAACATCAAACATTAAAAACTTTGCTAAACAGGGCTGCCTTTAGATGTCTTCTAAAAGTCAGATAGTTATTTATTTCCTTGACATCTGGTGGGAGGGTGTTCCTCAGGGCGCAGGTGCCACTACTGAGAAGGCCCTCTGCCTTCTGGGGCCTCCCACTCACAGAGCCTGAGTTGTTGTCCTCTCCTTTTGAGACATACCCTTGGGCCTTGCTCCTGTGGGTTGTTTAATATATGGAAACTTCGTCTCCTCCCACCTCCAGCTAAACCAGCAGTGGGCAACCTCAAGCACAGGGCCCAAATATGTGTCTCCTGGCCTCTCTCACTGGCCCTTGCAGCTCTCTCCCTAGGCTCAGGGGTGAGGAGCCTTTTTGGCTCCATGGGCCAGATTGTTACTAGGATTGGCTTCGCAGGCCACATTTGATGGGCGGGCACATCGATTGACAGCCCTTTCATGTTCACCTTTCTCTCCTGGACGCTTCTGATGGCAAACAAGATGGTTCTAGCTCCCACCTCCTATGTTGCTTGACAGGTTTACGTCTTGAGAACGGACCCCTGTGGCTACTGCCTTATCATCAACAATGTGAACTTCAGCAGCGCCTCTGGCTTATCCTCCCGGGCTGGGTCCGATGTGGACTGTGAGAAGCTGGAGAAACGCTTCAGATCCTTACGCTTTGAGGTCTTGACCCGACGGGATCTTAAAGCTCAGGTGAGAATTTCAGAACCAACGCAGAAAACAACACAGCCTTGAGTAGTACTGTATGGGCTGCTGTTTATCACATTCAGGACTCCTATTATTATTATTATTATTATTATTATTATTATTTGTTGTTGTTGTTGTTGTTGTTGTTGTTGTTGTTGTTGTTACAATCATACCTTGGATCCCAAATGCCTTGCGAGTCGAACGTTTTGGCTCCCAAACGCCGCAAACCCGGGAGTGACTGTTCTGGTTTGCGAACATTCTTTAGAACATGAAAGTCTGACGGGGCTTCCACGGCTTCCGATTGGCTGCAGGAGCTTGCTGCAGCCAATCAGAAGCCACGCTTTGGTTTACGAACATTTTGGAAGACTTCCGGAACGGAATCTGTTCGACTTCCGAGGTACCACTGCATTATTATCATTATTAATTTATTTACCTGCCCTTCACCAGCATGTCCCAGGGCTGGTTACAATGATTTCATGTTTCAGATTTTTTTAAAAAAAATATTGGCCCCTGGAAAGACAAGATGCTGAACTAGATAGGATCCATTTGGCCCGATCTAGTATGTCTCTTCTTCTGCTTTATTTCCCTAGCAATCATTAGTCTTGACAATCACAAGCCCCCAAGAAATGTTTCCTTGCAGTGGGAATTCCAGCCCCACAGCCAAACGGGGAACCCAAATAAGGAACAGCTGCTGGAAAGGGGATGATGGCCCTTCCCCTCTCATCCATCATCTCCAGCCTACAGTGGGGGAACCTGCATGATTAAGGAGTGTGTCCCTTCCCATAGGCTTTGACCTGATGCTTTCTTTCAGCAGTTTTGAAGACCAGGGTGGGGTTTCTAGAGGGGGCAGAGCTGAGGTTACCAGCTGTGTTGATGTGGGTGTCTTTAACGCGAGACCTTGGGAAATATCTGCAGGAAATTGTCGCGGAGCTTCAGAGCTTGGCCACACGAGATCACAGCTCTCTCGATTGTTGCCTGGTCGTCCTCCTTTCCCATGGCTGTCAGGTAGGAGAGGCTGGTGCTCCATTCACATCCTAGGATTGTAAGACCCTTGGGGCAGAGAACTGTCTCTCTTTGGATAATGGAGCTCTTCAAAGTTATTTTTAAAAGAAATCTTAAATCACCTGGCTTCTAGCTGATCCATTTTTATATAATTATTATTATTATAATTTATTATTATTGATACAGCAAGAAAAGAAAATAGAGAGAAAGCACAGATACAGAATTACACACAGGAATAACAATAAACACAAAATTTTCTTAACAAACAATAAAACATAAGTTGGTCTTCACTATAGACCTGACCCCCCCCCCCGGTCTATTCCTTATTTCAATTTCATATTACTTATTACCAATACACACTTTTATCATGATTTAACTTCTTAATATATCTTAACTCTTATGTCTAACTTTCAACTATTACTGAAGTTCCTCAAATGCTGCAACAGAGTTTAAACTACTATATTTATATTTCAAATATTATTTGAAAACCCCCCATTTTGAGACAAATTCCTGTTTTGATTTATTATTTATTTTTTCTGCTAGATCATCTAATTCGGCATATTCTGTCAGCTTTTGGATCCATTCATGTATAGAGGGAATTTCAATACTCTTCCATTTTGCCATGATGAGAACTCTTGCTGCCGCTGTGGCGTATAAAGGGATACCCTTCATTTTTTGCGGAATATCCAAATCTGTAACTCCCAGGAGATAGGCCTCTGGTTTTTTATTAAAAGAGATCTTTAGCATTTTTTGGAATTCTGAATGAATACTCTCCCAGAATTCCTGTATTTTCTTACATAACCACCACATTTTTATATACAGTTGTACCTCGGGTTAAGTACTTAATTCGTTCTGGAGGTCCGTTCTTAACCTGAAACTGCTCTTAACCTGAAGCACCACTTTAGCTAATGGGGCCTCCTGCTGCTGCCGCGCCGCTGGAGCACGATTTCTGTTCTCATCCTGAAGCAAAGTTCTTAACCTGAGGTACTATTTCTGGGTTAGCGGAGTCTGTAACCTGAAGCGTATGTAACCCGAGGTACCACTGTAATTGAATGATTTTGCATATATTTCCATATGAGGAAAAAGCTAGTTTGCACCCCAGATTTTTAAATTTGTTTTTATTGTTGATGCTTTTATAATTTTATTATTAAGTTGCTTTAGAATGTTCTGTCGGGAGCAATTCATAAATTGATCCTTCTTGTAGCCAAGATGGCAACATTCACCCACCTGAGGGCACTGTTGGCAGGGTTCAGGGGAGACCCCAAGGTTTGCCAAAGTACAGTGGTACTTCTGGTTAAGAACTTAATTTGTCCCGGAGGTCTGTTCTTAACCTCAAACCGTTCTTAACCCAAGGTACCACTTTAGCTAATGGGGCCGCCAGTGCGCGATTTCTGTTCTCATCCTGAGGTAAAGTTCTCAACCCGAGGTACTACTTCCGGGTTAGCGGAGTCTGTAACCTGAGGTGTTTTTAACCCGAGAAATAAGGGTGGGGACCCCCAAAACAGGATGGAGCATGCTCAGTGGACATGGAATGCTGATTGTTTGAGGAAGGGAGGAAAAAAGGATGGAATGGCATAGTTTGGAAAAGGGTGTGGCTGGCTGCAACCCTGAACAGGAGCACTAAGGAATTTAATTTGGTTTGCATTTAAAGGCAAACCTGCCTAACAGGCACTTTCCAAACAATATGCTATCTTTTGAAATTCTCACACTTCTCCAAATTTTGCGGTACAAAAATCTCCAGCCAAGTAAATGGTTTTATCCACCTAAATGCTACTCAGAATAGACCTGTTGAAATTTATAGACCCAAGTGAGCCACATCCATCAATTTCAATAGGTCTACTCTGAGTAGGAGAAACATTGGTGGCAGCACAATGTTTTCTGCAGTAGCTGTAGCCTCCGGACCATCTACAAGGGTATCCCCATGTAGGGTACATGGCAGTGGCCATGGCGGAAGGTCTTGGAATTGCTAGCCCTTTAAATATATGACAGCTTTTAAGGTCACCTGCAAGGAAAGAGATATCAGAGAAGGCTTGGTACCTGGAAGTTGGCAGGAATTTCTTTGGATACCGTTGCCAGCCACTGGTTCTCTCCTTGCAGGCAAGCCACATTCAGTTTCCCGGTGGAATCTATGGCACAGATGGGCGGTCCATCGCTGTGGAAAAGATTGTCAGCTACTTCAATGGGACCCATTGCCCTAGCCTGAGGGGGAAACCCAAGCTCTTCTTCATTCAAGCTTGTGGAGGAGGTGAGTGTGTTGATAGGCCTCTGGGAACTCAGAGTCCAGGACCTGGAGGGAGTTGGCCGTTGTTCTAAGACAGCGGTTCTCAACCTGTGGGTCCCCAGACGTTGTTGGTCTACAACTCCCATCATCCCTGAGCTCTGGCCTTGCTAGCTAGGGGTGATGGGAGTTGTAGTTCAGAAACATCTGGGGACCCACAGGTTGAGAAAGGCTGTTCTAAGAGGACCAGAACCAGGTGTGCAGGCCAAAGGAAACAAAGGGTTAGTTTCCAGAGCAGAAAACAATGACTGGGAGGGGCTAGTGTGTCACTGAAGCTAGGTAGCGTTCAAGATTGAAAGCGTTTTCAGAATGAGGAGGGAGTTAATAACTTAAGAGGAGTCGGTTGGAGTAGGCCAATGGCCCATCTAGTCCAGCATCCTGTTCTCACAGAGGCCAGTGGGGAAAAGTCAAGCAGGACCCAAGCACAAGAGCCTTCTCTCCTCCTGTGGTTTCCAGCAACTGCTATATAGAAGTTTTACTGACTCCAGCCGTGGAGACAGGGCATAGCCATCATGGCTAGTAGTCACTGATATCCCTCTTTTCCATGAATTTGTCTAACCCTCTCCCTCACCCCCAATTTTTAAAAATGAAACTTTTTCATCATGTCATACAATAAAAAACAAACTAATCTAAATGAAAACCCACAAAAGAAAGAGGGCAGGTAGGAAATACAAAGTCCTCTCTCCAAGGTAGATCTTAATCCTTGTCTCCGCAGAAAGGGGTGGCCCCTCTGAGCTCTCACCTGGGAGCTTCCATTTCTTCTCCCACCCTGGGAGATCTTCCCTTCCCTGCCTCTCACACAGGGTCCTTTGTCAACTATGCATCACCTTCAGGTGTGTAAAATCCCCACAGTGACCCAGAGTAAAAGGTAAAGGGACCCCTGACCATTAGGTCCAGTTGTTACTGACTCTGGGGTTGTGGCGCTCATCTCACTTTATTGGCTGAGGGAGCCGGCGTACAGTTTCCGGGTCATGTGGCCAGCATAACTAAGCCGCTTCGGCTGAGCCAGAGCAGCTCACGGAAACACCGTTTACCTTCCCGCCGAAGTGGTACCTATTTATCTACTTTCACTTTGACGCGCTTTCGAACTGCTAGGTTGGCAGGAGCAGGGACCGAGCAACGGGAGCTCACCCCGTCGCGCGGATTTGAACCGCCGACCTTCTGATTGGCAAGTTCTAGGCTCTGTGGTTTAACCCACAGCGCCACCCACGTCCCGTGACCCAGAGTAGAGGACACAGAAAATAATAGAAGAATGGGGGCGGGGGGAGTGAGAAATAAAAAGGGCTTCTGATTCTCCGCCTGTCATTTACAGATAAAAAGATTATTCAAAGTATTCTCTCTAGGGTGACATCCAGCTATTCCTGCTTCTGCTAAGTGATATTTTCCCAATCTTCAGACCCAAATGTCTCAAATTCATTCATTTCCCCTTCCACACAAAAATGTCAGCAGTCCTCTTCCTGCACTCCGACATAGCAACTTTACTCCAATAACATCAGCAACTGTTCCTCTGCGTTGGAAAACAACAAATCCTTTCGTCTTGACGGCAGCAATCGGATTACAATCTAACCAAAATTTAAAGAAAGATTGGGTGTGCGTAGATTAATATATGGTAAAACGATGTTCCAAAAGTGATTTATAGATAATGTTTAGACTGAAACCCACAAAATTAAGAGGGAAAATGTACAAGATTTCCTGGTCAATAGCAATAATATACTGATTAAACACAATTTAAAAGATACCGTAATAAAGCTTATAATGCCAAACATGGGTGGAGGGAAGTCACAGGGGAAAAAGAGGGTGAAAATAAATAATAATATTTGGATATATGTATGTTGAATGTCATGTTAAATTGCTAAAATATGGTTTGTTTTTGAACACATCATTGTAGTATTGTTGCATTGTAAGAACTATAATAAAAAGGAAAGAAAGAAAAACAAAACAAAAAATCCTTTTGTCTTTGTTAAGTGTCTACCCTGTAGTCATATATTTAAACAACACTCCATATTTATTTGCTTATTGTAGAATAGTTAATTCACATCCGGTTCTGTTTCTTCGAGTCCTATTTCCTCGTGGCCATTGTTTTCCATACTAAAGTTTAAAAAAAATATTTAAGCACGCTATTGTGTGGTTCGTGTATTGTAGATGTTTTTTGAGAGGTCTGTGCGCTTGGGTTTTCTAGAGAAGAAGGACCGAGGGTTTGAAGTGGATCCTGACCCTTCTGCGGTTGAGTCGGACGCATCTCCCATCCAGGTGCCTGCAGGAGGCTCTGATCAGACGGATGCTATTGCCAGCTTGCCCACCCCTAGTGACATCCTGGTGTCTTACTCTACTTTTCCAGGTGAGCAGCAGCAGCAGTGAAGGGAGGAGAAAAGCTGCAAGTGCTTGCAGAGTTTCCTTCTTTCAGATTTTGCTTTTTGGTCGTGGTGGTGGTAAGGATTCTGCCTTGCATCACAGATGCTCCCTGGCCGATAGATTCAGAATTGATCAGCACACGGTAGGCTGAAGCTGCCCCCCCCCCCCCAGAAAAGCAGGTGCTTCCCCATAACTTTTGGACGGTATGGGCCACACAGAAGGAGCCCTCTCTCCATCTGATGCACCTTTGCATGCTATGAGGGGTGAAAGGGGTCTTGGTCTGTGATACTTCCCAAATGGCAAAAAATTAACAAGTGTCTAATGTTGAGGCAGGACGCGGGTGGCGCTGTGGGTTAAACCACAGAGCCTAGGACTTGCCGATCAGAAGGTCGGCGGTTCGAATCCCCGCAATGGGGTGAGCTCCCGTTGCTCAGTCCCTGCTCCTGCCAACCTAGCAGTTCGAAAGCGCGTCAAAGTGCAAGTAGATAAATAGGTACCACTCCTGTGGGAAGGTAAACGGCGTTTCTGTGCGCTGCTCTGGTTTGCCAGAAGTGGCTTAGTCATGCTGGCCACATGACCCAGAAGCTGTACCCCAGCTCCCTCGACCAATAAAGCGAGATGAGTGCCGCAACCCCAGAGTCGTCCGCGACTGGACCTAATGGTCAGGGGTCCCTTTACCTTTAATGTTGAGGCCCAAGGCCAAACAGCTCTCCTGTTCCTCACCACCACGGATCGGCCCTGCTTTCAAGCATGTATTCTCAACAAGGACTAGACACTTGATTTTTTAGAAATAAAACATCGCTGAGATTCTTAGGAAGCTGGCTTTCTGCACCCAGTTCCACTTTCTGCAAGTTTTCTCTCTGTTTTTGTGAGATTGCGGGATCCACACAAGTTCTCATGGGTCGGCCCCCCTTATTCCTTCCTTGCAGGTTTTGTGTCCTGGAGAAACAAGTGCACAGGCTCCTGGTATGTCGAAACCCTGGACCACGTGTTGGAACAGTATGCCCATTCCGAAGACCTGCTCAACATGCTTCTGAGGGTACGCTCTGCATGTTTGAGCTGGGAGGCTTGGCTTAGCATCATAGAGTTGGAAAGAACTCTACAATCTCCCCTAGCCTCCTTCTCAGTACAGGATCTGCAGTGCAGGATGCAGCCTCAGCGTTCCTCACAGTTGGCTCAAGTACAATGTCAGAGCAGGTTCCTTGGGATTCAAAACTGGATAACCAAATCCCTATGGAAATGAGGCTTCTCACTATCTGTGTATTGGGTTCAAAGCTTGTTTACTAATTGTGTTGAAAAAAGTAAGAACTTGGTTGTGTGGGGGCTCAGAAGTCTTCTAAACTGTGGAATTCTAGGTGTTCTGTGAAGCAAAAAAAAACAACAAAATATTGTGGCTGAACGTCAGAATTAATTGAAAGTATAGAATAATAAAAATAAAATAAAATAAAATAAAATTTATATCCCGCCCTCCCCAGCCGAAGCCAGGCTCTGAGTGGCTAACAACAGTAAAATAATACAACATTCTAAAATCATTTCATTCTAAAATCAGTTCAAATCAAATTAATGGCAACCATTGGGCTAGAGTTCTGTGAGGATTGCCAAAGGAGGAGGTCAGGCTGTGCCTTGGCCAAAGGCCTGGTGGAACAGCTCTGTCTTCCAGGCCCTTGAAAGGTGTCAAGTCCCGCAGGGCCCTAGTCTCTTGTGACAGAGCGTTCCACCAGATTGGCGCCACAGCTGAAAAAGCCAAGCCTTTTGAGGAAAGCCTTTTGAATAAGCTGGGTATGTTTAGCCTGGAAAAGAGGAGACTGAGAAGAGGTATAATAGCCAACTTCAAATATCTCAAGGGCTGTCACACAGAAGATGGAGCAAGCTTGTTTTCTCTTGCTCTGGAGGGTAGGACTTGAGGCAATGGCTTTGAGTTACAAGAAAGGAGATTCCTGCTAAACATCAGGAAGAACTTTCTGACAGAAAGAGCTGTTCGCCAGTGGAACGGTCTCCTTTGGGAGGCTGTGGAATCTCCTTCTTTGGAGGTTTTTAAGCAGAGGTTGTTTGGCCATCTGTCATGGATTCTTTAGCTGAGATTCCTGCCTTGCAGAGGGTTGGACTAGATGAACCTTGGGGTCTCTTCCTACTCTACAATTCTATGATTCTAAATAAATTCGGACACAGTTAGACCAAAGCTGAGCTGTGGTCCTTCCACCAAATTTCCAGTCTCTTACTCCACCTAGCCACCTGTCTGTTGTCTGATGCTTGAAACATCCCTTTTGATGATGCGATGCTTGTGTGTAAGAACAGATGGAGCAAATGGTTTCTCCCTTCTCTCACCCAGGTGGCAAATGCCGTTTCTGCAAAAGGGGAATATAAGCAGATGCCTGGCTGTTTTAACTTCCTCCGGAAGCGATTCTTCTTCACAGCCAAATGAAGACGCCTTGGTGAAACTTTGCCTTTAACAATCCCAAGGGAAGAGACCAGCCTCCTCGCAGAAATGTCAAGCAGCCAGATGCTGCTGAAGCAGCTGTCTTGTGGCTGGGAAGGGGAGCCTGTGTCCCTCCAGATGTTGTTGGACTACAATTCCCATCATGCCCAGCCAGCATGGCCAATGGTCTGGGATGATTGGAATTGCAGTCCCAACAATATTTAGAGAGTTGCAGTATCTCCAGATCTTACGGATTTGTTTCGTCTTGAAGCCATCAGGAGAGCAAATTTCATCACTCTACAAAGATTCTTCTCTTCTCTTTCTGGTTTCCGAATCGCCCATCGATCCCTGGAGAAAATGGCCTGGGAAACCAGTTTGCTCTCTTACTTTTTCCTGTGTCTGTATTGAGGACATTCCAAATTACCGTATTTTTTGCTCTATAACACGCACCCGACCATAACACGCACATAGTTTTTAGAGGAGGAAAATCCGTAGGCATGCCACCCGTAGGCATTCCCTCCATAACACGCACAGACATTTCCCCTTACTTTTTAGCAGGAAAAAAGTGGGTGTTATGGTGCAAAAAATACAGTACTTCTTCCAATTGCCCATCTTCCTTTGCGAAAGTGCTTGAGGGGAAGCTGTAGCTGTTAAGCCAGCTCATGTTGGAGGTGTAAACAGGCCGCAGATGAATAATAGAGGGTTGTCTCCAAAGTTAGCCCTACTCAGAGTGGATCCATGGAAATGACTCACTTAGATCCATTGTTTTCAGCAGGTCTACTCTGAGCAGGACTTGGTCAGCTACAACCCAATAATTTAAAAAGCACTTCGTTGGGGGAAGAGGATGTGTACGTTGTATGTGCACAATTAAATCTATATTTCTCTGCAGTCTGTCTTGTTCCTTATTTAGACTCTGTTGCCTCTATGGGTGTCTCTGAATCTGCTCAGTGGCAGGAGCAAAGACAGAACATGATCTGAAGAGCATCCCACATCCTGATAGTTTTGACAATTCCATGCCCTTGTGGTGTCTGTTCATGCCTGTTTCAGTTTATTTTTGGCTGGTCTGCTGAAACTTTTAAGAGTTTGCTTTACATGAAATTTGAGCCATCTTTAGGGTGCTTGTCTGACAAATTTACCAAATGTGCCCACTCAACTGCTTAGTTCTGTGGAACTAGTACTGATACAGGTACCACATAATACTCATTCTGCATTTGTAAGAAATCGATCTTTTAGTGTGGCTGCGCCCACAACTTTGGAACTCCCTGCCTATTGACATGGGGCTGGTGTGTTCACTGTACTCTTTTCGATGCATGCTGAAAAACTTTTATTTAGGCAAGTCTACCCAGATATGTGAGGGATGTGGATGGCGCTGTGGGTTAAACCACAGAGCCTAGGACTTGCTGATCAGAAGGTCAGCGGTTAGAATCCCCGTGATGGGGTGAGCTCCAGTTGCTCGGTCCCAGCTCCTGCCAACCTAGCAGTTCAAAAGCACATCAAAGTGCAAGTAGATAAATAGGTACTGCTCTAGCGGGAAGGTAAACAGCGTTTCTGTGCATTGCTCTGGTTCGCCAGAAGCGGCTTAGTCATGCTGGCCACATGACCCGGAAGCTGTACGCCGTCTCCCTCGGCCAATAAAGCGAGATGAGTGCCGCAACCCCAGAGTCGTCCGTGACTGGACCTAATGGTCAGGGGTCCCTTTACCTTTAATGTTGAGGCCCAAGGCCAAACAGCGGCTTAGTCATGCTGGCCACATGACCCGGAAGCTGTACGCCGTCTCCCTCGGCCAATAAAGCGAGATGAGTGCCGCAACCCCAGAGTCGTCCGTGACTGGACCTAATAGTCAGGGGTCCCTTTACCTTTACCCAGATATGTAGAATGTGGACAGGATTTTTAATCTGTTTTTAATTTATTTTTTAAAAAATATTTTCAATTTTCAACTGTTTTTACTGATGGTTTTATGGCATTATTCTTTTGTAAATCACATTGAGGGTTGCTTTTTTATTTTATTTTTACAGTCAGAATGTGTATAAATTTTATGAAATGAAAAATAAAAAACATGATGTTTCTGACTTACAGCTGCTTGGAGAGTTCTTGCATTTTGGCAAATGCATTCCTTCCTGACAAGTTACCTTGGTTGTCTCTCTTGAGACAATGTGCTCATTACCTTTGCATGTATTGGAGAAATTTCTGCTGGTTTGTGGGTGAAGCAGATGCAGGCAGTGTGAAAGCAACCTTTGGTTCTGCCAAATGTTTTAGTTTTGCTATTTTTGTGTTTCTGACTGTTTTTAATTCTCTCATCTATTAAATCACCTTGGGATGGTGGTTGAGAAGGCCAATAATAAACTGAATAAAGCACCATAAATTAGCCTGCCAGGAGATGCCACTATGTACCTGAGCAGCACATGTTGAATTTTGTAACCCCTCATCAGAAGAACTGGAAACTGCTATTTAACATGTTGCATTGGGCAAAGTGGCGGAGAATTGAAAAGAGGAGATCGTAGATACAAAGAAAAGGTGCTCCCAGCCTCTGGGACTGGACACTCTTGCTTGGATTATTGCAATGTTTGCTTTTGTTTTATTGTGCAACTGGTGTTATGCTTAAGATAGCGTTCCTGGCCGATTTTCTCTGGGCTCCAAGACTCTTTGCCTTAATACTGTGCCATCACCTACAGACAATGCAAAAGAAAAAGGAAGTGTGAGCATTCGTCTCAAAAAGCAAGAAGCATTGGCTTATTTGCCTTTGTATATATTCGTTTTTTAAAAGGTTTCATCTGTATTTTGATCATTTTATGATGTTTGCTGATTTTATTTTCTATGCATATTTTATATTTTCTTACAAAGCCACTCAGAGGGTGGTTTTTGTTGTTTTTAAAAAAACAAGTGTTGTATAAAACTTGTAAATTGCTTTTTTTGTGGCATGTCCCCCCCCCCCACTCCCTTCATCCCATTTGTCTCACATGAACTGGTTTCGCAGATGGCAATGGTGGGATAGGGGCTCGAGATGCATAAAATGGCTATGAGTGGGGACCTGGATTGGCTGCCAAAGACCCTCCCTTTCGAAACCAAAATCTCTCCAGCCGTCTTTCTCCCATATCCACCTTTGCTTTGAGTTCTAAAAGCAGGATGGGCAGATTAGAGGCATTAGAGATGCCTGCTAGGTTGCCCAGAGACCTTTGGTTACCTGAGG
Organism: Podarcis cretensis; assembly: GCF_951804945.1. Lineage (NCBI taxonomy): Eukaryota > Metazoa > Chordata > Lepidosauria > Squamata > Lacertidae > Podarcis > Podarcis cretensis. The sequence continues at coordinate 68,490,036 of NC_137177.1, forward strand.
CAAAGGTGATCTCCTCCCTCCTCTGCAGAAACCACACACTTCCAATTCCATGTACAAAACCTGCCCAGACTGGCAGCTGAATCTGAGGGCCATTTCCAGTCTGAATGGGGAGGGCTAATAATAATAATAATAATAATAATAATTTATTATTTGTACCCCACCCATCTGGCTGGGTTTCGCCCGCCACTCTGGGCAGCTTCCACAAAAACCAAAAATACACTAATATGTCATACATTAAAAACTTCCCTGAACAGGGCTGCCTTAAGATGTCTTCTGATTGTCAGGTAGTTGTTTATCTCTTTGACATCTGATGGGAGGGCGTTCCACAGGGCGGGCGCCACCACCGAGAAGGCCCTCTGCCTGGTTCCTTGTAGCTTTGCTTCTCGCAATGAGGGAACCGCCAGAAGGCCCTTGGCACTGGACCTCAGCGTCCGGGCAGAACGATGGGGGTGGAGACGCTCCTTCAGGCTTACTTTGGGGAGGGCTCAAAGGGGCAAAATATTTTGTAAATGATTTTGGGTGGAATGAATTTGAATTGCATGCCTATGGCAGCACTCTGTAGAAATCAAATGCAGAAAGGTGTGTGTGTTCCTAATGCACCAAATCCACATTGGAAACAGAGCCAGGGAATTGGACGCTTCAGAAATTCAGAGGAAAATGTGGGTGTAGCCTCAGTCAAAAGGCAGATCTTCCCCTGCCGCCTTTCATCCCAAATGTGTTCTGTCTCTACTGAACCCCAGAACACAGCAGCATCCATATTAAGCGGCAAGGATGACGGACAGGCCTCAAGGTGTGCTGCTCACCTGCGCGATCCAGTCGTTGAAGGCGGAGACCCGCGTGAAGACAGACGGCTTGCGGTAGTAGTTGCAGCCAAGAGAGGAACCGAAGCTGACCACTCCGTCCACCTCCCATTTCCCACTAGAGTTTTGGCAGTTGAGTGGGCCACCGGAGTCCCCCTGTAAACAAGTCAAGCAGAATTTGAAGGAGCTTTTGGGGAAGGAGATGTCCTGGGTCAGCACGAATGCTCTGCGCTGAGGAATGGGGAATGAGAAAGTACAGGGGCATAGTTGGTTGGGGAAGGGCTGGGGCTCAGTGCTTAGAGCACCTGCTTTGAATGCAGAAGGTTCAACCTCTGGCTGCTCCAGAAGGGCTGGGAAAGACCCCTCGGCAGTGCCTGCTTAGCTTATACATAAATCCATGTATAAGCTAAGCAGGCTATAGCTTAGGCTCCACTCTCTTGGGCCCCCGAAAAAATGTAAAGGAAAAAAAACCTGGATGTACATTTCCAAAATATAAGATAAAAAACCAAATAAAACCTACAATTATTATTTCATGTGATAGCAAGTTTCTAGAGACTAGATTATGAGTCTTTGTAAATTGCGTTTCTCAAGGAACTTTTGTTATTGCCAAATGCCAATGTGTTTGCATTATCAAGTTTGTTAGGAATAAAAACATCATTTTAATTTAGAGCTTAATAATTATTTCACTATTAATGTACTTCGTAATTGTATTTAACTATTAATATACTTCTTAATCGTATTTCAGTTCAACAATTTGATAAAATACATATTTTGTTATGTGCAAGTGGCTTTAGATATCTATTAGGTCCATAAATTACCATATAGCATATATTCAAGACAAAAAACAGCGACAATTTGCTGTTGACAAAGGACAGCTGGACATATAAAGGACCCCATTACCTTCAGTAGCTTAGGGCCTCATCAAACCTAAATCCAGCCCTGCCCCTCTGGCTTGGGAAGCTGCTGCCAGGCAGTGCAGGCTATCTTGAGCTGGAAGGATGGTTCATATTATTGTTTTTGGGGAGTGTGACTCAAATGCAAACCCAGCTGAATTTTGCCTCCATCCCTTGTGAATGCCAGAATGAGTTATGCATTGCAAATCTGGTTCTTTGGTACATCTCCTTCCAATTGCAAGGTGTGTTGTTTCTGGCCACTGGATTGGGCTGTCCCTACCCTGACACCTGCATGCATGCACACACTCACGTTGCAGCTGGAGATCACACCATCGCCGCCTGCACAGACCATGTTGGTTTTCACCGAGCTGCCCCACCAGCTGGCCTGGGAGCAGGTGGCATGATTCACCACAAGCAAGCGCCCCTGCTGCAGGATATCTGGCAATGGACCATTTGCTAAAAGAGACCAAAGCAAGAGAGTTATGAGATGGAGCAATGTCAAGCAAAGAAGTAATAGGCATCCTAAAAAGGGAAAGGTAAAGGACCCCTGATGGTTAAGTCAAGTCACAGATGACTCTGGGGTTGCGGCGCTCATCTCGCTTTACAGGCTGAGGGAACTGGCGTTTGTCCTCAGACAGTTTTTCCAGGTCATGTAGCCAGCATGACTAAGCCGCTTCTGGCTCAACAGAGCACCAAAACCAGAGCAGCGCACAGAAACGCCATTTACCTTCCCGCCGGAGCAGTACCTATTTATCTACTTGCAATGGTGTGCTTTCGAACTGCTAGGTTGGCAGGAGCTGGGACTGAGCAACGGGAGCTCACCCCATCATGGGGATTCGAACCACCGACCTTTTGATCGGCAAGCCCAAGAGGCTCAGTGGTTTAGACCACAGCACCACCCACGTCCCACAATAGGTGTCCTAGTGCTTTGCTTAAAAAAAATAAAGCCCTCCCACTTTGAAAGTGCTCTTCCCCTGTGAAAGAGACTTCTAGTTTTCTGCCTCATTCTCAGGGAACTTTAGAAAGCTGGCGCGTGCAGTGTTTATTTATTTTATTTTTATTTAGAAGATTTCTAAACTACTTGGTAGTTCCCCTGTCTTCATCCCCCTAGCACTGTAGGAAGAGGCTTATATTGTAACCTCGTGGTTGCGAGATGGCAGGGAGTGTTGGAGGTGCTTTTCTTTCCAGGAAACATTTCTGCAGGATTCTGTAGCCCCACCCACTGCCATAGGAGCCAACTTCTAGGGGCTGAGGGGCCTTCAGCACCCCCATAAAATATTTGAGGGGGCTGAGAGCCCCCACAGTTGATGGGCATTGCCATTCTAATGCTGTGCATGCAATGCACCCCGTGATTGATTATGTGGAGTGGGGCTTACCTGGGCCTCCCCAATATTTTGTTCAAGTTGGCACCCCTGCCCACCTGACTGCCCATGCTTGCTGATCTGAGAAAAGCCCCCTGAGAAGTGTTGCCTCCTGATGTTCCCAGGGTACTTCTAATTGAAACATAGGGAGCTGGGGAAAGCTGCAGAGCGAGATGGTTTACAGAACAAACATCTCAAACGTAGCTACCTCAAAAGTCAAGTGAGTGTGACAAAAACCCTGCTCCTTGCACATGAGAATTTCACCTAGAGATGCCCAATGGGCAAGAAAGGGGAGAATTTTAGCACCTGAGAAGAAGTCTTCTCACTCTTGGTGCTGATTGGAGCCAATCAGAGTGAAGGGAATCGACTCATAGAATTGTAGAGCCCAGCTCCCTGCAATGCAGGAATATGCAGCTGTCCCATACGGGGATCGAACCTGAAACCACGCTCTAACCAACTGAGCTACCCAGGTGGTGAGTCAGCCACTGAAGATTGGCTCCTAGGTTCGGCCTGGAGAAATCGCATGGGAGAAACACCAAGGAGAAGTGTGCCCAGAAAATAGTAGATCTAGCTGTAATGTAACACATGGAGACCTTTGTTTATTACTGCAATGCACCCATGGTTATTATTATTCTATATCTATAAAGATGACTGTATAATCTTAGACGGGGGCATAGCTGTGACTCTCATGAAAGGACCCTGCACTTCTGAGTGCATCACTGCACTGCTGCGCATTATGCTCCTCAAAAGGGCAATGAGTTGCAAACTGCTTGCAATTAAGTATAATAAAAATATTTTTTCAATTTAAAAAATCCATCACGACACTTACTTATCAGCCTTCCCCATCCAGTTACGTAGCAAGGATAGTTGGCAGCTAAGATACTGTTAGCTTTGGGGAGGCAAGCCGTCTGGATGCTGTTGCTCAAGGTGACATGCTGAGAAAGTTTGATGAGTGCAATATCGTTCCTGGTTTTGATGGAGAAAGAGGGAAAATGGGCATGAAGAGCAGGCCACATCCATCTGTTTATTTAAAGCATTAATATACCTCTTTAGATAGTTATGGCTTCCCGCCTAAGGATTCTGGGAGCTGTAATTTGCTAAGGGTGCTGGGTGTCATTATTCCCCTCACAGAGCTACAGTTCCCAGAGTTCACTGGGAAGAGGGACTGATTGTTAAACCACTCTGGAAATTGTAGCTCTGTGAGGAGAACAAGGGTTTACTAACTAAAGTTCCCAGGATTCTTTGGGGGGAAGCCATGACTGGTAAAGTCTTATAATGGTTTAAAATGTAAGGTGAGAATGTGGCTTATGGTGTGCATGGAAACTAGAAAACCGTGCCAAGGGGATTCCGGATAAATTGCCCAGGATTTTTTCCACATTTCCTAGGGTTTGGTCAAATGAATGCAAAGACTCTGGATTAACTGACAAGCCTCCAAGCCAATAGGTGGGGGACTTTTGGCCCAGAGGCTAAATGTGACCCGCCACAACTTTTGCTGGTGAGGCTGTTCCCCCCTCAAACCACACCCACCCACCCCACACCTGATATTGCATGTGATGTCAAACATGGGACAGGTAAAAACATGGGATGATCCTGCAGCTAGAAAGCAGGATTAAACCATGCATCAGCTGACAACTAAGGGGTTCCATTTTTCTTGGTTAGAAAATGTAATTCAGCTGCACAGTTTGTTAATGCTGCTGCTGGCTTTCATATGGAAAACGCAAGATTTACTCAGAAAAAATAAATGTATGACTTTGATGGCATGACAAATACTAGCATTGATTTGAAAAATAATAATATAGAAAATTAACTTTATCTCCCCTCCACCTCCACCACCACCACCACCACTGTTGACCACAATAATTTCTTCTATTCTTGCTTCATGAAAAGCTATTATATTACCCATTGGTAAGTCTACTTGCGTCCCACTTGGGGTGAACAATGATTTTTGATGGGGAAACAGCAACTGATCCTCTCTCGTTGGCTGAGAGACTGTGCTTTCCAAGGAAGACGCGATAAGTCCGACCAGAACTGAAGAAATGGAGAAAAAGAGTGAGGGATAAGAGTGTTTCTTTGCATAATGAAGAAGAAAAGTCAAATGAGTCGGGTTGTATCCAACTACATTCTACTTAGAATAGACGCATTGAAATTAATGGACCTGAACGAGTCATCTGCCTTGATTTCAGTGGGTCTTTCTCTGAGTATGACTAACACTTGAGGGTCCGGCTTGCTGGCTTCTCACAGGAATCTGGCTGGCGAATGTGAAAACAGGATGCTGGACTAGATGGGCCACAAGCTCTTATTAAATTACAGTGGTACCTCGGGTTACACACGCTTCAGGTTACATACGCTTCAGGTTACACACTCTGCTAACCCAGAAATAGTACCTCAGGTTAAGAACTTTGCTTCAGGATGAGAATAGAAATCGTGCTCCGGCAGTGCGGCAGCAGCAGGAGGTCCCATTAGCTAAAGAGGTGCTTCAGGTTAAGAACAGTTTCAGGTTAAGAATAGACCTCCGGAACGAATTAAGTACTTAACCCGAGGTACCACTGTATTATGGATACAACCCAGTATTTTTTGCATATCAAACACTTTCATGGGCTACAGTTCATTTTGCCAACTGCAAGAAGAGCCTCGTTGTATCAGGCCAAAGACCCAACTAGTCCAATATCTTCTTCTCTCAGTGACCAATATGTGATGGTCTAAGCAAGGGGGAGGTCAGTACTCTCAGTATTCCAGGCAGGCTGGAAGGCAAGGATCAATAAAGAATCCCTGACAGATGGACATCGAACCTCTGCTTAAAAAACCCCAATGAAGGAAAGTCACCACACTGCAAGATAGTCCATTCCTCTGTTGAACAACTCTTATCATCAGAGAGTTCTTCTTAAAGTTTAGTCCATCGTCATTTGAAACCACTGGTTCGGGTCCCACCCTCTGGAACAGCAGCATATACAAACTTGCTACATTTTCCATGTGACAGCTCTTCAGATATCTGAAGATGGCTGTCATATTCCCTCTCAGTCTCCTCTTATCCATGCTACACATACCCAACTCCCTCAACTGTTCTTCAGAAGGCTTGGTTTCCAGGCCTTTGAACACCTTGGTCGCCCTCCTCTGCACACGTCCCACCTTGTCAATATCCCTCTCCAACTGTGGTGCTCATAACTGGACACAGCCAGCCAGGAGTGGCCAAATTTCCCAGAGTGCCAAGAATCCCAGAGTCTTAAATGAAAGCAGCTGTTTTATTGGGGTGTTGACATACCTGATACAGTGAGCTGCTGTCATGACCCAGTTGGTGGCGATGAGGGACCCGCCACATGTGTGATGCCAATTCCCACCGGACAAATATTGAAGGGAAGCCTGAGAAAGAGAGGCAAGTCTCAGGATGAGCTTGAAGGATGCCCAACCCTGGACCACCCTTCACGCTACCCAAATCAGAGCCGAAACAAGTTTGCTCCTGAAAACCCTTTTCCAGATGCTCTGAGTATGCATTTTGTAATAAATGACATTTGACACTGATTTTTTTTTCTCCTTTCATTACTAGGATGTTGACAGGTTGACTTTGACACCGGGTACATTTTCATAGCTGACAAACCGGAGATGGGGCAACTTTCTGGAGCTGTTTCCTCTCTCATTACAGGGTCAACTTCTTGAATTTGTGGTGGAATCCTGTTACTCTGGCATGCATGGGAGCTCCCACCCCACAACCAACCCTTGTCTGGAGGCACCACAAAATACAGAGAGAATCCTGTTTTTCTGAGTCTTGGAAATTGAGCACACAGCAGAACATGGCAGCTGGGATGGATGGGAGGCGTCAACCCCCACCCCACCCCCAGTTCTCAGGAAAAGAGTCCATGATGGAAAGCCAAAGGAAGGAATCTTTTTCAGTGCTGAGAGACAGATAATTAGTTGGACAACAAGACTGCAAGGCTGTATCTTACCTGCCAGGGCCAGCTGTTCTGCCGGGCATTCTCCCCTCCGACGACTCTGCTTACATTGGGCTTGTAGGCCGGGACCCCACAACTGAAGGCTGCAAAAAGGACACAGTGCAGACACTATTGGAAGGTTCAGCGCAACAGATGGATGATGCTCAAGGGAGCAAAATGCTCAGGCTATAACTAAGCACGCCTATATTGTTGCAAGAACCCTCTTTGACTCTACGCAATACCACCCCTTTCAGGGGTTGGTGGTGGCTGAGCTACTGGAAATCAGAGTGTGTGTGAAAGAAATGAGTTTTTGCTGAGTCTGTACAGGCTGTGTACATACACTAGACCTTCAGGCCACGTTCTCCCCTTGAAGAATTCTGGGCACGGCAGTTCACTCCTCGAGGAATTACAATTCCCAACAACTCTTACAAATGACAGTGCCCAGAACTCTTTGTGTGTGGGGTGTGTGTGTGTGTGTGTGCACGCGCTCTTTCTGAATGTGCTTCAAAGCTATTTTGCGTATGCAGCCTGGGTGAGTTGGAAATGCAGACCCCTCCCCATCCCACCATATCTGCACACAGTGCCCACAAAATGGCTTTCAGTGCCTGATACATATCAGAAAAGCATCTGGAGAGGTTTTCCACATCTCCTGGTAGAATCGATTGTGCATCTTGTTTTGAGGCTTGCATGAGCTTAATAATAATAATAATTATTATTATTATTATTATTATTATTATTATTATTATTTATGTGCAGCCCATCTGACTGGGTTGCCTCGGGCACTCTGGGCAGTTCCCAACAAAAAGTAGAAATAGCACAATACAACCTCACAAAGTAAAAACTTCCCTGAACAGGGCTTTCTTCAGATGTCTTTAAAAAAACCACATCACTGTTTATCTGCTTGACAAGTGCAGAGCAGTTTCAAACAGCATATAAGCAGCCTGTAAAAAAAATCCTACTCTGCTGCTGTTAACAATGGTGCTCATTCTTCATTGCTAGACCATAATCGCTCCTGGCTGGGTTTTGAGTTGCCACTTCTCTGCGCTGCATTTTGATAGCACCTCCCCACCCTGCCAAGGACGGTCTAGTCTGACCTGCTCTCCAGGCTTCCCATTCAAACACACCACTTGCTTTGCAGATTCTGACCAGAGGTCCATCTGCCCAGTGATGTGTCTCCAGAAGAAGACAGAAAGATGCCCCTAAGGATCCTGAATGAACGAGACAAACCCCATGGTTTGTCCCTGGTATCAGACCCTCTGAGAGAGAATGTCTCTGCATGTGGAAATTCTGTTATTATTATTGCTCTCCTGGCCAGTAAACACTTGGCTGAGCTCTCCTTCATTCATAATCTAGATACTCTTTTTCTGAAAGCCATCTAAAGGAGTGAAGGCCTGCCACCTCCATGCCCTGTGGCTATGAACCAGGCAATTACATCCTCTTATTTATCCTGAGTTTGACCCATACCCCCGTAGGCCAATGCCAGAGCAGCGAAGAGGACTCCAATCATGGCTGAGGACATCTCTGTTGAGAAGAGTCTTGCTCTCCATCCAATGGTCTTATATTCTGGGCGGGTTTATCAAGTGGCAGGTCCAGCTGATAATGCTATCAGTGGCATGGAAAGGTCTGCATTAATTGTGTGCCACTGGGAGACGTAGCAATCAGAAAGTTTCCATTGCCTTCCTCCCAAAGGCCGTGCCAAAATACCCCCACAGCTGCTTGTTCTCCCACCCAAGTCACAGCTTTAGTGTGTACTGAAGACTGGGTCTGTGTCTGCTGAGCATTCTGGAGCCTGGGCAAGAGCAGGCTGACAACAGAGGGGCTACGGTTGAGAATCTATGTCCTGCACCTCCCAAGAAAGCCTGCATCTCGTAGCTTGCACTAAAAATGGGGGAGGAGGACCCATGGCAACATGCTAGCCCCTTTCCCCATGGTGACGCTCCCATCCCTTTCACGTCTTTCCCGGGTGCTGGCACCCCACGCTACACCACTGGTAGAGGGTCAGGGGAAACATAACACATGATGGAACTTTCTTATCTAGAAGGAAAGGGAGGTGTGCCGCGACCTTGCCGAGCTCAGCAACGAAACAGAAACTATCGAGGAATTCTTGTCACCTTTTGGGAACCCTGCAGGTGGAGTGATTTTGCAAGGAGGGCTACAGCCTTGAAACATGGCCTAAATATAGCACTCAGGGTCAAGGCCAGGGAATGGGGCAGCAATCGATGTCAGTTCACCTCTAAAAGCAAGCCTGTTTAACCAGCACTTTTTGGAAGAAGGAGCAAACTGAAATGCACTCATCCTTCAGCCCCATAGGTGGAAGGACATCCCATATTATCCCTGAGCATTGGCTATGCTGGCTGGGGAGTAAAACTCCAACAGTGTCTAGACAGACACTTCTAGACATGTCTAGACAGATCCTCCATCCTTGCATTAGAGAACAGGCACCCCCCCACCCCTTACACATGTTCTATTCATGCACGGTCGTGTACAGTGGTACCTCAGGTTACAGACGCTTCAGGTTACAGACTCCGCTAACCCAGAAATAGTACCTCGGGTTAAGAACTTTGCTTCAGGATGAGAACAGAAATTGTGCAGTGGCGGCAGCGGGGTGGCAGTGGGAGGCCCTATTAGCTAAAGTGGTACCTCAGGTTAAGAGCAATTTCAGATTAAGAATGGACCTCCGGAATGAATTAAGTTCTTAACCCGAGGTACCACATGTGACACCTGAAAATTAATGAATAAATAGAATCATACCAAGAAATGGTGGGAGAGAGCTGGAGAGTCCTTATGGCTCACATAGAGACCCTCCCCAGAACCCAAAGAGGATTGTCATTGTCATTGAGGGTGGAGGAAGCCCCAAAGAGACCAGAGGCTCAGTGGGGCTTTGTTTATGCTGCTCAGCCTCCCTGCCTAATAGCCGGCGCCTGGGGTAGCACAGCAGCAGCAACAACAACAACAACAACAACAACCGCATGGCCTCCAGCCTCCAGCCAGCCCATGAGATTCAACTCTAGATATTTTGGTCTGGATTGTTGATAGAGCTGAAGAGCAGGGAAGAATAGGCATTCAGAGGCTTTTTAGAGGGTGCTTCCCACTTTATGAGATTTCACTTATGCACACGAGGGGCCGAAATGTAACCCCAGTATTGGGGGCGGGGCAGGATGCCTGTACTATATCTCCATTTTGAGTGCTGTAATCTCACATGATTTCACCCCAACATTTTGTCTTGAAAAAGCGCTCTTTCGGGGCCACAGTCTCATGCAGGGCCACAATCTCATTTGATGCCTCAAAACATGCATTTTTGTGCACCGTGAGAGCACAGCCTGAAAAAAAGCACATTTTGGGGGCTCTGTGAGGTCCCAAAATAGGAAGGTCGAATGCAGGTCGAATGCAGGTCGAATAGGAAGATGTGAGTTCCGGTTTGGGGACTCAAGATGTTGGAAGGTACCCATATATAAATTTCTGTAAACCTTCTTTGCTTGGAAAACTGCATCACCGAATTAAGATGTGCCACTTTCAAGGATTTGCTGTCTCAGTGGTAGAGGGTCTCCTTTGCCCACAAAAGGTCTCAGCTTCAATTCTCGTATCTCCAGATAGGGATGGGAGAGATTCCCTGCCTGAATCCTGCAGAGCCACTGTCTGTCAACACTGGGTTAGATGGAGCACTGCTGTAGGCTTCTTCTTCTGCTCCTATTTAAATCAGCCCCTTTGTTTCGAACCATGAGGACTGGAGCCCATTTTCTAAAGGGGATTTTGATGACAAGTTTTTCAGACACTGCAAAGAACATATTCCGCAATGTGCAACATTCTACTACATCTGGAGGCAGCCTCAGTTTCCATTGGCTAATTCATCCACTTACTTGTTTAGCGAGGAGGGAATAATGTTCTATAGATGGCTGGCCAGAAAGGAGTGATGTGACCTAGCGCCTCAGGTGTCTGTAGTGTATTGCATGGTCTCTGGCTACACACACACACACACACACACACAGAGAGAGAGAGAGAGAGAGAGAGAGAGAGAGAGAGAGAGAGAGAGATGTTTGCATGGGTGGTTTGGCAGACAGCCTTTCGGTAGTGGCACCCACCTTATGGAACACCCTCCCATCAAATGTCAAGGAAATGGAGATAACAGAACTCACTGGGTTAAAGCTGACTGAAAGTCCAGAGGTATCATTATTATCAACTTACGATGGGGTGGAAGGTTCGCAGGCTATGAAGAACTTGCTCACAAATTTATTGACAGCTGCACGAATTATTATAGCTAGGCAGTGCTTTTTTCCTGGGAGGACGCAGGGGTTCACATACCCCTAAATACTTTGTGAATCTAAGTTTGGCCTCATTGAGGGGCAGTATTTCAATATGAGTAGGAAAACGAGAGTACCCCTAAACATTTTTTTAGGGAAAAAAGCACTGTTGCTAGGAAGTGGGCAAGCAGAATATAAAATGGAAAAATGATAAAAAGAGGTGTGGGATATAGCTATTAATGATAAATTAACATGTGTCATTAAGGTAAGGCAGGAAAATGCAGGAGAAATGATTTTGAGGAGATATGGAAGGTGTTTGTAGAATTTGTACTGTTAAAATGGAAAGGGGTTAAAATGGAAAGGGGTCATCGGAAGAGGTGTTGAAATTTTGGGAGGTTGGATAGTTACAATAGAATGGTCTTGGTGGTGAGGTGCACATTTTTATCCTTATTTATTTTTTATTATTACTTTGTCAAAATAAAATAATAATGCAGTAATAAAAAGATGTCAAAGAGATAAATATGCCACTTTTAAAAGACAGCTGAAGACAGCACTCTATCGGGAAGTTTTTAATGTTTAAACAAAATAAAAAAAATCCTTCCAGTAGCACCTTAAAGACCAACTAAGTTAGTTTTTGGTATGAGCTTTCGTGTGCATGCACACTTCTTCAGATGTTTGATATTTTGTTATATTTTTATATCTGTTGGAAGTTGCCCAAAGTGGCTGGGGCAACCCAGTAAGATGGGCGGGGTACAAATACAACAACAACAACAACAACAACAGGCTGCTGATACTGCTTTCCAGACAGTCCCTCTTTCTGGGTGGGATTCAATCTCAAAGTGGCAAATTCAAGTGCAATTAAAGCTCATTAAATAGCCAGTATTCTACATACACAGCATGCATTTAAAGCATGTCCTTTTTTTTAAAAAATGAACAAATTCTGCCATATTAAGGGTGACAGGAATTGTAGCCCTGTGATGGATAAACTAAAGTTCCCAGGATTCTTGGTGTGTGTGTGCGTGTGCTTTACATCTATGGAGTGTACACAGGAGGAAACAGTTTGCCTGGAAGCACTCCAAGAAACATATAGAGTCCTCTTTCCAGAGAAGGAACTAATCCTGTTGAGAGGTCCAGAGGCTGAAGCCTGTCTTAAAAGCTACAGCTTTTAAGGGAAGGGGTATTCAGCAGGGAGAGGGAAATGTACACAGTACCAAAGTCTGAAATTCAAATCAGAGCAGGAGGTAGAGCTTGCTTAAGATAATGGCTGTAGTGGAGAATATTTCATTGTACTCCATGGGCTATTCTTCAAGGAGAGAATCTTTCTTTCCTTTCTCTTCCTTCCCCTCCTCACCCACCTCTTTCTTTGCTTTACTAACCTCCCTCCCTCTCCTGAGTTTGGGGAGTCAGTCCAGATGCTTAGAATTCAGTGGAAAAGGCTGCTAATCCAGCCAAACCAGTTTCTCAGTTAAGGTAATGGCCAGTTAAGTACCGCTATTTGCCATATCCAAAGAGGTGCCTCTATTGCCATAGAGATAAATTGATGGGCCTTTTACCACCTCACCTGGCTAGATGGAGAGCAACAAGTCAAGGGGGCTGTGTAAGAGAGAGTTGAGGGCTGGAGTTGGGCTGATGCTGGAAGAGGGACTGCTAGACAGACAGACAGGGCTGGGGTATTATTATTTGGGTGGTTTTGTTCAGCATTTTTGTTGCTGTTACTGATATTATTCTCTTTTTTTTTGTATCCTTATGATGAGGTCTTACGATTTATGTGATAATGGTTTCAATCTTGTTGTGTACTTTTTGATGTATTTTATTTATTGCTGATGACTGCTTTTGTAATTATGTAAATCTTTTCATGTTGTAAGCTGCCTTGAGCGTGGTTTTAATCTGTTGGGGTGTTAGGGCTGTGAGGTCCTCCATCTGATGCTCTGGTTGTATTTACAGTGGTACCTCAAGTTACAAACACCTCAGGTTACAAACGCTTCAGGTTACAAACTCCGCTAACCTGGAAGAGTTACCTTGAGTTGAGAACTTTGCCTCAGGATGAGAACAGAAATTGTGTGCCAGCGGCAAGCACGCCTCTAGTTAAGAACAGTTTCAGGTTAAGAACGGACCTCTGGAAAGAATTAAGTTCATAACTAGAGGTACCACTGTATGTCTAGATAAACCCATATATCCTAAAAACATATCACTCTGCTGACCTTTATTTCAAGGAAACTAAACCCTGAGTAAATGCAGGCATTCCATGAGTCTCTTGCCATTTAGATATTTGGGTGCACACACTCTATCCTCCCCTTCCTTCCTCTCTCTCTCTCTCTCTCTCTCTCTCTCTCTCTCTCTCTCCCCTTTCTTCCAAATGAAACGCTTTCAATTGGCCCTTCTTTTCAGGACGAAGGGTAGAATTCTGTACCCGACAACCGCGTACAATTATGGAGCAACATCCCCTCTTGCTTAGACTTTCCAAAGCCATCTGATTCCTGCATTGCAGAGAGTTGGGCTAGACTTGGGGTCCCTTCCAACTCTGCAATTCAGTGAATTCCCAAGCTGTTTGCTGGAGCGAGACAGCCGTACTGAAAAGAAGCTGCCCTTGTGTGCTGTAAGAAATCAAGGCGTTCAAGTAAGAAATGGTCCTTTGAACCCACCACCATCCAGTCACAGAGGAGGCTGCCCATTGGGTCTCTGGATGAGTCACTGTCCTGGGTTCACCCTGCTTTCCATTAGCGCCATTCAGAAGTGGGTCATTTGGCCCCATAATTTCACTGGCTGTGATTCGATGGCATTGATATACAGTCAATGAGAAAAGAGGGACAGACTGTGGTACAGTGGTACCTCGGGTTAAGTATTTAATTCGTTCTGGAGATCCATTCTTAACCTGAAACTGTTCTTAACCTGAAGCACCACTTTAGGTAATGGGGCCTCCTGCTGCCACCACGCCGCTGGAGCACGATTTCTATTCTCATCTTGAAGCAAAGTTCTTAACCCGAGGTACTATTTTTGGGTTAGCGGAGTCTGTAACCTGAAGCGTATGTAACCTGAAGCGTATGTAACCCGAGGTGCCACTGTATATAGGGTCAGCTGAAGTATATACCCAAGAAGAGCCTTCCAGTTTTTCACCTGTGAACTGGAAAGGGTGTAAACTGGAGAGGTGGGGAGGGTTGCCTTAGGCCTGGGAGCTGAATGTGACCCACTGGATCTCTGGATCTCAGAACTCTCCCAAGGCCACACCCTGCTTTGTGCCCTCCTTGAGTGCATTTGTCTGTCTGCAATGTTTCCATGCACTCTGACAATATCTCTCACTTTTCTGGATGCAGGGGAGAGAGTGTTACATACGGAAATTAGCCTGTTGTTCAAAGGTAAAATTCACACCCATTGCTCGACCCACTTATGCCTCTGGCCCTCCCCAGCCTTGGCATGCGGCCCTCCAGAATGATGCCCAGAAAGAAATGCAGTCTTTGGACTCAGAAAAGGCTCCGCACTCCAACCAGTGTGAGTGATTCCAAGCATTTCAAGTGAGAGCAGGAAAAAACCACAACGCATTGACACGAGAGCAGTTGTGATGGTTTATTGGTTGCAGTTCTGGTGGTTTATTAAGATTTTCTCATATTGATCCACAAGGTCACAGTGTGGGCTCTTCAGTTCTCATTCAGTTTCTAGAGGAGGAAAAGAGACCAAAAATATATATATGTGAATTTGGGCATTAGAATTTAGGTATCAGGATACAATAATAGCCAGGATGGGCCAGATGCAAACAGCTTGCTGAACTCAGTCTTTGTTCCTAGACCATGGCTGGCCAAATGCCCCTTCTGCATTTTAGTGTGGGGATTTTGGCCCCCGATGAAAATAAGACTTACAGTAAGTCATGACTTAAAATCCCAGTGGGTTCAATGGAACCAAAGCTCAATTACCTTATTTATTTATTTAATAATTTTTTAATACCCTCTTGATTGGTTTGTTGTTGTTTTTTTTAAAAAATACCCTTAAGCAAAAAGAAAACAATATAATCATCGGTAAGAATAACCCCCCCAAAAAAGCTATTTAAAACACGCAAAGGTTAATTAAAATCAACAATAAACTGAAAACAGATTAAAAGACATGCCAACATTCAAATGGGGTTACTCCCAGTTAAGCATGTCAATTAATCAGTTGGACTGAATCTCCCCCCCCCCAAAAAAAATAAAAAAAAATAAAACCAGAATATGCCAAAAGGTTGAAGATTTGACTGGGGACCATCTACTGTGCCCTAAAGCTGGAATGCCACTCCCAAACTGCTCCCAATGAAATGATAAAATATATTTCTCAGTTTCTAACAAAACGCAAATGCTGGATTCGAGCATTTGGACACTGAGAACTCTTTTGAGTTCTGAACGAGAAATTATGCAGAAGCTAGATGTTAAAGTTTCCAAGATTGGCACTCAAGAAAAAGAAAAGTCAGCTGCACAGGTATGAATTAGGCCTTCCATCCAGACCATTGCAGCTTTGCTGGGCAAAAGACGGGAACCTCACCTCCCGAATCCAACTAATATAAGTAGACACACGGGTGAAAACGGTCGGCTTCTTAGCGATGTTGCAGCCCAACCCTGATCCAAAGCTCACGATGCCATGAACTTCCCAGTTGCTGCCGCCTTGGCAGTTCAAGGGTCCTCCTGAATCCCCCTGCCAGAAGAAAAACAGGATTCATATACCTCCGTTTTTCTATTATGATCCAAGGGCAGGGCAAAATGGAAGTGTAGTCCTGGGTTGACAAAGCTCACTTCTGTGCTTGACAGTGTCCATAGGTCTGTGTGTCTGTTTTATGCAGGTTGAACCTGTGGCTCTCCAGATGTTGCTGGACTACAACCCCCTCCCCCATCATCCCTGAACATTGGCCAAGCTGGCTGGGGATGATGGCAGTTCAACAATATCTGGAGTGTTAGTGAGTGATGGAGGGGCTCAGACTCCCCATCCCTGCCTTACAGCAGTTCCCAAACTATTTGAATTTCTGTCTGCAATGCAACTTGTAGGTAGGGTTTTCAGGGTTGGTGTTTGCATCCAATATTCCTCTCATTTGTTTTCCCTGTCCTTTGGCCCCATTCCCCCCTGCCACTATCCAAATCCCCTTAAAGAGTCCCACACACCTTGTTTCTCCAGCCCTGCACACACACTATACGTTTAAAGCACATTATAAATGCTGGAGAACAGCAAATTAATTTCCTTCTCCTGCACTTCTAGCTAATGCATGTTTTACTTTAACCACCAGAGGAAACTGGTTGTGTAGCATTCTAGCCAGCACTAGCTTGTAGTTTCTATGCCTAACTTAACTCCACCCCTAAAAGCTGAGCCATTTTGTTTGTTGCTCTCTCCATACAATATGTCTCTTATTTTCTCTGTCTCGTCTTCACACATTCCACAAACAGTTCCTGCATGAATAAAGCCTTTGAACTCCAGAAATGGTAAGTGATTATTCCAATCTAATTCACCCAACCTGCAAAGGTCTGCTAGCACAACTTCCTAAGTGGCTTGGCAAGGGTCACTTGGACTGAGTCGGGATTCAAGCAAGGACCGCTCTTTGTTTTCATGGAGAAAAATGTGCAAACTAAGTGACACCACAAGCAACGTTCTTCAGAGTGAGAAAGTAAGGAAGCCTCTATGAGGAAGGAAGGGTTTGGGGAGACTTACGTTGCAACCTGAAACAACACCATCACCTCCTGCGCACAGCATTGTGGTCTTGACCATGGAGCCCCACCAGTCCCTCTTGGTGCAAGTCTGATGATCTACCACAGGAAGCAAGGCCTGCTGAAGGTTGTCAGAGATGGGGCCATTGGCTGCAGAGTGGAACAGACAGGAGAGTGGTAAGGAGTCTTTCCCAAAGAGTCAAAACCACATTTACACACAACCTGCTTGACCCTGTATACCACTTTGATCTGCCACCTGGCCTTTGCCAGGCTACCTGAATTTATGAAATCAAAAGCTGGCAACTCTGCATGAATAGTGGGGAACTTTCTTTTGGGCAGAGGGTCGCATTACTCCTTGGGGTGCTATTGGGGACCAGATTCCAAAAGTGGGTGGGACTAGTCCCCCCCCCCATGTGCTGGACCAGAAAGCCCAAAATCATGCACCCTTAACACACACACAGTCAACAGAGAGACGCTTAAGAGTAGGGATGAGGAGGAGCTTGGCTTGGTTTGAATTTTAATGCAAACTTATCTAATTTGCATTTTCTGAATCAATAGGCAGACTGAAACACAGCTACTCTTGAGTATTCACACTTAATTGAAAGTTGTATTATAGTTCTCCAAACAAGTGGTGTGCAAAAAAAGTGTACCTTAGGAGAAAGTTTGTATAAAATGCATAGATTAGTAAAAACAACACAGACATATGTATTCTGTTGGGGGAAATTGTTTTGTAAAAGAAATAAATATGTATGTAAGGGGAAATTGCATCCAAGAATGTGTGTCTTAAGAGAAATTCACTCTAAAATGCTGATTGTTTTCCATAGGTATTTAAAAAAAAAAAAAGAAATTTGCAAACTGATGCGGAAATGTGGAACACTGAATTTAAGACTGTAAAAACGAGAAACTGAGAGAAACTCAAATTGACAGATTCATCCCATCTTCTTCAAGGCAGGCACACAACACAGACACTGAGCTGCGAAAAGTGAGCCTCCTTCTTCGTGTACATAGAAGAATCCTTCAAGACGTTCTGGGGGAGCTTTGGTACCTTGTATCCAACTGAAGTTGTACTCAGAGTAGACCCAATGAAGTGAATGAACATAAGTTAGTAGTGTTCATGAACTTCAATAGGTCCACTCTCAGTAGGACTGGCATTGGATGTAGTCTTTGGTCTTTGTCCAGCTGTTTCCAGAATGCTTACACCCAGGACAGGGAGCACCCAACTTACTCCAGAGTCGTCCCCATCCAGTGATGTAGCAGGGGTTATCCTGGGCTAGCACGGCGTCTGCAGCAGGGAGGCAAGAGGCCTGGATCGTGTCACTGAACTGCACATGCTCGGCCAGTTTGAGGAGGGCAATGTCGTTGCTGAAAAGCGACGCCAAGAGGGGACAGAGGTTTATGTTTTGGTTTTTGAAAGCAGCTTTTCACCCAGATGGGTCAAACTTAATATTCTCCAGCCTTCCCCAACCTCATGCCCTCCAGATGTTTGGACTATGGTTACCAGATTTTTTTCAGTGAATCCGGGGACCCTTCCCCCCCCCTTTTTTTGAAGCTGAGTAGCAACAGGGAGTCAGTAGTGGGGATGGTGTGGCATCCTGGGCCCAAGCACACATGCATATTGTATAAAGGTGCAAAGCCCTTCTTTTGCACCCTATGAAACATAAATGCACAGAATTTCAAAAAACTGGGCAACGGCTGCCCGCCCGCGACTCCCAAACCTCCCCCAATCAGTCAAAACAAAGGGAAGGGGGCAGGAGATCGCACAAGACACATCATATGGGGACTTCTGGCGAGGAAAAATGGCGGGCGCCATGGCAGCAAGTAGCAAGCAGTTCCTGAAGCCAGCCAGAGCCAACTGCACTATCAGGCTGGCTCCGGGCTGCTGAGGCTGCCGCTGCCACATTTCCCAGGGACAGATTTGCAAATCTGGGGACATTCTGGGGACGGAATTTGTTCCGGGACAGATTTACAAATCCGGGGACTGTCCCCGGGAACCAGGGACATCTGGTAACCCTAGTTTGGACTGCAACTGCCACCAACCCAAGAGGGTGAAATCTGTTATTCCCTTGACAGCTTGCTGAATGATGGATGGGGGAGAACAAGAGATTGAGAGACAGAAGAAGAGAGAGAGAAGGGGGTGTCAGGAAAAAGGACAGGGAAGGGTGGCAAAAAGAGAGAGAAAAGGGGTGGAAGAAAGAGAGAAATGACTGATGCCACCTGGCATGAGCGTATACACCCCTGCAGCAGAATACCCTCAGGAAATGCAACTCTTGTCAGGAAAAAAGGCACGCCATTTCTGCAACAGTGTCTGCATTTGTTAAATCCACTTTTCAAGTTCTCTAAGCCAGCAGCCTGTCGGCAGGCAGAGGGTCGCAAGGCCAGCTGGCTAGCCCCAGCTGGGTCTTCTCCTTCCAGCCGTCCCACTGTGAAGACCCATCAGCCTCTGCTGCAAAGTAAATCAGTGACCCAGGCTTCAAAGCCAGGGCACACTATATCAGCCAAGCAAACTCTGCACACAGAATAGGCGTGAGGCTTGTGGAAGCATACTACAACTACGGATTTAATAATCATAAACCAGGACAAAGAAACATGTCATCTCTCTCTTTGTCTTCACAGAGAGACAGAGAAAAGGAAAAGCTATACACATAACAGAAGTTCCCAGCAAGTTGTGCTGGAATGTAAACAGACATGTGACATGCAACAGTTCCATGTCTGCTCCTTAAGGTGGAATGGAATATTCCCAACACAGCCATCATCGTATGTCTTAAGGCAGTGCTGGTAATTTGCCTGTCAGCAATGGCAAACCAATTTAACAGGTCATCCCGTAAGCAGACACACACCCCAAACAACAACAGCAACACACTCAAGTTCCTGTGTGATTTCTCCCACTAGCAAAGCCAGATACCGGCAGAAATTATTTTGGCAGGATCAGGACTTGGGCAGCCCTCGCCTGACTCTCTGGATCCCACGTCAACTTACGTGACCAAGAAGGAGTTCCACTTCTCGTGGACGATCAACTTTTCCACAGCAACAGCCACAGAGCCGGCCTCCTCTACTTCCAGGTTGTGTTTGCCCAAAAGGACGCGGTAAGTCCGACTGGAGCTACAGACATATGGAACAGGCAGTGGCGTTGTGTGTGTGAATATCAAATGAAATGCAGATCCCTTGATATCTTCCCAGTAGCTTCCTTCCTTCATACACTGAGTATTTTGTCTTCCTAGAAATGAACAGGGTCTTTTGGCAGGGTGGGTGTGTGGGTGTGTGTGTGTGTGTGTGTTATTACTGGGCCAAGTTCAAGGTGTTAGCAGTTTAGGATAGCTTACCTGCAAAATGCCCGTACCCATCTGACCACTTTGATCCACAGAACTGGCATGGTTACAAGCACCACATAATATCTGTTCCACCTGATCAATCTTTTAGTGTGGCAGCACCTACACTGTGGAACTCCCTGCCTATTGACACTAGGCATGTTCCTTTGCTGTACTCTTCTGAGCACCTGATTAAAACATTTTTACTGAGACAAGCCTACCCAGCTATGAAGAATGTTGGTGTGTGTTTTAATCTGTTTTTAGTTTATCACCAATTTAAATGTTATGAATGTCTTAAATCGTTGTTTTTAATCAAAATTTTATTGTCCCCCCCCCCTTTTAAAACTGCTTTGAAGGTTGTTGGGGATTTTTTTTACAATCATGGAGTGCATAAATTTTGATGAAATAAATAAAACCAACATTTTATTGAAAGACATTTGATTGTGTGTATAAAGAAATAAAACCTATCACACACACCCTTTTGCACCCATGACCCTGTGATTAAGAGCCCCATGTTTGACTGAGTGAGCTATCCCAGATCTCCTACCCCATATTTGCAAAATTCTCATGAATGAACCACTTTTGGTTCTATGGGACATGTCAAATGAAACAATCTTGGTTTGAGAGTGCAGCATGATTTTGTTGGTACTTTTTTTCAACTTATAGACACCTTCCATCCAGAAAAATCCCGTGGGCATTCTGAACAAGTTCTGAAATTATGTCACAAAAAAGTGACCTCCTGCAGTTGGCTTGCCCATTTTGCAATGTTTTTAATTTAAAAAATTAAGTCTAAAAGGTTAGGCTCAGGGTTCAGTGAAACACACCAATGTGAAACAAGGAAATCTGAATGGTAGTGTGGGTAGAGCGCTGCCATATGTCCGTGTTTTCTCGGACACATCCGGGAATCAGGCTGCAAAAAGTCATTCAGGTGGGTTTTTGCTGAATCGGCAAGTAGGGCGGGGTTTTTTTTTTTAATGCTTTTATAATCCCCCCAAAGTCCAAAAACTTAAATGGGGGGAGGAGATCCCCCCCAATGCTCAACAACTTTGTCCAGATTTTCACTTTTGGGAATATGGCAACCCTAAGTGTGGATGTTCCAGTATTACTAGGCGACCGCTCCATTGCAGCCTCAGGACCGTTGCAGCCTGATGGGTTTCTGCAGCATCCTTGCTGTTGGTGGGGTGCTGCTTACCTGATGCAATGAGCAGCTGTCAAGACCCAGTTGGACTCAATCAGGGTTCCTCCACATGTGTGAGCCCAGACACCGTTCTTGTCATACTGGAGGGAGACCTGAAAAGCAAACCCCCCAAGGCAGATGGCTGTTAGCTGTACAAGAACAAATATTTTGATGTGTCGACCCGCTATCTTCACCACAATATTGGCCTCATACCTTGACGTTTCTTATATATCAATTCACTGCATTTATATCCCCAGCAATTCAAGGCAGCATGCCTGGTTCTGCAGTCTTCCCCATTTCATCTACACACCAACCCTGCGAGGTAGGTTGGGCTGAGAGGTAGTGACTGTCTCTCCTCCAAAGCTGGAGATGGGAGGCAGCAGCAACAGCCGACAAACCATTTCTCCCCTTCAGCATTTAGATCCAGCCCACCGTGCTGGATGATCCACTCTGCTAACAGGTCATTATAATGTTCCTGTCCATGGCTGGGCCTGGAAACTTCAGGACCTGCAGCCGCTTCTACCACTTCTGGTGGCGAGATGTTCCGCAGGACGACACTGGGCCATTTCTCCCCTGCTAAAAAGCAAATGTGACGCTTGCACCGCACGTGGGGAAAAAACATTGCGGATTTACCTGCCAGGGCCAGCTATGGGGTCTGGCGTCCTCACCTCCGACAACACGGGAAATGTTGGGTGGATAAGCAGATTTGCCACAGCCGTGGGCTGGAAGAAGACAGCAGGTGTGGGGGTGATGAAAGAGAAAATTAGGGAGAGGGAGGAGAGAGACAGAGACTGAGATGAGCATCTTGGGTACCACAAGGGAGCCAGAGCTGGACACACTGGTTTTGTCCATTATTGGTTTAATGAATCTGTTCATGCCTTTTTGGCGGAAGCATCCTTTTAAAAAAAGCTACCAGCTTTTCTTAATTTATATATTGCTTGATTGTAAACAACAACAACCTCAAAGGAGCTTACAAAAAGGATAAAAATGAAACCATCATTTAAAAAGCAGAACCTTTTTAAACCCTCAAAAAGCATAATTAAAATCAATGATAAGCTAAAGACCAGATTAAGCAGGTGTCAACGGTCTACATGTCTCCATAGGTTTGCCTAAGCAAAACATTTTCAGCAAGCGCCGAAAAGAGTAGTGAAAGCGACTCCCTGATATCAATAGGCAGGGAGTTCCAAAGTTATGTTCATTTTGTGCAAATTTGTATGCTCTTGAACCACGACAAAGCTCATCTTGGAGAGAGAGGCTACTTCACCAGAGACAAGAAACTGAATTCATTGCATTTCCAAAGAACTATTTTGGGCTGGGCTGAGACTTGTTATGAATGAAAAGATGAATTGCATGCCAAACAGCCCCAACTTAACTGCACCAAAGACACTTACCGTAGCCCAGGATCAAAGTGATGAAGACCAACTTGAACATGGTGACCGAGTGATGGTGATCCAGGGGTGAAGTCAGTGTATTTATAATGGGAACCAGCCTTGACCTAAACCAGGCTTAAATAACAGGCTATATCTGACCTTGCTAAGTTATCGCTTTGCAAATAGAAAGAACAAAGGGACAGCTTGCTCAAAGGCCCTGACTGGATCCCACACTCTGGTTGCTGAAACATCTCACAGCAGGGGTGTTATTCAATGCCTTTGCACAGGCCTGAGACCTCCCCCTTTTATTTTAAGCTTAAATTTTCTTTTAAGCAGCAACAAAAATTGCTTCTAGGGTAGCTTTTGTTCTGGAAACGAGCCTGATTTTTCATCTACGTATCTAAATCAGAGGTAGGGAAGCTTTTTGAAGCCTGAGGGCCACATTAGTTTCTGGGTCATCTTCCGGGGTCCACATTCCAGAGGGAAAAGTAGGTGGGGCAATAAATATAGATGCAATCTCTTTGCAAAAGGCTACTTTCTACACACATTCAGCACACCCCTCATCTATGCAAGGAAGATCAGAGTTCATGGGGTGTTTTCCAGCCAGGCAGAAAAACTTCAAGGAGGGGGTGAAGCTGAGCTGGTGAGGGGCATTGCCGGGGGAGAGAAATTTAAATGAAGATGTCATTAAAAAGAAACATGCCAGTTCAGTCAAAAGGGAAAAGATGCATTCGAATGGGAACGATTTATTGTCCCAACGCATTTCAAGCATTGTGACTCTTTTTCAGGGGCAACTGATTTAACATATTCTAAGGACTGGCAGCAGCTCTCCACAATTTCAGATAGGCATTTTTCTTGGCCCTACCTGGAGATGCCAGGGATTGAACCTGCGACATCTCCTCATGCAGAACAGGTGCTCTGCCTTTGAGCCCTTTCTCCCAAATAAAATAAGATCATAGTTCTCATGGTCTCCAAACAGAAGGATGATTTTAAGAAGTTGCTTTTATAGGAAGTCCATCTAGTTCAATATTGTTTACACTGACTGGCAGCAGCTCCCCAGGATTTCAGACAGGGTTCTCTCCCACTCCTCCCTGAATGTACTGAAAACTGAACCTGGAACCTTCTGCAAACCCATGGTTCCTCCACCTGGTCCCAGGACTGGGTGCACTCAATGTCTGCCCTGGCTTTGCCAGCTTGCTCTCAACTAGGCTGCCAAGGGCACCACCACACACACATCTTCAGCAGGCATCGAATCCATGGCCTTGATGGGAAAACAGGTGCTTGTGAGACTATATTGGCATGGCCTTTGGAAAGAAGGAGACAGAAGCATTCCAGTTGCCACTTCTCCCAGTGGCACACAGCCAATGGAGACCTTTCTGTTGCTGACAGCATCCTTGGCTGGATCTGCCTCTAACAGAAGCACCCAGAATATAAGATTGGATGGAGTTCATCTGTTGAGAAGAGCTGGACACTCCACCAGAGGTGCCCTCAGCCATGATTGGAGTCCTCTTCGCTGCTCTGGCATTGGCCTCCGGGGGTATGGGTCAAACTCAGGATAAATAAGAGGATGTAATTGCCTGGTTCATAGCCACAGGGCATGGAGGTGGCAAGCCTTCACTCCTTTAGATGGCTTTCAGAAAAAGAGTATCTAGATTATGAATGAAGGAGAGCTCAGCCAAGTGTTTACTGGCCAGGATAGCAATAATAATAACTTCCATATGCCGAGGCATTCGGAGGGTCTGATACCAAGGACAAACTATGGGGTTTGTCTCGTTCATTCAGGCTCCTCAGGGGCATCTCTCTGTCTTCTTCTGGAGACACATCACTGGGCAGATGGACCTCTCTGGTCTGAATCTGCAAAGCAAGTGGCGTGTTTGAATGGGAAGCCTGGAGAGCAGGTCAGACTAGACTGTCCTCGGCAGGCTGGGGAGGTGCTATCAAAATGCAGTGCAAAGAGGTTGCAACTCAAAATCCAGCCAGGAGCAATTATAGAATGAGCACCGGTTGATAACAGCAGCAGAGTAGGAATTTTTTTATAGGCACCAGGAGTGGCGTACGTCCGGGGGCACCCCAGGGGGCATGTGCACCCCAGGGGGCATGACATGCATCCCAGGTGGCGTGGCGTGGCGTGGCGTGCCACCCACAAGGTGTGTGGCATGCGTGGGGGGTGCATGGCAAGCACACACGTCCCAGGGGCAGGTGCAGTCATGATGTCACACACACCCCGATGTCACCTGGGGCAGACCGCCCCCCGCCCCCACCTTCGTCCGCCGGTGATGGGGAGGGGTCTGCATTTCCAACTCACCCAGGCTGCATATGCAAAATAGCTTTGAAGCACATTTAGAGCACATTTCCCTCCCTCAAAGAGTTACGGGTTTGTTAAGAGTTGTTGGGAATTGTAATTCCTTGAGGAGTAAACTGCCGTGCCCAGAATTCTTCAAGGGGAGAACGTGCTCTGAAGGTCTAGTAGTATGTACACAGCCTGTTCAGACTCAGCAAAATCTAATTTTTTTCACAAACACTCTGATTTCCAGCAGCTTAGCCACCACCAACCCCTGAAAGGGGTGGCATTGCGTAGAGTCAAAGAGGGTTCTTGCAACAATATAGGCGTGCTTAGTTATAGCCTGAGCATTTTGCTCCCTCGAGCATCACCCATCTGTTGCGCTGTACCTCCCAAGAGTGTCTGCACTGTGTCCTTTTTGCAGCCTTCAGTTGTGGGGTCCCGAGCTACAAGCCCAAAGCAAGCCGAATTGTCGGAGGAGAGGATGCCAATCCGAACAGCTGGCCCTGGCAGGTAAGAGGCTCCCTTGCGGTGTTTTTTTGTACAGCTAATTTTCTTTCTATTTCGGGAAATGTTTTTCTCCCTCTCTCATAGGCAGGGCTGGCCCACCTATGAGGCAAGGTAAGGCGACAACCTTGGGCGGCAAGATCCATGGGGCCAGCAGACCCCGATGTAGATCTTTATTCCCTACAGGCGCCAAAATAACTTGGGCCAGCTCTGCTCGTAATACTAGAATCCACGGACATCCCATAAAGCCAAATGTTGGGAGATTCAGGACTGATGAAAGAAATTCCTTCTTGAGGCAGGGCACAGTTAATCTGTGGAACTCACTCCCACAGGAGGCAGTGATGCCCCTCAACGTGGGTGGATTTAAAAGAGGATGACGACCCATATTTATAATTCATTTTTGCATACTTATTTTTATTCTTGCTGATTTTATCTGTGCATGATTGATAATTATCATGTGTGTAGTTTTTATTATTGCCTTGGATGGTTATATATGGGGTTATATATGGGGTGTATCTAAGTCCTACTCAGAGGAAATTAACAGATCTTAATGGGCTTATGTTAGTCATACCATTAATTTCAGTGGATCTGCTCTGGGTAAGACTAGCATTGGATGCAACCCGTTATCTTTTGTACACCAATTTATTATTAGCAGTTGTAATCGATCATTTCAGCAGTTTAAATTTTGTTTAATATTCTGAGAAGGATTTTCAGGAGCAAACTCGTTTCGACTCTGATTTGGATAGTGTGACGGGAGGTCCAGGGGGCTTAGCCTCCTCCAGGCTTATCCTGAGACTTGCCTATCATTCCCAGGCTTCCCTTCAATACTCTTCTTCCAGTGGGAAGTGGCATCACACATGTGGTGGGTCCCTCATCGCCACCAACTGGGTCATGACAGCCGCTCACTGTATCAGGTACGTCAACAGCCAGATGAAAACAACTGCTTTCATGTACGACACTGGGATCCTTTGCAAATTTTGCCTTTTCTGGACCAGGATAAACCTGATCGCTGTTATCCATGTTGCTAGGAAGCTCCAGGCTGGACTACTGCAATGTGCTCCACATGGGGCTGCCCCTGAGGTTAGCCTGGAAGCTCCGCCTGGTGCAAATATAGAAGCTATTCACCCCAAATGGAAACAGATTTTGCACCAGTGTGTCCATCTATCTCTCTACTTTAGACATTTCCTAGTGTTCTCTCTCACACCAGTGTGACTAAGATGTAAACACCAGGGTGGAGCTATGCAGATGACAGGATGAGGATGACATGGGCCTGATTTGAATGGGGAGATCTGTCCTGAACAGACTGCAGTCTTAGGGTTGAGATACCTGCTTCCTATCTCTTTCTGCTCCTTAGCCCATAACCAAAAGTATGTGTAACTAAAATTACGACACCTTCTTCCTCTTAACCTCTCTCCCCCCGTCCCTGAAGTTTGTAGAGTTGTAGTTCAGGCTGGACAAGCTCCTTGGAGCAGGAAATCTTATCCTCTGTTATCTGGAACATACATTCACATTTGCAATCTATTATTATTATTACTAATATTACTATTATTAGTGCATATAACTCTCTGATCCCCCACTCCTTTTCTTCATATTTTTTTTTAATAGTTCTTCTCGGACCTATAGGGTCTACCTCGGAAAACACAGTCTCTCAGCCAGCGAGAAAGGATCAGTTGCTGTCTCCCCAGAAAAAATCATCATTCACCCAAAGTGGGACTCAAGTAGCGTGTCCAGCGGGTAACTTAATAGCTTTTCATGAAACGAGTATAGAAAGAACTAGGATTCCCAACAGATTTGGCAGGGTGGAGAGAGAAGGGATGAAATTGAGGGCATACTTACTTCTGGAAAAAATATATATCCAGAATTGTTTTTCTTTTAGTACCAAAGCCAGAATTTAGAGCTTGCTATGCCCCTCCCCATTATTTTGCCCCCTGAGTAAAGCTTGGGATTTATGAGCAAAAGTCATCATCAGCATTTATTTATCTACTTAGAGCACCTGCTTGAATTGCGTAGGCTGCACTTGTTTCCTACGAAGCCGCCTTGTGGAGAAGAGTCTCTGAGCGCCACTCTATTTGAAGGGCTGTCAAAGAAGTACTGTAAGACAGGAGCACGAGAGGAGCCTTGAAGTTACCCATCAATAGTGAGCAACACCTGAACAGCAGGCACCCAGCTCACCTGGTCTTCCCCACCACAGTGGGACACACTGCATTTCTATTTGAATGGCAGTAATTTTAAATCTGCACCTGCACATCTAAATCAGGACATGCATCTTTTATACAAAAATGTGTCCTCTTTCTCTTTGCTCGTTGGTGATGCATTCCATTTCTGCTTAAGTTATTATTTCTAAATGTGCATCTAAAGGTAAAGGTAAAGGGACCCCTGACCATTAGGTCCAGTTATGGCTGACTCTGGGGTTGCGGCCCTCATTTCGCTTTATTGGCCAAGGGAGCTGGCATACAGTTTCCGGGTCATGTGACCAGCATGACTAAGCCGTTTCTGGCGAACCAGAGCAGCGCACGGAAACGCCGTTTACCTTCCCGCCGGAGTGGTACCTATTTATCTACTTGTACTTTGACGTGCTTTCGAACTGCTAGGTTGGCAGGTGCAACAGGAGCTCACCCCGTTGCAGGGATTCGAACCGCCAACCTTCTGATCGGCAAGCCCTAGGCTCTGTGGTTTAGCCCACAGCACCACCCGCGTGCATCTACATGCATATAAATTAGCATGTGAAAATGTGCTTGCAGATCTCTGATTTCCTCTATTTTGGCACAGCGTCAGTGGGTTCCTCTACCTTGAGTGATTTAGCGTATCCTTCTGGAGATGTTTGAGTCAAAGTGCTGGGGTTGTACTTAACATGGGGGTGGGATGTATCTTGTTTTGACTTTGTGGGAGATCTGTGATACATTGCATTACCATGAGCATCACACAGAGCACCCCATATCTCCCAAAGAGTCAAAAACCAGAACCAGCTGTACCTGCCTTGGGTAAGCTGTGAATCACTCTGGTGAGCTCCAAATGTTTCGGACAACTAACTCCCGTCAGCCCCCTGGAGCACGGCCCTTTGAAACTGGGGCTGATGGGAGATGTAGTCCAAAACTTCCAGAAGGCACCAAGTTGCAAAAGCTGCACCAGACAACCTGTCCTTTCTCTCTCCCTGTGGAAACCAGGAATGATATTGCGCTGATCAAACTCTCCAAGCATGTCACCCTGAGCGACAAGATCCAGTTGGTGTGTCTTCCAAAGGCCAACAGCATCTTAGCCTCCAACTCTCCCTGCTATGCTACAGGATGGGGGAGGCTGCAAAGTAAGCAATGTTATGATTCCCCCCCCCCCCACACACTGTTTGATGCACCAGATCCATCCTTTTGGGTTGCTACACAAACACAATTCCCTTTTGGCCCACAGCCAATGGCTTATTCAGCTCCAGTTGAAAAGCAGATAGATTTGGCCAGGAAATAAATTTCCCCACCACGAAGTTCAAAATTATTGAGCTATGGAGGGGCAGGACACTAGCGCAAGGGGCGGGCAAACACTCCCCCATCACAAGGGCCACTTTCCATTGTAGGAAAACTTCTGGCCAATAGTAGGTGCAGTCAGAGGCAAATGTGGATGGAGCCATAGATGTACAGTGGTACCTCGGGTTACAGACGCTTCAGGTTACAGACGCATCAGGTTACAGACTCCGCTAACCCAGAAATAGTACCTCGGGTTAAGAACTTTGCTTCAGGATGAGAACAGAAACCGCACAGCAATGG
This sequence comes from Podarcis cretensis, assembly GCF_951804945.1. NCBI lineage: Eukaryota > Metazoa > Chordata > Lepidosauria > Squamata > Lacertidae > Podarcis > Podarcis cretensis. Next base: position 68,519,294 of record NC_137177.1, read on the forward strand.
CACAACAGGCCCCATTAGCTAAAGTGGTGCTTCAGGTTAAGAACAGTTTCAGGTTAAGAACAGACCTCCAAAACAAATTACTGTAACCCAACGTACCACTGTATCTCCTTCGCTAAAGTCAGAGGTTTACACCCGGACACCCCTTTATGGCCAGGCATGCAAGAGGCATGATTACAGTTCAAAGATACAGCCCAACCTGCCTAAAGCGCTTGAGGAAGGTATGGATTGGACAGGGCCTTCAGGAATCAGCATGTGGAGAGCAGGCTGAGCAGACACACAGCTATGGCTTGGGGAGAATCCCAAGAGCCTTCTGACCTGCCCCCTAGATCCCCCACCCCAAGATCGGTTCCAAGAACATCCTCCTTTGCCATCAGCAGCCTCTTGTGTTTGGTCTCTTCCAGCTGACGGTGCGTCCCCGGATATCCTGCAGCAGGGGCGCCTGCTCGTGGTGGATTATGCTACCTGCTCCAAGTCCAGCTGGTGGGGCAGCTCGGTGAAAAGCAGCATGGTCTGCGCGGGGGGCGACGGCGTGATCTCCAGCTGCAAGGTGAGCGCCTGGCACGCAGGTGCAGCAGCAGCGGCTACCCGGTCCCTCAGCCAGAAGAAGCGCCGCATCTTGCAATCCAACTCACCGGGTTTGCAAGGCGCAATTTTATCTTGGTGTTCGTTGCCACAAGATTGAGTCTTCAAAGGCGGCGTACTTCTGAATACTAGATGCTCGGCGGGTGCTTGAGAAAGAAGGGGGGTGGTTGCATCTAACCCCCCCCCCCAATTATCCAATATAGGAAGCAGAAGCAGGATACTGGGGTAGAGGACTTAGAGCCGTGCGTGGGCTTCCCTTTCAAAGCATTGCATAAAGGGCGCAGATCTGTGGACACAGCCCTGGGCTAGCCAGGAATTATGTTAAGAGGACACCTACTCGTCATCGCCCTCTGTCTGGCTCTGTCAGATTCGGAATGAAATCTAAAAGTTGTTTTCTTTCTTTCTTTCTTTTTAAATATTTTTTATTCATTTTTGCCGTTAACAAATATCATCACAAATAAATCACAATCATATAAACATAGGATTCTCTGAATCCCTGGACTTCCCTCCAACCTTCCATGGTTTCCATCATTATTCTTTTCCAACTGCATCTTATAATGTTCTCCATCTTTTCTTAATACTTAATTCTCACCATAGCTCTAGCTGCATTGCAAGTGGGTTTTTTCTTTTTTAGAATCCTGCCAATGTTTTTAATTGTTTACAGTGTTCTTTTAAGTAACTTAAAATTTCCCCCCCATTCTTTATTAAATTTGTTATCTTCTTGATATCTTCTTTATTTTGACCCCAAGTGCTCAGAAAAAGCCTTCAAAATCTTTCTACAATTTCTACTTTAGTATTTTTATTTATTTACTTGATTTATGGAGATAAATCCCTCCCCTTACTTGATTTATGGAGATAGCTGTACCTCCCCCCACCTCCCTGACTATGCCCATGGGCACTGCCCCATTCTTCTTCCTCATATGGGGTGCCCTCTGGAGGCAGCTCTGTTTAGGTAAGTTTTTAATGTTTTTGTGTTTTTAATATTCTGTTGGGAGCTGCCCAGAGTCACTGGGGAAACCCAGCCAGATGGGTGTGGTATAAATACAGTAAGTTGTTGTTGTTGTTGTTGTAGCAGGAGCTCATGTCCTGACCCTGGGAGATATAAGCTTCTTCTTTTTTTGTAAATACTTTTTATTAAGTTTTACAGTTTTATATTCCTCACAATCACATTATCTCAAAAAGAAAAGAAAAAATATAATTCCCCAGTTCCCTCACTCCTCCCGTCAAATTCCTCTTCTAGTTGTTTACACATTAACTTCTCCTGCTTGTTATATTATACCTTAATATTACAGTCTTGAATTGAATATTGTTCTATTTTCAAATTGCTTCATGTGCTTTATTTTCCAATTATTATGTATTAATCTCTGTGTTTGTTTTCTTGATTGTGTTTACTCAAATCCTGCTAGTGAGTCCACTTCTTTACAATAGTTCTGTAAGTATGACATAAATGATTCCGGGAGATATAAGCTTCAAGCATGCAGCGGCAAGGGCCGCGTTGTTCAAGCAAGCCAGGGTTAAGCAGGGGGATTCAGGCTAGGCCCAAAACGTGATCCAGCGGCAGCTGAGCATGGCTTGGCCCAAATTGCCTGGTAGGCCAGAGTCTCTCCACTTCTGTCCAAGAGCCTGTGAATCAGGCTGGCTGCCACAAAGATGACCGGGGCTTAGCTGCTCGGAAACAATCAACTTTGACTCCTCAGTCATCTCCAACTCAGAGCATCCTTCCAAAAAAAAAGAAGCTCCTTCATATTCTGCTTGGTTGTTTCCAGGGGGACTCGGGCGGCCCCCTCAACTGCAAACCCTCCAGCGGAAAGTGGGAGGTTCACGGTATAGGCAGCTTCGTCTCCTCCTGCGGGTGCAACACCTACCGCAAACCCACCGTTTTCACACGGGTCTCCGCTTTCAACGACTGGATCGCTCAGGTGAGCTCTGCACTTTGAGGCACATTGACAACCCTTGCTGTTTAACAGGCAATGTGTCGCAGAGCCAGTGTGGCGCAGTGGTTAGGGCATCTGCCTAGAAGCCGGGAGAGACCAGGGTTCAAATCCCCACTCAGCCATGCAGCTCGCTGGCTCAGGCACTGCCTCTTGGCCTAACCCCTAACAGGATTGTTGTTAGGATGAAATGGGGGGTAGGGTGGAACTATCCAGGCCACCCTGAGCTCCTTGGGAAGAAATGTGGGATAGAGATGTAATAAATTAGTAGTAAAAAATGATCATCGTCACCCCGGTTTGGGTTTCTGGATTTTGTTCGTGTTGAGCTTGCGGTAGCTTTTAGCTCCCTTTGTTCCTTTGGGTGAGAGAGCTGTCCCTTTGTTACCAAGAGGCATCCTCACATTAAAGAAATAATAATAATAATAATAATAATAATAATAATAATAATAATAATAATTTTCCTTTGCATTTTCTGTAGATGATGGCGAAATATTAACACAAGGAGTGTCAGAGTGCAGTGAGAACCTGCCACAAGTTCCGTAACAACAAAACCAGCTGTGTAATAAACTTACATCTATCTGTCTATCTATCTATCTACCTACCTAGCTATCATCTATCTATGTAAAGTTTTTATTATAAGTGCACATGTGGGTCAAGTTTTTGGCACTTTCAGGGCTTGTTTCTGTCCAGAGCTCTTCACTTTTGCACCCCTCTCCTTGCTGAGCCATTCCACCCTCAATTGTCCCTGGAAAAGACCCTGATGTTGGGAAAGATGGAGGGCACAAGGAGAAGGGGACAACAGAGAATGAGATGGCTGGATAGTGTTCTCAAAGCTACCAGCATGAGTTTGACCAAACTGCGGGAGGCAGTGGAAGACAGGAGTGCCTGGCGTGCTCTGGTCCATGAGGTCACAAAGAGTCGGACACAACTCAGCGACTAAACAACAACAACAACAACAAACCCTCAATTGTGAGGCCAGCTGCCCATTGCCCACATCCAGAGGCGGCATGGAGAAGGTTCTGTAGCCAGAATGTGCATTGAAGCAAGAGCTCAGCTCTTGTTGCATGTTAAGGGACCAATTTTGGAAAATTGGTAGCAGCCGCTGAGAACCAAACAGGTGCCCTCAAACAAAGAAACCCTTCAAGGACACCCACGTCTCAGCCCTATCAGGGAACCAGTGTAGAACCAGCTGGCGGTTCCCAGTGCCCCCAGCGTTGCTAAATATCAAACCGGAGAGCAGCAAGGTGGCAGGGGAGAACATTGGGGAAGCCCTTGATGGCCAAATAAATAAAAAATAAATTAGCCTTGCCAGCCTGTGGCCTTCCAGATGTTTTGGGATGTCAACTGCAATCAGCTGGTAGATAGGATAGTCAAAAATTGCTGTAAGACACCAGGTTGGCAAAACCTGAAATTAAGGATTAAAGGAGGTGTCATTATTTGTTCCACCTTCATGTTGGCCACGTTCAGGATTGTCAATACAATCTTGTTCTAGCAGAGGGTTTTAAGGGCATGGCTAATTGGATTGGGTTATATTTTATTTTATTGGGTTATAAAGGTAAAGGTAAAGGTACCCCTGCCCGTACGGGCCAGTCTTGACAGACTCTGGGGTTGTGCGCCCATCTCACTTAAGAGGCCAGGGGCCAGCGCTGTCCGGAGACACTTCCAGGTCATGTGGCCAGCGTGACATCGCTGCTCTGGCGAGCCAGAGCCGCACACGGAAACGCCGTTTACCTTCCCGCTGGTAAGCGGTCCCTATTTATCTACTTGCACCCGGAGGTGCTTTCAAACTGCTAGGTTGGCAGGCGCTGGGACTGAGCAGCGGGAGCGCACCCCGCCGCAGGGATTCGAACCGCCGACCTTTCGATCGGCAAGTCCTAGGCGCTGAGGCTTTAACCCACAGCGCCACCTGCGTGCCCTTTATTGGGTTACAGCCAGTGCTTTTTTCTGGGGGGATTGCAGGGGTACGCATACCCCTAAACATTTTGTGAATCTTTGTACTCATGTCCATTTAATGTATTTATTTTTCCTGATTTGAACTATAAAATGGTGATTTTCTGGATTCAAAATGAGAGTACCCCTAAACATTTTTATTTTTTAAGGAAAAAAGCACTGGTTATAGCCAATTCTAGAGTTACTCAGTGTAGACCCACTGAAGTTAAGCGACGTAACTTTTTTGGACTGAGTTTTACTGTATTATCAATAATTATTTTATATGTACCATTTACCTTTTTCCCGATTAAGCGGCCTATAAATCTTTCCGGTAAAAACAAAACAGGTGCAGGTTCTTTTTCGTAAAGCTCCTCACATTTCCTGAGCGTTCGCGGTCTTAAATCCTAGCTTTTTCAATGGTACACTTTCAGATGTGCTTCACGGCAAACTCAGCCACAAGAACTTGAGCAGCTGGCAAAATTCTAACCTTAAAGTGATATCAGTTCTTGTTTTTCTCCCCCCCCCCCAAAAAAAAAGAAAGTAAACACAGCTCTGGACCACACAACATGCTTATGAAATATATTTTTTAATTACTTTTGGTTAAAAAAAATAAAATCATACCACTGAAATGGAACAGCTTTTGGAATCAAAAGCAGAAACACATTCTTTTCAATCCATCCATTTAAACCTATTTGGTGGGTGGGTAGGTGGGGGAGGGAAACAGGTTGAGAAGAATGGAAGGAGAGACTGAATATAACACTTTCTTAAACCCCCTCCCCACTCCTGACCCCCCAACCACCTATGTTCGCAATATGAAAAAATAAACAAAGCCTCTGAGATCAACGGAACTTTTGCCAAAAAAATATAAAGGGAAAGAAAGGGGAGGAGGAGACCGGAGGGGATTTCACATGGCAAATGAGAGAGAATGGACTTCTTCTTTTTTTGCTGGGTAACAAAATATATATGTAACAAAATATAATGTCAACTCTCTGGCTTTTAAAGCTCAGCTTTGCTCAGGGAGCTTATACTGCCAAGGGCACGGACTTCCCTTGTTGCTACCTCAAGTCTCAAAAACAAAGTGGTCTATTCAGCATTGCCAACTTCTAAGAAAAATAGTTTCCCGTCCTCCTCCACTGCAATAATCAGAAATGAGCAGGTCGAATGTGGAATCAAGAAACACACCGCCCCCTATCAAAGTCTGCAGGTCACAATAATTTTTACTTTGCACATCCCAAAGGGGGCACTTCAAGTGTATGGAAAAACACCCCTTCCCTCCAAACCACCCCCCCCCAAAAAAAAACCCACCCCGCCATTGGAACCTTTATACAGGAATGCTTCCACGGGAATTAAAACGTTGGCAATGCTAACTCTTATCACTTTCCTTTTCGAGCTTTGAGCTAAAAAAGCATTTATTTTTTTTGAGTAGATTTCTCCCCTTGTCAAACACACTGAGGGTTTCTGCTTCAGAACCTGAATTTGACAACCGGGGGTTGTCTCTTTCTTTAATGATCACAGTGCATGCAAAAAATTAAAACAGAATAATAATCCAGATTAAGCCATTTGAACATTTAAAAGCACTTAGGGGTGGTCTCCCAGCCTGAACATTCAACATGAATATAGACTATTACGCTTTTCTTACAAGTTTTGCCCACGTGGGTCTAGATTTGGGTGGATTTGCCCAGAATGTGTAGGTATGAAAAAGGCTTTTCTTTTTTTAAAGATAGCTTTATACTTTTCTGCAAGAAGAGTTGCCTGTTGCATCACAACTTCAGCACTTGGGTTATTGCCATGATATAAAACACACACACACACACACAGAGAGAGAGAGAGAGAGAGAGAGAGGTATGCTTTTTCTGGACTAGCTCAGTTGGTAGAGTTATGGGTTCAAGCCAGCCCCACCTTGGTCAAAACAAGCATTGCAGGGGGTTGGACTAGATGCCCCTTGAGGTCCCTTCCAACTCTACAATTCTATGATTCAGTGTTATGCTTTTCTAGCAAGAGCCCAACTTACAATGCCCTTTGACCCCACTGCCCCATGCAGCATGGTTAAGGCCTTCATCCACACTGCACAAAGTTAAGTTTACTGGAAGTTGAAGGCATCTGTAGATGGTGCTAAAATAAGATCGGTGGGAGGGGCAACACCGTAAAAAAATTATTACTATTATTATTATTATTATTCCACCAAAATATGTATGTCAAACCACTTTCTTTTTCCTGAGCAGCAGCACCTTTTAAAATGGCAAACTTACGGAGCGATGAGCTAATCAATAGCAGGGAAATAAGTCTTCAGAATGCAAGCCGACAACTTATGAGAGGAAGGACCCCTCAGATGTTTAGGTGGGGCTGATGGGACAGATGTTGGTCCATCAGGATCTGGTGGACCAGAGGTTCCCCATTTGCGACTTACAAGGACAAGGCTCCCTATCTAGTACAGGTATTCGATGGGAGGCCGAGAGATTCACAGTATTGAGCGGATGCAACCTAGACGCAATGGAATGTGCCAACTTTGTCACAGGCTTAAAAGAAGATGGCTGCCATTCAGGACAATGGGTTTCCTGTATTGGCTAGTGAACCTATGAACCATGAGACTAGGGTGACAAAATCTCAAGGCTCCAGCCTAATTGGGGTGGATGGGGAGGGAATCATTGGTGTGTGTGTGGCCGACACAGCTTTCTCTCTTCAAGTTCTTGGGGACAATAAGGCTGAACCGTAGGCAGTCCTAATACACCCAGCCCACTTTGCCAATGGTAATGGCCAAGGAGCCAACACAACACCTTCCTGCCTGCAGTGAGAGCAGGAGGAAACACAACCCCCTCTCAAGGAAGAAGCGCAACCCCCCTGCCCAGGTGGGCAAAAATGCAATGCTACAGTGCCCCTCCTCTTATGAGGGGGAAACGCATCAGCCCACCCTCACATTCAAGCAGCAGTAACTGATGCCCACTGGGACCAGTAGGGTGGAAGGCAGGGAGGCCAACAGTAGGTGGCGCCAGAGACAACGACAGGCAGTGCCTACTATTCATTCTGGCTTTGTTGCCATCCTCCTTCCTGTTGATTTCTACAAGGGGCAACATTAAGACTCAGGATACAGGAAGAGCCACTCCTTTTGATTGGCTGTAAGGGAGGCAAGTGGGGGGCTGGCTAAGATTGGTGGGGAATGGACCAGCCTCTGTTGCATGCAAGCAAGGGCAGGGGCACTTGGAGAACACATTCGGTTCAGCTTGCCACAGTCCTACACCAGTTTGCCATTTTTGAAAGCCTTCATGAAAATTACTCAGCATTTGAGTACTCATTTCTCTAATATTCACATTTGTCCCAGGAGCACCTTAGAGACCAACTAAGTATCTGAAGAAGTGTGCATGCACACAAAAGCTCATACCAATAACAAACTTAGTTGGTCTCTAAAGTGCTACTGGAATTTTTTATTTTTTTATTTTGTTTTGACTACAGCAGACCAACACGGCTACCTACCTGTATTCAGATTTGTGTATGCAATTTTGCGGGACGTACCCATTTCCCCAAGCATTTTTGCTCTAGTAAGATGTATTCTGGGGGGAGCTATTTCCATGACAACATGCATTTTAGGTGCACTTTCACCTAACACATACATGATTTCTTTGGCTGGAGTACCGTATTGCAAAAAGAAGAAGAAGAAAAGAATGCGGATTTCACAGAGCTGCATTTCATTTCTCGTGTTGTTTAGGAAAAGGGCAAATTCTGCAGGCTGGCATTGCAAACTGAGCCACCCTGGAGAGTCTGCAGATTTCCTACTTTCCATCACACACACACACCCACACACCTGGTTTTTTGGCAACACTTCAAGCAAAGGGACTTTAACATGATCAATTAAAGCATTTTTGATTGGAAGGGATTGCACACGCTAAAGTTGCATTCTTATTTTCTTTTGCACAAGCACAGCTGTCGGAGCAAGGGTACGTTCAGGCCTTCCCCGCAAACCCCGGTCTTCGACCGTGAGCCAACGACCACAGCGATCACCAAACCGGCTGGGAGATGAAATGGTTCACAAGTCGAAAGTGCAAAGCCTGAGCTCAGGACACGCCACGCAGTTACAAAGAGTTAGGAAACTCCCACCAGACAGACACGACACGCCATTCACAGGTAAAAGACACGGAACTGGCCCACAGGAAAGTGGATGGGAGAGGCAGCCTCTGGGATGTTTACCTGTGGTATTTACAGGTCTAGAAGAAACAAGAGAGATGTTGTTTTCACAGCCCGAGGCCTGAACGACTCCAGATTTAACTGCAAATTCTTTTCCACATTGGTCCAAACACAAACCACAACCTAGGGTTGCCAACTGACCGGGAAACCCCTAACTGGGCCTGCTCTTGTGCCTTCAACGGCTGCCTGAGCGGCAGAAAATGGGAATGTTTCACAGCAGGGAGGTAAGCCTCATCACCTGCAGATCAAGCAGCCGCTGAAGGTGCGACTCAAAAGGTGGGAACCGCACAACCGCTGGCAACTTCGCATTGTTCCCGGTTTCGCTAAAGGACTTTGCTGGGGCGGCTTTCGCCGCGGACAAACGTCCCTCCCAGCAACGCTCGGGCTGGCCCTGTCACTGCTTGAAGGCCGACTGCAGTTCTTTGAAGGCTGCTTTCCTCTGCTTCATCTCCTCTGCTTGCCGCCGCTTCTCTTCCTGCTCTGCCTTGATCTCCTCTTCGAAGCGGCTCGTGACATTCATGGCTTGCACCTGGAAGCAGAAAAACTGGACAGGTGAGATCGAAACGGTCCAAATGGGCAGCTCATCTCACTACAAACACTTAGCGCCAGGAAGCAGGAACAGCCTATGAGGAAGAGGAAGGATGAACCAACGATCCCAGCAGTACAACATCAGAAAAATGCCTGCAACCGAGTCTGGCCATTGGTCCACCGACCTCAGTATTGTTAACACGGACCAGCAGCAGAGTTTCCGACAGGATTCTCTCTTCCCCATGCATACCTACCTAGAAATATCAGAGATTGAGCCTGGAGCCTTTTCACTGCAAAGCTCTACTACGGGGCTAAAGTCCTTTCTCTAAAAGTGAGGTAAGGGTAGCCTCATCACCTGCAGATCAAGTCCATGGGTAGCCAAACTAAGGCCCAGGGGCTGGATCCGGCCCAATCTCCTTCTAAATACGGCCTGTGGATGGTCCGGGAATTAGCATGTTTTTACATGAGTAGAATATGTCCTTTTATTTAAAATGCATCTCTGGGTTATTTGTGGGGTCTGCCTGGTGTTTTTACATGAGTAGAATGTGTGCTTTTATTTAAAATGCATCTCTGGGTTATTTGTGGGGCATAGGAATTCGTTCATTCCTCCCCCCCCCAAAAAAAAATATAGTCTGGCCCCCCACAAGGTCTGAGGGACAGTGGACTGGACCCCTGCTGAAAAAGTTTGCTGACCCCTGTTGTTATGTACTGAAGTTCTCACCCTGGGCCAGCAGGGGGATACTATAGATAGTTCAGGTCCACATATGCAAATAAGGGATCGAAAGTAACGTTCAGTGATTGGATAGTTACAGAAAATGGTTACTGTTGCGTTTTAGTGGAGCTCTATATAAGCAGGCTGGCTGAACCCTTCAGTTCAGTTCTGTTCTGGCCTGTGAATAAACAAGAGCTGTCTGAAGAATCGCTGTGTCGTCTGATATGTTCACCCACAACTTAACACCTGGTTTTGAACAGAGGGCTGGTTTTAACAGGGAATTGCTTTTTTCTGGTCTATCTAACTCCATACTTCTCAATACTAACTTGGAAGGAGCTTGCCAGGGTTTCAGACAGGACTTTCTGTTTCACACACCTACCAAAGAATATCAGAGGCTGAGTTCTGGACCGTTTGCATACAAAACCTACCCTCTGCTACTGAGCTGCACCTCTTTTCCATCTGAAGATGACCATTCAGTGGATTCAGTTGGGAAGGGCCAGTGTGGTGAGTATCTGACTAGAGCTAGCTCCTGTTAGTAAACTAACAGGAAGAGAATGTGGTCTGAGGACTTCCTTTGCTTATTATTATTTTAAGGTAAACTTGGGTAGCTAGAAATACCATTTCTGACGCACACTCCATAAATGGTACTGGACTGGCACCCCCTGCCTACATTATCCGCCTCTGCTCCTAACCAAGCAAGCTTCTAGTCCCTCTTACCTGTGGAAAGCATGCAGGGAGGATTCTGTCCAATCGCTCCACAATAAGTCACCTTGTTCCCGCCTTCCACTGCTCTAGCCAATGAGCGGCAAGGCAGCAGGACTAACTGACAAGTGCTTGCCTCCGAGGGCTATTTGCTATGGTTTCAGGGGGTGGAGGCACTACGAAATGCCTCTATGGGCACATAGGAACCCACTCCATGCTGCCAACCCCTGTCTTGGGCTATGTGCAGACGGAGGTATGATCCCAAGGGGTCAGGGGACCCAGCCGCTCCTTACTTTGGCCTCGAAAAAGCTCTTGGCTCCCTTGACCCCCTCCGTTGAAACGTCAATCTCCGACAGGCGGGCTAAGGCGTGCAGGCCGCTGTCTTCCTCCAACTCGCCTGCTGCAGCTTTGCGGAAGATCAGAAGAAACTGGAGGCGGGGAGGGGGGCAAGACAGAAAACACAAACCTCCTGTGAATTTCATTCCTCCAGAATCCCATGAGAATCCTGCTTGCAAAAGGGACAGAGTAATACAGTGTGATTGCACCGCAGGAGCATTGAACTCATGGAATTGCAACCTGACACGGTTGAAAGCTGGCAATAATCCTGCAAAATTAAAATGCATGAAAGAAGGAGAGCTTTTAAGCTTCCAGGCTTACTTACCAGGCTCTGGGAGGTTCTCGTGAGATCTTAAAAGCTCTCTGTCTTGCTTAGGGTGGGGGAAAGGGATACTGAATTGGCTGCGAGGTTCAGGGGGGGAAAGCAGAACTGAACCAATATTTCTCAAAAGACATTTTATTTATAAAGTGTCTATGTACCCTGCTTTTCAGCCCCCAAAGGCTCCCAGAGCAGCTTACACCCAACCAAAACACGACCGTCGCTACCCGCAAAGCTTACAATTTAAAAAGAACACAGTGTGCAAAGGAAAACAGACTGGGAGGGAAGAGGAAAATCAAAACTCCCACACTGATTTCTTCGGACAGAGAGATGATGAGCTTCAGTTTTTGAAATATGGCAGCCGTACTATATGCATATATATCTATATACTTTTGTATTTTATTAGGAACATATTGTTTTTGTCGTTGGGAGGAAGCTGAAGAATGGGGGAAAAACAAGCATGTCTCCTTTAAATAATAAATGATTTCCCTGCCTTATAAAGAGGATGGAGAATTTTGAGAGGCGGTTCGGATACAGCCCAAGCCCAAAGCAATTCAGGTGGCTGCTTTAGGGCAAAACCGGGGACCTATTTTGTATCAGAGCCATAGAATCTTTTCCCCTACAATGTTTCCTCGCTGCAGATTTCTCCACCTCCACGAGAAGCTATTCGTGGCAGGGGGAGTGGCAGTATTATATATCCCCTTGGTCCTCTCAACCATGTAGGAAGGAATCAAACAGAAACCTTTCTGAGCTGCATCACTGCAGAGGCAGCTCTTTTTCAGGGCAGCCTGCCCCAGAGCCTTTGCCTCTCCACAGAAGCCTTTGCCTCTTTTTCAAAAGGAGAATTTTCCTGCCGTCCCCATTTGAGAAAGAGTTTGATTTTTCTGCCTTGGCTTTATTTTTATTTCTTGCTTCTGGGCAGAAAAGAAAGAACGAATTAAGAGTCTATTGCAGCAGCCCTACAGAACAGCATCCACTTCTATTTTGGGCTGTCCATTGTTGCGCTTTGCTTTTTAATACAGTGGTACCTCAGGTTACATACACTTCAGGTTACAGCCTCCGCTAACCCAGAAATAGTGCTTCAGGTTAAGAACTTTGCTTCAGGAGGAGAACAGAAATCGTGCTCCGGCGGCGCGGCAGCAGCAGGAGGCCCCATTAGCTAAAGTGGTGCTTCAGGTTAAGAACAGTTTCAGGTTAAGAACGGACCTCCGGAACAAACTAAGTACTTAACCTGAGGTACCACTGTATATATTTTTTAAACTCCTCCCATCCAAAGTGACTGCAGGAATCATTTTTGCAAGAGGGGCCCCTCTTCTGTTGAGTGGATGGCTGTAATTCAAACCAGTGACCCAACTGGCAGAGTCCTTTTCCTGCCCCCCAAATACAACTTTATCTCTAAATTACAGTGGTACCTCAGGTTACATACGCTTCAGGTTACATACGCTTCAGGTTACAGACTCCGCTAACGCAGAAATATTGCCTCGGGTTAAGAACTTTGCTTCAGGATGAGAACAGAAATTGTGCAGCGGCAGAGGGAGGCCCCATAGCTAAAGTGGTGCTTCAGGTTAAGAACAGTTTCAGGTTAAGAAAAGACCTCCAGAACGAATTAAGTTCTTAACCCGAGGTACCACTGTATATGGATGAGCATTTTTTGAAGAATGACGTTTATCTATTCTGGAGGGCCACATTCCTCTGTGAGCAAGTCTTCCAGGGGCCAAAAACAGTGTTGGGTGGAGCCACAGATTATTGTATGGCAGGCTCTGTTCCAGAGCACACGGCCCCTGTGAGGTGGCCCATGAGGGAATGTGGCCCTCAGATTCCCCATCCCTTATTGAAAGCATTCTAAACCCTACTTTTTGAGTCGGATAGGCTCTCTCGCCGTAACTATTACCTCCCGGAAACTGAGTTTGCCGTCAAAGTCTTCGTCCACCTCCTTAATCATGTTTTTCAGCCCCAGGTGCGTTTGGGGAGCCCCGAGTTTCTCCATCATCAGCTTCAGTTCCATCAGGTCAATGAAACCATCTTTTCCTGCGTCATACCTGCACAAAGAAGAAGGAATCTTGAATCTGACCAAAATGCCAACTATGGTTTGCAGGCACAAAACCCAGAACGGGGTTGCCTCTCTCTCAATAAGTCAAAAACCCTCGTGACAAAGAGTTTCTAGTCTTTTTTAATATAATCTTTTCAATTAAATTTTTCCAAAAATAAAAAATAAGCACACAACAAAAAACAATACATAATCCAAATATTGAGATTACTCTGAATCTCCTGACTTCCCCCCATCCCTTCCATGGGGATTCAATTTTCAACTGCTTATCAGTACTTCTCCAATTTTCCTTCTTCCCATATCATCTATATGTTCTGTTACATTACAAATGTATTTAAAATCCTGCTAATGTTTTGACATGTTTACAATAATTTTGACATGATTACAGTAATAAGCATCTCCCATTCTTTTTTGAATTTCTTGTCTTCTTGATTCCTGAGCTTCCCAGTTAATTTTGCTCAGAGTTTAGTCTTCTCCCCCTGAACCCACTAAAGAATCACCTGTTCAGTATAAAAAAAAACAACTTTGCACAAGCTCTCTGCTCTTATTGTTCCCTCAGAGTTTCCATCCACCAGTCTTTAAGGCTATTGTTTGGATTTACCGTATTTTTCACTCTATAAGACGCACCAGACCACAAGTTTTTGGAGGAGGAAAACAAACAAAAAATATTCTGAAACTCAGAAGCCAGAATAGCAAGAGGGATTGCTGCGCAGTGAAAGCTGCAATCCCTCTTGCTGTTCTGGCTTCTGGGATAGCTGCGCAGCCTGCATTCGCTCCATAAGACGCACACACATTTCCCTTTACTTTTTAGAAGGGAAAAAGTGAGTCTTATAGAGCAAAAAATACGGTATGTGGGCCTTTCCTTTCGCTGTACAGTTACAGATTAACTAATGACAGAACAAGTTTCCTTCTTTATGCTTCTCCACCCAATTTGCAAGTCAGGCGTGCTGCTTTTCCAAAGTTAATTGGTGGCAAATGAGAGTAACGAAGGCTGCCTGATTAGTACGAGACGGCAGTGCTAATGGCTCCAGGGCGGCCCGAGGCCTAAATGGCCACCAATCCAAAATAGCAACCGAGTGGGGGTAAGGGTAGTGAACCTCTGGGTCCCCAACGTGGCACATCTTCAGGGAGAGATGCCCAAAGGCATTGTGGGAGAATAAAAATGGCAGCTGCCATTGGAACGTGAAAGGTTCTCTTAAATGAGTGGGGCTGTGCGTTATGTCAACAAATTTTGGGATCAGGTGGATTTTGAACTTGGCACCACACGAAAAGATCTATATGGACCCCGGCTTGGGCTGAGCTTCCCACGTTTGTGGGAGATTTGCTCCAGTTTGGATAGCACAAGTTCCTGTAGAAAGATGAAAAGCGGAATTTAAGACTGGAAAAAATGAGAAACCAAGTAAGCTGACATGGACAGATCCTCAAAATGGAAGTGGTGCTGCAAAAACCATGGGCCAAAAGCTAGGCTGGTCTTGGTGGCCTGTTCGATAATGCAACCCTAGTTAAAACTAGATTCCATTAGAAACAATAAATCAAGTCTGGGTGTTCCTGAGTGTTCCACAACTGTGCTTTGGCCACACTTCTTACATAAGGATGTCAAGGAACTGTCCTAAGTCTTCACCAGTTTTGTTTTGGCTTCCCAAACTCCAGGTCAGAGAAAGCTTAGAGTCTCTTATCTAGGGTTGCCATATGTCCGAATTTCCCCGGACATTTCTGGGATTCCAACGACTAGATAGGCATCCGAGGGGAATTTCAGGAAATTGGCAAAATGTCCAGGGTTTTGTAACTTTTCCAAAAATAGCTCAACTTTCCCCCCAAAAGTTGGCCTGATTTTTTTACTTCTTGAAATATGGCAATCCTACTTTTATCAGAACTGCAAGGGTGTGATTCTCTTTGCATAAGATAGGTCTTATCATGAAGTCTGCAGCCTTTTTTAAACCACCCAAAGGGCAAATATATGCAGATCAGAGCTTTGCCCTGTGTGTAAGGGCAGTGTGCATTTCTATGACAACCCCCTTTTGCTTCAGGACAGAGCAAACGCACGTCACATCTTAACCCTCAAAGGTACGCAGTGCAACCTTGGCTTGTAACACTTGATAACTGGAGAATCCTTCAAAACTCAGCTTCCCCAACAAAGCTAGTCCTCACGGGTACAGATATCGATGTCTGAGGCACACAGGAAGTGTCTGCAAAGGACGCCAGCACTCCTAGAATGGAGCTAACCAGAAAGTGCGTGACAACATGTCCTTTGCTCATGTCATAAATATTCAAATAATTTTAAAAAATGTTGCAGAAGACACCTGCAAAAAACCCCAACAACCCTCCTGTCCCCACCTATCTGAAGGTGCCCTTATTTGGATATCAGCTGGGAAGAGAGCAGTTCAGGATTTTTTTAAAAAAATAAATAATAATATAAGTTGTGTGTCTTTGCTTCTCAATTTGTACTTGTTATTTTATGCACTGTGACTTGCTGTTATTTTTTATGGATTATATTTTGGAAATGTTTTGTTGTAATTGTTAAGAGTGAATTTATGTTTAATCATTATTTGCTGGTATTTAGTTGTATTGTGTACTAGTATACTAATCTAATGGATTGTTGAATATTGCTTTATTTGGTATGTTGCTTATTTTAAAGTTGTTTTTATTATGGCATTCTTGTGTTGGGTCAGATTGTTAAAAGGTGTGTTTCTTCAGCTTGTTAACCACCCTGTGTTTGGTTATATAGAAAGGCAGTATACAAATTAAAGGTGAAATGAAATGAAACCTAATTGCAACTAAAACCAGTAGCTGCACTTTAAGTAGGAACTATCTGGGGGCTATGAGAGGTTGGGGTCACCCTCCACTTGGCCTCATAGTCCGCCGTTGCTCTGGGAACATCTGAAAACTCTCCAACATTCCGGATTTGATTTTTAAAATTTTATTTTCAACTCACTAATATTTGCACTGAGTGTTTTCCAAACCGCTGGAGTCATCGCCAAACCGCTAAATGGACCCTGGAGGGTTTTTAGGTTCTCAATGGAGGTGGTTGCTTAGTACTTGAAAGGATGCATTCAATGCACCAAATTGATGCTTTGCAAACCTGCCCTGCTGCGGTCCGGTGGAGGTCAAGGCTAATGACATCCTTCAAAGACTCCCTAACGATACAGATACTTTCAATACAAAGCTTCCATCAAAAGATGACCGCCAAGAAACTACCAAACTCGCTCCCCACAAGAGGTAGTGATGGCTGCCAACTTGGATGGCTTAGAAAGAAAGGATTAGACAAATTCATTGAGGATATGGCTACCAATGGCTACTAGCTAGGATGAATATGCTCTGCATCCATGGTCAGAAGCATTATGCTTCTGAATAGCAGTTGATGGATGGGAGAGTGGTCTTGTGTTCAAATCCTGCTTGTGGGCTTCCCATTGGAGCACCTGGTTGGCTGCCGTGAGAACAGGATATTGGACTAGGTGGGCCTTTGGCCTGATCCAGCAGCAGGGCTCTTCTCACATTCCCTTGCATCCCTGAAAAGGATCATAGAATTGTAGAGCTGGAAGGGATCCTGGGGGTCATCTAGTCCAACCCCCTGCAATGCAAGAATAGGGATCGAACCTGCAACCTTGGCATTATCAGCACCACGCTCTAACCCACTGAGCACACATAAATATGTGATATTTATTATTAGGGCATCATCCTCCATGTGCAGGGATCGCTGGGGCTTGGCCCAGGCCACATGATGAGTTTGCAGCAGGCCCGAAATTCGAACACAGGACCTCCTGATTCAGTCTTTTCTCCCACTTTTTTTTTAACCCCAATGTGACAGATATTTATTTAAACCCACTCTACCAACCTTAACTTGCACACAGGATTTTTTTGGTGCTTCTAAACAGGCGGAACGCTTCCGACATCATTCTGTTTGGTGACTAATTGACAGCTCTGCCTGCGGACCAACTGCAAGAGATTAGAAGGAAGAGGCCCACTAATCTAACCTAGCTCTTTGCTCCGGGAGCAGGAGATTAATGCCCGTGACTATTCTGCAAAGCTGATTAAAGCTAGATACATGTGTGCAAATTGCTCGTACCTGGTTTAGCGGGGGAAATTGGGTTTTTTCTTGGGATGCCAAGGAGAACGGCTGCGTTGCTTTGAGTGCACTGCCACTGAAATCATAAAGTGCTGCAGCTGCTTTGCCTGGACTTCCGTGGCGAGAATTTGAGGAGGAATTAAGTGAGTGTCGAAAGAGGTTCCACTGTACATGCAATTCGCCCTCGCCGTTGGCCATATTGGCGGAGGCTGATGGAATTCTCAGCAACACCCAGAGGTCCACAGGCCCCTGGTTAAAAGGGGCAGTCTGAGGAATCGTGGGGTGGGCAGCTGAAGGGAGATGGACAACTGTTGTCAGAAGAGTGCTGTATGACAGCGGTGGGTGGGGCCCAAAGCAAAAGTGGGTGGAGCAACAAATGCAGATTTGACTTAGTAATGTAGGTTAGTTTCTACAAACAGACACACCTCTCCATCCACTGCCAAGGCAAGCGAGAGGTTTTAGCAGAGGTCAAGCGAGCACATTGCAAATCAGACACTCCAGGGCTGGATCTAAACTGATTGTAAAATGGACCACTCCTGTACAGAGCCCTTTTTTGGCACATTTTTATAATGCATTTTTAACATTACAACTGACCAGTGTAGATTTGCCCCAGGAGCATGCAAAGTGTAGCTAGGAAGAGTTGCGAGGGCCAGTTAAGGGGTGCCTGGAGGACTATGCTCCCTGCCCCCATTCCTGGGCCTGAGTTTCTCCACCCTTGATGTACAGTGGTACCTCAGGTTAAGAACTTAATTCGTTCTGGAGGTCCGTTCTTAACCTCAAACCGTTCTTAACCTGAGGGACCATTTTAGCTAATGGGGCCTCCTGCTGCCGCCAGCGTGTGATTTCTATTCTCATCCTGAGGTAAAGTTCTTAATCCGAGGTACTACTTCCAGCTTAGCGGAGTCTGTAACCCAGAGTGTCTGTAACCCGAGGTGTTTGCAACCCGAGGTACCACTGTACTTGAAGGAACCTCCATATCTAGTGGCAGTCTGCTGCTGAATATCAGCTTGGTTTCCATACCTATTATCATCTTGGTCGTTCTCCTCTGTACATCTTCCAGCTTGTCAATATCCTTCTTAAACTGTGGTGCCCAGAACTGGACACAGGACTCCAGGTGGGGTCTGTCCAGAGCAGATTATCTCCCTTGAACTGAACACTCTACTTTTGTTGTTGATGCAGCCTAGAATAGCATTACAGTGGTACCTCATGTCACATACGCTTCATGTTACATACGCTTCAGGTTACATAGTCTGCTAACGCAGAAATAGTGCTTCAGGTTAAGAACGTTGCTTCAGGATGAGAACAGAAATCTGGCGGCACGGCAGCAGCAGGAGGCCCCGTTAGCTAAAGTGGTACTTCAGGTTAAGAACAGTTTCAGGTTTCAGGTTAAGAACGGACCTCCGGAATGAATTAAGTGCTTAACCTGAGGTACCACTGTAAAAATTTTTTTGACACAGTATCACACAGTCGACACATTAAGCCTATGGTCTACTAACTTCTTAGATCAGTGGTTCCCAACCTTTTTTTGGCCATTCATTTGGAGGAAGCCTAAAAGGCCATTAACTTGGTCTAACTCATTCTAAAATTGCCCCCCTTGAAAAATCAAATTCCCCCCCCCTGTGGGGCATGTGCCCCACGTTGGGGGACACCGCCCTAGATCATTTTTGCATGCACTACTGTCAAGCCAGCTGTCTCCCATCCTATTTTTGCATCCCTTGACTAAGTACAGAACCTTACATTTGTCCCTACTGAAATTCATTTGGTTAGCTTTGGCCCAGTTCTCCCATCTGCTGCGGTCATCTTGAACCCGGGTTCCCTCTTCTGCAGCTTTAGCAATACCCCTCCCAGTTTGGCGTCATTTGCAAAGGCAGCCAAAACTGTCAGAATAAAGCAACTTCCTATGCAGGAGCGTTTTGAGTAATTGCGGGCTCCAAAGATGTGCCCAACCTTTCCGGGCAGCGGCGCAGCAAATTCGCCATGAAGCCACCCACAGCTCTTGCGAGCTTACCTTTGCAACACATAGCAGAGGCTGAGTCATTTCCGACACAAAGCCCTGCATCGAGGAGACTGAGCAAATTGGCAAGCGGCCCAGCGTAGCCCGGCTCAACCCGATCAAACATCCTGCTCAGATCGGTGCGGCATTCAGAACAGACACAGGCTGGGGAAAGCAGATTTGGCAGACTTGCTCAAGAGATGCAGAAACTTGTGACTATTTCACAGTTTTCTGTGTGTGTGTGTGTGTGTGTGTTTTCACACCCCCAATCTTATAGATTGGAGGGGTGTTGGTTTACTCATCCACAGTTACCAACCTACTGGTCTGACTAATTTGCAGAAAGGCAAGGAAGCCGTAAAAGCTTTATTGCTTAATGCAGAGAGCAGAGTTCTTTCATGGGCTGGTACCAGGCTATGGCACAAATAAAGTAAACTTATTGTTCCTACTCTGGGGGTTGGTAGGGGTGCAGGAGCAGGAAATATTATTGCCTCCATGCAATGCTCTCTGGGCATCAGGCTGGCTAGTATTCGCCTGCCCAGATTAGGATCGACAGACCGAGCAGGAGATGTGAGATATGGTTAGGGTGACCCATCTTAAAACACGACTGCTATGAATCATCCCATGTTGTCGGCGCCTGAACAAATGCAGGCAGCTGAAAGCACACTGAATGAACTCAGATTGCCAAGCTGAGAGGCGTGGGTATCTCCCCCACTGCAGGGGTCGGGACCTTTGGGTGCCTCCAGAGGCTGTTGGACTCCAACTCCCATCAGCCTCAACCAACATGACCAATGGACAGGAATGGTGGGAGTTGAAACCCATCACAGGTGGGGACCTCTTTTCAAACCAAGGGCTGCAAAAAGCATTATCAGAGTTCAAGGACAAATCACATTAAGGGGTGTGACTGGGGAGGGGATGTGGCCAGAGGAGGTTTCTGAGGGACGGGTGGAGGGGCTTAGAGGGCCACATTGGGTCCCTGGGCCTGAGGATTGCCCCCCCCCATGTTCTACTAGTATATGTTAGTTCACACATGCAAGCATTCTTCCCTCGACTAACTTGCAATGGACCAAACCAGTAGAAAAGAACTGCATTTGGGACCAAGACTATGTCCTGGCAAAACAGTGCAATCCACGCCCCACCCCCCATCCTCTCTCTGTTAAAAAGAAAGTATGAAATATTCTCTCAAGTGTTCAGCTAAAATCAGGCTGCATGTGACATACTGCATTACTAAATCAATTACGGAGCCAAGTTGGACTGCAGCCAGGGGGAGAGTTTCAGCCGTAGGGGGTGCCTGGAAGCATCTTTATGTCGGGTGGAAAAAATCTCGCTCCAACAGCCTCCTGCGTCAGCCCGGCTAAATTATTTGCGAGGTCCAGCCACTGTGCATCTCTGCGGAGCCTGCACAAGATTTGTTTCCTGTGAATTGCGCTCCTTAGGATGACAGAAGGGCATCGCTGCAGGTTTACAGACTATTTAATCTATGTGCGGACAGATTCAGGTGCTTTGGAAAATCAGAACAATTATCATCTCAGGTCTGCTCTGTGTTAGGTGGGTGGGTAGGCAGAGGGAAGTCTCACTGAGCTATATGAGAGGGGAAAGTCATAAAGTACCCTGTGGCATCTCAAAAGACTCACAAATGCATTATGTCATAACATATTTGTAATTCCATCATCTTCTTCCTCCCACTACATCTATATTTTGGAAAGTTATTTGTCCATCTGTTCTCTATGCGTTCAGACTCAAGATATCAGCACCAAATTTGGCATGATGGTTCTATCAAAGAGAAGGTTTGTATTAATGTCTGGATACAACTGGACGCCATTTTGAATCAAGATGGCAGATGGAAACTTATAAAACTGCATTGGGCAGGATTATAGTTTACTCAATAGCATTAGAATGAAAACATGGGTTTTCTTTCCATTTTGAAACTAAAACAATTTTTCCATTTATATATCTTAGTAGTTTTTGGTTTCTTAGAATTCCCAAGCAATGCCAGGTACTGTCTGTTAGTCTACTATATTACACATTGGAAAATCATCTGTCTGTCTGCTATGCACTGGGATATCCCTTAAGATATTGTAACCATTTTTTTCAGTTCCTGGGACTGAAAAGCAGGATTACACCTATTTTGGGACACAATTGGATGCCATTTTGAATCAAGGTGGTGAACTGAACCTTCAAAACTGCACTGATATTATCCGCTGATTTCAAATGTTCACTGATTTTTTGTTTTGTTTCTTAGAACTCCCAAACAATGCTGCGTGCTAGAGTGCATAATAAATAATCTGCAGCAGACCAAGATGCCAATTCTGCCTCCATGTCCACCCTGGCAACACTGTCACAGGACCTAATAATGTCATCTGCAACATCAGGGGTTAATTCCCCAGCTCATCTTCCAATGTGTTATCACTTGCATTCTACGTAGGACAAACAAGACCGTCTCTACAACAGGCATAGGGAACCAGTGGCAACTAGTCTGGATGTTGCTAGACTCCAACTCCCATCAGGCCCAACCAGAACAGCCAATGGTCAGGGATGATGGGAGCTGGAGTCCAGCAGCGTCTGTTGGCCTGCAGGTTCTATGCAAAGGATAAATGGCCACAAATCTGACATCAAATGGCAATATCCAAGAAACTCGGTGGCAAAACATTCCAACCTCCCAGGAAATTCTGAAACTAAAGATGGCTGCAGACTAAAGAAGGGCAACTTCAAAGGGAGGGTGGAGTGTGAAACCAGTGAATTGCAATAAGTCAGGAGGTTCTATGCTATCACTGAGTCGGGACGATGGATTTTTATCACATCACTTGTGTTTGTTGGCTAACCAATCCTGGCCTGTTTTTTTAAATGAATGACCACTGAATGTTTACTTTTCTGCATTTCATTTCCCTTCTGACTTGATTATACCTTGAACTACATCGTCCCCAATCATTTACATATGTACAACCCCCACTTCCTGTTGGAATTCTGCCTCGGTCAGAGGTATGTGCCTATCTGTCCAGGCACCGGCTGAATTCCTTTTGACCTCCCCCTGCGACTCCCGGCAGGTAAAACAGATGAGGTCCGTATCGGCGATTTTTCCCAGACTGTGAGAAAAACACACCACTGCTTCTCCTCCTCCCTGCATATCCCCAGGGAGGGGAATCAGACAGACAGAAGTGTATTTACATGTCTTTATTTCTGTCTTTAGCAGCCATACATACAAAGATGTCTGCACTCTTTGAACAACAGAGAGAAACTCTGAAACTCCACCCATGTACATCCTGTACAGGTCATATGACACACACTGAGCTCACATCCTGTGCTCAATACGGAGAATGGACTGCCCCTTTATTGCCATGGTAACAGTCACAAACATCCTGTCTGGCTTTCCAGCCTCCAGCAGCTAGCTTAGCTGCTGCTTCTTTCTTCTGCATTGCTTCTTTATGGTAACACTTCCACGATCAGACATACTCATGTATGTCTTTGCTATATAGCAATATTGTAAGGCTGTCATCACGCCACAGAGAGATGACAGAAGAGCAAGCAAGCAGGAAGTACAGTGGTGCCTCGCAAGACGAAATTAATTCGTTCTGTGAGTTTTTTCGTCTTGCGAATATTTCATCTTGCGAAGCACGGATTCCCATAGGATTAGCGGTTTTAAGAAAAATGAAACAAATTTGCAAGACGTTTTCGTCTTGCGAAGCAAGCCCATAGGGAAATTCGTCTTGCGAAGCAACTCAAAAAACGAAAAACTCTTTCGTCTTGCAAGTTTTTTGTCTTACGAGGCATTCGTCTTGCGAGGTACCACTGTAGTCCAGGCAAGGAGGGAGACTGTTTAAAGGAGGGAGACAGTGCATTTCAGAGAATGTCTCAGCAAACCGCTCTCTGACGCGCCCCTCTTTGTCTGTTAAACAATGCTATTAAAAGGAGTTGGGGATCAGGGTGAGCTGTGAGGGGATAGGCGAGCTGTGAAGGGATGAGTGTGGGGGAAGAAACGTTGGCAAAGGTGTGGGTGGGTTTGGCGAGGAGAGTAAGCAGGCAAAGCAGTCCCTAGTGTGTGTGAGAGAGAGCACAAACCCCTGCCACGCAGGATAGTACAGTGGTTCCTCGGGTTAAGAACTTAATTCGTTCTGGAGGACAGTTCTTAACCTGAAACTGTGCTTAACCTGAAGCACCACTTTAGCTAATGGGGCCTCCTACTGCCACCGTGCTACTGCTGCACAATTTCTGTTCTCACCCTGAAGCAAAGTTCTTAACCCGAGGTACTATTTCTGGGTTAGCGGAGTCTGTAACCTGAAGCATCTGTAACCTGAAGCGTCTGTAACCTGAGGTACCACTGTACGTCAAGCATCTGTAGTCCACGAAATCTTATGCCATAATAAATCTGCCAGTCTTTAAGGTGCCACAAAAACACTTTGTTGCTTTTTCATCTAGAATAATAGTTTCTTTCTACTTTGGCAAACTAAGCAATGATAAGTGACGGCAAGTGAGAGCGGAATACTTAAGAGCTCTTGCAGGGAGAAGGTTGCTGTTTTGAGAGTGTCTGAGCAGAAAAGGCAATTTGCAACAAGGCGGGAGGACCTCCAGATATGGAAGGCGGCATGGGAAATACTGCAAACTGGCCCCAGCCAGAAAAAACAACAACTCAGTGTTAATAACAGAAAAGGAACAGGTCGCAATAAGAGGAAGGCGAAAATGCATATTACGGGAATGAAGAGACAGGAAGCCAGGAAACTTGATAGTTACGGTACGTCTCATGGTGTCAGATGCAGAGGGAAAGCGGTTTCGGGTTTGTCACACCATTGTCCATAAATCAGCAAATTTTGTGTCATGTGGATTTGGTTTAATAAGACATGCTGTGTGTGGTGAGCTTGTTGTGGTCCTCTAAATCTTTTTTTTATTTAAAAAAAAATCCTCATGAAAATTCTTCAGCATTTTAGTGCAAATCTCTCTTAAGGAACACAACTTTGTATGCAGTTTTAACTAATGTGCACATTTTGGCAAGCAATTACCCCCAATAAATTGTGTTTTTGTATGTTATTCTCACAAGTATATTCATTTTACGCACATTCTCTCTCCCCACCAATATATGAAAAACATACAAAACATTGGTTGATGAACAGTGGTTTCTTTCTGTTTCAGAAAGTGTGAATTAGATAAAGTTTGGCTTTAAATGTGAACTGAATTGACTTTCTCTCCCCCCCCACCTGCTCCAGATGTTAAAGGTAAAGGTAAAGGGACCCCTGACCATTAGGTCCAGTTGTGGCCGACTCTGGGGTTGCAGAGCTCATCTTGCTTTATTGGCCGAGGGAGTTGGTCATGCAGCCAGCCAGACTACGCTGCTTCTGGCAAACCATAGCAGCGCATGGAAATGCCGTTTACCTTCCCGCTGGAGTGGTACCTATTTATCTACTTGCACTTTGATGTGCTTTCGAACTGCTAGGTTGGCAGGAGCAGGGACCAAGTAATGGGAGCTCACCCCGTCATGGGGATTCGAATTGCCGACCTTCTGATCGGCAAGCCCTAGGCTCTGTGGTTTAACCTACAGCACCACCCACGTCCCGTGCTCCAGATGTGCTGAACTTTAACTCCCATAATCCCTAGCCACTGGCTATACTTGTTGGGGTAGATGGGAGTTATAGTTCAATAAAATCTGGAGGAATATAGTATCATAGAATTGTAGAGTTGAAAGCGAATTGTCTTCTAGTTCAACCACCATGGGTTCCCTACACCTGGTTCAAGAATAGTCAGCAGGGTCAGCCTGACCCCATCTTCATCTGCCTTCCTGGCTGCCCTAGTAAACTGTAGCCAAGATGTACAGAATCCGACAATTTGGGATTTCACTAAAGTGGTGGGTTTTTTTTCTTATTCCACTCTTAAGTTCCATATACCATCTTTCGACATCAGTTTGTGATTTATTTTTTTTAAAAAGAGCATCACAAAAACCCACTAGCATTTTATCGCCCATTCCTCCTAAAGCACACATTTCTGTGTGCAATTTTGGCTTATATACACATTTTTGCAAGCAATTTTCGCCAATGCATTTATTTTTATTATGATTTGCCTTGCCGTGTACACTTCCCCCTTACAGATGCATCTTTGTACTCCTGCCTTTGATGGGAGAATCGCACGGCAAAACTGGGAGACGTGAGGATTTTAAGAGGCGGCTGTGTTTTGGTCCGCATACTGTTTTGGGATGTGGAAACGAGGTAGTTTCGCATTGAAGTGCAAACCTACACCATAGATGATTCCACTTGAGTTGTCCCTTGTAAGGAAGCGTAATGGAACCCTGTAATCGTTTTACATCAGGTGTATTATTACTACTGCAGCCTCGCAGGCGCCATGTGGAGTCCCACTGCCCGTCTGTTTCTTGCTGAGATCTTTCTCAAAGCATATCCATGGTTTCACACACTCCCTGTTAATGATGTGGGGAATTGATGGACCTCCAGATGTTGGGGACCCCCCTCCCAACTCCCATCAGCCTAACCTGAACATTTTTACCTACACACATTCGAACACCTCACTCTATCCAATGTGTCCCAAGTCCTTGAGGACCCTGGACCATCCATTTCTGGGCACCGCAATTTAAGAAGGATATTGACAAGCTGGAACGTGCTCAGATGAGGGCAACCAAGATGATCAAGGGCCTGGAAACCAAGCCTGATGAGGAACGGTTGAGGCCGTTGGGTACTCACAGCCTGGATAAGAGGAGACTGAGAGGAAATATGATAGCCATCTTCCAATATCTAAAGGCCTGTCACATGAGAGATGGAACAAGCTAGTTTTCTCCTGCTCCAGATGGTAGGATCCAAACCAATAGATTCAAGTGACAGGAAAGGATATTTTGTCTAAACATCAGGAAGAACTTTCTGACAATAAGAGCTGTTTCTCAGAGGTGTGGACTCCCTTGGAAGGTGGCAGAGTCTCCTTCCTTGGAGGTTTTTAAGCTGAGGTTGGATGGCCATCAGTCCTGGATGCTTTAGTTGAGATTCCTGCATTGCAGGGGGTTGGATGAGATGCTACAATTCCTTGATTCTATGATTCCTAGGCTAACTGATCATCATTTGCTGCAGCATTTGGGTCATTCACACAACTAACTTTCGCAGGACGTTCCTGTTCAGCTAATATTTGATTGTTCCCTCCTAGCACAGGATTGCAAAAGATAGTGACACAGTAGCTGCTACGCTGCTTTGCTACATCTGTGCACGCTCCTTTCTGTTCTGCCGCATTTTCACAGCACGGGGTGAATGAATTAGGGCAAGCTTCCTGGGTGCATCAGCCTGCAACTTCCTCTCTCTTTTCCTGGCCAGCGTCTCATCTGCAATTGCACTCTCAACCCTGCACTGCAGCCAAGGACACATTTCAAACAAGGAAGGCAACTTCAGAGGGAGTGGTTCAAGTGCTCTGGGACACCCCCAGCCCACTTTATATTTCCCTTGCTAAGGACAGATGCTGCCTCTTTCACCACAGAGGACCTTGGCTTGACATCAGCAACGGACACAGGTAGAGAAATTTAGCAGCAAGAGATTCTGACCCAATGCAGGCTCCAGCGTGATACCAAATTTCAGGTGCTGAAAAGGCTGGATTTCAAAAGAGAAACGCTAAACACAGTTCACCTGCCTGCTGTCTCTCTGCAGCTTCTGTAATTTAAACCAGAAAGATCATCTCCCGTAGCATATTCTACTTTCCCCAGCTGGAGAGGTCATTTATAAGTCTGGGTTAAACTGCAGCCTCCTTGGGGCGGGGGACCTCTCTTGCCCTATGAAGAAAGACTAAAACACTTGGAGCTTTATAGTTCAACAACAACACTGAGGATCCAACTAGACATGGCACTAAACATCCCAGTTTAATCACCAATAAAATAATAATTACAGAAATATTAATAGCAGCAGCAGCAAGTGACTGGAGTGGGGCACTCCTGATTTTCAACATGGGAGGGGTGGGATTTGCACCAGGAAGGCAGCAGTGGAGAAAAAGGTTAAAGCTTCACATGTCAGACAGAGTCAACGTGGTACCCCTCCAGATGTTGTGGACTACAACTCCCATAATTCCTGAGTACTAGCCATGCTGCTGTGGCTTTGGGGATCGTCATCCACAACTGTTCTTCCTGCTGCAACCAAGCAATCAAACTAATAAACCTGTAATTAAATATAGTTTCCTGTATTTTTCTACGCTGGGATACAAGAGTTACCCACTTAGGAACAAGCCAAGGCATTAAGCCAATTTCAAACTGTGGTTTTATATCCTGGCTTATTCTGAAACTGCTAACGATAATTTCCTGGTTTGGATGAAACAGGAACCGATATGGAATTAAGAGACTTCCTGGTCTGATTGCACATGCCAGAGAGGAAGTGGAGAAATGGACTGTGTGTGACAGGGAAACTTGTTCTATCTCAGTTTCTGAAGCTGATGAACTAATAATAATAATAATAATAATAATAATAATAATATTTGCACCCTGCCCATCTGACGGGGTTGCCCTAGCCACTCTGGGCAGATTCCAACAAAGTATAAAAGCACAGTAAGACATCAAACATTAAAATTTTCCCTTTACAGGTCTGTCTTTTTCTTAAACACATATAGTTGTTTCATCATCAAATCCTTAGCCATTTGACCAAGCCCAATCTTAGCTCATTCTAGCCCAGACAGAGAAGAGTCTGCAGTGACTACTTCCTATTGCATGGAACATTAAGCTGTTTCACTGCAAACCAGCATGAGTGGCTTTAAGTTTAGAGGGTGAGGGTTTTTTTTTTTTTTTTTTTTTTTGGTGGGGAGGTGAAGGATGAGGCCAGGGATCTAAAGCAAAATACGTTTCATAGCCTCTCGTAAGAACACACTGCAGATCAGCCGTAAAGGTTGTGCAAGGCACGAGGGCTTGAGTGCGCTTGTGACTGCATTGCACAAGGACAGAAAAGGACAATTTGTGATCGAGTTGCCTAGGGACCTGAGGGCTTGTGCCTTCGTAGGCAGCTTACAGATGTTATGGACTAAAATTCCCATCCCTGACTGCTGGCTGGGACTGAAGGGAGATGCAACATCTGGATGGCAACACATTGGCTACTCCTGCCTGAAGCCAAGGTCTTATTTTGTGCCATTTGTTAAGAGCAGCCTTGCTGAAACAGGTCAAGGTAGGTCCGTCTGCTTCCAACAATTATCAGATGGAGATCTATGGCAAGAAGACAACAGCTGTCACAACTTGTTCACCCCCCAAACCTGGGTCTGCTGCACCTAATAAGGGAGCTTTATTGAGCTATCACACCTAACAGCCATTGACAGAGCTGTCCTCCTATGTGACTTATTCTCCTGGAACATTTCCCAACTCTGGGTCCCCAGATGTTGGGTTTGTTTATTTATTTGACAACTGTATAAACTGCTTCACAGCCCTTGAAACAGTGCACAAGAAAAGGTAACAATGAAGCAAAATACAAAGAAGTACACAATCTAAAAAAACAAAACCATCTCCACAATTATTGTTCCACTGTGATTATTATTCTATCTTACTAACTATGCTACATCATCATCATCATCATCATCATTATTAATTATTATTATTTTATTTATTTACTACTTACTGCCCAGGTAAAAACATAAAAACCTATCACACAACATTGTTAAGATTCAGGATAATTAAAAACAGACAATCAAAGAATCTCATTACGACATTAAAATCTATACGACCACAATGTAAACCATTTTTACAGATGTACAATCTGTAGCTGAACCACAGCTCGCATCACCTTTTACTACTGGCCATAGTCCAGATGTTGGACTATTGACGGATGTACGGTAGTCCAACATCCAGGAACCCAAGGCTGGGGTACCGAGTTACTAAAGAATTTAGCACATGGCCTGCACAAATGGAAACTGTGCAGAGAGCCCAAGGGAATGTCAATTTTTATCAGACATGCGGGCAACTGATCTGGATCAAAAAAGCACAGAAGTCCCCTGGGATTCTTGCACCCAAAAACTAACCCAGAATAGGGCTGTGGCAGAAGAAAAGAACAGGGAGCTGGGAATGGTACGGCGGTCCTTGCTGTGTCGCTTTGCCTCTTGCAACCCGGCTCTTCCGAAGAGGAAATGCCTTTACAGACGGAGAAGTCATGTCTGCCAGGAAAATGGGAACTATATGTCTCTGGTTTTACATTTGCATCATCATAGGGGCTTATTTCCCTAGGGCTGCCCAGGTCTCAGAGACGTACAGTCTCCCCCCCTTGGGACTGGTTTGGTGGGCATCACTCATCACTAAGCAGGAAGTGTTCCTGTCTGGAAATGCCTTTACAAGGGGATAGGGCACTGCAGCCCAGCAGCAGAGGATCTCTGCTTTGCATGCAGGTCTCAGGTGCATCTCCAGGTAAGGTGCATCTGCCAGACAATCCTGAGCTCAATGGACCCATGGGCTGACTTTGCCCAAGTGTCCCTCTCTTCTACACAGAGAGCCTTTGCAGGGTGGGGGTCACCTTTACCTTGCCCTCCTGGCCTCTAACTACAGGTGTGTGGCAGCGAGCTATGGTTCCTCAGTGGTGAGTAAAGAGCACTCTGTACATGCCCAGCTGCCCCATCTCCAGTAAATCTAGTGCTGAGGCCTGGCTCACATTAGTCTCTCCCCTCCCTCCCCCCCCCCCCCTCACACACACAAGCATGCCTTTCAGGAAATTGAGATGGTTCATTCCCACATGCAACTACACCCTCCTGATGTTATTGTGTGTGTGTGTATGTGTGTGGAGGTTTTCTGGATTTTCTTTCTTTGCAAAGAGAGAGAGAGAGAATTCGTTTTATTTTTCTGATCTGCACATTGCACAAAACAGTTTGGGGTTTGCAGCGCTGCAGAAAACCGGAAAGATTTAAAGCAGCACATTTTCACCCAGCCAGCCTCTGCCCACCCCTGCCTGGATTTCCCTGCTCCTGGTGTGGCTCAGAATACTAATGACTCCCCTCTTCTGTCAAAAGGGAGCAGAGTTTAGTGGTGGTGACGTGGTGGTGGGAAAGGGGGAGGAGCAATAAGCTTTCCAGACAGGTAAGGAAAACAAGGGAAAATCCCCTACGTGCTCCCCACCCACCCCACAATACGGCTGCAGTCTCCGCTGGTTCCATTCATACATGAAAACTGGGCGGTGCAAATGAACCCATGTTCATGAGTGTACAAGGGGAGTACATACAGAAGGGGGAGATTTAGATTTTCTGTATCTGGCATCCAAATGTCTTAAGCCCTGGCACCTTGGTGAAGTGGGGGGGGGGGGGGAGAGGGCACTTGAGAGAAATGGTGGCACACCAAAATCTTTGCCCCCAGACCAGGACTTGAATCACAAGTGGTGGTTGTTGTTTAAAAAATGAAGTTCTAGAGAAGACATAGAGGGGAGCCATCACTGGGCCAAAATCATTTGGGGGGGAGAGAATGGGGGTCATTGGGGATTTCTTTATTTGTCACTCAACCTCTCCCCAACTCCAGAATCCAAGCACTGCCCCAGACATCTAACTTGCAGACGCAGCGCTGTAACAAAACACCCCATTTCTCTAGAAGTGGGGTTCTCCGCAACCTCTCTGTATAACCTTAAAAATACCTCTGACATGCTGATGTCGTACAAAGAAGGGCAGATCTCAAATTGTGGAAGAAAAGGTGTGTCTATGTGGGAGTTTATAGACCCCGACTTTAACCCCTAATTTTAACCATATCCTATCTCCTCCCTGCGACCTTTTTAACGCCCCCACCCCCACGCTGTGGGGACCAGCATAAAATGTAAGGCAGCCCCTTCCATCCAATCGAACTGGGTTTCTCCTTCCGCAACCAGAAATACCAAAGCAGACAAGCAGCCCCTGGAACGCACGAAACAGAAAGGCTCCTGAGCTAGTACAGAGCGCATTTCTGTAGAGGGAGAGAGGGAAAAGGCTGCCCGGGTCAGAGCGAGGGGTGGGGCGGATGCAGGAAGAGAAATCCCCCCATCGCAGCCTTTCCAGATTCCGGGAGGGGGGAAAGGAAAGCAAAAGCGAGAAGGCACTCTGCTCATGCTCAGAGGCCTCTTTCCCACTCACTGTCGAAAGAGCCGCTCCATGTCCTTGATCTGCCTCCGGGAGAACTCGCGGAACTCGGTGTAGGGGCTGAAGACGCGGTGCTGGGCGCCGCCGCCGGGCGAGAGCTGCGCGGGGTCGTTGAGCTCGGTGCGCCGCTGCAACTTGGCGCTCAGCTCGCCGTCGGCGCCGCTGTCCAAGGCCGGCGGCTCGGGCTCCGGCTCGGCCTCCGGGTGGTGCTCGGGCGGCTGCGGCTGCTGCTCGGCTTCGCCATTGTGCTCCTCCACTTGCAAGCGGCGGCTCAGCTTGTCGGCCAGCTCGTCGGTGGCCATCGCGGACGAGAGGCGAGCAGCAGACGAGCTGATCCGGCCCGAGCGCGCCTCCTCCCGCTCGCTCGCCCGCCGCCGGCTCCGCCCCGACCCGCTGACTGGGCGCGCCGCGGCGCGGATGGGCGGCCGCCGGACGATGCCTGCGCAGGAGACGCCCAGACAGGCTGGCACGGCAGCAGCAGCAGCAGCAGCAGCAGGAGGAGGGGTTTTTTGCTAAGGCTTACTCCCGAGTAAGCCTGTAGGGAATCGTAGTGCAAGGAGGGAGAGAGGGAGGGGGGAAGCTGGGCTTGTGGGCAGCAGTGCTGGGGGGGATGAACTCCAATGCGTCCTCTGCGGTTTACTCCCGAGTAAGCGTGTAGGGGATCGCGGTGCATGGAGGGAGGGAGAGAGGGAAGGTAAGAGAGGGGGAACCCACAAAATCCACCAGGGCTTGTGAGCAGCAGTGCTTGGGAGATGGACAAAAATGTGTCCTCTGCGGTTTACTCCCGAGTAAGCGCGTAGTAGGGGATGGAGTGCAAGACTCTGGAGAGAGGGAGCTCCATCCTTGAATTCTCTGGGACTGCTTCCCTAGTAAACACGCACCCTGGGGTGCATTGCTTGGGAGTGATGGCTTTCTGTCAGGCATGCTCCCAAGTATATCTGCAAAGGATCCAGGTGCAAGATGGAGGGGAGCCCCACAGAACCCGCTAGGGCTTGTGGATAGGGGTCAGGCTGCAGTGCTTGGAGTGGGTGGCATTGCGTTGTCTTGGGTTTTGCTTCCCATAGTTGTGCAGTAATGAATTACCTCTTTGCAAGGCAGAGCATGCAAGGATTTGGGGGAGCTGCTGACACCCCACCAGGCTGATGAGGAGGGTTGCAGCATGGGGGGGGGTCAGGATGGAGGCAGGTCACAGCATCCCTCCATAGCTTCTTTGGAAGAGCGGGCTGGGCCAGAGCTGACACTCAAATGGGCTAAAGTGGCCCAATCTAGCCTGATCTAGCAGCTGCCTCTGTATAGATGGAACATCCAGGAAATCCTCTCCATCAGATCTTGGTCTATGTTGCAGTACCATCAAGGAGGGAATCTTCCTTCTTCATCACAGGCCTCAACCTTCACTCAGCAAGAATAACCAGCCACACCCCAGTAGGGCATTTGTCAAGATGATGGTGTTCAAGATCATCTGGAGGAAACCAGGTTGGCAAATCTCAGAGGAATGTCCCTTGCAATTCACAAGTGTCGGAGGTCATTTAAGAGCACGGGATGAGCTTGCTGTATCAGGCCAATGACCGATCTATTCAGCATCCTCTTTGGCTGACCAGATGCCCTGTGGGATGCAGCAGCAGATTTGTAGGAGATATTATCAAGCCAGCACCATCCGCTGACCTTTTCCTTCGTGACATTTGTACAATCTGTCTGGAGACTCGTCAGTGAGCATCTTGTGGAGTGGGGGGGGGGAGGTGGCGAAGATGGGGCGGATGTTAGTACGCAGAGATGTAAAACTGCTTACAAGCCCTGTCCGTGTGCTCCCCCCCCAAAAATTATTTCTTTTAAACTACAATGGAATCCTCAGTCCTGATTGTGAAACAAATTTTTTTTAAAAAATTGTTAAGGTAATTAATTGCTTGCAGAGTCATGGACTCAGTTTAAATACTTGAAAAATCAGTGCTTTTTTTGAGAGGGGCAGCTAAACATGAATGCCTCTGGCACAGCTTTCTAGCTTCCATACTCTAGTGCAGGATTCCGCAAGATTCCAGCATTGCAGGGGGTTGGACTAGATGACCCAGGTGATCCCTTCCAACTCTACAGTTATGTGATTTTTAACATGATACTTGTGGGCACAAAGGTTCCTGGATGATTGCCACCCTTTCTCACTTCCACTTTCAGCACAACGTGCTCCTGGAGGCTCAGATCAATTCTGCTGGAACCCATTTCCACTCGGAATTGTGGAACAAATGAAGTATCTGTGTGCTTTCCTTGCATTCTCTCTTACATGTCTCTCTGCAGGGAGAGAAGTGGCTGGAAGTATGCCCCCCCCCCCCGCACTTGCTCACCTGGTTATTTGGGGTGGGGGGCTGGATTCAGTGTGCTCTCCCTCATTTGCTGTCAAACATCTGAGTGGGAGCCAGCGATGGATGCCCTGTTAGTTTAGTTGATTAATTTACTGAATAATCAGATTAACGCCACAACAGACACCTAACTTCTAGGTAACAGAAAAAGCAAAGGAAGTAGTGTTAGCTTAATACAGTGGTACCTCGGGTTAAGAACTTAATTCGTTCTGGAGGTCCATTCTTAACCTGAAACTTTTCTTAACCTGAAGCACCACTTTAGCTAATGGGGCCTCCCGCTGCTGCCGCGCCACCAGAGCACGATTTCTGTTCTCATCCTGAAGCAAAGTTCTTAACCCGAGGTACTATTTCTGGGTTAGCGGAGTTTGTAACCTGAAGCGCCTGTAACCTGAGGTACCACTGTAAAGGTATTGCCCTACTATGGATTCTGGACTAATCCAGTTAAGACTACAATCTCCTCCTACGTGATGTCTTAAGTCCTGGGCCTGACAAAATGCAGACTTTGCAGCATCAACATCAAGAAAGCTTTCTGCTTATTTCCCTTTCTTCACTGCTTTTCCTGATGGAGAGTTCTGGATATATTGAAATCTTGCTTGCAGTTTTTATGATAGATGAGTATTTTGACTGGGTATTTTGGTGTTTTTCTAGATATTGAAGTCCGACGGATGCACCAGAACTACTCTGTAGAAAGCAGTTGAAGTCATCTGTGTGCACATTAGCATATCTTGCTGGGCAAGATAAAGCAAACGGCAAATTCAATAAGTAAGAATAACAATAAACCTTTTCAAGCGGCAGCAACCAAACTTGTACACACACAGTCTGTTCCAAATGTGGCCACATCATAGATCTAAATAAGGACATTTACATACAGTATTTTTATTATTTATTTCCAAATAATCCTTAACAGTAGCACAATTATACATGCTCAGAGGAGGCTGGCTGTTGAGCCTCTGCATGCATTACTGCTCTGGGCTTGCAGTCACCCTCTGCGGGGTCATTGTGGTCTCCACATCTGGAGTGGTATCAGTCTCCAATCACTGCAGATATGCAGCAGGGGGACAAACCCTCCTTCAAAGCCAGCCAGATACATGTTCTACTGTGGATCTGGGCATGCACAATGGGCTTTTTAGTGACATTAAGGCATGCGGTGGTAATGACCGTAGGGGGCTCCTTGGATGGGGAAGTATTTTTGCTGGGGGGGGGGACACACAAAACAGAGGCAGGCAAATTGCATTAAATTCTGCTTCGTCTATCCACTGTCTGTGACATCTGAGTTCTGATGAGCTTTCTCCTTTCCAGCTCAGCTTCTGTTTCCGCTGGAATCCCCTGCAGCAGTCATAATCCTCCGTTTGTGACACAGGAGCCTTTGCTGTGCAAGGGATTATGACGTCCCAGCGCTGGCATTCTTAATACTGATTGCCCTGGCAGAGCTGGGTCACGCAGGAGAAGCGGCACTGCCAGCCTCAAGGGTTCAAAAACATAGTTTAGGCTGTTTGTGCATGATGTCCTTATTTGACAGCGACAGCACTGATTTTTTAATGCTCGTCTCCAGAGAAATCTCTCTTTTGTCTTTTTGTATCCCTTGTTATGCTTTTGTTAGTGTGTCAAAATAAGACAGGGCATTAAATGCATCCTTAGAAAGTGCATTGAAATAAAAATCGTAAGTGCAGAAGGGGAGATTTTCATTGGGGCTTAAAAAATAAATAAAATTAATAATAAATACACAGGGGTGCCATTTTCTTTGGGACCACAGTGCATATGGAGGGGAAGTTTATGTCTTCCCTCCCCAGCTGGGATCCCAACAACCCACCCACCCCTGGTTCCACTATTAGCCTTAAAGTAAAAGTCCCCTTTCCTTCTTCTTGTGGGGAAAGAACATAGGCACTTAGGAAACTGCCTTTACACTGAATGAGGCCTTCGGGAGAAATGTGCTCTAAAATGCTGACCATTGTTTTGGGTGCACACTTAAAAACAATAGCTGCAAATTGCTGTGGAAATGTGGAGAACTGAACTTAACAAGAACGGAACTGAAAAAATGAGAAACTGAAATATGAAATTGACATATTTCTCCATCTCTGTGCTGGAAACAAGCCTTTGATAAGGCATTGTTATGAGTACTGCCCTGAGGTGCCCTGAGGGTTTTTAGCATTGCCACTCCAGCCCTCTGGAATCAGTTGCCAATGGAAAGGGGACAAGTGCCAGGTGTTTTTGACATCTATTGGAGATATTTTTGTTTAAGAAGACTTTCCCTGAAGTATGGCCTAGTCATTTTACGGAATTAATTGTACAACTGTAGAGATAGTATTATTGCTTTTAGGTAATTTACTATGTAATCTTTTGTAGTCTATCTTGGTTTTATTATACATGGGTATGGTAACTTTTGGTTGCAAAACAGTTTAGGAATCTGCAAATAAAAAGTAAAAAATCCCATTTGGACTTGTGCAAAATGCTCACCCCTGTAATCGTACAGCTTGATCCCTTTGCAATCGTGGCAAACCAAGATTTGTACCCACACAGATCTGAGTCCAGATGGAGACGTGCTCTTCTAAATGATGGCTTTCTGGATTTCACAGAATGTTCATAACTTGGGCGCTGTATTTTTGAGATTCCTGGCAATATGCATTATTTGGTTAGCTTTGATTTGTGCTTGTTGCTGCCTATTTTGACAACACCGAGGACGGTAACAGGTTGGTTCCACATGGCAGTTCTGGAGAGTCAGTGATTTCCTAAGAAAACAAGCCCCCCTGTCTTCATGATAGGCGGCCAATCTGGATGAGTGGGGGATTTTATTTTATTTTATTTTATTTAAGGATGGTGGTTTAATCTGTTTTGATGGATGATTGGGAGTGGTGGCAGTGAAAATGGGAAGAAAACCCTTTTCTGTAATTGAAAGTGTGAAGCTTTTCATTAACGTAACAGATTGTTTTATGGATGGCGGAATTATCAGAGAACATTTTGAATGGTATTAGAAGAGCAAAACTCATCTACAGCAAAAGAGGGAGATGATGTCAACGTCTCACTTAGAGCCTCAAGACGCAGATGCCAGGAGTTGGCTGCTGGCAAGGTCAGCTTGCGGAATTGCTGGGAACTAACGGGGGCTAGCAAACGGTTATTTTTGGAGGGTGTAATTAATGCTAACGGAACATGAACAAATTACTCCAGAATTTCTACTGGGAAGATCTGATGCCAACCAGTCTTCGCAAAACAGATGGGGATGGCTGTTGCAAAATGTTCCGAGGCAGAGGAGACGTGCAAGGTTGTGTGCTGTCCTGAAATAAACCCTTGTATATTGCAGAAAGAATGCAGATGTAGCCAAAGGGGCTCTGGAGTAAACCAGAAAGGTTCTTGGTTATCAGCACATCTGTATGTAAAACATCCTAATGATTTCTCCCAGGAGATCAATTCCCCTGGTCTTTCCCTGGGCTTCCCCCAACTGCGAAGGCAACAGTTATCAGTGACACAGTTCCATCTTTTATATGTGCTTTGTATGCCACATGTCTTTTATGGTGGTACCCAGGTGGTCTCCTGTCCAAGCACTGACCAGGATAGGAACACAGGAAGTTAACCCCTTCCACCTTTTGCAAAGTTTAGGAACATGGGAAGTTTCCTTATACCAAGTCACACTGTAGATTCATCTTGCTCAGGATTACCTACAATGGTTGTGGCCAATGCTTTTTTGGGGGCGGGGTATGCAAGGGTACGCATAGCCCTAAACATTTTGTGAATCTTTGTACTTTTGTCCATTTACTGTATTTATTTTTCCTGATTTGAACTATAAAATGGTGATTTTCTGGAGTCAAAATAAGAGTACCCCTAAATATTTTTTAAAGAAAAAAAAAGCACTTGTTGTGGCTCTTCAGGGTTGAGGACAAAAGACTTTCCCAACTTTATGTAGAGATGCCTCTGAATGAAAAACTTTCCCTTTGTAGGACTTACTAAAACTCTGTTGACTCCAGATCAGCATTTAGCCAACATTCAAAGCTACTCCTTTGTGAGCTTTGTGCTTGGTATCTCCTGTTTTTGCTAGCTGTGGTCCTGGTCATCTGCTGTCTAACTTGGTGCCTTTTCCCATGCTTGGCCGAAATACTCCCGCAAACCTGCGTCTAAGATGGGAGGCAGATTTGGAAGAGACCTCAAGGATCATCTAGCTCAAACTTCCCACCATGCATGCATGCATGCATGTATAAATAAATAAATAAATAAAATCTGTCAAATGATGATGTACAAAAGAACCAGGTCCACGATTCCAAAAGATGGGATTCCAGATTGGACAAAAGGTTGCATCCAACCAAGTCCTACTCAAAAGTAACACCCTGAAATTCATGGACCTAGGTTAGTCATGACTACCGCCATCAATGGGTCTACTTTGAGTAGGACTAACACTGGATACAATCCACCTCTCTTCCCTCCCCCACAAAAAAACCCTGTTACAGGTGTTGGAAGATCTTAAGAATTTATACATAATTTTGAGTTGAGTCTCTATACATTTCTCGTAATCAAGATACAATGTACCATATATGAGTATCATCTGTACAAATAAGTCTATACATATACATATATGTATATAAATAAATTCTGTATAATAAGACACCAGGTGTTTTATGCAATGTTGTAGCAGCATCTTCTATTTACAAGCTTAGACAAGGAGCTGGCCAGAATCTTCCTTCTCTGTCGCTTTCCTTGGGTAAGCAGAATTTTTCCTACGCAGAGGTGCTGCAGTGCACTCGTTTCTTACAGGCTGCTCCTGGCCCCGCAACCACCTGCTTTTCAGGGAATGGTTTCTTAGGGGCTGCCGTCTGCAGACAGAGAAGGGAAGATACAGAGCAAAACGCATGTGTGTGCTTCTACATTTATACTTTAGCAAAAACGGCGAGTCAAATGCCTGTCAAAAACCAGCTTGCAGGGATAGGGGCAAAGAGCAACCGAGTAGGATTGAATTCTCCACAAAGGGTAACTCGAAGGGTTTCAGTCCTGCTTTCTGCAAGCTCTCAGCACACCAGTGACTTCCCTGTGGATGTACTCAAACCAAGCAGGGTTAAACTCTCGGCCCATCATCAGATGAACTCAGGGATGGGCGTACCAGCAGGCTCCTCCCGGGGAAAATGCTCACACCCCCAAACCAAGCAGGACCAAAATCCTTGCCTATCAGATGATGTGCGAGGAGCTCGATCTTGCTGCTGCATTCCTACCTGCCCCACACTGGATATCACATATGACGCCAGTTGTGGGGCAAGTGGTGTGGTTTGGGGAAAACAGCCTGGTGGGCCAAGAACACACAAAACAAAGTTGAAGGCTTTCTGAAAAAGCAAGCAGGTTTCCACCAATGATATCCCTGCTCTTCAGGACCTCCCCCTCCCCACTTATATTATCCAACTATCTTCATTGATGTCTTGTCGGCTAAGAGGCACTCTTACTACACTGGCCGGGCAATTTCCTACCTTGCTATCCCTGAATTTCAGAGTGCAGGCGTAACATGACGAAATCTCACTCTTCCTCTCCTCTAACTGATTCTAGGGTGGAAACAGCAAGGAACAAATGGCAAATCTCTCTCTGGCAAAGCAACAGAGCTAAGAAACAATGCAGCCATTGCTTTTCTCCGAGCTGGGTTGGTTGAGTGCGCTGGAATAAGTCTCTGTGTTTTCAGTTAAACTGGCAGGGATGTAAGTCAGTGAAGGACTGCAGCCTAAAGCAATTAGGAATGTACACTTGTGTATATAATTGTCACCAAACTCAGTTTGCAAGTCAAGCCCCAGCAACCTGCTGCCTTTAATAAGAGAGAGAGATGCCCTAACAATACTCCATCTCTAGCATCGGGGATTAGGACAGAACTCGATGGTGTGTGACTATGGGTTTCTCCAAGTACAGGGATTTCTCATTCCTTGCTCCTAAGTGATGCCTCCAAGTCTGTTCACCCTACAGAAATGCAGAAAGAGAAAGGCTGCTTCCATACTAAGGTCTCCTTAATGCTGTGGAGGAGATGCTTTTCAGCAGTCAAGCTGAACGTGGAAAGAAAATGGCACTTAAGATAGCGCCAATAGATCTGGAAATGTCTATCCTGGTGGCCAAGATGCTTCTATCATGTTCGTTCACAAGTAAGTTCCATTCTGCAAAGGTTGCCTGCAACTTAAATTAAAAGCTTTCCCTGCTTGCGTTGTTACTCACTCCCTGGTTCAGTGCAGCCCTCAGCAGCACTTTCCCAGTCAACTGGCACTGCAGTTACATTTTAAAAGGAGGGTGGTCATCGCAGATCAGGAGAGAGACACAGAATGCAACATATTGGTGATGGCATTGTACGGCTTTTCTGCAAAAAATGACTGAAAGGGGGGTAGTAATTTCAGCTGAAACAGCTAGTGTAGACAAGGCAGTTCTGATTGTAGCAGAGTGCTTTACATGCAGAAGGTCCCAAGCTCAACCCCTGACATTTTCAGGTAGGGCTAGGACAGAGCCCTGTCTGACACTTTGGACAGCTGCTGCCAGCTAAGGCAGACAATACAGAACTAGATGGACACATAATATGATTTGGCATACAGTAAGCTTCCTTATTGGGATGTGGGTGGCACTGTGGGTTAAACCACAGAGGCTAGGACCTGCCAATCAGAAGGTTGGTGGTTCGAATCCCCGCAACGGGGTGAGCTCCCATTGCTTGGTCCCCGCTCCTGCCAACCTAGCAGTTCGAAAGCACGTCAAAGTGCAAGTAGATAAATAGGTACCGCTCCAGTAGGAAGGTAAACGGTGTTTCCGTGCACTGCTCTGGTTCGCCAGAAACAGCTTAGTCATGCTGGCCACATGACCCGGAAGCTGTACGCTGGCTCCCTCGGCCAATAAAGTGAGATGAACGCCGAAACCCCAGAGTCGGTCACGACTGGACCTAATGGTCAGGGGTCCCTTTACCTTTAAGCTTCCTATATCCTACAGTGTGCTGCTGAATGGTAAGACAACCTGTTGCATAGTGGCCTTAGCTGGCATTGTCTTGCTTAGTGGGCAGGTGGTCTACAGACTGGGCAGAGCAACCCACATGCCCCTGAAACTGAAAATCAGATGGCGGCTCGTGCAACCAGGAGGATCCCCAATCCTGATACTCGTGGCCATGGAAGACAAGCAGACCAGGAGAGTCTTCCTCTCCCCAAAACTCAACCTTACATTTAAGCACTAGCCTGGATGCCATAGGCGACCAGGGGTAGCATGTGGGTGAGCACACAGAGTTCCATGCAGAAGAGTGAGGGGCTGGCAGGAGAATGTTCCATCCCTCCTCTACAGCCAATGTGGAAACCAAGTGGGATGCTAGGGGGAAAAAGCCCCTTCCTTGGCACCCAGCAGTACACAGCTCTCCATTACCCTTTCTGCGGGGAAGTAGTATCTTTTTCTGCAGTCTAGGAACTTGATGGGGGCGGGCTTACTTACAAGGCTGCTTGAACTAGCTTCTGTGCAAAGGGTCCCTATGTGTAAAAGACTTTCTCTGTCCCTTCTGCCTCCTGCCCCCAATTGACTACATTCTGTTCTCCTTTCGCCCCGTGAATGAAGCTGAGCTGGATTCTCCCCCTGGGATGATGGCGACCCTTCAAGATTTGGCCCTACGGGGATGACACACACACCTTCCCCATTGCTCAGCTAGTTCTCCTCCCCAAGGGGGGAGCATAATACAAACCCAGCAGCTGCCTGGAAGATGCTGTCAAACGACACCTGCCCAAGTGCAGAGGTTGCTAAACGGCCTTCACACCAGCAGTGTAGCTGTGCAGAGGTGGCGCTGTGGATCTCTGTTACCTACCTTATGCTGTTTGAGAGCCCTGTTCAGCTTCTTCTCCTGAGTCAGCTGCAATTTAGTCCTCTCCAGAGCTTCTTTCAGCAAAGCCTTCTCTTCAGCTTCTCGGTAGATCTTGTCAGCCAATTTGGCCAGCTCAGACTGGCAGGCTTGCAGAGTCTGCTTGTTTGTCCTGTGCGATGAGACAGACAGGGTAGCTGGAAGTTGGTGTGTTGCAAACCACATTATAAAAGGGAAACATCACTCTGAAGCTTACAATAAGTGAAATCTGCAAGTCATTAGAAGTTACTAACCAACAAAAACTTAGTAACCAGTGCTTGGAATTACCAAAAGCACTCCTGCTTGGTCACCTACAGGAACTCTTTACTCGCCTATAGACAATGTTCAGACATGAGTCTATATTTAACTGCACTAAGGACACCGCTGAGTGGATGGTAAAGAAACACCCAGAAAAAATGAATACATGCCACCACCCCTCATAATAAATGGAATGAGCTTCAATTATGACAAATTTATCAAGCTCTACCTTATCTATTTCATTTCGTTTCTGAATCCCTTTCCATGAAACAGTTCAAAATTAACAGAAACATGATAAAATCATTAATTAAAAAATGAAGAATAAAAATATATATAAAAATAATTTCAAATCCAATACAGACGCAGACTGAGTTAATTAAGAGTCTCCCCTTAATTAAAGGGCTGGTGCCATGCCATTTTTATTGCAATCATCTCTTTTTTAAAAATTTGACATAATATATATATATATATATAGAGAGAGAGAGAGAGATAAAGAGAGAGTTTTAATTCCATTAATGTTTAGTTGTTTTTGAATGACTGGTTTCCTGCTCCCCTATGTTTTTAGCTGTTCTTATTTTATCTGTAAGCTGACTTGAGTCTGTCAAGGAAAAAGGCGGGACATAAATCAATACAAAAGGCTCTTTGAAAAAGAAACGTGCCCAAAAGACAGTGTGTGCGCACGTCACCTTTGTACCTGAACTGCCCGACGTCCCTTTCGTACTCTTTCAGCAGTGACTCTTTCCTCTCGAGGCGATCCTTGAGCTTCCTGATCTTGTCGAAGAGCAGCCCGAGGTCCTTCTGTCGTCGCACCCCGAGCTTCTCCCTCTCATCGTAAGGAAGGTGCTTCACAGTCTGCATCCCCGTCAGCTCCTTGACGTTCACCAGGTTGGCGAGATCCTGGATCAGGTTGAGGTACTGGAGGGAAAGAGCAGGGAGCAAACTATTGGCGAGAATGGCATGCTTTCCCCTAGCTGGAAAAAGAACCCCCACTCTGAAATCAAGCAGATGTCTTCGCTTTGCATTACCACTGAAGCTGCAGAGCTAAGCGAGCGACTCACTTGTGTTCCTGATTCACCCACCTGTAATCCATAGGAGGGCTATGATCAGGGTACCTTTTTCAGCCTGAGGGCCGTACTCCCTTATGGGTAACCTTCTGGGGGCCACATGTCAGCGATGGGTAGGGCCAGAGGCAGAATTGGGTGCAGACACAGATATGACTCTTACCCTTGTTATGTCAGAGGTTTCTACACACAGCAGACCCTACATACATCTCCCTGTATAGTCCACCAAGGCAGACATACTTGAGCCAGAGGAAGGAAGTGGAGGTGGCCTGGCAGGAGTTCAGGTAAGAGAAGGCCCCCCGAGTCCGAGGTTTCTCAGCCCTGATGCAAATGAAGGTCAGTGTCAACTTCTGGCACCTTTGGGAATTTGCTGAAGCCAAGCTGCCCTGGAAGGACATGCCCAGCTGACCCCAAGCCATGGTGGTAGAGGATGATTCTGGGCATTGTGGTAGATTTAAAACAAACTTTTGGGTTGCTCACACCCACGTCCTGCAGCCTGCAATGCGGCTGCCTGCTGGCAGTCTTGCCACCATGGCAAGGGTAAGCCTGCTGAAGGCAGGGGATGGGGTGGGTACTTGAGGGCACTTGCTGATGGGCGGGCTCAAACCTGACACCATCGCTGATGTAAGCGTATGGTAATAACAGTATTTGTAGCACGCTCTCTTGGGAGCACATCTCTGCCCCTAGACACAGATCAGGAGAGGACTGCATGCTGTGATGTCCTCTGCAACATAAAGCCCCCCCAAGTACTTTAACACATTCTTCATTTTCATACCATGTTCTCACTGAGGTCTAAAGCGTCAGCCATTTCCAGCTTCGCAGTCCTCTCTATGGTC
The DNA here is from genome assembly GCF_951804945.1 of Podarcis cretensis. NCBI lineage: Eukaryota > Metazoa > Chordata > Lepidosauria > Squamata > Lacertidae > Podarcis > Podarcis cretensis. Next base: position 68,562,919 of record NC_137177.1, read on the forward strand.
AAGTTGGGATCTGTTCTGGAAACACTGCTTTGAAGCTGGGAGGGTAAAGGAAATAGAATCATAGCATTGTAGCGTTGTGGAAGAGACTCTAACCCCCTGCAATGCAGGAATCACACCTAAAGAATCCATAACAGATGACTGATCCACTCTCTGTTTAAAAACCTCTAAGGAAGGAGAGTCCACCACCTTCTGAGGGAGCCCATTCCACTGCCAAACAGCTCTTACTGTCAGAAAGTTCTTCCTAATGTGAAATAATGTATTCTGAAATATTCAGAATAGATTATCGAGGTGGGAGCTACGACCAAAAAGACATCAACAAATATTCTTCCTTCCTTCCTTTCATGACACGTTTTCTAAAGAAAGCATCACCAGGGTACCGTGCATTGTTCAGTTTACCTGATTAGCATCCGCTGCTGTCATCAGGGTTGTCACCTGCTCCTTCTCTGTTCTTTCATCTCCCTTCTCAGCTGGGCCTTTTTTAAGCACTCTAAGTGGCTCTCCAATTCTCTCTTCAAAACCTGAGAAAGAGAAGTCATCGTACTGTGCCACTTCCCGTTTCATTTGAAACTCACATTAAACACGTTTTGCACGGGATGAAAGATTCCGGGGACAGAGGACGAAGACTATGGGGTGGAGTGCTTGGGACTAGGGCAGGACAGGCCCAGGCTCAAATCTCTGCTCAGCTGCGAAGCTCACATGGTGATCTGGCTAGACACTTTCTATCTCACATGAAACTCAAAATTCAACTGGAGAAGTGGTGAGCAGGTGTTCAATCCTTTACACACACACAGTGGCAATTCATTAAATTGCTCTCTTTCTATTAATTCACAGAATGGGTGGTGGATGCCAGTGGTGGGTGCAGCCAGAGGCTGAAGGGGGTGGAGCAACAAATGTGAATTTTTACCTCTTTGAGTATCTGCAGACACTTGCACCGTTCTCTCTGTTCTCCCCCCGGGCAAGCAAGGAGCATTATTAGACTTCAAAGACTCAGTCCCACCAAGCAAAATTACTCAAGAGGGTGCAAAGCAGGACTGGTGAGGGGCATAGCTTGGGGAGAAGGGGTGTTGCTGGGGAGCATCCCAAGGGCCAGATAGAGGCTTGGAGGGCCACATTTGGCTCCTGGGTCTGAGGATCTCCACCCCTGCTATAGAAGTTTCTGACACAAGGATATGGTGATGTCTATTCTGGGTCCCTGGAAGAGCCCACAGAGCAAGGCAGGTGTTGCAGTGCTATGAAGAACTCCTCATGAGCAACTCCTCATGAGGTGGAACTTAGCCCTTTTGAGCATTTGTACCTGAATTTAAAGGCATGTAGTAGCTCCGCTAACAAGCTACTTGTGACCATGTGTGTGTTTTACACTAGACCTGTGCAGGTGTTTGCAGGAGAGAAGTCTTATAGCAATGCTTGATTTCTTACTGCTGTTTCTCAGGTACCCAAATTCATCCCACAACTTGCAAAAGCTAACTGCACAAATCACTGCCTGCAAGCGCTCCATGAAATGTAGCACTCACCCAATGGGTGACCCCTTTCTAGCATTCTGACTCTTTGCCGCAGCTCAGCCAGGGCGCCTTTCTGGCGACTGATGATTTCCTCGTGTCTGGAGCCTTTGCATCTTGCTCCCAGATCAGCCAGGCTCACGGATGATACCTGAAGGAAACAGGCTCAGGTTAATAATTCTCTTCTGAGGCAACAAGCTGATAAGGGCTCCCTCTGGGCAACTCGCTTCCATGTGGATTCCTCAATGCAGAAATTACAAAAGGCGCTACATGAAAAGGGGAAGAAGGTCACCCTCAAAGAGTTCCATTTTTTAAAAACGGGGAAGTAGTTCTCTTGCATCAAAATGCCTTGGCAATGTTCCAGCTCATAATATAGGGAACAGAGACTGACAGAAACCTCAGGGCACCATCTTGATTTTACAACATCAGCTAAGCTTGGTTCCTGTTTTTTATCTTTCCTTATCTCTGCAATTCTCCCCCCTCCCTCCATTCTGCATGCACACACATTTTTTTCTCTCCCTTAAACAAATCCTTTGCTCTCCTATTAGATCTTCTGAGCGCCCATTTATTTTTTACCTAGTTTATCAAAGTTTTCTTTTTAAAAATTCCAAATAGACACATTTTTAACAAAGCAGAGGCGTATTATTGATTTTATAGTGTTACCGGAAAAATCGGAGGGCTCCCTTGGACAAAAAGTAAAGACACCAACCAGAGTAAATTGAAGCAAATCAGCAGCCTGTAGGCTTGGTCTTTATTGAAGAAAGACTGTCGCGACAGGGTGCTCCCCTCACTTGCAGGTGAGAGGAAAGACACAGAAAAATGGTGTGCAAGACCTTATAAAAACTCTTGAAATTCCCCTCCTCTAGGTCAAGCCCACCCCCAGAAACATCATGCATACATTACAGAAAGGAGGGGTTGAGGGAGGAGTTGTAGTGGTAACCTGAGTGTCCTGTCACCTGGCTGGTTCCCTTCTCTCCCCCTCCCCATGAGTCACTTCCAGGAGACAAAGGGGAGTTGGCAGTTTCCTGCCCCCTGAGGGAAGATCTGATGATTGTCCTTTGTTCCAGTCCGTGCTGAATCCACTCCCATATGCAAGTTCTTTGTGATCTTGATCGTCTTCTGTCTGGCATAGCAACTGGGCAGGGCTCCTGTGGATGTGCTGGGATGGTGAAGGGATTATGGCTGCCCTGTATCAAACCTTCCCCATTTTGTAGTCCTTCCTTCATGGAGTAAAATAAAAGTGGAACAGTGCAAAACCGATGTATGGTTGATTTTCTATGAATTTATAACAGAAGCATAGCGTATGTAGTGTGTGAGTGTGAGTGTGTGTGAAGTTTGTACAAACTGAAAGATTGGGGTGGGGGGGTTCCTGCTACATAGGTATACAGTTTTTTAAGTTTTCAGAATTTGAGTATACAAATGGAAATAGTTTATAATATGTTTTGTATACAGAAATTATAGTAATGAACGAGTTAAATTAATATGTGTATATATATATATTTCTCTGTCCTTTTAAAAAATCAGAGTAAGAAACCCCAGAGTCCACCCTAATCCCCCAATGAAGAGGAACTATTCTTGTCCAAATTGCTTAGCAGACACAGCTAATTAGTTACTGCTACATATGGCCCAGAAAAGACTTTGAAAATTCGCTCCTGGCTTTCCTTAGGGTGGATAAAACTGTTATTTTCAAAGGACCTAGGACCATAAAACCACTCTGCTTTGTGTGCACTTGTGCAAGTATTTGTGAAATAAAATGGGAGCGCCTGAGCACGTCCCTTTTTATTTTCTCCCACAAGCTGCCTTTCCAACTCTAATGAGCAATTACAATCACACTTAGCAGTTAACAAGACTTCACATTTTGCAAAGCGCTATAAAAACATTTGCCGGTTACCTATCACAACATGCCTGGATGATAGGTACTTAATGAGAATCAAGTTACATAGGACAGGAGATAAATGTTATGGAGATAAAAGTCATGTGCTGTTGCTTGAGCTGCTGGGGGTTGCCTCCTCTTGGCGAACAATCCTGCACCAGCTCCAGGGAGGTTCTGTTGGACAGAACAACAGGCTTCTGGGTCCTGCTCCATCCACCCAAGATGAAGAAGTTCTTTGTCCAGTTCAACTGGGCTTCACAGCAGCTGTACTGGAACCCTAATGCTGCAGCATCAATGGCAGTTACTTGTACTAGCAACACGGACAGGGCTGGTTCCTATTACTGGAGCTGAAGGGCAAGCTGACCTACCTACTGTGCAAAGGCTCTGTGTTTCGTGTCTTCACCAGATGGGAAGACAGCAGGCTGAATGAATGCAAAGTGCCACATGAATACCAGAGAGTGGTTAAGCTACGACATGACCAATCTGCTCCCCTGAGCAGCTATCAGTTTACAGGTAAGGGCTTGCACAACCTGTTAACAGTGCAAGTGGTAGCCCCCGGTTCAAATCTCAACTCTCGCTAATTGGCTGTACGCAAGTCACTAGCACTCAGTTTCAACAGTTCCATCTGCAAAGGGATAATAAGATGGCTCAGTGTGCAGGATCGTCATAGGTTGCGAAAGAAGGGCTTTGCACCTTTATACAATATGTATGTGTGCTCGTGTATTTTGCCTCACCATCCCCACTACTGACTTCCTGTTGCTACTCACGTTTTTTAAAAAAAAGTGTCCCTGGATTCATTGAAAAAAAATCTGGTGACCATAAATTAGGCCCCCAATTTGGCCAAGCCTTGCCCACTTGCTCTGCACCTTACACCATATATAATGCAGGGAAAAGACAGAGCTGGTTTACACTGACTGGCAACAACACTAAAAGACTTCAAACAGAAGCATTTTCTAGCCCAACTTCGAGGTGCCAGGGACTGCACATGCAACCTGTCACGTTCCAAACAGGCTGCCTCCCTTCCCTGAATATTAATGAGACCGTGTAGGTTATGTGAACGCTCATCGTTAGGATCATCGCTTGGTGAGATTTGCGGGGTCTCACTTAGTCAGGCTCTGGGTACGCTGTCATTTTTCTAGGTTACAATGGATCATTACAGGCACAAAATGACATTTTGGCAATGCTGACTCATTCAACAGCTTTAGAGCAATTAAAAATAAAGAGCATCTTCACTCATTTTGTTTGCTTCCAACAGGCACAATTCTTTTGGAGCAAGATGTCATGGTCTGGTTGGACACAGAGGAATTATGGGAGGAACCAGCTGGGAAAACCCAAGGGAAAAAGGCTCCGAGCCTGGGGATTGGCGGTGGCATGATGATGAATGGTCAGGGGGAGAAAATTGGGAAGAGGTGCTGTAAGCTGAAGAGGTAGCAGGGCTTAGTGAGCCGGGAGAGTTTGTAGCAGAGAAAAGTCCAGAATCAGAGGCAGAAGCTGAAGCAGGAGAATGGAAGGAGGGAGGCCAAGCGACAGAGATGAGTCACGCTGGAGAAGAGTCATGAGGGTCTCCCCTTTGTGCTGTGACAAGCTCCCCTCTCCTCTGGTCTCCCAGAACCAGAAGAGGCATGAAAAGGGTGGAGGGGACTATGTCTGCATGCAGGTGCAGTCTCTGGTTCCCTGGAAAAGCCCTGGAGGGAACTTAGGTGATAAGAGGTGGGGACTTTCAGTCTTGACAACTGATTTTCATAGAGGAAGACCACCGAGAATGAGCTGCTGTGCTCATTAGGCCTGACACTCAACCATGTCTGTGACACAAGGGTGGGGAACCTCAGCCCCAGGGGCCAAGTCATGCCGCCCTCTTCCCAAGCCACATCCCTCCCCACTGACAAGGAACTCCTGAAAACCTGCCCACAAAGGAATTCACCTTTGGGCCAAAAAGAGTCCTCCACCTTTGTCCTGCTGGCACAGAGATGAGCAGTTGGAACCAATCAGCCATGTGGCTGTTTCAAGACAAGATTCCTGACCAAGTTCAATCCCTAGCACACCAAATTTGGGCTAGAAAAGACCCCTATCTAAAACCTTTCAGCACTGGTGAGTGTAGACCAGCTCCACCTTATAGCTGCCTGACACCTGACATTGTATATACGGCGTCAGGGTAGAGTAGATGGGCAAGGCTTAGCCATACGCCCCGTGGGTTGGAGGTTCTCCACTGCTGGTGCAGACAATACTAATTGGACTCGTAATTGGACTCTGCTTACAGATCTCCCTGTGTTCTTTACAATGATCCTGAAAGCTGAGCCATCTTATTATCCCCATTTTACAGCTCACCGCAGTCAATCTGGTTGACAGGCCTTTGGTGCCCCAAGTCTTCTGCATCCATGTTCCCAGCGCATTGCTCTGAAGGCAAATAGCAGGTGCAGGAGAGTTCCCCACCAGTACTACCAGAGTGCTCCGCAGTGTTCCCTGCTTCGAGTGCCACTTGCCTCCTTGCTTGTGGGGGCTTCGTCTGGGGTGGAGGACCTTGTCTGCACGCTCTTGTGCTGCGCAATTTTCTTGGGCTCATCTGCCTTTTCCTTCCTCTCTGTCACCAGCTCCTGCAGCTTCCCTCTGATGTTCCTGCACTCCAAAAAGGAAGAGGGGAAGGAGGAGGAGAAGTTGTTGCTAAAGGACAATGATGGGTGGTGGAGACCAAGCATCTAGTGAAGAACAGAGGTTAGGAGGAAGCAGTAGAGTCAACCTACTGGCTGAACAAGCCCAACAACATCTACTGGGTCTGGGACCAGCTTTCTATAGGCTTTTCCATCCCTTCTGACTCCACTTTTTAAAATTAAGATATCAAGGGGCTACAGCTGGGACCTTCCACCTGTACTGCCAAAGCTACCACCATCACCAGGAAAGTGTTTTTAAAACACATGGTTCTGGTGCGGCTGTATTTAGTGCAGCCCATCCAAGGGAGGCCCCCCCCCCCCCCGGACTTGCAGGAATGGTCTCACACCAGAGATCAGTCTGGCATAGTGCTAAGAGTAATCAGGCTGGGACTGAGGAGACATGGGTTCAAATACTCTGCCACAAAACTTGCTGGGTGGCCCTGGGCTAGTCACTATCTCTCAGCTGAACCAACCTCATAGGGTTGTTGTGAGGGCAGGTCTGAGAGGGAACCATCAATGTTGCCTTGAGCTCCTTGGATGAAAAGTGTGATACAAACAAGCCCCCTACCTTAATTCTTCGCTTTGTGCTTTGAGGTCTGCATCTTTCTGGTCCACAAGCTTGGACATCTCAAAGAGTTTCTCTCGAAGCTGGTTGAGTTCGTGGGCTTGGCTGTGGACAAGACGCCGTTTCTGCTCTAGCTCCATCTTCTGTTTTTCACTGAGTTCTCCTGCACAAAGGGAGTTCGGAGTAGTTTTGGGCTATATTAGCTGTAGATCCTATAGATTTACATGATGGCTGGGGTGGATGGAAGTTGGAGGTCCAACATCTGGAGGGCCAGAAGTTTGCCACTCCTGATGCAGACACTCACACCCAGGAACAGGAAAGACAGAGATGATGAACTATGACCAAACTTTCAGTACCTTGGCCCAATACACCTAAGAGGGCTTCACTTCCTAGCCCTGACTCGGAAGAGGGGGATTGCACTGTGGGCTTCCACAATACTTTTCATTTTCTCTTTCCTCTGGAACATGCGACCGTTCACCTTCTGTTTTTGTGCTAACTTTGTGCAATGTTACACCTGCAGCAATTTTAACACTAATCATGGTTAGTTTCAAACCTGGGTTTACAACCTGGGGATGCACATATTCTAGTGCGAACTGGATTAACATTGGTGTAGATGAAACATCGACAAAAAGGAAGAAAAAGGAAGCTCTGTGCATGATAAGGGAGGAGGAAGCATTGTGTGAGCTGATAGGTGCTCCCACTTTCTCCTAACTAAACTTTGGATATTAGAAACTTGGTCTCCATAGGGGCATTTGTTCAATGAAGGAAGATCTTCTTTAAAAGCATCTCTGTGTCGCATTAGCACAGCAAAGGATCCTAGCGCCATTTACAGTGTTGGCTCTACCACAGAGGTGGGCAAGCTGCAGCTCTCTAGATGTTGCTGAACTCCAGCTCCCATCAGGCCCAACCTGCATGGCCAAAGCTCAAGGGCTGATGGGAGTTGGAGTCCAACAGTTTCTGGAGAGTCACAGGTTGCTCACCCCAAATCTATAAATATGGAACTCCCTCTTCTCAAACACTTTTCAAGCTGTAGGCCCCTATGCATGCTTGCCAACAAAGTAAAAGCAAAGCATCATAAACAAACAGCAACAGGGCCATCATGCACCATAAAAACTGGCACACATTTTATATATGTATTTGCTGCAGCCCAGACAAAGGAAGATACTTTCCCAGCAGCATCTTTCCCTGTATTAGCAAGCAGAAATTCGGTCTCTGATTGAACTGATCCACTGTCCCTTTCTATTAAGGTGTTCCAGTTTTTTAGTTCTTAACAGTGCAATCCTATGTTTGGCTGAGTTTCACAGGCCTTGCTCCCAGATAGGTATGGACAAAGCATTCTTGGTGCGATCTGGGTGTTTTAGACTATAACTCCCATCAGGTCCAGCCAGCTGGGAGTTGTAGTTGGAAAACATCTAATAGGCTCCAGGCTGAGGATAGAAGGGAAGGTGGTACAAAACATATTAAGTTACGTGATGCCATTTCACAAACCAATCACATCAGACACCCTGGCTCTGGCTTCTGAGAGTTCCTTCTTTAACTCTGAAATGACAGCCTGGTTGGACACGATTTCATGCTTTGCAGCTGCTAATCCTTCCCTGAAGTTTGTGAAACAAAAATGAAGAAGCAAAAAATTCAGTCTGAATAACGCAGCTTGAGATGCTCATTCTTTATTTGATTATTGTAAAACCTTTTAAGTCTATCATGAGGAAGATTATGAAAAAAATCCCTCCAGTTTTTATGGGAGTCAATACGTTTTTGGGGGGTACAAATGCAGATGGCTTTCATCAAAGTGGCTCATTAGCATACTGTCAAGTTATGCCACCAGAATGGGAGACTGATTAGACAAGCCTCCAAATATTATAAGGCACTTTGGAAATATGACTCATTACCCCTGTTGAGAATTCTCACAAACATATATTGCTATTTCCAAGACTTCCTTTTCCCACAGCTTTTGAGTAATTATGCTATAGAAAGCAGCAATAGGAAGCCGATAGGAAATTTAGTGACTTACTTCAGGAAAACATCAGACCCTTCCGGGCAAGGAACTTCTGGTGGATGAGCTGGCAACAACTTGCAAGATTCCCTCTGCATGTCTGAGGAAAAAGAAAGACACCCAAAAATATAAAAATATTCTGAGAAATGTAAGGTTTCACATCTGGATTATTATGCTGATGACTTCTCAAGAAGAGAATGGCAAACAGCAGAGTAATAAAACCATTAAAAACAATTAAAACAAAACCTATTTAAAACATTTTAAAAAGAAATTGAAAGCATTAAGAGAACATTTAAATCTGTCTGGAGTTCAACAAAAGGCTTTTTTGATCAGTAAACTATTCAAATTAATCAGTTGTCCCTAAGATGGTTAGATACTCTCAGGATCGTTTTTCAGACTACAACTCACATCATCCCCGTGTTGGGGGTAAAGAGAGTCGTAGTCCTAAACATCTGGAGGCCACTAGCTTAGAAAAGGCTGATTTAAATCAACAATTAATTGTTTACTCAGTTAGGGTAACTGATTAAATCGTTTTGATTTAAGAAAAAAAGTCACCCCTTGAGTTAATCAATCAGCAGGTTATTTTAGAAAACTTCAGTGCAGTTTGTTGGCATGAACTGGCCCCAAGTATGACAGGATATGCCAAGGGCACCAGACAAGAGCATTCTCTGTTTTCTCTGCTGACCTTCTATTTGCTTCTGAAGCTTTGCATTTTCCTCCTTTGCCGCCTTCAGCTTCTGGACAGCTTCCACAAATTTGTTTTCCAAGTCCACTATTGTCTTTGAGTGTTGCTTGATCTGTTCCTTATATTCTGTTATCTCCACCTGATGCTTCTGCTTCTGCATCTCATTCTCATTCTCAATGCTCTTCAGACGTTTCTCCCAGACGGTTAGCTTCTCTTCTGCCACTGTCTAAAAACAAGCAAACCCCCAAACAGAACTCATTCATTTTGCTCAGCACATGGGTGACTTTTTCAGATAAAGCCATTGTCAAGGGTGCTAGGAGAAAATCAAACCAGAAAACCTTCATGTTTAGTTATTTATTTGTTCAATTTGCATCTTGTCCTTCATCAGTTTCCTTGTTCCCAGGGTGTGTTATTCTTAACAAATTTTGGGGGCAGTTGGGAGGGAGGAGATTATGATTCACTTGAATTAGAAAACTTTCTTAATACAGTACTTAAATCAGTAACTGGTTTATCTCAGAGACATGCTTTGAGATGTGGGAGATGGATGAGCCCAGACCTTAATTTCCAACCCTCCAAAATGGCCTTTCACAAATCTCCCATTCCAGCAGCTGCTGTCTTTCACCTCCAAGTTGAAAACGTGGGAGCAGCTGTCACTCCTCAAAGGGCCAAATCTGGGCCAGGAGTTTCTAGCTGCTGAACCCTCAAGCAGAATTGCTTGCAGTCTTCTGTCACCAGTTACCTTTCTTCTCGTAGCCTCTTCTAGGCTCTCCAGAGCCTTCTTTATCTTGGCATTTAGAGCTTCTTCTGATTTTGTTTTAAGTTCAATTACCTGCAATGAACATATTATTAAGAAGTGAGAAGACAGAACCTAGGCTTCAGAGAATGGAGTGTGGTTTGTCTTAGTTAAAAGCCTGGCAGACCAGCGTTTAACTTGCCAATAACTGTGCTGCAGGAAATCAGACACCAGGAAGAGTCTGGATTAAAAAACTTCACATGAGAATGGCGGGGTGGGGAAGCAATGACGACGACGCTTTATTTTATCCCTCTTTCAATCCTAACTTAGTTCACATATATTGCCATACTACGGCAAAGGAGAACATGCTTCAAAGCTTACTAACTGGTGTTATGCATTTATATCCTGCCTTTTACTCAATGCAGCATATCTAGTTCTCCACTGCAGCCTCACAAAGAGCCTTGGAAGGCAGGGAAGGTTGAGAGACAGTGACTGGTCCATCGTCACCCAAGTGAGCTTCATGGCCAAGTAGGGGCTAGAATCTGGGCTGCCAGCATCCTAGTCAAGAGCCCAGTTTGCCTCCCTCCTCCTCCTCTTCACTACTACCTCCTCCTCCTCCTCTGTGATCTGACTCCCTTTGAGACGCACTGTCTCAGAGATCTGGATTACTTGTGCTTGCCCTGCAAATGAGGATCAGAAGCCACATTCAAACCATAATGCCCATTGTAGTGGAAAAGGCAACACAGACCATATTTGGCTTTGAGTCAATGTAGTGGAATGGTCAGAGTGTCAGGCTATGGCTGGGTAGACCTAGATATGAAACTCCCGCTCAGCCAACCTTGAGGGACCCATGTCTTCTCAGCACAGTCTAGCTCCAAGGGTTTTTTGTTTGTTTGCCTGTTTGTTTGTTTTTGAGAGGGCAAAATGTAGAGGCGAAGGCAGGCAAGAACCATGTACTCTGCCTTTAGTTCCTTAGAAGAACGGTGGGATATAAAAGCGGAAAAGGACCTATGGTTAGTAAGTAACTTAATGTAGGAAGAAGTACTTCCTTTGAACACTCAAAATGCACAATATAAATATTTATCTCTCTAGCTGTCTACTAGAGGAGATTGTGGGATGGCAATGAGGAGGCAGGCCCACAGATTTCTACATACCTCAGCCGATCGCTTCATCTGAGCTTCCAAATCTCGGACCTTTTTCTTTTCTTCATCAATTGCCTCCTTTAATTTTGCTTCCTCCAGGGCAGCCAGCCCCTCCAGAACCTGGTAAATAATTAAATTCTTCTTGTTAACATGGTTAAAGCAAACGAAGGAAATTTGCTAGGCAGAAACGGCTTGGTGACAGATGAACAAACGTTAAGTTAACATTCTGGTGGGAGAGGCCCTTAAAGAATAATTAGCTGCATTGGGCACAGCATTGGGGGAGGGGGGAGTTACAAAATACCAAGCATATGAGCTACTGAGATGTACGTTCACAGCATGATTGGATGGAGGACCAGAATTATTAAGATACCAGTTCCAAAGGGGGTAGACTTAGGTAATTGCATTTTTGTATTGTTGCTGTTGTTGTTGTTGTTGTTGTTACTACTCTTACTATTATTATTACTTTGTGATGCCGCAACAACTGACCTGCCTTGCTCTGTGGGCTCCTCCCTGATAGCAGATCAGGGCATCTTGTTCCACCTTCTTCAGTTCTTACTATGTCCCCATTGCCACTTCCATTTAGAAGGTGGGTTCAAACACTTTTAAAAACACCCCTAAGCTTTCTTTGTACCTTCTCATTCTCTTGAAGTTCTCGCTCTCTGTCTCGAAATTGCTCCTCGAGTTTTTCTCTCAGTTCATTTAGCTTCTCCTGCAGGAGGGAATCCTGAGATATCTCTGCCATCTTTAGCTGGTTCTATAGTAAAAGATTCAGACTGTCAGGCCTGCTTTGGGCTACTGGCCTCAGCCAGAGAAGCTCACTTCAGGGAAAACACCTTTTACCTGCAGCATCTGGAGTTTAGCCATGGTCTCATGGTGTTTGCCCAGCAGCTTCTTCATGTAGGAAGCCATTCCTGACAAAAACAGACAAGCACGATAACAGAAGGGAGTGACCAGGCTTCATCTCTCTCCTCTGTTTCCTGGAAAATTCCTTTCTTTAGCCAGGTTTCCTTAAACGGAGCTCATTCTGGTGCAGCAGTGAAAAACGTTTTGGACTAGGGCAGGACTAGGGATCCAGCAGCCCTCCAGAAGTTGACGGACCCAGCAGCCTCAGTCTCACAGGGTTGTTGTGAGAATGAAATGGGGTGGGTGGGATCATGAACACTGGCCTGCGCTCATTGGAGCAAGTTCAGGATTGAAAGGGGTGTGTGCTCGCACATGTATGTGTGTGTGTACATAATGCCATGCCTTGTACCTGGACAATTAATCTTTCTCTTTCCTGGATTACATGTTCCATTTTCGGGATCAAAAAACACATGGTTGGAACTCCCACTGTCTTTTTATTTTACAAAAAGCAGCTATAGCAGGTTCTGTTTATTTGTTTAGGAATCTATAAACTGCAGTTCTGACAAAAATGGCACACAAAGCAGTGTAAAATACTAAAAACTAAAAGTAAAATTATTATGGTTATGCTTACTAACTTATCAACCATCATAAACTGTTGGCAGGTGGTGGGGTGGATCATGGTTACATGCAGGTGCTGGATTTTGGTTATGATGGGGAGGGGAGAGGGTACTTTGGCTGGGGCAGTGAACCTAGGGCAGCAATGCACTCTCACTTAGGGTCCTACAGTATGATTAAGGTAAGCAGAAAATGTAAGAGAGACAAAGGAACCTTTTTCAGAGCCAGACACATCAAGCCCCACATCCCGAAGGAGACATTCCACTGCATCCACCCAGCCCAGCAAACTGCAGAGGACTCCGGCTGTTGAGGTCTGGACTCCCAAGGCAGGCGGGGTCAGGCACAGATTCTGGAGATTGCAGATCTCTTTCTTCAAGCTGCTGCTGCAGTAAGAGGTTCCCAAGAAATCCTGGCAAGAAAACAGGAAAGAGAAGAAGCAAACCCACACAGACATGAGTGTGGGTCATTCTTATCTTGAAGCAGCAGCGAAGACTCATTTCCCCACATAATATTCTCAGCTGTTTTTGTAACAGCTAGTTGCTCTAGCAATAAATCATTTGGTGTTGTGTTTCAACAGCCCTCATCTTCCTGTTACAAGGAAGGAATTCAGAAAAGATAACAATCCCCCCAAGCCATCTCTCAACACTCCAGAGCAATTACCCAGGCCAATTATTTTTCTTTCTTAAAAAAAAGTAATTCCCAAGTATAAGCCTGATGAACTGGATACTGGCAGGGGGCGCACAGACAGATTCTTTTGGGGAGTTGTTTTAGCAATCTGGACTGGACTTATTTAGATGACCAGTGGAGCCTTTTTCATGACAGTGATGGGTAGGGCCAGAGGAACAAAATGGGTGGAGCAACAGGTGCAATTCTTTCCTTTGTACAACTGGCTTCATCCTGAAGGTGCAAATGTCAGAGGTTTCTACATCCATACATTTTCCGATCAGGCAAACCAGTGACATTACTGCAGTTCAGGAACACTTCCAACTAGGCAAAAGCATTCAAGGAGGGCATGGAGCAGGAGCGGTGAGGGGTAGGGCCTGGGAAGAGTCCTATGGACCAGGCAGATAGGTCTGGAGGGCAGGATGTGACCCCTGGCCCTGAGCATTCCTGCCCCTGCTGCAGACCATTCCTGTGCAACCTGCATGTGTAGAATTCCACCATAACTCATCTAAACAAAATGAGAAAGCTAATATCCTATAAAGATGTGTCTAAAGGAATTACCTGAAGTCCATCCAATGCTTTCTTCAACAGCTCAACATTTTCAGACACTTCCTCAATTTCAGAGTTCTTGGCAAGTAACTCCTCTTTCAGCAGAGCCTCCCTTTGGCAATACTCTTCACTGGTCACCTGGATTTCTTCGATCTTCTCAACAATCTGATATGTGTGGGTTAACAAAGAAAAAGTCAGTATATATTATTTATCTGCTCACTCCTGGGATTTATGCTTCACTTCCCACCTGAAATACATTTGAATATTCATTTCCTCATTAAGAAGTAAAGCTGCATGTTGAAAGCACATGTCCCCACCCCCTGTTTTGCTCAAAATTCACCTCTTGTATCAGTACAACAATAATGAAATCTGGTGAATTCTCATTATACACCTCCACCCCATAAGGCACGCGCTCTCTCTCTCTCTCTGTGTGTGTGTGTGTGTGTTGTGTGATGCTCTTAATCAGGGCTGGCCTGCTGGGGGACCTTTCAGTGGTCCCCTATGGCTGCAGGCACAGCTTGCATCCACCAAGAGTTGTGTGTTCAGTATTGTGGGTCCAATTTTTTGGAACTCCCTTCCAGCTGAGGTCAGACAGGCCTCCTTCCTATGCAACTTCCAGCGCCTATGGAAGGCATTTCAACTGAGGTTCAATTTTATAGTTTTAACTTATTTTGTGTACTGTATCTTTGTAAACCACTTAGGGACTCTTGTATTTCAGAGGTATATAAATCATTTAGGTATTTTTTTTTAGTGCCCATGGCATGGCAAGGAACTCAACAAAGGCAGTGAGCAACAGCATGGTCCACAGCACAACATTAATCTTCCTTTGTTTAACGGGCGAAGATCTTACCTGCTGATCTGTTAGTGCCTTCTCTGGAAGTTGTGAAAAGAGAGCTTCGGTAAGTTGGTGTCTAAAGCGCTGTGCCTAACAGCAGAAAACAAAGAGGGAAGAAAGGTCGATGGTAAAACTTAACTGACAGCAGGGACCACCCCGCTTCCAAAACAGAACTGTATAGTTGGAAGGTACCCCCAAGGGTCATCTAGTCCAACCCCTGCAAGGCAGGAATCTCAGCTCAAGAATCCCTGACAACTAGCCATCCAACCTCTGCTTAAAAACCTCCAGTGAGTACACTCACTTCCTTGCTGAGAAATACAGTGGGTTGGAAAAGCAACTAGGAATCTTGTGGTACCCAAAACATTTTCTTATCGTATACATTTTAATGGACCAGAATCCACTTGATCATTCAAAGCAAGCAAGCCACACTTTGGCTAATTAAACCACGTGCAAACCAGGATACCATAACTGATGTTTCAGCTGCCCCTACCTGAGTTGCTGCCAGATCCAGATCCGACTTAATGAGGCGCTCCCTGCGCCCCATTTCTTGTAACTGCTGGGATCGCCTCTCACACTCTTTTTTCAGGTCCCCTTCAGCCTGAAACAGGGAAAGTCTAGGGATAGCAAGGCTGTACAAAAATAGGGTGGGGGCCAGAGGGAGGGCAGACTTCAGGCTTATTGCATCTGCTTTGCTTCTCATAAGGAATGCAAGACCTACCAGCCAGACCAAACTGCAAAAGATACAAAAGCAAAGGACAAGATGCGTCTCTCCCAGTTAGCTTTTCAGGAGCCTAATTTAGGTGCAAAAAACAGCTTTGTTCTTGCCATTGTTAAAACAATTTGGAGTCAGAAACCCTTGTAAACCACCCCAAAATCTACCAGTAGATCATGTTCTATCTACTGCCCACCTTTGGTGTAAGTGAGTCATAGTGCTGCTTCTTTTTCACAAGTATCGTAGCTAATTCCTTCCAACTCTTTGATACAATGAATCTATGATCAATGTAATCCTCTATGGTTAGTGTGTTTGACTGGAATGTGCCATTCTGGACTGGGCAGTCTTTGACTAGATGTGAACATTTTACCTGTGGTTACTTTGCCATCTAGTGGCGAGATAGGATATGCACAGAAAGGCCATTTTCACCAATGCTCTTAATGATGTGTGTGTGTTTTATTTTTCTGTTTGCTGCCCTGGGCTCCTTTGGGTGGACCCATGGAATAGACATTTAAATAATGATTTATTTTTATTTTTACAGGAGGGATGTGCTGCTGGTACCCTCACTCCCAGAACTCCTATATTAGAAGCTACCCTCAAGGAAAACTGAAGAAAATAGCCATTTACCTTTGTTTTTTCAGCAAGTTTGTTGGTTAACATTCCGTGCTCCGTGCGGAACTTATTTATGTCTTCTTTGTATCTCTTCACCTGTAGCTCCAGCTCGCTGATTTGCTGTAGGCACCAGAGGGAAGTGAGGAGGATCAGTTGTAGAAAATCACACCAACCTTTATCCCAAGGATTTTTTTTAGTATGTAAGAAATACAAGCAGAGGTCCTCTGAGCTACGGGTGGTAAGAAATTCTAGCGGACTGTGGTCACAGCTTCCATCCTTATTCAAAGCAGAACTGATGCCTCTCAGGCAGTTAATGTGGTTAGTTACTGACCGGATCCGATTTCTATTCCAGTTATATTTAAACATGTAATACTTAAGTCATGCCTCCTAATATTGAACACGACTGGTGTGTGCTGAGAGGAACTGCAGCCAACACAGAACCACTAAAGAATAAGAAGCAAGGGCAGCCTGCTTGGGGGAGCCTCAAGGTTTGCAGAAGTACAAACTATAGATAGATGCAAAAGGAGCAACCTTACTTCTCCCCCCAAAAAATGAAGTTTGAGCACGCACAGTGGCCACAAAAGATTGTATCTAAAATCAGTCCTACTTATGAGTAAGACTCATTGAAATTAATGGACATTAAAGTATTTCAATGGGTTTACTCTGCAAAAAACTTAAATGTAGTCAACTAAAAACTACTCAAAATCAGACCCACTGAAATTAATGGACCTAAATCAGACATGTCTGCTAATTGCAATGGGTATACTCTGAGTAGGGACATGGGTGGCGCTGTGTGTTAAACCACGGAGCCTAGGGCTTGCCGATCAGAAGGTCGGTGGTTCAAATCTCCGCAACGGGGTGAGCTCCCATTGCTCGGTCCCTGCTCCTGCCAACCTAGCAGTTTGAAAGCACGAAGTGCAAGTAGATAAATAGGTACCGCTCCAACGGGAAGGTAAATGGCATTTCCATGCGCTGCTCTGGTTTCACCAGAAGCGGCTTAGTTATGCTGGCCACATAACCTGGAAGCTGTATGCCGGCTCCCTTGGCCAATAAAGCGAGATGAGCGCCGCAACCCCAGAGTCATTCGCGACTGGACCTAATGGTCAGGGGTCCCTTTACCTTTACCTTTATACTCTGAGTAGGAGTAGCCCTGATTCAGCCTAGAATGTTTACTGCCAGTTGGAAAAGGAAAATAGGAAGTTTGGGGTGGGGGCAGAGAAATGGGATAGAGTTTCCTAGAAGAGAATGAGGCTGGAATACTCAAGAGGAGCACTCCAGCTAGGAGG
Organism: Podarcis cretensis; assembly: GCF_951804945.1. NCBI lineage: Eukaryota > Metazoa > Chordata > Lepidosauria > Squamata > Lacertidae > Podarcis > Podarcis cretensis. The sequence goes on from NC_137177.1 coordinate 68,580,166, forward strand.
AAAACACACAGTGCAAGACAGGTGCTGCAGCCCCCCATTTGCAATAGGCAATCTTAAAACTAATAAAGGGTTAAACTGCTAGTGAATCCATCTATCATTCTAAGTCTGCATGGGTGTTATATGCATAAGCAAACGTTAAGTAAACTGAAGGCTAACTCACATTCTGATAAGCATTTACTTCTGTCTCTCTGAATTCACGTTTCATTTCCTCTTTAATCCTAGCACACTGCAACGAACAGCAACGAAGGAAAACATGATCAAGCAAGGGAGGCATTACCATTTTCACACTGGCGCTTCTGGTATATGGAAGGGTACTTTATTCCTATTTGAAAGTTCAAATTTCACAACAAATAATGTTTTGTGTTGTTGTTGTTGTTTTTTTAAAAAAACATAACCCCCCCCAAGCAAAATATCAATTCTAAATGCAGGCGCCTTCAACCAGCTCCCTGATTATTAAAGACTTCTGCAAGAGTTTTACAGCAAAGGAAGAAAAAACAAAAAAGCCATGAGCAATGAATCTGAGCAAGAACGACACAGATTTAAAAATGTCAGCTATATTGCCAGTCAAAGCCAGCTTGCTTTGGGGGAAGCAGGAGAAGAAGACCTTTTCTTTGGCACTTAAAACATAAGGTATCCTGGACTGTGATCACTTATGCACAGTAGTCCATGTGTTGGTAGTATCAAGACTTGATTACTGCAATGTGCTTTATGTGGGGCTTCCCTTAGGCCTGGTCCAGAATTTTTAGCATGGCAAGTAACTTTCCAACAGCATGTAATATCTGTGCTCCAGGAACTGCACTGGCTGCCTATACACTACCTATCCAGGTTCAAAGTTTCGCAACTGGTGTACAAAGCCATAAACAACTTGAGCCAGAGGACCATAAAGAGCACCTCACCCCCTTTTAGGCTGACCAGAGCCCTGGCTTTTTGGGAAGTGGGTCATGTCCCAGAAATCAAATCTCTGTATTTTTCGAAGGTATCCTTCAACGAAGTCACTGAGCAAAGTCACCAGTGAAGGTGAGGCAGATGCTGACATTGCATGGTTTTTGGCATGCTGCAAAAACATTTTTATTTCAGCAAGCATTTCCAGAACATTGATTTCATCTAGCCACTTTTAATGCTCCTCTGTTGTATTTATGGTGTATGTTATTCTGTATTTCTATAGCTCACTGGACTTGCTTTGTACCCCAAATATTTTTGCCCTTGTGTCCCTGAACTCTGCTAGTGCTTCTTGCTTGCCTGGACAGAGGATAGAGAGGGGTGTGTGAGTGAGTGTAGAAACTAGCCTGATACACAAAAGTAAAGTTCACATTCGTCAATGTGCCCACTTCTGTCTCTGGGCCACCCAACACTGGCATGCGGCCCTTAGAAGGTTGCCCAGAAGAGAATGTGGCCCTCAGGATGAAAAAGGCTTTTCAAATATCATGAGATCAAAACCAATAGATGATTTCCATATTTATAAATTCCAGCATTATATGGAAACTATGTGGTTTCCCATCCCAGATTTCTTTTGTAACAAGTGTCCCCTCGGCCATTACTTTTGACAAAACAATGAGTTTATTGCTTGTGATATGCTTGAGATATGTGGCCAATATCCAGGGAATTTATAATGTTCATGCCCATTTCTAAGAGCCCAGTAGCACCTGAAAGACTAACAAATTTATGTGGCGCAAGAAGACTCTCTTGCTATTTTGGAAGCAACAAAATAACATGGCTGCCCCCCCAATTGTTTCTGGTTTTGATATACTTGATTTTATCAAGCAACAGAACCAAAGGGTGCAAAGTTTGCAAACCCTGTATTTAAGGGAGGTGATTTTCTTTTTAGTCATTTTTTTTGTTTTGTTTGGCTGCAAACCACCCTGAGAATCCTGTTGGGAAAGGTGACCCTTCTCTGATTTATTTACGTCGTTTATATTTGTTCAATATTTCAGAGAAAGCTCTGAGCTGTTTACAGCATCATAAAAATAACACCAAAAAGTTTTTTAGAAAAACACACACGCACACACACCACAACCCTACATTTTGAAGCCACGGCACAACAATTAGGTATGCCATAAAATATAAAATAAAATAAACCAGCCAACTTATAAGGACCATATTAACTACTAGCAGAGCCAAAACACAGAAACACAACAGAGACAATCAGAGCTACGCATCAAGTATACAAGCATGTATTTATAGGTAGCAGTAGCTTTCTCACATGCAAACTAAAGAAGAGCTTAGTTGCTGGATCAAGACACAGGCTCATCTAGTCTATAGTGTTCTCACAGTGGCCAACCAGATGCCCCAAAGGGAAGCCTACAAGCAGGTCTTGAGCGCAGCAGTGCTGTCCCCACTTGCGATTCCCAGCTACCTCCCATAAATCCAAACACAGTTTTCAACCAATGAGATAAAAAGCAGCCTGGCCTGCTCCTCTGCCTTGAAACAGCTGCCTGGTCTGCAACAATGCACAGGCCGTTTTCAGGGAAGTGCTACTCTCAGCAGCAGACCAGCTGTTCAAAGGAACAGGGACAGGTGGGTAAAAAAGTTGGCAAGCAAATCCAGACCAGGGTGCATGTGAACTGTGTACCAGGCGATAAACAAGCCAAGTGTCAAAGGAAGGACTAGTAGTAGCTCCTTGAAAACAGGTGAACTGATGGCCAAATGAAAAGAACGCCCCAAATACAAAACATATATTTACATGGGAGTACTTTGATTGCAGGAATGCAGCCCTGAGCCATATTCATTAAAAACATTTGTTTTGAATTAACCTTGCCAGCTGGAAACCAAAGCACCACACAACTCACTGTGAATGGTTTCATTGTCTTCCATTTTTAGTAGAGTATGGGAGTGACTGGGTGGATGGTGTCTTTGTGTGGATTGGTGGATGATTGATACTGCATGAGCAGGATGTACCATATGATTTGTGTAAATGCATGGCAGAGTTTGGATGAGAGGTGTGGTGGGGTTAGGGATGCATGTTTTGAATCATGCTTTGCCTTTGGCAAGACAGAGGCTGAAGAAGAAAGAGGTCCCTGCTAAGGCGCTTTCAAAATGTGATGGGGGGTTTTATTGTTTTACATTACATTGCATTATGTCTTTGTATTATATCTTGTTTTCCTGTTTCATTCCACCACCACCCCATATATATCAGTTGTGAGGAACAGTTGGCCCTCCAAATGTTGCTGAACTACAACTCCCATCAGTCCCTGCAAACATGCCCAATGGCCAGGCATGACCAAACGTTCCCCACGTCATATATATATATATATATATATATATGGGGTGTATAGACAGATTGTGTATGTGTCCTTGTGTAAACCACCAAGAGACTGCCTTAGGGTTAAGTGTATAAATAATATGAATACATAGATAAAACAAGTCAGCCCCAAAGCATCTGAATCAGTATTTTTAACTGAAACTAATTGAAAAAGAGGGTGGCAGCATTAACACTGCCTTTTGCTCATGCCTAGAGAACTGGTTCTGCATGTTTGGAGCAGAAGCTGGCTCTGCACCATGCCGGTTGTCTACAGCTTGTGGTGAGGTGTGTGTGTTTTAAATAAGGAGTTGAGCACTGGGATAAACTTCCAAATTGCATTTGAATTAATGTTTATAAAATTGCAAGTAGTTTGCCTGAAGTGGAGGTGGGGATGGGTGGGGGAAGAAACGCATCACACCTGCCATATTTAGGCAGCTGCCAGGGCCCATGAGTCCCAGCAGAGCTCGCCAGGGCTGGTATCACCTTGCCTCGGCTGCTGCTTATGGTGCTGGCGCTGGCAGTGCTACAGCCTCCAGTCATCCCCTCCCTTCAAAAAGCATTACCTGCTGCAGTGCAGCCTCTGTTAGGAGCCAGGTGACGGCTCAGCTCTTGACTTGATGCCATGCTAAAATTCCAACAATGCAATGCCCAGATTAGCAATGAGCTGTGGGAGTTGTAGCACAGGAGTCCTGAGCACTAAGTGGAGCAGAAGCTGCTCAGCTCGTAACAGTAGCTATACCATGCTGGGTAAACCTGTCTAGAGAGTGACAGGCGACTACAGTTGTGCCAGGGGAGGACAAGTGGTGGTGGACACCAGCAGCAATGGTGGCATTGGGTGACAGTGGGGAACTAATGATTCAGGGGGTTCCTGATTGCATTGCTGGTGCTAGGTGTGGGTGTCCAGCTGGTAAATATGTACTCAAGCCTGGTGCCAGTCCTGCAACCCAGTTAGTATTTGATTTGCAAAGGTCGTGAGAAGCCATGTTTACTTATGGGGCAAGTAAAATGCAGGGAGGTATCTTCTGAAGGTACAACAGTGTGAAGGGACTTTCAAAAACACGTTGCAATACCGTGTTGAGAAAGGCAGATATTCCATTAGGCATGAAGACCTCTTTGGATCTTAGTCATTTCCTGTGATAGTAATGATCAGGAGATTTATTGGCTTAAAAAATACATCCCCCAAGTATCAAATCACTGCAGGAGTACTGGTGAAAAATAGATGCAGGAGAGGTACAGACCTTTGTGCAAAAGTGAAGGTTTGTAGGAGCACTCATTAGTTAAGAACGATACAAAAGACTGGGATAGAATCAGCAATGCACGTAGCAGCACAAGTCAAACCTACAGTTCTTAGAAAGGGCTTTGATCAGTCAGAGATGCACAACTAACTCTTTTAAATGTCCCTTTGTCTATTCTTTTAAAATACTACAGGGGGGCATGACTTGGCTAAAATTGGAACTAGGAGCTGAGACTGTGTAGTTCGTAAGAGGTCGCCTAACACTTACCCTGCCCCAGAATTTGAATACTCTGAAAGGGAGCCTTATTGTTACAAAGACAGGCATCCAACATAAAGAGACTTGCATGGTTTTCAAAGACACACATAAGAATCAGGAATGATAATAGAAGTGGAAGTGCATTAATGAGTCACAGTGGAATTCAAGAGCCAGACTAATTCAAGAACCAACCTGAAAGTGAGCATGGGAGGCACAGTGTCGTGCACCGATGGAAAGAAGGTAGAAGGAATGACCCATGAAACACAAAATGGCAACCAGGTGGCCTTTCCTGGTTACTCCAGAGCAAGGAAGAGCAGAAGGAGGCCATGAGGCTGCATAGCAGGCTGTGCAGAGGGGTTGGCTCTACTGCATCACCTGACTCTCGAGGGAGTTCTGAGGGATGGTCAGCAAATGCCTACAGGTCCCTCTACAGTGAGTGGAGCCAGTCTACAGGTGTCACAGGTCTTGAGCTGGGGGTTCCTGGCAACTCTGTGCAAAACGCTACTCCAGGGGTGGGGAATCTCAGGAACCAAATGCAACCCTCTGTATCTGGATAACTCTCCCTGAAGCCACACCCTTCACTGGCTCTGCTTTGCTTTTCTGGAATATGTCCTTGAACTCTAATCATGCACTTTGTCAACGTTTATCCAATATTCCTACAATTTAGTTATTCAAAAGGGAAGAACATAATGGACGGGTGTGTGCATTGTGTGGGGTAGCACCCCACATACTAGAATCCAAGCAGGGTTTTAAAAAACATGATTATTCACCTGGGCAGAAACCTGGGCAAGCTGGTTATCCTTCTCCCTGCTTTCTCTCCTAAACTTCTCCACCTCTATTTTCAATTGCTGGATGTTATGATCCTTTGATGTAATGTCTTTTTGCAAACTGGTCACCAGTCCTGCGGGAACAAATAATAAGGCATAGATTATTATTTTTTTAAAAAAATCTTCATAATGATGTCTTAAAGAATATTAATGAAATAAATAAATAACATGCTCAGAGGAGACTCACTGAAATGAGTAGACTTCACTTAGTGATGTTCATAAATCACAGTGGTTCTACTCTAAGTAGGATTAATACTGGTTACAACGCTAGAGGTTCTTCTGGATGACTGCAAAAAGGAAGCCCTTAAAAGCCAATTTGAGCTTCCCAAATGTAAGGCAGCGAGGGAAAGAACTGACCCAAGCTGTACAAAATAAGGAGCAAATGATCCCGAAGTTATTGCTGACTGGACAAAGCACACCTGTTGTAAGAGAATAGCTCTTCTTCAGCGCCTCAGCTTCTTGCTTCCAGTGTGCAATTTGTAGGTCACGTTCAGAAAGGGAATGATACAACACTTCACTCGTGTTACTCTGCAAGTTGCAAACCTATTGCAAACATGATTATGGAAACAAAAGATAGAACACAGCCAGTTCACACCAATTTGGATTCAATCGTGCATTTCTATAGCACCAAATGCAGACAACAAAACCCCTGTGAGGCAGGCATGCAGAGTGATCCTACAGTCACATTACACTGGGTGGGAAGTCTGGAGAAGACAGGATCTGTGCAAAGCCAAGTCAAAGGGAGATGGCACTCTCACTGTGGCAAGTGACTGTGGCCCCTGGTCAGGCATTTCAGGCATCACAGTAGTGTAGCTGCAATGGGCATTAATGCTGCCGCAGAACTGTTTCATTTCCTCCTCATTCATTCATTACATTCTAGAGCAGAGGTGTGGGGGGGTGTCTGAGGGCCTCCTGGTGCAGTTGGACTCCAACTCCCATCAGTCCCAGCCAGCGTGGCCAATGGTCAGGGATGATGGGGAGTTGGAGAATCACATGCTCCGTATCCCCAAGGGCCTAGGAAGGGGGGGTGCAGCCCACCCTGGGTGTCATCCTTGAGGGGGGTGACAAAATGGCACACCGCGGGGGTCGGCACTTACTGCGGGGCCTGGCTTGCAGTGTGCCCAAGCCCCACATCTCTCCTGGGAGTGATGCAGAGGCTCAGGGCCCCGCACTGCCCAAAACGGCGGCGTGGGGCTTGCGTCCACCAGGCAGACTCCGTGGGCGGCTTGCTGTGCTGCCCCCGTGGGTGGATCGCCCCGCCCCCACCGCTTCAGGTGCCAGAGCAACTAGCTACACCCCTGCGTATTCCTCCAGTGTATCTCCATCACCAGGTCTCCAATTTTGCTGTCAGGCTGCCTGAACCCCACGCATTGGCTCTTCCATTCTAAACCCAGACATCTAGGCAGATCTCTACAGCTGTGCATTATTTTATGCTTATCCTTGTCCCACTGGCAACTTCCTTGGATCACCAAATAATCTGTGAGCCCCCAGGGGCAGAATGTCTACAACTTTAATAAATGCAGCCTGGGAAAAGGGCCGAGTGTGGCGAGAACAGCTCTGTCTATTTTCATACATCAAGTTTAAATTGCTTGAGTGCCTCTTGCAGCATTCACACACATGCTGTTAATAAATAAGAGAGGTGATTGGAATGCGAGTGAATATACTGGCCAATGTAGGTTTTCCATTAACATTAAAAAGCCGAATGAAAGAAGCACCGTTAAGCCGTACATGTGAAAAAAACAACCCAAAGAGCCAAAAGCAGTTGCATTCCCTCTTCCACCTATATGCTCCAGTTCCCTCCTTGACTTCCTGATTAATGGCAAACTACTGCTCACTGCTACATCCAAACTGGGCAAACCATGGCTTGCCACTGATCAGTAAGTCAGAAGGAATAATAAAAAAAGAGATGGAAGGAAGAGGTTGGTCTGATCCATCCTGACCTTTCCCATTTTACATAAAAGACATACTTTTCAATGTAAAGGTAAAGGTAAAGGCACCCCTGCCCGTACGGGCCAGTCTTGACAGACTCTGGGGTTGTGCGCCAATCTCACTTAAGAGGCCAGGGGCCAGCGCTGTCCGGAGACACTTCCGGGTCACGTGGCCAGCGTGACATCGCTGCTCTGGCCAGAGCCAGAGCCAGAGCCAGAGCCGCACACGGAAACGCCGTTTACCTTCCCGCTGGTAAGCGGTCCCTATTTATCTACTTGCACCCGGAGGTGCTTTCGAACTGCTAGGTTGGCAGGCGCTGGGACCGAGCAGCGGGAGCGCACCCCGCCGCAGGGATTCGAACCGCCGACCTTTCGATCGGCAAGCCCTAGGCGCTGAGGCTTTAACCCACAGCGCCACCTGCGTATTCACCAGTAAAACAAGCATTTTGTTATGTAAATCACCTCTTTTGTGTGCACTTTTTGTGCAGCAAAAAAAAGCACTCCAAAATCTGAAGACGAGTGCAATCCAACCAGGAGGTGCATTCCAATCTGCAAGCCAGTTCATGAGTGTCGGATTGGGTTGGTCCGTTTAAAAAAAGTGGACCGAATATATTCTTCTCCAAGCCCAGCTGTAGCTCTGTACATGCTTTGAAGGCAAAAGGTTGCACGTTCAAATGCCAGCATCCGCAGATGGGCTGGCAAAGCCCCTTGTCTGAACCCTGGAAAGATGCTGTCATTGTAGACAATATCAGGCTAATTCAGAGGAAGGCAGCTTCCAATATTTCTGAACCTCGGGTCCATCACTGTTCCCTGTCCCTCCATACCTCCTCTTTCAAGGCTTTAATCTCTTTTGTCTTTGCGGAAACATCTTGTTCAAGGTCCACCAGCTTCTGATGAAACTCAGCGTCCTTCTTGGCAAGAGCTGCCATCATCTTCTCTGTCATCATGGCAATCTCATTTTGAAGATTTGCTATCACCGTGTCTTTGCGACTGCACTCGCTTTCAAAGCCAGAGAGGCGGCTGATTTCATTCCCCATTTTCAGAATTACCTCATCCTGTGTAGAGGAATACAGCTACTTGGGACCATAACATGCCTTTGTTCCTGACTAGCTTGTTTTTTCTTATTCCTCAACCAACACTGGATTCTTTATGAAATGCCAAATCCCTCTATTCTAGTTATTAATTATATACACATTTCACCATCTGAAGCAGTTATCTGCATGAGATTTACTTGCCCTAAACCGGGGGTGCCTAACCTGCAGCTTTCCAGATATTGTGGGACTGCAATTTCCGTTATCTCTGTCTACTGGGCATATTAGCTGGGCCTGGTGGGATTTGAAGTCCAAGAACATCTATCTGGACAGCCACAAATTTGCTATCCTGCCCTATTCCCTAAAATTCACCCTCTAGTAATGTTCTTATCAAACCAGTACTCAGGCACCATGAAAGAAGAAGTGCTTGCACCCGAAAGCTTATACTAGAACAAACTTAGTTGGTCTATAAGATTCTACTAGACAATTTTATTTTTATTTTTATAAAAGCACTAGGGCGGCGGCGAAGAACTGTAACAATATATTAAAAATTGTTTATTGGTTTCAAAGTGTTAGCAGCCTTGAAATTCAATGGGATTCAAATGTTCTTAGTCAAGCTTTTCCAACCTGATGCCCTCCAGATGTAGTTGGACTTGGGGATGATGAGAGGTGGAGACGGACAATAACTGGAGGGCACCAGGTTGAGGAAGACTGCTTTAAACACTTAGAGATAACCGTACACTTCCACGTAGGAACCTCACCCTTTCCTTGAGAAGTGCATCCCCTTGATGAACGTTTGTCAAAGGCCCAATAACAGCTCCGCTTCCTGGAACGGAACAAGACACCCAGAGAGTGACAGTGAAAAAGTAATCTTACCCTGAGTTTGATGGTGCATTTTTATTGCTGCTTCTTGCCAAGGCACTTCTGAAACTTGGCTTCAAGCACTGATAAGCCAGTCTCCCCACCCCCCACTTCTGCCAACTCATTAGACAATAGCAATTTGGGGACAGAAGTGCCAGAGAGAGGGTGGGGAGGAAGTACAATGCTCCATTATTATTCATCACTGCTTGGTTTTCTTATAAGTGCTTCAAGTACGGAAACTAAAATGTGTGTAGCAAGTGTAGCTGACACCTTCCAGGCTTAACTACCATACCTTTTGGAAAGCTGCTCGTTTGCTTGGATACATCTTAAGATATTTTAAACAAATTTTACATGCTCGTTCCTGACATCAGGTAGCAGATTTTTGTCTATGTTTGGATACAATTGGATGCTGCACCTTTCAAAACTGCACTGATTTCAAAACTGCACTGACTCCTTGATTTCTTAGAATTTCTGAGGAACAATGGGTACAAGACTGCTAGTTGAAATAAATGCTAGATTTTACATTTGAACACAACTACACATTGCAAATTTGAAAATATGTAGACTTTGGATTGTGTCACTGCTATTACCGTATTTTTCGCTCTATAGGACGCACTTTTTCCCCTTCAAAAATGAAGGGGAAATGTGTGTGCGTCCTATGGAGCGAAGACGCCATAGCCCCGCGACCCTCTCCCGGCTGGAGAGGTGACGCGCGGCTATGGCAGGAGCCTCTATAGCCGTGCGTCACCTCTCCAACCGGAAGAGCTCGCGCGGGACTAAAGAAGCACCCTTCAACCCTCTCCTGGCTGGAGAGGGGACACACGGCTATGGCAGGAGCCTCTATAGTCGCGCGTCACCTCTCCAGCTGGGAGAGCACGCGCGGGGCTAAAGCAGCCCCCTGCGACCCTCTCCCGGCTGGAGAGGTGGCGCGCGGCTATGGCAGGAGCCTCTATAGTCGCGTGTCACCTCTCCAGCCGGGAGAGCGCGCGCGGGGCTATAGAAGCACCCCACGACCCTCTCCTGGCTGGAGAGGTGACGCGCGGCTATGGCAGGAGCCTCTATAGCCGCGTGTCACCTCTCCAGCTGGGAGAGCGCACCCGGGGCTAAAGCAGTGCCCCCCCGCGACCCTCTCCTGGCTATGGCACCAACCCCTCTCGCTCTCCAGGCTTCCAAGGTAGCCGCCTGAACGCACCTTAAACGGCACCTTTTAGAGCGGGAAAACAAGAGGGGGAAAATTCTCCCCCTCTCTGCGCAGCACCTCCTGCCGCTTCGCTGAAGGGGTGCTGGGCAGAGAGGGTGAGATTTTTTTTTCTTGTTCTCCCCCCTCTAAAACAAGGTGCGTCCTATTGTCCGGTGCGTCCTATGGTGCGAAAAATACGGTAAGCAGAAATCAAGTAGTGCAGAACAACCTGTTGTTATTATTATAACTCACTCATCACCAGGTGGTCCCAGGGTGGGTTACAATTTAAAATTCAGAGAAATAGTTAAAACTTACAGCATTCACAAGAATGGGGGGGGGGGTCCTAAATTCTCTCACCCTTCAGATCCCTCCCCAAAATTCTTCTGTAAAGCATTTGGGCTCACTCCCAACCCAAGTAGAACCATTCACCTCTTGTTACTCTTCTCTCTCTCTTTATTGCACATTCTATTCCTTTCCCTCTTCCATCCCTTTGTTTTCTCTTGCACATATGACATTTAGATTGCAAACTTCTTGGAGGCAGGGACCTGTGTTTTTGTTTACGATGGTCTGCAGAGCGCCACAATGCCACCATTTACACAATAAATAACCATTGATACCTAGAACCGCACTACTGAGCCTTCCAAGCAATGCAACACGAGGCTTAGGGCAATACCTGGTATTGGTGCAGAAGGCTTGATGAACGCATCAAGAGAGAAAGAAGGTGAAGCGACCGGTCTGCCCCAAGCATTTACAGGCCTTTTCCTAAGCGGTGGATGTGGCAAAGTCCCACTTCCGCCATAGGACCAACTGCGGCTAATGGGTGGGGACCTTTGAGACTGAAGGGATGGAAACTGAGAAGCAGCCACTGGTGAAGGAGGCTTTGTCTCTGTGACTAAATGTAGCTGCCCTGGCCAAGCTACACGGCGACTCACAGGAGGGCAGAAGACCTATTGGGGGGGGGGATAAGTTTTTAAAAGTCCATTAAAATAATAAAATGTAGGCATAAATCAAATCCTCCCAATAAAGTCTTATTGTTGGAAACATGGATAAAACAACCACAACAACAGATTCCATGTATTGATTATTTATAGCAGACAGCATCTTAAAAAGCAGAGACATCACCTTGCCAACAAAGGTCCGTATAGTTAAAGCTATGGTTTTCCCAGTAGTGATGTATGGAAGTGAGAGCTGGACCATAAAGAAGGCTGATTGCCGAAGAATTGTTGCTTTTGAATTAATGGTGCTGGAGGAGACTCTTGAGAGTCCCATGGACTGCAAGAAGATCAAACCTATCCATTCTTAAGGAAATCAGCCCTGAGTGCTCACTGGAAGGACAGATCGTGAAGCTCAGGCTCCAATACTTTGGCCACCTCATGAGAAGAGAAGACTCCCTGGAAAAGACCCTGATGTTGGGAAAGATGGTGGGCACAAGGAGAAGGGGACAACAGAGGATGGTTGGACAGTGTTCTCAAAGCTACCAGCATGAGTTTGACCAAACTGTGGGAGGCAGTGGAAGACAGAAGTGCCTGGCATGTTCTGGTCCATGGGGTCACGAAGAGTCGGACACGACTAAACAACAACAACCACCTTACACACACACACACACACACACACACACACACACGTATCTTCAGATAAAGACCCTGTCCCAACCAGGTAGACCACTGGGATAGGTAGAACTCTGCTTATTATTTTAGTTTCTACGAGAAACATCCATCTCAAATAGATCTCAGTTGCCTCAGGCATAATATGGAAAGCTGTATAAATAAAACTGGCATTAAGTGCTTCAAGTGTACTTGGGATTCAATGCACTGAGTGCTGTCTGAGCAACATGGCAATCACTGTGATACAACTCAGGTTATTGTACATGACTGAAGTGCTAGAAGCAAACAGCAGGGTATAAAGGGGCCTATGAAAAGCATTAAGCAGTGACCTTATAAAATGAATGACATCACCTTTACCTGAGGTCCATTTTCTAGCACAAGCTCAAAGGCTGTTCCATTGGAGCCAAACCGCAAAATGTCTCCAGGGCTCACTTTCACTGCCGCGTTCTGAATGTGGCAATCATTAACAAACGTTCCATGGGTCGAGTTGAAATCCCGGAGAATGAAGCTGTTTTCTGAATCGCTGAATTCGATGGCTGCATGGTGCTCTTCAATCCCTAGAGACTGAAAGTTACATTTCAAAACTAAGCAGCATAAAAACTTCCTGGAGATACAGACTTGTTCAATACTACTGCTTGATACTTGTTTCTCAAACCAGCTTCACGCCTACTGGAGTCACTAAGCAGTTCATAATTCACCTCTAGCCAAGGTGTGAACACCTTTGCATAGACATCCCAGCTCTGTCAGCTTCCCCTGTTGTGTACAATTCTGACACTAATGAAACCATACTGATGTGAACAGCTTGGGGGGAGAAACTGTGACATGCACTGAAAAACAACAACTTCACTGCTGTCTATGGTGGTAAAGTGAGCATCCCCTAAATTAGGCTGTGAGAACCCCTGATTTGTAGTAACTAAGATGTATGTTCCAGGGTATGCCTCTGCTTTGCTCCCTGTCTCTTTCTTTCTGTCTCTCTCTCTCTCCCCACTCCACTCCCTGCTCCCCTATTTTGCATCTGGCTCCAGTTGGTGGACCCAAGTTGGGATTTCTAGTAAAAAGTGAAAACAAAAAGAAATTAGATCCTACAAGCCACAGAAGTCTACCCCAGAACACAGTCTGAAAGCCAACAATTTGGTGCAGGTCCCATCATCCTTAGCCACTGGCTATGCTAGCAGAGGCTGATGGGAATTGGGGCCTAACAACATCTGGAGGGAGACAGGACAGTGAGCTTCATGGCTGAGCAATGATTTGAATCTGTATCTCTCTGGTTCTGGGTCATGTGTGTAGCCAAAGGGGGGCAGGGGGGAAGTTGACCCCCCAGATCAAGTAAAACAATAGAAATACTTAAGTAACTGACCAACCCTGTTAGTTCTGCCCATCCTAACAAAAATCCTGGCTATGCCCATGTCCTAGGTCCATTACTTTTACCCAGAGGTGGGGAACCTGTAGGTGCTCCAGATATTGCTGGACTCCAACTCCCATCAGCCCCAGCCAGCATGGTCAACAGCCAAGGATGGTGGGAGTTGTAGTCTAACAACATTTGGAGGGCCAGAGCATCCCCATCCCTGCTCCAACCACCATAAATCACAGGCAATTCTGCACAAGGTAAGAAATAACGGTTCTAAAACGTGGTAAGCCATTTAACAGCAAATACAATAAGCAGAATCAGCTAATCTGATAAAATCACCTTCAGGATGATGTCAGAGTCTTCATGCCTTCCTATAGTGGTTATCTTTGGCCTCAGTGCCAAGATGCCATCAGGACTCTTCAGAAAAGCCTTCATGGTGTTGCCTATAAAATGTATGCAAAAAGTAGGTTTGAATGCTCATAGGAGAGAGCACAGCCATGAATATCATTTTTTGTTTTGTGGTAATGCCGATAAAACAAAAGGCTGTTTGATAGCACCTGCTCGTGAAATGCCTTTTAAGGGTTTTTCTTAGGTGCCTTAAATATTATTGTTGATAGAAAGGCAGCATGTAAAGTTCTGTCAATGTTAGGCATCTCTGAGGAGGAGACCTAATGCAATCAATAAGGGTGTTTTGTTTTTATTATGGTATGTATTTTTTGATTGATATATATTGTACATCATCCTGTAATCTTCGGATGGAAGGTGGAATAGAAATTTAATAAATAAGAAGTGCATTAATTTCAATGGGTAGAACTTAGATGGATGCATCCCATTTAGCTGTGATTTCTGCAATAGCTTCCTTCCCACTCTACAATTTTATGTTTACATCCATTTTTTAAGAGAATGAATGAAAACAAACCCCAAGATCAAGCAGGCGAAATAAATGAAGCGAGCCAAAAATAAGCTTTTGCTCCTGCCAATTCCCTGCCTCCCAATTGCACAGGAGGTGAGGTGGAGGAGGAGGGACTTCTTTACAGTTGTACGCCTAAACCATGCACTCTGCACATGCTTAAGGGAGTAACGCTCTCACCTTTAGCTTTCTTCCTCCAGGGGTTGAAAGCATGTGGTCGGACTAAAGCTTGGAAGAAATTAACACACACACACACACACACACACACACACACAAAGAAACACACACGACACTCCCCACCCCACCCCACCCCCAGTCCCGCCACGGCCCCAACCAACCTCCCCCTCAATCCAGTCGAGCAGAGCCGCCACCTTCAGGCCTGTGTGCGCTTGTGTAGCTGTCGGGCTCGTCTCCATGGCAACCCAGCTAGGCCGCGGCCTCCACTTGGAGGCAGAGCATGTGAAGGAGGAGCGAAGCCAGCCCTCCGGTGACCATGGCAACCGGATAGGCCCAGCTAGGCCACCGCCTCCGTCTCCATGGCAACCAAGAAGGCTGGGCTAGGCCGCGCCATCCCCCGCGCGGCTAGCTTTCGTTTCTCCCCATTCCGCCTTGACAAACCGCCTTTGCGATAAGGGAAACCTTTGACAAACACCACCTCTCCGCAGTGATCATCCGCACTCACACGTGCGTTTTATTTGCCTTTATTCCCCGCCCCTTTCCCCCTGCAAGTTGCCAACCCAGCGTGATATCCTCACGCCCAGTTTCATCCTCACAACGACCCTGCGAGGTGGGTTAAGCTGAGAGGCAGGAGCTTTAAACCTGAATAGGGATTCGATCCTGGGTCTTTCCAGTTCTAGTCCAACAAAGTGGCCACAATAAAGTGACTACAGTACAGCTTAGTGTAAGGTTCCAGGAAAAGGCTTTAAAGGCAGGTGTAATTTGACTGTGAAGCATTTTGCATTCATGGTTCAAATTCAGTGGTGCCACAGAGTACTTGGGAAAGCATCCTGGTTTGTGGGCAGAAGCTGCCCCCATTGGGATGGGGACGAACCGTAACTGAAAACACTGAGAGATGTAGCTAGTCAACGGAAAACACTCCTCTAGCAAAACAGAAATTCAAAATTCTTACAGCAAAGCATGTTTCTGAAGCGCTCTTTGATGATTTCATTATGATCTATATTAGGACCTATCCTATTACTCGATTGTAAACAGCTATGAACTATTTTTAATATGGTAGTTTTGTATATGTGACCGGCCCTGGGAGGTTGTGCTGAAGGGAGGGTAAGAAATCTATTTATGAACAATTAACAATTATTATGAACAGTGAGCCCCCATAGCTTAGTGGTAGAACATGTGCTTACACTGCCGAAGGTCTTGGGTTCAAAACCCCAGCAGCTCCAGGTATTGCTAGGAACGGGCTATCTGAAACCCTGGAGAGGTGCTGCCAGTCAGTGTAGACAATACTAAGATAGATGAACCAAAAGTCTGATTTTGTTTATCACTTCCTATGTTTTGTGCTTTCCCATACCCCATAATGAAAAATCAGGAGTCAGGGATGCTTTAGCTGAGATTCCTGCATTGCAGGGGGTTGGACTAAATGATCCTTGGGATCCCTTCCAAGTCTACAATTCTAGGACATGCTTCTAATGCCAGTTTTCATTCTAAAAAAAAGGTCTGTCAGCTGATTGTCTCCTGTTCAGTATTACATACGGCTGAGAAAGCTGTATTGATGCTGCAGCTGTCTCTTCTGCACCAAGTAAGTGATTTATGCATTTATCAGACATAGAACTTGATTTTTTTTATTGCAGCCCTGTGTGGCTTCACAGCATTAGCAAAATGCAGCAACAGATGCAAAGACACATATATAAAGAAAAGCAATTGAACTAGAGCTACTAGCTGATGTCTATGCTTACCTCCAGTAGTTAGGAAAATCCAAGGCCCTCTACAGTATGAGACCAAAAAGCAAAATATTATAGCTTCTTCAGGAGCAGCATGTAAAATGGCAAGCTGTGCCTTAGTGTTTATGTACATGAAGCCCAGGATACAGCCTCTCCCTCCAGCCTCAGAGATTTAACTACCAGGAAAGATAGAGGGCTAAACTTGGCGGAAGGGGAGGAAATGATGATTCTGGCCAATTCACATCCGTAATATAATATAAATAAAATAAAACGAAGGGTGCTATATTGGGGCAGAGACCAGAAAATCAGGGACTGTAGGAGCACATGCTTATTATTGTACTTTGCAAAATGTGTGATGCCTTTACACATTGCTAAAAGAAACTCCAGGTTAGACAACACACACATCACACACATTCTTTTTTAATAAAAAGAAAGCTCACCCACAGCATCCCAAGTCTGACATATTACATATTGAAATATTTTTTTATTTACAATACAGTAGCTAAAAATTTTTGTAAAAAGGCTGTGTGTTAGAAAATCAGACTGTCATCTTCCTGTGGGAACCTGAAGTATCTTTGGTTGCTTGGGGGGCACTAAAGTTTACTCCTTTAGCAGCAGTTAACTTCCCTCTGTCTCCTTAACATTTTATTTCTCTGTGATGGATGGATATATATGGCACCTGTGCATTCTACACATAATCTAAAATCTGGTGAAAAGAGAGCCTTTCATATCTCAGTGAACAGAAACTGCCAAAGTAAAGATGTAACCATGTCAAGCATCTGGAGAAACCTTTTAAAAATGACTGCCGAAAGAGGCATACAAAAATGTGTCATAATTTATATATATAAAAGTTCCCACCAGTACGCTTTGTACATCTGTGATAACGCCTGTTTTATATTCAAATGAACAAATAAAAGCTTTTATTTTTGTTGCTCTGAAAAAAAAAAAAAAAGTTCCCTATTGCTAAAATTCAGGTTCATCCTGGTGCAGGGGTGGGAAACCGCCAGCCCAGACTAAGGCAGGCACATGAGACCTCCCCATTTGGCCCATGGCGCCATTACAGTCAAGCCATACCCACCTGTCCTACACTAGGCATATTTTGTGATGTCACGTGATTGACAGGTGAGCAACCTCTTCCTCCTGTCACAATTTCCTCCACAGGGAGTGGCACTGAAAAGGATCCAGCCCACCGACCAGATCTGAATTTCATTACACTGGACATAAGAGGATTCATTTGTGCTTTGTTTTCACCAAGGCAGCAGACTGGTCGCCTGGCTTCACTTCAGGACAAGGCTCTCATGCTGAGAGAAAAAATAAAATCCTACATATAAAAAACCTCTAGCATGTCAAAAAGAAGCTAAGGCAAGCATCCTCTCTCTGGCAGACTAGTATTATATGCACGAGGAAATTAGTTTCTAAAATGGGGAAACATTTGACACAAGACCCAGGATCTAGCTTGACGTGTCCCAGACTGATCCACCTCATTCAAAGAGTCACCAAAATAGGTGTGCGGTTCGCCCCGGCTTTTTTTAAAGCCACAAACTTGACATTGCCACAGAAATCAAGTTTTTAATTATGTGTTTGGTCAGCAGTCCATACAATTGCCTCAAGTCTCTTCCCGGCTCTCTGTGTGCTTATTGGGAACCTCATCATACTGGGGCGGAGGGGTCAGAGGCTCTATTGTTATCCGCCCTGTGTTATTTCCAGCAGGGAGGTCTAAGTTGAGGTTTTTTAGGTGTAGCTTTTCGGACATGATCCTCCGGACTTTCAAGGGTTTGAGTCTTTTGCTCAGGCGGGAACTGTGTCTGCTGGGCTGATGTTCAATGTTGGGCCTTTCTTCGGTGGCGGCGGCGGGCCGGGTTGGCGTGGTTTCGTCAATCCCAGTGAGAGATTCGTAGGAGGGCAGAGACATACTGATCCTTGCGCTTCTGTCTATGTCACTGAGCTCAGGGTGCCCTGTGTTCATGACCTCTTCGTAACTGGGCACATAGTAGCGAGAGGGCGTCTCCTCATCCTCTTCTTGACTGCAGAGGGAGAATTTAGAAGTAATCATTGTCTCGCTTTAGCACTACCTCATTCAGGTTACGATATCCCAAAAGCCAGAAAATTCACTGGCTGGTATTTTATTTTATTTAAAATATTTTTTATCCAGCAAGTCTCACTAACGTATTAAGCCTTACACTATTAAGACTGTTAAAAAAAAACACACACACCAGCAGTTCTGCTGTTTGCCAGCACCACAAAAACATGGGCCAGAGGCAAAGATCCTCACTGAGCTTTTCCTTCTTCTTTTTTAAACATTGGAAGATGGGAACAAAGCTACCAAGTCACAGAAGACATGGGCAAGTGGATAGCTCTGTTGGTAGGACACGAGACTCTTAATTTCAGAGTCATGGGTTTGAGTCCCATGTTGGGCAAAAAGATTCCTGTATTGCAGAGGGTTGGACTAGGCAATCCTTGTGGCTCCCTTCCAACTCTACAATTCTATGGTTCCATCTGTGAATACAGAGGCGATATGATTTGACTGGAACTTTGAGGCTTGGTGCCTCAGAAACATGTCATTTTTATGATTCAGCTCATGGAGAAAGATGGGATCTGTGATTGGATGAGATTGGGGGAGGGGACCTGTGAAAAATAATGAATTTCAATATTGGCTTACGGGATCCAATGTGTGTGTGTCTTTCCTTCTCCCTCTCCCTCTTGCCTTCTCTCCCTCTTGACCCCTGTAGCACCCCGCCTTATTCCTCCCTCTAACAAAGCCACCCTTTTTCTGGAGAAAGTAATTCCCATCACCCCTGACCACTAGTCATGCTGGAAGGGGCTGGTGGGAATTGTAGCCAACATCTGGAGAGCCACAAGCTCTCCATCCCATATATCAATAATTTGCTTGCAAGGCCTGATCGTATCTGGTATTGCGACGATCTTCTCACCTGTCTTCCTGTGGCTGATGCTCAACCGAGACTTGCTGCCGTATCCTAGAGATGCTGTCATTTTCCCTTTGCTTCATTCGGTCACGGACACTCAGACAAATGGAGAAAAGCAAGAGCAAGACCCCAGCACCAGCCAGGACGTAAGCCACTGAAAACGTATTGCTTTTATACGTATTTCCTCGACCACCGTCGGGCTTGCTGCTGTTTCCAACTGAGTGTGGCTTCCCACTTGGGCCAAATCCAGGGACCAAGTTCCAGACAGCCATAATGATCCCGAGAACAAGCATCCCCAACCCTATTGCTGTCAAAGCATAGTGAGATCCATTCGACCTGGAGTGGGCCATCCTGTTATAATGCTGGGCCCCCTTGATCTGGGCACGGGGATGGGGTGCGGGTGGGCAATTCAGAGCATATCTTCCATAAATCAAGGAACAAAGTCCAGGAATGGCTCCAGTTTGGGTTCCTTCCAAATACCTGAGTTTAAAATGAGACCTGGAGAAAGAAAGGAGCAAGAAAAAAATTAAATGACATAATTTACAATGAAAAAATCTTACCCCCTCCTTTCCATATCAGTTAGGTGATTTTTGCAAGCCATTTTCTTCAACTTACCGTATTTTTCGCTCTATAGGACGCACTTTTTCCCCTTCAAAAATGAAGGGGAAATGTGTGTGCGTCCTATGGAGCGAAGACGCCATAGCCCCGCGACCCTCTCCCGGCTGGAGAGGTGACGCGCGGCTATGGCAGGAGCCTCTATAGTCGCGCGTCACCTCTCCAGCTGGGAGAGCGCGCGCGGGGCTAAAGCAGCCCCCTGCGACCCTCTCCCGGCTGGAGAGGTGACGCGCGGCTATGGCAGGAGCCTCTATAGTCGCGTGTCACCTCTCCAGCTGGGAGAGCGCACCCGGGGCTAAAGCAGCGCCCCCCCCCCCCGCGACCCTCTCCTGGCTATGGCAGGAGCCTCTTTAGCCGCGCGCCACCTCTCTAGCCGGGAGAGCCGCCTGGGGCTAAAGAAGCCCCACTTACTCTCTCCCAGCTGGAGAAGTGACGTGCAACTATGGCAGCAGCCTCTCCGCTGCGCCTTTCCGCTGCTCCCTGACCTGCTCTTTGGGGCTGGTGGTGGGCTTCCCCCGTCAGCCCCAAAGAGCAGATCGAAAGGAACCTGAAGCCTGGAGAGTGAGAGGGGTCGTTGCGCACCGACCCCTCTCGCTCTCCAGGCTTCCAAGGTAGCCGCCTGAACGCACCTTAAACGGCACCTTTTAGAGCGGGAAAACAAGAGGGGGAAAATTCTCCCCCTCTCTGCGCAGCACCTCCTGCCGCTTCGCTGAAGGGGCACTGGGCAGAGAGGGGGAGATTTTTTTTCTTGTTCTCCCCCCTCTAAAACAAGGTGCGTCCTATTGTCCGGTGCATCCTATGGTGCGAAAAATACGGTAATTTATTTTTCTGCATAATTTCCACTAATATGTGCATTTTATGTGTGCTCACTTTTCACTGATACACATTTGTGTACACAGCTTTTGGCAGTAGAGCTGCATTGCAAAATCCGGAGAAGCATGAATTCAGAAGCACACCTGCACTTTTCTTCACTTCACACTGGTCTGAGTAGTTCAAATCAGGCCAAGTAATTTTTTCTTTTATTCTAACCTTCCACTACCATCATCCCTGACCCTCAGCCATGTTGGCTGCAGCTGGTGGGATTTGTGAGTCTGAAAACATCTGGATGGGACCCACATTGGCAACCTCTTTTGAACTCTGCAAAGCTGCCTGAATTTTTTTGCGCTGGGAAAAACAGGACGGAAGTAATTTAATTTAAAAAATAAATACAGTTGAACCTCCGTTTTCGAATGCAATCCTTTCCGGAAGACCAGTCAAGTTCTGAAATGTTTGAAAACCGAAAACTCAATACGGAAGCCTCAAAATGGAAAAAAAATAATATGAAAAACTCAATACAGAAGATGTCTCGGAAGTTGAAGTTTGAAAACAGAAACATTTACTTCCGGGTTTACAGTGTTCGAGTTCCGAATCAAAAACAGAGGTTCCACTGTAAATAAATAAACCAAGGCTCTGTGGAAAAGGCGCATTTTGGAGAGGGATCTGGAGGAAGTTGGAGAGTTTAGAGAGGCACCCCCACTGATAACAGCAGCAGCTGCTGCTGCCGCTTTCGAAAACTACCACAGGCTTGGCACTTCCTCTGAGGTAACTAATTGCATATCTGCTAATTAGCTAGCTAAGGTAAATACACTTTAGCTAAACACCCAACACTAGTTGCTCCTCCTGGAATAGCCATCAACCCACTGTTTAAAGATGGGAGTATAACAGAGAGGAGGCACGTCTTAAGGGCTATAAAGGGAGAGCTGATGGAAAACTACAAACTCAGGATAATTCCACTTTGCTTGTTGGTGCTGCGTTTGTGTGAATCGCAGCAAAGAAGTTCCTAGGCATGTGCTCCACGAAGGGACGGACAAATCTGTCAATTTCACAGTCTCTCAGCATCTCGTTTGGTGCATGGGATTTCACTGGTGCATGGGATTTCTACCACTTTCCAATTTTTAAGACCTGTCGAAAATTCATCAGCATTTTGCCCTGAGGCACACAGTTCTGTCCCTTACATGCAATTTTGCTGAATATAGTTTTGTATATTATTTTCATGAATATAATATGTTCATTTTTACCTTCACTTTCCAACTATTAACACATTTTTTTGGTTGAACAAGTACATGGCAAAAATCTGAGAAGTGCAAATTTCAAAGGACTGCCGTGTTTCAGATCTCACGACTTAAAAGTGATTTATATTAAACAAATAATGTTTTTCTCTGTTCTCTCGAGCAGCGGGCTTTGGGAATGTGGGTATCATTGACATGTCCCTATTTTATACCTGTGAAATGTTGGAGGCCACGAAAATGGTGCACGAAACACCATTATAATAAAAGAAAACCAATGCGAGAACAATATACTCATTTATCTATAAATGCCCTCTATTTTTCACATTTTGTTGTGAGTGCCAGTGCTTTGGGCAGCCAAAACAGCACCATCCACTCATAAGAGGGAGGTATCAATAAGCTAGGGGATACCCCAACATTCACAGAATTTTTTTTTTTAATTGCAAAACAGCCTAGCAAGGGCTGAACATGATCAGTGAGCAAGAGGGGAAGGGATATTTGGAGCATCCTGGGAAAGTGCCTGGTAGGAATTGTGTACAAGGGCCAACCCATCCTGCAACATTTTGTTACTAGTCCCTCTGGTAATAATTCACATCCCACATCTTCCACCCAAGTATGGTGCTCAGATGCCAGACAAGGATCTACATTTTAAACTTGAATGTAAGAGTATAAACAAACACCACAGCTGATGCTGTACAGGGCTTCAGGCAGAGTTGTCTCCCAGCCCAACCTGGGGTTGCTGAAATTTGAACCTAGAATTTTCTGCATGCAAAGCAGTTACTCTGCCACTGAATGAAGGCTTTCCCTGCATATAGATGAAGCAGAGCAGAGCAATGGAATAACTTGTCCTTACACTGAGCCAGACCACTAGTGAATAATTGTTGCCCACACTGACTAGCAGTGGCTGTCCTGAGGTTCAATCCAACTAAGTCCTACTCAAGAGTAGACTCACTGAAACCCATGAACCTAAGTCATGACATGGTGCGCTCCTTCTGGGGTAGTTTGCCCACCTTTGGTCCCCACCATGTACTCAGCTCTCACCTGTGGCTCCTAGAAGCTGTCGGCATGCGGCAGCAGCCACACCCCAGGAATGGCTTTGGCTGGCTGGCTAAACCAGGTGAGGGTAGCTGATGGGTCTCAAAGTCTCAGTGAGTTAGGAACTTGCCCTGCAGGCTCTGGCAGATTGAGCAGATGAGACCAATAGTAGGTCCAACAGCCAAGAAAGCGGTTTCTGCATGTGCTGTAGAGGGAAGTGAGGGGATATCTTCAGGAGAAGGCTAAGGAGTAAATCCTACAAAAACCCAGAGTGGAGTCCTTAAGACAGTTGGATGGCGCCTTGTACACCTCCTTCTGGCAATTCCTGCAGCCAAGCTGGTGCCACAAATATTGCTCTGCTTTCTTGGGACCACATCATCGAGGTTGAGACAGGAGTCTTGTTGTTTGAGCAGCCCAGGACCTCCATACGCTTGCGCCCCATAGAGGCCACTTTGGTGCTGCTAACTCAAGATAGACGGATGCCAACAAGAACTCTTAGTAGGACAAGTATTGGAGTCTTTTCCAGCCCTACTGGGAGATACCAAGGATCAAACCTTCTGCATGCAACACAGATGCTGTCCCAGAGCTACAGCCCTTCCGCAGCACATTCAGCAATAGTTCTGTGCAGCTGTCTGACTGAACCCAAGATCCAATAAATACACCTTGCTCTGCCTGTTTCCAACTCTGCCTTCCCTAGACTAGAAGTGAAGGTTCAGGCTTAAACCAACTAGGTTAAAAGGAGCTGTTTAAGCAATCCAGATCTTTGAACCTGAACTAGCCAGTAATCATTACGATTAAGAACAACGCCCAGCATTAGCAATCTGGCTGTGTGCCAACATTTAAAGCACTTTGTTAAACTCGGTCGTCACAAAGGTTACCTGGGATTCAGTCATTCACTCTCACTTGTCAAGCAAAAAAAGGAAGAAGATCGAGAGAGAGCTTCTGGCTGTATTTATTTAGACTTCTGGTCCACCCTGACCTTGGATTCAAGTGACAAGGATATTATGACTAAACATCAGGAAGGACTTTCTGACAGTAAGGACTTTCTGACACGAAGAGCTGTTTGACAATGGAGCAGCCTTCTTCAGGAGGTTGTGGACTCTCCTTCCTTGGAGGTTTTTAAGCAGAGGCTGGATGGCCACCTGTCACGTATGATCTAGATGAGATTCCTGCTTTGCAGGGGGCTGGACTAGATGACTCTTGAGGTCCCTTCCAACTCTACAATTCTGTGATTCTATGATTCCCAAGACTACAAAGCTATGGGGGAAACTTGGTCATCTCCAGAGCAGACTGAACACCTGTTCCATCATCTCTGGATTAAACCTTTGCAATCTCAGACAATAAACTCCGCCGAGCTTCAATATGACTACATCATTGCTTGTTCTTTTTTAAAAAAACCTGAATCTTTTGCCCCTGTCAATGATTTACCCCATAGATGCGAAGGTGTTGGGAGGTAGCAAAAGTGAACCCTGTCCTTCAGGCCAGTTATGCCCGTTAAATGAGGCCCCGGCGAGAGAACTCACCCCGAAGCTACGCCACTGCGTTCTCTCCACCTCCAACCCCACCTCTTTTGCAACTGCTAATGGTACTATGGAGCATCTGGAAACAGAAGCCAAAAAGTTGCTGCCGGTTTGCACAATTGATGACGAATCCAGCATAACCCAAAACGAGAATCAGAGGCTGGCATCGCTTGCGGCACGCTTTGGTTCCTTAGAGACTCCCCCACCCCCTTCCTTGTTTGCCATTGCTAATTAAGCTTCCCATCACACTCAGACTGAAGCCTACTGTGTG
The DNA here is from genome assembly GCF_951804945.1 of Podarcis cretensis. Classification (NCBI taxonomy): domain Eukaryota; kingdom Metazoa; phylum Chordata; class Lepidosauria; order Squamata; family Lacertidae; genus Podarcis; species Podarcis cretensis. Next base: position 68,604,891 of record NC_137177.1, read on the forward strand.
GTCACAGTGGCAGAGCAAGAGGCAGAAAGTGCTCAAATCTTCGAAAATGCCGACAGCCAACATGTTTGCAGCGCCTAAATAGTGAACAGCTTGGCACTGGCAAAGAGAAAGGGCAGACAAGCCGAGACGCATTCATGGAAAAGAAAGAAAGAAACATTATCCACGTGCAATTCCAGATGGCTGTGGTTAAGCAGAACTTGCTCACTGTTTAGGTTTGGGGGGGGGGGCGGTAGAGGGGAGGAGCGTTGGAACAGCCCTACTGCCAATGGACACTCTTCCCCACCTCTCCAGTTCCTGTCAGCTGCACTGCTTATTGCTGAATGGTAGGGTGGGGTAGTGGTTAGAACCCAAGCTACCAAGGTGGTGTCTGGGCACAATGGTGCTCTTGAGGATATCTGAGTCACCCCCTCCCTAGATCTTTATGGATCCTCATAATTTTACAAGGGTCCCCTCAAAACCATCATCAAATGGGAAGGCAGTGATGCAAGACCAGGCTTTCTCAGTGGCAGCCCCAAACCCTAGAATTCTACTCCAAATGATATTTCAGATATATCTGCTCCCACTGCAAAGGTTATTGAGAAATTGGTTCCAGGCATTTTTTCATAGAATTGTAGAGTTTGTCCATGCAATTGGAACCTGAAGTGTTATTTGTAGTGCAGTCATAAAAATACCTTTTGCACTCACTGTTGTTTTATTTGAATTGTTGGTTATTTAAAATGGTTTTATTATAATTACAGTGCTTTGTTGTAAGTGTCATAGGCTGCACCATGGTACCTTTGGGAGGGATGGATGGATCAATCAATCAATCAATCAATCAATCAAAGGTCACTGCTAGGTTCAGAGATGCATTTGATGATTTGCTGGTGGTTTTGCTCTCTCATCTCATGTAAATATCATGAAGATCTATGAGGATCCACATCTTGAATTGATCCCCCCCCCTTTTTTTTTTGGTGCTGGCAAACAGATCTGTAGTTTTTTTACTTTGCTGTCTGATAAAAACAGCAACAACAATGGTGTGTTAAAACGAATCAACTTCAAAGCAGAGTCTGAGAAGCTGGCTTGTTTCACACCAACCACAGTTGATGGTTTGGATGTAACATTACACTGTGGTTAATCTACTATGAAAGTGAAGGAAAAGAGGGGGAGGGAGGAGAGTGTAGCGTCAGATTTACAGTGGTTCATCCTTGCAACACTAAACCACGCTGGAGCCACCGTTGCATTAAAAAGCTCCCTAACTTCAATAGAGTAATTTCTTAAACAAATGAGCTGACAAGGTTTCTGTGTCGGGAGCACCCTAGCAAATACTAAAACCCTCCAAATCACGGTAAGGTGGGCGGGAGAATTTCCATTAAGTTAAGTGCTTCTTGGTAACTCATCAGCTGCTAACCTAACAAAGCTAATGGACATTGTCTTTGCTCCTCTGTTTCGTTTACAGAGCAATGGCAGAGATGTGCTCATAGCTGCTTTTAAGCAGATAAAGTGGTCGTTTGGAGGTTAATTACTCCTGATAAAAGCCATTTTGCCGAACAATATTAATTTGGCCCAACCTCCTCTTGAGCTGTAATCGTGCATGTCTAATGAGAAGCAGGGCAAGAGATCATCATCATTACCACCTGTTCCTCACTCTGCATAGGTCCTCCAAGTGTTGGGTGGCCCTGAGGAAACCAGCAGGAGGATTGGGCTGCTGGAGAATTCATTCAAAAGCATTGCCCCCTCGCGTGGGCCTGGCCGGGGAGGCAGGGCGCAGCTGCCGCCCCAAATCAAGTAAATAAATAAATAACAATACTCAACTAACTGACCAATCGTCTCGCAAATAGCTTGGTTCTGCCCCACCCCCAACATAAATCCTGCCCAGTTAACATAAATCCTGGCCATGCCCATGCTCCCTCAGATGTCATGGACCGGCTGGATGCAGAGGAACGGTGGGAAGATTCAGCTGGGGAATTCCCAAGGGAAGAAGGCTCAGAGCCCGGGGATTGGTGATGGGATGACGCGAAGTGCTCGGAGGGAGAAGATTTTGGGGGAGGCGTCAAAAGCTGAAGAGGTAGCAGGTTTAGTAAGCAGAGAAAGACTGTGGCAGAGAGAAGTTGGCAGGGGTGTCAACTTGAATAAAATATTTGCATAATCAATCACAAGACACCACGCATGCACACCATTTGATTTCCACGAAGATGAAATCTTGGAAATCAGCCTGGAAGAAGGGGAGGATCTTCCTCCAAGGTAATGCTGTGCTAATCCCCCCATCATCAATTGCTTTCAAAAGCCCCCCCTCCCCCCGATCCATTTCTATGGTGCTGCTGCTTGGGGTCTTTGAAGGGTGGGAGGCAATAGAACAGGCTTCCTCAACCTTGCCCCTCCAGATGTTTTTGGCCTACAACTCCCATGATCCCTAGCTAGCAGGACCAGTGGTCAGGGATGATGGGAATTGTAGTCTCAAAACATCTGGAGGGCCGAGGTTGAGGAAGCCTGCAATAGAAGCTGCTGGGGACTTCCAGGGAATTGAGGGATCTCAACTGAGGGTTTGAGAAGGGAGCCCTTTCCTTTCCGACACAGGCAGCCCTGTTTAAGTTCTACTATTCAATGGGCCATGAATACTGTAAATAAGCAGTATGTTATAAAATACTTAAAATAATAAAAACAGGCTGGGTGACACTTCAAACCTTTTTCTTACACAGAAGCTGTAGCTAATACAAAACCTGGGGGCGGGGAGACAGGGAAAATGTGAAATGTATAGAAAGAAAGGACACAGCAAAGAAAAAATTAAAGACTGTGCAGGAAATTACAGCATGACAAACTGAGAAGAACAATAAGAGGAAGTGTTAGGGTGCACGGCCAAACCCAACTGTGTGACCCAGACAAACTAGCTTACAGCAACCCACTGGTCCTAGTTAAAGACCACGGCTAAAATAAAGCACACCTGTCACTCGCCGCAATTTAAATTTGGTGCCACATACAAGGTGTGCCACTTTTGGCTGGGATAGGATGGCCTCATGTCATACAACATCAAGTGATGGATAGGTGGGCAGCCCCACCGACCCGTCAAATGTCACCAGTGAAAGGTTTGGGGACAAATAGTTCCCTAAGGTTGATGTAGATAGGAAGTATAGTATAATGGGATGAATGTCACACTCTTGACTGGAGAGAGATGGGTTTGAATCCTCACTCAGGAAGATCTCCAGGTAACTTTAGGCCAGATGACATTTCCTCCTCCTTCACCTCCATAAGAACATAAGAAGTGGTTGCTGGATCAGGCCAATGGCCCAAGTGGTCCAGTCTCCAGCCTCCAGAGCTTCCATTACGGTTGTGGATACTTTTGGTACAGTATTTTTGATCCGGATTGGAGAGCGGCAGAGAGGGCATTTACAGGATATTTAGAAGGCATTCCCCACTTTAGGCAATTTCACTTATGCACATAGGGTCTGAAACATAAGCCCTGCGTAAGAGGACAAGTCGCCAGTATATGTTTTAAATTTCATATTTGGGAATTCTGTGTGCTGTCGTTAAGCCGCCCACCACAGAGGCTCCGGCCTAGGCAATGCATATATCCCATGAGGAAAATGTTTTTTTAAAAACACAGATGTGGAGCAACTGGGAAGAACACGAAGGCCACCCTGGTGTCCTTTTAGAGGAAGGGTGGGGTACAAATGAAACTTAGTCACAGCAAACAAGAACTGGAGGGCCTGTTCCAGTTTGTCTGGATGCTTGAACTAACACCATAAACAAGCAGGTATTAACAAGGTGGGAGCACACACAGACCCTACTTGGTACATTGTCCAAGCAGAACAATGGGGAACCTCAGGCCCCTTCAAGTCTCCCTATCCGGCCCTCGGGACTCTTCTCAGGCCACACCCTCTTTAAGCACTTACACCGGGTGAAATGTGTCATCAAATTCTGATAATGCCTGAATGCAGGACGAAGAGAGGCATAGATACTCTCCAATTTTTGTGCAGTTGAAATCCGGTCTCCTCTGGGGTTGTAGCCAGTGCTGGCCTTACAACCTACTGAAGTTAATGAGCACAACCAACTTAGGTCTACTGATTCCAATGGAACTCCACTGAGTAGTACTTAGCTGAATGCAATGCTAATCCAGAACCACTGATCCACCCAGCTTTCCCCCTTCGCCCTGCCCAGTGCTGTAATTCGGCCCCCAGGAGGTTCTCCATGAGAGTATGTGGCCCTCGGCTACTCTGAGAGGATTTCTGTACCTCAGTCTTCCACCAGCAAGCATTCAATATCTGCAAGGTGATTAATGCACTCAGTCCCTCTGCCTAACCTAACTTGTTGCTAGGATAAAATATGGGGGAAAGGTGGAAGAGAGCCATTAATAATTATTAAACTGCATTTCTAAAAAAAAATAAATCTGCTTTTAGAGTAAATGCATTTTAATGCTTTTTATTTCTTTGATCTTAACAGTGTAAGCCGCTCTGTGGGCTTATCTGGAAGGTGAGCTAGGTACCTCCATGATAAAATGATAAAGAAATAAAATAAGTTCCTGCTTCCTTGTTCAGCAGCCCAGGCTTGGTAGATGCTGTAGCTAGCAATTGCAGGAGAACGTGGGGAAAGTTTTTGCTCTGAACATCTAAGCTTGAAGAACTCTGTAGGTCACAAAAGCTTGCCTCTGGCGTTTTAGCTGTTTTCATTCACAACCCTCCTTTTCATCCATGCTTTGAAAATCCAACTTTTGAAGAGCAGTGAGGTTAATGAAAGGAATCTCTCAGAAAGGGCATGAGAAACGACCATGAGGTGAGTGTAGAAAAGATTGGAGCTATAGAAGGCAAGTGTGACGTGTGCCAAGTGGAAAACACAAGCATTCTCAGAGAAAAATGCATGCATGTTTCTAGTCCTCACAGAGGTAAAAATATGAAATTATGCTTATAAACACAGGCACTGCTTGGTAGTGATGTGGCTTCTGCAATCCAATTTAGGGCGCTTGAGGTTAAGCATGTCAAAATGGTTGTGCAGTCAAAAACTCTTGAACTTAAATATTAGGAGTTGTTGTTCAATAAAGGACACAGGGCTGGATTTAGGTTTGATGAGGCCCTAAGCTACTGAAGGTAGTGAAATACAATTAAGAAGTATATTAATAGTGAAATAATTAAGCTCTTATTAAGCAATTATTATTATTAATAAGCAATTAATAATAAGCAAATAATAATAATAATAATAATAATAATAATAATAAGCAATTATTAAACTTAAAATGACTGGGGGCCCATTACTTACATCATAGGAGCCTACACAACACAACACAACACAAAACAAAACAAAACACTGTTGCTGTATGTAGGTTTTATTTTATTTGTTTTTAATCTTATATTTTGGAAATGTGCATCCAGTTTTTTTCTTTAAAATTTTTCTTTATAATTTTTAGGGACCCCCAAGAGAGTGGGGCCCTAAGCTATAGCTTGTTTAGCTTATATGTAAATCCAGCACTGAAAGGACACAACATAGTCCTGCACAGGTTTTCGTAGAAGCAAGCACCAAGTATTTCAGTGGGACATACTCCACTGTAAATGAGTTTAGGATTGCAGTCTTACAGTGTGGTTTAAATGTTGTTTGGAGTTCACACAGGATAATTATAGGGTAACAATTTGCAGCAACCCCCGACAAACTACAGTGCCCAGAATTCTTTGAGGGGTGTGTGATTGTGTTTTAAAGGTACAGAATGTACTATTTACTGCTGATTTCATATTGTATGTGTGCTTTTATTCCATATTACGTTATATATCTGATTACCATTTATATTGTACGTATGTTGTGTTGTGAGCCCTATCCGGAGCAATAACAAAGAACAAATAAAACAAAACAAGCAATTGCACAATCAAATTGTTGCATTTTCCAACTAAGTTAATTTTCAACTGAAATTAATAGACCCATTCTGGTCATGGCCATTGATTTCCACGGGTCTGTTCTGAATAGGATTAGCATTGGATCAATCAAATTCAAACCATGAATTAAATAATACTAGTTTGAGCACACCCAAAGAGCCATACATGATAATCTGCATATTTAAAAAGTGATTATACACAGCTTTATCTGTTTCACAGCCCTTCATTATTATTGTATCTATTTATTTAAAAAAAATTTATAGTTTATATGTTGCTATTGACAGAAATGTATCAAAGTGGTTTACAGTATAACATAAAACTATGCAATAAAAACCATTAAAAAATAAAATCAAACATCAATTAACTATTTTGGAAACGTTAAGTGTGTCCCTTTCAGAAATGCACTTTTTCTTTTGCAGTACAATACATGCAAATATTTGCAGACACAACAGAAGATATTTAAGGTTCAAAAAACTGGTTTAGCTTGATGCAGAACATGCCTGGTCCTAGCAGCAGAGAGAGAGCGGCTTCCCTACAAATTTTGACAACTGTTGCTGCCCCACTGGCTCGCCAGGATGCTGCTACACGATCACCTGTCTGTAGGAGGTCACACTCATGATTGCCACCTGTCAGGGAACTGACATCAGAGCGAGAGGCGGAGGCAGGGCTCCAGAGCGATGCCGGAGAGGGGACCAGCAGGGGGGAAGGAATTCAGCGTAACACCAGTAGAGAAGAGAGGGAGATGGAGGAAGTGAAGACAACTCTCCAAGACCCTTCACCAGAGACTAGTGGAGAGAGCGCTGACACGCCCCTGCCTTCCCCGTACTTGCGCAGACGAGTTCCGCACAGGGAAAGTAGGAGGAGACTAGGCATCAAACAGCTCTTATGCTGGAAGAGGTTCAAGAAACGCCCACTGACGGATTCTGCAAGTGACTGACCGGTCACGGAGTGTGAGCTGTCAGCCAAAGCATGGTTGGACAGGCAATATAACTAAAACTGAAGGCAACTTACGCACAAGTAACCCCCTTACAACCATTACAGCACCTTATTATCAAGGAGAGATGCAGGTCCAATTCCAACCAGTGCACGAAGAGGAGATTAACGTACACAGGCCTGACTAGCAAAAAATCATAGCTAAAAGGAAAGGTGAAATTGACTCAGTAACTGTGTAGGGGCACATAACACTAAGTCAGAGGTGAGGCATTTCAGACCTTTAAGGCAAATGTGGCCCTCTAGATTCTTGGATTGCAGGGGGTTGGACTAGATGGCCCTTGGGACCCCTCCCAGCTCTATGATTCAATTGTTCAGTCATTCAGTCCCGCTCCAAAAACAGGCTGCTAAAAGCCATATTGACAAAGTGGTTTTTCTTTGGGTGTGTGGGATGGGGGGAGACCAGCAGTGAAAACCAGAGGCTTTTGAACTTTGATGAAGATGATGATAATTTTATTATTTATACCCCACCCATTGGATATAATCTTTATATTGTTGTGGCAAGTAATGTAATGATTTATGTATAGGTTAAACCCTCCCCCCATAATTGTCATAGGAACCTCAAAAACCTTTGTGCCCGACCATTACGGAAATCTAATATAAATCTAATATAAATCTAATATAAATTCTTAAGTGAACCTTAACTCAGGTACAGACCTTGAACCACGTTCCTGTTTATGCTTCCAACACTACTTTAGCTTTTTTAGGAAAATTAAATGCCACAGCATTGCATTGGGATGTAGTGGAGCTGGGGCAGTGGACAAAAAACTGAGCTACAAAACAACATTGAGCTGAAGCCAAAGATGTAAGAAATCATACCGATAGTTCTGGGTACAGAAGGAAATTTCTGATCTGCTATCCTGCACTATGAAAAGTGGTTCAGAAGCTTATTGTTGCATTTTCAACATCCAACATCCAATTTGGTGGAACGTGGTTTTAGTGTGCTTCTCTCCAAGCAAATAAATCAACTTCAGATTACTAAACATGGTGGTTTAAGATTCCTGCTACGTGACTTTAAAGCAGAGAAACTGGTATCACTTCATTAAGCCCACGCATCGTATTAAGAATTTACAAAACAGTGAAGTACAGTGGAACCTCGGGTTACGTTACCCTTGGGTAATGTTAACTTCGAGTTGCGAAAGCGGCAAACCTGGAAGTGTTTCGCCGCTTGCGCATGCGCAGAAGTGGTCTCTCAGGTTGCGAAAACTTTGGGATACGGCCGGACCTCCGGAACGGATCCTGTTCGCAATCGGGGGTACCACTGTAGTTACTAAACGTAGTAAGACTCTTGCTAATTGACTATGAGACTTTGAAAAGTTGGTATCATTGGAGCAAGTTCATTGGTGTTGTTGAATTAATTAAATAAGATAGTTTTAATTGGAATTCTGAATTTTTTTGTGTTATTATCCTCATTAGCGGGTCATGCAAAGGGCTTTTCTTAACAATACTTTCAATAGGGTACGGGGCACTGGGAATGAGTTTATGGAACTGAGGGGGCAGTGCCTAAAAAATGTTTGGGAACAACTGCTTTAAAGCATTTCTGAGCCACTTAATATTTTAAAAACTCTTAAGTGGTACAGGAAAATATAACATAAAAATAATAAAACAGAATTATGAAAATAGAACAGAATAAAACTATTATCCTTCCTCAGGAGCAGAATATAAATGCAACTCCCTTCTTAGGAAATTTCTCTTTACTGTACTGACTTCTCACTATCTTTGTTTCAATTGGCCTTTGGAAATTAACCACACTGTTATGCCTGTTCTATTTGGATCACTGTACTGCTCTTCAGTTTTATTATATACTTTTTATAATTTTATAATTCTATTTTTGCTTGAAATGCTATTAACTGCTATGGAACTTTAGTTAATTGGCATATAGAAATATTTAAAATCAACAAAGAAGCAAGGGGGTATTATGAAGGTTTGAGGATACATTTCGCCCAGGCAGAAACACGCAAGGTGGGTGCGAGCTATGTGTGTATGTGGGGAGTGGTCTGCAAAGTCCGAGGACCAGATAGAAAGACTTGGATGACTGCATTCAGTCCCCGGACCTGAGGTCTCCCTCCTCTGCTTTAGACTAACTTCTGGAGGATGTTGAGAGAAAACCTAACCTAAACAAGGTCTTTACCACTGTCCTTAACTGTTGCAGTAAGTACACCCACTCCCATAATTGCTCAGTTATAACTTTTCTGCCGGTTTGATTGTATTCATCTAGGACGCAATAGCAACCTAGGTTCTCTCTCCCATTGCAGGGCGTTAAATCAGCAAACCAAAGCCTGGGCCTTTGGTGATGCTGTAACATGCCCCTATTGCGAGTGATCAGTACATACATTCGAACTTGGTCTACATTTGCCACAGACTGCAGATGTGGTGGGGAGTCAGTGTGGCTTACTGACCGGAGCTGTCCTCCATATATTTTGAATTCCATCCCCCTCCCTACCAAAGAAATTGTGCACCTTGTATTTCCAAAGCCATTTGGCGCCTCAGCCTGAGCGCACCTGCCTGTGAGAGAGAACCAAGGCTAGCCATGCACTTGATCACTTGGATGTTAGTCCACAGAAGTTGATGACACACACACAAACACCCTAATCTGCTACGCCATCAAAAGTGCCGCAAGGCTCTGTCTTTGATACGACAGCCACTCTTCTGGAAGGCTTAAGAGCTGTGTGGGAAAGTGAATGCCAATCAGAATGGAGGAGAAAGCCTGTGGCCTTCCATATGTTGTCATAACACAACTCTCATCAGCCCCTAACTGGGATGCCCACTTGATCAGGGATCAGGGATCACGAGTCCAACCATGTTGAGAAGATCCCAGGAGGCTGGCAGCGTAGAGCCCTGAGCTGCAATCTCAGCTCAGCTTCAAAGTTCATGGGTGACTTTGGTTCAGCCTCCATCTCTCGACCTAGCCCACCTCGCAGGGAAGTTGTGAGGACAAGAAGGGATCATGGGAAATTATGACAATCAAGTTTTAGCTAATGCAGCGTCTCTTGCAGCCAAAGTTTACAGGTCTGAAGGCAAATAAATGTCCCCCTTTGCATCTGGTAATAAAACTATTACCTACACATTTTCATCCACTTTTTGCAAAGCAAGCAATCCCAAGGTACATCAAATATAAAAATCCAACTAACAATACAACAAGCCCAGTTAAAAAACATTTCACACTATGTAAGGCTCTCCAAAACCAGATGCTTTTGTGGACAACACCCATCAGCTCTGCCAGCTGAGGATGATGGGAGTTGTGGTCCAAAACATCAGGTTAAAAGTAACCGCTACTGTACTTAAAAATCAGTGGCCTAAAGAGTCAAGCTCAAAGCTGCTCAAACTCTGCTGTGATTCTGGGCACAGTGTACATGCTCAAAAATAAAGAAATCATCAGCATCTAGAGATGTTCCAGTCATTCAGAAGCAAATGCAAAAGATATGTGTGCGCGCGTCTGCAAAACTGCCTTCCCTCCGAAGATCGGGCGTGTAAGGGAAACCTCCAAGATCCGGGACGCAACAGTTGGGAGAAAAGCTCCCGCCTGGGCAAAGTCCTGCAAAAGCCAAGAAGAATGGAGAGAGAAGAGGAAGCGAGGGAGAGGCAGGGCTCCCTGCCGGAAACGAAGACGCTGCAGGAAGGGTGGAAAGAAAGGAGGAAGGGGAGGAAAACGAGAAGAAGAAAAAAAGAAGCACCGCCACTTTGCATGCGCGCGCATTTTCGGAAGGCAGGAAAGCTGCCATCCTAACCGCGTTCCTTAAGCAGGAAGGATGCCTCTTTGAGTCTCCAACAGACGCACTTGCACGCAGGCCCCACGTCCCGTTTGCTAGGTGTTTGGCTTGTCCTCCCCCAGCCCCTCGCCGAAGAAAACGCGAGTCCGGGGCTTTTTCAAGAGGAGAGAAAACGAGGAGTCGAAGGCACGCACAGCGTCGCCACTCCCTCGCAAAGCGAGGGATCGGCCATAGCTATCAACTTTTCCCTTTCCTTGCGAGGAATCCTATTCGGAATATGGGAATTCCCCTTTAAAAAAGGGGAACAGCTATGGATCGGCCTCGGATTAGGGCCTTAGGGATCCAGCGCTCCCCCAGACGGAGAAGCAGAGAAACCGGACTCCGGCGGCCAGCAAGTGGTTTCACGCCACCTGCCTCGCCCCGCAGTGCCCAGCCCGCCCCGTCCTCAATGGTTCCCTCTCTTCAAAAGAGTAAAGCGCAGACTTTTAATATACGATCAACCCGACGGCGGGTGAGCCTGCAACGTCTCTCACTTAAACGCGCACACACACTCTCTCCATGGTTCCTACTAGGGAGCCACGCCGAGGATGGCAGCGCACCAGGCGCTGGACACCCCACCTCGTCGGCATTTCTGAGTCTCCCCATAGTCAGAAAGCGCACGTCGGACAACACTGAAGCGGCCCCATCACAGAAATCCCCACCGCGGAGATGTGGGGGGGGGGGAGCCCCCGTCGAGCTTGGAGAAGGGGCTCTCACCGCCCACCCCCACGAGGGGCGGGTTTGCTTAGGGAGGGGGTCCCGCTGGGCTGAGCTCACCTGCGCGCTGAGCTGCGCCCCGCCGGCGTCCGCGCATGGTTCCCGGAAGGCTACGAGCGCGCTCCGTCCTTCTCAGTGGGGGTGGCCGAGCGTCACGCCCGCGGTGGCCGCCCCCGGCTCCGGCGCCCTGCCCTCCCGCGCTCGTCCAGCACCGGCGGAAGCAGCCGCGGGCCGGACGGGTCCTAAAGCCTCCGGTCGACTCTTGCGCCCAGCTGAGCAGCTTGTAGGGCGCAGGAGGGCGGCGGCGGGTAGGCAGCTGCGCCAGCGCTCGACGCAGCCTTCCCTAAGCTCAGGAATGGGGAAGCGGGGTCCCTCCCGGACGTCGTTGGCTTGCAACTCCCATCAGCCCCAGTCGCCAGCCTGGCCAGTGACCAAGTCCAAGAACATCTCGAGGGCCGAATAATCCTACGCCCCCGCCGATCTGGTTGGACTAGAACTCGGGGGCATCCCATGAAGCGGGATGCTGAAAGGCAGAGAAAACAATGTGTACTTCTCCACAGTGCAGAGTTAGCCTATGGAACTCACTCTCACATGAAGCAGTGGTGGCCACCAAGTTGAATGGTTTTAAAAGAGGATTAGACATTATTGGTTATGGATTTATAATTTGATTTGTTAAATTTGTTCAATAAAATATTTTTTTAAAGGGAAAAAAGAGAGGATTAGACAAATCCACAGAGCCTTTGAGTGACTTCTAGTCACGATGTCTATGCTAGAGGCAGAAAGGCTTCTGAAGAACAGTTGCTGAAATCCCCACTTGGCCCTGACACTCACTGGACGACCTGGGGCACCCACATATTCCTCTTCCTATTGCTTCAACCTCCCAAAGCCCCCCGACTGCCGCCCAGTATTCCAGTACAGCAGAAGGAAAACAAAACTAGCCCTGGAAAAGATTGACTCATGTTTGGGAATGGTTAGCTAAAATTGAGCCCCTAGTTTCAGAGGCAGTCTATAGTTGAAAATCAGGTGCTGCTCATTGGGACCCACCCCTCAGCTTCATAGAAGATCAGAATACAGTGGTACCTTGGGTTACATACGCTTCAGGTTACAGCTGCTTCAGGTTACAGACTTCACTAACCCAGAAATAGTATCTCAGGTTAAGAACTTTGTTTCAGAATGAGAACAGAAATTGTGCGGCAGCGGCGTGGCAGCAGCAGAAGGCCCCATTAGCTAAAGACCTCAGGTTAAGAACAGTTTCAGGTTAAGAACGGACCTCCAGAATGAATTAAATTCTTAACCCGAGGTACCACTGTACTGAACTAGGTGAACCCAGGGGAGAGATTTCCTGCTGCTGGAGTTTACAGTGGTACCTCGGGTTACATACGCTTCAGGTTACAGACTCCGCTAACCCAGAAATAGTGCTTCAGGTTAAGAACTTCGCTTCAGGATGAGAACAGAAATCGTGCTCCGGCGGTGTGGCGGCAGCAGGAGGCCCCATTAGCTAAAGTGGTGCTTCAGGTTAAGAACAGTTTCAGGTTAAGTACGGACCTCCAGAACGAATTAAGTACTTAACCCGAGGTACCACTGTTTTTTAATTAGAGGTGACAGAAATCGAACTTGGGCCCCACTGCATGCAAAGCGGGTGCTCTTGCAGTTGGCCGTGGGCCTTCCCCTATATAATCACGGGTGGAAAGCTGGAAGTAAATCTTCTTCCTGAATACGCCCTCTGCGTTCGTGTCTTACTCTCCAAAGTGCCCTCTCACCCCACCTGCTCTGTCATAGAGACATCCTTTTACTCATCACTCTCCCTACTGACAACCAGGTATGCAACAACTGCATCCAGAACTCATTGTGTGCAGAAATGGAAAGAGGAAGAGATTCCAAGCAGAAAAGAACGGCTTACAAAATTAACGGATTATGCCAAAATGGCCTGTAAAACTAAGAGACCCAAATGATGAACCGCTTGTAGAAAACTGGAGGGCTTTTTTTTTTTTTTTACTATCTGTTGAAGTACTATAGCAATATGAAATCGTGAGCAGGATTTGAGAGATGAGTGGCAGGGGAGAAAAGAGAAAAGAAAACGGTAACATGGAGTTAGGGGGTTTGGTAACAAGTAGAACACAGCAACCAAGGATAGGAACAAAAACATAAGGGTGGGAAGGGTGAGAATTCCAAAAGAAAAATGTAAGCGAATAGTATATTGTATGTGAAGCAAAATCTTCTTTTTTTTGAAAACTTAATAAAAACCAATCTAATAATAATAATAGAAAACTAATGTGCAGGTGATACTGACCAGTGGGCTGATGTCAGGGCAAACTGGATTTTAATTATTGCTTTCAAATATGTGGCAAAGGCATTCTAATTACTGCTTTTAACTAGTTTGCTTTCATTCTTCTGCATTTTACAAGTGATGTCTTTAAATGTTTTAAGCTGCTGAGAAAGGCGGGGTGTCGATATATTAAACAAATAAGAAGGCAGGGGGGTTGCGAGGGGTGGGCAGACTGTGCTTCAGTGGGGCAGTGCCCTCCATCAGCCCCTATGGACCAGGCCACATTGCCTTGCATTTAGGAAAGGAAAGGAAAAAAGGACAATGGAAATTTGGGGGTGAACCCAGCGACTGCATATTTGGAATCTTTTGTTCAGAATACTATGTACAGTTCTGGTTGCCTCACCTCAAGGAGGATATTGTCGAGCTGGAAAAGCTTTGGGAATGGGCAACCAAAATAAACAAAGGAATGGTTGACTCCCTTATGAGGAAAAGTTGCAGCCTATGAGATTTTACAGTTAGGAGAAAAGGCGAATAAAGAGGGGATGTGAGAGAAGCTTGGATAGAGAAAGGTTTTCCTCCCTCTCTCCACCTAGAACTTGTGCCTCTCCAGTGAAGCTGAATGTTCAAGATTCAGGTCAGATGAAAGAAAGGACTTCTTCACACAGCCTATGGAACTCACTGCCACAGGAGGCTTTAAAAGAGGACTGGGCAGGTTAATGGAGGTTGAGGCTATTGATGGCTATGCTTTTCCTCCCAGCTGGAGGCAGTAATGCTTCTGAATGCCAGCTGCCAGAAACTGCAGGAGGGCAGAGGGCTCTTTCGCTCGGGTCCTGTTTGCGGGCTTCCCACAGGGACCCAGTTGGCCACTGTGAGAACAGGATGCTGGACAAGGTGGGCCATTGGCCTGATCCAGCAGGGCTCTTCTTAATAATAATAATAATAATAATTTTTATTTATACCCCGCCCTCCCCAGCCAAGGCTGGGCTCAAGGCGGCTAACAAGCAATAATAAAACAAGTTCAATGAATACAACAATTAAAATACTGAAACATTAAAAAATTAAAATGCAGCCTTAGGTTCTTATATTATGGGCTTCATTAACTACGAACTGCAAAATTTGGAGTCCCCTTAATAAGCCTTATATTATGTGCAGGATGAGGAGAGGTTAGATTTATAGGGGGTAAATTTGAAGTTTGGAAGCACTCCTCATCTAAATGGTAACATCTTTCTGCATCCCAATCTTTATCTCTTACCACTCTGCTATTTCCTTTCCTCTTCCTTCCTCTTCTTTGCTCGCGGCTGTTCCTCATTTTCTCCTGTGTATCGCTGTGGGTTAAAGCCTCAGTGCCTAGGACTTGCCGATCGAAAGGTCGGCGGTTCGAATCCCTGCGGCGGGGTGCGCTCCCGCTGCTCGGTCCCAGCGCCTGCCAACCTAGCAGTTCGAAAGCACCTCCGGGTGCAAGTAGATAAATAGGGACCGCTTACCAGCGGGAAGGTAAACGGCGTTTCTGTGTGCGGCTCTGGCTCGCCAGAGCAGCGATGTCACGCTGGCCACGTGACCCGGAAGTGTCTCCGGACAGCGCTGGCCCCTGGCCTCTTAAGTGAGATGGGCGCACAACCCCAGAGTCTGTCAAGACTGGCCCGTACGGGCAGGGGTACCTTTACCTTTAATATCGCTGGGTAGTGTGCGGTTTCCTTTGTATTATTATTAACAACAAAACTCCCCTGGAAACACTCACAGTGTTAATAACCGCCGCCAGAGTGACAACTGGTTGTGAACTTCACCCCTTTCCCCAGTCTGCTGTAGAGATGAGTTCAGGGATGGGGCAATCCAGTCATGAACTCTTGTTTGGCAAGTTCTGAGTAGCCCAGTGTGATTCAAGATCTTTGGTTAAGAGCAGCCAGACAGTTGTGGAGAGGCCAACTCACAATTTGGTGGCGCAGCAATGAAATTGCTGGCACATTTGCAAAACTAAGCAGGTTTCAAATTGGGCAAGGGACTGTGTGTTGAGATTTCTGCATTGCAAGGTGTTGCAAGGGAGTCTTTTCCAACCCTATAATTCAATGATGATTTCAAATGGGGCTTATGTGGAAGATATAGCCAGCTATGTGAGAGAATGCAGCCTTAACCGCAATGTAACAGCCTTACTGCAATGCTCTCTATGTGGGGCTACCTTTGTTGTGGGGCTACAACTAATCCAGAATGCAGCAGCTAGACTGGTGACTGGGAGTGGCCACTGAGACCACATAATACCAGTCTTGAAAGACCTACATTGACTCCCAGTATGTTTCTGGGCACAATTCAAAGTGTTGGTGCTGACCTTTAAAGCCCTAAATGACTTTGGCCCAGTATATATACCTGAAGGAGTGTCTCCACCCCCATCATTCTGCCCAGACACTGAGGCAGTGGCGTAGCGTGGGGGGTGCAGGGGGCCCCGGATGCACCGGGCACAACAACTGGGGGGGGGGGCACGCTCGCCACCTCCGGAGTCGCCAAAGAGCCTCAGGCGCAGGCTGTAGCAGAGCCCCATGTCTCGCGGAACCGATGAGCTGTGCGCGCGTCTGGGCTGAAGGCGTCTGGCAGGCAGCGGCTCTCAGCGCTCGCCGCGGAGGGCGTGCCAGGCAGCCCCTCCTCACAGCCCCACTGCCGCCGCTGCTGCTGCAGCGGCTGGGCCATGTTGCATTTTCCTTGCCTCTCTGCCCTCCTCCTCCGGGCAAGCGGCATCGTTTGGGCGCCAGCGCCAGCGGCAACTCGCCTCAGATCACCTGACACGGACCCGCCGCCGTCGCACCTTACCGTAAATACCCCAGCCCAGGCAGCAGCAAGAAGAAGCTGGCAGCAGCGGCAGGTTAGGGGTTAGGGGCACAAATTACTTGCCTTGCCCCGGGTTAGGGGGTGCAAATTACTTGCCTTGCCCTGGGTGCTGACAACCCACGCTACGCAGCTGCACTGAGGTCCATCGCCGAGGGCCTTCTGGTGGTTCCCTCACTGTGAGAAGCCAAGTTACAGGGAACCAGGCAGAGGGCCTTCTCGGTAGTGGCACCCACCCTGTGGAACACCCTCCCCTCAGATGTCAAAGAAATAAACAACTAACCAGACATCTGAAGACAGCCCTCTTTAGGGAAGCTTTTAATATTTGATGAATTATTGTATTTTAATATTTTGCTGGAAGTCGCCCAGAGTGGCTGGGGAAACCCAGCCAGATGTGTGGGGTATAAATAAATCATCATCATCATCATTATTAAGTATTTATTCACGCAGCACCCAGGACCCCAGGGAGTTGGCCCCTATGATCACCAGCTTTGCTTCAAAGCCTCCTTGAATGTTTCCGCTTGGCTGGAAATTACAGTGGTACCTTGGGTTAAGTACTTAATTCGTTCCGGAGGTCCATTCTTAACCTGAAACTGTTCTTAACCTGAAGCACCACTTTAGCTAATGGGGCCTCCTGCTGCCACTGGAGCACGATTTCTGTTCTTATCCTGAAGCAAAGTTCTTAACCTGAAGCATTATTTCTGGGTTAGCAGAGTCTACAACCTGAAGCGTATGTAACGTGAAGCATATGTAACCCGAGGTACCACTGTATCCTTGAACCCTGATACTGTAATGCCTCTTGCTTTGCCTGAACGGAGGATGGAGGTATCTTTGCGCGTCCCCGCACAAATGAGCCTACTGCCGAGTGGCAAATTTTACATTCCTTGCTCCACCCACTTTTGCCTCTGGCCCCGCCCACCCCTAGCCTCCAGAGAAGGTTGCCCGGCAGGAAATGCAACAACGCTAATGCAAAAAGTTAGCTCTCCTCTGCTCTGGAGTTCCTTCTGCATGAGGATCCGCCCTCCTCCTTTGCTCGGAGAGTGTGCCTCATTCAAATGACTGGCTGTGGGAACTCATGAAAGCCGCATTGTGGGAGGTTACACAAGGATGGAGAGATCGGGGAAGCTGTAAACAGGGGCTGTGCAAGAGTGCATGCCAAGGCAGAGAGTTCTTCCAGATGTCATCACTCTGATTCAGGGATCACGAGGCAACAAAACCCTCCTCTGTCTTGCACAGGATGTTCTCATTAAATGCAGGGATGAATCATAAAAGGGCCACTTCCGAACAGCCTAACCAGCTTCCCATTTTTACCCTGTTACCTTATCTCCTCGTCTCTGCTGCAAAGGTGGGAGGCGGCAGTCTCCTGTATGAAGAGGCCCCTTGTCTTTGCCGCGGTCCAACCTGTCTGCAGAAGCGGAACATGATCCGAAGCCACGAAACAAAGCCGGCTTTGCTCAACAATACCTGAAAGCAGGCAGAGAAGCAAACTTGGCTCTCTCCTCCCGCCATCAGCAGGACATCGCTGCGTATATATCATCTAAGGTGTCCTCCCTAGCGGTGTAATTTGGAAAGGTGCAGGCAAGGACAGACAAAAGAGGACTAAGGAAAGATGGATGACTGTTGTTTTTGGTTTCTCCCAGTTTCTGTTCCATTCTTAAGTAAAGTTTGCTATGTTTCTCTCTCTCTCCCCCCCCCCCCCCGTTTCTAAATGTTTTATTTTGATTTTGCAGCACAAACACACACACACACTAATAAAAAGAAAAAAAGAAAGGTAAAAACAAAAAATATCAAAAGTAGATTCAAACACTTATACTAAACAAATATTAAACGATGTGTATATACCATATACATATATACCATATACATATTCGGATGCATGTGGTGCTGTGGGTTAAACCACAGAGCCTAGGACTTGCTGATCAGAAGGTCGGCAGTTCGAATCCCCATGATGGGGTGAGCTCCCGTTGCTCGGTCCCTGCTCCTGCCAACCTAGCAGTTCGAAAGCACGTCAAAGGGCAAGTAGATAAATAGGTACCGCTCTGGCGGGAAGGTAAACGGTGTTTCCGTGCACTGCTCTGGTTTGCCAGAAGCGGCTTAGTCATGCTGGCCACATGACCCAGAAGCTGTATGCCGGCTCCCTCGGCTAGTAAAGCGAGATGAGCACCGCAACCCCAGAGTCGGCCACGACTGGACCTAATGGTCAGGGGTCCCTTTACCTTTTATATACCATATTTCAGTTCTTCTTTTCTTCCAATTGGCTTCCTTCATCCTCAGCGCAGTTCTGCTACTTTAGTAAAAACTTTAGTAAAAAGTTTGCTGTGTTTCTTTCGTTTAAAGTGCTCACCAGAATTTGTCAGTGATTGATTGATTCTTTCATTTATATACCACTTAATGTACACATTTGTATGCTATTTTGTCAAATATACCCATTTTTCAAACCACATTATTAATAAAAATGAACAAATGAATAAGATGCCCCTTAATGCCAAAATAGGTTCCTTTGCACAAAACTTACCCCCCCCCCTTTTAAATGAAAAATGCATTTTTGTGCACACTTTCCCCAGATGCACACATTTCTGTACAATGTTTATTGTTGGATAACTGCTCCAGAGAAGTGCCAGTTTCAAAGTGCCACTGCCTTTGGGTTCCTGCATTGTTTCAGGAAGTGCACATTTGGCGGGTTCCCGTTAAAACATGAATCAAATTAAATTGACCACCCCAACCCTAGACCACAGTCTTCTGCTGAACTGAATGACCAACAAAGGCTAGCCTCTGTCTCCTGAACAGAATGATTCTGGAGGTGGATAAGAAGTGATAATAATAATTAATAATTTGGAGCACGCACAATGTATGGATGAGAAAAATGCCAGAGAGACTTCTCTTTGCCAAATTCAGCTGGAGTTCTTACAATGCATCTGCCTCGCTCCCTAGGAAGGCAAGAGCCTCTGCTGCATCAGACCATCTAGTCAAGCTGCAGGGATGAACAGATCAGTTCATCAATTTCCCATGTGTTATGAATGAAGTCTGTTCCATCCCATTTCTGCATTAATGCACACTTAACAATGCATATGAAAACATATTTTGGGTACATTTTCTCATCAAATGCATATTTCAAAACGTATTTTCTTTAAAGGCATGCATTTCTAATTTTGGTTTAACTCTTAAAACATGCATTTGTTTATTTTTTCAAGTCAATGACTTCACACTGCAAGACTTGGAGACGTGCAAAATCTAAAGGGCAAGTACATCCCAAACAGCACGTTAGTCTGGCGGGTGCGGAGCAAGTCAGTTGACATGGAAACTCTCAAAGAGCAGATTTCTCAAGCTCCTCAGGTTCAGCAGCCTGCTGTGGCTGGTTAGATGATCCTGGGCCTGGGGAATCCCAGAAGTAGGGCAGGAAAGCAATGGCAACTTTTATGTAAAATATATACTTCTGCGTGTGGGGTTTTTTTTGGTACTAAAATGGCATCATAAAAACCCAGAGGAGTGCATAATCCGATAGGAAACTGCGTTCTTGTCCACAAATAAGCTTGATAGTGTTGGATGGGGTCAATCCACTGCTAAAAGGGAAGAACCATGCAAATTCTGCTTCCATCCCTGTGATAACAAACAAAATCCTGGCCTGCCTCCCAGGGTTATTTTAATAATAATAATAATAATAATAATAATAATAATAATAATAATTTATTTATATCCCGCCCATCTGGCTGAGTTTCCCCAGCCACTCTGGGCGGCTCCGAATCAAGTGTTAAAAACAATACAGCATTAAATATTAAAAACTTCCCTAAACAGGGCTGCCTTCAGATGTCTTTTAAAGAGAAGATAGCTGCTTATTTCCTTCACATCTGAAGGGAGGGCATTCCACAGGGTGGGCGCCACTACCGAGAAGGCCCTCTGTCTGGTTCCCTGTAACCTCACTTCTCACAATGAGGGAACCACCAGAAGGCACTCAGCACTGGATCTCGGTGTCCGGGCTGAACGATGGGGGTGGAGATGCTCCTTCAGGTATACAGGACTGAGGCAGTTCATGATGTAAATGAACTGTTTTGGATCAACACTCGGAACATAAGAATCTACCTTATATTGTCAGACCAATGGTCCCTCTAGCTCAGCATTTGATGCACCGATGGGCAGCAGCTCCTCAAGATTTCAGACAGTGTACATTCCCAGCCCTATTCCAGAAATGCCAGAGCTTGAACCTGGGACCTTCTGCATCCATAGCAGATATCCTACCACAGAGCTATGACCCATCTACTCTAGATGCTTTGGATCATTGCCCATATTTTGCCAGCAGCAACACTAAACACTTTGTATTAAGTCACATTATATTGTATTGTTTTTGCTGGCTTTTACATTGTTCTGTAGTTTTGTTTGGTCCAGAATTACTGCCCTTTGCTTTTTGGGCATTTAAATCTATGCATGCCAACATTGAATTAGATCCCACTGACTTTTGTCAGATTTACTTCTCGATAAACTTGTGCACCCAACACTTTAAGATGGTTTTGTTTTTGTTTTTGCCAGCATTCGTTGGCGTATGCATGTTCATCAGTTAAACTCCACACCTGAAGAATATTTATGGGCATCACTGATTACGTCAAGATCACTTTGTTGTGAAATGATTTGCTACAAGGCATATAGACAAATGGGGACTAGGAACATGGCTTTTTGCTCTGAATGAAGCCAAAAGTGGTCAGGGCATCAAATACTACACCCAACACCAAGCTGGTCATTTGCACAATCTCAGAGGAATACCAGCCCTTTAAGACTGATGATTAATCTCTCCCTCCCTCTCATTTTCCTAGCTGACATTCTGGACATAATATCCTTTTCCTCAACATGTTCCAGAGCTCGTACAGGGCTGCATGTGTGGAATGGATCTCTAGAGCCTTATATTAACTCTGGCTGTGTGCAGACAGAAAGATAATATTTCTACGTGCACCATCTGCTTACCACCATCTGCCCCATTAGACTTCTTTCCCCTCACCCAATGTGCTGAGTCCTCAGAGCAATGCAGATCTCTGGTGAGACACCTGTAGATGCTCAGGCGAGAACAGGAAGCATTTTTCCACCATGCTGAGTATCTCACAAAAGCAGCTAGAGGGAACAAAGAGCCTCCTCATCTTTGGGATTGATATTTGAACTAGTCTTTCCCAATGTGGCACCCTCAAGATATTGGATTCCATGAGTTCCAGCCAGAATAGCCAATGGTCAACTGTGGAGGAAAGCCGGTGTAGAGAATCTGTTCATGGAGTTTTGCTAGCAAGTCTATGGACGTCTCTATTTTCATTGGAGAAATGTTGGTGGGTATGGAGTTATGTTACCCCCCCCCAAGCCAAGGGGATAAGTAACTATGCAGGCTTTAGAAGACACCTGAAGACAGCCCTGTACAGGGAAGGTTTTTTTTTTTTTAAAAAAAAGTTTAATGTTTTATTATGTTCTCATATATGTTGGAAACAACCCAAAATGGCTGGGGCAACCCAGTCAGATGTGCGGCATATTATTAAGTATTATTATTAAGTATTATTATTATTATTATTAGAATAGAACATCCCTATTTTCATTGGAGAAACATTGGAGGGTATGAGAAATGTTACTAGATGCTCCCAGGCAAGGTCACTTTGTGGGATCAGCTCATAAATGCAGATGCTATCAAAACTCTCCTTGATCAGATTTCTTCCCAAGGTTTTGGACTCCCAGATTACCTGGGATCTACTTGGGAAGTGGAACCAAAACACACAGGGGGATTCTTCACTAGTTCATTTTCTATTTCCAGATCTCTTCCCCTGTCCCCGCCCACAGCGTGGTGCAATTTCCATTTACTGCAACTTCAAAATCCCCTGCTTCCTCATTCTAAGCACTTCACCTGACGGAACTTATGTTAGCATGCGGGTAAGGTGTGAAGGTTCCGCATCTTGGCTTGTTTATGTATGCACATATATCACTGCCCAGCAATGATATTGCGAGTGTCTCTAGCAATAGAGACACAGGCCACAAGATGTCAGCATAACAGCACTCAAAACTGTTCCCAAGGGCCATTTGTTTAAAAAAACCACACAAGACAAATTAAATGCTTTCATCACCCAAATAAATCGCTTTAATAATCACAGTGCCTGCGGACCAGCACTTACAGAGAATTAGTATAACCCACTATGCAAAACATTTGATCCAGAGTCTGCAGGTTTGGGGACAACACAGAACTCTTTAGATTTTTTAGTGGGGAGCGGCTCAGTTCAATCATAGAAAGAACAAGAACAACTAACACAGATTGTTGGTTCAGGAGAGCCTTCACTAACCTTGGCCCTCCAGAGTGCCCTCACTGCAACAATTACCAGGCCCAGCCTGCTGGCGCAAAGTCATCTAAACTGGGCAGTTTCTCATCAAGCTCCTTAGCTTAGCCCCAGCATGGGTCAAGAGCATACCGCGACTCCCTGAGATTTGTTGCAGGCCAGGGGCCAAGCGGAGGTAAGGAAGGAGCGACTAGGAGAAGGAAAATTCATATTCCAAACACAGAAAAAGGCAACTCTGCCAATGCACCCAGACGGATCCCCAGACTGGGATTCCTTGTTGACCAGACAATTACCTTCCCATCCATCATGCTAATTATACCAATTAAGAGATGGTGACAGGCCAGGCAGGACTTATCATGGGGGACTTTTAGAACGGAAGGCTGACATCCAATTTGGAAGCCGAAGAGGCTGGCAATGATGGATATGCTGCGACTATCCTCACAGCCGGGGGGGTGGAGGGCGGTAGATGAAACTCAAAATATGAGTTTTTCTTTTAGTTCGAACTAGGGATGGGGAGAAATGTGGCTCAGTTTGCACTTTTAATTTTTTTTTTTTGCAATGCAGTTCTCTGGCCAAGTACTGTATCCAAAAACTGCATATGCTGGGGTGCATGAAAATGTATCTAATAGTGAAGAGCGTACCAAAAATTGCAATATGTTAGGGAGCACTGTCTTCCTTTTTTTTGGGGGGGGGGGGAGAGAAAGTGTAATAGGCAAACATGCATACAGACATTTGTGCATACAATACAGTCACAGCTTACATGTGATTCACTTGCGCAATTTCAACCTTGCATGGTTGAAAGCGGGCTGGTGGGAATCCCACAAATTAATGGCTTGCAAGGTGAAGAGCTCACCGCCTTGCGTACAGGACTCTAAGAGGCTCTCGCATTCGTAAGAACTTGGACAGTTGTGCAAAAGCTCATGAGAGCCTCTCGGACCCCCTGCAAGAGCACCCCAGTAAGTAGGCGGTAAGTAGACGGAGAGCTCTTCGCCTTGCTTGGAAGGTTATATGCGTTTTTGCTTATATACTCCATTTCCTGAATGTAACCCCGGTGCAAAATGTGATCGTACTGCATCAGAGGAAATTCACACTACGCTACAGATGAAATCTCACGAGGCCTTCCCCCACTTTGTTTCTAAATTGCAAACTGAAGTGGACATGTGGAGAACTGAACGTGAGATTGAAAAAAACAAGAAACATAAATTGATAGACATGTCCATCCTTAATACTGCAACCCAGCCTTCAGCTCCAGCTAAACCAAGTATTAGCCGTACAGAATATGTGGGATAAATCAGCCCGTATAACCAACATGCTTAACGTAATGCACAAAAGGGTTAAGACCATAAAGTAAGCTGTCCTGCCAGGCTTAGCTAGGTCACAACCCCTCACCTTGGGAGGAAGGAATATCAAACACCTTTTCTTTCCCCACTATGTGAACTGACCAGTGAGGATGTTGAAGCTGAA
Organism: Podarcis cretensis; assembly: GCF_951804945.1. Lineage (NCBI taxonomy): Eukaryota > Metazoa > Chordata > Lepidosauria > Squamata > Lacertidae > Podarcis > Podarcis cretensis. The sequence continues at coordinate 68,629,003 of NC_137177.1, forward strand.
TGCTCCAAGCATAGACCACATGCCATCTTTGTGTTTCTATACAGTGGTACCTTGGGTTAAGTACTTAATTTGTTCCGGAGGTCCGTTCTTAACCTGAAACTGTTCTTAACCTGAAGCACCACTTTAGCTAATGGGGCCTCCTGTTGCCGCTGCGCTGCTAGAGCACAATTCCTCCTCTCATCCTGAAGCAAAGTTCTTAACCCGAGGTAATATTTCTGGGTTAGCGGAGTCTGTAACCTGAAGCGTATGTAACCCGAGGTACCACTGTACAAACAACATAGAAACATTTACCACTTTTTGAAACTAATCTGTACTGCCTGTCTTTTCTTGCTGCTGTATGGAACAGCGCATGAACCTGACCTTTGAAGAGTTTGTAAGTAAACCATTTTCCACTTACCAAATGTGTGGCCTCTTTCTATGCTAAGAAAATTGGGAAACTTTGGAGGAAACTTAAAAGGGGATGTTTTAAAGCCTATTATTTCCATGTTTTACTTTGTTGCAAATTTTGTGATTCTAAATTTCTACTGGGGATCTCTGACCAAAGAATACTTGACCCAAATGTGGATGTAGGCACCCAAGGAATTCTCTTTTTATTCTTTAACCAAAAAAATACTAAAATACCAACACAATGTGTGGCTTGAACTCAGGCGTAAGGGGCTTGTTCAGGAGGGCTGAACTTCTGGGTCTGCTGAGCAGGACTTGGCGATCGATTCCAGAGCTCTGAGCTACCAGTAACTACTGGTGTGACTACTGAGAGGCCAAAGGTTCCCTGCTTCTACTAGTAGGCCAACTGAGATTCATAATAAAAATATTAAATTAATTTTGTTCATTATTTATTTAATTTATTAGTCACTTTTGCTTGCCAGGGCAACACAACGTGAGTTATAACCCCACCCCCAATACATTAAAAACATCCAGCCTACATTAACAGATTAGTGGACACAACAAGGATATGAAAACTTGGGGCAGTTGTCCCTGGAAGAGCATCTACTTTTTGAATAAAGCTGTGCAGGAACCGACAATTACCTTGCAAGACAAGAGTATGACGGAACAGGCTGGCCTGCCTGCATGGATATGCACGACATCAAAATTCAGATTGCAGCAATGTTCAGGGTTACAGCAAATGACAAGTTATTCCAGTTGGAGCTGCTAGCAAAGAATCTGGATGATGCCAAAGCATTAAAAGACACAGCAATACGGAGGGATATAGCAGTGATCAATTGCTCTTCAGTTTTCTCCGAGCTTGAAATCAAACGTGGAGTGTGAGCATTGTCTGGCTCAGCTCAGAGACCCTGAACCAACTCCATCTTGTCTCCATTCAGCTTCAACCTGTGAGAACACATTCCTTCACCCAGGCAGGAGCGAAACTAGGCTTTATTTCATCCTGGTCAAAGACCAAGTTTGGCACCACCCATGCCCATTTGTGTACACACACAGGCTGAACGGGTCAATGGCTGGAGGCTTCACTCCGGGCAAAAAAACCAGTTAGCCCCCCTGTAGCTACAACTCTGCACCCAGGGCTTCCTAGTATTTGTTTAGGATCAAGGCAGCCACACCTAAGTGTTTCAAATCTGGAGGTGACATAGGCAGCCACTCATCATCTTGTCTGGTCCCACTGTTGTTTGAACCTACACAGAAAATTACCCTGACAATGTCCCATGACACAAAACTAACAAACAGCATCATTGGGCCATCATGTCGTCAGCCAGCTCTGCTGCAATCTCACATCCCACCCATTATATTTACACTGAAATGTTCTCTCCCCTTGATACCATTTTTAAAAGTGCATTTTCACCCTTACTAACTGATGGAGAATTGGGGATCAGGGTGCTGGGGGAAGAAACAACAAAGAATATTTTTTCAGTCTCTGCCCATCACTTTGATTTTTTTAAAACTTTCTGGCGAGGGGAAAGGTTGCCTAAAAGCTGGCACTGATTTCAGGTTGAGATGGGCAAGATCTTTCTCGCACAAAGCACCGAAGCTCTCCCATTTTCCTCGCTGTGAAAATTATTGTCCACATAAACCTCACTGGAGGATGTGATATAACCCCCTGAGTGGGAGTAGAGCAGGAGAATAAAGAGAAACTATATTTACCTCTCTAGAACAGGAGAAGAGGAAGGGCTGTTTGCCAGAACCGCACTCTTGAGAAGGACAGGGTCACATTCAAGGGGTAGAGAATCCCCCTTGCATTGAGAAGGATCCCTGGCATCTCCAGTTTGGACAGGAAATGTCCCTTGTCTGAAAACCTCAGCGAACTTCTGCCAGCCAGTGCAGACATTAGTGAATTAGATGGCCTGACTCCCATATAGGGCATCTTCCTGTACATTCACTATTTTTAATAGAGGGTAATGGTGGCGCTGTGGGTTTAACCACAGAGCTTAGGACTTGCCAGTCAGAAGGTCAGCGGTTTGAATCCCTGTGACGGTGTGAGCTCCCGTTGCTCGGTCCCTGCTCCTGCCCACCTAGCAGTTCGAAAGCACAAAGTGCAAGTAGATAAATAGGTACCGCTCCAGTGGGAAGGTAAACGGCGTTTCTGTGCGCTGCTCTGGTTTGCCAGAAGCGGCCTAGTCATGCTGGCCACATGACCCGGAAGCTGTACGCCGGCTCCCTCGGCCAATAAAGCGAGATGAGCGCCACAACCCCAGAGTCAGCCACGACTGGACCTAATGGTCAGGGGTCCCTTTACCTTTTTAATGGTGGACACATTAATCAGAGAGCAAGCATACCTTTTCCTCTTGCTCTTGAAAAGTCATTTCAGCAAAGGAAGGTTGTGGACAGGGAACAGGCCTGACAACAAGCGATCCTCTGCAACCAGGTATGTTCTACTCATGAGTAGATCTATTGCAATTCATGGATATGACTAGGTCCGTTGAGTACACTGAGGTCTACTCTGAGTGAAACTTAGTTGAATGCCACCCAAAATGTTGCCAGGGCCAGCCCACCCATGAGCCAAGGTGAGGTGACCACCTTAGGTGGCAAGATGCACAAGGGCGGCTGATCTGGCTTCTGAGGAATGCATTGCCTGCTGTCATGAACTGGCAGGGCAACAGGAAAGAAGGATGTAGCCAGGACAGGGAAACACGGGGCAAGCAGGGGATGGGGGAGGAGGTACTCACAGGATGGCGAAGGGTCAACACACAGGAACTAAGGCAGCAGGACTCATCACCAGAGCCACAGGCACCCCTCTCTCCACAAACAGGGCAGGATCTGAGGTGTAGGGAGCAGGGGAAGGGATGTTTTAGGAGGCTGAGGCAAGCAAAGTCCCACAGCCCAGCTCCCTAGCTGGCCAGGTGGGGCTCGCTAGCTCTGGGAGGAGGGGTGGGATTCCTCAGCTGGAGTAGGTTTGGAACAGATGAAGGTCACCTGCCTCATCAAGCCCAGATGCTGCAATCAGCAGGCCAAGTACACAAGGGAAGCAGAGCTGAGGGGCTGTGTTTGCTCAACTGCCCCTGTTGATGGACTTCAGCTTGGATGCTCCCGGATCCCTGTGGGACTGTGCTTCCCTTTGGACACATGGATTGACTCCGAACTGAGGACTTGACATACTGATTTGCCACCAGGTATGCCAGGGGACACAGGTGGCACTGTGGGTTAAAGTGCAAGTAGATAAATAGGTACCGCTCCAGCAGGAAGGTAAATGGTGTTTCCGTGCACTGCTCTGGTTCGCCAGAAGCGGCTTAGTCATCCTGGCCACATGACCTGGAAGCTGTACGCCGGCTCCCTCGGCCAATAAAGCAAGATGAGCGCCACAACCCCAGAGTCAATCACGACTGGACTTAATGGTCAGGGGTCCCTTTACCTTTTTATGCCAGGGGTTTGGGGCACCTGCTGCTATGGTGACAGTGATATCTGCAGTGTGCTCTTTGGAGGCCTAAACTGGACCCTACAAGTGTCCCTATTTTCCAAGGACAGTCCAGCATGTACAGAACCTGTCCCAGTTTCTGATTTGATCCCAGAATGTCCTGCTTTTCCTTAGGACGTCCTGTTTTCATCAGAGAAATGTTGGAGGGTATGCCCCTCCCATGCTGGCCTTTGATTCCCACATCAACCATTGGATAGGGTTGATTTGATTCCACCCCTTGTGTCTGATATAGATCTCTACTCCCCCCCATTCTTCCTTGGTTGGGGAGGCAGCACCGCTGTGTGGTTCGTCTCAGGTGACAAAATGTTTTGGGCCAGCCCTGAATGTTGCAGCGTAGCCCTGACCTGTGTGTGTTCCCTCAGCCTGTGTTGGAGGATTGTTAACAACGGGTGTTAGCGTAAAAGGCAGGAGTCTCAACTCTAATCTGGGTGTTACTTCATTAGCATGCAACTCATTTGGGCAGGTTTTTCTGCATTTTCATGCTAAGGCCATGTTTTCTGTGTACTTTTTCCTGTTACATGGATACATTTTTGTTGGGAGTCGAGTTCAGTTCTCGTTGCCTGTATTGTTCTGTGCCTGTGTTTTCCCATCCTTCTCTTTCATGTTGCCTTTGGCTTGCACCGTATCCTGAGTCAGTCTGTTCATGAAATGGTCTGGAGCAGGACCTAGAAGGGGTTTTCAATGCGGTGATTCTGAGTTGCATTTTCTGCCTTTGGACATGAGATGGCATTAGATCCCACTGATACCTTCTTACATGCCTAACCTTAGGGCCGCCACTCTATTGGAGGAAGCGTAGTTGATTAAATTATGAGTCTTTGCTGGTTGATTGATTAAATCTACATACATTTGCACCTGAGGAAAGAAGGATACTTCTAAAATCCCCACAAGCATCGTTCCATCAGGCAGAGGAATAGCCATTGCAAACAAGCATCAACAGAAGGGGGTGCCCTCACCACACACCCAAAAAATGGAATGGGGAGGCAGCAAGGTGCAGTGGTTAGAGTACTGGACCAGGAGCAGGAAGGCCTGGGTTCAAATTCTCCCAACTCAGACATGAAATTGACTTGGAGGTGTTGTGTCCGTTGCTGTGCTGAAGCCAAATGTACCTCACAGGGTCGTTATGTGGAGGTAGGCTTGCCATATTTCAAGAAGTAAAAATCCGGACACAACTTTTGGGAAAGTTGAGCTTTTTGGGGGAAAGTTTCAGAAAAGCAGACATTTTGCTGATTTCCCAAAATTCCCGAGACGCTAAGTTCGTCATTGGAATCCTGGACATGTCTGGAAAAATCCAGACATATGGCAGCCATAGAGGAGGAAAATGGGGAAGGGAGAACCACACACAAGGCCTTGAGCTCTTTTGAGGAAAGATGGGATCAAAATGTAATAAAAAAAACGTAAGTTTCCTGGAGCTGCAGAAGCAACTGCATGCATTGCTCTGTAGTGCAAGCAAAGGAACACTTGTCTGCTTAAGGCAGAGGTTTTCAACCAGCTTCCTTGACCAACTCCATTCTTTCTGTGGCACCCCTGTGGGGCTCAGGAGCCCAGTTACATCACCCCTTGCCTGCAGAGCTAGCAGCCTCTCACCCTTTTTCGAACACCCTCCCTTGTGGAGTGTCCTCCTCTCTCTGTGGGAGTCCTCTGGGCAGTTGCTGCTGCTGTCCCTGGTCTCTGAGCTGCCCCCTGCCCTGCCCCAAAGAGAGGTGTTTCCCAGAGGCAGCATTTAGCTGCAAAGCTTATAGCCTGGGCTGTTGCAACAAACAGCTGTGCAAGCTTTTGGGAGGCAGAGATGCGAGAGGGCATCAGAAGAGGGAAGGAAGGAAGGAAAGAGGGACAGAGGCCAGTGTTGCTCACGACACCCCTGACCATCATTCAAGGCACCCCAGGGTGCCACGGCACACCAGTTGAAAACTACTGGCCTAAGGGCTTACCCAAAGCACATCTGACAAATTCTGGTTTGGAAGATCCCTCTTCAATACAGGGCACTCGTCAAACTGACTTAAAAGAGCTTGTGCATCTCAAGAGCGTGTCTGTCCTTCTGCAGCCTGGTTCTCCATCCATAGAAAAGCCCCGTTATATCCCCTGCTAGAATGAGGACAACCCTCATCTTAGCTATGAAACCTAGTTTTCAAATTTCTGCTTTGGATTAATGGAATCTTGGTTTATTATTATTCTCCCCAAGGAGCAGCCTTAGCTCAGTGGTAGATCACATGATACTGTGTGCATGCGGACAAGTCCTGGGTTTAATGTTGTGCCGGGCTGAAAGCTGCTCTCCAGTTTCTCATATGTTTCTTCCTAACCACCCCCTGCCCCACCCCCACCCCTACTGGGCCACAGTAAAAGAGGCTTGTGATTTTCTGCAACATTCTAGGATGCTTTAGAATGTCATTGAAAGACATAAGAAGAGCCTACTGGATCAGGCCAAGGCCCACCTAGTCCAGCGTCCTGGTCTCATAGTGGCCAACCAGATGCCCCAATGGGAAACCTGCAAGCAGGATCTGGGCAGGGACACGATCCCCTGCAACTGACATTCAAAGGCGGTAATGCCTCTGACAACGGAGGTGGAATGTAGCTATTGTGGCTAGTAGCCATTGACTGCCTCCTCCCTCCATGAATTCGTCTAACCCTCTTTCAGAGCCGGCTTGGATCACGACCTCTTACGAGTGTGAATTGCACTGTTTATGTTCTGTGAGAACAAGTACTTTTTATTTGGCTGGCCTGAATGTTCCAACATTCAGATTCACCAGATAATAATAATAATAATTGTCAGGGGCTCAGGAGCAGAGGCACAGGGAAGAGAGGAGATGGAGAGCGAAGGGGAAGAATCCGAGGGGAGCGTAGGAGAAGAGGACAGTGGACCGAGGGATTCCATGAGCCTCTCCAGCGAATCGGAAGATTCACAGAAGGGGGCGCCAGTGGCCAGGGCAAGGGGGGTCCCAAGGGGGACACCCCAGAAGCAAGGGGCCAGCGGGGACTCCCAGAGCAGCAGTTGGAAATCAGGACCAGCTTCCCCACCGGAGCATAGTGGGGGGGAAGAGTCCCAGGTATCGGGAGTAGCGTCTCCCCCAGCAGGGAGAGGAGAGGAGTCAGGGCTGACCACGCCTCCATCGGAGAGTCAGACAACGGAGGGGAGGTCAGATCCGGCCAGTATCCCGGAAGAGGGAAGCAGTGACAGAATTAGTGTAACGGTCAGGAGGAAGGTCACTGGGTTGGCGCGAGAGGCAAGTTCAAATGTACAGGAGCGCGGGACAGCAGAGAATGAGGATTGGGAACCGGGTCCTAAAGCCCGCCGGAGGGAGGGGGAGGAGCTAAGCGACTCAGCGTCTGAGGAGTCCAGAAAGGGGAATGCCCCAGCGGGCAGGAGGACCCAGAGGAGAAGAGAGCAGCGGAAAAGGTGGAGCAGGGCTAGGATCTTAAACTGGTGTCAGAGGGGAGGAGATTCAGACGGGACTTCGCCGATCTAGGGTTTAAGATGTAGGGCTGCGCGCTGCGGCTTTGAAATGGAAATAGAACTTCAATAAAGACTTTTGTACATTACGGCAGCCTAGCGTTGGTCCTCTGTGAGCTGGGACCTAGAGGCAGCTCTGACAACCAGATGCCCCAATGGGAAACCTGCAAGCAGGATCTGGGCAGGGACACGATCCCCTGCAACTGACATTCAAAGGCGGTAATGCCTCTGACAACGGAGGTGGAATGTAGCTATTGTGGCTAGTAGCCATTGACTGCCTCCTCCCTCCATGAATTTGTCTAACCCTCTTTCAGAGCCGGCTTGGATCACGACCTCTTACGAGTGTGAATTGCACTGTTTATGTTCTGTGAGAACAAGTACTTTTTATTTGGCTGGCCTGAATGTTCCAACATTCAGATTCACCAGATAATAATAATAATAATAATAATAATAATAATAATTAATAATAATAATTAATAATTTATTATTTGTACCCCGCCCATCTGGCTGGGTTTCCCCAGCCACTCTGGGCGGCTTCCAACAAAGATTAAAAATACATCAAAATGTCCAGTACTTCTCCCAGCAACTCTGAAATGGGCTGGTTTATTCCCTATTTTGTCTGCTCCTTCTCCTGAAAGGGCAGAGGGAATGGAAGCCTGGTTGCTGACCTTGCCTACTCAGCAGCAACAAGGCTCTTGTATTCTTAGAACAGACCTTAAAATAAATAATATGCTAAAGATCTTGCATGGTACCCTATGTTAGTCCTATTCCAAGGAGACCCATTGATGTTAACGGACATGACTTGCTTTCATCCAGTAATTTCAATGGGTCCACTCTGAGTAGGACTTAATTGCTTCACTCCATTCCTACTCATTCTTTGCTCTAAGATACGGTTCCCATAATTTAGAAGAGCAAAAAAGAGGACACATTTTCAAACTTCTAAGTATGGATCGCTTTGACGACTCTCATTTTAAATACCCCTAACTATACGTAGGCTATAGAAGCAATGTTCTTAACTTTCAACAACAAAATAAAAATAATACATATTGCTCCCTCATTTGCCACGTGAAAGTATTTGGGCTCATGTTCACATCTTGGTGAACATAAGTGTGCATACCATAGGGTTGGCATACATCCAGAATTTCCCAGACATAGAAAGAATATGGCACTTGGAAGCAGTGTCCGGGCAGAAATCACTAAAATGTCCAGGAAAGTCTAGATTTTGGTGAATTTCCCCCAAAATAGCTCAAAAACTTCATTTTTAAAAATATTTTGCAACCCTAGCACACAACAATTTATTTAAAGTGCTTAACATGTACATGTAGACTCTCCTTAAGGGCAAGAGGATCTTAACTCTTTCCCTCCCAGACTCTTTTAGTTCTGCCACTAGAGAAGGGACTTACCAGTCGATAAAGTATTTAGCTAGTTTAAGATGCTGCTCTCTTGTGATTCTCTGCTGCAGACTAGCTTAGCCAGTGCCTTAGATTTGAGTCTAATGCACTAGAAAAAAATAGTCTTGGGTTACTGTAAAGAAAAAGAAAAACAAAAACTGGACATTTTGTCAAATTTTAAAAATCCATAGGGACAGAAATTTTAATCCTGAAAAAGAGCATGTGTCTGGGAAAAAGTGGACCAACGAGTTGATGGCCAACGAACATTCTCAGTCTTTGTTTCCTCTAAGACAGAGCAGGAGAATCTGTGGGCCTCCAGGCTTTGCTGGACTCGAGTTCCCATCAGACCCGGGAGCCAGCATGGCCCAATGGTCAGGGAGTGACAGTCCAGTCACATCTGGAGGGCACCAGATGTTCCCCACCCCTGGTTTAGGACATGCCACATATGGCCAGTTTGGAAGTGTGATCAGTGAGCAACCTCAAGGTGGGTGGGAAGCAGGGAGATGTTAGGGCTTCTGTGGGAGTATTTTCTGTTGCGATGGAGAGGCCAGCTTCTGCAGCTATTATGCCTCCCATTTTGCTGCTGGATGAGCAGGCGGCTATCTCTCCATCATGTTGGCATTAGCAATGTCTTCATGGTGGCCATCTAAACTAAGGTCTTATTGGGTGCAAAGGTTGACAGAGGGAGCCCAATTCACAGGTCCGCTGCCCTCTGAAGCTTAGGTGGAGTGGCCCATAACAGAGCCTTCTCTGTGTCAGCCCCTAAGCCATAGAATTCCCTCCTCGCACAGGTGCATCTGGTGCCCAAATTGTATAGCTTCCATTGTGCGCTGAAGTTGTCAACTCTTCGAGACCAGAGATCCATATTTTTGGAGCCCACACTAATCCTATGATTGGGAAATATTTTCACTGATTTTAATCTTACATTTTTATATTGCTGTAACCCATCCAGGGAACTTAGGGTGAAGAGTGGTGGTAGTGGTAGTAGTAGTAGTAGTAGTAATAATAATAATAATAATAATAATAATAATAATAATTAATAATAATAAATTTGATTGCCCCACACACTTTGCACAGCAAAAATATCCACAGAAATGAAACCCTCTTCTTTCATCTTCTCAGCTCTTCCATCAGTCTTGGCTCTGATATCCAAAGAGTAGCAAACAATCATGTCACATATAACAGAACGTACTTTAAAATAAGCTTTATTTAGTTGTTGTGTATTTTTTTTTAATATTTTCATATCTGCATCCATGCCTTCAAGGAATTGTTTCTCCCCACACATGTTGGGGGAGGGAAGAAAAGAAAGTTAAATCTAATGTTACCCATAGTTCAGAAGCTATTTTATGGTAGTAGTTCTCTTTTAAATAAATCACCTTCTTAGTTTTGCTTTTAAAATAATTATTTCCTAATTTACAAAACAAAACCGAAAAACGGGGGAGTTTTTTTGTTTTAAAGAGAGAAAACAAGAAAGCTGAAATGGAAAAAGAAGAAGAAATGTCTAAATATATTCCAGAAGTTTTGCTGTTTGGATTTTTTAAACTTTGATTAAAAGGGAAGGTGGGGGAAGGGATGGGGGTGGGGAGGGAAGGAATGTGTAGCATATTGCAAAAAAAGTGCCCCACAGAGAAATGTTCTGCCTCTTGTTTACTTGAGGCTAATGGGAACTTCCTTCTGAAATATAAACAGCAGCTTTGGTGAGGCAATTTTTGTCAGGATTGAGGGGGGGGGGAGAGAAAGGTTTAAACTCCCCTCGCTCACCCCCCTGGCTTCCCTGCAACTGCAATATTACATAACAAAGGACATGCATGTTGCCATTAACATAATATCTAGTTGAGCTGTAAGATACCCCTTGCTCGTACCAACATTGGCTGGCAGAGTCCATTTCCACTTTCCCCAGGTAGCAGAACCTTCATGCAGTCCTCCTTGCAATCTTAAGTCAAGGTGCCCCCATTCCAAAAAGATGGGATTCTCAAAAGCCAGCCCAGCACCGTAGAATCCATTGCCTTCCACTATCAAGAGTGGCAAACGGCATTTGTTAAGCTTGCAACATGATGGGTTGGGTTAGCTGCCTATTAACTGGAAAAGCAAAGTCTTGGGGACAGGGAAGAGATGGGGTGGCTTTTGAAAGCACCTCCCAAAGCTTTTTTTATTTTTTTGCCTGAGGTGTAATTCCTACTAAGAGCCTGGCAAAAGGCATCTACCCCTGCCACTGTCCCTCCCCCCCGGATTTAGAAAAAATCTGGGTTGATGACACTGTCAAAAAAAAGATGATTTGGTTGCAGAAATGCTCAATTGAAGGAAGCAATGGCCCATTTGTAACATCTGTGAGGTCTTGCTGGTGCAGAGGGGAGGCTTTTTTTATGTCAACAAAATGGGTCTGAGGCAGTTAACAGGCTCCAGAGTTCCTGTGTATGTGCTGGAACCAAGGAGACATAAAAATGACAAACCGAAGCATGTTTGCATATCTTCTTTACTTGCCTTGCACCATTTTATTCTGCTTCAGCTCATACGGGAGGAGCGTAGAGGCCTAGCGCATCTCTTCCAACCCTTCTGAGATTCTATCAGCCGTTGCACACTTTCAATATTATTTCCATAACCATAAGGTCTAGAAACTTGGACAAGGATAAGGGAACAGAGGTACCTATGTCTGCAGTAATGGTCACAGGCCAGAACTGCAGTGTACACAGCTCCTTGGGGGGGGGGACGACTCCTGAACGAATCAGATAAAAATACTTAAGCCAAGTGCAGGATCTCCTCATGTATTAATTGTCCTTAAAACAGACTGCCCTCTGTTGACAGCGCATTTGATTTGGTATCAGGAATGTCTCCATCTTCTAAAGCAGGGGATGAAAGACCACAGGGCTGCAGCCCCCTGTTAGAACTTGGATTCTCACATGACATTTTCAAGGCAAATGTGTCTCCTCCTGAGAGTCACTCCCAAGCTTGGCTAAAACGACTTCACTGTGTAACTAGGGGAAATGTTATTGGCGGAGATGTGCTCCTTGTATAGGTGTGTGTGTGGAACGTGTGCCCGTGACGATGCTGAGCTGCAGGGGGCAAGGAGATGGCGAGATGTCACCCCAAGTCCATAAGCAAACCGCTCTCGTGCTATGAATTGAGTGCCCTGAAATGAGCGCCATGTCCCTGGAGCCATTTTTCTCCAGAGGAGAAAACGAAACAAGCTTCTCGGCACACACAGATCAACAAGGAGCCACAACATGCTTAAGTTTCCCGGGTGAAGCATGCCCCGAGAGTTGCACCCAAGGCAGTCACATGGCCGAGCGTCCTCACTATAGCACCCTGGGTGGAAGGGAGTCTGGGGGATGCAATCCAAAGGACATTGCTTGCTGGAAATCTACACGCCCCAGGGGTGTTGCTATTCTGGTGTCCAGGCAGCAAAGGCTGAATGAAGGCCTTGCTGGGGTGTTTCCTGGGTCCTATGTTTGCTAAGCAGTTTGGAGGCAGTGAGGCATGGCCCAGGAGCCTGTGGATGGGGTTTGGGGGCAGCTCAGAGAGGGACGGGATCAAGCTCTGTTCTCCTGATATTTTCTGGTGTGTAATGTGGCTTTTTTTGGGGGGGGGACCCCAAACCTCTTAATTTTTAATGAAGAGTTGTTTTTAATTAAAAAAAGTTTGGTTGGATCAATAAATTCTGCACTGAGAGTAGAGCGGGGCTGTCTGTTACCCCTAAGCAGGTGGAGGTCATGGGGGAGATCTATGTTAAAAAGAGGTCTTACTACGATATTTGACCGTGGCTACTGCCCAGGCAAAGTGCAAGTAGATAAATAGGTACCACTTCGGCGGGAAGGTAAATGGCGTTTCAGTGGGCTGCTCTGGTTTGCCAGAAGCGGGTTAAGTCATGCTGGCCACATGACCCGGAAAAACTGTCTGAAGACAAACACTGGGTCCCTCGGCCTGTAAAGCAAGATGAGCACCTCAACCCCAGAGTTGTCTGCAACTGGACTTAACTGCCAGAGGTCCCCCCTTTTTTTTAAACTGCCCAGGCAAATTCAAAGCTTGACCTGGAAGCTCTTATAGCCCTACCAGGTCAAGGGGGACCAATGAACTGCCTAGGTGGGTGAAGACACTCTGTAGCCCAGGAGGACACCACAGTCCAGGGGACTTTCAAATACTTCACCCCAAGGGGAGGCAGAGTCTAAATCGAAAGATTCCAGGCTCAGCTGTTCCAGTGTAGATTTCTACATCCCTGGCCAGCAAGTTTCTAAAAATAAATATTAATAGGAATTTCGAATCAATATTTTGTATTGGCCACCAACAGCAGTTTCACCCACTTAGCTCCCTACCATATTTGCCAGCTCTTAGGTGTGGGCCACAATCTCCCCCCTGTGCTGAAGACCCCTTTGCCTGTGTCCCAGCTCATGTAGGAGGGAGCAACAGAGATCCCAAGAAATTTGGAACAAAGCTGAGGGCCTCATGGAGACCTTAAGCTGTTGGTGGAGTACCTTCAGCCTAAAGGGCTAATCAGGCCTGTTGGGACTCATTTGGCCCACAAAGTGATGTTTGGCCAAGCCCACATGCCCCAAATTTGATGGTGAAGGAGTGTCTAGGCCAAAGAGGGTTTGGAGGCACTGCTGAGGAGTGGCACCTGCAAAGCCGTGTGCAACACACTTGCAAAAGCCTTGTGCGTTGTACTCCGCAAGTGACCATATGCTGGTGTGTGGCTCTTTACAAACTCTGCCAATCAGCTGGCTGTCTGCTTAGGCTTTTGGCACCATTGTCATTGAGGCCATTAGGCCATTGAGAAACGAGGGAGTTAAGGGTCCTGCCTGCCAGGCAGATCCAGTTCTCTACCCTGCAGCTCACTTGCATCCTTAAATGGGCACCATGCTGATCTTCCTTTGCACCTTCTCCAATCCTGTTTTTATGCCTGTAAAGAAATGGTTGTTTAGCACCAACAGTGCAGCAGCTGCTGCAGAGGCCAAAAAACAGGGCAGTTAGTTTTCTCATCTTGTTACTGACGCGGAACATGTGTGTTTGGAACCCTGTTTCTTATTTCTAAAATTTCCACGGTGATAGGCATGTTTAGCTGTCAGATTGTTTGAATCCTATCCTCCGCATTGCAAATTCGCACCTGATGCTTTGATAAACCCCGCAAAAAAGGGATCATTGCATTCTCGTGCTTGTGTCGAGACCTTTTTGCGCGTGTGGTTTCAATGATGTAAATGTACACACCTGTGGACTGACAAATCTCTGCCAAAAAGCAAGTTTGATACAATTGTTCGTATAGGGGTATCTAGTTCTATTTGTGTGGTGTTCAAGCAATATGCCAGAGCACATGTGCCCATCACTAAAACACTGCACAAAATACCTTATGCAATCATGTACGCGATCACATCTGCATCACTTTTTGGGCAGTGATTTATCAATGCACATAGGAATGTTGGAAGCTTTCTTATACCACTAGGCCATATTTCTTAGTACTCTTTATACTGACTGGAAGTGGCTCTCCAGGATTTCAGCCATGGGTGTCTCTTAGCCCTACCTGCAGATGCCATGGACTCAACTGGGGACTTTCAGTTTGCAAAGCAGATGCTGTACCACTGAGCTATAGCCCCTCCACCATATGCTCATTGGTACTGTAGAAGTAAATAAGGTGAAGGAACTTGGGTGCCCTTGAAAAAACGCTGGGGGAAAACACACACCAAACAAACTCTGCTTCTCATTTAACACTAAACCATGGCTTAATAACCGATAGTTATTAGCACTAGGTGCGAGCCCAGTTCAGAAGTTCCACTATGGTTTGTTTGTTGTTGGCAAGCTAAGAACTAAAACCATGGTTTGTTTTCATTATTAATTTAAAAAATATATACTGCTCAACACAGTAAAAAAAATAATACTCCCTAAGCAGTTTGCAAAAATAAGAGTTCAGCAATAAAAATGCAAACATTCAACAAAATTACATAAAAACTGGGATAAAAACACAACTGTGTATCATAAATAAAACTGAGCCCTGAACAAGAAGCAAGGGCTATATCAAACTAGGTTTTACTTGGAGTAAACCCAATGAAATGAATGGACCTAAGGTAGCCATGCCCATTAATTTTAATGCATTCAGTCTGACCTGGACTCGCATAAGATTCAGCCCCCCAAATGTAAGAGAGATTCCTAGAAAATCTGAGTAATGACACATGCTTTAAAGAGGCACCTGAAGATCTTCACAATCTCTGCCTTGTGCTTTATGCAAAGAGGGAGCAACCCAGAAGGTGACTGCTGTTGTCAAGAAAGTCCAGTCCTGTGTTATTGCCAATTGACAATCAGCTGGTTGTGGAATGACCAGCAAGCAGGAGTTGAGTATAAGTGCCTGTGGTTCTCAGCAATGGGCATTCAAAGACACACTGCTTCTGGGAGTTGGGAGCAGAGCCAGTGTGGCTGGAAGCTATGAAGAAGCTGACCCTCCATGAATTTGTCTAATCTTTTTTTAAAAAAAAGCCATCCAAATTGTTGACTATCATTGCCTCTGGTGGTAGTGAGTTCCATAGTTTAACTATGAGCTATCTGAAGAAGTGCTTTCTTTGACTGCCCTGAATATTCCAGCACTTGGCTTCCCCGGATGCCCAGAAGTTCCAGTATTATGAGATAGCGGGGGGAAACTTTCTCTATCCACTTTCCCTGTATCATGCACACTTCTATCCTGTCACTTCTTGGTCATCCTTTCCTTAAACTAACCCCCCCCCCCCAATGTTATAACCCTTGGATCTGTTTTGTTTGCCCTTTTGTGAAAGCTTTCCAGCTGTAAAATATTCGTTTTGAGGTGAGGTGCACAGAGTATTTCAAGTGTGGCTGCACCATAGATTTATCTAAAGGCATCATGATATGGACAGTTTTGTTTTCGATTCCTTTCCTAATGATCCCTCACATGGAATTCACTTTTTTTGCAGCTGCCAACACTGGGTCAATACTTTCATCTGGCTATCCACTAAGACTCCAAGGTCTCGTTCCTGGTCAGTCACTACCAGTTCAGACCCTATTAGTGGATATGTGAAATTTAGGGGTTTTGCCTCAACCTTACAGTTGCTTACTTTGAACTGCATTTACTGCCCGTTCCTCCTAGGAAAATGAGACAAATGGCTCCTTCTGTCTCAACTGCAGGATTACAAAATTTGGTCCAGAGTTCTCCCAATTCTGCCAGAGGATCTGGAAGGGCTAATGATCAATTGACCAAGGAAATATGATCAAGTTCAGAAGTGCCATGGTTTCTGGACCAGCAGTCCTTGGATGTAAAGTCATCAAGCAATAGTAACTCTGAGGAGGAGGTGGATCCCTAATCCTTCCTGAGTATATCTGCTGGCAACGCAGTCCACACACCGGCCCCTGAAACCCAAGGAGGTACTTTCCCCACAGGACTCTAATCAGTAGTGGTCAGATTCCTTGGAGGCTCAAGTATACCCAGGCGACTTTCCCTAAAGGAGTACTCGAAATGCCAAACCCCACTGCTGAGAAGCCAGCAGCTGTCTTGAACAGCACTAGTCCTTTAACTGGCCATCAGCAGCACTCCAAGGGTTGGGCTTTCCCCATAACTTTTCAGTTCAGATTACAAAGCCCTGGCAGTTGATTCAGGCCAGTGCTGAGACAACATGATCTTCCTGTCTCAGCTGCAGGGTTGCTATCCGTGGTCCTGAATGCCAGCTACAGAACTCTGCACAGCATCTCTGCCCTTGATCAGGGTCCTGGCCTTGTCTCAGGACCAAGGCAGCTCCAGATCCCCGGGCCTACGCTTCTTCACCTTGCTTGCATTTCCTCTTGTTGGTGGAAACTGAGTTGGTGGGTGGAGAGAAGAAACCAAAACTACGTTCCCAGTAGTTGTGTCAATGGGCCAAGCCAGTGTTTTCAACTGTGTGAAGCAGCGATAGGTTTTTGTTGACATAAAATATCACCTTAGACAATGGGCCATTGCTTGCTTCCATACCTTGGTCCTACAGAAGCAACTTCAAGTCCATTTTTCACTTTCCTTTTCTCGCTGAAGTCTCCTTGACATTTCAAATCCAAGGAAGACGTTGGCCATTTTGTGGCTGAATTATGGTTCACTCATTTCTGACCTGAATGCACATTCAGAACATCAGTGTGTGAAATCCCTGATCTTGCCTGCGGGATGGGGACAAATGACAATGTCAAGCGAGGGGTTGAGACAGAGTTCAAAGCAGCTTTGGATGTTCTTGCAAGGCTTGAACTTCAGTCACTCACAATCCATGAAAAACTATCTAGGGAAATAAGTAATAATATCGCATCACTGTGCCGCTCTGAGCAGCGGCAGCAGCTGATGTGAGTTAACCAGAAAGTGACCTGAACTGACAGAAATGCACATTTGGCATTTTGGTTGGGTGTTCCGGCAGAGAGTCAGGGAGAGGAGGGGGGTGGATGGAGGCAGGGAGAAGGAAAATGGGGAAAACTAACATTTGTTCTCTTGGCATCAAATCCATCATACTTCAGCTCTGCAAATTCAACTCCCAGAGAGCAGGGAAGTAGAAACAGCACCCGTCCAAAAACCCCACCCAACGTGGAAAAATATAAATTCCAATATTTATGTAATAATTTAGTTAGAATACATCTTCTGTATTGTGCAAATAAATTAAAAACTAAAACAATATAGGGAGAAAAAAGAGGGTTAAGGAATTATTCCAGATGAGTATGCATTAAAAAACGAAATAGAAAAATTAGGAAGATAAGCGAGAGCGAGCACTTTACATCCATATGATTTCCAGGTATTCTGGCCTGGAAGAGGTCATCTTACTGGGGTTTGGGGTCTTTTATTTTTGGAATTGGGGGTGGCTTTGCACCCAAAGCCCACTCCCCTTTGCACTCTGACCACAAGTAAGAATATGGTCACTTATGAACTGCAGCATAAATGTTTCGTTTGCCACAAGTCTGGCTCAGAAGCCCACTGTGGGCTGAAGGATCATGTCTGTCACATGCAAAAGAAAAGAAAGGTCCAGAGGCTATCTTTGCACAATCGCTCGCAGAAAAAGCTCACAGTGATGCTGTCTGTCTTTATAACCATTTTGCTTGTTACTTCCTCCTACAAATGAACCTCTGTGTGGTGGTTTTCAGTTGCAGATAAAAAGGAAAGGATACAGTGTGTGGTATCCAACTATGTCTGCCTTAAAGTAGACCCACTGAAATTAATGAACATTGCCAGCTTAAGGCCATGAATTTGAATGGGTCAACTCTGAGGGGAACTTAGCTGGATACAACCCAGAGCTTTCACCCAAGCATTTTGTAGTAGTAGTGGTGGACCTAAGCAGATGCGTGGAATTAGTCCAGAACAGCCAGAAATGCCTACATATTCTGCTAATTAGGGTTTCTAATTTCAGTTTCTAATTTTTCCAGTCTTAAATTCAGTCCTCTATATTTCTATACCAGTTTGTGATTTTTTAAATAACTCCCCCTCAATATATGCATTTTTAATTCAATTGTGCCTAATGTACACATTTACAAGCCATTTCCCCTAATAGAAAGCATTTTTGTATGCTATCGTCACCAACCTATACCTTTCAATACACATTTTACCCTGGTTAGTACATTTTTGTATACATTCTTTGGCCAGAGAGCCACATTGCAAAATTCAGACAAGTGTGAATTTTGCAAAGAGGCTGGGCTTCGGTTCCCTACTGTTTCAGGAATTGTGAATTAGAGAAGTCCGTCTTTAAATGTGAATGAGACTGTTTTTCTCCCTCAATACTACAGATATGTCTACGTCTGTTTGTTTTCTAAAACGGACTGTGATTAAATAGCAGGTATCCCCAACCTTCGGCCCTCCAGATGTTTCGGACTACAATTCCCATCAACCCTGACCACTGGTCCTGTTAGCTAGGGATCATGGGAGTTGTAGTCCCCAAACATCTGGAGGGCCACAGATTGGGGATACCTGCTATTTAATCACAGTCCGTTTTAGAAAACAAAAGATACAGCATAGTTCTACTTAGAAGTGAGCCCCACTGAGTTCAACAGGAAATATTCCCAGGAACAAGATGGCAGCCTTAACTCTCTCTCTTTCCCCCTCTCCACTTAAGATTTGTTGACTGAAATCCCTGCAAAGGGGTGGGGGTGCTCCCGTTGCTCGGTCCCTGCTCCTGCCAACCTAGCAGTTCGAAAGCACATCAAAGTGCAAGTAGATAAATAGGTACCGCTCCGGCGGGAAGGTAAATGGTGCTTCCGTGTGCTGCTCTGGTTCGCCAGAAGCGGCTTAGTCATGCTGGCCACATGACGTGGAAGCTGTACACCAGCTCCCTTGGCCAATAAAGCGAGATGAGCGCTGCAACCCCAGAGTCAGCCATGACTGGACCTAATGGTCAGGGGTCCTGGTCCCTTTACCTTTACCACCTCTTTGCTTTCACTGGAAGGCAGAAATGTCTGCAGTGAGTGACTGGATAGCACCTCCTCTTCCTGATTTCCCTGATATCTTCACAACTAAAGAGACTAGAAATGTACATTTTTAAAACTAACACTGCACATTTAGGAAGTGGCAGGGTCTTGTTTTCAGCCAGAGCTCACTGGAGCTCCAGCACCTCTCAGGTAGGCGCCATTGCCACTCAAAGAGAAGAAGAGGAGTTTGGATTTGATATCCCGCTTTATCACTACCCTAGGGAGTCTCAAAGCGGCTAACATTCTCCTTTCCCTTCCTCCCCCACAACAAACACTCTGTGAGGTGAGTGAGGCTGAGAGACTCCAGAGAAGTGTGACTAGCCCAAGGTCACCCAGCAGCTGCATGTGGAGGAGCGGGGAAGCGAACCCGGTTCACCAGATTACGAGTCCACCACTCTTAACCACTACACCACACTGAAAAAGGGAGAATTTCATGGAGAGCTCCGGCATCTCTTTTTCTAGAAAAATAGCACTGGGACGCGTCCTCCAGTATTCTGAAAGCAGGGCTGGTCCTCACAGCCTCTCTTCCTATAGGTACAGCCCTGGTTTCACCATCTCAAGAGGGACATATTTATAATAGGAGGCAACCTATTGCCGACAGGGACTCCTCGCCCCACGGTGAGATTTCTCTGGCGATATGATTGTGCAAGAGCAGGGATGGCCAACTTCTCCAGTCTTAGGGAACTCCATATGGCAGCACAGAAATTCCCTTTACCTTAGGGATGGCATTCAGTATAACACCTACTCAAAGCAGACCATGGAAATTAACGGACATGACTCTGTTAGGTCCCTTAATCTCAACGGGTCTCCTCTGAGTAGGGATACAACCCCTTGGCTTAAATTCAGTAGGAGGTCTCAAAAGTGATCAAAGCAGAGGGGACGCCATCCACATATCTAACCATTACAAGAATGGGAGGTGGTATCCAGGCTGGACCAGAACCCTGGTGGGAGGGGTTTGGGATTCAATTCATCACCCCACCTGCTTGCTGTGGACCCAATCCAAATCAGTGTCTGGCATCTCCTACTTGCATTGGAGCAGGACTGCAAGGAGAGCAAAAAGCTATTCCACACCAAGGTCTCGATCCAGACTGGGGGCCCCACACCTGCTGTTTGGATTTTGGGGGAAAAGGCTTTCATGCAACAGAGTGGTCTTCTTCTCCAGTCTAGCCCAACAAGCTTGACTTGGTGGCTGGATCTCTTGCCTATAAGACAAGGCTGTTGCCCATCCCTGCTGCAAACACACTTCTGAACTGTTGGCTCGCCATGAGATAGCGCGTCCGCCCCACAAGAACAGGACACACCATTTCTCCCTTTCGGCAGCCATCTTGGCAAAAACACACGAGACGCAGACGTCATCTCAGGGGGGGATGCAATAAAAAAAAGGGGGGAAGGGGGAGAGAACAGCTTTTTGGGGGACAGGAGACATTTACAAGCACACAGTGCACAATATTCCTCGTCGTCGTTGTTATTTACAGATACACAGCAGTCCTTCAAGTTTTTCAAGTTTCGTAAAAAAAAGGGGGAGGGGGGACGAAGAGGAAAAAGAAGAGTAAAAAAGAAATGCGGGGAAAGCAGGGTCGGAGGAGGCGGGGGGCAGGGAGAAACAAAACAAATAAAAAAGAAAGCACACCCCAGAACAGAACCAGGGAAGGTCACACAACACGACTGGCATCGCTCCATAGACAACAGTTAATGGGGGGCAGGGCAGGGGGTTCACACAGGGGATCGCTGGGGGTTTATGTACAGCGGGTTACATTAGAGGCCACGGGCTCACGATCCGCTGGGTTCGGTTAGAGGCTTTTTTTTTTGCTTGCGCACACAGACACTCCCACACACGCACGCACACCAGAAGCGGGAGCGGGAGAGGCAGGCCGTCACCAGTCGGCGTCCTCCTCGATATAGTAATCGGGGGCGGTACCATCGAAGAGCCCGGGGTCGAGCGATTTCCGTTGCTTCCCTCTGGCAAAGACGCGGGAGATGGATCCGAAGCCCATTTTCTCTTTCTTCTTTTTCCGTTTTTGGTCTTCGAGGTCCTCTAGAGACTGGGGAGGAAGGAGACGGCAGGTTTTTTCATGGAAAGCACAGAACGCGTCACAGAATCGTAACGCTGAAAGGGACAGCCAAGGGTCATCTAGTCCAACCCCCTTGCAATGCCAGAACCCTTGCTAACGAATCTCTGGCAGAGGACCATCCAACCTCTGCTGGAAAACTTCCAATGAAGGAGAGGCTACCATCTCCTGAAAGAGATCGTTTAAGTGTTGAACAGCTCTGTCGGAAAGTTCTTCCTAATGTTTAGCTGGAATCGCCTTTCTCGTAATTGGAATCTATTGGTTTGGGTCGCACCCTCCGGGGCAGCAGAAAACAAGCTTGCGTCCTCTTTCATGTGGCAGCCCTTCAGATGTTTGAAGATGGCTATTGTACCTCTCTTTTAAATCAGAACCAGTGAAGGCGGTGAAGGTCCTGTGTGAGTGTCTGGAGGCGGTTGGAGGATGGATGGCGGCTAACAGATTAAGGTTGAATCCTGACAAGACAGAAGTGCTGTTTTGGGGGGACTTGAGGCCGGCAGGTGTGGAGGATTCCCTGGTCCTAAATGGGGTAACTGTGCCCCTGAAGGACCAGGTGCGCAGCCTGGGAGTCATTTTGGACTCACAGCTGTCCATGGAGGCACAGGTCATATCTGTGTCCAGGGCAGCTGTTTATCAGCTCCATCTGGTACGCTGGCTGAGACCCTATCTGTCCGCGGACTGCCTCGCAAGAGTGGTGCATGCTCTGGTTATCTCCCGCTTGGACTACTGCAATGCGCTCTACGTGGGGCTACCTTTGAAGGTGACCCGGAAACTACAACTAATCCAGAATGCGGCAGCTAGACTGGTGACTGGGAGCGGCCACCGAGACCATATAACACCAGTCTTGAAAGACCTATATTGGCTCCCAGTACGTTTCCGAGCACAATTCAAAGTGTTGGTGCTGGCCTTTAAAGCCCTAAACGGCCTCGGTCCAGTATATCTGAAGGAGCATCTCCACCCCCATCGTTCTACCCGGACACTGAGGTCCAGCACTGAGGGCCTTCTGGCGGTTCCCTCACTGCGAGAAGCCAAGTTACAGGGAACCAGGCAGAGGGCCTTCTTGGTAGTGGTGCCCTCCCTGTGGAACACCCTCCCACCAGATTTCAAAGAGAACAACAACTACGAGACTTTTAGAAGACATCTGAAGGTAGCCCTGTTTAGGGAAGCTTTTAATATTTGATGTATTATAGTATTTAAAATTTTTTTGGAAGCCGCCCAGAGTGGCTGGCGAAGCCCAGCCAGATGGGCAAGGTATAAATAAAAAATTATTATTATTATTATTATTATTATTATTATTATTATTAGACAGGTGATGAGCAAAAAAATGGGGGTGCACTTCTGAAGTGGGGCCAGTCAGAGATGGGAAACTCTGTTTATTTGGGTTTCTTATTTTCCCCCTCTTACATTTGCTTCTCCACATTTCTAAGTTGCTTAGTGAATCCCCCCCAAAGTATCCTAATGAAAATTCATCGCAAGTTTAATGAGAATTTTTCTTGATACACACATTTACTTAATGCACACACATTGTTGCAATAAAAAAAATCCTTTTAAAAATGCTATTTTCAGCACTATATGGATTTTCATGCACATTTGACCCTGGCAAATGCATTTATGTACTCACTACTTGGCTGAAGAGCTGCTAAGAAATATGAATTTCTAAGGATGGCCTTGCTTTGGTCCATACATTGTTTCAGGAACTACAAATTATGCAAGTTTGACTCTAAGTGAGACGAGAACTGATTTCCCCTACTACCCCTGACACTGGTGGATAGGTGACAAGGAAAGGAGCTTCAGTCTAGAACCTTCCCAACACACCTTGAGGTTGACAGTAGCAGATACATTGTTCAGTATATTTACGGATCGGACCCTCTACAAATTAAGAAGATTGATGCACCTGGGTTCCCTGTAAACAATGTGGGTTGTATCCAACATTATAGTAGACCTGATGAAATCACTGGACACAGCTTTATTAATGGACATTTCCTCATTAATTTCAATGGGTCTACTCTGAGTAGGACTTACTTGGGTGGCTTAAGCCCCCTAACAATCCAACTGCTCAGAGTTTAATGCCCTTGGATCTCCTCCTACCCTTACAGCACATCCTGGAAAAGTCCCTTTCAACAGGTTTAAAACATGTCTGGCCACAGAGGATGACCTGGTTCTTACCTGGACAATTGGGTTGTGCAAGTTTTTCTGTACTGGTCCAGGACTATCTCCCTGCCGGAAGAAAGAGAAATGTCAGCTTGGCACAGAGCAGAACAATATAGCCTGGAGCCTGGGCGTGCTCAATGCCCATTGCCCATTGCCGAAGCGCGCCTGGCACCTTCCCCCAATGGACTGGCTGGATGCAGAGGACTGGTGAAGAAGAGGTAGCAGACTGGGAGAAGGTGGTGTCGGAACAGGGTTTACTGAGCAGGGAACAGGGTTTAGTGAGCAGGAAGAGGCTGTGGCAGAGAACAGTTTAGAAGCAGAAACAGAGGCTGGAGAGGAGACAAGAGACAGAGATGAAGAAAGCTGCTGAAGAAGCCAGGGGGTCTCCCCCTCCTGCTGTGACCAGCTCTCCTCCCTGCTGGTTGCCCAGAACGCGCAGAGGTATGAAGAGGGTGGAGCAGAGACAGACGAGGTGACTTGGGCAGGAAACTTAGGGAGTTGTGGGAGGGTGGGGTCCTCCAGTCCTTGCAACTGCCTCATTGAGGCAAGACCTACTGGAAGAGTTGCTGTGTTCACTAGGACTCAGCTGCTTTTGTTTCTTTGAATAAGGAGTTAACTTCATTGACACCTTGTGAGTTACTGCTGACCGGCTCCCTCCTTGACATTCGAGATATGTTGTGCTTTGCTGTGAAAAGCCCACTGGCTGTGAAAAGCCCACTGGCTGAGGAATAAAAATGATGATGGGATGGCAGTGGTTGGTTCTCAAGGGAATTCCACAATCCTTTCAACACAGGCTTCTTCTCTGGGGTCAGATCGGCTTATTCTGTACCTTCACGGAGAATGGGCAAATGAGGCACTGCCCCACTAACTTCAGTCCATCTCTAGCCAGTACTCACTTGCCTGTTTTCTTAAAAAGGTAAAGGGACCCCTGACCATTAGGTCCAGTCGTGGCCGACTCTGGGGTTGTGGCGCTCATCTCGCTTTATTGGCCCAGGGAGTTGGCGTACAGCTTCTGGGTCATGTGGCCAGCATGACTAAGCTGCTTCTGGTGAACCAGAGCAGTGCACAGAAACGGCGTTTACCTTCCCGCAGGAGTGGTACCTATTTATCTACTTGCACTGGTGTGCTTTTGAACTGCTAGGTTGGCAGGAGCAGGGACCGAGCAACGGGAGCTCACCCCGTCACGGGGATTCCAAATGCCGGCCTTCTGATCGGCAAGCCCTAGGCTCTGTGGTTTAATGCAAGAGCAATCTAGTGGGGCAACGTCGCACGTCTGCCTCCTCCTCTTTACTCTCAATGTTGCTTTGTAGAAGATGGGGACAAAACTAGAAATAGCTGGCTCAGCCTCTTATTGGCTCCACCTGTTGTTGGGTTTCCTGCCCCACCAGTCCCAGGGAGAGCCAGACACCACTACCATCACCTTGGCATCTCCAGGTGGTTCCTGGAGATCTAAATTCCTCTGAGAACTCATTCGGGAAGGGTAAGAAAGTCTAGTGGGGCAGATGGTAGTAAGCAGATGGTTCATGTCAAAATATTGTCATTCCGTTAAAACACACACAGCCAGCCAGAGCTAATAGGAAGTTCTAGAATTAGCTGGCTCTGTCTGTCTTTGGCTCTGGCACCTAGTGTGAGTCTCCCTGTCCCATTCCCAAAGGGGAGCAACTACCTTTGTGTACCTCTGGTCCCTGAAAGCTGGAATGCGGTCAAATGGAAAACAAAAGCACAAATGAGATTCAGTGTCAGGGCACAATTAGATGGCAGGCAGAAGATCCATAGGGGAAGACCCATCAATGGGTTCAGGGGAGGGCAACAAAGGCAGTCATATAAACTATATTCCAGATCCTTAATAGCAATTTTTCATTAGATGGTGGGTTCATCATTTCCCCCTCAATAACTACTTGGCAATCTGATCAACAGGTCAATAAATGTAATTCGACTGATTTCTTATTCGAATCAAAAATTAAAAAGAGTGGAAATGTTTTGATGAATATATGGCAAAATATTGCTCAAAAATATATGCTAATATGCCTAGATTAAAATGTGGACTACTGGATGGAAGAAAAATTAGTAAGGAAAGATAATAAGAATATATAGATGATTTGAGAAGGTTGTAGAATGCAAAGATTATTGTAAATTGTATAATGTGGAGGAAATCGAGTGGGGGCAGAGGGAAGTGGGAGGAAGGAGAAAAGAATAATATGATGGACTGAGGAACAGAAATGTAAATGTATGGGGGGATGGGGAGAAAATGGTGTTGGCTTTGGTACATCTGTATTGTTAAGCAATATGTGAAAACCAATAAAAAAAGGAAAAAAAGTTGTAATGACCTCCCTACCATCTGGAGATGTTATGGGCTGTGTCCAATTAAGTCCTACTCAGAGTAGACCCACTGAAATAAATTGGCCTAAGTGAGTTACGCCCATCATTTTCAACGAGTCTGCGCTGAGTAGGACTAACCCTGGAGTCAATATGGCCTTCATTTTTGACTGCGATCTGCAACATTCAACAACGACGTTACCTTGTACGTTTTCATCAGTAGGGAAAAAGACAGCTTCTGTGAGTGGATGGAGAGACATCTTGGGGCAATGGGATAGGGCATGGGGTGGGGACCCTAAGTGAACATTGGGTGGAATCCTTACCAAAAGGGTGCCATCCTTTTATCCCTTTTGGGAGGAGCCATTTAAAATAAGTAAATAAAAACACTCTGTCTTTCGATGAACTTAGACCCCTGAGGAAGTTTACAACGAAAAGTTTTACAACCAACATTGGCACGACAATTCCTTCCTAAAACCAAAATGGGGTGGTTGTGTGCTTACAGGGGTGGAAGAGAAAAGGGCTCACCCCAAACATAAGGCAGTGGTTTTCTATACGCTCAGAGAATTCCTTAGGTAAGTTTTATGTTCAAAAAAGAAAATGAAACATAAAGGAACTTTGAAACGGCCTGACCTGAACCTGTGAACTTCTGGGACATACGAAATGTTGAGGTGGGAAGGGAAGAAAGAGGATTTAACTGGTCTGCTAAACCCTCAAACAGGGAGGTGTGGGAGGGCTATAGTCAAGAGGGTTGCATGCTGGGGACATGAACTCACTCCTGAAATGCAAAGGGTTGTTTCAGGAGGGAGGAAGGACGAAAGAGGATGCATTTCCCACCCTCCAAAATCTGCTCCCTCCCCAACAGCCAGCCCCCAAACTTGAGCACAGCAAAGGAAAATGTTAGATATATGGGTCAGGGTTGAGGGAGAGCATAACTCGTAACTCCTTGTTCCAAGGAGACTGGAGCCCTGAACAGGAGCATTTGTCTTATGGGAAAGGGATATACTTCAATATTTCATTGCAGGTTGCATTTCCCCTTATTAATTTATTTATTGTATGCACCAAAATACAAAGGAAGTTTCTGAGTGAGACCAAAGACCCATCTAGTCCAGCATTTTGCTCTCACAGTGACCAATCAGAGGCCCCAAAGGGAAACCTGCATGAAGGATCTGAGTGCAACGGCAACTTTCCCCCACATAGGATCCTCAAGAACTGGAATTCAGGGCCATACAGTCTCTGACGGTGGAGGGAGAACATAGCCAACATGAAAAAGCAGCAGCAGCAGCAGCAGCAGCAGCAGCAGCAAAGCATCCGACCACAGAAGTCGGCTCAGGCGCAAGCGAACAAGGCAAGCAAGTGTGTTAGAACAGTGTTAGGAACATCCAATGACCTGCAGAGACGCCTTACATTGCAGAGGGAGTGCGTTCGGTGCCGCGGGGAGTTGATGTCGCTCGGCGTGGACGACCGGTCGCCTTCTGCTGCCGACGCATCAGAGATGATGGAAGGCTGTCGGGAATGACACGGGCTCACGCGGACCGCTGAAAGGCAAGCATCAGAGAGGGGCAGGTGAGTCTCCGCCGTACTTGCTGCGGGCGGAAGCTTCCTTGGGGCTCAAGGAAGCTCGAGGCACTGAATTGGCTCTCTGGGATCACCTGCCTTCCAGGACTGGGGTTTTCTGCGCAGGTGAAATGATCAAGCAGGCTTAGCATTTCAGGACCTTGGATAGCTCCAACTTGGTTGCAGGGATGTGGGACCTGTGGCTTTCTGAATGTTAGGAGTTTGACTTCCGTCAGCCGCTACCAGCCTGGCTAATGGTCAGGGATGATGGGGTATGCATTCCAGCAACCTCTGGAAGGGCAGATGTGGGGCATCTGGCCTACCGTTTGACAGGTGTCCCCAGTGGCACAGGCAGCAGGGAATCTAACCCAATAAACTGAACGATGGTGAGAGCACTAGAGGGACCCTTACTGGAAACCACAAGGCCCGTTTCCTGACTCCCCCCAATCTTAGCCAAACGATTCCCTGCCCAGTAATGATGGAGTCTGCCAATAAAGGGCCTTGAGGTCTCTCTGTCCTTCTAGTATTTGAAATGTTTGTCTTGATTTGAGTCTAGGGGATGGTCTACACTACACTTCTCCAGGGTCCTCTCCCATCCCTACCTCGAGATGCCAGGGATTGAACATGGAACCTTTTGCATGCAAAGCAAATACCCTACTCCTGAGCTGTGCTTTATACAGTGGGTGGACTTTTGCATGGCGATCTTTAAAGGGGGAGCCTATACAGTGGTGCAGTTATGTAATATTTGACTCTGGACTTAATGGTCACACGCCCCTCCCCTCCCTTGCTCGGATGATAGCATGTCTTATTTCATTGCTTTCCAAATGTGATGTCAGGATGCTGTTGGTGGCTCCTGGCTGGTTGACCAGGAAGGTATAAAGACATGGAAAAGTTTCTTACGGTCCTTTTTTATTTCAGTCTTTACAGAGAGAGGCCACAGAACATGGGTAGGCAAACTATGTTGATGTTTTAGATTGTAAAATGCTATTTTATTAGTTGATTTGTTTTACCTTGTGGGCTTATGGCCGAATAAAGTATTATCTATCTATCTATCTATCTATCTATCTATCTATCTATCTATCTGGCCTGGGGGCCGGATCTGGCCCAGTCGCCTTCTAAATCCAGCTCGCAGACGGTCCAGGAATCAGCATGTTTACATGAGTAGAATGTGCCCTTTTATTTAAAATGCATCTCTGGGTTATTTGTGGGACCTGCCTGGTGTTTTTATATGAGTAGAATGTGCCTTTTTATTTAAAATGCATCTCTGGGTTATTTTTGGGCATAGGAATTCATTCATTTTCTTTTTTTAAAATATAGTCCAGCCCCCCCCCCCCCAAGGTCTGAGCGACAGTGGACCGGCCCCCTTCTGAAAAAGTTTGCTGACCTCTGCTATAGAACCCAGCCTCTTGGATAATAGTATTGTCCTGAGTGAATCTCCACCCCTCCGTCTCTCCCACTTCCTCATTCATCATCATCACCTCCTTGACGGGTGCTGCTAAGTGCCCTCTGTCTTCGAGCTCTTTGCTCTCCTACTTTTAGGAGATGGTGGGTCTGGAATGCTTTCTAATGACAGCGTGCCAGTCAGCTGTCATTCCACTTCTGTCTCTTCCTCCTCCTTTCCCATTATTTCCCAACTTTCCCCCTTATCTGCCTCTGAGCTGTAACCTCCCCGCAAACCCCTGTTGCAAATCTATCATACTGTCTCCCTCTTCCTCCTCTCTGGAAGGGTCAGGATGGGGAGGCGGTCTCCACCATTCCACCTCCTCCTCTGCCTAGTCCCTGACATGTGACTAGCCAACCTTGCTGGGGCCCCTCCTGCACATTCTGCTGAGTGGGGCCCTGGTCACCTCCGCCAAAGTCCTTCCCGGATGGCACCACCAGTCCTATGGGCGTGCTGTGTAAAATTCAACCAGATGGGCGCAGGAGGTCACGCCCCTGCTGGACCCAGCTTCAGGTCCCTGTTCTGCTGCAAAGCTCATTGGGTGAAGTGGGGTTTAGCCTCTCTCCTTCTTCCTGCCACACCTATGCCTACCTCACAGGGCTGCTGTAATGAGAATGAGAAATGAGAAAGTGTGGAAGAGAGCACATCAGAGGTTATATTTTCTGAGAATCCTCAGGAAAAATAATCTCTCAAAGGACCTGTTGATTGCATTTTACCATTGTACAGTGGTGCCTCGCAAGACGAAATTAATCCGTTCCGTGAGGCTCTTCGTCTAGCGGTTTTTTCGTCTTGCGAAGCAAGCCCATTGACAGCTTAGCGGATTAGCGCTATTAGCGGCTTTTAGCGATCAGCTGTTAAGCGGCTTATCAGCGGATCAGCTGATAAGCGGCTTAGCGGCTTAGGAAAAGGGGGGAAAAAGGGGGGGGAAACTGCAGGAACTCGCAAGACATTTTCGTCTTGCGAAGCAAGCCCATAGGGAAATTCGTTTTGCGAAGCGCCTCCAAAACAGAAAACCCTTTTGTCTAGCGGGTTTTCCGTCTTGCGAGGCGTTCGTCTTGCGGGGCACCACTGTACTGCTGAGAGTGTATTAACTTATGGTCTCTGTGTGTGGTTTGGGAGCTGCACGGTCAGGGAAAAAACAATGCTGTCTAAGGTTGTAAAGACTGTGGAGAGAATAATTGGGTGCACTCTTCCCACCTTGGATCAATCTATGCTTCCAGGTGCCATAAGTAAGCTGCAGAGATAGCGCAGGATAGTGTGCACCCTGGAAATGATCTCTTTCAGCTTCTGCCTTCTGGAAGAAGGTACAGGTTTACAAAGACTAGGACTAGCCACCTGAGAAACAGTTTCTATCCAAATGTGATTTTGGTTTTAAATGCAGTGTAAGGTAGTCTCTGTGTGAGTATATTGCATTCAATTATGGGGTATCAGAGTTTTTAGGGGCTAACCAGGCTGGGATAGTTGGGATAGCAGGCTTGTTGGTTTTTGAATGTCTGATGTAAATTTTTTCAATTTTGTTGTTCTGTATGGGACAATGACAATAAAGATTATCGTATCATATCATATTGTATTGTATTGCCTGTGCCACCTTTGAGAAGAGAACCGGGAAGGGGAGGGGTGGTGGTGGTGAAGTGGGTCACAGGTAGAAACAGGGGAGCAAACTCACCTTGACGGTCTACCGTGTGCTGGGGGTGGGCATGGTACAGCGTCTGCTGGCTCTGTCGGATGGCAGCTGTCAGTGGGAGGTCGGCCTGCATCACCCATTCCTGATTTCCATTGAGCACCGTCTCCCCGGGCATGGCTAAAGAATGCCGCTTGGGTACATCCTTGGTCAGCGTTGCTAAGGACTGTTTTGCCTGAGAGAAGCAGCAGGAGACACACAGGGTTGCCGTCAGTGCTTAGCCCCAATTCAGGGGTAAACCCATTGCAGTCCGCAGGAAGTGAGCCAGCAGTAAATCACAGGAAGTAAGTTGAGTTAACTCTTTGTTAGCATAAACAGGATAAGCACAGGAGTGTCAGGCCTAATGAGCACAGCAGCTCATATTTGGCATATTTTGTCCCCGCAAAGCAGTTGCTGAGACTGAAGGGCCCTACCTTCCCACAGCTGCCTAAGTCCTCTCCTCTTTAGGGATTTTCCTAAGCAATCTGAGATGGTGCCTGCATGAAGCTAACTTCTCCACTGCCCTCTTCATCTCTCTCCTGGTTCTGGGAGACCAGCAGGAGAGGGAGACACCAGTGACTCTTCACTAGCCTGATACATCTCTGCTTCCTGCCTCCCTCACCTGCTTCAGCTTTAGCTTCCGTTCCTGGACTTCTCTCTGCTACAAACTCTCCCTGCTCACCAAGCCCTGTTACCTCTTCAGCTTCTGACACCTCCATTTCCCAGTCTTCTCTCACTGCCCACCACCAATCCCCTGGCTCTGAGCTTCTTCGCTTGGGGGTTCCCCAGCTGGTTCCTCCCACCATTCCTCTGTGTCCAACAAGTCCCTGACACTAACCTAGGTGTTTCATTCATTTCAGTGGGGCTTCTCAGAGCACAGCTGAGGGTGCCTTCAGGTGGGGGCAATACTGTGTTAGTTTTCCCGACTGTGATTCTAGTGCTTCTGTTCTGTTTTCTAATATTCCTTTTGCACTGCGGTACCAGTTGTGATATGAAACTTTGGCTCTTGAACCGATATACCGGCACGTTGTGCTACATTTCATTCACACCAGTGGGTGTGGTGTGACACAACAACAAATGTCATTGGACATTGTTGCTTCTCCCTCACTCTTTCTGTCCGCCTTGCTCCAATTCCTCCATGAAAATGGCAGGAAAAAACTGTATATGCTTCCATCACTTATTCCTGTGATTTTCTGGGTTAAGGGAACTGTAAATGGATTATTTCTGGAATTAAATAACACAGGAATGAATGCTAAGCATGCGCCATGTTCCATTAGTTTTCCGAAAGTGGCTTTTATGCCATGTAAAAGCTGTAATATAATGCATAAATTAACAGGGAAACATCGGGGAAATGGAATAAACCACTGTGTGAATGCAGAGTGGGCTCATTGACACTTACTGTTCCTCTGCTCTTTCCAGGCATGGTCAACACTTTAAAGCTCCATGTCCAAGCAACCTTTTTTCTCTCTTTTCTCCAGAGCTTTCTCTGTGAAATCTCATTTTTTAAAGCTCAATCAGAGCAAACAACAGCTCCCGGAAAACTTGAATTGACATATGCTCTAAGTGAGCACTAAAGAGCAGGTTTTCACAGGGAAAGCTCAAGGGCAAGCGATGATGATATGCTCAGACATTGAGCTTTTAAGCATAGACCTGGAAAGAGTGGGGTAAAAACTAAGTGTGGATAAGCCCTTAGTTGGAGGTCTCTAACACATAAACCCTTCCCTCCCAATGGACTTCTCTTGTGTCTGGGGTGCCGGTTACTGTTTGCAGAAAATATTACTGGGCACCACCCCCAAACCATCAGTATTTGTAGGGCAGTGATGTGTGCTCAAGCACAGAATGGAACTTTAAGGCTTGCACAATTAAAGTGGACTGAAGTGCTCTGTCACCTGTGCACAAGAAAGCCACTTTAAAAAAAGAAATGGTTAGAAAATGCATTGGAAAGTGCAGAGGGAATGTATGTAACAGGAAAACATTCAAACACTGTGTAAGCCAGGCTTCCTCAACCTTGGCCCTCCAAATGTTTTGAGACTACAATTCCCATCACCCCTGACCACTGGCCCTGCTAGCTAGGGATCATGGGAGTTGTAGGCCAAAAATATCTGGAGGGCCGAGGCTGAGGAAGCCTGGCGTAAGGGAATCGGGATGAGTACAAGATGAATGCTCAGTGTTGTATAACTGCCCGGTAAACAAATCAGAATGGAAGGTCAACGAAGACAGGGCAGATGGCTCCTACAGAGTACCAAGAGTGCTCCAGACTGAGCACTCACCCTG
The DNA here is from genome assembly GCF_951804945.1 of Podarcis cretensis. NCBI lineage: Eukaryota > Metazoa > Chordata > Lepidosauria > Squamata > Lacertidae > Podarcis > Podarcis cretensis. The sequence continues at coordinate 68,661,546 of NC_137177.1, forward strand.
ATTTGCTGGCACAAAGTTTATGCAGAGGGTAATAATAATTTATAATAATTTATTATTTATACCCCAACCATCTGGCTGGGTTTCCCCAGATGGTAGATGGATCTGTGTCATCTCCTGACGAAAACTGCCAACGTGGTGGATGCCAAGTGTGACAAATAGCTAGCGTGTGCTTTCTCACATGGAGTATGGGAGCTGGGAAGGGTGACAACGTTGTCTGGCTGGGAACAAGAAATGGGGAGTTTGGGGGAAAAGCCCTTTGGAGAGACCTTGAAGGCCTGCGGGCGCAGGGACACTCACCATGGCTAGCTCAGCTTCCAGTTCCTTCATTCGGTTGTCTTTCAGGTCCAGCTGCGACCGAAGAGCACTGGCGTGGTCCGTGGCATCTTTGGCTTGCCGGCGTAACTCCCACTTCTCCCGCTCCAGCAGATCTTTCTCTTTCGCAAGAGCTTTGACCGCATCTTCGCTTTCCTGCGGTTGGGGCGAGAGTCAGAATACGGACGCAAAGCAGGGAGGCTAGGTGGCTGTTAAGCTGCTTTCCTACCCTCCTCCCATCTCTGATCTCCTCCCCATCCTTATCAACCTCTTGGCGGGGGGGGGGGGGGGAGTCAGCAGGCACATTCGACATGTTGATGAATGGCTGTGGGAGGGGGTGTGGCAAGCGGCAGCCACATCAACAAGAACAAAAAAAGAGGCAGGGCCACAAAAAATACAGGCATGACACCCAGCAGTTGCCCCATGGATGAGAAAAAAAAGTACAGTGGTACCTCGGGTTAAGAACTTAATTTGTTCCGGAGGTCTGTTCTTAACCTGAAACTGTTCTTAACCTGAAGCACCACTTTAGCTAATGGGGCCTCCCACTGCCGCTGCGCGATTTCTGTTCTCACCCTGAAGCAAAGTTCTTAACCCGAGGTCTTATTTCTGGCGTCTGTAACCTGAAGCGTCTGTAATCCGAGGTACCACTGTACATCTATTGTGCTCAATCACAGAGATAAGCTCTTGTAGCCTCTCCAGAATGGGTGTGAAGGTGAATGTCCAATCCTGGCATCTAATGAAATGTGGGCATGTTTTAAGAGGGAGCATTCAATGTAGAAGAGGCTGAGCCAGGAAGAGCAACCAGTCTCTCATAAATTGTGGATTTTTGAGGGGATATTTATTCCATTCTCCATTTTCTGGTGCCACAGGAGGTTCTGGTAGGCAGACTTCTGCCTGGTTGCCACATTGGAGACCCCTGCCATAACATCAGCAACTGTGATTAGTAATTACAGTTAGTAATTAGCATTAGTATAAGTATTAGTACTCACACATTGTAAAATGTTTCTCCCACCCCTCCCTTCTCCCTGTGCCCCTTCCCCTTCTTTACTGAATTTATGATGAGCTTTTAATTTAAAAGTTGCTAATAAAAATAAAAGTACGTAATGAAAATAAAAATGTTTAATATGTTACAGATGATTTATTACTTTGAGTTATTTCTTTATACTGTATTTGCACAAAATTGCCATTTTGAACTGCTTTCGTTGGCTGTTTCCCAAGGTACTAAACGCAGGGACAAGGGAAGGCAAAGAGGGCAGGAAGATAAAGGAGGGACTGGTGGGTGGTTAAGAAAAGGTGAAGAAAGGACTTTTCTTTGTGTGATAGTTTCCCTGTAATGTGGGCGGGGGGGGGGGAGTGGTGGTTTAAAACAATGGCAGAAGTCTGAGTAAAGCAGGGGTGGTAGGACACTGAGAAGAAAATTGCAGTTTTAAACAATGGCAGAGGTTTGAATAAAACAGGGATGGATATTCCTAAAGTTTTAAGGAAGAGAAACAGCCAAGATAGTTACGACACAAAAATGAGCACTCAATAGCTACCACCAGATCTTTCTCCAACTCCTTTTTCGCTATACTCAAACCATGTTTTAAATTGCCACTTCCCCCTCAGTATCTCACCACCTGTTTTACTCAAACTTCGGATGTTGATTAAATACATTTCCCCCCCTCAAACCTTGTTTTAAATTGCCACTTTCCCTCAGTGTCTTTCCATCTCTCAAACTTCTGCCATTGATTGAAACCACCACTTTCCTCCCCTCTCAGTGTTTCTCCACCCCTGCATTGCTCAAACTTCTGCTGTTGTTTAAAACAGCCACTTCTCCCCCTTTCAGTCTCCCCCCTTTCTCGCTGTATTCAAACCTCTTGCTCTTCCATTCCTCAGCTGCCTCATATGAAAGAGCTAAAGGATGTGGAAACCTCAAATATCCCTGCAGCTGGAGTGTGTGAAGATATCCCCACCGCTCCTTTCTTCCCTTCCCAAATTCTTTGTAAAAAGCAAGCCCCAGCACTGGGCAAAGGATGCACCTGTGGCTGGTTGGTGGGCAGAGGTGGGCTCAGCTTGCCAGGGACATTCTTGCTGTGTCTCCCCTCCCACATCTAGGCCCAGTATGAGGTGAAGGAGATGCCACTGGCCAGCAGTGGTAGCTGCCACCTGAGCATGCGGTATAATCCCGATACTCCTTCTTTCCCTTTCCAACTCACCCTGCTCAAAGTAAGCCCCTGTACGGGACAAAAGAGGTTCAATGCCTGGAACTTCTGCCTAAAACCCTGGAGAGGTGCTGCCAGTTAGGGTAGACAACGCTGAGCTAATGGACCAATGGTGTGGCTGAGAATATGGCAGCCACCTGTGAAAGACAGGTGAACAAGCCAAAGAGCTAAAAATAAGATAGAACATCCAGTGACTTCAATTGCACTGGCTGCTTATCTGATTCTGGGCTCAGTTCAAGGACTGGTTATTATCACTCTTTATTGCCCTAAAACAGGAGTGGAAAACTTCAGGCCCATCAGCCGAATGTTGGCCTCCAGGCCGTTCTATCTGGCCCTTGGGACTTTCCTCAGACCATCGATGGGCCCATTCTACACAAGCGTCCTTTTCCACGGCCAACACTCTGGCCAATGTCAAATCTCCCCCACCACCCAGGCATCCAGCCTTACTTTTCTGTGCTGCTCGTAGTTCCTGATGAAGTCCCGTAGCTGCTCTTCCCGGCTTTCCAGGGTGGCGTAGAGCTGCTGCATCTGACTCACCAGGTCGGTCTTCTCCCCCTTCAAACGCTTCCGATCAGCTTTCATGGCTGCAAGAGACAGGTGGGTGGTTTTGAGAACTACCAAGCGGGAGATATGGGAAGAACTCACAGGACTATAGAATTGGAGAGGTGGAAGGGACCACAAAGATCATCCAGCCCAACCTCCTGCAATGCAGGAATCACAGCTAAAGAATCTCTGATAGATGGCCATCCAACCTCTGCTTGAAAACACCCAAGGAAGGAGAGTCCAACACCTTCCACTGCTGAACAGTTCTTACCACCAGAAAGTTGTTCCTCCTACTCCTCCTCCTCTTCTTCTATTTATTTCTAGCCTGCTCCCCCCCCCCCAAATTAGGACATCCTAATGTTTAGGATCCTAATGGGACGCAGGTGGCGCTGTGGGTTAAAGCCTCAGCGCCTAGGACTTGCCGATCGAAAGGTCGGCGGTTCGAATCCCTGCGGCGGGGTGCGCTCCCGCTGCTCGGTCCCAGCGCCTGCCAACCTAGCAGTTCGAAAGCACCTCCGGGTGCAAATAGATAAATAGGGACCGCTTACCAGCGGGAAGGTAAACGGCGTTTCCGTGTGCGGCTCTGGCTCGCCAGATGCAGCTTTGTCACGCTGGCCACGTGACCCGGAAGTGTTTCCGGACAGCGCTGGCCCCTGGCCTCTTGAGTGAGATGGGCGCACAACCCCAGAGTCTGTCAAGACTGGCCCGTACGGGCAGGGGTACCTTTACCTTTACCTTAATGTTTAGTTGCAATCTCCTCAGGTTGTTTTGTCATTGTTGTTTAAAAACAACAACTGCAAAGCATGTTTGCAATTTGCAATCACAGGTTTGAAAGGCACCCCAGAGATAAATACATCACTCACACTTACGTTTTGATTGAAGAAGGAGAGGGGTTGTATCCAAATAAGTTCTACTTGGAGAAAACCCGCTAAAATTAATGCACCCAAGTTTGTCCTTTCCATTAACTCCAGTAGGCTTACTCTGATACAACCCAGTATCCCTGGAATATAATCAATCAATCAATCAATCAATCAATCAATCAATCAATCTTTATTACGGTCCAGAGACCCAACAAATCATTACAAATCAATATACAGGAGTATAGCATCTAGATAACGGGAAGTAATAGTGCCACTGTATTCTGCTCTGGTCAGACCTCACCTGGAGTACTGTGTCCAGTTCTGGGCACCACAGTTCAAGAAGGACACTGACAAACTGGAACGTGTCCAGAGGAGGGCAACCAAAATAGTCAAAGGCCTGGAAACGATGCCTTATGAGGAACGGCTAAGGGAGCTGGGCATGTTTAGCCTGGAGAAGAGGAGGTTAAGGGGTGATATGATAGCCATGTTCAAATATATAAAAGGATGTCACATAGAGGAGGGAGAAAGGTTGTTTTTTGCTGCTCCAGAGAAGCGGACACGGAGCAATGGCTCCAAACTACAAGAAAGAAGATTCCACCTAAACATTAGGAAGAACTTCCTGACAGTAAGAGCTGTTCGACAGTGGAATTTGCTGCCAAGGAGTGTGGTGGAGTCTCCTTCTTTGGAGGTCTTTAAGCAGAGGCTTGACAACCATATGTCAGGAGTGCTCTGATGGTGTTTCCTGCTTGGCAGGGGGTTGGACTCGATGGCCCTTGTGGTCTCTTCCAACTCTATGATTCTATGATTCTATGATTCTATGATTCTACAATTCATACAGCCTACCTTCAGGTTAAACAAACATTTTGTTTAGAATATAGGGCTCATTTGTTCTTGCAACCACCAATAAAAACTTTGCCACTGCTAACGTTCTAGCATTTGTCCAGTCTTCCAGTAGGAACCTGACATAGTGAGCCTCTGATTTTCCCGGGAAAGGTACCAGCAAGGGTAGTATCAGTTCAGCCCTGGCTTGCTCATATTTTGCACAGTGCAACAAAATATGTTTTATGGAATCGATGTCTTGAGCACACGAGCAAAGTCTGTCCTGGTAGGGAACTCCTCTCAACCTGCCATCCAAAACTGCAGAGGGAAAGACATTTAGTCTGGCTTTGGTGAAAAGCCTTCGGTAGTTTGGTACTGTCAGGTTTTTAATGTAAGATGTTAACTTAAAGACATACCCATATTGAACTCCTACTGCCAGCGGACTACAGACTGCGTGTGATCGAGATCGCAAGAATATAAAGCAGTCAGTCGTTAACGGCCGCCTCCCCTGCCATCCCACCTACAAGTTTGCCACTGTTCAATCTCGCCAAACAGAAATAAATAGCTCGAAACCACAAATGCACATGAGCGATTGAGCAATGCACTGCCTCGGACCCCTGATGTGAGTGTACACATCGATGTGACATCCTGTGTGATGTTCCACCCATGCACGTGCAACCTTGTGTGCACGAAAACGTGGACCTGAGGCAGTCGTACTCGCTGGGGACTCCAAGTTGACTTCTGCACGGTGTCTTACTGTGAAAGCAACGCGTTTTTAAAACACTGAATGAAAAGGAACCTCTGTGCAATAGACCTGTATAATCCCATTAAGATCGCTTTGGGGTGGGGAGTTCTGGGTAGTGTGTTTGGTTTTTTAAAAAAGATTCAACACACATGAGTGAATGGGGGAAGCTGCAGGAATAAAAGATTAAAAGAGTCAGAGGAAGAGCCAGGGAAAGGCGGTAGTATCTGTTTAGCATGCAAAAGGTCCCCAATAGCATCTCTGGGTAGGGCTGAGAGAGACCCCTGAGCCTCAAACCCTGAAGAGACGCTGCCAGAGTGTGTCTTCCTGTGGATTGAGAATTCAGCCTGATTTGCTCACACAGCAGTCAGACTATGCCTGGTTCTCATTGAGCATTTCTCCTGACTGTCTATGAGACAGTTACACCACAATGAGCATTCATCTTGCACTCATTCCCTTGCAGGGTGTTTGCACAACTTCCCGCTAATCCTTCACTTGCTATACTTTTCAGTGCATTCCTGGGTGCATTTCCAAACTTCATAAAGCCCGTTTGTTTTTTGTTTAGAAATAGTAGATTTGTTGTGCTTTGACTCACTTTTAATTGTGCAGACCTAAAGTTCCCGTGGGACGTGGGTGGCTCTGTGGGTTAAACCACAGAGCCTAGGGCTTGCTGATCAGAAGGTTGGCGGTTCGAATCCCCGCGACGGGGTGAGCTCCCGTTGCTCGGTCCCTGCTCCTGCCAACCTAGCAGTTCGAAAGCACGTCAAAGTACAAGTAGATAAATAGGTACCGCTCCGGTGGGAAGGTAAATGGCGTTTCCGTGCGCTGCTCTGGTTCACCAGAAGCAGCTTAGTCATGTTGGTCACATGACCCGGAAGCTGTACGCCGGCTCCCTCGGCCAATAAAGCGAGATGAGTGCTGCAACCCCAGAGTCGTCCGCGACTGGACCCAATGGTCAGGGTCCCTTTACCTTTAGCTTTTAAAGTTCCTGTGTAGAGTCAGTGGTCTGACTCAGTATAAGGGAACTTCCTATTCAAATCAGCTCTTCAATCAGAAACATAAGGACTAGAATCTTATTTTATTTTTAACGGAAGGGCTATAGCTCAAGAACAGAGCACCTGCGCTGCCTGTGTAAGGTCCAAGGTTCAATGCCTGGCATCTCTAGGTAGGGTTGGGACAGACCCCTGCCCCATCATCCCTGACCACTGGTCTTGCTAGCTAGGGATGATGGGAGTTGTAGTCCAAAACCAGCTGGAGACCCAAGTTTGGGAAACCCTGGTGTAGACAATAGTGAGCTACGTGGACCAGTGGTCTGTCTTCTATCTTATGCAACAGAAAGCTGTTCTGATATGTGTGATGCTGCCTCTCTGGAATTAATCCAAAGCAGTCTTCTTATTAAACCAGAATTCAGGAGGAGAGCCATGCAGGGTAGAGCAATGAAGAGAGGAATAAAGGAACAGAGGGAGAGAGAAAAATCCTCTTATCTTTAGCCATAAGTCTGGGAACAGTTTAAGAGGCATTGCTGTCTGGGGGCCCCCACCCCAATTTTCCTTTGCAAGGACTCCTTGCCTCCACTTACTCTCTGAGCTCTGAGTGTTGCAGATGCCTGAAAACAGCAGTCTGTCCTCCTCTTTTCTCCCCTTCCCATAATTATATGCCTTCTAGAGTTCCCTCCACACAGAACAGCTTAAAAGGACGGTTTCGTGATGAGTCAAGCTTGGCCTTTGAACCCGGCCGCTGTTTCAAAGTGCCTGGGCACTGCGTTGTTTTGTCCGAGGGTCACCTGAGATTACGCAGAGCGCAAGGCAAAGGATGTCAAGGACATCGTTTCCCCACCCCTCCTCTAAAGCAGTGTGAGCCAGGTGTGCGCATGCTAAAGTTGGAAGCGAGTAGATCGGGAGCTATTGTTGAGTTAGGAGAAGGGCAGGAAAGAAGGAAAAAAAGTGGACCAATTTCAACTGCGATAATTTCCCCCTTGGCACGCTGGAAGTTGGGCCTGCCCAAGGAAATCGATCGGCTGTAGAATGATAGCTTTAGATGGCGTATAAAAAGATTGGATAAATGCATGGGGGTATCTATTTGCTATTTATTTATTGTCTTACTTCCAGGGAGCTGGGGGCAGTGGTGAAGGAGGTGGTCGTAACACCCCAACCCTTGCTGCCCACAGCGCCAGAGTGACCCCCCTGCACCGGAGCCAAGCAGGGCTGCGCTGTGCCACCTGTTCGCCCGCCCGGCTGATGATGCACTTGGCGGGGGCCCCTATGCAGGCATCCCAGCCCAGTGCGCCTCCCCATGCGCATTGTTTCCTCTGATGCATTGGAGAGAAGCACCGGGCTGCCCTGTGCTGGGCTTTGAACCCCCTCAAAAATCCACACCCGCGTCTTAGCCCCTCTGGCACCCCCCCAACGATATGCTCCGGCAGCCCTGTTTCTTGGAACTTAACGTTGTTTGTTCTTACTGTCCCAGAAAGCCCCAGTCAATTCCTTCTGGTGCCAGGCCCCTGTGCCACTCATGCTCAGGAAATACTAAAACAAAACAAAGCAACCCTCCTATCTTAAGCCAAGTCTCTTCCCCTAAGCAGTGCCCATTACTGGCAAACCTCGCGTTTGAGGACCATCTCCAAAGCATTCAGCTGCTTTGAATTCAAACCACGGAGCTGCTACCTGACATTATATTATTTATGAGCACTAAGAAGGAGGGAGAACGTCTCCCCAAACTGCTTTGGAAGACATTTGTCCAAAGCAAATTATGGGTTGGGTACAGGAACGCAGGAAGCTGACTTAAGCAGCCAAGTCAGGACATTAGTCCCATTTAGCTGTTTGGTCCACGCCGATTGCCCCAGATACAATCCCCGGCATCTTCAGGTAGGAATGGGAGGAAGCCCAGTTCTAAACCTTGGAAACTTGCTGCCAGCCAGTGTAGACAGTACTGAGCTAGATGGACCAGTTGTTGGATTCAGTATACAGCAGTATACATGTTCCTAGTGGTAGGGAGGTTGGCAGGTGAGTGAAGTGTTCCACAGCTGAGAACCTAAGGTGGATGTAGCATCCTCTTGTCTCAGGTGACTAGCAACAGAGGCTGCCATCCTTAGCAGGAGGAGGAGAAGGCGGCGGCAAAGCCAGTAGGACGGACCAAGACTTAATGACACTCCTACCCCTGGTTTTCCAGCATTTCACTATATGCTGCATATAGTAAGATAGCCAGCAGTAAACCAAGGCATCTGGGGAAAGGGCTGTGTGGCTCAGTGGGACAATCCAGCACTTTCAGGTAGGATTGGAAGAGATTCTTATTTAAAAGCCTGGAGAGTTCTTTTATTAATTGATTTTATTTAATACAATTTATAGGCTGCTTGATTGTGTGTGTGTGTGTGTGTGTGTGTGTGTGAGGGGGAAACTCATCAAAGCAGTTTTTAAAAAATGACAAAACAGTACCAGTTTTTAAAAGGGTAAAAACAGCTATTTAAACCAAAAAAATAATTAAAACAGACGGTAAAGCTAAAAAGCAAATCAAAACACATCTCAGCAGTCTACATGTCTGGGTTAGGGTGCCTAAACAAAAATGTTTTTAGAAGGTGCTGAAAAGAGTACAGTCGTACCTTGGTTTTCAAACAGCCTAGTTCTCGAACGTTTTGGGTCCCGAACGATCGAAACCCGGAAGTGACTGTTCCGGTTTTTGAACGTTCTTTTGGAAGCCGATGGGGCTTCCTTGGCTTCCCATTGGCTGCAGGACCTTCCTGCAGCCAATCAGAAGCCACATTTTGGAAGTCAAATGCTTTGGGAATCGAACAGACTTCTGGAACGGATTCCGTTCGACTTCCCGGGTATGACTGTACAGGGATCTTTTTGGAGCTTCTCTGGTCTTCTGCTTCCCTCACTTCCCACCTTTTCCATTTTCCTTCTCCTGCGGCCAGAAGGCCAGAACTCTCTGGCTCTGCAACCAGAACACCCAAATCCCATAAACCAAGCAAACAGTTCAGATCTAGTCACTTCATGTATGTTTATCCCACTGGTTCATTCCCCTCGCATTGCCTCAGCTTTCTGCCCGCATCTCTTTTCTTTGAAAGCAGGAATGTGAACCCGCCAGCGACGTTTGCTTGCAAAAACAGTTGAGAAAATATCATCCGGTATCCATGGCAACCGGCAATCTGGCCTAACTTTCCCAGGCATCCGTTATCTTTCTCCTTACATATTTTGATGGTATGCCAGTGCATGACCACAGGGACACACACACAAACACGCCGGGCTGCCTTCATCGTTTTTACGCAGCCAGAGATGCTTCTGTCCGAAGCAATTCCCTGCTGCTGTGATCTGGCTCAAGTCCTCAGCCATGTTTTGTTAACTGGGTGGAATCAGCTTGTCTTCCACACTCAGTGCTATTTAATTAGGTCCCTTGTCAATTTCCATAAAGGAAAAAAAAATCTCCCACACAGAGAGATGCTCCACGTTTCAAGTGGGCTGACGTTTCTTTGCAGAGGTGCGGAATTTATTCCGCGGGTCCTCCGTCAATGAAGGAAACAGACCCGGGCAAAACTGACTTAACCCTGGTTGTGGACCCCCTACTGTCTAGCACCCCGCGAAGGCAGCCAAAGTGAGCAAGCTTTCAAGAGTAGCTTTGACTGGAGAGAAGCCAATTAGTGCCGCCTGGCTGTTAGGCTGATGCTCTTTTGTTGACGTGGCCCGGGGGCTCGGTTTGATTGCAGAGCTGGGGAAGGTGAAGGGACCGGATCAAGGAGTGACGGCAGAGGCTCTCTGCAAGGAAAGGCTATGTGCCTGGATCTTTGTAGTTTAGAAAAAGAAGAGTTGACTTAGAGGTTTCGATAGCGATAAGAATGGAGAGAGGGCTCCTCCAGCTGACCTTTTTATTGAGCCTGCCTTCTGATTTGCTTGCACAAAGCTTACGCAGAGGTTGGATTATAATACAGTCTTCATCCAGCATCCTTTCTGATCTGTTTGCAGGGAACTTAAACGTCAAGGAGCTTCGCTCCTGGTTTGCTTTCAAGACGTTTACACATCTTAACATTAATTATCCAGGCATTCCACACTTTTCAACGCATTTCCCCATCAATTTCCTAAATGCAAAAAGTCTGTTTCTCCTTTTTTTTTGAGCAGATCTGCTGTGCTAAGGCGAAAGAGCATTTTAATCCGCTTTCAATTGTGCAAACCTAAATTTCTCTGTCTGCCTTTGAATCCGTTCCACGCAATACCAGACCCTCCAAGTGTTCCTATTTTCCAGGGACAGTCCTGGATTTACAGAAGTCATCCAGGTTCCTGGATTTGATCCTGGAATGTCCCGCTTTTCCTTAGGACATCCCTGTTTTCATCGGAGTTATGCGACCCCTGAGCCAAGGAGATAAGTAACTATATAACTTTTAGAAGACATCTGAAGGCAGCCCAAAGTAGGGGAGTTTTTTAATGTTTATTATTATTATTATTATTATTATTATTATTATTATTATTAGTTGGAAGCTGCCCTGAGTGGCTGGGGCAACCCAGTCATTTGGGTGGGGTAGAATAATAATGATAGTATAGAACACCCCTATTTCCATTGGATAAATGTTGGAGGGTATGCAATACTGATGCTTGTATTGTTGAGAAGACATCCTGCAATGGTTGCTGAAGACATCCAGCCTCTGAGATAACAGACACAATGCTTGAAGGGGTCTGAAAGTGCATCGCCTTAGTTCTGTACCAGGGGGTAGGGTGCCTTTTTCATCCCAGAGGACAACCATTTGTCCCAAGAGACAACCTTTTAGAGGCGAAATGCCTGGGTACAGCAATAAATGTGAAATTTACTTTTCTACAAAAATGTATCCCTCTCTGTCCTCCACCAGGGCAAGCAAGGTGCATTATCAGAGCCCAAGGACACATTCCAGCCAGGCAGAAAATACTCAAGGAGGGTGCAAGTCAGACAAAAGATGTGGCTCTGGACAGTGTGCGACTTTGGGAGAGTCCTGAGAGACAGCTCAAAAGTCCATGAGGACATTTGCTCTCCTAGGTCTGAGGTAACACACCTGCTTTTTTGTTCCAAGGAGAGCTCTGTGAAACCATTTCTGCAAGGCTTTGGGATGGTTCCATTTGGACAGGGAAAAGGGGGCTGTGGAAGGCACCCACTGGCTAGACCCTATGACATCACTAACCCCAAACCCCAGAGCAGTCTTGGAAGTGTTCTATGGATTAACATATGAATACCTGAATGTATACATCTTGTTTTGAACTAGTAAAACTGAACAGGAAAAGGAGCAGGAGCCATTTCTGAACGGGTATTTGACTTACTGCTAGGTATGAATGTAAGGCAATAGCAGAACTGGGTGAAAAGCCCAGCAAACAAAACTGAGCTGGATGGAGCAAAGGCTCGACATAATATCAAGGCAGCTTCCTGGGCTCCTATACTTTAAGGCTTTCCTTCCAACAGGAATCAGAACACATGAGAAACTGAGGAATGCAACAGCAGCACAGAGGAGGAAAGTTTACTGCACAGGGATGCCTGGAAACAGTCCCAGCCTTGGCAGTGCCTGGCAAGCGAATTGAAGATTTATAGGTGAGTTAAGTTGCCATTTTTGCTCCACATCCCAACACACCTCAGTGCAGCTATGAAGCACTTGTGAGGGCTGGGGAGGGGGGGAGGGTGGAGAAAGGGGAAGGGGTGGTGTTGGTGTTTATTTCCAAACCACCTGCAACGTCTGAAGTGTTAGCAGGTCCCACGAGGGAGAACATAGCCACGGTTGCCATGGAAACGGCTGCGAAGGAATCCACGTGCCCAACGCAGTCAGATCAATTTCATCTTCGCCTCTCGGAGGGGGAGAGAAGCCACACAAGAATATCATAAAAGGGAAGGAGCATAATGGGATGTAAGCAACCAGGAGTTGCCCCCGTTTGGTCTCTTGGGGGCGGGAAGAGAAAGCATCACGACTTGATCTTTCCGCTGGATTCTTCATTGGTAAGGAATCTCTGATTGGTGGAAACTGGTGCCCGCTAGGACCCCCGGGAAAGCAGGGAGGCCAAAATGTAGGCGGGGCCAGAGCCAATGGCAGGAGGAACTGCAGCCAATGGCAGGTAGGGACAACTAATTCTAGTTCTGTTTCCCCTCCCCTCTCTGAGTTTGAGGAGGGCCAATTGGAGACTAGGGAGGAGGAGGAGGAGGAGGAGGGTGACAGGCTAAACCCATATTGAGATTGGTGGATTGCCCTAATACACCAACCTCTGCTGGAAGCTCCTAGAATTGTGGAGTCCATTAAAAGAGGGTCTACCCTTCCAAGGGAGACCGTTTCACTCCTGAACAGCCCCTACTGTCAGAAAGTTTTTCCTAAAGTGTAGCTGGAATCTCCTTCCCTGTCACTGGACTCCATTGGTTCTACCCTCTGGAGAAAAAGAAAACAAACTAGCAAAGCCTAGGACTTGCCGATCAGAAGGTCGGCGGTTTGAATCCCCATGACGGGGTGAGCTCCTGTTGCTTGGTCCCTGCTCCTGCCAACCTAGCAGTTCGAAAGCACTTCAAAGTGCAAGTAGATAAATAGGTACCGCTCCGGCAGGAAGGTAAATGGCATTTCCGTGCGCTGCTCTGGTTCGCCAGAAGCGGCTTAGTCATGCTGGCCACATGACCCGGAAGCTGTACACCGGCTCCCTCGGCCAATAAAGCGAGTTGAGCGCTGCAACCCCAGAGTCGGTCACGACTGGACCTTTACCTTTACCTGTGATATTCAGTTCAAATCCAGTTTGATGAGTGGAGGGAGAGAGGATGATTGAACACTGAGAGGACGGTGAAGCAAATGGCAGCAAGTTTGGATTTCAAAAGAGTTGCAGGAAATTGCAAGTGTTCCCACAGATGAAGGTAGAGATGGGGAATCTGTGGGCCTCCAGATATTACAGGACTACAACTCCCATCATGCCTGACTACTGGCTACATTGGCTGGGTCTGATGGAAGCTGGTGTCCAACAGGGTCTGTAGAGTCACAAGTTGCCTTCCCTTGCTTTTAACTCCTTACTTAGTTCCAATGAGAAACTATCCTCCCTCCCTTCTAACTAGTCTTTAATGCAGTGTTAGTGATCAAATTCCTGTCCTCATAATTCCTACTTTATTCAGAAAATGAGGCAGAAGGGAAGCAGCACCACTCCACTGGCTGAACTGATGGCATGTTCAGTTCCTCCAACTCTTCAACTTTGCGATGACCCAGCAGGGCTTTTCCTATGTTCATATAAAGTTGATTGCCACCCCTCATTGTCTGTTTCCAGCATCATAGGTAGAACAGAGGGAGCTGCCTTCTACCGAGTAGACCACTGGTCTATCTAGCCCAGTGTTGGCTACACTGGCTGGCAGTGGTTCTCTAGGGTCTTGGACAGGCTTCCTCAAACTTGGCCCTCTAGGTGTTTTTGGCTACAACTCCCATGATCCCTAGCTAGCAGGACCAGTGGTCAGGGATGATGGGAATTGTAGTTTCAAAACATCTGGAGGGCTGAGTTTGAGGAAGCCTGGTCTTGGACATGGTTCTTTCACCCCAGCAATACCTGGAGATGCCAGGTGTTCAACCTGGCACCAGGTGCTCTACCACTGAGCTGTGGTCTCTTCTGTTAAATGTAAAGTAAGGTTCTAGTCCACATGATTCTGAACAAAAAGCTGTTAGAATAGGAAAAAAAGGAAGCAGCTTTCTACAGAGTCACACCATTGAGCTATCTAACTTAGTAAAATGCAAGGGAGGTGGGGTACCTTGTTGGAACGACATCCTAGCTGTCACACAGCCTGGGAACTCTTGCTGCTAATCTTGAATTCTTGAACCTTGGCTTTTGCTCTTGGACTTGGATTTCCTGTTGCCTGGTACCCCTGCCCGTACGGGCCAGTCGTGTCCGACTCTAGGGTTGTGCGCTCATCTCACTTAAGAGGCCGGGAGCCAGCGCTGTCCAAAGACACTTCCGGGTGACGTGGCCAGCGTGACGAAGCTGCTCTGGCGAGCCAGCACCAGTGCAGCACATGGAAATGCCGTTTACCTTCCCGCTAGAAAGCGGTACCTATTTATCTACTTGCACTTAGGGGTGCTTTCGAACTGCTAGGTGGGCAGGAGCTGGGACCGAAAGACGGGAGCTCACCCCGCCATGGGGATTCGAACCGCCGACCATACGATCGGCAAGTCCTAGGCACTGAGGTTTTACCCACAGCGCCACCCGCGTCCCCTTTCCTGTTGCCTACTCCCTTGTAAAATCACCCAGAATAGAATCTGTGTTTTTTTCCTAGCTGCTGAGCCAGTGCCGTGAGACTGCTATATTAAAAGTTTGCTTCTTTACTTACACGTAAATGCCTCTGTGGTCTGCTTTTGGGTGGGAGCCAAGGCCGTTACAAGGTATAAATGTGTGCCAGATTCAGTTACACATGCTTAAAGCAGTGGAATCATAATAAAATCATGAGCTGGCACGAGCTGGTCCGTCTCTCCATCGGAGCTGCATTTGCATCTCAGGCAGAAACATTTAGCCTTTCAAGGCACCACAACATTCCCAGCTGCTTAGCTTGTAGACAGAAGGAAACACAATTGTGGGGGCCCTCGTCACATCGCTTTCGAAGTGTGGCTGTTTGCCGCAAGGCCGTGTGCGGCAGATTCCCACGAAAGCATTCTCCCACGATACTGGAATGGAAACTGCAACCTGCAATTGGCCGGTGACCACCTGCATCTTGCAGCGATTAACTTGCAGCACCAGCAGCGAAACACTTATTAAAGATACGCAGCCTCAAGAATGGAAAGTGCCGGGATGTGGTTGTTGTTTTTTAAAAAATTCTTCTTTATTATTAAATGTCGGCTTCTCCACGGGCCAGAGATTTCTTTGGGGTATAAAAAGGACAACATAATAGCAAGGGACATAATGCCACGATACAAAAGAGTACTATTAGGATGTATTAAAATAGCATCTGAAATGTGAAGGGCCAAACAAACAATGCTCCTTAAACCCCGCCAGCTAATGGTTTGTAAGACAGCTTGATTGTCCCCAGATGGCCAAATGCTAAACTGACTGCAGGAGAGTAAGGGCTGGAATGGTCTAGTTTTGAGTTCATTCATCCATGAGGATGGAGGCTTCTCTCCTACCTGTAACGGCAGAGTCCTCTAATGACAGAAGCCCTGAGGAGGAGACGAGGCCGTTCTCTGATCCGTACCACGTGGTGCCACAGTCAACTGAGCCCATATCTTCTTCCTTGTAGCCCAAGAAGACATCTCTGCCAACAGATTCCAATGACTGGTAAGCAGACTCATTGGGGGATCAGAAGAGCCTTGAGGAAGCATCCCCATTGCTTAAAACTGCGGTGCTTGGAAGCCAGCGACTGCAGAAAAAGGCAGCAGACTTTAACAGCGCAAAAGGGCTTGACAATGAGGCTGTTAGGTGGATTTGACCAAATCCAAAGAGTGCTCACCAATGGTTCCTTGCCATCCTGGAAAAAAGTGGCAAGTGGCATGCCACAGGGTTCTCTTCTGGGCCCAGTGTTGTCCAGGCTCTTTATAAATGACTTGGATGAATGAATTGGGAGGATGCTCATCAAATTTGCAGATGGCACCAAGCTGGGAGGCGTAGCTTATACTGCAGAGACAGAATTGGGATTCAAGACGACCATTAACAGATTGGAGAACTGGGTCCAAATGAACAAAATGAATTCTAATAGGGACAAATGTAAGGTTCTACCCCCTAGGCAGGAACAATCAGATGCACAGATGTAAGATGGGAGACACCTGGCTTGCCAGTAGTACATGTGAAAAGGATATAGGAGTCCTAGCAGACCACAAGCTTAACATTAGTCAAAGGCTAACACAACTCTAGGCTGGATCAACAGAAGTATAGTGACCAGATCTAAGGAAGTAATAGTTCCACTCTACTCTGCCTTAGTCCGACCCTACCTGGAGTACTGTGTCCAGTTCTGAGCACCACAGTTTAAGAAGGATATTGAGAAACTGGAGCATGTACAGAGGAGTGAGACTGAGATGATCAAGGATCTGGTAACCAAGCCTTACAAAGAACAGGTTGAGGGAGCTGGGCATGTGTAGCCTGGAGAAGAGAAGACTGAGAGGTGATATAGGCACCTTCAAATATCCGAAGGGTTGTCACATGGAAGACGGAGCAAGCTTGTATTTTGCTGCTCCAGAGGGAGGACCCAAAACAATGGATTCAAGTTAAAAGGAGATTTTGGCTAAAGATGAGGAAGAACTTTCTGATGAGAGCTGTTTGACAGTGGCAAGGACTCCCTCAGAAGGTGGTGGGCTCTCCACTGGAGTTTTTTTGAAACACAGGTTGGTTGGCCATTTGTCTGAGGTTCTTTATTGTGAGTCCTGAAACCAACACCCAGGTCCCTCTCCAAGGTGCTGATCCTTGCCTTGTCTTCCTTTCTGTCTGGAATGCTGAGACCACTGACCTCCCCCTTGCTTGGACCATCACATATTGGTCACTGCAATAAGAAAACACTGGACTAGTTGAGCCTTTGGTCTGATCCAACAAGGTGCTTCTTAAATTAAGGGTTAGAAGAAAAAGCCTTCATGCATCTGGCAAAACGGACTGTGGCCCATGGAAGTTTTTGCCATAATGGTCTTTAAAATGCCACCGTCCTCCCTTCCCCCCTTTTCGTTGCAAGTAGCATATCTACCCCTAGGACAGGCCAAATTCATGAAATTTCCCCTGTGTTTCACCTCTTGATGGGGATGGAGTCCCCAACCAACTCTCACAAAAGTTGGTCAAGCTCAAATACAAACACCTGCATATACATACATAATACATATACATACACACACATACCGTAAACAGCTTAGGTTTCTTTATTTTAAAAAATCAAGCAATATATATGAGAAAGGTTGTTGATGTGAGCATCCCATGCTCACTCACACCCACACTCTAACAGCATTCATTACCTTATCACTCCAGTGCTTTTATAAAGCTTCAGAACGGAGTTAACAGGAGTTTCAGCTGCCTTCATCTAATTGTATTCATTAGCATGTCTACCTTTCACTTTTTAAGAATGTAAGAATGGAAGTGGAGCAATGAAGAAAGGTTGAAGAAAGGTTGCAGCATTTGGGACTTTGGGGTTTAGAGAAAAGGCAACATGCTAGAAAGAGGAGACATGCTAGAAGTTTATAAAATTCATGGCATGGAGAAAGTGAGTAGGTTTTTCTCCCTCTCTCATAACACTAGGAGGTCTTCTCCTGGGCCACCATGCTCCAAACTTCTTAAGTTCTTAAGAACATCCCTGCTGGATCAAGCCAAAGCAACCTGTTCTCACAGTGGCCAACTAGATGTCTCTGAGAGGTCGGACAACCTTCCATTTGTGATTCTCAGCAATTGGTATACAGAGGCATTCTGCCCCTGACAGTGCAGGCTAGTAGCTAGTAGCCATTGGTAGGTCATTTCTCAGGAGCTCATCCAACAGATACGGGACTTGTGGAGTCACACTATGTAGTCCCACCACAAGTGCCAATGTACACATCAGCCACATACCCCTGGTCACCTGTTCAGCTGTAATGAGAACGGGCCTTGCATGCTACAGATGAATGTGTATAGAGGTTCTTCACACACCTGGGGATCCTGGCCCTATTAGGGGACTATGTATTTGTATGCAGCTGCCTTGCGTACAAAATCACCAAATGATGGGTGAAGCCTTGACCCAGTGCTGAAATATTGTCAGTGGCAAATGGAATTCAGCAGCAAAACCTATCCAAGTATCTGATTTTAAGTTTGTGCAGCACGGCCACTCTGGTTGCAATCTGAAGAGGCTGGAAGAGTGCTGGTTTCAAATCTCACTTCAGCTACAAACTTAATTATGTGGCTGTCAGGGTTGAGCCAGAGGAAGCAGTCTGACATGCACCAGGGTCACAGAGGGCTGCACCTGGGAGTCAGAGCTAAGAAAAAGAATGGGCGAGCAGCCTGGGACCCTGTTGCATCTTAGATACAGAATCACAACATCCCAAAGGGCCTGATCCATAGCCTGAAAGAAAGATCCAACACTGCCCAGATCCACTGCCCAGAGGACAATTCCCACAACACAGGCCACAAACAAGTGCCCCTTGCAAAAACCTTTCCAACTTCAAATCAGCTATGTCTGGAGCAAAATCTTCAACTCCCATTCTTTGTCAGATACACAACCAGAATACTTTTAGGCTGCTCTGATTTTTCTGGTTCAACCCTTCTCAAGAGACCAAAGACAGGTATCAAAAACAGCTCACCCCCCTCTCAATGCATCATTCCTTCTAAGAGCAAATCACTGCAATCTAGGACAGAATCTTGCTCATACGG
This sequence comes from Podarcis cretensis, assembly GCF_951804945.1. Taxonomy (NCBI): domain Eukaryota; kingdom Metazoa; phylum Chordata; class Lepidosauria; order Squamata; family Lacertidae; genus Podarcis; species Podarcis cretensis. The sequence goes on from NC_137177.1 coordinate 68,680,267, forward strand.
AATGCTACACAGAAAGCTACCTTATATTGGGGTCAGACCATTAGTGTATCTAGTGCATTACTGCCTACGCTGAGTTGTAGCAGCTCTCCAGGGTTTCTGGCAAGGAGTCTTCCCCAGTCCTAGCTGGAGATGCCAGGGATTGAACCCGGGGCCTTCTGCATGCTCTGACACTAAGCTACAGCCCCCCCCCCAAAAAATAGAAAGCTGCTTGATACACTATTAGTTTATCAAGCACAGTATTGTCTACATTTATTAGCAATGGCTCTGTAGGGTCTTTTCCAGCCCTACTTGGAGATGCCAGGGATATGGCAGCAGATGCAGGGCTGTCTTTATCTTCCTATATACATACAAATGTCATGCTGTTGTCATGCTGAAGTTCACGTGGCTGGCAGCAGCTGGCCACACCATTTCAATGTGATGACAGAATGGCAAGCAGGCAGGCAGGCAGGCAGGCAGGCAGGCAAGCAAGCAGCAAGGGCAGAAAGCAGTCCAGGTGAGCTGTTTAAAGGGGTGGTGTGTGTAAGAGGCAACCTCCATTAAATGCAGCTTCAGAAAATTTTAACAGGGGCAAAGGCATTCAGAGAGCAGTTTGGCACACCGATGTCTGAAGCACCTGCCCCCTGTGTTAAATGTGGCCGCAGCAAAGTTCAATGGAGGGAGGGACTTCAGAGAGAAGTTTGGAGAAATGTTCTCTAACCACCATAGCTTAGTGGCATAGTGTCTGCCTTTCAAGCGGAAGGTCCAAAGTTCAATCCCTGGCATCTCCCACTAGGGCTGGGAGAGACTCCTGCCTGAAATCCTGGCTGGGGCTGATGGGAGCTGTAGTCCTGCAACATTTGGAGGGCATGGATTGAGGAAGGCAGTTCTAGAGCTGCTGGAGAGGGAGAGGAGCCTTGAGTAGCAGCAACTGCAGCAATTTGAACCAAGAAAATCCCAGCCCTCCTCAAAAAAGCAAAAATGGAGACAGCGATTTAATGGAGACGTGGATCTGAAAACAAAGACTGTCCCTATTAAACATGAACAGCTGGAGCATTTCATTTTACAGTCCCTGGTAAGCATTAAATCATGTTCAGAAGAGGCTTCCTTCCTTCACATTCTTCCAGGAGTTGCTGTTCCAGCATTTTAAAAAAATGTGTTTTTTTTTTAGCTACCCAGAGGTATTCTGTACATTGAAAGCAAACCACGAAAAACACAGGCGGAAATTGTGACGATGCCCCATAAAAATGACGCACGGCAGTTATCCATAAATGAAACACCTGATTTTAATTAGCTAATTTAAACTCCAAGAACAATGGTATTGACCTGGGGGAGGGGAATGAAGGAAAGAAAGCAAAGAATGGGGGAAGGAGGTCAAAAATAGAAAACAAGAGGCTGATTTACTGGCCTGGGGGAGGTGTGTGTGTGGGGATGGATGGACGGGTTTTATGTTCTTTTTGTACCCATGCCTATTTTGTTCCATTATGATGTCATGGGAGGGTGGTAACCTGATGTGATGTCTTCTTATGCAGATAACAACTACAGTGGTACCTCGGGTTACATACACTTCAGGTTACAGACTCTGCTAACCCAGAAATAGTACCTCAGATTAAGAACTTTGCTTCAGGATGAGAACAGAAATTGTGTTCCGGTGGCGCGGCGGCAGCAGGAGGTCCCATTAGCTAAAGTGGTGCTTCAGCTTAAGAATGGACCTCTGGAACTAATTAAGTACTTAACCCGAGGTACCACTGTATTTGTAGAATCAGAAGGAGAACCCTGGACTACTGCAATGCACTCTATGTGGGGCTGCCCTTGAAGTTAAGACCATAAGAACAGCCCATTTGGTCTAGTTCCCAACTAGGGAAAAACAGGACCTGAGTGCAACAGCACTCTCCTCGCTTGTGATTTCCATCAGGTGACATTCAGGAGCAGAGGCAGTACATAGCCACCATAGTTAGTAGCCAGTGTAAACCTTATCATCCGATACCTTGTCTAACTCTCTTTTACAACCATCCAAATGGGTGGCCACCTACAGCTTAACTATGCTCTGTCTGAAGAAGTATATCTTATCTGTCCTGAATGTTTTGGCATTCAGCTTTACTGGACGTCCGTGAGTTCTCATGACTTGGAAAAATTCAAATTGGCCCAAATGCGCCAGCCAGATTACTGACTGGGGTTTAGATTTCATATGAACCCTGTTTTAAAATAGCAGCAGGAGTTGCCAGTTTCTTTCTGGGTCCAATTCAAGAAGCTCACATTAGCATTTAAATCCTTTAAAGCAACTTAGGCCCCGGATATAGCGAAAGACTGCCTCTTTCCCTATAGACGTCTTAGGTGTTAAGACAGGCAGATGTGGCCCTCTTGGTAATTCTGCCACCCTTGGAAGATTGGCATGTGGTGGCCCAGGAGAGGACATTCCCTTTGGTAGGTAAAGGTAAAGGTAAAGGTAAAGGTAAAGGTAAAGGTAAAGGTAAAGGTAAAGGTAAAGAATCCTTGGACGGTTAAGTCCAGTCAAAGGCGACTAGGGGGTTGTGGCGTTCATCTTGCTTTCAGGCCAAGAAAGCTGGAGATTGTCCACAGACAGCTTTCCGGGTCATGTGACCAGCATGACTATACCACTTTTGGCACAACGGGACACTGTGACGGAAGCCAGAGCATATGGAAATGCTGTTGACCTTCCCGCCACAGCGGTACCTATTTATCTACTTGCACTGGTGTGCTTTCAAACTGCTAGGTTGGCAGGAGCTGGGACAGAGCAACGGGAGCTCACCCCATTGCACTGATTCAAGATGGGTGACACCTGGCTTGAGAGCAGTACATGTGAAAAGGATCTAGGAGTCTTGGTTGACCACAAACTTGACATGAGCCAACAGTGTGACGTGGCAGCTAAAAAAGCCAATGCAATTCTGGGCTGCATCAATAGGAGTATAGCATCTAGATCAAGGGAAGTAATAGTGCCACTGTATTCTGCTCTGGTCAGACCTCACCTGGAGTACTGTGTCCAGTTCTGGGCACCACAGTTCAAGAAGGACACTGACAAACTGGAACGTGTCCAGAGGAGGGCAACCAAAATGGTCAAAGGCCTGGAAACGATGCCTTATGAGGAACGGCTAAGGGAGCTGGGCATGTTTAGCCTGGAGAAGAGGAGGTTAAGGGGTGATATGATAGCCATGTTCAAATATATAAAAGGATGTCACATAGAGGAGGGAGAAAGGTTGTTTTCTGCTGCTCCAGAGAAGCGGACACGGAGCAATGGCTCCAAACTACAAGAAAGAAGATTCCACCTAAACATTAGGAAGAACTTCCTGACAGTAAGAGCTGTTCGACAGTGGAATTTGCTGCCAAGGAGTGTGGTGGAGTCTCCTTCTTTGGAGGTCTTTAAGCAGAGGCTTGACAACCATATGTCAGGAGTGCTCTGATGGTGTTTCCTGCTTGGCAGGGGGTTGGACTCGATGGCCCTTGTGGTCTCTTCCAACTCTATGATTCTATGATTCTATGATTCAAACCTCCGACCTTCTGATTGGCAAGCCCAAGAGGCTTAGACCACAGCGCCACCCATGTCCCTCCCTTTAGCAGGCCCCAAGTGGCCTCACAGAGGCAGGTCTGGTATTCTTTCAAACCTCTTTACCCTGTTTTTTTTTTAGGACCCACCCTGTTCTTTTAATTGTAAACTGTTGTAACTGTATTTAATCCTGTTAACTGGTTTTAATATTGTTGTAACCCGCCCTGGGAAGAACGGGCCAGAAATTCCTACAATAGCAACCGTAATATCCCCCCCCCCAGTTGTGATGAAATGTGCAAAGGAGAACCCAGTAGATGCAGGGAGAGGGTTCTACAGAAATGACCCTTAATTTTCTCTATAGGAGGTAAAGGATAAAGGGACCCCTGACCATTAGGTCCAGTCGTGACCGACTCTGGGGTTGCGGCTCTCATCTCGCTTTACTGGCCAAGGGAGCCGGCGTACAGCTTCCGGGTCATGTGGCCAGCATGACTAAGCTGCTTCTGGTGAACCAGAGCAGCGCATGGAAACACCGTTTACCTTCCCGCCGGAGCGGTACCTATTTATCTACTTGCACTTCGTGCTTTCAAACCGCTAGGATGGCAGGAGCTGAGACTGAGAAATGGGAGCTCACCCTGTCACGGGGATTTGAACTGCCGACCTTCCGATCAGCAACCCCTAGGAGCTGTGGTTTAACCCACAGCGCCACCCGCGTCCCTCTCTATAGGAACATTGACACATAATGGAAGTTGCAGTTCTAGAGACAGCATCCTATGTACACACATTCACTGCAATCTGACTTTGCTCTCAAAAATCTTTCTATTGGAAATAAGCAACACAACACAACAGTTCTCTCACCCCGTTCCTGCCCCCTTTCCCTTGTGTTGTCATGCAGAAATACTTTAATCTGATAGAACCATTCAGAAACAAATTTCTTATGCAAATTAACCAAGAACAAGAAGGATCAAACTTGTTAGCTGAGAGGAGTGGAGTGCCAGAGGGCCATGAACCCCAAACAAATCTGTAATGCGCCTTAAAATTATCCACTTCACACAACCTGCTAAACAGCCTGTCAAAAGGCTCTGCTGAGATCTGTTTAGCAATTTAGATCCTGCCTGGATGCAGTGGAGGGGTAGCTTAGCCTGGAATCCTCTTTAACTCAGTTAAATGCTAGCATCTCAACCTATCATCCTTAAGGCAGAAAGGGAAAGTGTGTGGGGGTGGGTGGGAATGAAGCACAGTAGCATGAAAAGCTAATTATAATAATAATAAGGAAAAAAATCTACGTGCGCAACATGACAAAACCTGCGCTTGCAGCAAGCATACAAACCTTGCCAACTTGCAACTTCCCTCCCCTTTTCATATAAATGTAGCTTTATTGATTTCTAATATAGAGCAACAATTACAAAAAAGGGAAAAATATACAAAAAACGAAACCCCAACTTACACCCCCTCCCTGGTGGATCAGTCTACTCAGTGCTATTATTCTAGAAAAAGAGGTGCCAGAACTCACCATTAACACCTCCCTTGTTCTCTGAGAGGTGCCTGAACGGAACTCAGTTCTGTAAATTTAACCTCTTGCAAGGTTAGTAAAAGGTAAAGAGACCCCTGACCATTAGGTCCAGTCGTGGCCGACTCTGGGGTTGCGGTGCTCATCTTGCTTTATTGGCCAAGGGACACGGCGTACAGCTTCCGGGTCATGTGGCCAGCATGACTAAGCCACTTCTGGTGAACCAGAGCAGCACGTAAACGCTGTTTACCTTCCCGCCGGAGCGGTACCTATTGATCTACTTGCACTTTGATGTGCTTTCGAACTGCTAGGTTGGTAGGAGCAGGGACCAAGCAACGGGAGCTCACCCCGTCGCAGGGATTCGAACCGCCAACCTTCTGATCGGCAAGTCCTAGGCTCTGTGGTTTAACCCACAGCGCCACCCACTTCCCTTATTCAATAGGTATAAATATCCAATTATAAATCAAGATCCATTTCTTAATCTTGGAAACTTGCCGCTTTCAACAGAAGCCAGAGACTGCGCAACGCGGGTTTAGTGGTGCTTCTCTCTTCATGCCCGCAGCTTGATCCCGTGCTCGGATCTATTAGCCAAACTCGAGGGACAGGAGAGCATGCAAGGGCACCGCCAGTTGCCATGTCCCTCAAGGTAATCCCCTTGAGGTTCCAAGGTCCGAGGAGCCTTTGTGGAACCTCTAAAAACCCTGCGCCGCTCGAGATTCCCGCAGGGCTATCTCGCGCTTCTTTCCAATGCGCCCCGCCCCCAGGACACGCGGCAGCCCCGCCCCCGGCTGCTCTCCGCCCCCTGGTGCCGGAGCATGAAGCTCTGCCACTGCAAGCAATAGGCATTTTCAGGGTTGAAGGACATATTCTAGCCAGGCAAGAACACTCAAGGAGGATGCAACGCAGGGCCAGTGAGCGGCATAGTTGGGGAAGACTAGAAGGTCACACCTGGGCCCCAGGCCTGATGTTCCCCATATCCTAATCTGGGAGCAAATCACATTGAATTCAATTAACTTACTCCCTTGTGGTTGTGCTTAGCTGCATGTATCGATATTATGATGGACTATTTCTTTATGAAATATATATAAAAAAATAAAAAATTGTCCAGTAGCACCTTAGAGATCAGCTAAGATTGTTCTTGGTATAAGCTTTGCATGCAACAATTTATATTGTTATATTGACTGCGTCAGACCAACACGGCTACCTACCTGAATCTATTTCTTGACAGTCTACCTTTCCATCTTTCATTGCAGATCTGTGTTATGCCCCTTGCGGTCAGTGCACTCTTGGCAACTGCAATACGATTGCATGTTCCTTACCTCTAGGATGGTGTTTCCCAAACTTGGGTCCTAAGCTGCTTTTGGACTACAGTTCCCATCATCCCTGGTTACTGGTCTTGCTGGCTAGGGATGATGGGGGTGGTAGTCCAAAAACAGCTGGAGACCCAAGTTTGGAAAACCCTGATCTAGAGGGATCTGATCATGCTCCCTCTTTTCCTTCTTGTGCTAGACCTAAAGATCTAGTTGGAAAAGAGGCATGCAAATATTAAACCAAATCAGAATCAAATCAAAAGTGGGAGAAACGATGCTGTAAACTTTACCCTGATGCAGGAGGTTTTGCACCCCCTTCCACACATTCCTCTTTGCTGTCCTAGTAGACAAACGGGTTCAAAGACACATCCCAGGCAGGTGCGAAAACATCCAAGAAGGGTGGGGCCAGAGAGGGGTGTGGCCTAGGGAGGGGGTGAGAGTTCTGAGGGCCAGAGAGAGAGGACCAGAGGGCCTGATTTAATTCCTGACCTGGAGGTTCCCAATTGAGGATTCAGAAGGAACACCAGGCAGGTCATATGTAAGACCTTTTGCAAGTTCATGGGGGCGGGGAATGAAAGGAAAGGTCTGGAGGTTGGTGGGGAATTGGGAAATGAGTAGGAGCCCACAACATCCCCAGCAACAGGCTCTGGGTTCCAGTCTGGCTTCAAATCAGATGGAGCTGTTCTCCCCATTTTGGAAAACAGTTCCGTTTGCCAAGCCCAACTACAAACAGGACTGGAGGGGGTTTGTGTGCGAGAGGGTGTGTGTGTGTGTGTGTGCATTCTAGCAAGGGAGTCAGGATGAACTTCCTCCTATATGAATGAGGCCTGCAGCCAATTTTTCAAAAATGTGTTTGTGCGATCCCATTAGAGGTTTCTTCTGCTTCTTCTTTTTTTTTTAAGGGACTGCAACCCCCACTCCACTATGCCATCAAAAACAGCAATTCCCTTACCAATCAATAAGTAATTTATGACTAATACCTGTCTGCCATTTTTAATAGACTAATATTTCAAGCCTATGCAACAATATCGGACCATTTTCCCCTGACCTAGACATGTTTATGCGAGCAGAGGGATTGCATGCCCCAAATGTCCTGGATCGTTATTTGCTACGTGTATTGTAATCAAATTGTTGCCATGATTTCTGTTGCAGCTGACAGGACCCTAAAGATCATCCTTCAAGAGGGAATTCTCCAATGATCATCACTGGGGTGAGTGTGCCAGCAGCTCAGGGGTAAGAGCATCCCTGCTGCCTGGGGAGTGGTCCTAACACTTCATCAGTTCCATTGCACAGAAAGGCTATTGCCTGTATTCAACTGTATTTATTTATTTAACACATTTTCTTTCTGCCATGCTCTTTAACTGGAAAGGCTCCCGGGGCAGCTTAGAAAGATCAGTAGTTAAAGAGAGGCTTAACACATGAAAGGCAGGACACGAAAGGAAACAGGAAGGAGGAGAAAAAGTAAAAAAAAGGGACCTCAGTTCTTAACGTCTCCAAGTGCTTACAAACACTAGATGGGATGGAAACAGTTCAAGGAGACTCTTGGCAGAGTTGACGGAGCTGCCCTGTTTCCCTATTCTTCATCGGCTGCAGCTTCATGAAGTGGAAGCTGATGTCCTATAGCCCACAAAGAACTGTGCATCCTCAGCTAGGCCAGATGCCATGCCAGGAGCTGGTCAAGGTACAACCAGGTGCCTATAGCTCCATACATACTTCCAGCTCCATTACCATTCTTGCTCATTCATTTGGGCTCAGGACCATACAGCTGGAAGAGCCTCAGACAATGAAATAAACTATGAAGGTGACAGTAAAACTGATGGAAAGGTGACAAAATCTCCCCAGGTGTTTGCAAGCAAAGCAGTCTAAGACACAGTTGGGGAACCTCGGGCTGTATGAACCCTCCAAGGCTCTCTATTCAGGTCTTAAGACTCTTCCCAGGCCACGCCTCCTCTTCCCAGGCCACGCCCTTACTGGCCACACCCTCCTTCCCGGGTGCTTTAAACCAAACAGGATGTGTCCTTCAACATCAATAATAATAAAATAATAAAATTTTATTTATATCCCACCCTCCCCAGCCGAAGCCGGGCTCAGAGCGGCTAACAACAGTAAAATAACACAGCATTCTAAAATCAATTCATTATAAAATCAGTTCAAATCAAATTGATGGCAACCATTGGGCTAGAGTTCTGTGAAGAATTACCAAAGGACGGGGTCAGGCTGTGCCTTGGCCAAAGGCCTGGTGGAACAGCTCTATCTTTCAGGCCCTGCGGAAAGATGTCAAGTCCCGCAGGGCCCTAGTCTCGTGACAGAGTGTTCCACCAGATCGGAGCCACAGCCCAAAATGCCCTGGCTCTGGTTGAGGCCAGCCTAACCTCTCTGTGGCTCGGGACCTCCAAGGTATTTTTGTTTGAAGACCATAAGGTCCTCCGTGGGACATACCAAGAGAGGCGGTCCTGTAGGTACGAGGGCCCTAGGCCGTATAGGGCTTTAAAGGTTAAAACCAGCACCTTTGCTTGGTTCGCTGGGATAGATGATGGAGAGAGAGGCATGGGTGCAGAAACTCTGCTTTCTGCAGAGCCACAGAAGCACTACTAAACTGCCTCTACCACCTGTAAAACATCACACCTGCCTTCACCTTAAATGTCATACTATTTCAGCCAATGTAGGGGTCCTTCTAGCAGTTGATTTATGAGTCCAGGATCTATCTCCCATCCATAAATTTGACTTGAGATAGACACAGCATTTACACACAGCTGTAGTTGATTTAATTTATTAAGATATTGGTTCCGTTCAAATTAATGGACACGTTTTATAGAGTGAGTTCTCACCAAGAGTTCCATCTCAAATAAATGGCTAATTACTTGGATTCAGACAAAGTGCTCATCCCTAATATATAATAAGGGGACCCATAGATAAAGCACCATTAGTCCTCATTTTTCACTTCTGAGGGAAAGAATCATTGAAATTAATATAGTCTGAACTTTCTCTCTCCCTCTAACAAAAGACGAGTCTCCTCCTTCTCTTCAAAAAGTGATTAGTACTAAAGTATGAGAGAGAGATTTATTAGCCATCGGAGAACTTCATTCCAAATAGGATTAATAAGAAAATTAATAGAAATGGCTACAAACATTACACACAGTTGAACAATTACCATTATAGATGAATAGTGGCTGCTAAGAAAGCATCCGGGAAATCTCAGAAGAACCAAGGAAGAGCAGCCCTGCTGAACCAAAGCAAACTCCATCTAGTCACAGAATCACAGAGATGAAGATTTGGAAGGGACTCCCTACGAGGGTCATCTAGGCCAACCTCCTGCCAGGCGCGCCAACTCCAGGGGGCTGGGGTGCCTTCAGTCCCCTCAAAATCCCTGGACAACTGGCTGGGCCCTCTCAATGCTGAGGGGCTGGAGGAAGCTCCCGACAGTTGGCCTTCCCAACTGTGGACCTCTTCCATCTTGTGTGTGATGCGTGTTGGGACATGTGTGTTGGCGCAAGCCTCCGATGAGCACCAGTGTCAGATGGGAAGATGCACTGTGCTCATCAGCAGGGGCGCACCAATGTGCTGGACCTTTGGTGCTCTGGCACAACCCTGCTGGTGGGCCCATTGCTCCTTCCCATCTGGCGCTGACACTCTGGGCTAGTTAGGAGGGTCTAGCACTCTGGTGCAACCCTCTGTTGAACACAGGAAGACTGCTGGGCTCATAACCAGCCTTCTGGCAAGCCCAGTGCGCTGGTGTTACATGTGTGTGTTGTCACACATGTGTGACTTCACATGTGAGATGAGCCCTCCCCCCCATGTTGGGCACAACTCGGCACTTCTGCTTCCTGTAGTGCAAGAATCACAGCTAAAGCATTGCTCCAACCAACACCAACACCTTCTGACATAAGTCCATTCCACTGCCCCACAGCTCTTACCACCAGAAAGTTCCCCCATCCTGTTGATTGCCTTGGCCAACCAGGTGCATCTTGGGAAGCCCACAGAGCAGGATGTGAAGGCAATGCCCCTCTCCCCCAGCAGCATGGTGACATTGCCTCCTCTGACCACTTGGAGACCGGGATGGTCACTAAAGGAAAAGGCTGTAGCTAAGCAGTAGATCGCAGGGACATGGGTGGCACTGTGGGTTAAACCACAGAGCCTAGGACTTGCTGATCAGAAAGTCGGAGGTTCGAATCCCTGCGACGGGGTGAGCTCCCATTGCTCAGTCCCTGCTCCTGCTAACCTAGCAGTTCAAAAGCACATCAAAGTGCAAGTAGATAAATAGGTACCACTCCGGTGGGAAGGTAACTGGCATTTCTGTGCGCAGCTCTGGTTCGCCAGAAACAGCTTAGTCATGCTGGCCACATGACCTGGAAGCTGTATGCCGGCTCCCTCAGTCAGTAAAGCGAGATGAGCGCCGCAACCCCAGAGTCGGCAACGACTGGACCTAATGGTCAGGGGTCCCTTTACCTTTACGCAGTAGATTGCAGTGGCAAAAGGTCCTAGGTTCATTCCCTGGATGTGAGGCTGGGAATGCCCCGCATCTGAAACCCAGGAGCGTTGCTGCAAGTCAGTGTAGAGTCTATACTGAGATAAACAGACCAACACTCTGGCTTGGTGCAAAACTACTTCCCATGTCCAGCTCCCAGCCATTCCAGCTCAGCCAAGGACCTCAGGGGGCAGGGCTTAGACTGGGGTATAGTCACCTATGGTCCTGGCCTAGCCTTGTCCCCCAGCACATTTGTCCAGCTGCACCTGTTCAGGCTCTTTCGACCTGCTGATCCAGGTTCCTTTGTCCTGCAAAAGGTGACTCCCTTCTCCCTTCCATGACCCAAAGGCGTGTGTTTTTGAGACAGCTGAGTCAGTTCAGCAAGAGGCCAAACCTGTTCCTTTAGCCTCCCTTGGGTGAGCTGAATAAATAGCTGCATTTGCTGCATTGCCGGAGTCCCTGCATTGTCCAGATGTCCATGCTGCATAAGAAGATTCAGAGTACAAGAAGCTGACTTAGTCAAACTACTGGTGCCTCTAGTAGCTTATTACTGTCCTCACCAGGGTTGGGGAACATCAGGCACAGAGGGCAGATGCAGCCCCCTAAGTCTCTTGACCTGGTTCTTGGGACCTTCCATAGGTCCTGCCCTATTTCCCCAGGTGCCAACTCTCAGCAGTCCTGTTTTGCACCCTTCTTGGGTGTTTTTGCCTGGTTGGAATGGGTCCTTCAGGATGCAGTACCCACAAAAGAGTTCTAGCGGTTGAAATTGATGGGATATGCTGAATTGGAAAGTTTAACTAGTAAAATTGAGAATGAGATGAGACGGCCTTTAAGGAGGGTTGGAAAATGTAGATTATTTTTTAAAAAAAATTATTGCAAACATATTAAAACGCTGGCAGGTTTAGAGTAAGGTCAGCAATAAAAGTTATTCTGAGAATAAGGAGAAGGAAGGAAGGCATAAGTCAATTATAATATGCAGCAGCAATAGATAATTTGAGGAAGCCATGGAAGGCTGGAAGGGAAGTCAACTATCAAGGGAATGTATATTGGAAAGCGTTTACCAATTGTATTTTATTTTTGGAAAATTTGTAAGTAAATAAAAAATGGAATGTGTCCTTGAACTCTGATAATGCCTCTTTGCATGAACTCCCATGCAGAACTGGAATTTGCATTCATGGCTCTGCCCATTTTTGCCTTTGCCCTGCCCCTGGGCAGGTTCCCCAGCCCTGGGGATGGATCTCCAGGGTTGCAAAAGTGAAACAAGATTCCAGTCCTCATGGTTCTGAATAAACGGATGATTTAAGGAGAAATGCAGGAAGCGGCCTTGTACCAAGACACACCTTTAGTCTATCTAGCTCAGTAGTACCTACACTGACTGGCAGCAGTTCTCCAGGATTTTAGGTAGGGATCTCTCTCAGTCCTACTTGGAGATGCAGGGGACTGAACCTGGGACCTTCCACATGCAAGGTAGATGCCCTGCCACTGGGCTATGGTCCTGCCCCATTATAGCTCAAGTCGGTAGAACATGAGTCTCTTAATCTCAGGGTCGTGAGTTTGAGCCCCACGTTGGGCAAAAGATTCCTGTGCTGCAGGGGGTTGGACTACATGGCCCTCAGGGTCCCAACTTTACAATTCTATGATCCCATCCTTCCAGAAGGGATGCGGGTGGCGCTGTGGGTTAAACCACAGAGCCTAGGACTTGCCGATCAGAAGGTCAGCAGTTCAAATCCCCACGACGGGGTGAGCTCCCGTTGCTCGGTCCCTGCTCCTGCCAACCTAGCAGTTCGAAAGCACGTCAAATTGCAAGTAGATAAATAGGTACCACTCTGGCAGGAAGGTAAACGGTGTTTCCGTGCGCTGCTCTGGTTCACCAGAAGCGGCTTAGTCATGCTGGCCACATGACCCGGAAGCTGTACGCTGGCTCCCTCGGCCAATAAAGCGAGATGAGCACCGCAACCCCAGAGTCGGCCACGACTGGACCTAATGGTCAGGGGTCCCTTTACCTTTTATCCTTCCAGAATTAGTCTAATCCCCCTTTTAACACCATCTAAATCATTGTGACCTGATCCAGAATCCCACCAGCTCCTGAGATGCATGTGACCCAGCCTACTTTGCATCTCGACATATAATTTTCACCCAAGTTGTCTGTGCCAGGCAATTTCCTCCACGCTTTCCCTGCGTTTGGAGAAGTGTTCATTTCCGCGGCACGAGAAAGGAGGGTGGTAGGCGGCTTATCATAGCATTTGCACTACAATAAACAGCCGATCAAAAACCTTCCCTGGCAATGCATTTCCACGCATCTCAGAGGCGGCCCGATTAATCCCTGTTCTGCATTCAGGCTACGATAAGGTAAGCCCCTCTTCAGCAGATCGCTGGGATTTTAAGGGGCTCAAGGAAAGAGGCATCTCAGCAATTTTTGCAGGTTTGGAAGCAGCGAACTGGAAGGGGGAAAAAAATTAATCAAAGGGAGCAGAGCGCAGGAGTCTTTCCTCTCCAAATAAGAATTAACATCTGTTACTAAAATTGCGGCTGTTGCTGAGTCTGTGTCGGGAGTAGAGAGCTGTGTAAAGCAAACCGCTACTAGAGCCCGTCAAGCATAGCCAAACATACACCCACATTCAGCAGGAGAACAGTTCAGGTGGCTGTCAAGCTCTTGCTGCGCTCTGTTCGTGTGGCAACATGCAGACTCTCCTCAGCTTAAGAACAAAACAACAACAACAACAAAAAAGAGCCTGGCTGCTGTATCAGGCCATAGGCCCATCAAGTCCGGCATTCTGCCCTCAGAGTGGCCAGCTAGATGCCTGAGAGAAGTCTGTAAGCAGGACCTGAGTGTAACAGCAGCTCTCCCCTCTTGCAGTTTCCAGCCACTGCTTTTCAGAAGCATGGACTGCCCCCAACCGTGGAGGGAAAACCTAGGGGCGATGTCAGAGACAAGGAGGAATGATGGAGACCACCTCCCCATCCTGACCCTTCCAGGGGAAGAGGAAGACAGTATAGATTTAGAACAGAGGTTTGAGGGAGGTCGCAGCTCAGAGGCAGATGAGAGGGAAAGCTGGGAAATCGTGGGAGAGCCAGAGCAACATGTTGTCATTAGAAAGCATCCCAGACCTCCATCTCATAGAACCCGGCAAGCCTTAAAAGTAGGAGAGCAAAGAGCTCGAAGAGAGACGGTACGTAGCAGCACCCATAGAGGAGGTGAAGATGATAAATGAGGAAGTGGGAGAGATGGAGGGGTGGAGATTCACTTGACACAACACTATTGTCCAAGAGGTTGGGTTCTATAGCCTCTCTCTGTAAAGACTGAAATAAAAAAGGACTGTAAGAAACTTTCCCTTATCTTTATGCTTTCCTGGGCAACCAGCCGGGAGCTGCTGACAGCATCCTGACAGGCTAGTAGCTACTGGTAACTCTGCAAATTTGTCTAACCTGAATCCTGAAAAGACAAAGGGGTATATGTCCTGTGTTCTCTATTTACTAAGGGCGAGGGTGGGAATGAAGGGTGCATGGTGTCCTTCTCATGACAGCCTCCCCAAGCTGCTTTGCAAGGGTCATTGCAGCCTCACAAAGCGGCTCAGGGCTGGTGACGCTGGGCATGCAATGGGCTCCCTTCACCCTCTGCACCCTGCCCACCCTGGCACAATGAAAGCATGCTCTGCCACTGCTATTTACCAAAGGGCAGATCAGGTTTAAGGTGCTGGTTTTAACCTTTAAAGCCCTATATGGCCTAGGACCCTTGTACCTATGGGACCGCCTCTCCTGGTATGTCCCATGGAGGACCTTACGGTCTTCAAATCAAAACATCTTGGAGATCCCGGGTCACAGGGAGGTTAGGCTGGCCTCAACCAGAGCCAGGGCTTTTTTGGCCGTGGCCCCGATCTGGTGGAACGCTCTGTCACAAGAGACTAGGGCCCTGAGGGACTTGACATCTTTCTGCAGGGCCTGCAAGACGGAGCTGTTCCACCAGGCCTTTGGCCAAGGCGCAGCCTGACCCCCTCCTTCGGTAATCCTCATAGAACTCTAGAATTAATGGTTGCCATTAATTCGATTCTGAATTGATTTTAGAATGTATTTTAAGTATTTGACTGTGATTTTATGTAAATCGTGCTATTTTTACTGTTGTTAGCCGCTCTGAACCCGGCTTTGGCTAGGGAGGGTGGGATATAAATAAAATATTATTATTATTATTAGTTTTGGGAAAGGCAGCCTTAATCTCTGAGCACCACAATCTGAATCCTTCTGAGTCTCCCCTCCCCACGCCAGCCACAAGAAAGGAGATTCCAAATAAAACATCAGGAAGAACTTTCCTACAGGAAGAGCTGTTTGACAGAGGGATGGGACCCCACCAAGAGGGGGTAGACTCCCCTTCTATGGAGGTTTTTAAGCAGAGGTTGTTTGGCCATCTGTCATGGATCTAGCTGATACTGCTGCATCGCAGCGGGTTAGACTGGATGACCCTCAGAGCCCCTTCCAACTCTACAATTCTATGATTCTATACGGTCCAACTAGCTCAGTATTGTCCACACTGACCGGCAGAGACGCTCCCAGGTTTTAAGGGAGAGGTCAAATGTGGAGATACCAGGGATTGAACTGGCAACTCTCTGTGCACAGAGTGAAGGAGGGACAGAACAGTCCATAGTTGGAAGCAGACTCATATTCTCCCCCCCCCTTTTTCCCGTGCACTGGACCTCAGAAATTAGTCTGGGAAGAGCAGCAGACTCACATTCTGAGAAATTAAGGCAGAATGAATACAGATAAGAATTTAACAAGTGGTGCCTTACCATACTGTGCATTTAACAAAAAAGAAAGAGAAGGTCAGGTTCAACCTCCAGCATCTCTATAGCTAAAAGAATCGGGGAGCAAGTGGCCTGGAAGCCTCTCCTCTATCTGAGACTAAAGAGCTGCTGCCAGTCAACCCTACTAAGTAGCCCCTAGATCAGGGCTCAGCAAACTTTTTCAGCAGGGGGCCTGTCCACTGTCCCACAGACCGTGTGGGGGGCCGGACTATATTTTGGAAAAAAATATGAACGAATTCCTATGCACCACAAATAACCCAGAGATGCATTTTAAATAGAAGGACACATTCTACTCATGTAAAAACACCAGGCAGGCCCCACAAATAACCCAGAGATACATTTTAAATAAAAGTCATGTAAAAACACGCTGATTCCAGGACCGTCCGCAGGCAAGATTTAGAAGGCGATTGGGCCAGATCCAGCCCCCGGGCCTTAGTTTGCCTACCCATGCTCTACAGGCCTTGGAAGCTGCCTCCTTACCACTGATTTTCATTGCATTTCTCCTCTGCTCTCTCTTTCTCCTGCTTGCTAAACAGACTGTGCTTTTATCATGTTTGAGTCTAACGTCTTTTGATGGCATTTCTCCGCAACCTTTGGAAAGGTACCAGAAGAGAGGAACCCACATGTGGTATGTTGTGCAGCTTGGAGTTTATATTTAGAGTCTCTCGGTGCCCAGCATGAACCGCTGGAAGTCGCTTTCCTCTGCAGGTAATTTGGATAGATGGGAGCAATCAGGACTGGCGGTTTAGCGTAGCTATGAAATGCCGCATCCACGCTGAGCTTCAAGTACATTAGCAGAGAGAACCCCCCTCCCTCTCCTTTTGCACCAGCAGGGCTATGCAGAACTCTGCATATGAACACCAGAGTCCTTGCTGGATCAGAGCGTAAGGTCCATCCAGCCCACAGGTGCTTATGGGAAGCCCCTAATATGGGGGTCTCCAAGGTGGTGACCTTGGGTACCATGATGCCCTTGAGGTCTTCTCCTGGCCCTCACGGAGTTTCTGAGCTGCCCCACGAGATAGTGAAGATGGTTAGCTTCACAGCCCTCGTAAAGGACATAGAGTTGAAGGAAGAGGTCGATAGAGGGGCACTCTTTCCCACTTCCTCCTTCAGCTCTGTGTAGCTCAGATGAATTCAACTGGATCTGACCACATCAGGCAAGGATGTCTAAAAATACCTACTGGGGAGCCCGATTCCCTTCTTTTGCGAAACTTCCAACAGTGAATGAATAGCACCCCTCCTGGCCTCCCAGTTGTGCCAACGAAAAGATCATGTGTGTATGTGTTTGAGGTCCGGAAGATGTGTAAAAAAGGCTTATATGTTTGGATTCTGCCCCCCCGTAATGTTTCCCATGGTGAAGGGACCGTCTTTTCTCCACTGGTGAAAGAATCCCTTTTTGTGGGACATGGGAATAGAAGGATGGGGGGCAGGAGAAGGTTCGCTCTGGGCTTTGGTGGACGACTGAGCTGTTTTCCCATTTTGTAGCACCTTTGCATGGTTTCCAGGTTGGATCAGCAACCTTTCGTCCTGGCTGCAGTTTCCCATTCCTAGTCTTTATTTTGCCTTCACTGGCCTTACCCTCACCTGCCAACACTCGGTTGCACCCAGCCAAGTTTTGCTCTGAGTTGACCAACTGAAGTTCGTGGGCCTAAGTCACCTGTGTCTGTTAATTTCAGTGGGTCTGCTCTGAGTAAGGATTAGAAAGCGGCTGCCATTTAACAACCCTGAGGTCTCCCATGTGGGCTTTCTTTCATGACATCACATTAGAGGAGCATCAGTACATTATTGTGGTCGAGGGTGCGTGGAATCTGCAACACAGCCAAAGGGATGAAACAGGGCCCAAATGAGGCAGAGGGCCCACAAGTTACAGAACAGAAAATCACAGAACTGTGACACGTGTGGCACTGTGGGTTAAACCACAGAACCTAGGGCTTGCCGGTCAGAAGGTTGGCGGTTCGATTCCCTGCAGCGGGGTGAGCTCCCATTGCCCGGTCCCTGCTCCTGCCAACCTAGCAGTTCGAAAGCACATCAAAGTGCAAGTAGATCAATAGGTACCGCTCCGGCGGGAAGGTAAACAGCGTTTACGTGCTGCTCTGGTTCACCAGAAGTGGCTTAGTCATGCTGGCCACATGACCCGGAAGCTGTACGTCAGCTCCCTCGGCCAATAAAGCGAGATGAGAGCCGCAACCCCAGAGTCGGCCCCTTTACCTTTACCTAGAGTGGGAAGGAAATGAGACATGTACTGCTCAAAGCTCACAAATGAGGCGAGTAGCTTGGGCTTAGAGAGGTGGGGTGAACGGAGTGAATGATGCACACTTCATGTCATGACAATATACAGAAGGGAAGTCCAGGTCTTACCTTGGAGGGCTTCTTTGGCTCTAGCGAGCTCCTGCTCTTTCTGCGCCAGCTGGACCTTGAGCTCGGTGGCCGAGAGGATCTCCGTCGACTTGCCGCCGTGGGTCTCCTCCAGGTCTTTCGTTAGCATTTCCTTCATCTGCCGGAGCAAGTGAACCTCCTCTTGAAGCTGGGACACCTCTTCCCGGAGAAGCACTGCGAGGAAAGAGGAACACAATGTCAGGAAGCGAGGGGCTGGCCTTCTCCTTCAGCTCAGGAAGATCTCCGGGGAATCTTGAGGGTTAGAATCGCAGGATCCCAAGTGCCGTTTCAGTTCTGCTGTTGCAGTTTTAAGGAACCACTGCAACAGCGCCAGCTCTGAGGTGTAATATAAAACACTGCAGAGATGTGGAAACCTGTGGCCTTCGAGATGCTGCTGGGACTACAAATCCCGTAGGCCATGCCAATGGGATCTGGAGCTCAACAATGTCTGAGAGTATCAGGGTTCCTATCTGTGGAGCAGAGGTTAGAACAGTGCTTCCCAAACTTGGGTATCCAGCTGTTTTCGGACTACAATTCCCATCATCCCTGACCACTGGTCTTGGTAGCTAGGGATGATGGCATAGCTGTCAACGTTTCCCCTTTTTAAAGGGAAATTCCCTTATTCCGAATAGGATTCCTCACAAGAAAAGGGAAAAGTTGACAGCTATGGATGATGGGAGTTGTAGTCCCAAAACAGCTGGAGATCCAAGTTTGGAAAACACTGGGTTAGAATGTCAGGGGAACCTGGGTTCAAACCCCTACTCTGGGTAACCTTGAGCCAGTCACAAACTCCCAGCCTGGCACAAGGTTGTTGTGAAGGGGAAATGGAGGTGGACCACATACAAAGCTGTGAGCCCATTGGAGGGAACCTGATTAAAAATAAAACTGCCAGTCTTTATACAGATCCATTGTGTGACTGCGCTTGAGATGCATTCTGTACAGTTCTGGTTGCTGCATCCTCCGAAGGATATTGTCCAGGCCAGGGCAAGCAATGTTACCAAGGTGTGCAGCTGGGATGGGCAGAGAGAATGAATTTGATCTCCCCTCCTCCTGAACAGGTTAGCACAACCACCTTTAATCTGAATGAATGAACAGCCCCTCTACACCACAGTGGGGCAGATTTACTTTTATTGTGTATTTTTAAGCTGCGCTTCAGCTGAAAAAAGGGCAGCTTACATAGGAGCCAACTCCTGGGGGCTGAGGTCCATCCCCCACCCCAATAAAATATTTGAGGGAGCTGCCCCCCGCAAGTTGTTGGGCATTGCCATTCATATAGTGTGTGTGTGCTACATCATATAATCACATATGAAGGGCGGAGCTTACCCCCCCCCCCCCATTTTATTCAAGTTGACACCCTTGGCAGCTTCCATAAGTTGGTTTCTGAAGCACAACACAGAAGGAAAGGAAGTTGGGAAGGATGAGGTCTGCAAATTATGGGCAGTATCTTTCTGCTGCGGGCAGGTCATTGGGTTGTGACCAGAGCCACAATCATCCTCCCTGCCAAACCTGTATTTCCCCTCCAATCTAAACCCTTTATTCTAAGCCGATCTTTTCACTACGTTCTTTGGCAACAGGACAGTGGGAGGGCACGGTTTTGGGAACAACAGCCTGCCCTTCCCAATGGGGACACAAAAGAATGAATAGAACCCGGGCGGTGCAAAAACAAGGTAATTCAGAAGCAAAATGGAGAGGGGTGGGGAAAAGGGTGGTTGCTTTGAGCAGGGTTAATATTATGTTTTTCAAAGCCAAGCCACATAACCTCAATACTTGTGAGAGCCGGGCAAAGGGAGGATGGCTGGGAAGTCCTTTGGCTCTGGTGGGAAAAGGGAGAGCTACACAAAAGGTTTCATCTTAATTGAGGTTTTTTGCAAGCCTGATCTGGAACCAAAGGACAACCCCATGCCAACCCTGGTAGGCGGGCAGAAAGAACAGAAGATTCTTTCTGTGTGCTTCCTTCTCCAGCTGGCACGGGAAACAGAGGACACCTGGTCAAATGTGCAAGGCACTGGATATTCTGTGAGGGCATGCGACAAACACCAGCATCTCCCCAGGGAAATCTTTCTGGTCACCTCGACTCAAAAAGGATGTCGCAGGCTTGGGAAAGTTTCAGCAAAAGGCAGCAAAATGAGCAAGGGGATTGGGCAACTCCCCTGTGGGGAAATGTTTGGGACTTTTTAGTTCAGAGAAAAGGCAAGTAAAAGGGGACATGATAGAAGTTTATAATACTATACAGGCCATGGAGAAAGCAGACAGAGAAAAGCTTTCTCTTTTCTCAAGCTGCAGCTGTTGATGGGCAGCTATATAAATTTAATGCATGGTAAGTAGACATCACCTTGCCAACAAAGGTCTGTATAGTAAAAGCTATGGTTTTCCCAGTAGTGATGTATGGAAGTGAGAGCTGGACCATAAAGAAGGCTGATCGCCGAAGAATTGATGCTTTTGAATTATGGTGCTGGAGGAGACTCTTGAGAGTCCCATGGACTGCAAGCAGATCAAACCTATCCATTCTTAGGGAAATCAGCCCTGAGTGCTCACTGGAAGGACAGATCGTGAAGCTGAGGCTCCAATACTTTGGCCACCTCATGAGAAGAGAAGACTCCCTGGATAAGACCCTGATGTTGGGAAAGATTGAGGGCACAAGGAGAAGGGGATGACAGAGGATGAGATGGTTGGATTGTGTTCTTGAAGCTACCAGCATGAGTTTGATCAAACTGCGGGAGGCAGTGGAGGACAGAAGTGCCTGGCGTGCTCTGGTCCATGGGGTCATGAAGAGCCGGACACGACTAAACGACTCAACAACAACAACAATAACCACCACCACCAAAGTGATATTGTTGTTGCTGAACATTTAAGTGTTGTTCAATATACCCCTTCCTATTGCCATCATTTTCCTAATTTTTGTTTTGCTCTCACCAGCCCTTTCCCTCACTGCCGGTTGCGGACAGTGAAAGCACAGAAGGAAAGTGAGCTTGGTAGCATGAAGTACAGCAGGCCCAGGCAAACTCGGTCCTCCAGATGTTTTGGGACTACAACTCCCATCATCCCTAGCTAACAGGACCAGTGGTCAGGGATGATGGGAATTGTAGTCCCAAAACATCTGGAGGGCCGAGTTTGCCTGTGCCTGAAGTAAAGCATCAAAACACTGTGCATATATTCACAATGAATATATACATTTAACTAGAGGTATGCAATTGTGTTTACAGTACAGTGGTACCTCAGGTTAAGTACTTAATTCGTTCCGGAGGTCCATTCTTAACATGAAGCTGTTCTTAACCTGAAGCACCACTTTAGCTAATGGGGCCTCCTGCAGCCGCCGCACCGCCGGAGCACGATTTCTGTTCTCATCCTGAAGCAAAGTTCTTAACCTCAGGTACTATTTCTGGGTTAGCGGAGTCTGTAACCTGAAGCGTATGTAACCTAAAGCATATGTAACCCAAGGTACTGCTGTATATATATCCCTGAAATATGCTCACACGAAGCGAGGTGTGCAGTTTTAGCTAAGCCCTCGCCCAACACAGCATGCGGCATCCAGCACTTCCACCCCAAGGCAAGAGCGCTGCTTTTTGAGGAGAAGAAAGAAAAGGCCTACATTCTCCCCCCAGGGACTTCCTGACATGCATCCCGCCCTCAGTTCCAACCCGCGTTCCACTTGGCAAGCTCCACCAGCCTTCCCAAACTGCAAGTGCGAGCCAAGAATTTGCCGAGGAAACGACTCTCCGGTTGTCAGCCAAGATACAGAACTCCCTTTTATCATGTGCAACAACCAGCA
Organism: Podarcis cretensis; assembly: GCF_951804945.1. Lineage (NCBI taxonomy): Eukaryota > Metazoa > Chordata > Lepidosauria > Squamata > Lacertidae > Podarcis > Podarcis cretensis. The sequence continues at coordinate 68,701,965 of NC_137177.1, forward strand.
CAACATCACAGAACATCCCCCCCTCCCACCACCATGGGCTAGAATTTCACGAAACGTCCACAGGCTCACATTTGCTCCACATCAACAAAGGCGGGGCTGGGGAAACGGTCCCAGAGATGCAATTGAATTCTGAACTCCCATCAGCTCCAGCCAGCTTAGCCAATGCTGGGAGTGGTTATAGTCCAGGATGGCAGGGGTTACTAATTCTGCAGCAGGGTCCCACTCTCCAGCACCCTGGAGCTGCCCAATCAGCATGAAGGAGCTTTTAAGCCAATGAGAAGCAGTCTTCTCATCCTTTGTGCTGGTTGGAGCTAATCAGGGTGAAAGGAGGCGAGTCAGCCACTGAGGATTGGCTCTTAGGTTCACTCTGGAGAAGGTTGGTGGGTGGAACACTGAGGAGGAAGAGTTCTTTGCTATTATTATTAATTGTTGATTTAATTTGTATACCACCCTTCATCCGAAGAAGCCAGGGCGGTTCACAACATAAAAACGCAAAACTAGAACACGAAATACATAATGAAACAAAAACAAACCAAGGCTGCAGGTTCGAGCCCCATAAGGGGCAGCTGCATATTCCTGCATTGCGGGGGGTGGGGGTGGACTAGATGCCTCTTGGGGTCCCTCCCAACTCTATGATTCCAAGGAATGGGGATCCGCAGCTAAAGGCTTGGTGGCAAGGAACTGCCAGCCAGCCTACTGATGCACTTGGCATCCCCAACAATACGATGAGGCAGGGATGGCCTGCAATGACACTTCCCCAAGTGTGAATCATTCCACATATCAGGTAAGCCGTTTGCCCACTGCATGGGTGCAGGACAATAATTGGGGGCCATTCGTGGTTTTGCCTGGCTGAATAGCACCTTTGAACTGTGATAATAACAGTTGCCTGCCGAGGAGACCCATAGGTGCTGGTTTGAAGGAAGAGCAAAATCTAGCGGATAATATTAAAACCACCTTGCTGCTTCATGTTCCCATGTCCTATGTGAGCATTTCCCCCTGCCTACCTGGGTCTGTCTCCTCCTTCTCCTCCTCCTCACCTCCCTCCCACCCTTGGCATTAAGCTGGTTTTATCCCAGAAAAATACTGGGCTTCCACTTCCCTTGCAGCGATCAACATTTAATGACTGGCCCTTCCCCTTCCAAAGTTGGAGTGTTTGTGAAGATCCCAGGATATCACCACACAGACATGGCAAGGTGTGTTTACCAGTGGGGAAGCAGCAGCTGGCTATCTCTTTAAGCTACTTAACAATGAAAGGCTGTGGGCGCAGAAGTAATTTGGTCATACAGGAGACAAGGGAATGTGGAGCAGACACTGCTTAGGGTCAGAAAAAGGGGGTGGTTAGCATTACTTCCAGGTTGTCTACGCTCCAAACATGTGAAGCAATCAAAGTGGGAGAATCAAGCGCTTAAAACCTCAAGGATAAAATCAGACACCTGCCTGTTTTCCACTGCATCAGAGGGTTGTTTCCAAAATTAGTCCGACTCGGAGCACTGAAATCAATTTTAATGGGTCTACTCTGGGTAAAGCATAGTTGGCTACAACCCAGCATGTGGCCCCTGGCAATCGGTTCAAAGGCAGGTGCGTTTTTTCTGGCTATGCCTGCGAGAGGATGGCAGTGCGGGGTGGGTCCCCCTCTCCTGGCACAGAGTGCCACTTTGGCACAGCTTTGCTTAGCATGTTTTCCCCGGCTGTAATTAGACAGTGGCGAGATTAAAGGATCTGCTTTCATTTGATGCCGAGGGGGAGGCCAGGTCAGAAGATGGATTAGAGATTTCATTTCTTCCAGTTTGCTGTTCTCGCTCATTTTTTATTATTATGAATCCAAGTCCTCAAGGGGGTTTATAGGGATGAGTTCTTAAAAGCCCACGGGGACTCCACGCCTGCTTAATAGGTACGTAAATCCCATTGATTTCAGAAGGTGCCTGAGCAGTACCTAAAACTGCCAGCTGGAAGCAAGAGGATGGCGATATGCGCTTTGCTTCTAGGGTATCTCAGGCTTTGTTGGTGGTGGTATTACAGATCTCCAGGCCTCTCTATCTGGTCCTGTAAACTCTCTGCAGCCACAACCCTTTCACCAGGCCTGTTTTGCACCTTCCTTGTGCCTTTTTGCCAATGGGATGTGCCCTCAGACTCTGATAACAACTATTGCCTCTGGTTTGAGTATGGAAAGAAGCCTGCTTGACAAGGATAAAATTCACATTTGTTTCTCTGGCCCCACCCAAATTGGCCCCAAAATGCTCCCCACTCCTGGAGGGGAGTCCCAGGATCCATAGAGAGAGGACTGGGGGGCCATATTTTGACTCACAGCCTGTGTTTCCCCAATCGTAGCTTAGTAGTTCTAGAAAACAACTCTCCAGTGCTTTGAAACCTCACGATTTTAAAACCAGTTTTGGCTACCCTACCTCCCCTCTTTTTTTTTTTTTGGCTGCAGAAATGCTGGGCCTGATTCACAAAGAAGGTTTCGTGCAGAAGCTGCGCTGAGAGGAACGATAGTTGGGAAAGTACCCCACGGCGAGGATACTTCCACCCTAGCATTTTGGCACCGGATCTGTCGCCTTTTCCAATTCCCTCAGGCGGCATCCGTTAAGACGGCATTCTCTGTGGCTTAAGAGTAAACCACATTGGTTACCCAAAAGCTTTCAACAGAGGGCATTACGATTTCAAGATATGGTGGAGTTCCCGTCACAGCAAATAACTTCTGCTGTTAAGGCTGAGCCGAGTGGTTTTGAGGGAACTTCTTTGAGCTGAAAGCCTGTTTGTCCTCCCTGACCTATATGCTGTCAGCTATTTGTCATCCTGGGGGTGGATGTGCTTTTTCCTGGTCATTCTGAGCACTGGAAGGAGGGCAGGAAGCGACGCTGAGCTGGTGACAACACAACACAACACAGCCAATGAGGTAGGGCTTACCAGGTGATATCTGACGTCAAATTGAGAGTGAGGGTGGCGGCTCCTGCCCTCCCTTTGGTGACTTGTGGGTGGATAAACATACATTGTGTGGGATGTGTGGTACCCAGCACCACAAGTAAGCTCTAGCAAGTGGGTCAAACCTCAAAGGGCAACCGTGAAACCTCCCGAATTCTCCCCAGTGCTGCAACCTGGAAACAGAGTTGCAATTTGTGGGTCACCATTTAGAACTGCATCCTTAGGCTCAATTTTTTCCCCAAAGTGAGGGATGATGATTAAGAACTCAGCTATATTAGTAAAAAAAAAAAAAAAAAAAAAGTGTTTTAAATGGGTTATAACACTGTGACACCATATGGCGCTGTAAAGTTCTGTCTCTGGGCAACGTGATTTTCCTTTATGAGGTTCACAACACATTTCCCTGAAACATTTTTTTTAATGTGTCCAGATCAAGCTTAAGTTATTCTAATATTACTTAAGTTTTTAGCCAACTCTTCCTCTCAGGAGTTCAGGTGTACCTAGTTCCCACCATCACCACATCCTTACAAAAATCCTGTGAGGTAAATCAGCTGAAACACAGGACTGAGCCTCTCTGCCTGGAATAATCTGACCATTCTGACCAGTTTACAACACTGGCTCATGTAGGGCTCACTTCCAAAGTTAGAATCTTTTTTAAAAAATGACATTGTATTATTATTTTTTAACAAAACCACTGCTCCCCATGCACACAAACCCAGCACGCTTGCTATAAATCCACACACTTACATATTATTAATTGCTGCCTAGAGCCCCAACACCTCCCCCCTTCCCCTAATATACGTGAATTTGATTTGAAACGAGTGACACAGCTCTAGAGAATGAACAGTAGCTGCATTTTAAAGAATGCAGCACGGCCCAGCTTTCAGGCTCACAGGGCGGAGTGTAATGCCCCATGGCTGCAAGTGATTGTGGACTTAAAAGAATGAGAAATTAAAGGGTTGTGGAATACAAGAACTCTGGCGCTAAAATTAGATTTTTCACTTCCCCTGGCTAAAGTATTCCCCAGGACCACATGCTAGAAGCTGAGCAGGAAGGCATTTGCTCTGCAGAAAATCTACATGGCTTTCCCCTGGCATTAACCCTGTAATTATGGTTGTCAATTGTGTGCAGAAGTCTCTCAGTACTGGAAAACCCATTTTAAAAACTTAGGCCACAATCCTACACCTGAGCAGGAGGGTGGCAAACGAAATACTTCAAATGAAGAAATGTGACTAAAAGCTGAGTGCAGGCAAGCTACACCACTAAATAAATTGCCTCCAATCTCAGTCCTACAAATTTGTATATGTCTTTTGTGTTTGTCTCACTTCATGCATGCATTTCCCTGTAATGAGTTCAAATGTTTGTATACAATTCTCATGAACAGTACCATTATTATGGGCGCTTCTTCTCTTAACATGCAATTATATTTTTTTGGTATGTATGTTGCCACTGGAGAACTGCATTGCAAAATTCAGAAAAGTGTGACTTTCAAAGGATATAATCTAGCATCCCATCATTACAACATGGCTTTGCAATACAGGCTCTGGACCAGGGGTGTACTTTGAGTTTGCCCTTTTTTCAAAATTATTTACAAAAGCGCATATTCTGCATCCTCATCCCCCCCCCCACAAGGAAATGAGCATCACAAGAGAGCCCACATGTGTTTGTGGGATTACAAAGACTCCCCCCCCCCCGAAATTTACTTAGTTTTTTTATATACTGTACTTTTCTGTGTATAAGACTAGGTTTTTTTTAACTTAAAAATAATGTTAAAAAGGGGGAGGGGAGGTAGTCTTATACATGGGGGTAATCTCCGCCCCCCCATTTTCTTAATTTTGAATCCCCCAAAATAGGGGGCATCTTATACCTGGGGGCGTGTTATACACGGAAAAATACTATCTATCTATCTATCTATCTATCTATCTATCTATCTATCTATCTATCATCTATATACACTACATATATAAATACTATATATATATAGAGAGAGAGAGAGAGAGTAATTAGTCCTTTTTTAAAAAGTGTAAGCAATCTACATTTTCAATGCTCTGTAGTCACATAATCTGGGTAGTCACATAATGTTCGGTAGTCACATAATCTGGGGAACCGGGTTCGTGTCTCTGCTCCTCCACATGCAGCTGCTGGGTGACCCTGGGCCAGTCACACTTCTCTGACGTCTCTCAGCCCCACTCACCTCACAGAGTGTTTGTTGTGGGGGAGGAAGGGAAAGGAGAATGAGAGCCGCTTTGAGACTCCTGAAGGGGAGTGAAAGGCGGGATATCAAATCCAAACTCTTCTTCTTCTTGTTTTCCCCACTGTAATCAATGGCTGAAGCCACGGTGCCCTCTGAGCGCAGATCTCACTCCTGCTTCTATCGGGTCGAGAAAGGTGGATCAATCAGCTGGAGGAAACCACAATTAGGGTTTTAACTTTAGAAATCCTACAAGGAGGGCCTGGAGGTGGCAGTCCTCTCCTGCTTGTGGCTACCAGCACTTGGTCTTCAGAGAACTACTTTACACAACTAACCCATTCCCTCGGTTCTGCACCACTTCCTTACTGGTTACGTAGGTGGAATTCTTTTTCCGAAACGCACATTGAAGACTTATGAAATACTCCGCGGGAATGAAAGAGCTTGCAACAAAGGAATGGGCTCTCTAATTCGTGAAAAATTAACGAAGCAAGACGACGCCTCAAATTTCATCCCTACTAGGTAATTCTAGACCCTGGATTTAATGACCTGCCCCTCCTATATGTATTACTTTAATTTTGGCAAGGGCCGTACCTCAGTGTCAGAGCATCTACTATGCGTGCACAAGATCTCAAATTCATTCCTGGACATATCTAGGTAAGGTTTGGAGAGATTCTTGCCTGAAACTCTGGAGATCCACTGTAAGTCAGTGTAGGCAGCAATGAGCAAGATCAGGGCTTCCCAAACTTGGGTCTCCAGCTGTTTTTGGACCACAACTTCCCATCACCCTTAGCTTGAAGGAGCAGTGGTCAGGGATGATGGGAACTGTAGTCCAAAGAAACCCAAGTTTGGGAAACACTGAGCTCGATGAACCAAAGGCCTGACTTCGCAGAAGGCAGCTTCCTATGTTCCCAACTGCAAAAGAGACATTTATCTTCTCCCTCCTGCCTGAGTTCACATGTCACAACCTGACACGTTAAGAGGAAAAAGCAGACAAAACAGTGCACCAAACTCAGTGCTGGATTTACTTATAAGCTAAACAAGGTATAGCTTAGGGCCCCACTCTCTTGGGGGCCCCCAAAATAATTAAAGGAAAAAACAACTGGATGCATATTTCCAAAATATAAGATAAAAAACAAATAAAATAAAACCTACACACAGCAACAGTGTTTTGTGTTCTGTAGACTCCTATGATGTAAGTAATGGCTCCTGCCTGCTAGCCTGCTCCCTAAAATATCACTGGTTTGCTCATTTCTATATATAGGGTGCAAACATTCTGCATGTGCAAATGGCTTTAGATACCTATTAGGTCCATAAATTACCATATAGCATATATTCAACACAAAAAATAGTGACGATTTGTTATTGACAAAGGACAGCTGGACATATAAAGTAAGGTTACCAGATGTCCCCGTTTCCGAGGGACAGTCCCTGGATTTACCAATCAGTCCCCATACAAAATCTTATCATTCCTACTGAAGTTGAAAAGTGTCCCCGGAGTCATTGAAAAAAAATCAGGTAACCTTAATATAAAGGGCCCCAATAGCTTCAGTAGCTATGGGCCTCATCAAACCTAAATCCGGCCCTGACCAAATGTGATGAAAAATGACGACTCTGCCTGGCAGCAGCTGTCCAGGGTTTGGAGGAGGGATCTCTCTGAGCCCTAGGGATGCCACTGGGGATTGCACCCAGACCTTTCTGCATGCATGGCATGTGATCTACTGCTGAGCCACAGCCCACATTCCAGCAAAACTCTTGGTGCTCAGCTCATGTCTCATCAGAGCTGGATGGACTCAAGAAAACAAGTAGATGAAGCAAATTGTAGAGTTGAAAGGGAGCCCCGTGGGTCATCTAGTGCAGTGTTTCCCAACCTTGGGCCTCCAGCTGTTTTTGGACTACAACTCCCATCATCCCTAGCTAGCAAGACCAGTGGTCAGGGATGATGGGAATTGTAGTTCAAAACAGCTGGAGGCCCAAGGTTGGGAAACACTGATCTAGTGCAATGCAGGAATCTCAATTAAAGCACCCATGACAGATGGCCATCCAATCTCTGCTTAAAAACTTCCAAGGAAGGAGGGACTCTGTTTCACTGCTGAACAACTCTTACCATCAGAAAGTTCTTCCTGATGTTTAGTTGGAATCTCCTTTCTTGTATCTTGAATCCATTGGTTTGGGTCCTACTCTCCAGAGCTGGAGAAAACAGGCTTGCTACATCCTCCATGTGACAGCCCTTGAGATATTTAAAGATGGCTATCATAGCTCCTCTCAGTCTCTTCTGTACCTGGCTAAACATCCCCAGCTTCCTCAACTGTTCCTCATAAGGTTTGGTTTCCAGAACCTTTATTTTAATGCATTTTATGTTGCATTTTAATCTTGTTTTTAAGTTGTATTTTAATCAGTTGTTTTATACCTAGTGTTAGCTGCCCTGAGCCTGGTCTTGGCTGGGGAGGGCGGGGTATAAACAAAATTTATTATTATTATTTATTATTATATATTATTATTAGTAGTAGTAGTAGTAGTAATAGTAGTAGTATTAGCTTGGTTGCCCTCTTCTGCAAATGTTCCAGCTTGTCAACATCCTTCTTAAATTGTGGCACCCAGAATGGGACACACCACTCCAGGTGTGGTCTGACCAAGGAAGAATAGAGTGGTACTATCACTGCCCTTGATCTGAACACTGTGCTTCTGTTGATGCAGCCCAGTACAGCATTAGCTTCTTTCTTTCTTTCTTTCTTTCTTTCTTTCTTTCTCTCTCTCTCTCTCTCTCTCTCTCTCTCTCTCTTTCTCTCTTTCTCTCTTTCTCTCTTTCTCTCTTTCTTTCGCAGCTGCATCACTGTTAAGCTTGTGGTCTACTAAGACCCCTAGATCCTTTTCACATGTACTACAGTGGTACCTCAGGTTAAGTACTTAATTCGTTCTGGAGGTCCTTACTTAACATGAAGCTGTTCTTAACCTGAAGCACCACTTTAGCTAATGGGGCCTCCTGCTGCCGCTGCACCGCCGAAGCACGATTTCTGTTCTCATCCTGAAGCAAAGTTCTTAAGCTGAGGTACTATTCCTGGGTTAACGGAGTCTGTAACCTGAAGCGTATGTAACTTGAAGCATGTGTAACCTGAGGTACCACTGTACTGGCAAGTCAGGTTTCGCCACCTTGGATCTCTATGGGATGTAATTCTGAGAAAACACACATAGGGACTGGGTTGCCGTTCCGGCTGAGTGATGGATCAGGACTCAGAGCTGCCCAACCCAAGGCCTTTGTCCTAATCCCCTTTAAAATAAAACAAATTTCTATAAACATTTGTCAGTCCTCCTTTCCCATGCATAACATAAACTTGGGGCTCTTTTAAGATATTTTTTTTTAAGTTTTCAGAAAATAAGGGCTGTTGGGTTACCCAAGCTTTTTCAAGGCTGCTTCTATTTTTGTCTTTTTAACAGCCACAGAGATTTGATCACCTCTTTGAAGTTCTGTGGACCAAAGATTGAAAACTGAACGGATTAAATTTTAACAAGATGTAAGCACAAACAGACCTTCCCGGCCTGCATTTCAGCCAAAAACTACAAGCCTGGAAGCCAGAAAGATGTTCACTGGACAGAGGCAAATGTATAGGTATGTGCAGAATTTGGCCCCTCTGCAGCCAAAGTTTCCCCAAAAGTTATTAATCTACATCATTAACTGAGAGGATCCCTATGAAACATGATGACAAAGAATGAATTGCCATGGCTGAATTCTAATATTTCATTTCGCTGCATTCTTTGCATTCTTCATTTCTCCTGCTCTCCATTTAAAATCAATGGAGGATGGTCTCTTCGGGTAGGAATCACCAACCCAGCACCTGAGAAGGTTTTCACTGGCCTCTGAACAGGAGTGCAAGAGCCTGAGCTTTCATAGTTTTTTGAAGCAAGTCTTTGATTCCTGCACTGCAGGGCATTTGGCAAGATGACCCAGGTCCAAGTCTGACACTCTAACCCAGGCATAGGCAAACTCGGCCCTCCAGATGTTTTGGAACTACAAGTCCCATGATCCCGAGCTAGCAGGACCAGTGCTCAGGGATGATGGGAATTGTAGTCCCCAAATCTCTGGAGGGCCGAGTTTGCCTATGCCTACTCTAACCACTGCACCACCGCTGCCTCTCTATAATAGGAAGCAGGGGCATAGCATTGGGGTGCCAGAGGGCCCTTGGCCCAGGCACAGATTTTTGAGGTGGCAGGAAGCAGGCATCCCCCACAGGCACTCCCAGTGCAGCGTGGCCCTGCTTGGCTCCAACATGCAGTGGAACTGTTTTGGTGGTGTTGACAGTGAGGGCTGAGGCGCCATGGCAGGCTCCTTCACCCTCTGGGTGCATGCACACCCCTTTGCCACGCATGTGCCTGCCCCGGGCAGCATGCACTCAAGCAACACCGCCGATAGGAAGGGACCTCTGTGGTTCTTTCCCCTTCTCCAGCCACAGCTGCACCAAGAAATAATAAACACCTCCTTCGCATTCTTCAAATATTTTGCTTATGAAGGCTGGGAAGGATGTACTTTTTGGTTTTTTTGAAAAATGCAATAAAAACGTCTCTCATGAGGAACCTCTGCGCTTCAGAGGGGGTGTGGGGGTGTGGAGGGTTGGGACCTGACTAACACCCAACAAGGTCCTCGCCAACTAAAGACACCATCCGTGCTCAGCCAGTGACCGATGCACCAGTATGCCAGCCGTAAAGCCTGCCAGTCAAATGTTACATGCTTGGGTGGAGAGATTGGCTCCCGAAACTTTCCAGCAATCTGGGATTTGTGTGCGTTGCTGTGGGTTTCTTCCCCCCCCCCCCCCGCTTTCAGATGAAAGCTTCACCAGCAGCAACCATCTTTCAAATCCAAACACGCTGCAATCGGAGCTCTCATCTGGAAGCTGATCCTGGAATCCGTGCCAAGTCGCAGAGGGAGGGGAAGCAGAACGTTTGCACATTTTCCCACGCTACGGATACAGAAGAACTGCCAGGCATCGGCGGCCTCTTAGAAATCCCCTGCCAGGCAGGGCAAAGTGTGCCCTGCCGTGGTGGGAAGGGACTCACTTTCAGCATGTTGGAAGGATGATGCTGAAAACACCACAAGCCCCCTTATGCCAGGGGCAGATGGTTCTGCATAGACGGAGGCACTCCGGCCCATCTCCAGGTCAGAGGAGGCTGTTGGCATCGTGCCCCCTTCTACATCTCTCTCCTCCCCAGCCATGGAGCACGGAAGATGGAATTACAGGCTCTGCATGCCAACGACCCCGAGTTTGAATCTAGGGAGAGTTGCTGCAACAGCTCACAACCATAACACAAAACCGTAACACTAGTTGGAGCAGGCCAGGGATGCCAGAGTTTACCATCAGAAAGGGAAATGGGAGAAGAAATTGCCACAATTTGTACATTCATCCAAGGTCAGGAACAGAAACTGTGCAAGCAAAGATGAGCAGAGTTCACTATGGTTAAGTAAAGGTAAAGGGACCCCTGACCATTAGGTCCAGTCATGACCGACTCTGGGGTTGTGGCATTCATCTCGCTTTATTGGCCGAGGGAGCCGGCATACAGCTTCCGGGTCATGTGGCCAGCATGACTAAGCCGCTTCTGGCGAACCAGAGCAGCGCACGGAAACACCATTTACCTTCCCGCCGGAGCTGTACCTATTTATCTACTTGCAATTTTTTTTTTTTTTTGTTTTAGTTTGAGGTTTGGCATAATTTTGGCCACAACTTTATTGATTACAGGCTGTGATTGTTTTGCTTAGGCATTAGTTTAGACTATCTGTTTTTTTGTTTTTTTTATAATGATATTTATTAAATTTTTGTTTAAACCATAAAAGACATAGATAATAACATAGTATTTTCCAATATCCACATTTCATTCTCATCTTTGGACTTCCTCACATCTCTTGTTCCTGCATTCTAAACTCATAAATCTTGCTAGCAAATTATTAACTTGTTTCGATTCATATAATGTAATTTTCCAATATTAAATCTCAAATTTTAGAATTTAAATCACTCTTTTGAAAACTTAATTATAACATACTATTTATCCAAAATTTGTCTTTTCTTTCAATCGCGTTTAGATTTTTATTCCTTATAACTAGTTTGTTGGAGCCATGTTATTACTAATCTTACATCCTTCTTAACACTCGTACAATTTACAATATTTTTGTAGATAGTCCTTAAATTTCTTCCAGTCCTCCTCCACCAGTTCTTCTCCCAGGTCTCGGAGCAGCGCACGGAAACACCGTTTACCTTCCCGCCGGAGTGGTACCTATTTATCTACTTGCAATTTGATGTGCTTTCAAACTGCTAGGTTGGCAGGAGCAGGGACCGAGCAACGGGAGCTCACCCCGTCGTGGGGATTCGAACCACCGACCTTCTGATCGGCAAGTCCTAGGCTCTGTGGTTTAACCCACAGCACCACCCGCGTCCCTTCACTATGGTTACTTTTTTATTTTTTAAAAAAACAACCCTTTGCAAACATTGTGTAATTAATTCTGCTGTTTTCTGCATTGTTCTGGCATTTTCCTTTCATGGAAATGCACTGACATTAACTGCATATTAGTTTCAGCCATAGCAAATAACAAGAGGAAGAACATAGGTATCTGTGGAAGCTGAACTGCAGAGGAACGGAAGCAGTGCAGATTGTGGTGAGCACAGACCAAAGACCAAAGGCGGTGGAACTTCTTAGCTCCTCAGTGTTTTGCAGCAAATGTTCCAGGGTGGCAAATGCTCTGGCAAGAAAGTGGGTGAGGCCTAAACACCTCCTCTCTCTCATACACACATGCAGGCAGACAAACATATGCACAAGTGCTCACGCATATGCATACACACAAACGCAAGACAGACTCACAGCCCTGCTCATCTCCTGATCAATGCAGCAAAGAAGCTGGAGGTATTTTCCATACCCCACCCATGAAATATTTCATCAACATTTCATCTCCCCCTTTTTTTGATAATTTTCAAATGCAATTTATTTTCTCATTAAATGATGGGAAAGAGTAACAACAACAAAAAAAGATATTTCCTGCACAGAACTGGAAGATGCTGCTCTCAAGATATTGCTCTCCATCACAGAGCTTGTCGAGATTGTGAAAGAAGACAGGTGGCAGGAATAATTCAGGCTTCAATAGATTGTGGCTGGGTCAGGATTCATTGATCAAAAACGATGCCCCCACCCCATCAATGGTTTCAGTTGCTACCCTCCCCACATTTCCCCCTCATCCTCTGCTTTGGGGGTTTCACTTATCTGTCAAAAGCTTGTTTTAGCAGAGAAATCACAGCCCCCGCCTCCCCTCTGAGTCACAGCTGAACAAGAGGACAAGAGACAACAGACTTTCCTTCCTCTTGGTTCCTCAGCCATACTTCCGGGCTCATTTTATAAAGGAACAGGATTGCATAAAAATATATAAAAATGTAACAACGATAATAAAGGAGAAAGATAAACACCGTAAGAGGATAAAACACTGATTCAACGATCTGCGCAAGAAATAAAGGCTCAGATATTGACAAAAAGCACCCATACAGGGAGGGATAGAACCATTTATGCCTGAAGGAAAGGTAGAATATACATTATGTAGTATTAGTAAAATAATGATAATAATAATAATAATAATAATAATAATATGAACCACCCAGAACAGAATGAGCCAACTGCCTACTTTGAACATGCCCCCCTCTCTTGCCTGTTTGTCAGATGCACAGCTTATCTTTGCTGAAATATGTTACTGGCTATAGTGACTCAAGGTCAACGTGAGCAGCCAGGTAAACACTCGCGCCAGCCAGCTTTAGTAAATCATCATCTGTCCCCGTACTCTGACTTCATACTGCCAACAGAGATGCATTCCAGAAACAGCTACACTTCACTCCCTTCCTTCAAAGGGCCTGTTGTCGCAATCACCATTAAGAGGATGAGAAACAAGTTCCTTTCTGGGATTAAAACCAGAGGCATTCTTCTTTCTCCAACGGTGGCCTGTCCTGTTTTGCCACCTGAGGCGAGACAAGAATGGGCCATCCCCTGTGAGAGGGGGGGGGCATTCTGCAAGGCCTTGCTGCTCATCTTCTCTGCCCCAGGGGTGAAAATGCTGCATAACGGGACACACCCAGAGAAAGGGGGGGGGGGTGTTCCATCAGCGGCTGAAGTGACAGGGCGAGAGGGGTGCTACCTCTCTTGTGCTTCCGCTACCTGAGATGGCTGCTTCCCTCTGCCTCATGGGTGGGACAGCTCTCTCTCTCTCTCATCCTTCCAGACACCATGGGCTGGAGACAGCCTCAGATGATGGGTGGGGGAATGCGATCAGGGGCTCGCTCTCTCCCATTCCTCCCTTTGAAATGATGGTCCTTTATCTTCACACTGGACTGGACATATAGATGCTGCTTTCAAACAGAGGGCTACCCTCTGCAAAAGTAGGGCAGATAGCAATTGTAGACAAGCCTCTCCAGGGATGGACAGTTCCCAACACACACACACACACACACTGAGGGAATGGTATGTGCCTGATGATACCGACCTCTCACACCAGCCCAACGACCTTCCATTTCCTCACAGAAGTTGGACTTCAGACATCAGGAACATACAAAAAGAGCTTGCTGGATCAGGCCAATGGCCCATCTAGTCTATGGTAACCAGATTTTTTTCAATGAATCCGGGGACACTTTTTTTTTTTTGAAACTGAGTAGCAACAGGGAGTCAGGAGTGGGGATGGTGAGGCAAAAAATCCTGGGCCCAAGCACACATGCATATTGTATAAAGGTGCAAAGCCCTTCTTTTGCACCCTGTGAAACATAAATGCACAGAATTTTTAAAAAACTGGGCAATGGCCACCCGCCCGCAACTCCTGAGCTTCCCCCAATCAGTCAAAATAAAGGGGGCAGGAGATCTGTACTGCCGGACATCCCCGGTTCCCCTTCAGCAGTGGCAGCGGCAGTCTGCAGCCCGGAGCCAGCCTGGTAACGCAGTTGGCTCTGGCTGGCTTCAGGAGCTGCTTGCTGCTTGCTGCCATGGCGCCTGTCAGTTTGCCTCCCGGAAGTCCCCATATGATGTGTCTTCTGCTCAACACATCATACGGGGACTTCCGGTGATGAATAATGGTGGGCGCCACGGCAGCAAGCAGCTCCTGAAGCCAGCCAGAGCCAACTGCACTACCAGGCTGGCTCCGGGCTGCTGAGGCTGCCGCTGCCACGTTTCCTGGGGACAGAGTTGCAAATCTGGGGACATTCCGGGGACGCAATATGTCAGATTTGCAAATCCGGGGGCTGTCCCAGGGGATGTCTGGTAACCCTAATCTGGTCCTTTTTTCACAGTGGCCACCCCAGATGCCCCAAGTCCACAAGCAGGACCCAAGCACAAGGACACCCTCCTTTCCTGAAGTTTCCAGTAACTCCATTCAGAAAAGCATTACTGCCTCCGACTGTGGAGACAGAGCACTGCCATCATGGCAAGTAGCCATTGAAAGAATTGTTACTTATAGAACATGCCAGATGTTTTCCCCTCCCCGGAGCAGTTGGAATGCTTGTGAATACTGGGTGCCACCACGCCAGCTCAGCCAATCACTGTCAAGAGGCTACATCACCCACAATTGCAATACATGAAAGACTTTGAGTGCCGAGGGCAGCTTTGGGTGAAACCAATGTCCTCCCTTGAGAGAAGGCATCAGATTCCCTCTGCTGAAAGAAGCAACATTGCCTTCTCATTTCTTGGTCCCTAAACTGGCAACCAGGGAAGGCATTTGAAGGCCAAGCCCCCCCCCCCCCCGTTAAATATGCAAACCAGCAGCTACAGAAAGCAGTTTGTGTGTGCATGTTGATCTATTATCATTTCATTAGGCTAAAGGTCACCATCTTTTTTTACTTTCCATTTGGAAACCCATAAAAGCTGTAAAAGACACTGTCAAGTAACCCCCCCACCCCAAAAAAACCCCTCCTTTACATCTGCAAGCAATTTGCCAGGATGCAGAGCTTGATGTTTACAGAAGACTGAGATTCTGTTGCTGAGCGATTTGCAGAAAGAAAAAGAAAAAAAGTAGATATAAAAAAAAGTGGGATGAAGAGATGGAAATGCAACACTTTACGACCTAATTGAAAACTTCAGAGGCAATGATTAAGGCAGTTTCTCCGTTCTGTTGAAGTTGTTACTTTATATGACAGCCAAGTACATTTGGGAGAGAGAGAGAGAGAGAGAGAGAGAGAGAGAGAGAGAGAGAGAAGCACGCGTCAGAGAACAGATCCAAACAAGAGAGGCCCTGGATTCCAAACAAAGGAAGTCAGAATATTGGTCCAGCTAGCTCAAGACTGTCATCACTGACCAGGATACCAGAAAAGGGACATTCCTGGAGATTTACTCAGAGAGGAGATGATCACAGGTTACACTGCTGACCTGTATCTCCAATGGTGCACAGCGCTGCCAGTTACCCAAAGCAGTGCAAAGGAGCAGGGAGTTTGCCACAGAGCTGGTGCCAATCTGCCATTCCTGCCAGTGTGCCTACGCCACACAAAGTTCCCAGCCTTCTTGCTCCACTCTTTCTCCTTCTTGGTAACCAGCAGAGATGCACAGCATTGGGAAGGCAGGCCAGCCACGCAGCCTCACCCTGCGGGCTGCTACTGTTAACACAAGGTTAGCAGGGCTAAGAAGACTCGTTGTGGTCTAGTAACTTGTGCCATCTCCCTAAGGAGGCCACTGTTTATCAGAGCACGCCCTTTGTCTTTGACCCAGCGTGCTTGCTGGTAAATTCACACGCGGGAATGAAAATTGCAGCAAGGCAGGGACTTCCGTTGGAGAACAATTACACGGTGTTATAAAAAGTTACGACCGTTTCCATATGAATGTAACATCGGCTGTATATATGTGATCTGCTCCCTGTAAAGTAAGCAGAAGCTGTTGTACAGTTAGATCAAATGGCCCAGGTGGGTCTGCAGGTCTGATCCTTCCCTGGATCCCCGGAGAGCCACTGCGAGTTAGTGTAGACAATATGAAGCAAGATGGACAATACAAGGCAGTTTCCTATGCCCCCCCCCATGGCTGCTACTTGTAGTAGGAAAATTAAGCATCCAAGGACTTTAACGCATTTTAAGGTACACAATATAAGGTAATGCTGGATGGGCAAGAACTGAGCAGCAGCAGCAGAAAATTAAGAACAGAAAGGAAAGAGAGAAAGAAAATGACTCGGAGGCTACGGACAGGTCTATCCAGCTCCCAAGCAGTGCTGTTATTGAAAAGGTATGACAAGGTTAATTGCTGGAAAACAGCTTGAGGTATCTTTGCATTGCACCAAGGAAGCAAAACACACACACACAACTGGAGGTAATTAACAAGGCAATGAGCACATCTTTCAGAGGAACCAGAGAGGCTAGGAAGTACTTTGCAAAGGAGGCTGAGAAGGGAATGGGGCAGGGATTTTATTTTGTGGTGGTGAGGTCATAAGTAGAGATCCTTGAGGATTTGTTTTGTTTTGCAGTGAACATAATCTACTCAAATAATCCCACACCGGGGCTCAGATCAGAAAATAGATCTGTGGACCAGATCAGTTGCTGGGGAGAAACTGCTTGTGAATTTCCCACCAGCAACTGGCTGGCCACTGTGAGAATGAGATGCTGAACTAGGTGGACTAAGGGATGCAGGAGGAATCCATTTTAAACAAATTTAGACACAGGATCCGGCAGTTCCGACCTAACTGAGCTTTGCCCCCATTAGACCACCTATTGCACAGAGTGACTCCTTAGGTCTGAGCTACCTGTGCACTGTCACTTTTTTTAAAAAAAGCCCAACTAATTATATGCATGCAAGAAGATCAAAACTCTCCATTCTTAAGGAAATCAGCCCTGAGTGCTCACTGGAAGGACAGATCCTGAAGCTGAGGCTCCAATACTTTGACCAACTCATGAGAAGAGAAGACTCCCTGGAAAAGACCCTGATGCTGGGAAAGATGGAGGGCACAAGGAGAAGGGGATGACAGAGGACGAGATGGTTGGACAGTGTTCTCGAAGCTACCAGCGTGAGTTTGACCAAACTGCGGGAGGCAGTGGAAGACAGGAGTGCCTGGCGTGCTCTGGTCCATGGGGTCATGAAGGGTCAGACAC
Organism: Podarcis cretensis; assembly: GCF_951804945.1. Taxonomy (NCBI): domain Eukaryota; kingdom Metazoa; phylum Chordata; class Lepidosauria; order Squamata; family Lacertidae; genus Podarcis; species Podarcis cretensis. Next base: position 68,719,134 of record NC_137177.1, read on the forward strand.
GACTAAATGACTAAACAACAACAATTATATGCAACCTAATTATGCATAACGTAAAAGAGTCAACATCCAGTACTACATTTCTGCAGCCTAATTTTGTACGTATGGACACATAAATATTTTTGTACAGTCATATGCACAGTTGTATCTGTTTATGTGCTGGTTACTTTACACACACACACACACACACACAGTACCTTTCTGTGTAAAGTCTAGGTTTTTTTTACTGTAAAATAATGCTAAAAGTGGGGGACAGGGGGGTCATCTTATACATGGGGCCACCTCCCTCCATTTTCTTAAATTGGAGTCCCCCAAAATAGGGGGCGTCTTCTACACGGGGGCGTGTTATACACAGAAAAATACGGTATATAATTTCTTTGTTGCTGTGCCATAAAGATACATCACACCGGTTTACAACCATATAAAAACCATGAAACCAAACAACAAAATCATAAAAAGTTAAAAGCAAGTTAAAACTAAGTAGAAATTAAAACACACACACATCAGTAAACCGGTATTATTTTAAGCATCGTACTGCAATGATTGTTTGTATTTTTAGAAACAACTCAGAAACAACTCTCTTTTTCAGAAGAGAGAAAAAATTCAGGCGGTGGGGGGAGGGGGAGAATCCCATGCATATAATCTCAACATTGAGAACCCATTCCTTTAGTCTGAGCCAACACACAAACATGAATGCACACATGCTTGCTCTGATAGCCAGCCCTCTGCCACTCTCCCCAAATTTACCCTGTAGAACTTCACCTCCCCAATCCACATTCCCAAACCTATTTCTGAATCCACTTCTCTCCTCTATTCCACAGCCCCACTGTGCACCTGTTTTCACCTTCACCCCCACTGTCCATGCATCCTCCCATACTCCCCCCCTAATCCCCTCTTGCACACAAACAACTCTTATGATAGCCTTCTGTAACTTCCTCTTCTTGCATACTGCAACTACTAAGAATCCTTTCCACCTTCTGCACAATTATGAAGCCACCATCCTCTTGAATCTACAAATCTTCCAATGGGGGCTGTGCGATGACAGCCTTACATTTTTATGTGTATAGGAAGATATCTCTAGCTCGCTGCCCACATCAGTAAGTGGGAGCAATTATACCCCCACTCCGCTTCAATTATGGAGGAATATGGAGAATTTCCTTTGTTCTGCATTTTTAAGGGAGATGACCTAATTTACATCTCCCAGATAAATACACAGAACAGAATTATCTCTTGGATTTTGCTGTACCGCAAGTTCCGCAGTACAGTTTTAAGCTAAGAAAGGCACACTGTGGGGGGAAATGCACTCAGAAATATATACATTGACTGGTTCAAGATCTGGACAAGCCTTGACATCAGTCATATAGCAGATATTAGTCATGGCAGCTCAATACAACCCTCATATCCAGGAACAGTCTACCCCTGAATATCATCAGCCAGGTGGCAACCAAAAAAAGAGAAGCTGACTTCTTGCCTCCTCTGAGTTCTGGTTGGCCACTGGTTAGATGGACCTTTGGCCTGATCCAGTAGGGTTCCTCCTATATTCTGAGGAACCTGTACCACTGCCTTACTACCAAGTCAGACCATTGGTCCATTTAGATAATTATTGTCTGCACTGACAGGCAGTACAGTGGTACCTCGGGTTAAGAACTTAATTTGTTCTGGAGGTGTGTTCTTAACCTGAATCTGTTCTTAACCTGAGGTACCACTTTAGCTAATGGGGCCTCCTGCTGCTGCCGCCGTGCGATTTCTGTTCTCATCCTGAAGCAAAGTTCTTAACCTGAGGTACTATTTCTGGGTTAGCGGAGTCTGTAACCTGAAGCGTCCGTAACCTGAAGTGTCTGTAACCCGAGGTACCACTATAGCTCTCCATGGTTTCAGGTAGGATCTCCTGGAGATTTGGGGAACTGAACCTGGGGCCTTCTTCATGTAAACCAGATGTTCTACCACTGAGATGTGACTCTTCTTAAGTTTCCAAGCAGTGAAACACTGGCAGCATTCACCCGTAGCTTTTAAACAGATGACAGATTTGCAGCAGAAAGAAAAAGACACTACAAATGGCCCACTTATCCAAAGAGGTCAGCACAAGATAACTGACCTGCTATAACCAGAGGCAAAGCTATATCTACCAAGCTATTCATCCAAAGCTGAGCGTTGCTCAGCCAGCTTAGACTCTTTTGGCACACCAAGCATCAGGCAGCCCCCTTCTCCCCAATTTCTCGGTCTGCCCACCTCTAACTAATCAATCCCAGGGGGTTGAGGAGGAAAATGACAATGCAAACCATGCCCCATGTTTGTAACTAATCGAAAGTTAAAAGAAGGAGGGCTGTAATTTGACCTGTTGTTACAACAGGTGTATCACCCCTTCTTCGAAAGCAAACAGCCAGTGGAATGGTACGCAGTGGAAGCTGCATGCATGTCTATTCACAAAGACGCCCCACCTTTTGTAAATAGACTGAATCAAAGAGGCTGCAAGCTAAAGTCTTGGAAAGTCTTCTGTAAAGGATTAAACCTCCATCGGTTAAAATCATTAAACCCCCCCTTGGAAGCAGGAGAAGAGGGGGGAAATTTTGGATTGTGTAAGCCTGCAGGAGAGAGAGCGAAGAAAGATAAATTACCACTGGAAACGGGCTGCTAGTAAGACTGACGTTTTGGGAAAGTTCATTGACTGTGAATAAAACGTATGTGGACAGATAGCAAATAAGAGAAATATATTGTTTCCATTGTCTCCTTCTGCATTTAAAAAGGAGTAAAAGTAACCAAAAATTGAAACTAATTTTGTTGCTTGAACTGTGTTTAAAAGGATTGATACAAATAGAAATTGTTTCCCTCTAGAGGGAGCCTTTGAAACTGTTACAGAAGTGGAGCTGGGGGGATTACCAGCTGCAGAGATAAAAAACTGTGAGAACCAGGGATTGACCTTGGATTGGTAAGAATGTTGACAGAAGAAGCCTTAGTGATTGCATTATGCAAGATAAGTGCTTCATTGGAACAGCTTCAGAAGAAGATGGATGTGATGACTATCAAAATTGACAATTTGGGACAAAAAGTGACTGATTTGGGACAAAAAGTGAACATCTATACAGAAACTATTCAGGAATTGTTTCAGGACTTTTGGACTATAGTGCTAACTACGGAGATTTGGCTGACCTGTCGAGAAGGAATAAAAACATTGCTAGGTTGGAGCCTCCCCGAGATCTACTCCTCAGCATCAAAGGAAGGAAGTTAAGAACAAGATCAACAGAAGACAAAGTAAAGTGCATGTATAAATATGAAGAAGATTTGCAGAAGGGACTTGGAAAAGAGTTAAGAGCCTCGGACAGAAGATCACCAGGTTGATGGACCATATGGAATAGACGGAAAGGACTGGCAGAATCCGAGACCAGGGAGAAGAGACGGTGGAAGAAGATTGGAAAAAGTTTAAAGTTTATTTATAGAAATATTGTAAAATTAATGAGTGTTAGAAAAATGTTGGAATGAAATTATATGGCTTTAGTAGAAATGTTATAAGGAGTTAAGTATAAATAAGTATTATGGTATTAATGGAAGATAAGGTTAAAATAAGTTAAGATAATCACATGACAGAAAATAGAGAAAGGGAAAGGAATTGCTGAAATAATTAATAGAAGTGGAATACAAAAAGGGAGGTGAGAGGAGGTCGATGAAACGAGGGAATGAAAGATAGGGCATTGAAACGGTATGATATATGTTTTTTAATTTTTTTATGTTTAGTTTAATGTGTTAATGTTGTGTTGTGCATTGTTTATATATTGTATTGTATTGTATTTCTTTTGTCTTTTTTCTTTTTTCTTTTCTTCTTCTTTTCTTCTTTTTTTTGTAAGGTTTAAAAGTAATAAATATTATTTAAAAATATTCACAAAGACGCCCCAAATATTGAGTACAGGAAAGCGTTTATGTCAAGAGGAGTGCAGTCCCAGTTTCAAAGAGTGATGTGCTCTTCTCTACTCAGAAGTAAGTCCACTGAGTTGTATGGATGTGGAAGTAAGTCCACTGAGTTGTATGGATGTGGATATAGCAGACTCCCAGGTAAGTGGGCATAGGAATCAGAGCATCTTAAGAGTTGGAAGGAGCCTGGCAAACAAGTGTCTTACACCCAGGGGTGTTTTTTCCAGCTGGAACTCATTTCTGGCACCTTTCAGGTGGCTGCCATTGCCATTATGTGAGAACAAGGGAGGCGTTCTTGGTGAGTTCTGGCACCTCTTTTTTAGTATTAGAAAAACAGCACCTGTCACAGCCATACACCATACATTTAAAGTACTTTTATACCACTTTCACAGCCACAGGGAATCCAGGGAACTGTAGTTTGTCAGAGCGTTGGCCTTCCAGAGATATAATTCTCTGACCCTTACCAAACTACAGTTCCCAGAATGCTTCATGACTGTTAGAGTGATGTAAGAGTACTTCAAATGTATGATGTGTCTGCAGAGAGTGTTGATGGGAGTGAAAAAGGAGGTTGGTCTACTCAGGGAGGGCATCTAAACAAAATTCTCTCCAAAATTTGGAGCTACTACTACTTGCCGATCAGAAGGTTGGTGGTTCGAATCCCCGGGATGGAGTAAGCTCCCGTTGCTCGGTCCCTGCTCCTGCCAACCTAGCAGTTCAAAAGGACGTCAAAGTGCAAGTAGATAAATAGGTACTGCTCCGGCGGGAAGGTAAACAGCGTTTCCGTGCCAGAAGCGGCTTAGTCATGCTGGCCACATGACCCGGAAGCTGCACACCGGCTCCCTCAGCCAATAAAGTGAGATGAGTGCCGCGACCCCAGAGTCGTCCGCGACTGGACCTAATGGTCCGTGGTCCCTTTACCTTTTACTGGGTGGGGGCTAAGGTGCAATCCTTCACACAACAGGGGTGGTGAACCAGTGCCTGCCTCATGTTGCTGGACTCTAAACTCCCACCATTCACCAGCTTGCATGGCCAATGGTCAGGGATGATGGGAGTTGGAGTCCAATAAAATCTGAAGGGCCGGTGTTTAGCCATATACACACTGAATGTGGGAGCAAGTCTCATTGAACTCAATAATGAATAAATACATAAGAAATAAATAAATGACTTCAAAACTTTTTTTTCTGGTTAAAAGTGACAAACGTAGTAAGTAATAATGATAATGATGTTAAGAATAATAATATAGATAAGAGAAAATTTAAATGGGAATGTTTGGATGAAGTGCTAGGTTTGTTTGTTTTTAACGCCTCCAAACAGCTTCACTGCCTAGGGCAGGGCTTCCCAAACTTGGGCCTCCAGCTGTTTTTTGGACTACAATTCCCATCATCCCTGACCACTGGTCCTGCTACCTAGGGATGATGGGACTTGTAGTCCAAAAAAAACCAGCTGGAGACTCAAGTTTGGGAAACCCTTGTCTGGGCAGTCAGCCAAATTCCATGGGGTCTTGGCTAATGCTATTCCTACTCATAGTAGACCTGCTGAAGTTAATGGACACAACTAACTTAGGTTTGTTAACTTCAGTAAGTGGGTGGGTTGGTTTAGGACCAGTGTTCCCAATCTCTTCCAGTTAATGGGTGTGTTTGTAGGGTTCCTTCCATACAAGGACAAAGTCCACTACCCAAAAGTTAAATTGTAACTTCAGCTGAGGATTCAGGCTGGAGATTGGGGAGGCGGGAGGGGGAATACTTTGATATAACAATATGCAGACCACACAGGGAAGAGATTAAAAAAAAACAACAACTTCCATAATTTAGAAAGGGTAGTTTGCTTTAGGGGTTGTTTTTAATTGGTGTATAATTGGAGTTTTTTATTTCTGTGCAGAATGAGAGCCAGGCAAAAGTTTCCAAAGAACTTTGAAAAGTTTATCCATTTCCCAGTCTTTGGATCTGTGGCTCAGTATTTACAGAATTATAACCACCTAGTCCTCATGATTTCACATTGCAAGTGATCTTACAGATGGATGTGCAAAAGCACTGAGCCTACATCACCACCCGTCTCTGCAAGCTCAAAAATTGGGGGCCTCTTAGTTGGACTAGATGACCCTTGGGATTCCTTCCAACTGTGCAAATCTATGATTCTATTGCGGGTGAGGAAAACAGAGCCAAAGCCTTTGCACCACTTGAGACCAGCAGGGTTTAGGCTGCCCGTTTCACTTTCTGCAATGCTGCATTTACTTCTTATCTATAAAGGTCCCTCTGTGTACATCTTTATAGGAGGACAAGTCCTTCCCCCAAGCAGCTTACAATTTAAAACTCAACAGGTGAGGAAAGAACAAAAATAGGGAAATTGAGGCAGGGGGAAAAAAGAGGGAAGGAGTCTGCCATTGTTTCAGCTACATGGGCTCAGACTGGGTGGCACATTTGAATGTGTAGACAATACTGTGATCAATGGACCAATGGCCTCACTTAGTATATGTCTAGGCAGCAATGTTACTTTCCTAAGTGGTTCAAAATAGCTGCACTTTGCTCTCAGTGTTGGGGCGGCGGAGATCAGGCGCTTGCAAGTTTTGCCAGGACAGCTAAGGGGACAGTGCTGGGTAACCTGGAGCAAGTCATTGGTTCTCAGTCTCTGTTTCTCCACCTGTAAAATGGGACTATTCACAAAGCTCTTGAGAGGACGAACAAACTCAGGGCTGCAAAACACTTCTTATATAGACCAATCGTTAAGGTTCTGTGCAACTCAAATGCTGGTCCAGGTTCCAGTCGTTGCTCCTCAGATCTCAGCAAGGAATTTCTCTCTCTCCTTCCTAAGTATTGTATCAGTGATTTCAGGACATAGATCAGGTATAGGGAAGCTGTAGCTCTCCAGATGACTCCATCGATCCCAGCCAGAAGGGATAATGGCCAGGGATGATGGGATAGATTCCAGCAACGCCTGGAGAAACATAGGTACCCACCCCTGCCTTAGACGAAAGAGAAAGTCACATGCTACTTTTAACTCTCCTGCCTTGAGTGACATCTGGGGGGAAGAAAGCATGTTGTCCATCGGCCACATGGCTTGTTATGATGGTGAATGGTACACATCCATTCATATAAGCACCCCACCACCACTCTCATTGAATTCTCATGTGGGCACACAGCAAAGGCCACAAATCTCTCGCACTTCTGCAGATAGAGAAGAATGGGAATCTGCCTACAACTGAGTCATTGGTCCATCTAGCCCAGTATTGTCAACACTGGCTGGCAACTGCGCTGTTGGGTTTGAGGCTGGGGACATTCCCAGCTCTTCCTGGAGATTGAACCTGGATGCAAATAATAATAATAATAATAATAATAATAATAATAATAATAATAATATATTATTATTATTTATACCCCACCCATCTGGCTGGGCATTCCCAGCCACTCTGGATGGCTTCCAACAAAATATTAAAATACAGTAATGCATCAAACATTAAAAGCTTCCCTAAACAGGGCTGCTTTCAGATGTCTTCTAAAAGTCAGATAGTTATTTCTTTCCTTGACATCTGGTGGGACGGTGTTCCACAGGGCGAGTGCCACTACTGAGAAGGCCCTCTGCCTGGTTCCTTGTAACTTGGCTTCTCGCAGTGAGGAAACCACCAGAAGGCTCTCAGTGCCAGACCTCAGTGTCCAGGCTGAATAATGGAGGTGGAGACACTCCTTCAGATATACTGGACTGAGATTCTTTGTCACTGAGCTACGTACATGGGATATTTGCCTTCTCAACTCTGGAGAGATATTGAGCTAGAGACTCTGCCTGTCATCCTTCAGGATCACACAGGGGTGGGGCTAGATCAGTGGTAGCCAACATGGTGCCCTCAAGATGTTGTTGGGCATCATGCTGCTTCTGGGGTAGTTTACCCACCTTTGGTCTCCACCATGCACTCAGCTCTCACCTGGGGCTCCTAGAAGCTGTCAGCAGGTGACAGCAGCCACACCCTGGGAACAGCTTTGACCAGCCAGCTAAACCAGGTGAGGGTAGCAAATGGGTCCCAAACTCTTGGTGAGTTAGGGACTTCTCCTGCATGCAAAGGCAGGCATTGAGCGGATGAGACCAATAGTGGGCCCAACAGCCAAGAAGGTGGTTTCTGTACATGCTGTAGAGGGAAGTGAGAGACAGATGGGACTCATCAAGCTGGGAAGGTAGCCCATCTAGGAGAAAGAAAGCTCTGATCCTAAATCTCTGCTGCATTGCAAAATATTTTTGGGAGAAGAAAAGGCTAAGGAGTAAACCATACACAAATCCGGAGTGGAGTCCCTAAGGCAGTTGGGTGGCTCCTTGTATGCCTCCTTCTGGCATCTCCTGAAGCCAAGCTGGTGCCAAATGTATTGCTCTGCTTTCCTTTGGACCACATCAGCAAGGCTTGTCATCTGGGCAGCCCAGGACCTCCATACATACTGCCCAGGTCACTTCAGTGCTGCTAAAACCAGTGGCGTAGCGTGGGTTGTCAGCACCCGGGGCAAGGCAAGTAATTTGCGCCCCCTAACCCTGGATTTGCACCCTCTAACCCTATCCCTAACCCTAACCCCCAGATGTTGCGCCCGGTGCGGCCGGCACCCCCTGCACCCCCCACGCTACGCCACTGGCTAAAACAGCAGTTTGACTTCACCCCCAGAAGTATACTCCGTTGTCTCTCAAGACAGGCGGATGCCTGCAGCAGCAGCAACAACTCCCATCATGCCCGAGCACTAGCTATGCTGGCAGGGGCTGATGGGAGTTGGAGTCCAACACCTGCAGGACATCACATATATGGCTACCTATATTAATGCCAGGAAATACTGTGTGGGTTCCAGGGAGGCTGCAGCTGATTTGGCTCAAGGGACCCCACCCTCTGACATCACCTACACATCCCCCCTGGCCTGTTCTTTTTGCTGCTTTCCTGCAATTTCCTCGTCGGCGTGAGCACAAGAAGAACACGCAAGCCACAGCACACACACAGCTACACACCCTCAGGTGCAGCACACCTTTCCTGACAGCTGTTCTCCAAACCCATGTGCCGAAGGCCCCCGACCCAAGACACCTGGCAATGAGGCAACCCGGAAGGGCGGTCCTAATTAAAACCCAAGGTGCCAATGGGCTCCTAGCAACCACAGATCACGTTAAGAATTATCTCATGCACCGAGGGCCCACCTGCCACTCCCAGCCTGTCAAACTCCCAGCCTTCGAACAAGGCACTATATCCAACAAGTCCGTCACTGTTTGGGGCTCGGGTGCCCTGTTAGTAGCGTTGCAACCACACCTCCCTGAAGGCTATCATTTCAGAGGCTCAGTGCTGGCTCCGATTCCCCTTCCCTGCACACGGAAGGGAAAAAAATGAACCATGCCCTAGAGAGAGAGCGCCGTTCTGGGTGGCTGCTCCTAGTTCTCGCGCCTCGGCAAGTTTAAAAGCGACTGACAAGGTGCTTTTTAAAAAAGAAGACGACGGAGACTTGCCTGCACAACAACAGCTTGCCCATGTGGCCTCTGGTGTTTCCCTGAGGCTGTTGTAACAAATGCACAAACTTACACAAATCCACTCGCAGGACAAGGAAAGCCAGCCCAGAATGCGGCAAAAGGGATCTCCCTTCAAACGCCCTCAGCAAAAGCCCCACAAAAGACTGAGGCCCGAGACGAGGTAGCTATTTTCAGACAGGTAACCGTGGAAGCAACATCTCTCCCCACATACCAGGTTTGCTCTCCTCGCTTTCCGACTTCATGGTGCGGAGTCTGGAGAGGGGAAGGGGAGACTCGGCCCTGGAGATCTGAAAGATTTCTTTCTTTCTTTCTTTCTTTCTTTCTTTCTTTCTTTCTTTCTTTCTTTCCCCTCCTGACTCCTCCCCACCAAAGCAGGAAGTGCCCTTTGCGCTACCTGAGCACCTTGGAACCTGACCCTGTTACAGGTTGCAGAGTTTGCCAGCATGAGCTCACTGAGAGGAAGGAGGCGTGCCCAGGGAAAGAACTTCACCTGCCTGGCTCAGCCTTCCAATCAGAGGTTTTAAGCTACACCAAACAAGAATTCTGGACTCAGCTCTTTCTTTTGAAGCTGCTCAGCCAGCCCCCCCCTTTTCTTCTCACGGGGGGGGGGGGGGAGGTGTGAAACGGCCCCATTATTAGAGTTATGGAGAAGAAAAGGGAGCAGAAAGAGACTGGGAAGGAAAAGCTTTGGTACAAGAATTTGCCGTCCTCCCATAATGCACTGCCCCGTCACGCTGGGGATGGGAGGGGAGAGAGAGGCTTGTAGCTCCGAGACAGAGCACATGTTTTGCACATCAAATCGTAGAATTGTAGCGTTGGAAGGGGTCCCCCAGGGGTCATCCAGCCCAACCCCCTGTGATGCAAGAATCACAGCTAAGTTATCCCTGACAGATGGTCACCCAACCTCTGTTTAATCATAGAATTACAAGGGTTCCCCAAGACTCCATGCCCAACTGCCTGCAATGCAGGAATCACAGCTAAGCACTCGTGTGCGGTCCCTGATTTTTGGGACCGCAACCAGGAACAGGCATTTCTCAGCTCAGGGGAGCTGCTGCTGCTGCCGCCAGTCAGGGAGGACAGCACTTGGACATGAGAGACCTGCTCATATAAAGAGACATTGCTGGACTCCAACTCTCCTTGTCCCAGTTAGAATGACCAATGGTCAGGGAGTGATGGGAATTGCAGTCCTACAACATCTGAACAGCCATTAAGTTAGCAGCCTTTGATCAACAGTGACTGGCAGTGGGTCTCCGAGGTTTTTAGACATATCTAGCTCCCAACTCTACCCAGAGATGCTAAGGACTGAACCTGGGACCCTTTCTGCATGCAAGGCACTATGGTCCGTCTTGTAAAGATTCTAGTTCTCATGGTTTCAAATAAAATTTGAAACCTGGTACTTTTTGCATGCAAAGCATGGATGTGCCAGCCCTCAGTCCCATTCCTTCTTCCTCTACCTCTGAGCAAATTTCTCCCAATAAACACATTTTTGCAAGGCAATCTTCCCTCCTCATATAAAGCATTTTTGTATGTCTTCATTACATTGACCTATTAGCTTCAGTTAGGGACGTGGGTGGCGCTGTGGGTTAAACCACAGAGCCTAGGACTTGCTGATCAGAAGGTCGGCGGTTCGAATCCCCGCGACGGGGTGAGCTCCCGTTGCTCGGTCCCTGCTCCTGCCAACCTAGCAGTTCGAAAGCACCTCAAAGTGCAAGTAGATAAATAGGAACCGCTCTGGCAGGAAGGTAAACGGCGTTTCCGTGCGCTGCTCTGGTTCACCAGAAGCGGCTTAGTCATGCTGGCCACATGACCTGGAAGCTGTCTGCGGACAAACGCCGGCTCCCTCGGCCCATAGAGCGAGATGAGCACTGCAACCCCAGAGCCGGTCACAACTGGACCTAATGGTCAGGGGTACCTTTACCTTTACTTTATTAGCTTCAGTGGGTCTCCTCTGAGCATGACTAGCAATGACTGCAACACTAGGCCTACTCAGAGTAGTCCCGATGAAATTAACAGGCAGGGCTAACTTAGTTTCATTAATTTTAATGGGTCTGCTCTGAGTAGGAATTAGTTGAATGCAAGCCTTTAGTTCCAGCATTTTCTCCTGTGAGTTCTCCCCCTCCCTCCTTTTTTATCCTCACAACAACCCTGTGAGGTAGGTTAGGCTGAGAGCGACAGACCGGCCAAGTGGCCAAATTTTAACCCTGGTCTCCCAGGTCCTAGTCTGACACTCTAACCACTATACCACACTGCCTGCACAGAGTATTCCAAGTGCAGTTATACCATAGAATTATACAAAACCATTATGATATGTCCTATCAGGTTGGGGGTTGGGCTAGATGACCCTCTGGGTCCCTTCCAGCTCTACAATTCCCACTGGTTGGCACTGGCAAGCCAAACACCGCCCAGTGGTTGCCAGCAGATGGCAAAAGAGGGTTTTAAAAAAATAATAATTAGATCTTTCTCAATGTTTCCATGAAGTCACAGCACTACATGGTTTTGGAATGGGACCCAACAGGTTTCTCTTTAATCCCCTGGACTGCTTTTGCTTCCAGTGGAGCAGCTGGGGGGTAGGAAACTTGATTCAGCATTTGGGGACAAGGCTACAAATGAAGAAACACCTGTCCTTTTTGCTAAAGCAGCTTCCCCCTCTTGGATGATGCCAAGGGACACTGGTTCCCCGGAAGAAGTGTGCAAGCTACATCAAACAGTGCTTTTGAGAAGTAATTAAGCTGGGGGCTGTCTTAAAGCACTTCTCAAAAGTGCTGTTTGAAGCGCCACCAACACATTGTGAGAGACTGCAGTCAAACATAACTAAGCCCAACTGCTATTGCTAGATAGACTCAGTTAGGTCATGCCCCCTCACCATGGAAAGAAGTCAAGGTTCCTCCTTTGTCCATATTCTTCTCCACAATGTAACCATTGAAGAAGGACATCTGAGGAGACTGTGTTTAGCCCAGATGGGCACACGACTTCTAACAGAGCCATCTTAGGGCTTCTGCACAATTAATTTAGAAACACAAACTTGTTCTGCAGCATGTAGCCAGTGAGGACAGACATTTCTAAGCTAGCTCTGAGCTTAGAGCACATGGCTAAAGCTATCTCGCTGTATTTTCTACCCAAGAGCATTTTGCCTGTATTATCCTTGCTGCTGCAGGGAACAATGCACGACTAAGACCTTGAATCTGTAAGTAAACCTACATGATTTTGAATATCTTCACTGTGCCCCTTCACTGTGCAGACAAACTGGAGTAGCCCCAGATTCTCCTGAACTGCACTTGTAAGTCACACTGAATTACTGAAGAAGAAAAAAGAGAAACGAGAGCATCCGAATTCTCACCTTAATGCTGGCAACTGGTTGTATGGGGAGGAAAGGGGAGTGTTGGGAAAGTTTGTTGGTTGTAATTTTGTTTCTCATACAGGGACTTGCAACTCGTGTGGGGGTTACGTTCCTGGAATGGAATATAAGGAAAAACACAGCCAGTCGGAGCACCCCCTTGCAATCATTCCTGTGCAAGCAATCTTACCTTCTGGAGTCATGTGCTGAGCAGACCTTGTCCCCAAGTAAGGCACAGTGCTTTTAAGCTCTCAGACTTGCTTACCAGGCTCTGGGAGGCTGTCATGAAATCTTGCGGGGCTGTCCTGTGAAAGCTTGCTAGACCCTGTCATAGCCCACTAAGCAAGAGGGAGAGCTTAAAAACCCTTTCCACACTGGGAAAACCCCACACAAAAACCTCTCCGCTTTCCATGCATTCAATCTGCGTGATTGCGTCTGGCCTTCGACTGCATAAAATTGAAATTGTGCAGGTTCAACACATAGCAGTTGTGTTGACTGTATTTTAAAACAAACTCTTTTCTTTTAAAAGGAAGAATGAGAAACTGCGAGAAAGCGAAACTGACAGATCCATCCATTCTGATACGAAAGTCCCACCACCCTCCAAGGAAACTGCAACAGGCTTGGGCTGAAGGAGCTGCGAGAGCGACTCAAGGCAGCGGATTCTGCTTTCGCTGGATTGATTGCGTTGGAGACATTTAAAAAGAGCATGAACTTGATGTCTCAAAGGGGCAGGCTTAATGAGCAGAACACTTTTCCCTCTAAGTCTCCCCTCCTTTAATAAATCCTGTTAGGAGGGACTGCGAGGAAGCAACAGCCTGTTATGTAAGCTATCACGAATCACTTTCCTTAATGCAGTAATGCTCAGGATTACAAGCCAAGACCCAAGCGGGCTTGTATCTTCGATTTGCCTGGTAACCTTTAGCAGGCCTGCCTTTTGTTTTTAAGATTTTTTTCAATGGGCCTATTTGGATTGCAAAACTGTAGGGCAATGGTCATCTCATGTGTGCCTGAGTGTGTGCAAGGAGGATGGCTGCGCACGGCTATGGTCTACTTCCACTGCCTCCAGATTCCTGTTGTTGCTGAGAACTGCAAGTGGTGAAAGTGCTGCTGTTGCACCCAGGTTCTGCTCATGGGCTTCCCATCGTGGCATCTAGATGATCATGGTGAGAACAGGATTCTGGACAGTATGGGCTCCCTTTGGCTTGATACAGCAAGACTATTTGTATTTTATTAAACTTGTTAGTTGCTTTTCCTTGCCCCAGGCATCTCAAAGCAACTTAAAGGTAAAGGTAAAGGGACCCCTGATCATTAGGTCCAGTTATGGCCGACTCTGGGGTTGCGGTGCTCATCTTGCTTTATTGGTTGAGGGAGCCAGCGTACAGCTTCCGGGTCATGTGGTCAGCATGACTAAGCCGCTTCTGGTGAACCAGAGCAGCGCACGGAAATGCCATTTACCTTCCCGCAGGAGTGGTATCTATTTATCTACTTGCACTTTGATGTGCTTTTGAACTGCTAGGTTGGCAGGAGCAGGGACAAGCAACGGGAGCTTACCCCATTGCGGGGATTCGAACCGACGACCTTCTGATCAGCAAGTCCTAGGCTCTGTGGTTTAACCCACAGCGCCACCCGCGTCCCCAAAGCAACTCACCACCAAGCAAATAAACAACACATATGGATACATTTAAACCAAGGGGAAAATGCATTAAAATCACCCCACCCACTTCTAAAAGGCCACAGATAGTTAGAGGCCAAATGGTGCCATCTTTGAAGCCAGAAACATCTTTTTAAGCTAGAAACTTGGGATTTCGCCTGACAGCCAATACCTTTTTCACTCTCATGCTGCCCTTGTGGAACCGGCAATAACTATCCAAGGAAGCAATGCTAATTTGGTTTAGAGTCAAACCAGTGACCTCCAATTGACAGCCAAACCACCGTGTTGCTAGTCCCCTTAAGCCAAACAGCTTCCTGATGCTTTGAAATCATTCAGGGTTAGCTCCAAATTCATGGAGCTGGTGAAAGAGCAACTACTACAATTAATATATGGACACTTGAAGCAAATCCATTTCCTGGGCATCCAGGCCCCTTAAGGCACAGACACCCAATTTGCTACAAGAAAAGTTTTGGGGAGACTTTCTTCTTTTTAAGGTAGCTTCCTGAAACTGGGTGAGGTTGCCTTACACTCCTCCAACAGAAGGTGGTGCCTGTTCCTTTAAGAGCTGTGAGACAAGAGTAACCTGGGAACCTTAAGGTTAAGAGGTAGTACTCATGGAAACCAAGTGCAAGTATTTTGACTAGCAGTGGGGTATTGGATCAGGCCAGCAGGGTGAATCTAATAATCTCTCCCTCTGCCACCCCAAGTCTGACCAGTAGGTGTGGCAACCCCACCTCTCGGTGATCTGGCACCACAATGATGTCAGGTGTCACAGAGTGAGCCTGTCAGAAAATTATACAATTCAAAGTTGGTGTTAACTTTCTAGTAGCAAAAACACGTTCTTCACAGACTTGGCTGAGTGTCAGGCATAATAAGCACAGCAGCTCATTCCCTCTGGGTCTTATTCCATGAAACCAGTTGCCGAGACTAAAGGTTCCCACCTCCTCACAGCTGTGCATGGGCAGGGCCTTGCAGAGCCAGGCAAAGGCCCGGGCCAGGTAGAAAATGTGCCCCCCTTTTTTACCCTGGGGATAACTGAAGTCTTATAAATAAGTAAGTATATAAATAATTTTCACAAAAGTTATGCTGACAAATAATTTTATTTCAAGGCTTGAACCATATCTGCATATAAAGACAAAATGGAAAATATAGATAAATATGCTGACCGAGGCCCCTTTGGAATTGGAGGCCCGGGCCAAGTGGCCCATATGGCCCCCCTTCTGTCTGAGCCTGTGCATGGGGGCACCACCTGGGGGCACCGTGGCAATCCACCCAGGGGGCGGTGCGGTGAACTGCCCATGGAGTCTGCCTTGTGGATGCAAGCCTCATGCTGCCATTTTGGGCACCGTGGGGCTCCGAGCCACCGTGTCACTCCCAGGAGAGATGCATGGTTTGGGTGCACTGCGGTAAGTGCTGCCCCCCCCCACGGTGTGCCATTTTGTCACCCCCCCCCAAGAATGACACCAGGGGCAGTCCACACACCCCGAACCCCCTTTCCTATGCCCCTGGCTTCTCCACATTGGGGTGAGAATGTCCCCTATTTGAAACCCTGGAGAGCCTGTGGCGTTCGTACGGAGCCCCCGGTCGTCTCATGAACTATTGACCCGTACACCACTAATCCGCTGCCACCAACCAGGTCCTCCCCGGTAAACCACTCTCAGTCAGGTTCTTAAGTTAACAAAGAAGAGTGTAGTTTATTGCAGACACAAATAAACTTTAACTGCATTCAAAACCTTGTTACTCTTGACCTTCTTAGTCTTATTTTTATCCTGTCTCTAACTCTTCTACCTCCCCTCACACAAGAACCAACTGCACTAACTGTCTCTCTATTTCCAACTGTCTGCCAACTGCTTTCCCAACCAACCAACTAAAACCAAACAACCCAAACCTCGGGCTTAGCCCTTTTATAAACAGGTAGGCTCCACCTCTGCCTTTTCTCCTGGTCTACCTCTTAACTCTTTCTCTCCCCTTGTACAGACATTTTAGAAAGAACGGGCAAACACCACAGTGCCAGTGAGTGCAGGCATCACTAAGTGAGCTGGACCAATGGTCTACCTCGGGATAAAGCGGCTTCCTATATTCTGAGCTGACTGTCAGAGCTTCAAAGTGCTGCACAACACTCGAGTTCAGCCATGGCAACCAGCTGATGGTCAGGGTTCACCCAGAGTCGTGCACAGGGCTTTGCAACCATGGCAACTGGTT
This sequence comes from Podarcis cretensis, assembly GCF_951804945.1. Classification (NCBI taxonomy): domain Eukaryota; kingdom Metazoa; phylum Chordata; class Lepidosauria; order Squamata; family Lacertidae; genus Podarcis; species Podarcis cretensis. The sequence goes on from NC_137177.1 coordinate 68,735,693, forward strand.
GATTCTTGGTGCCTGCAAAGCACTGCTAAGGGAGCTTTGCAGGGGCACAATTTGCCTGACCTCTAAATGCTACGTCCCCATTGATCAGAGAGTGAGGCAACTGCCAGAGACCAGGTGTTGGTGCGAAAGGCTTTCTTCTCTTCAGGTGGCTTCAGCGACAGAGCGACTTCCGGTGAGGAAGAAAGATAACAACCGGGGCTGCCATTTGCTTCCTGCGCACACATCCCAAGCTGGCCGAAGTGAGAGACATTGATTCGATCAAGCGGCAGACTCCCCCCATGCACAATGCACTTCTCGTCACTTAAAAGTTGGAAGCGTTGCAAGAACAAGGACTCTCGCTTGCTTGCAACACGTAAATGTGAGTACACGGCACCAAAGTGAATTAAAGGGTCGTCCTTGTGGGAAAAGGGGGAGAGGAGCCGCTGTCTTAATGGTGCCTAGGAGAGGCAGCGGAAAGGAAACGTTTAGCAGAAGTGGGCTGGCGGCCAGCGTTGCTACCCCAAGCCGTGGTTGGGAAACAAAGTGGCAGGATTCTAGAGCACAGAGAGGGCGACAGCAGACGGGAAATGCCTCTGAATACCAGTTGCTGGGAATGACAAATGTAGAGAGTGTTGCTGCTGCAACTCAGATCCTGTTTGCAGGAGGCCCATATTAATATCTGGCCAAGACAAGGTGAAGACTTTTTGGGATAGTATAATGAGTTTTAAAAGATATTTAGATACACCTTTTATTAAAAAACAGAGGCATTTTTGCTAGGAATGGTTGGAGAGGACATTAAAAAGGAAGATCAGAAATTCTTCCTGTATGCCACAACAGCAGGAAGACTAGTCCTCGCGCAGAGATGGAAACAACAGGATATTCCGACAATTAAAGAATGGCAACAGAAAGTATTGGAGTATGCGGAAATAGCAAGGCTAACTGGAAGAATCCGACAGCAGGATGATGAGAAATACCAAAAAGTATGGTCCAAATTTATGGTATACTTAGAGAAAACTGTACATAAATAAAGACACTCACAGGATTGAAATAAAACTCTTTTTTTTTTAATTTCTTTTTATTGCGTTTCTCTTACAACATACACAAAAGAGAAATAAATTAAAAGAAAAATACAACTACACATCGTACAAAAAAGAAGATAAGAAAAAGAAAAAAGAAAAAAGAAAGAACAACTAATGTACATGACAAATTTAAGTACATAGTTTAAATACACAAACTGACCTCCTTCCCTGCTGATTTCGGGTTTCTTAATTTAAAAATTTCATCTTCTACAGCTGGTATTGATTACTGATTTATACATCGTAAGTTTTATAACAGACCTGCTATAGTTGGTATGTTTCTATAATTTCCTTCAATATAGACCATAAATTTATTCCAATCATCAATTAACTTTGTATTTTTTTGATTTCTAATTTTTTGCGTCATTTTTGCCAATTCGACAAATTCAAATAATTTTGTTTGCCAATCCCTCACCGTTGGTATATTTGTGCTTTTCTAGTTTTTTGCAATTAATATTCTGGCCGCTGCTGTTGAATATTGAAACAGGGTTTTATCTTCTTTCCTTATTTCTTCTCCAATAATACCTAATAAAAAGGCCTCTGGCTTTTTAGGGAATGTGTACTTGAATATTTTTTTTAATTCGTTGTAAATCAAATTCCAGAATTTCTTGACCTCCTCGCATGTCCACCACATATGTATGAAATTACCTTCTTTTATTTTGTATTTCCAGCAGGCCTTATTTCCGGTCTTGTACATCTTGTTTAATTTTACTGGTGTTATATACCACCTATATATCATCTTCTCTAGGTTTTCTCTAATTGCAACACTTGCCGTGAATTTTATTCCATCATTCCATAATTTTGACCATTGTTCATATTCTATGTTATGTCCCAGGTCCGTTGCCCATTTTATCATGACCTCCTTAATTTCTTCGTCCTTTGTATCCCATTCTAGTAATATGTTGTACATTTTAGATAATAATTTGGTTTTGTTTTCAATTATTTCGATCTGGAATTTGGATTTCTTTTCATTCATTCCTACTTTTTTATCTTCTGTCCATAATGCATTTATTTGATGGTACTGTAACCAGCCTGCTAATTTTCCTTTTAGATCTTCGTATGGTCTTAATTTCCAGCTGCCTTCAGATCTTATCAATAGGTCTTCATATGTCAGTCTTTGCTCTTCCATGTTTACTTTTTTGATTATTAGGATATCTGTTGGGGACAGCCACCAAGGTGTTTTCCATTCCAAAAGTTTTTTATTTTTCTCCCAAGCTTCATACAGTGGTCCTCTAATAATATGACTTGAAAACCCTTTGTGAACCTTCTCTTTATTTGACCACAGATAGGCGTGCCAGCTGAACCTATTGTTAGACCCTTCTAAATCTAATAAATCGGTATTTTCTAGGGTTATCCAGTTTTTAACCCAACATAGGCAGGCAGCCTCGTAATATAATTTTAGGTTCGGAACTGAAAAGCCCCCCCTCTCCTTTCGGTCTGTGAGTAATTTAAATCTAATCCTTGGCCTTCTCCCCTGCCATATGAATTTCGAAAGGGTTTTCTGCCAGTCTTTAAATATTTTAGGGCCTCTGATCACTGGAATATTCTGGAACAGAAACAACATTCTTGGGAGTACATTCATTTTTATTGCCTCCATCCTACCCATCCACGAGAGTTTAACTCTGTTCCAAGTATCTAAATCTTTTTTAATTTCCTTCCATGTTGTCGAGTAATTATCTTGGATTAAATTTATATTTTTTAGTGTGAGCCATATGCCCAAATATTTAATTTTTCTAGCCACCTTGATTTCGTATTGTCTCTCTAATTTTTCTCTTTCATCTTTTCCCAGATTCTTGATCATCATTTTTGTCTTTGATTTGTTCAATTTAAAACCGGATAGCTTGCCGTATTCCTCCAATGCGTCCAGCGCTTTGCTAATACTTTCTTGCGGCTCTTCCAAGGATAACATTAAGTCGTCTGCGTAGGCTTTTAGTTTATATTCCTTTATTCCTACTTTAATTCCTTGGATCTCTGGAATTGTTCTTATTTTGTTTGCTAACACTTCTAGTACCATAATAAATAAAAGCGGGGAGAGAGGGCATCCCTGTCTTGTTCCTTTTTCGATTTTAAATGAGTTTGTAAGGTTATTGTTTATAATCAATTTGGCCGATTGGCTTGAATATATTGCCTCTATTCCTTTCATAAATTCGCCCTCAACCCCTGCTTTCTCCATAGATTTTATTAGGAACAACCAAGAAACGTTATCAAACGCTTTTTCCGCATCTATGAAAATCAACGCCGCCGGTATTTCATTATTGGTTTCCAAATATTCAATTATATTTATGATATGTCTCACATTATCTTTCATAAACCTGTTTGGGAGGAATCCTGCTTGGTCTTTGTGAATTAAATTTACTAAACAGTTTTTCAATCTATTCGCCATGATATCTGCAAAGATTTTATAATCATTATTTAATAAGGATATCGGCCTATAATTCTTAATACTCAATTTATCCGTATCCGGTTTAGGAATTAACGTGATATGAGCTTCTCTCCAGGACTCTGGTATTCTTCCTCCTCTTAAGATGTTATTCATAGTATCACAAAGCGCTGGTATCAGTTGATTTTCTAAAACTTTATAGTATTTGGCAGATAGGCCATCCGGCCCTGGGGCCTTTCCCAATTTCATTTTTTTTATCGCAATCTGGATTTCTTCTATTTTTATGGGTTTATTTAACTGAGTTCTTTCTTCTTCTGTTATGGTCTTCCCTCTGCAGTCCTCTAGATATTTTTCTATTTGAGTTGGATCTTCCTCTTCTTTCTTATATAGCTTCTCATAAAATGTAAGAAATGTTTTTTGTATTCTTTTTGGGTCTTCTGTCACTTCTTCCTCTATCTTTATTTTGTTTATCACATTTTGTTTTTGCCTTCTTCTCAGTTGCCAAGCTAATAATTTTCCCGTTTTGTTCGCTGATTCAAAATATTTTTGCTTCATTAACTTAATTTTCCATTCGATTTCTTGGTTTGTTAGTAATGAGTATTGTGTTTGTAATATTTTTGTTGTTTGTATGTTTTGTTCATCTTTCGGTTTTCTGTTAATTTTTTCTCACACTCTCTTAGCTGTCCAAGAATTTCTTCTTTCTTTTGCTGTCTTATTTTCCTCTTATAATTGTTTTGTTGAATGAAGAAACCTCTTAGAACAGCCTTACTGGCATCCCAAACTACTTCTATGTTTGTTTCTGCATTGAGGTTCAGATCAAAATATTCCTTTAGGGTTGTTTTAGCTTTTTCAATAATTTCTTTGCTATCTAATAAGTATTCGTTCAACCTCCATCTAAAACCCCCCTGTGATATACCTTTTATTTCCAATGTTGTCGGATTGTGGTCAGAGAGGGTTCTCGGTAGGATTTCACATTTTATAGATCTTAAAGTAAGTTCCCTCGAAATCCAGATTTGATCTATTCTGCCCCAGCTTTTGTGTACTTCTGAGAAAAAGGTGAACTGCTTTTCTGTTGGATGCTTATGTCTCCAGATGTCTACTAAGTCCATGTTTTCTTCCAAATCTTCAAATGATTTCGGTAGCTTCCCTTGGTTTCATTTTTTCTTTTCCGTTTGTCTATCGATTTCTGGTATTGGCACAACAAAAAAAATTCCTTCCAGTAGCACCTTAAAGACCAACTAAGTTAGTTCTTGGTATGAGCTTTCGTGTGCATGCACACTTCTTCAGATACACAGATATGTGTATCTGAAGAAGTGTGCATGCACACGAAAGCTCATACCAAGAACTAACTTAGTTGGTCTTTAAGGTGCTACTGGAAGGAATTTTTTTTGTTTTGACTATGGCAGACCAACACGGCTACCTATCTGTAACTGGTATTGGCACTGCATTGAAGTCTCCCAATAGTATCATCCTGTTGTTTTCTAATTCTATTAAAATTTGTTCTAATTTCTTGAAAAATTCTAAATTGTTTGAGTTTGGGGCATATATGTTTACCACATTTAGTTTTTCCCCTTGGAAATTAATTTGCACCCCCAATATCCTCCCTTCCTCATCTTTGTAGATCAGTTTAGGTTCCCATTTTTCATTGACATATGATACTACTCCTCTTTTTTTCTCTGCCGTGGAGTTTATAAATTCTACTCCTAATTTCTTATTTATCAGAATGTGTTTATGCTTTTTAGTTACGTGAGTCTCTTGTATACAGATTACATCCAACTTTTTCTTTTTCAAGACATTTACAATTTTATTCCTTTTGGTTTTTTCATTCATACCATTTACATTCCATGTTAAGATTTTTAGGTTCATTGCTTCGTTTGTCTACTAATAAACCAGTGGGTTACCAATTTAGATTCGGGTGGTTTTGCTTTCTGCTTCTTCTTCTTCCTCTTCCGCTTCCTCCTCCCCTGCTTGCCCTTCTCCTTCCTCCTCCTCCTCCTCTCCCTCCACTCCCTCCTCCCTCTGCCCCTTCACCTTCTCTTTTAGGCCTCCTCTCTCCTCAGTATCTCCACTTTTCCCTCCATATCTCTCCTCCATCCTCCCAAGAGCTTTTTCATATCTACGCAGAAATTTACCCACTTCCTGGCTTTCAGTAATCTTGAATCTTTTTTCCTTATAGAAAAAGGAAATCCCTTCAGGGAACTCCCATCTATGTTGTATGCCGTTCTTTTTCAAAGTATTTACTAACTGTTTGTACCCCTCTCTTTTACGCAGAAGCCTGATTGGTATTTCTTTAAAGATAATAATTGGTCTGCCTTCAATTATTAGTTTTTTTTTTTGGTAACTTTCTCTTAGTATTGCATTTCTCATCTCTATCGATTTGAAAATCACTAAACAGTCTCCCGGAACCTTTTTCAATTTAGTTTGTTTAGACCTTATTTTTATTCTAAAGGCATTTTCTATTGTTTGTGCAACTTCCTCTTCACTAAGTGCTAACCAGTTTGCTAATTCCTTGATCATTTTTCCTTTAATGTCCTCATTAACTTCTTCTCCTACTCCTCTGAATTTTAGGTTTAGCTGTTTTTGTTTCATTTCCATCATTGCTAAGTTGTCCAAAACCTGGTCCTGGCTTCTACTCAATTCTCCAAAATTCTCTTTTAATTTTTCTGCCTCCTTTCTCTGATCTTTCATCTCTCTTTGTATTTTTTTATTTGAGTCTTCCAAGGTCTTTGAACGAGTCGTTAGTTCTTTTATCTTGTTTGACAATTCCCCTACCACGCCCTCTATCTTTTTGTCAATCGATTCCTGCATCTCTCCTAATTTTCTCTCCATATGGATTTCATTCTGTTTAAATTCCTCCTTTATTTTCAGCCATAGTATATCTAGATCTTTAATTTCCTCTTGTCGAGATGCTTTCCTCTCTAATGGTGTTCCTACTGACTTTTTCCCATTCTTTCCCGACATTTTCCCCACCTTCACCCTCCCTCAACCTTTATCCTCAATTTATACACGTGTTTAGTTTTCTTATGTCTCTCCCCTAGGGGGCGCACAATCTTAACCCACTTGATCTTCTGCGGAGGGGTACACTAGCCTTCTCTTGATCAAGTTAAGGCGATACTGTCAAGTTCAACCATCAAGTGTCCAATATCAAATATCAAGTGTCCCCCGCCTTTCAAATATTATCTAAATATATTAAGATGTTTTCCTTCTTTATCTTTAAATCAGCCTTTCTCGAGTTGAAACGATATTGTCCAATTCTACAATCATGCGTCCCCCCCACCTTACATATATTATCCTAATAAATCAAACTGTTTTTCCAATTTATCCTTATAGATTTCCAGAATCTAAGATTTTGCCTTCAAACTACCACCCATATATTTCAAATGCTTAATCAGACCAAATCAAAACCTATTAACAATACAGAAATATGGTATTAAAATAAAATCAAATTGAAAAGTTGTTAATCTTATGTGGTAGAGAAGGTATGAGAGAAGGAGACGAAATGGTATAAACGAGGGTTGGGAGTTGTGGGTATGTCTAATGTCCAGTTTTTGTTTTCAGTTGAAACAGTTTATTTCTCCTTCCTACGTTCACTCTTCAGCCACTTGTTTGGCTTAATCCATTTCAGCGGAGTGCAGACAATATTTAATAATCTATCTGATTAATGTTCTTTCAAAAGATGAGTGACTGGAAAAAGTTGGGGAAAGAAGGGGAGAGAAATGGGGGAAAGTTGGGTTAAGTTGGGGAAAGGGGGGGAAAAGGGAGGGGAAAGGAGGAGCGGGGAGTTCCAAATTTTTCAAGGTTCCGTGAAGGGGGAGGGCTTCCAGCTAAGTTTTCAGCCTCCCCACTGGAACATTCCAGTAAAGAGCTAAGCTGGAAAGAAAAATCAGAAGTCCAAAAGTTTTTATCCTTTGTGGAAGGGCAGGAAAATATAGCCCAGCTGGTTACTTTGTTAAAGAAGAAATAAATATTAACGAGCCATGTAAGATCAAGTCCAGCACCATCTCCCTCCAAACATCAGGGTAGGGGATGACAAAGTCCGAAATAAAAAAGAGGAAGGTAATAATCCAAGTTCTCTAGCTTTTTCTGAGTGATATAAATTAGAGTCTATAATCGGGGCTAGGAAGGAGAGGGGATAGATACTTATTCACACTGCAACAGGACTTAGAGTGTAGAAAATGAGGGAAGAAAACTCCCCATTAGCGCCATTACAGTCTGTGTATATTCCGTCTTTTCTTCTCTCCCCTCTCTCTCGCTGGCCCTTCCACTTTAATTGAAGCCTCTGCTGAGTCTTTTCTTTGTGCCTAGCCGCTTTTAATCTTCCTCTTATTCTTTCGTGTTCCCCCACTGCGATACAAAGTCTCTAAAGTTTCCTTTTCTTTGGTTACTTTTCTTTTGTTTGTTTCCTTTGCCTCGCTAAACTACCAGCAAGGACTTTCACTTCGCCGTCTCTACAGCAGGTAATTGGTGGTTTCTTTGTTTCACTCTTACGATTTTAGTTCCAGCGCCATCTTACATCCGAAATACAGGTCGGGCTCCTTATTTTAATCCGTTTACATCCAACGCTCCCTTAGTTGTATCTTTTAATTTTTAATTCCAAATAAGTCTCTCAACACCAAGGGAGCCTGTTCTCAAAGTTACGGAGATTTGTCGCCTTTTCAGTGAGAGCTAGAGGCATCGCCACACGGGGTCTGCAGAGCTTACCGTTCGCGTTTCTCAGTCCCGTCACTCCCGAGTCTCTCAAAAATGAAAAAAAAAAACCCGAAGAAGTTTCGGAACCATTCCAACGCTGCTGGTTAGCGTTTCCCTCAAGGGGGCCCCCCTTGAGATTTTGGGGTCGCAGTGCCTTTGCGTTGCCCCAAAAAACCCCGTGCAGTTCGGAGAAGCCCTTCAGCGGCTTCTCCGCGCTCCCATTCTGCTTGCGATCCAAACCGGAAGTCGATTGAAATAAAACTCATAACGTTTATTGGAAACATTTGGTTAGGCCACAAGATGTAATGCTGTAATATAATAAGGAATGTATGTCTAAAGTATAATACAAAAATTTATTAAGGAATTATAGACATTTATAGAATGTATATATAGTAATTATGCTTAAGTAAGAGCAATGTAGAGAAGCCAGAAGAGGGGAGGAGGGAAGTTAATTCAGATAAGGTATAGACTGAAAGGAGAATAATATTGTTAAGCTGTATTGTGTTTAAGATATTTGGAAAAAATTAATAAAAATTATTGGGGGGAAAATAATAATATCTAGCCAGGACACTGAACAAGATGAGCCACTGGCGTGATCCAGCAGGGATTTTCTGATGTTTTCTCCAGAGATTTTGGACTCTGGCCCTACGGCCAATGGCACCATCAAGTGACTCTTTAAGCAGCTTCCTTTCTAGGAAACTAGATGCTGCAGTTAAATAAAGAACCACCCTAGAAGCTCTTCTCAGTCTCATCTGGGCAAGGAGACTCCCTGAAGTTTGCCAGGGAGGAAAACAGGCTCCATACAAGCTCATGGGTGCTTCCCTTTATCCCACTGTCCAGGATTGAGAAATGGAGATGCCCAGGCAAAAACGTGGCCTTGGTTTCTGTCTCAGTAACTACTTGAATCTAGGATTTTTATAAAGGCCAAATGGGTGGAGCCACTGCAAAATCTGGCTGTTTGTAGGTGGAGCTAAGGCAATCCTTGATGGCTTAGGGATGAAGACTGGAGGTGTGCCTGGGGGTCACAGTGGTGGTGATGGTGGAAGAAACCAGGGGCACAAGGTGGTTCTTCAGGCATTAGAGAGAACAACAGAACTCCCTCAAACAGAGCACAGTTAAACTATGGAACCCGAGGCAATGATGGCCATAAACATGGATGGCTTTGAAAGAGGATCAGAGTAGAAGGCAACCAATGGCTACTGGCCACAATGGCTATGTTCTGGCTCCATGGTTGGAGGCAAAAATGCTTCCAAATACCAGTTGCTAGAAACCACAGAGGCGACGATTGAGAGAGTGCCATTGCCCTCAGGTCCTTCTTGTAGGTTTCCCAGATGCATCTACTTGGCCACTGTGAGAACAGGAAGATGGACCACGTTAACCTAATCCATCAGTCTCTTCCCAGTCCAGGTTCTTAACTCAGTTTTACTGGCCAAACCATTAAAATACTGGCATGGCCGGTGAAAATATTAACACCAAAGGTAAAGGTAAAGGGACCACTGACCATTAGGTCCAGTAGTGACCGACTCTGGGGTTGCGGTGCTCATCTCGCTTTATTGGCCGAGGGAGCCGGCGTACAGCTTCCAGGTCATGTGGCTAGCATGACTAAGCTGCTTCTGGTGAACCAGAGCAGCGCACGGAAACGCCGTTTACCTTCCCGCCGGAGCGGTACCTATTTATCTACTTGCACTTTGAGATGCTTTCGAACTGCTAGGTTGGCAGGAGCAGGGACCGAGCAATGGGAGCTCACTCTGTCATGGGGATTTGAACTGCCGACCTTCTGATCGGCAAGTCCTAGGCTTTGTGGTTTAACCCACAGCGCCACCCGCATCCCTCAATTAACATCAAACCAAAGCAAAATCTCGAAAAACAGCCTGTCCTCACCACCAGCTAAGAGAGTCAAGGAGATAAAATGGAGGCAAAACAGTTGAGGAGATAAAGAGAAAATGACTACCCAAATCAGGCATGAAACCCACTCCGTGGGTTCAACAATGAATCGTGCCACACAGTCATTATTTCTACAGTTTACCGTCTTCGGTTCTGGCTCCCTCCCACCCTCCCCAAACTCTACGATCTGCTCATTGTGTGGGAGCGAACGTGTGTGCTTAAATGGCTCAGAGGATGTATGTTAAATGATTGTTGCATTCTTGATCCCAGTTTCGGGGACCACTTGGGCAAGTAGTATACTCTTTGTCCCTCTCATCCCCACTGCTGCCACCGCTTCAGGCAAAATGGCGTCCTCCAGATTCTGTTGAACTACAACGGGGGGGGGGGGATAACTATAACCGGGGGGGGGGGGGGGTTCCCCAGCCACTCAGGGCGGCTTCCACAAACACCAAAAATACAGTAATATGTCATACATTAAAAACTTCCCTGAACAGGGCTGCCTTAAGATGTCTTCTGAATGTAAGATGTCTCTTTGACATCTGATGGGAGGGCGTTCCACAGGGTGGGCGCCACTACTGAGAAGGTCCTCTGTCTGGTTCCCTGTAGCTTTGCTTCTCGCAATGAGGGAACCGCCAGAAGGCCCTCGGCGCTGGATCTCAGCGTCTGGGCAGAACGATGGGGGTGGAGATGCTCCTTCATGTATACTGGACCAAGGCTGGATGAATCTTTTTTCAGCCTGAGCGCCACATTCCCTTATGGACAACAAGTTACGTCACTGAGGGATCTGGCCTGGGCAAAGGAGGCATGGCTGGAGGAGAGGTGCAGTCTTAAAGCCCACATTTGGTCTGGGAGACCCCTGAGACCATGCAGACTGCCTCCCTGACTCTTTCCGGCAATCCCGCCCTTTCGTTTTTTCGTCTCAGAGTTGCAGAAGCCTCTTGCTGCCTTGCATCACTTCAATTCCTTCAGAAGTTCTCCCGAAGGTCTTGATTTAGGTCCATCCCTCCTCCCTTTAACTTCTGCCGATCCTCCTACCCGCTACCACCTTAGGAAAGTCAGCATAGCTGTCAACGTCTCCCTTTTTAAAAGGGAAATTCCCTTATTCTCAATAGGATTCCTCGCAAGAAAAGGGAAAAGTTGACAGCTATGAAAGGCAGGCTTTTCAACTCTGTTCTACAAAATGTGGATACTGGTGCGGACAGGGAAGTTAAATGGCTCGTTAAAGGACATGGAGGGTTTTTGTTTTTTTACAAGCCAGAAATGCTTCTGCCTCTTGGCCCCTGCCTGCCCCTTTCTTTACAAGCCGAGATCAGCTGCTGAAGAATCAGAGAGAAAAGGCAAGGGGAACTTGCTTCCTCTAAGAGGCCGAAAGGAGCTGCCCTCGCATAAATCTAATGGCAGTCTGGACTGGCAGACTGCCTTCCCTGTGGGAATGAGAGGCCTCTCTTCTCTGTAAGAAAGCAAACAGAATCATAGAGTTAAAAGGGACCCCAAGGCTCATTTAGTCTAACCACCTGCAATGAAAAAATCACAGAATCCCTGACAGATGGCCATCCAACCTCTGTTTGAAAACCTCCAATGGTTTCACTACATTGCGATATATCGCCAGCTAAACATCATGATATAGTGATATATCACAATGTCTGAAGTAAGAATGGAGCTATGAAGAGGCATTGGCTGCCTTCACGGTTTTGCCTGCATCATGATTTTTGCATAGCGCACACATGCACGTGCACACACCATAATTTGGGATATATTGCCAGGTCAAAAATTATGAAATCAATATCACAATATAATAATAATAATAATAATAATAATAATAATAATAAATATTTACTTATACCCCACCCTTCCCAGTTCAAAAAACTGGGCTCAGGGTGGCTAACAACAAATTTAAAACACTTAATTGATGCAACAAAAAACAGCATAAAATACAGTATAAAATGTGAATAACAATAAATTCAGAATTCAAAAATCAATTTAGGGGGAAAATCCACCCAATAAACATTAGATGATCACCAGGGCTACCTGGCTAAATTAGTCCTATTTGGGCCAGCGAGGAGACCAGGGGAGAATTAGCTGTGGGATCCCAGAGCAGGTAATCTTCATAAAAAGGGAAGGGGAAGGGAAGGAAGGGGAATAAAAGATCAGGCTAAGTTCAAACTGAAAGCCAGGCAGAATAGTTCTTTTTTACAGGCCCTGTGGAAGAAAGTTAAATCCTGCAGGGCCCTGGTCTCATGGGACAGAGCAGTCCACCAGGTCGGAGCCATCACTGAAAAGGCCCTGGCCCTGTTGGAGGATAATCTAACTTCCTTAGGGCCCGGGACCTCTAAACTATGATTATTCATGGACCTTAAGGTCCTCTGCGGGCCATACCAGGAGAGGCGGTCCCGTAAATACGATATGAGCTTCAAACCGGTTTTGGACGATATATCAATATATTGCCCAGCCCTAGAGAAGGGCCACAGTTCAAAGGCAGAGCATCATCCGCTTTGAATGTAGAAAGTCTCAGGTTCAAGGTCCCAGTGCCTTGAAATTAGGGCTCTGAAACTGTGGAGAGCTGCTGCCAGTTAGTGTGGGTGGACAAAGCTCAGCTAGATGGACCACTGGTCTCACTAGGTATACAGCAGTTCTACGATTACATTCCTATGATTTTATCCTGCTTTTCTATTACAAAGGGCACCCAGATCAAATCAACAAATAAAATGCCTAGGGAGAAGTAAGGAAGGAGCAATTGTATGTGGGGACTCGCTTTAGCTCAGCGCTAGATCACTTGCTTTGCATGCAGAAGGTCCCAGCTTGAATCTGTGGCACCTCCTGGTAGGGTTGGGAAAACCACTGGAGAGCTGCTGCCAGCCAGTGTTGACAATATTGAACTGGGTGGACCACTCGCAGCTGGCTCAGCATAAGGAAGCTTCCTATGTTTATTAGGAGCACCCACAACACAGTCTTATAGAGCACCTGCTGGGACTGCAGAAGGTCCTAGAGTTAATCCCCAGCATCTCCCGGTCGGGCTGGGGATGTGCTTTGCCTATAACCCCAGAGAGCTGCTGCCGGTCAGTGTACGCAAAGATGGAAGAAGGGTCTGACTCAGTGCAAGTAAGCTATAGGGTGAATGTCGCCGGGGTCACATCGCCCTTTGCGGATGAATGTGGGAAGAGGTGAACTCTGATGGCATGGCATCCCCACCCCCCTTTCATTGCAATATAGACTTGTATGGGAGTGGAGAAGGCCAGCTGTTTTTGTGAAGGACCTGGGAGGGTAATAAGAGCTTTTAGGAGGGATGCTTTTTTTGCCAGATGCATTTGCTGAGTGCCTGAAACAATGAGCGCCTCTTGGTGCTCCTGTAATCCACGATGATCATAATTCAAGGAGACCAAATTATTGCTTTCCCGACACCCGGGAGCTGCCCCACAAACCACACTTCCATCTCCCAGCAAGCACCAGATAGCTGATAACTTGTAATTATTTTGAAAAGGACACTGGGCGGTACATTCATCAGGATGCTATTAGGTGACAGACGTGTCATGAGGTTCGTTAATTCCCCACCCTCGTTACAGCTGTAGCAAACGAGGAAGGACAAATGTTGATGTTCTCTCTCTCTCTCTCTCTCTCTCTCTCTCTCTCTCTCTCACACACACACACTGAATCACAGCCCTAGAAAACAGAGCAATCTGGAGTCATTTCCTGCTCAGAACCCATCAAAGGGATTTTTTAGGGAGGTGTAATGTTGTTGTTGTTCTTTGCCACAAAAAATGACACGCATTTATCCCATGCCTTTAAAGTTGCTTCCATTAGATATGATCCTTCACGTCTTCAAACATTGTAATCAGACGACGCAAATGGCTTGCAAAATGAAAAACAAACATCAGACCAGAGAATGGGGGTCAAGGGGAACTGGGAGGGGGATGCGAGAACTGATGGCAGAACGATAAACCCATTGGTGAAATAGATAAAACAATTCATGTTAATTAGAAAATAACACCAATAAGCAGAAGGGCAATAGGGTGGAAATGCATGGAAAAAGTTGAGCACTTAGAAAGTAGATTTATGATATTTCTCTGTCTTTTTAATTTTTTTAATTAAAAACCAATATTATTACTGTTACAGTGGTACTTCGGGTTAACAACTTAATTCATTCTGGAGGTCCGTTCTTAACCTGAAACTGTTCTTAACCTGAGGTACCACTTTAGCTAATGGAGCCTCCCACTGCCATTGTGCGGCGGCGGCGCAATTTCTGTTCTCATCCTGAAGCAAAGTTCTTAACCCGAGGTACTATTACTGGGTTAGCGGAGTCTGTAACCTGAAGCGTCTGTATCCTGAAGCGTATGTAACCCAAGGTACCACTGTATATTCTGACAATTTGTAGCCAAAACCATTGTTCAGAATTAAATTAAATCAAGTGACCTGTGAAATGGGGAAGGGGGCTACATAAAAATCCTATATAGTACTGTGAATAAATTAAAATGAAAAATATCAGTTCCATTGCCATGCCAGAAATGTAAAAACAAAGCCCACCTCTCATTAAATTTGTTTTCTTGATTATGTAACTTGGGTCAAACCAGCTCAGTACCCCCTTAACTGACTCCAGAGCTGCTTACAAAAGCCAGTCCCTTCCCGCAGGCTTATAGTCTGGAAAAGGCACCACGCAAACTAGGGTGCTAGTTCTTAGTTACTGTAATCTTGCAATTACCAGCTGAACTGGAGGCTAGGTGCAATGCAAGACAAACCCTTCGATACCGTGCATGTTTTAAGCACAGCTTCCTCGAGCTGGACTCTTCGTGCTGGACTCTTAAGCAATTGCGGTTGTTTTCGCTACAGTTGAATAAACCCATTACACATCCATTAACCCCAGGAGAAGCTCCCTTCCTAGGCTTCGCCAAAGTTTTAATAGTGATTAGACAAGAAAGTGCCTGCTTTTTACCAACAGGTGGTCTTCCAGGCAGGGAAATCTTTTGCTGCCTGATGGTTCCAGACTACACCAGGGCACCCAAGCAGAAAACACTCGTTTTGCAACTGTGATCAGGGTGGAAAAGAGCAGTGTAGGTGCAGTGGTTAGAGCAGCAGAGAGTAGGGACCTGGGAGCCCCAGGTCCCAATCCCCACTGTGGTGTTTGCCCTCCTATGTGTGTGACATCATACTGGGTTCATAGGGAAAGGGTTAACTAATTGTAAAATGGCTAACCAATGGGAACCCAGGTGGCAGAGTTAACGGTGTATAAGATTTAAGCACAGAGGTTTTTAGTGAGTTACGAGTTGTTGAGAAGACAGTCTGGAGTTAGGAGAGACAGAGAAGATAAGTCTGTGGGCTGGGCTAGTCTGGTGTGAGAGAGGGAGAGAATTTGTTAAGAGGAGTCAGTCAAACAGTTGAGATAATCAGTCAGAAGGCATTAGGAAGGTATAGGCCGCTAAGGAAACTAAAATTAAGATACTGACAGGAATATTATCTGAGAAACCCAAAACTTGTTAATGTTAGTAAAATAAACTTGTTTTTTTTGGTTCACTTTTAACAACTGACTGGACTCACTGTTTTACCAGAGAGTAACTGGTTGGTGGCAGCGGGGAAGCAAGCACAGTGGTGGCACAGGGATCAATAGACCATTAAACGTCCGTCCGGGGACCCTGTGTGATAGCCACACCCACTCTTTCATGGAGCTCGCACAGTAACCCTCGGCCACTCACACCTTGCCAGATGTTACAATCGCCCCTCTCCTCCCCACATGGGATGTTCTGAAGGCTCTCCCAACCCCATGAACCAATTTCAGGGAGCATAGGGGATCACAAGGGTGAGGGAAAGCCCCATTGTGAATATGGAACTCATTGTTCAGGGCTTCCATTGATGGCATGTGTGTGTTGGGGGGGGGAGGGAATCCCACCCAGCATGTTGAATTTTTAAGTAAATTTCTAGTCCTTAAGGTGCAAAGGGGTGGCGCTGTGGGTTAAACCACAGAGCCTAGGACTTGCCGATCAGAAGGTCGGCGGTTCGAATCCCTGCAACAGGGTGAGCTCCCGTTGCTCGGTCCCTGCTCCTGCCAACCTAGCAGTTTGAAAGCACCTCAAAGTACAAGTAGATAAATAGGTACCACTCTGGCGGGAAGGTAAATGGCGTTTCCGTGCACTGCTCTGGTTCGCCAGAAGTGGCTTAGTCATGCTGGCCACATGACCCGGAAGCTGTATGCCAGCTCCCTCGGCCAATAAAGCGAGATGAGCATCGCAACCCCAGAGTCGGCCATGACTGGACTTAATGGTCAGGGGTCCATTTACCTAAGGTGGAAAGGCGTGTTGGAAATTTGTACAGTATTCCCCCAATCCCTCCCTTTTTACATTCAATAGGGTTCCACTTTTAATTCTGTGTGCATGTGGGGGGCGAGAGTAAGTGCATGAAGAGAAACAATCCTGAAAGAAATAAGATTTCAAAGGAAGACTGGCCACAAAGCTAGAAACCCCCCCCCCACCCACTGCAAGAGTTAAAACATTTCATTGGTCCATTGTATGGTGAGGTATTGTGTGTTTCACCATGACCTTTCTGCTGGATGATTGTTCTCAAATGATTTACAAATTCCACGCATGCCTTTCAGGGCAACGAGATATGTCATCCTGCAGCACAAATTTGCGACCTGTCACATCTCGAATGCTGCCCTCTGTCAGGCGTGATCAGACTGCTGGTCCATCAGTCCCCATTGCCCCCGCCGCTTATAGCAATGTGGGCAAAAGGAGAGCAGGTTGATGCTGATCCTCTATCTAACCATCTGCAAGAGACGATGCTTTCTCTCCTGCAGGTGGAAAGCTCTTTTCCCCTCCTTCCTGAATTGACCCCTCAGCTTGTGTTCTGCATACGGAATCCCAATCAATCCTTTCAGCCAGCCAGCCAGCATCTGCCTTGGCTGCTTTTCAACCTGAGGACTCCTCTTTGAGTCAGCAACTTCCCCCTCCTCTTGCTCCAGCTCCAATAATATAGCACGCAACAGGTATCAGAAGTAGGGTCACCCAACAAAGTCAGGAGGAGATAGCTCTATCCAGGACATCCCTATAAGCAGGGGAAGAAATCCAGCAACATCAGTTTAAATTTTCTAAATTTCCCCATTTGTCATGACTCCAGAGTCCAGCAGTGACCAGGACGCTGATTCATAGAATCGCAGGGTTGGAACGGACCCTGAGGAACATCTAGTCTAACCCACTGCAATGTAGCAACTAGAGCTAAGGAATCCCCAGTGGATTTCCATCCAACCTCTGTTTGCAAATCTCCAATGAAGGAGAGTCCACCACCTTTCAAAGGAGTCCTTTCCACTGTCAAACAGCTCTTACTGTCAGAAAGTTCTTCCAAATAATTAGTCAGAATCTCCTAACTTGAATCCATTGGTTCAGGTCCTACCCTCTGGAGCAGCAGAAAACCAGCTTGCTCCATCTTTCATGTGGCAGCCTTTCAGATACTTGGAGATATATTAAGCATTCCTCATAAGACTTGATTTCCAGACCCATCATAATCTTGGGCGCCCTCCTCTGAACACCTTCCAGCTTGTCAGTTTCCTTCTTCTTAAACCAGGGTGCCCAGAACTGGAGACAGGACTCCAGGTGAGGTCTGACCAATGCAGAATAGAGCTACCAGAAGCCATAATAATAATAATAATAATAATAATAATAATAATACTCCACCCAACTGGCTGGGTTTCCCCAGCTACTTTGGCTGGCTCCCAACAGAGGACTAAAAACAGAATAAAAATACAGTAATGCATCAAACATTAAAAACTTCCCTAAACAGGGCTGCATTCAGATGTCTTCTAAAAGTCAGTTATTTATTTCCTTGACATCTGATGGGAGGGTGTTCCACAGGGCAGGTGCCACCACCATGAAGGCCCTCTGCAAGGTTCCCTGTAACCTCACTTCTCACAGTGAGGGAACCACCAGAAAGCCCTTGGCGCTGGACCTCAGTGTCCAGGCTAAATGATGGGGGTGGAGACGCTCCTTCAGGTATACTAGGCTGAGGCCGTTTAGGGTCATCAGCTAAGGAACTGACTCTGAACCTGACCCTGGTGATCAGTAGACCACTGAACTCAAGGCTGGCAGGCAGAAGCCACAGGACCAGGGCTTGCAGAACCAAAAGCAGGACTCTTAGGGGCTCCTTCCTCTGGAACTAAGGAACCACAATGCCTGGCAAATCCAACACTGCAAAAGAGCAGGGGAAGTGCCTGTTTTCAGGCCAGAGGGTTGGCCCTTTAAGATACTCCAATTCTCCAAAGAGAGGGGAGCTTAGGAGAGGTGGCAGAGGCTCAAAAGACCTCCATCAGCTTCCAACGCTAGGTGCTCTCCATGGTTCTGAAGCTACCAACCTGCCTGGCTGCCTCTGTGGGCTCCTCAGCAGGGCCCAAACCAGAAACCATGACATATTTTTAAATGTTTTTCTAATTCATTCCACTTCTTCTGAATTCCAGTTAAAACCAGGAGAATGTCTGATGCTAACTCAAGCCCTAGGAGTATTGTGTAGTTTGCTGTAGCACTCAGATCCTGCAGAATTTCCTCCCTCTCTATGCAACTGATGTGCAGGGGCGAAGGAAGGCGTTGCGACACCCGGGACGGCCATCACGACGTAGGGTGCATGTGCAGCGCATGCGCCGCATGTAGCGACGCCGCACATGCACTGTGTAGCAGTTTGCCACCAGCGCCTCTCCAGGGATCCCGGCACCGTTCATACGGCTCTGGAGCGGCACCAGCAGCAAACCTCTACACAGCGTATGTGCGGTGTTGCTACGTACAGTGCATGCATGCGATGCCGCATATGTGCTGTACTTAGTGGTTTGCTGCTGGCGCCTGGATCCTCTGCTTGCGGCTACACCCGCAAATGGAGGATCCTCCGAAGGTGGCTGCGGCGGTGCGATGGATGCTCGCGCCCCCGCAAGCCCCCGCAGGATGACTTCTTGTCACCCCTGCAAACATGGAACCTGGGGCATACCTCCCCCCATTCCCCCCTGTTGCGACGCCACTGCTGATGCACATTTATAAAAAACTGCAAAAAGGGCAATTGTGATACTATTGTAGGTATGACTTCATCAAGATTCTTCTGTGCGTTACGTTTTTATGGATGCACACACAAAAACATCCTGAAATAATCTTGTTTCAATCATACGCACAAAGGCTATCAACTTTTCTTTTCTTTTGCATTGAACTCCCAGCAGTAATCACATTGGTTTTGTCTTTCATCTTCCTGCTTAATGAATTCTATTTATGCCTCATCTTTCTTCAGAAATTTCAAGGTGGTGTCCATGATTCTTCCCCTCCCAATTTGTATCTTTCAACTCATTTGTATCTGGTTAATCCAGGAAGCTTCAAGAACCAAAGGGGGGGGGAATTCTTTTTGTGTTGAACACTCTAACCACTACACCACACTGCCTTTCACTGGATATGTTTTATTTCTTACTAGTACACATTTCTTCCTTTAGGTATACCACACTGAGCATGACAAGTAAAAGGAGGAGGGAACTTAAATTCTGTAGGAACAAAAAGCCATTTTTTTAAAAAAAAAATACACTTTGTATGATTAAAAAAAGGGACACTTCTGTTTTGCAGTGTAAGCGTGTCCTAATTTTGCATTTTCAGTGTATTTCTGGCTAGTCAGAAGAACATATGGGAGCTTCCTGGAGGGTTTATATAAATAATCTTGGTGTGGATTTTACTGCTCTGAAGTTTCTGCATAATCACCCTTGGGAGGGAAAAAAAAGTGTTGAGTCAGGACTAAAAGCCCAAAGGGAGAAGCATCTCAGCAGCTCATCACCCGTTCACCAAGCAGAAATTTAACCTCTGCAGAAATGTTCCCTATTCATCCACAATGTCCCACTTCCCAATCACCTGCTATAGGCAGGGCAGAGTAATTTCACTAAGGACAATATATCACCCCCCCCCCCGTGTGTTTATGTGTGTTAAAATAGCTACACACTGCTGGAAAACAACAGATAACAAGGCTAGGCAGAGGGCAAAGAGAATATTTCCCTGCTACCCCCTTCCAGGGGTTCTATGAGTAGGCCAAATCACTCACAGAGGGCACAAAGCAAGGCAGATGAGGGGGGTGACCTGGGAGAGTCCTGAGGGCCTGATAGAGAAGCCCCAGGGGACACATTTTCTCTCTGGGCTTGAGCCACAACACTCCTGAGGCAAGCAAACAGGAATGCCTAAGAATAGTGACTGTCGTTCTTGTGCTCCTGAAGAGGTCATTAGGAACACAAATGGGTTAATGAATTGGGGACTGGGCTTGCAAAAATCCATCTATTTCACACGCACAAACATTTGGGGCAGGGGAATAGTTCACTTTACCAAGAGAGGGGTTCTGAATTGGGTTCACTGCTCACCAGGGCTCACTTTTTGTTCCACCCAAAGCCTCTTACCAGTGTTGAAACCTGCAATGGAGTCTTTTTTTATGCCCTAGAAATTTCATCTCTCTCTCTCTCTCTGTCTCCTGTCAGCTCCCCCCTCCTAATCAGAGGGTCTAAGCTGCACTAGTTTTTCCCCTCCTGATACTGCACAGAAATCTAAAATAAGCACCAAGAAACACATGGAGAGATGCGGCCCACATTTTTCATGTATAATCATTCAGGGATGGAAGAATCTCAGGGACTGAGCACCTGCTTGGCAGGCAGAAGGTCTCAGGTTCGATCGGCCAGTCAGGCAAAACACTTAGGGCCAGTGAAGGGGGTTGCCATGGAGACAGTGTTGCCTGGGGAGAGTCTCAAGGACCTGATACTGAGGCCTAGAATGCCACATTTGGCCCCGAGGGATGAGGCTCCCCATCTCTACTATATTAAACTTACTTGAGAGCAAACAACAGGGAAGTTTTTAATGCTTGACATCTTCTTGTGTTTTTAATATTCTGTTGGGAGCCACTCAGAGTGGCTGGGGAAACCTAGTCAAATGGGCGGCATAGAAATAATAAATAAATAATAAATAAAATCATGTACAGTATGTATGTTTGCATGCCATTTTGTGCATTTTTACCCACACTTGCCTCCATAGATGCTCATTTTTGTGTGTGTGTGCACATCTTTGAGCTGGAAAACTCTATCTCAAAAGCCAGAGGAGCAATGCAGAGTCATATTCCATTTGGAAAGATAAGGTAAAAAGGTAAAAGTAAAGGACCCCTGGACGGTTAAGTCCAGTCAAAGGTGATTATGGGGTTGCGGCGCTCATCTCGCTTTCAGGCTGAGGGAGCCAGTATTTGTGCACAGACAGCTTTCCAGGTCATGTGGCCAGCATGACTAAACCACTTTTGGCGCAACGGAACACCATGACAGAAACCAGAGCTCACGGAAATGCCGTTTACCTTCCTGCCACAGCAGTACCTATTTATCTACTTGCACTGGCATGCTTTCAAACTGCTAGGTTGGCAGGAGCTGGGACAGGGCAACAGGAGATCACCCCGTCGCATGGATTCGAACCGCCAACCTTCTGATCGGCAGGCCCAGTGGTTTAGACCACAGCGCCACCTGCATCCCTATTGTTCGGAAGGATAGCTGTGCTTCAAAATCTGCATGATGTGTGGAGCAGTTAGAATTAGGTAGGTCCGTACTGAAACGCAAACCGAGCCTAATTTCTCCCTTGTCCCCTAATGGCATTGTGTTTAGTACCTTGCTATTTCCATTTGTGAAATGCCAAGCTCGCCTGTGTTCAGTGATTGCACCTATCTGGGCTCTTCTAATTCTCAGGGACTGTGTGGAAGCCGCCGATAAGGTTCTCCTTTTGCCGTCTGCGGAAATGCATTTTGTGCTCTCTGATCTTTAAGCTACACTTCACACGCTGCTCATGGTGGCAAGCAGAGGATCAAGCAGGGAGTGGAAAGAGAAAGACAAGCACTGGGGACTCTGCCAAAAGGAACCTCCAAATCGCTAGCAAACAAATCTGCTGGTGGCAATAATTCATTCATTCATTCATTTTTTAAAAAGCAAAAGTAGAGGTTGATGTTTGGATGTTTGATTGTGAAGATACTTCCCCCCCCAACCCCAGCACAGACATGCATGCATGCGGAGGCATTTTTAATTAGGATTTAAGCCTGCAAATGCAAATATATGTAAATAACATAAATATGCAAATAACATAAATAAATATATGCAAATGTAAATAACAACAACAATCCCTCCCACACCTTCCCCGACATCAATTCTGCTTTCTAATGTTTGCTTTTTACAGCCAATGAATTGTAAAGCCGTTTCTCCCCTTTTCAAAGAAGCAGCAAAGGGGCAGTGACTTGCGATTTGTCTTTCCCTAATGTAAGAAATGGAAGGGAACCTTTGGAAGAAGCAGCAGCCAGCGGTCCCACCGTCAGCCCCATTCAAGAACATGGTACATTCCTTGGATCCAGAACCAAACCAAAGAAACCCAGTACCTGGGTTTTAGTTCAGAATCTGTTTTCATTATCCCTCCCATTAAAACAACAACAACAACAAAATTCTAGTCTTGAAAGCTGAGGGAGATTAAACCTGGTTTTGAGCCCTGGGTTGCTTGGCTATTTATTGAATTTTATGTTAAAAGCCTCTCTAAACTGCTTAATATTTAAAATCTCTAAATGGTGCACACGAGTAAGGTCCTGCCTGCTTGCCGGAGAAGAGGCAAACTCGAGGTAGATGTTCAAAAGGTCTCCGTCCATTTGGCACATTTGCTGGTGCAAGTTGCTATCCTTTCGGTGCCGCCTAGTTCCCTTGCAATACCAGACTACGACACTGGGCGGCGGTTTGAACCTTGATCTCCCAGGTCCTAGTCCAACACTCCCTCACCAATACACCCAGCTGGATCTCTCAACCCTAGACCCAGCCTGTTTTTGTGTGCTTGTCCCCAACCGCTTGGCTCCCCCCCCTTTTTTTGGGAGAAGAGCATCTGTTGACAATTCTTCAAACAGAACCTTAAATGAACAAGATTGCTCAAGTGGCACATCCCGGAGTGAGCCCATTTAAATCCATGCAAAGCAGGCAGCACTTTGCAAAACCAGCTCCTAATAGAGGTTATTAAAGTTCTCAGCTGCGTTAAGGAAAAAGCAGGAGCCCCACTGGGGCACAGATGCTTTGCCACATGGGTGTCATGTCGAGTTGGGTAAAGATGGACATTTGCAGGCAGTTCCTTTATTTGTCACCAGGAATCAGGATCCAAAGATTTAAACTGAGACAGTAAAAGGAAAGGAAATGGGGGGGGGGGCACAGATTAGAGGGAGGTATTTCACTTGGAGTAGAGCCACTTGTGAAATTCAATCTTTGAGAGTTCCTGCGTGAACTGACTTGCTCCACACTGATTTCCTCTGCCTAGCTGCAAGCCAGTGTGGTGTTGTGGTTAGAGTGTTGGACTAGGACCTGGGAGACAAGGGTTCAAATCCCATCTGGAGCTTGGTGATCTAGGCTCATCAAGCTTAATCTACCTTCCAGGGGATTAATT
This sequence comes from Podarcis cretensis, assembly GCF_951804945.1. Taxonomy (NCBI): domain Eukaryota; kingdom Metazoa; phylum Chordata; class Lepidosauria; order Squamata; family Lacertidae; genus Podarcis; species Podarcis cretensis. The sequence goes on from NC_137177.1 coordinate 68,759,101, forward strand.
GCGGGGGGGGGGGAGAACCATGTAGATGACACCTTGAGCTCCTCAGAGAAAAAGTTGGGATAGAAATGGCTTTTTTGCCCAGACGGAGCACAGCTCCAGCATCTCTCAGATGGGCACCATTGCCATTCTAAGAGAACAAGGCAGAAGTTCATGGTGAGCTCTGGCACCTCTTTTTCTAGAAAAATGGCACTGAAGAACAGCAATAATGCACAGATGGAAATTTAGCTGTCTGCTGGAAGTCACAGACTGTGCAGCATGGCACTCCTCAGTTAAAATGTCTCAAAATGTAAGCGTGGATGTGCATTTTGAGAGCTGGAAAAGGTTCAACAAAGCACAATGGGCATGATGACCAAAAGGCTGGAGCAACTTCTTTGTGAGGAAAGCTTGCAACATTTGGGGATTTTCCATTGACCAAAATGGTGAGTGAGGTTGGGTGGGAGTGAGACACATGACAAAGATGCATAAACTGATGCGTGGTGCAGAGCAGGGATGTCCAACCAAGTAGATCGTGATCTATCGGTAGATCCCTGGCTGATCCTGGTAGGTTGTGGGATCCTTATTGTGTACAAAAAGTTACCCGGGGGGGGGGGCGAAAAAAACTCTGTGCAATCCTCCCCCCCCCACCGAAAAAAAAAGCTCAACAACTCTGGGTAACCCATCCACCCCAGGCATGCTTCTACTCCCTCCACTGAGAATGGGTAGATCACTGCCAGTTTTTTTATACTGGGAGTAGATCATAGTCTCTTGGGAGTTGGACATGCCTGGTGTAGAGCAAGTGGACAGGGAGATGTTTTTTCTCCCTTTTGCACGATACTAGGGGCCGTCCGACGAAGCTGAATGCTGGAAGATTCAGGACAGGCAAAAGGCATTTGCCTTCTACTGAATCAGACCTTTTGTCCATGCAGCTCAGTATTGTTAACACTGACCAGCAGAAACTCTCCAGGGTCTCAGGGTGGGGAATATTCCCATTCCTTCCTGGAGATGACAGGGATTGAACCTGAGACCTTCTGCATGTGGGGCTGATGCTCTACCACTGAGCTATGTCCCCCCAAGCTTCAGTCCATTAGCAACCTCCCTAGTTAAACTTAAACCTCCCTAGTTAAACCCGTTAGGTCCAGTTGCGGATGACTCTGGGGTTGCACGCTCATCTTGCTCTATAGGCCGAGGAAGCCGGCTTTTGTCCACAGACAGCTTCTGGGTCATGTGGCCAGCATGACTAAGCTGCTTCTGGCAAACCAGAGCAGCACATGGAAACGCTGTTAGCTGCTGGCATTTTTTGCACTGCTTTTATTGAGGCAAAGTCTTTAAGAATTTACCAATCCCTTCACTGGGTTGGACTGATGTTTCCTGCCCCTCCACCTTTCACAACATGATCTGGTTCTGAGTGGAGGGCCTTAGATGGGTCCATGGGTACACCACAAACAAAGGCACAATTCCAAGCGCAATTCAAAGTGCTGACCTTTAAAGCCCTAAATGGCCTGGGCCCTGTATACCTGAAGGAGTGTCTCCACCCCCGTTGTTCAGCCCAGACACTGAGGTCCATCTCAGAGGACCTTCTGGTAGTTCCCTCATTGAGAGAAGTGAGGTTACAGGGAACCAGGCTGAGGACTTTCTCTGTAGTGGCACCCGCCCTGTAGAATGCCCCTCCCACCAGATGTCAAGGAGGTAAGTAACTATACAATTTTTAGAAGACACCTGAAGGCAACCCTGTATAGGGAAGTTTTCAATGTTTTATTGTGTTTTTGTATTTTGCTGGAAGCTGTCCAAAGAGGCTGAGGCAACCCAGTCAGATGGATGGGGTACAAATAAAAGAATGAAAATATTCAAGCTGACCACCATCCCTTGGAAAACCAAACTGAAACTCCACCACCGATTTCAAGCTTTGATCTCACCTTTAAGCCATATCTCGATTGGGAGTGGGAGGCCAGAGTGCCAGTGTCACTGCTTCCCTCTGCCCTTAATTTGGTGCCAGTGCAGTGCTATGATGTACGATGCCCACGACAGAAGCTGACATCTTAATCACTCATACCTAGAGAAGGCTTCCATATAATGCGGCTGTCAATCTTCCTGACAGGCCATGGTCCGGTGAGGGTTCCCCATTCTGAACAAAACGCCCCCTGCATTACTCCAGAACAAAAGGCACAAAAATATTTAGACACTGTCAGGGGTGGGAGGGAGGGAAATGCATAATTAGCAATTGCTTTATGCTTCCCCCCACCAAAAAAAATGTTGATGCTTTGCTATGTTGTGTTTTATTGGACTGCTGTTCACCACCCTGGGAATCTCCCAGTTGAAGTTCAACTTAGAAATGTCAATAAACCCCAAGATGAACAACAAGAATAACAGACGGCTGAGCCAAGGAGTGGAAATACTACAGCTACTACTAGGTTTTATTAGACTTAATTCTACTCAGAGTATTATAGATTTAGAATAAAAGAACTGTAGAGTTGGAGGGGACCCAAAACGTCATCTAGATCTAGTCCAGCCCTCTGCAATGCAGGAATCATATCTAAATAGCAGACCCGCTGAAATTAATGAAGACGGTTAACTTAGGTCCATTGGGTGACAGCCGCCAAAGTTTTACTCAAAGTAGACCCACTGAAACGATTAAAGCTAAGTTTGCTGTGCTCATTAACATCAGTAGATTTACCATGAGAAGGACAAGCAATGATACAACCCATTGATTTCAATGGCCCCACTCTTAATAGAACTTAGTTGGATGCAACCTGATTAATAATAATAATAAACCCCAGCAAAGCAGAGATTATCCTTTACTGATGATGATGATTTCATCTTTTTTGCAGAATAATAATAGTTTTAGTCCTTGGCAAATGTGATGAAACTGGGTGAAAATCAAATTTGCACTTCAAATATACATGCATAATGCAGTTCTGAGATGGTCCAAATAAGAGAGACTGTGCCAGGTTAGGCCCAATTCCATGTAAAACCTACTGTAAAACTATGGTATAGCTCAGTCAGTAGAACATGAGAGTCTTAATCTCAAGAGCTTGAGCCCCATGTTGGGCAAAAGATTCCTGCATTACAGGGGGTTGGACTAGATGACTCACAGGGTCCCTTTCAACTTTATAATTCTATTATTTCTATGGGCTAAATTATGAATCATTTGGAATGTATGTGTGTGCGGGGGTGGGGGTTTGGCTGTGGAACTTTTGACAACTTTATATGTTTTGCAGCTTTAATTTGATGATCATTTTCATGCTGCTTGTTTACTGCTTAGCTGGCTCTGTGCACACGTGCGCATCTGTTTAACTGAAAGGCAGAGCAGGAGTATTTGTTTTTACAAAGCAAAGGAAATGCAAGACACAGCAGAGTGCTGATTTGAACTCAAGCCTCGAGAGCTAATTGCAAGGCGCCGTCGACAAGACTGCACTTGGTGATCTCATCATGTGTCGTTTAAAAATAAAGATGCTCAAATTATGAACGGCATGTTCCTCCAAATCATGTGAACCTCAGCTGCAGGTGCTGAAAACCTTCCATAAATTTGGATCTGAAACTGAGTATTTCATTCACTGCTTTGGGGGAATATAAATAAATAACCCTCTCCTCTTCCTGAATGAAAGCCTCCAAGGGAAAGCTTGTTACCCATTCATGTGGCATTCATAATATCAGACACAGCTGCAGGAACAATTATGTGTTCTGTAATCATTAATTCAACCCCTCTTTCTCAAAAAAAGGAAAAGAAAAAAGCCAGGATTTTCACATCAAGTTTCTTCAGAGCTTCACAGATATATGTTTTAAACTTTTCAGAAAGTGTTTTTATTGCATTGGTGGTCCACCCCTGGGAATGGAAAGAGATACAGGCAAAGTACATCATCTGCAGAGCTTTCATGACTGCTAGGGAGGCCATGTGGACCGATTTCTGGGGCTGGTTTAGCTAACAGAGAAAGAGGGAAGGGACTCAAACACCAGGGTCACATCTATCTGTGTTAAAAACAGCAACAACTACAAAAAACCCCCACCAGAGCAGATTATCTGGATCACCAATATCTACAGGTAGAGCAGAAACATCACCTTGCCGACAAAGGTCTGTATAGTAAAAGCTATTGTTTTCCCAGTAGTGATGTATGGAAGTGAGAGCTGGACCATAAAGAAGGCTGATCGCTCAAGAATGGATGCTTTTGAATTATGGTGCTGGAGGAGACTCTTGAGAGTCCCATGGACTGCAAGAAGATCAAACCTATCAATTCTGAAGGAAATCAGCCCTGAGTGCTCACTGGAAGGACAGATCCTGAAGCTGAGGCTCCAATACTTTGGCCACCTCATGAGAAGAGAAGACTCCCTGGAAAAGACCCTGATGTTGGGAAAGATTGAGGGCACAAGGAGAAGGGGACGACAGAGGACGAGATGGTTGGACAGGTTTTCGAAGCTACGAACATGAGTTTGACCAAGCAGCGGGAGGCAGTGGAAGACAGGAGTGCCTGGCGTGCTCTGGTCCATGGGGTCAGGAAGAGTCGGACACAATTAAACGACTAAACAGCAACAAGAACTGGAAGACCCCTGTCTCAAGCGCTGGAGAGATGCTGACAGCCTACATAAGGGGTGGGAAACTGGATCTACCCTTATGGGCCACCATGATGGACCACCAAGAATCACCCACCCCACAGTCCCCAGTAGATGGGGTAGAGTCATGTTGGTAACATCAGGCTGCAGTAGCTGAAGTGAAGGTAAGTGAGGTTTTGTCACCAAGGTGGCAAACAGAGCAGAATCAGACTGGGAGAGCAAGGCAGAGCTTATCAGCACCTTGGACAGAGCCTTGGCAGAAGACTTCTCAACTATACAGTATTGTGAGGAGCTGTTGTTTCAGCAAGGTGCAAAGGCCATTGGCGTTATATATTCTTCTTCTTCCTCTTCCTTCTCTTTCTGTATTTTAGAATGTTGTTTGTCAGTCTGTTTGTTCTATATGCTTTCAACCACTTCTAAGATAACTAAATTTGGAACGATGACTCCTGAGACTAAGGAGCAACTTTTGGGCTATGTTTGGCTGTGACTGGAAGCCATTTTGAATCAAGAAGGTGGACTGGCCCTTTCAAAATCACACTGATTTGGATACCTCATTGCCATTGTTCTCTGTCATGGCCCCACTGGAGGAATCTTCTTCAGAGGAGGAACTGACACTTCTCTAAAAAAAATGTTACAGAGGGTGTAATCTGTTTCTGCTCCTCCCACTTCAATCCTCACCTGGCCCTGGGAGACAGTGGACCTGGAGAGGTGGAAGTGTGGAAGCTTTTGACACCAGGCTGACCAACCTCTCCCTCCACCCACACCTGTTCTTCACTCTCCAATCCTACAGTTTATCCTGCCTCTGACTCTTGTCTTCTGGCTGTTTACAGGTTCCCCCAGATCACCAATCCCTTCATCCAAGTCAGTCTCCAACCCTGTTTTCCCCAGTGTCCACTCATTGGTATTCAGCCACCACTCCTCAGCATCCAGCCAGTGCCTGACATAGTCACACACACCAATGAGATGTGGCCCTCAAGCTGAAAAGGGTTTCCCACCCTTGTTATAGATGTTGGGCAATCAGGAAGTGTTGTTGGTACCACTCCTGCTGGAAAAAAGGGTTGGGATCTGAAAAGGGCCATTGCTTTATTCTAGAGTCCTTGGCTCTTGTGACAATAAGGTGATGAGGGCTGCATTCACATTCTGTTTCTTCAACATTTTCCCATTATATTTTAGCTTTCATATGACAAGACAGTTGCTTTCAGAAATATGGTGGGATGTAGAGCGAGTTTAGAGCTCATTTCTGTGTTACTTGTAAATGGTTTTTTTCCCCTAGAAGCAAGTAACATGGAAATAAGTGCTAAAATTGTGCTATATTGAGTTGAATTTCTGGCAGTGGCTTTTGGATCATGCAGAGGCTCAAATATAATGAGGAAATCATCAGTTAAGGAAAGAGTGGAGTAAAATGCTGTGGGAACGTGGCTTAAGGCAGAAGTGGGACTGAGTCTTCTATGTCTGATAAGATGGGCAAACCCCCTTCTTCTGGTCTGGAAGAACATTGTGGTGGTGAGGGGATGAGAACATCTCCACCAGGTTGTCCTCCAACTCTGAGCAGTGGGAGGGGGGATGTGGGGGAGGGCAGCCTGAAGCTGTCAAACATGATATGCTTTATTAAACCAAATTTCAGGAGCTGTGGAATATAGGGCAGAAAGAACAACAAAACAACAACAACAACAACATCATGGGTATATGGGAAGGTTCTTCCATTCCTAGTTAAAGACAGCATTGAAGGACTTCTTCTACTGATGATCAAGCCTCCTATGAGGAGGTCTAGTCTGCACCACACAGGAATCAAGCCTTCGGCATGCTGGAGCCTGTCCTTTAGAGCTTCCTCCCATTACGCATCAGACAGGCGCCATCTCTACTGCCCATTGAAAAGTGCCTGTTGAAGACCTTCCTGTTCCATCAAGCCTTCTAAGTGGAGATTCTCTCTCCCCCACCCCTCAGTCTGTATTGGATTTACAATCATTTGTATATGCGGAATTGGTTTTTAATTGCCTGTATGTACAGAATTGTCTTAACAGACAGAATTGCTTTTACAGACAGGGATCTTTCAGAAATTGTTTGTATTGTTGGTTTTACTGTGATATTGCTTTGAGATGTTTTACGGAAAGGGATTCTCACACGGAATGAAAGGTATAACTGACTGTGCCTGGATGGCTCAGTTGGTTAGAGCGTGGTGCTGATAACGCCAAGGTTGCAGGTTCGATCCCTGTATGAGACCAGCTGCAAATTCCTGCACTGCAGGGGGTTGGACTAGATGATCCATAGGGACCCTTCGAACTTCACAGTTCTATGACTCTATGGCTCTGTGCTTGTGGCAAAAGACTGGCTAAATGTGACATCTCATTCCTAATTCTTTATACCAATGGCCCACAAACAAGCAGGCCTTTCTGAACAAGGGGGGTGGTGGGGAATTCCATAACCTTGGATGACTTCATGGAACAATCCTTATGGAATTGCATACACTGTTGACCTAAAAAACCAGAAAACACAATTGTTCCCATATGACGCCCTAGATGGAAATGAACGTGGCTCTGAACCATTTTAACCTCTGTACTTTGGCATTTCATTCTCATCAAGGTTTCTGCAGTGAATCTGGCAGAGCAAAACAAACAAGGACAAAGTGCCACTGGTTTCACTGGGTGCAAAAAGAATTTGGGGAGGTTTTATATAAGGGAGGGGGGAAGGATGGATGACATGTTACGTAGGAAGCTGCAACACTGATATGTCACAGCTGCCTCCCAAGAGCATTTTAATCAAATAGCTCAATCCAGAGTTCTCCTTGGTTGCATCTCTTGGTTAATCCCCCCCCCACTCTTTGTTCTTCATGAAAATATATTAAATCTATCAAGACGGAAAACAAAGTCTTGATTAATCCAATTTGCTGGATTCCGTTCACTGTAAGCAATTTAGCAGATTAAAGAAGAAAGTGAGGGGAATAACTCTGTTTTCTCATCCCTTCAGAGCATCAGGGCCAATTTCCACGGAGCTGCCGATTCAGAATACTGGGTCTGCCTAGCTCCATAATGCCTACACTGACTGGCAGGGGTTCTCCAGTAGTTCTCTTTCCCCAGCCCTACCTGAAGATGCTGGGGACCTTCTGCATGCAAATGCTCTACAACCTACGCTTTCCTTCCATCAGACTAAGGCACTCTATAGCAGCACATAAAATATAGCAAATAAATTCTGATGTATTTCTTTCCTTACACAGTCAGACCACTGGCCTATCAAGCTCAGAATTGTCCACAATGGCTGCCAGAAGCTCTCCAGGATTTCACAGCCTTACGTAGAGCTATTGGCAATCGAACACAAGACCCTCTGGATGTACAAGAGTTGCTCTGCTACTGAACTATGGGGATACTATTTATGTGGTTTTATCCCACTAAAAACAACATTTGGGAGGAGGGGTGTGTATCCACCAAAGATGGTAGGCAACAAGGTCAAAGCCCCCCCCCCCATTCCAAATCTATCCATCTTGTCTCTTCAGCCTGGCTTTTTAAAAAAATAAAATAAAATAAATAAAGGCCAGACCATGTCACAATCTAGCTCAGCTCCAGGTTGGCTGCAGAGAGGCCATCAAATGGCTGGAGACAGATCATTTCCCCAGAGTTTACAGAATTACAGCACTGAGCCATCGAGTTCCACCCTCTGCTTGATGGAGCAAATCCAGAGTTAGAAGCAAGTCCAGCTGAACTATAAGCAAGCCCCTGCCCCCCACGCTTGAAAAAAAACCCTCCCAGCTTAATGCTCTTACCTTGCTCCTGCCACCTCCACATGGGAGTTTATGCCAATGTTCAACCAAAATCTACCTTCCTGTAGCTTAAAACCCAAGGGACGCCGGTGGCGCTGTGGGTTAAACCACAGAGCCTAGGACTTCCCAATCAGAAGGTCGGCGGTTCGAATCCCTGTGACAGGGTGAGCTCCCGTTACTTGGTCCTTGCTCCTGCCAACCTAGCAGTTCGAAAGCACATCAAAGTCAAGTAGATAAATAGGTACAGCTCTGGCGGGAAGGTAAACGGCATTTCCGTGCGCTGCTCTGGTTCGCCAGAAGTGGCTTAGTTATGCTGGCCACATGACCCGGAAGCTGTATGCCGGCTCCCTCGGCCAATAAAGTGAGATGAGCGCCGCAACCCCAGAGTTGGTCACGACTGGACCTAATGGTCAGGGGTCCCTTTACCTTTACCTTAAAACCTATCCAAGAGAGTATGATATCACTAGCACTTTACACAGGGTATTTGCTAACTTCTTTACTGTTACTATTATTGTTTGTTAAATTTGTTACTGTGGTGGTTTTCTTTTTTTCAAGAGAGGCTTCCAAAACTCTACTCATTTGAACTCCTCCTTGATTTTTTTTTGCTGTTCTGGTTTACTTGTTCATTTAAAGCATTAAAAAACCCCCACAGAACCCCCCCCCTTTAGCCAAAAACAAGCTTAAAATTTCAATGTGATTAGGTGAATACCCGGTTTATAATCTAAAAAGCACAACACAAAAGTAAAAGGCATTGAGAGGATGAAGGTAAACTTAGGCACAAGTTTTCAGTTGCTGAATTATTGGGAATACCTTGCTGGAGTAACTTGCTTCCAAGTTGGAAAAAAGAGAAGATGCGTTGCAAATTATACACTTTTATTTTTGCAAATTTTGCTAGAGATTTCCAGACCATCCCTTCATTTCTGTTTCCATTACCACCCCTTGATATTACTTATATACATAAGTGATCATTGACAAAACGCAGCCCCCAAAGCAATCTTGATACGGTCATACGTACGGCTGTATTCAAGATCCTTTTTCAGCAGCATCTCACTGATGTGCAATGTGTTCCTGCACGCTAATGAAACATTGCTTTAGAAAACCTTCCGCTCATACTAATCACCTAACACCCCTAAAAAAACCAAACCCTGCCTGCACTGCAACAACTAGACAGCAGGAACTTGTTGAAATGCAACTTGCATGCTCCAAAGAGCTTGGGAGTCCCTGAGGGTCACACCCTGTCCATGTAGGCTTTTCATGCAAATTACGCAGACGAATCATGCAAAAAAAAGAGAGAGAAAGCTGAGCGGTCCCTTCTAGGTAACAGCCATGAAATCAGCAATTCTCAAAGAAAAAGGAGGGAGGACAAATAATTATCTGCTGCCAGTACAGTGAAAGGCCTTGCTGGTGCAGGGCAAGCAAGAGAAGGCATTTTGGCAGGACGACCCTGGATTCTGCCCTTCCCGCTTGACACGGTTCTGTGTGACAGCGAGACAAAGCAGTCGATTAAAGGTTGTGACATCCCCCGTTCTCTGCTGAATTACTGCAACTTCTTTTCTCAGATTTACTCCTAGGCCTGCACAAGGACTGGACCATGGAAGCATGCGGTTTTCAAAACATGGGTCTTGTAAAATTATGGCAAACCCTCCAAGTGTCCCTATTTTCCAGGGACAGTCTTGGATTTAAAGAAGCAGTCCCAGTTTCTGATTTTCCTTAGGACGTCCCTATTTCCACTAGAGAAATGTTGAAGGAGTTATGCCACCTGTCAGGGAACTGCCATCGGAGCCAGAGGCGGAGGGAAGGCTCCAGAGGGATGCCGGAGAGGGTCCCAGTAGGGAGAGAGGCAGCCCATCCGCTGGGGAAGGAAATCAGCGTAGCACCAGGGGAGGAGGGGGGCAGATGGGGGAATCGGAGAGAAGGCTCCAGGACTCCTCGCTGGAGACCAGCGGGGAGAGCACGGGTCCTCCGCTGCCCACACCCTCCCTGCGCAGAAGACTTCCGCGCAGGGAGAGTAGGAGGAGACTGGGCCTCAAAGAACTTCTTTGCTGGAAGAAGTTCAAGAAACACCCACTGACGGATTCTGCCAGCGATTGAGACAGCCACGGATGGGTGGCTGTCCGGACAGAAAGGGTTCACCCAGGTAACCCAGCCAGGTGTGGCACCAACTTACGCACGAGCAACCCCCTAGAACCATTACACGACCCCTGAGCCATCTGAACGCAGCCCTGTGTAGGGAAGTTTTTAAACGTTTATTGTTTTATATACACGTATGTTGGAAGCTGCCCAGAGTGGATGGGGCAACCCAGTCAGATGAGTGGGATATAAATAGTACAACAACAGAATAGGGCATCCCTATTTGCATTGGAGAAACATTGGAGGGTATTGTTATGGGGTGCTTCCAAAACTCTGTAGGACTGAGTTGGAGACAATATTGCTTTCCAGTAAATGTATTTGTGTGTTTTCTTGAATAGCACGGGGGGGGGGGGGGAGGAACCAAACCAAATGGACTGATTAATAGTGCAATTTCCACCACCACCAATAGCCAAACTGTGACATCTGCATTCAAAGTTCACTTATGTTTTAATTGGGATGTACAAATTAAAATGCAAATGGAACAAATTTCTCTCTTATTCCTAGTGTGAACCATAGCACAGTGAACCACTTGAACCTAGTTCAGCAGAGGAAGATTTGTGCCTCAGTGGCAAGGCACGTTCATTATATGTAGAAGGACCCAGGTTCAGTTCTCATTGTTTCCATGTAAGAGTGAGAGAAACCCCCTACCTGAAACCTTGGGGAGCCTTTGCCCATCAGTGTAGACAATTACTGAGCCAAATGAACCAAAGGTTTTAACTCAGTACCAGACAGCTTCCAGTGTTTGCTTGGAGCAACCATAACATCATGGCAGAATCATGTGCTTTGCCTGTAGAAGCTCACTGGGAAGCCCTGTTGTATTAAACCCTGGAGAGCTACTGCCAGTCAGTGTCGGAAGTACTAAGCTAGATGAACCCGGGATCTCACTCAATGGAAGGCAACTTCCAGGTGGTTTTCTCTGCTCCGGAGGGTAGGACCTGTACCAGTGGCTTCAAGGCACAAGAAAGGAGATTCCGACTAGAACTTTCTGATGGGAAGAGTTGTTCGCCACTGGGACGGACTCCCACAAGAGGTGGTGGACTCCATTCCTTGGAGGTTTAAAAGCAGAGGTTGGGTGGCCATCTGTCATGGATGCTTTAGGTGACATCCCTGCATTGGTCCCTTCCAACTCTATGATTCTGTATTTCCATCCGTGTTGACTCTTGGTTGGCTGCAAGATAAAATCCACAGGGCCCCTCCTTCACTGAGCCTGCCTCCTCCCTCCAAGTGTGTCTTGCCAAGGGGCTGTCACACGCCCGGCTATGCCACCCTTGATTTCTGGATTCCAATGAATCACACACCAACTGTTCTTTCTTGCTGCCACGGTATGGTAGGATCTCTCCAAGCAACCGTGCGTGGCAGCACAGGCTGGCTCCTGTCCCTTTGGCATAAAGCCCCCGGCCCCTGCTTGGCGTGCCAGGAAATAAGGAGGTTTGACGCTCCTAACGTCTGCGAAACAAAGAGGGTCTGTTGGCACTAATCGCCACTGGAATCATGTTGCATCCATATCACCTGCACTGATAGGATTATTTGGCTGTTGTTATGTATGCTTCATAATTCAATAACAAAACCTGTGCTGCCCCAGGGGTGGTGGATAATACTCAAAGATTATTGGGCTGGATTAGCGTTCGCCTTTTATGAATTGTAAAAACTCTGAGAGTCCACAGAGCAATCAGCGAGAGGAGAGACAGATGCAGCTAAGAACCAAGAGTGCTCGGCAGATATTGTGCTGGACTTTTGCGCGGGGAAATGCCTGCCAGTGTCCTCAGACGTTGGGCCCTGCAGCCAGGTGGAAGTGCACTGGGGAGAAGGAACACCCGAGGAACTAAGTTTGCTTTTTCTCCTCTTCAGCCAGAGGACGGACAAAAGGAACCAGTTCTTCAGATAACGCATGAACTAGAGAATTCACTCCAACATAACGGTAGCAATGACCACCAACTTGGAGGCTGTGTGGTGTAGTGGTTAGAGCGCTGAACTGGGACCTGGGAGACCAGGTTTCAAATCTCCACTGGACCACGAAGGTCACTGGGTAACCTTAAGCCAGGCACTGCCTTTCAGCCTAACCTAATCACAGGTTTGTTGTGAGGATAAAATGAGGACGGGGAGAACCATGTTGGCCACCTTGAGCTCCTTTGATGGAAAAAAAAGCTGGGATATGAACACATTAAGCAAACAAAGGCTTCCTTCTAATCTCAGGTGTGTAGGGATTCCTAATAGGAAAGCAGGGCTGGGGAACCTGGGCATCCCCAGATGTTGTTGGATTCCATTTCCCATCAGGCCCTGCAAATGCGGGCAATGCTTATGCATGATGGGTGCTGTAGTCCAGCACAGGGGGAACTGCAGGCCACCCCCAGTTCAATGCAGCAAGCTGCCTGCTGCCTGTCTGTTGACTGTGACAGCCCCAGCCACGAGCTGTTCAAAATAAGCAATTTGTGCGGAAATTATGTCTTTCCACTATATTAGCCACAGAACAAAACACTCCCTTGGCTTTTAAATCAATGCAAGGCAGTCTGCTGCAGTCGATGGAGCAAGGCATCTAACAGATTGGGTAGTGCTGGGTTAGGGAACATGTGGTCTTCTAGATGCAAACCCATGTGCATTTTCACACACTGACACTGCAGATCAGGAATCCCCTGCTCCCAGCCTGCTGGAGACCCATGGAAAGGGGCTGGAATTTATTTATTTATTTCTAAAAGAGAGGAAAATGTCAGTAGCCCACCCTAACAAAACTGTAATAAGGCACTTTCAAAAAGGCAAAAGAAATGGGCCAGGGATTTACTAGGAATCTAGATTTACTAGGGTTTACTTGACTGGAAAACAGGGTCCAGTGATAGCTCATAGTCCCCTGCAGAGTTCCTTATGCAAGCCTGGCTGAAACGAATTGGCAACTACATTGGTGCAACAGCTGCTTGCTCTTGATGCTTACATACTAGTGGATATCATAGAATCATGGAATTGCAGAGTTGGAAGAGACCACCGGGGTCATCTAGTCAAACCCCTTGAAATGCAGGAATCTTTTGCCCAATGCAGGGCTCGAACCCAGGACTCTGTGATTAAGAGTCTCCTGCTCTGTCCTCCGTGATGGTATGGATGCTCTCTGATGGAACATCACAGAGTCATAACAGAAGAGAACACACAAGAGGAATTGGTTTGTTCTTTCGTGTCACAGCATGATATAGCTCAGTGGTAGAGCACCGGGTTCAATCCTCAGCAGGTAGGGCTGGGAGACATCCCCTGAAACCATAGCGAGCTGATCTATGTGTTTGGAGACTGACCCTGAGGCTTTTCTGAAGGGGCTTAACACAGAGCTACAAAATGAGTCTATGGTCTGATCTGGAATGGATCACTTTATGGCTCTATGTTCACCAGCCTTTCAGACCACTGCCTGACTGTTAAATATACCTCTCCGCCCTTGCGGGCTGCTGTCGCCTCCGCCCACCCACCCCAAACAGCTGGGAACTCTATGTAGGAAGCAGGAGACCTGTGTTAGACAACGGGATCAATGAGTCAGGACAGATGTTGCCAGCCTGAACAATCGCTCTGGACAGGGAGGTGGTGATCAGTATCATTAAAAAATAAAGAGCTGAAAGATTTGGGAAAACAGGCTCCGAAAAGCAGCAGGCCGCCTAACACACAAGAACCAATTTCGAGACGGCGCGGCAGGGGGAATTGAGAGCGACAGATCAAAACATCGAGCTGGGAAAATAATGGGTTTTTGCTTCTAATGACTGCAGAATTACTCTATAGTCAAGACAGAGGAACCAGGCAGAGGTGAGGGACCAGCAGAGTAAAGATTTGGAGCAGTGGAACAACGAACAAAGCAACTACTGTATCACGGGGAGCGGCGGGGACTGGGGGGGGGGAATTTCGGTTCAGTTCACGTTTAAAAGCGAACCTATCCAATTTGCGTTTTCTGATACAGTACAGGAATGAAAGCACCTATGGAATTTTGCAGTGCCCTTCTCCAGGCAGGTAATGTATACAAGAAGAAGTATATTGGAGTAAAGTGTGTTTTTATATTGCATTTTGAGATATAAAGATGTAGGGTGGTATACAAATGTAATAAAGAATGCATACCTGAGTGAAAATAAAAGACAAGAATAAACACCATTAAGAGGATATTTGTTTGCAAAGGCATGTATATTAGGCAAAACTGCAGGCAGCCACATTTATTAGGAGAAATTTGCATTAAAATGTTGATGAATCTTCATAAGGACTTAAAAAATAATAACAAACTGATGTGGAAACGTGGAATTGAACCTAAGATCGGAAAAATGAGGAAGTAAGATGAGCTGGCATGGACAGATTCATCCAATCCGTGGCCTAGGGGCCATTACAAATCTCCCCCAATCAGTTGTATTTTACCGTTTCCCAGACAGAACTTTACCAACTTACCCTATCCTAAAAACCTGACTTAATCTCAAATTGATGACTCACTTATTCAGATTTATTACATTTATATCTCACTTTTCCTCCAAGGAACTCAAGTTGGCCTACAAGGCTCTCCCCTCCCTCTTGTATCCTTACAACAGTAGCTTAGGCTGAGAGAGTGCAACTGGCCCAAGATCATGGAGTGAGCATCATGGCCTCCGAGTAGGGAATTGAACCCTGGTCTCTCCTAGATCTTAGTCTGACACTCCAACCGCTACATTATACTAGCTATGATATAATCTGGTATGCACAAGAGCACCTGATATGGTTGCAGGCTGATTCATGCATCAGAAAGTTTTTCTTCAGCATGGTGCTATGGTTTTAGGAACACAGGAAGCTGTCAGGTCCTGACTGAGGCCATTGGTTAATCTAGCTCAGTCTTGTCAACTGGCAATTGGTCTCTGGACTTTCAGACAAGGGTTTTCCTCAGCCCTACCTGGAAATGCCAGGGACTGAACCTTCTTCATGCAAAGCAGATGCTCTTCGACTGAGCTACTGCTTTCTCCAAAAGGAAAACGGGAAACTTCCTATTGGAGGAATGTAAGAAGCTGCCTCAAAACAAATCCACCTCTTTCCCCCTTTTCTTCCCAATGTCTCAACAAATGAAACTGATTTGTAAAAATCTTACGTGGGGGAAAAAACGAGAGAGAGACATTGCACACACTTTTGTAAATCAAGAAAATCCTTAATAAAAACAAACAAACAAATCAGATCAGATCATTGATTCATCAAACTCAGTATTGTCTCTACTGACACACGTGTGTGTGTGTGTGTGTGTGTGTGTGTGTGTGTGTGTGTCTCCAGGGGTTCAGGCTGGAGTCTTTCTCAGCCTTACCTGGAGATGCTGGGACTGAACGTGGGACTTATAAGGCTGGGATAGCTCAGCTGGTAAAGCATGAGTCTGCTAATCCAGGGTCATGGGTTCGAGTCCTGCACTGGGCAAAAGATTCCTGCATTTCAGGGGGTTGCACTAGATGGCCATCCTGGTCCCTTCCAACTCGACAATTCTGTGATTCTGCATACAAAGCATGTGTTCAACCAATGATCCTCAGCCTTCTTTTGGGGTGGGGTGGGGCGGGGAGGAGAGTTAGGAGTGCAGCTTCCGACCACAGACACTGCCCTTTAAGTAAGAACATGAGAAGAGGCCTTTTGGATCAGGCCAAAGGTCCACCTGGTCCAGCATCCTGTTTTTCACAGCGGTCAAGCAGATGTCTTTTTGGAAGGAAAAAGTAGTGAATTTCGTTGTCTCCCTGTGTGCTGAATGAAACAGCCCTTTTTCTCTTGTCTGGCCTGAACAAAATGCTTTGGTGGGGCTTGCAAAGAGAGGAGACTGCTTTTTTCTCCACCTCCCCCTACAAATGCAAATGCATCCTGAGTAAAATGTTTATGTTTTGAAATATTGAGTTCAACTCCAAAATAATCCCACATATGCCAGTTTTCCTAAAAATGCGTGAACAGTGTTGACGCGGGTTGGAACACAGTAAAGAAATTCCTCCACGTTTTCCAGGCATTGTAGGTTTTTGCATTTGAACAAGGCACACATTCCTTCAAGCATTAAATATGTGTTAGAATGCTGAATTACAAGCTTCCCAAATGAGGTTCAAGGTTTCAGTTTATTCTCCACCCCACCTTCTCCGAAACCAGCTTTCCCTTCCCTCCCGGCTGAGCCAGAATCTCAATCAACAGATGTGTTTGGAATGAGATACATTACCCAGAGGAAATTTTGGCTGAGGGGCTAAACTGTGTGTCATATTCAGTCAGCTCACACACACGCCTGACAACAGCAGGCAGCTGGTCCCTCGAAGACAAGCAACTCGCTGGCTGGGAATGATGAGATCTCAGCATCATCTCTCCACGGAGAGGAAAAGGAGGGTGGAGAGATGGATTGCTCCGTTGTCTGATGCAGAAAATGACGGGGTCAGGAGGCAGAGAGGCAGAGGGAGGCAAGGCTGGGAACAGCTCCACACATTTCGCCGCACAATGCAGCTGCACCACAAGACGCACCCCGGGATCGTCTGTGACGTCACCAGGAGGGAAGGGAGGCTGCAAACGTCGGGTCCCTTGCTTGTGGCATCGTAGGCTGCAGGTCTACAACACAGCACCTGCATTGTCTGTGGGGTTCAATCTCCCCACAGCACCTCCAAGCAGAGCTGAGAGACAGAGAGAGTCTCTGTCGGAAACCCCAAAGGGCTGCTGGCCAGTGACTGTAGACCAGTGTTCCTCAAACCTGGGTCCCCGCTATTGCTGGACTGTAACTTCTATCATTCCTAACTAGCAGGATCAGGGGGGTGATTCCTCCATGAATTTGTCCAATCTTATTTTAAAACCATCCCTATATGTGGCCAACTTATGGGAGTGAGTTCCACAGGATAACTGACATATATTTGTATCTTGCTTTTCCACCTGCAAGCTCAAGGCTGTGTATGTTTTCTACTCTCCCCCACCCCTCTTTGTGAGGTAGGCTAGACTACTTTAATAGATGTATACAGGCAGCAGTTCATGTCAATAATTTTTGTGTGTGTTTGTGGAATATAGAGGCCCCAATCCACACACAGTGTAACTAACCAGGATATTCTGTTGGTATCCCTGGAGTCTAAACCCTTAGACCAGGGCTCTAACATTGATGCAACTCCCAGTAAACCAAAGTCCGAACTCTTATTTTTGGAATTGCTAGAGATCCTTTTGACCAAATAAATTCACCTCCAACTTTGCATCAGAAAGAAGCCGGTAGCTAGTAAAAGACTTGAAAAGTCCCACCTGCCCCACCCTAAGAATCGCTGTCCATATTTTAATCAGATCCTTTAAAAAAAATCCACAGAGATATTTCACCTGAACAGAACTTTTGCAGAAGTCCTGAGCAAAGCACACAAAGTATCTGGATGAGTATATAGCTCACCTTTCCTATATATATATAAATGTAAGCAATGGCCTTTCTTTGTGACAACCAACGGAAAACATTTGTATGGATATATTTGTATCTATCCATGTAACTGTCCCGTTGATGGACATGTGGCAACATCTATGACACAATCTGACTTCTAGCCAAAGCCCACCGCTGAGTGCCTGTCACTTCCATTGCTCATCTCTGCCTTCTTCATGGACTCCAATGGCCTTGACAAATAATTGCCTAGACAGGCTGACAATCAGAAGCAAAACGTATCAGCCAGAACCAAACAAACCAGAGGTACAATCCATTGAGAGCCTTTCCTTGCAAACATCCGACCAGCAGTCTCAAGGAAGGTTTGCATCCCCCTGCCTCTCTTCTGAATTTCATCCTTCACCTTTTGGAGTTCAGAGTCAAGCAAGCCATTTTGACGTGACTGAAAACACCACAGGTCCAATGGACAAACGTAGCTCTCTGGGCCTCTGTACACTGGGCCTTGGGTGTCTCTGAGACCATTTATTTTGTTCTGTACAGTGGTGCCTCGCAAGACGAAATGAATCCGTTCCGTGAGGCTCTTCGTATAGCGGTTTTTTCGTCTTGCGGAGCAAGCCCATTGACAGCTTAGCAGATTAGCGCTATTAGCGGTTTAGCGGCTTTTAGCGATCAGCTGTTAAGCGGCTTAGCGGCTTAGGAAAAGGGGGGGGGGGAAGGGGAAAAAACCCGCAGGAACTCGCAAGACGTTTTCGTCTTGCGAAGCAAGCCCATAGGGAAATTCGTTTTGCGAAGCGCCTCCAAAACGGAAAACCCTTTCGTCTAGCAGGTTTTCCGTCTTGCGAGGCACCACTGTAATGTGTTTTTAATGCTGTAGACTGCCCTCCTGGGATCTTCTGAGAAAGGGTGGTATATAAATGGAAATAATAATAATAATAATAATAATAATAATAATAATAATAATAATAATAATTCCTCAACCAGCACCCCTCACAAACCCTCTCTGCATCCTCCTTGTCTGCTTTGGCTTGGCTGGGATCGATCTATTTCATGAAAGTTATATGTCCCTTGATTGTAAAAACAAAACAAAACAAAAAACAGTTTTACGAAAATAACAAAATAATGGATAAGAGCAGTTAAAGACAGCTATTTACAACATTCAGAAATAACCGAAATCAATTATAAGCTAAAAACAGATTAAAACGCATGTCAGCATTCTACATATCTGGGAAGGCTCGCGCAGCAAAAATGTTTTCAGCAAGTGCTGAAAATAGTACAGTGAAGGCACCTGCTGGATGTCAATAGGCAAGATGTTCCAAAGTGTTGGCACTGCCACACTAAAAGATGGATTTCTTGAAAATGCAGGATATGTATTATGTGGCAGTTTTGCAGATTGAAGTAGCCGAGTACACGGGGTCAGGCAATCTTGCAGGTAAACTGGTCCCAGGTTGTTTAGGGCTTTATATACCATGAGTAATACTTTAAACTTGGCCCAGAAGCAAATGAGCAACCAGTGAAGATCTCTGAGCTGAGGCATTAAGATGCTGACAGGGTCTCATGTGCAAAAGTGGGCCGAGAAACAAATGGGGAGGGACGGACGACAAAACATGCTTTTGTTATTTTCTTTATGTTTTGAACGCTCACGTTCATGCAAATGAACACCCAACCCTGCTCCCCAAGTAAGCAAGGTCAATATAATCCAATGAATCAAAGTACCCATTCTTTATGCTCTTAGCCCAGGCATCCCCAAACTCAGCCCTCCAGATGTTTTGGGACTACAACTCCCATCATCCCTAGCTAATGGGACCAGTGGTCAGGGATGATGGGAATTGTAGTTCCAAAACATCTGGAGGGCCGAGTTTCGGGATGCCTGTCTTAACCTTATAGGTCTGTCCAGGTTCCTGCAACAGGCTGTTTCTACAAATAGCTCTCTCACATCTCTGTATCCTCAATCCATTCAAGCAAAGCACCTTAGCAGAGTCGAAGGACATCTTCCAGCCTGGCATAACCACTCAAGGAGGGTGTGAAACAGCTCCAGAGAGAGGTGAGGCCTGGAGAAAGTCCATAGGGCCAGATGGAGAGACCTGGAGGGCCACATTTGACACCACCACCCCACCCTGCCTGAGGTTCCTCACCCCTGGCATTGATATTTGAGCATCATTTGCACAGCCCAACAGGCACGGAAGATGGGAAATTGAGGCAAAGTGGGAGATGTCATTGCCAGCTAAATTTGATTCAGAGTAGATCTATTGAAACGAATGGCATTAAATTGATGTCTGTTAATTACAGTGGATCTACTTGGAATAGGACTAGCACTGGCTGCAGCCCAGAATTTATTGGGGAGTAGGCAGGGGAGAGAAAAGATAACAGGGCGGAGGCATTTAAACAGCAAAAAATTAAAACGATTCTGCAACTTGCAAACACTCCTCCTCCGCAGGCCTGGTGGCTAATGGAATGGAAATACACAACGTAATTTCTCTGCCCCTGGAAGGCTCGGCTGTTTGTAGCATGCCCTGGAACCACCAGCCACCATTATTCATGCAAACAATTACACTTAATTTCCTTTACGTTTGGCAGGTTAGTAGTCAGAAAGGAACA
Organism: Podarcis cretensis; assembly: GCF_951804945.1. Classification (NCBI taxonomy): domain Eukaryota; kingdom Metazoa; phylum Chordata; class Lepidosauria; order Squamata; family Lacertidae; genus Podarcis; species Podarcis cretensis. The sequence continues at coordinate 68,779,404 of NC_137177.1, forward strand.
GGGGAAGCACGGGGAAATGGGAGACTCAGCACTAAGTTGTTCTGTTTTAATTCACAGCCCTTTTCTTAAGAAACTTGCAACATGATGAAAGTGGTGATGGCACAGAAAGCATTTACTTGAAAGAATTTCAAATTTGGAGAGACACACAGAAGAACTCAACGTTTTCCTCTGCAAAGACTGGTGCTGCCTATTCGTCATCTTTGGCATTTGATGATATTTGATTTTTCTGCTTGAACGCCTTCACCATTTGGCATGCAATGGCGTCTGGGGTTCTGAACTGAATTATCTGATTGCTAGCATGCAATGGTGTCTAGCATCTAATCATATTTGATGGGCTCTGGTGTCTGGCATGCAAAGACATTGCATGCTCTGAGCAAATTATTTAACAAGCTGGTCTCTGACCACAACTGACATCTTGATAAGGTTTCAGAGCTGACACCTCTTTTGCCTCTGGCCTCATCTGCCACTGCCATGTGGCCCTCAGAAGGTTGCCCAGAAAGGAATGTGGCCCTCGAGCACGGGAAAGTTATCCATCCCTGCTCAACGGAGTGAATCATGTGGTTGATTTTGCCACTATTATGGGCTGGAGAGGAAAGGGTTGCTGTCAGGGTTGCAATGTGAGGGCTCAAAGAATTGTGGGAAGATGCCTGCTTCTTGGAAGAAAAGTGATGACAAACCTAGACAGCATCTTAAAAAGCAGAGACATCACCTTGCCAACAAAGGTCCGTATAGTTAAAGCTATGGTTTCCCCAGTAGTGATGTATGGAAGTGAGAGCTGGACCATAAAGAAGGCTGATCGCCAAAGATTTGATGCTCTTGAATTATGGTGCTGGAGGAGACTCTTGAGAGTCCCATGGACTGCAAGAAGATCAAACCTATCCATTCTGAAGGAAATCAGCCCTGAGTGCTCACTGGAAGGACAGATCCTGAAGCTGAGACTCCAATACTTTGGCCACCTCATGAGAAGAGAAGACTCCCTGGAAAAGACCCTGAAGTTGGGAAAGATTGAGGGCACAAGGAGAAGGGGACGGCAGAGGATGAGATGGTTGGACAGTGTTCTTGAAGCTACCAGCATGAGTCTGACCAAACTGCAGGAGGCAGTGGAAGACAGGAGTGCCTGGCGTGCTCTGGTCCATGGGGTCACGAAGAGTCGGACACAACTAAACAACAACAACAAATATTCAAGGGACTATTTCTGATGGGGCATGGGCAGCTTTGTGGCACCATTGCATTCATAATTCCTTATTAACCTTGGAGAGGAAGACAACATCTTGGTACATTGATCCATATGTGGTGGGAGTGCCCAAAAGCCAGGGCTATTTCCCCCCGGCCAGAACTCAGTTCTAGCACCTCTCAGGTGGGCACCATTGCCATTATAAAAGGAGTTCATGTTGAGTTCCAACACCTCTTTTTCTCGTATAATAGCACTGCCACAAGCTCAGCAATTTGGACAGGACGCTTTTGCAATCCTTGCAGATCTCCATCACAGAGGTATTGAAATAGAATAGCTCTGCTCTGCTTTCAGGAATACTCCCAGTTAAGAATCTGATAAACCACCTCCTTGTGGCAGCTGGGGTGACACTGGAAAGGTGCAGACAGCTGTAAAAGGTAAAGGTAAAGGTACCCCTGCCCGTACGGGCCAGTTTTGACAGACTCTGGGGTTGTGCGCCCATCTCACTTAAGAGGCCGGGGGCCAGCGCTGTCCGGAGACACTTCCGGGTCACGTGGCCAGCGTGACATCGCTGCTCTGGCCAGAGCCAGAGCCAGAGCCAGAGCCGCACACGGAAACGCCGTTTACCTTCCCGCTGGTAAGCGGTCCCTATTTATCTACTTGCACCCGGAGGTGCTTTCGAACTGCTAGGTTGGCAGGCGCTGGGACCGAGCAGCGGGAGCGCACCTCGCCACAGGGATTCGAACCGCCGACCTTTCGATCGGCAAGCCCTAGGCGCTGAGGCTTTAACCCACAGCGCCACCTGCGTCCCGCAGACAGCTGTACAAGATGCAAAAGGGTATGATACTTGGCATTGACTCATAAACTTGCATGGCGCTATGGAGCGATGCATGGAGGAAAAAACAGGAGCCTTTCAACACTGAATGGTTTATCTTTATTTCTTTTATTTATTAGAGGAATCTAGACACCCCCTGTAACTCATGCACCTTTTGGCCATGGTTATTGAACTTAACATACTTCTATTATTTTCTGCCTTTTACACATCATGGCTGTATTTTGCTTTCTACTTGGTGACTAATGCACATTATTTGTTGTTTGCATTGCTTCATGGGTCCCCCCTCCCCAAATGCAGATTGTATTATATAAGGGCAGGGGGGGGACAGGAGATCTGGGCTCCACTGCCTTTGGCCCCTGGCCTAGCAATGCCTCTGCATTACTTTGGTTCCTCCTGTTTTTCCTTCTTTGCCTAAAGGGATGTGTCTGTAGATCCATTTGGGGGGAGATCGATCCTGTGCAGCCTAGCAACATTAATGACCGTAAGTGATTAGCAGCCGAGGCATGAGCTGAACCAGTGACCTGCAGCAGAAAGCCTCCATATCCCATTACAAACCCCCTGAGCTGTCCACTCCCTCGTTTAATTTCAAGCCGAACCTTTTGCCCTTCCTGCTTAATCTCCCCAGTCCCGTTAAAACACTCCCTCAATTACAATTTTCACTGTTGTCACCGCTCTCAACGGCTTCCAGCCACCTCAATTATTATCCTCCTGCTCCCGCTCTCAAAGCCGGGTTGCCCATAGCTCTGCAAATCCTTGCGGTGAGCCTGTTTGTAGTCATTTGGGTTATTTGCAAAAAAGAGAGAGAAAGTGCAAGCAAATAGGCACTCCTTCGGTAGGCGGCAAACCCTACCGAAGGCTGCACTCCTGGTTCCAGCGAAGGGCAGCTAGAAGCAGTGCCTTATTTCAGCTGGTAGACTATCGGATAATTGTAGTGTTGGAAGGGTCCACCAAAGGGCATCTAGTCCAACCCCTTGCAATGCAGGAATCACAACTAAAGACTTTTCTCTCTTTCTCTCTCTGCTCCTTCACATAGCTGGATGAGTTTCCCTTTCCCTGTTCTCTGATGTCTATTCCCTGTTCTCTGGTGTCTACCCAGCGCTTGGCTTTGAGACACCATACCGACGCAATTGTGCCTCTTATCTCCGTGGAAGAGCAAAGATCACCCAGCTTCAAATTGGCATAGCAGCTTTCTTCAGCACAACCACCTACTCTCCCGGAGGGAAATGAAGTCGAATGACTAGCAACTCCCTACCACCGCCATTACCGCTTCTGTAATCACTATAATTACACAGAAAATGATCGTCAGCTATAACGGATTAAAGTGTCTTTGAGGCGGGGGGAAGGCAAGGGTGTGTGTGTGTATGTGTGTGGTGGTTTTTTGGTTTTTTTAATCCTTCTAAATATGAACAGAACAGCAAACTGGGTCATGTTAAAAGACGAGCAAGCCTGCACCCCTGCCTACCACAAACCACCATTTCTCAGGGCTGGATTGGACATCACATTCAACACACACTGTCGGGAGGTTTGTGACGGGCGAAATGAAGTTCTGCTTCACACAGCGAAGTAATCAAACTCTGGGATTTGCTCTCACGAGAGTTTGTGATGACCACCAACTTGGATGGCTTCGAAAGAGTAAATTGATGGAGAAGGTTATCAACAGTGGCTAGCCACAATTGCTGTGTGCTCCTTCCATCACTGGAGAGAGAGTGCAACCAGTTGTTGGAAACTTCTATCATGTCACCACCAGCGTTCAAAATTCGACAGCCGCATTTTGCACCTGGCTATCGGCCACTTGTGACCAAGCAAAGATGCCCAGGGTCCAGGATGGCATCTGATGTCTCCACCATCTGGAGACAAATGCCTGAGGATCCTTGGATCTCGACTGTTTTCACAAACTAGCAACGCAACCTGTAGAATTCTATCCGTTATATTTTATCTGTGCAATCAAAACTAAATTCAGGACACAAAATGTTGTATTGAAAAATACGGCTTTCAAGCTGTCTGGCCCCTCCAATGGCAACTAGGGATTCCTTATTGGCAATTGTAACCCTGGTTTGAGGAGCCGTTTGGCGCCTAGCTTATATATCTGAGTTTCTAACCCAATTACTTGCCTTTTCTTCTCGCTCCATCCCCTTGATCTTTCTGGTTGCTCCTTAACGTAGTGGGGAAAATATAGTACAGTGGTACCTCGGGTTACAGACGCTTCAGGTTACAAACTCCGCTAACCCGGAAGTAGTACTTTGGGTTGAGAACTTTACCTCAGGATGAGAACGGAAATCATGTGTCGGCAGTGCAGTGGAAGCAGGAGGCCCCCTTAGCTAAAGTGGTACCTCAGGCTAAGAACAGTTTCAGGTTAAGAACGGACCTCCGGAACGAATTAAGTTCTTAACCCGAGATACCACTGTACAGGCCCTGCCACCTTACCAGAGGTCTCAGGTGGTCTCCAGCTCATTGCTGAGACAACCCCTTCCGAGGTTCAGCCAGCAGGGTCCCTGGGAGCTGACTAGGCCCTGCCATGTTTAGGAGACTTGCCTAAAACTTTTGCCTGGCCAGACTTGGCCTGTACTCTACCTGCACTGCTCCTGAGAGGCCAAGTCCCAGCAAGATAGAATACCTTTTAGATATATAGTAAGCCCGCAACATACTGGGGTATGTGTGTGGGGTATGTGTGTGTGTGACGTTCTGAGGATAGCAGATAAAGCCAATTTTGCATACAGTCAAAACACATTGAGTGTAATGGCATGTAAGCTTTCCAAAGTCCCCCCCCCCCCCGGACAGCTGCCCCCTTCCCTTATTATTTTTTTTAACTGCCAAGCACGTAAACCTGAATGAGCAGAACTTGAATGCACCTACGTTGCGGGTCTACGGTACAGCATTAAATATCCTTGCAAGAGCTCTCTAAAGACCCCCACCTTCCCCTCTGCACGGTTGGCTCCTTGGGTCGCCATTATAGGAGGCAATTTTTGTGCCAGTAGAAACCTCTCTTTCCCCAGGCATCTGATGGAGTGTGATAAATGTTCTGCAGCTTATTGCTTTTTCCCCTGCTGTTGAAGTTTCGCAGACAATGTTTACGGGATATTGTAATGGTTTTATTGTAATGTGTTCATTTTGGTTTTTTGTGTTATGCCTTTGGCTCTTAACTTTTTGTAAGTCACTTAGGCACTTTTTTTGGGGGGGGGGGAATAGAGACAAATTATACCAATGGCAATAATTTATCCTGTATAATTACGCTTTTACATAACCGATACTAAAACTGGAACGATACAGAGAAGAATAGCATAATATTAAACAGATATCTAGCCTTGTACATGTGTCTACAGGCAGGAAAATAAAAGAAAAGAAAAAAGGAAGAGGAGAATAATCCAGGGATGAGGCTTCTTCTTCTTTGTGTGTTTTTTTTTTTTGTTTATTTAGAAAGATTTGCAAACTGTTTAATCTCTAAACTGCGCACTTAACCAACTCGTAGATAAAATACTGCTAAAATCCACAGAGCTTTTAAACAACAAGCACCACCATCCAGTGAAAATGAGTGGCAAGAGATTCAAGCAAGGACTCCATATGGCACACAGGGTAATTATCATTAAAACACAGGGGAAAATTAGCGAAACCTGTGAAATGAGTACGCGTAACTAGATCGTAGTACGTCTGTGGACGCTTGCTGAAATACAAAGCTTCTCAGCAGGCACATGAAACAATATGGCAAGGACCCTCCCTAATATCAAGAGGCAGGGAGTTCCAAAGGACACTAAAAGATTGATGCATCACAAATGGGAAACATGGCGTGGAACTTGGAAAAGGGAAAGTTCCACATATCAAAGTAGTTCAAAGGGCATGTAGGGGATAATGCCCAAAGTAAAATGAGCAGTCCCAAGCCATTAAGTGCTTCAGATACCAATGCTAAAGGAACACCTTAAATCTGCCCTGGTAATGAATCAGCAGCCAGTAGGGCTGGGTGATACCTGGTTTTCAACATAGCGATATATCAGCAGCTAAACATCACAAAATACTGACATAGCATAAAGTCTGAAATAAGGATGGAGCTATGTACAGTCATACCTCGGGTTAAGGACTTAATTTGTTCCGGAGGTCCGTTCTTAACCTGAAACTGTTCTTAACCTGAAGCACCACTTTAGCTAATGGGGCCTCCTCCTGCTGCCGTGCCGCCGGAGCCCGATTTCTGTTCTTATCCTGAAGCAAAGTTCTTAACCTGAAGCACTATTTCTGGCTTAGTGGAGTGTGTAACCTGAAGCGTATGTAACCTGAGGTACCACTGTACAGTCATACCTCGGGTTACAGACGCTTCAGGTTTTTAGTTTTCGGGTTGTGCACCGCGGTGAACCTGGAAGTACCGGAACGGGTTACTTCTGGGTTTTGGCACTCGCGCATGCACAGAAGCGCCAAATCGCGACCCGTGCGTGTGCAGACGCGGCGCTGTGGGTTGCGAACGCTGCGGGTTGCGAACGTGCCTCCCGCACAGATCACGTTTGCAACCCGCGCGTCCACTGTAGAGGCATTGGCTGGCTTCACAGTTTCCCCCCACATTGCGATTTTTGCATAGCACACACACACATCATGATTTGAGATATACTGCCAGGTCAAAAATTATGAAACCGATATCATGGTATGGACTTCAAACCGGTTTTAGATGAAGTATCGATATATCTCCCAGCCCTAGCAGCTAGTGCAGATCTTTGGGGTCTGCTGATAGGATCTCACTCCTGCTAGCAATTGTGCTGTGGTTTCTGAATAAACTGCGAGAGAAGCACCACACGGAGTGTGTTGAAGTGATCTATTCTTGAAGTTACCAGTGCCTGAACTGCTGTGGTCAAGCTATCCCAGTCCAGGAACGGCCACAGCTTTCGTACATGCTGTAGCCAGTACAAAAAAAGCCTTCTTTCCCAAACAGCTACCAAATAAACACCAAGACAGGAACGAAGCACGAAGATTACCCTACGTGGCTTCACCATCCAAAAGAAAATTAACAGGCAGCTGCGTGTGAGGATCAATAGCCACCAGCCCAGAATATCAGATACAATGCTGCCCTCCGGCAGTGTCACCGTTGTTCAATATCACAAGACCCGTGCAAATAGATTCCTCCTCTGCTTCTTCATGTTCTACTTTATTTTACAATTTAAAGTTAATTTGCATCGAGCCAATGTGCTGGGAGAGCGCATCAAAGGACCTTTCGACTCTTTAATTTTCGCAGCCGCCAAGGATTCTTATGCAAGCGACTCCCCCTCGTCAAATGCAACATGGAATCGCAGGAATGTAAGCACATGAAAGGAGCCCTGCTGGAATAGGCCAAAGGTTCGTCTAGTGCGGCATCCTGCTTCCGACAGTGAGCTACAAGATGTCTCTGGGAATCTCACGAACCGGGGGAGAATGTAGGCAACGGATCTCAGCCTTCGGAGATAAACTTGCCGGGAGCACAGAGGTTCCGTAAGAGCCATCAGGAGGTCTAATTCTCTTTTCAAGCCTTCAGAGCTAATGGATACCACCGCATCATGAGGCAGTGAGTTCCATAAGCTAACCGTGTGCTACATGAAGAATTACTTTTGGGGTCTGGGAAGGGGTCTGTCAAGAATCGCCTGCCTTTCAGTTAAATTGGATGGCTCTGAGTCCTAGCATGCTGAAAGAGGAAGGATATTCTCGCTGATATGCTGACTACAGACCACACATCCTAGTATAAGCTTCTGTCCAAGGGGTGGGAGACCTGCATCTCTCCAGTTGATATAATAAATAATAATAATAATAATAATAATAATAATAATAATTTATTTATACCCCGTCCATCTGGGTGGGTTTCCCCAGCCACTCTGGGAGGCTTCCAGCAAAATATTAAAATACAACAATTCATCAAATATTAAAAGCTTCCCTAAACAGGGCTGCCTTCAGATGTCTTCTGAAAGTCAGATAGTTGATTATTGTCTTGACATCTGTTTGGAGGGCATTCCACAGGGTAGGCACCATTACCGAGAAGGCTCTTTGCCTGGTTCCCTGTAACCTCGCAGTGAGGGAACCACCAGAAGGCTCTTGGAGCTGGACCTCAGTGTCCGGGGTGAACAATGGGGGTGGAGACGCTCCTTCAGGTATATAGGACCGAGGCCGTTTAGGGCTTTAAAGGTCAGCACCAACACTTCGAATTGTGCTCAGAAATATACTGGGGGCAAATGTAGGTCTTTCTGGACCAGTGTTATATGGTGTCGGCGGCCACTCCCAGTCACCAGTCTAGCTGCCACATTCTGGATTAGTTCTAGTTTCCACGTCACCTTCAAAGGTAGCCCCACGTAGAGTGCACTGCAGATTACAACTCCCATGTGTGACTTTCCTGCCACAATGTCAGGCTTCAGGGAATTGGTTTCCTTCTCACCCCCTTTGGCAGCAGATAAGCAGAACAAAGAGAAAGGAGTCTCTTACCAGTGAAAAATTTTAATGATCACAGCGAGAGAACAAAGAATCCATTCCTAGGAATGAAGGGGCTCCCAATTAAGGGTTCCACCCACTTCCTCCCTAGTCACCCACGTCTTCTAACCTGATCCCCCAACCACTGTGCTTTCTGTGCTGCCACCTTATCTGCTCTTCTTGACCTCGGGCTGAGCGGATGAATTCTTTCAAGCGACAGTGAGTCTGTTAACTCACTCTCTCTCTCCCAGTTCTCCTCCACCTAGCTGTTCCCCATCCAGTACTTCCCAGCTTCTGCCTTCTGAACTATGTCCTTCTGCAAACCACTGTTCCAAATGCATACTGTCCTTCTCCTCCTGGGAAGATTCAGGATCCTGATCAGGAGCAGGTGGAGGCTCCCACCATTCCTCCTCAGTGCAGCCCTCCTCAGCACGCTCCCTGACACACAATGACTGAGGTGTTCGATAACATCCACAGCAGGAGTGGGAAACTATTTTCAACCCCAGGGGCACATTTCCCCCATGGAAAACCCACTGGGAGCCAGAGGGAAAAAGTGAGCGCAAGAAAGAATTGTGACTCCAACCTTTGTACAATAGACTATCTGTCTGCGACAAAGCACAGAAAGACCTCTACCCTCCATTTAGACCAAAGCATTCCAGGGTGGTGTAGAGTGGGCCCAGTGAGAAGGCCTGGCCAGGTGGGAGATGAATCAGAGGATCCTAGAACTGTAGAGTCGGAAGGGACCCTGAGGGCCATCTAGCCCAACCCTCTGCAGGAACTTCAACCAAAGAATCCCTGACAAATGGCCATCCAAACTCTGCTTAAAAACCTCCAGAGAAGAAGAGCCCACCACCTTCTGAAGGAGTCCGTTCCACCATCAAACAGCTCTGACCACCAGAAAGTTCTTCCTGATGTTTAGTCGGAATCTCCTTCCTTGGAATTTGTATCCAGGTGTGTCCCTGGGTAAAGAGGCTTGGAGGACCACACTGGACTTCTGGGGCTGAGGTTCCCACCCTGATGTGGAGTGCCACTCTGTGTCATGCTCCACCTCCGTCATCTTTCCCAGCTCCAAAGGTTTAGCTTACCATCTCAGGCCAGTGATGGCCAAACTTGGCCCTCCAGCTGTTTTGGGACTACAACTCCCATCATCCCTAGCTAACAGGACCAGTGGCCAGGGATGATGGGAACCATAGTCCCAAAACAGCTGGAGGGCCAAGTTTGGCCATCACTGATCTTAGGCAGTGAAGGGAACCTCAGCCCCAAGGATGAATGTGGTCCTCCAAGACTCAACTTTGTCTATGTTCTCTTCTGCTCAACTTTCCAGGGCCCACACTCCAGCAGCAGGCAGGGCAAGAGGCAGAGGTGGGATCAGCAATGAATATAAGCTTCATCTTTGTTCAGAAAGATAGTAAGGGGCCATGAGTGTCATCTAGTTCGACCCCCTGCAATGCAGGGATCTTTTGCCCAACGTGGGGCTCAAACCCACAACTCTGAGATTAAGAGTCTCATGCTCTGCCGACTGAGCTGTCTCCCAGATTCCTTCACACCCATCTATCTCCTCCATCCATGTGAGCAAGAGGCATAAGCAGAGTTGTAGGACGCATTCCAGCCTGGCAAAAAACACTTGAACCAGCCGAAAAGCAGGACCTGGGGGCCAGAGAGAGAGGGGCCTAGGGGGCCGCATCCTGCTCTAGCCGCTGACCAGAGCTCTCAAGTGAAAACAGCAGTTGAATTTCTCAGCGGTAGCACATGCTAAATGTCCACCTCTTCGATGCCTGCCTGCCAATCGCACATCACTTCACCGGCGTGTTACAACCAAATTAGCCCACTGAAGCATCTGCTGTGGCGGCCCATTTGGCGACTGGCCTATTCCAGTCATTACAGACTATTAAAAACGTCACACTGTATTCGCTGCCACGCAAATGACAGCCCCAGAGAGGAGTTGTCCATTAGATCAAATTTGCGAATCTTAATTTTAAAAAGTGTGTCTAAACGATCCAACGTATGCCGGGGGTAGCAGCAACCTCTCTCTTTCCCCCCAGTGCCGGATCCTGTAAGAAGATCAGAAGAGCTCTGCTAGACCAGGCCGATGGTCCATCTGTTCTCACAGTGGCCAACCAGACGCTTGTGGGGAACTAGCAAGCGGGGTCCAATAGCAAGAGCCCTCTCTCCTCTGGGGTTTCCAGCAACTGATATTCAGAAGCATTGCTGTTTCCAACTGCGGAGGCAGAGCACAGTCATCATGGCTAGTGGCCATTGACAGCCCTCTTTCCTAATTCTCTTTTAAAGCCATCTAAGTTTATGGCCAGGACACGGGTGGCACTGTAGGTTAAACACAGAGCCTAGGGCTTGCCAATTCGAATCCCCGTGACGGGGTGAGCTCCTTTTCTCGGTCCCTGCTCCTGCCAACCTAGCAGTTTGAAAGCACGTCCGAGTGCAAGTAGATAAATAAGTACTGCTCCGGCGGGAAGGTAGACGGCGTTTCCATGTGCTGCTCTAGTTCGCCAGAAGCAGCTTAGTCATGCTGGCCACATGACCCGGAAGCTGTACGCCGGCTCCCTCGGCCAATAAAGCAAGATGAGCACCGCAACCCCAGAGTCAGTCACGACTGGACCTAATGGTCAGGGGTCTCTTTACCTCTTTAAGTTTATGACCATCACTGCCTCCTGTGGGGATGAGTTCCACAGTTTAACCATCCCCCATCCCACAAGGAGCTCCGAGGATTGCAGCTCAGTGAGGGGTGCCCTGGATCTCTCTTGCTGAGAGCATTCAAAAACGACATTTCTCTGGATAATCTTGCAGTTAATGAATCCGGAGATACCTTCCAGTTTATTCTAGTCCTGTGCTGAAATTAGCCCTACAATTATTTCACCTCCCAAGGAAGCCTATTAAAATGATTTCTTAATTTTTATATGGAGTGCCAGTTCTGTCTTTTCACTCCCTCTGCATTACCAAGGTGCATACAAACCTTGACTGCAACAAAGGAAGCTCAACGTGACTGAATATATACGATGGCATGCTGCCGTTTTGCTGGTGCTTGCCTGCATATGGGGGCATTGCCAAAATGCTGCAAACCCCCACCAAATGTAGCAATATGAACCATTGTATCAGTATTCTTTGCTTATGGTGCCTTACCAATATGTGGGAGCACATGTGTGCAAAAGACCAAAAAGGAGCATTGATGCAATCATATATACAACTGTACAATCAAGGTTACTTTTTTTTTTTACTGCTGTATATTGCTAACACAGGTGGCTGGGGCAGATGTGAATTAGGAGTGGATTACCTGTGGTCCTCCAAATATTCTCCAACCCTCCTCCATCCTTATCGTATTCCTCTTCTCAGTGACCTATGGAAACAGCATGTGCTTCAACTCCTGAACAGATTTTAGAAAGCATCCCCATTTCAGCTATTGAGGAGAGGCAGAACATGGATGAAATACTCCTATCCTTAAAAACAAACAAATAAACCCACAACCAACTGTGGCGATCAATTTCCACACTGATTCTTCCATACAACAGCCCCTTCACCAGCCTTCAGATCAAATAGTTAGTAATAGGATAGATGGATGAGTCCATTTCTAGGCTGTGTATGTTTCACTTCCATTCATTCATAAATCTGTTCCATTCTATTTCCAGAATGATCCTGAGCTTGCTTAAAAAAAAATAATCACTTGCTTTTTGCTTAAAAATGTGGATGAACAATATTCCAATGCTACTTAACTCCACAAAGAATTAATTTTTTATTTTTATTTTTAGGCTGAAATGTGCATTGTTGAAGGTGTAAGAAAATGAAGGCAGAAGTACTGGATATTATACGAATAAGTACAGACTATGATCTCCCAAGAAACCCTCAAATAGCTCTCTTGATATTTCACTCTGAAGTCACAGCTGAGTAGTACACCGCCAACGACAGCAAAACTGTGTATTGCACAAAATATAGAAAAATAAAGGTTCCCCTACTGTAACTGATGGATTAAGGAAACCTGGCAAACTATCTTAACGATAAAACTTACATATAAGAGAACTGCAACACATCATAATCAAGAGAACAATTTTTTTTGAGAGGTGGGCCTTGTTTTCAAATCTCTGGAATGATAATGTTAATTATGGCATTTCCCCTTTTAATTTATTCACGGTACTGTAGGATTTGTTTTGTTGTCTCTTTCCCTGCTGCACATGCTTTTGCCTCTTCTATTTGATTCCTTTTCCCAATACATAATGGTTTTGGCTACAGATTGCACAAATAATACAACCCAATATTAGTAACATCATTTTAAAATGTAAGTGGACCTAAAAAAATCTTTGAGCCCTGCTGGATGAGGTCCAAACACTCCATTTAGTTCAGCATCCTATTTCAATGGCAGCCAGCAAGATGCTTCCGGGATGTCCCAGGGAGCAAGGTGTCTTAAACAATCGCCCTCTTTTGTGGCCGGCTCCTGGCATCTGATATTCAGGAGTATACCTGTTTCTGGACATGGGAATTCCACTTGGGTATCATGGCTACCAAGCCTCTATAGAGGTTCCCTCCATGATGCTGAACGATCCTATTATTACACTCGCTGCAGTTAGAAATTAGCTGCACTTGCTTATAAATGTCTGAAACAGTCAGGGGGGGGGGGGAGAGACAATAACCCCAAAATAAACACAAGGCAATCATGTCAAACCTAGTTCTCTTACACTCTGCAATTACACGTGACGTTTGGTAAACTGCCACGCTGTGATCCGCCGTATCCCTCCTCCGCTCATTTCTCCTTGGCAATCAGCCTGCTGCGCCGCTACACGGACCGGACACCCTCTTCCTGCACCGTGCAAGAGCTGATGTGATTACAATCAGCTTCCTTTATTCTCATAAACGCACAATCATGGCAGATCAGCAGCACAAACTCCCCAGAAGCCGAAGGAACGTGCTCGTTCATGCAACTCCGAGAGAAACTTCCCGTTTCTAAAGCAAGCGACCTTGACGAATTGTGCGTTCACAACCTGAAGCAAAAACCGGTTTGAACAGAGAAGCAGTCTTCTAGCATCTCTTGGGCTCCTCCGCCCAAAAGGGAATGGTGTAAAATAATAATAATAATGTTCCTCTGCATTATCATCTCTACACACTTGTTGCGTATGAACCACGGCATGCAATCTGTGTATATATGCAAGGAAACGTGGAACTGGAAGCAATTCTCTTATGTTAGCTATGGATGGTAAATTACTACTACTAGTACCAGCAGTAGTGGAGGCATTGCCACTAAGATCAGACTTACAAAAAATTATTTTCAACTGGCATTTTAAGCAAGCTTTTTGGGTGTCAGAGTTATCTTTGCATCTCTTTCTTAACTTCACTACACATCCCTTAGAAACTATGGGGTTAACAGACCCTCCAAGTGTCCCTATTGTCCAGGGATGGTCCCGGATTTATAAGAGCTGTCCTGGTTTTTGATTTAATCCCAGAATGTCCTGCTTTTCCTTAGGATGTCCCTATTTTCATCACGGAAATGTTGGAAGATGTGGAGTTATGTGACTCCAGAGTCAAGCAGATGAGCAACTATTAAAACCTTTAGAAGACATCTGAAGGCAGCCCTGTATCCCTATAGTTTTTAAAAAGTTTGTTGTTTTATTATGTTTTTATATATGTTGAAAGTTGCCCAGAGTGGTTGGGGCAACCCAGTCAGATGGGTAGGATAATAATAATAATAATAATAATAATAATAATAATAATAATAATGTGATGATGATTTCATCATCACCATGATGAAATAGGATGTCCCTATTTTCATTGAAGGAATGTTGGAGGGTATGGGTTAAGCAGTACATAAATTGTTGCAATAAATAAATGCCCCCTCTTTTTAAAACCTTCTCCAGACTAAAAATGTTCTTTTAACTCATTCCCTACTGGACTTGTTTTCCATCCTTGCCAACCTACACTGGACCATGTGCTCTGGGTCTAATAAAAAGTCTCCAGGTTTCTGAATCTGGAGAAACCCATTTGATTCCTGAGTCCCAACACTTTTCCTCAGGAAATATGGGCCAGACTGAGTTAACATTTACTTTTCATTTTCTCAGCCGTCTCCCTTTCTTGGTGCTTAAACTGGGAACGCTAAGAAGCTTCCGCAAGAGCTGTGCTTGTGCTACCTAGCAAAACTGTTCCCGCTGAGAAGCCCCGTGACTTCAGGCAATTGCGCATAGTTCCATAATCCGAGAAGGCATTTTCGGGTAAGTAAACATGGGAGATGAAACATCCTTCAAATTGCAAAGGTTATCCAAACAGAAGAAATCTGACAAACACCTTTTTTTCTTTACTGTGTCCCTTGTTAATACCAAGTGGTAAAACCATCCATCTGGAGAGGGAGAGAGATTATATATTCTTTCAGGAGCAATAAATCAAAGGCTGTAATGGACATTTGCTTTGTTTTGACTTGTCCTTTCTGTAACTTTAACTGGGTTTTAAGTGGTGTAATGACAAACTAGCAGGGTAGAGAACCTCAGGCCCACCGCAAGCCTCTTCACCCCGCAATTGGGGTTTTCCTCAGGCCACGCCCCTTTGCCCTGGCCACACCCACACTGGCTCTGCTTGGCACCTCCCCCCTAGTTTGTTTTTCCCTAGCTCAGAGGTTCCCAAACTTATTTGGCCTACCACCCCCTTAAAAATATATAATAATACAGTGGTACCTGGGGTTAAGTACTTAATTCGTTCAGGGGGTCCATTCTTAACCTGAAACTGTTCTTAACCTGAAGCACCACTTTAGTTAATGGGGGCTCCTGCTGCCACTGCGTCACCGGAGCACGATTTCTGTTCTCATCCTGAAGCAAAGTTCTTAACCTGAGGTACTATTTCTGGGTTAGCAGAGTCTGTAACCTGAAGCATCTGTAACCTGAGGTACCACTGTAATTACTCAGTGCCCCCCTGGAAATCTGCCTTCTTTAAGCAAACAAAGATGCAGTAACACATTTGTGTTCTTTTACAGGTAAAGGTAAAGGGATCCCTGACCATTAGGTCCAGTCGTGACCGACTTTGGGGTTGCGGCGCTCATCTCGCTTTATTGGCCAAGGGAGCCGGTGTACAGCTTCCGGGTCATGTGGCCAGCATGACTAAGCCGCTTCTGGCGAACCAGAGCAGCGCACGGAAACACCGTTTACCTTCCCGCTGGAGCGGTACCTATTTATCTCCTTGCCCTGACGTGCTTTTGAACTGCTAGGTTAGCAGGAGCAGGGACCGAGCAATGGGAGCTCACCCCGTCACAGGGATTCGAACCGCCTACATACATCTATATTTATTCCTACATCCTACAACATAGTAAAGAAAGATGTTGTTGTAAATAAGACACCTTGAAGCTTGAAATTATTAAAAAATAATAATAATCAACCATAGCAACATTCGCATTACACACAGAAAATTAAGATAATGAAGGATAATACAGTTGTACCTTGGTTCTCGAATGTAAGCCTAACCGGAAGTCCATTTGACTTCTGAAAACGTTCAAAAACCAAGGTGCGGCTTCCGATTGGCTGCAGGAGCTTCCTGCACTCAAGCGGAAGCCGTCAATCAGACGTTCGGGTTCCAAAGAACGTTCAAAAACCGGAACACTTGCTTCCGGGTTTTTGGCATTCAGGAGCCAAAACGTATGACTACCAAGGCGTTCAAGAACCAAGGTATGACTGTATTAAAATAAAAAATTATGAACAACATTTAAAATAATCCTAATGAGAAGAACAAACTTGGTGTGCTGCTATCAATGTTTTTGTCTCTTTTCGGCTCTCTTTTCGTCAGCAGCATTCTTTTGTTGTTGTTTAGTCGTTTAGTCGTGTCCGACTCTTCGTGACCCCATGGACCAGAGCACGCCAGGCACTCCTGTCTTCCACTGCCTCCCGCTGCTTGGTCAGACTCATGCTGGTAGCTTCGAGAACACTGTCCAACCATCTCGTCCTCCGTCGTCCCCTTCTCCTTGTGCTTTCAATCTTTCCCAACATCAGGGTCTTTCCCAGGGAGTCTTCTCTTCTCTTGAGGTGGCCAAAGAATTGGAGCCTCAGCTTCAGGATCTGTCCTTCCAGTGAGCACTCAGGGCTGATTTGCTTCAGAATGGATAGGTTTGGTCTTCTTGCAGTCCATGGGACTCTCAAGAGTCTCCTCCAGCACTATAATTCAAAAGCATCAATTCTTCGGCGATCAGCCTTCTTTATGGTCCAGCTCTAACTTCCATTCCAGCTTTCACTTCCATTCCAGCATTCTTAAATCACTGCAATTAGCTATTTGCAGTTGGGTTTCTTTTTTTAGTTAACCCAAGCCCTGGAAAACACATCGCCTCCAGCCCAACCGCTAGTTCCAGGGAATGCATTGTCACCATCCTGCAATGGCGCCTGACCTGGTGGCAAACGTCATTACACAACAGATAAAACATGTACGGTGTTTCAATTTTTCTTCTTCTCTTCTTTCCTTTCTTTTTTTCCCCACCGCCCCTTTTTTCCATTCAACACCCCCAAATTTCACCCAAGACCACCACTGCTCCAGATCGTTCCAGCACCACCACCACCCCAGAGGTAGATATTGCCCAATTTGGGAAACACTGCCCTAGCTGGAATGCATCCTTGAACTCTGATAATACCTCTTGCTTGCCTCGGCGGAGGATGTGTGAATGTAAATAGAAACTGTCCTGGTGTACAAAGCTAAGGCTCAAAGCATGTCTTGCTGTGCACACTTTTGCCTCTCCCCCCCCCCCGCCACCAACTGCCATGTACTCCCCACCCAGGAATGTGGCAACCGCTTCCTTTCACACCTTCAGCATTCAGTCTGGGGGAACGTATATGCAACCCAGCCTACAAAAATCAGAAGGGTGAAAAAGAGAACGAACCAGACAGATCCTTTCTGCATCATTTTAAAGGCTGAATGCAAGAGCTCCTGAGCCAATTCCCTCCTCGTCTTTACATTACAAAGGCTAGCTTAATTTAACAGGTTATAAAGTTCCACTGTTTTCTGACTATCAACTTTTATTGTAGGGCATAATTTTTTTTCCTCTTGAGATATAAATCGATGAGAGAGTCACATTATCATAAAGGCAGCTTGGTTTCGCCATTTGCAAACTTCAGCATCAAGGATCTCTGATGTATCTGTCTGTCTGTCTGTCTGTCTGTCTATCTCAAATAACAACTGAAAATAATTTGAAGGAGGGTAGGGTAAAATATACCCCATGGTAATAATGATATCATCTTTTAGCTGGAGTTCGGCAGCAGGGAACAGTACTGAAAGGAATAAGCTCACCCAAAAATTTGTCTCCCTAAAATTTTTGATGCTGAATATTCCTTGGGTATTCTCTGAACCAGGGTAGCCAGAGTGGTGCCTTTCAGAGGGTCTTGGGAGGCCAGTTCACATCACCATCAGCCAGAGTAGTCAGTTGTCAGAGGTGATGTTAACTGTGGTCCAACAACACTTAGAGGGCACCGCAAATACCTTAAGTTCTTCCTTTCTCATCTTTGAGCAAGTTTGACCACCAAGGCTGATCTGTTCTGAATTCCTCTACCATAAGTAGGAGGCTGCTTTCAGTCACTTAAATAAATATTGCCAACGTTTGAGCATTTCAACGCAGAAAAACTTCTGGATTTTCTGCTGTTATTATTAATATTTCAACTCGCTTTGTTACAGCTCATTAGAACATGGAAGTGGCCAATGAGACCATATAACACTTGTCCTGAAAGACCAGCTTTGGCTCCCAGTACGTTTCCGAGCACAATTGAAAGTGTTGGTGCTGACCTTTGAAGCCCTAAACAGCCTCAGTCCAGTATACCTGAAGGAGCGTCTCCACCCCCATCGTTCAGCCCGGACACTGAGGTCCAGTGCTGAGGGCCTTCTGGCGGTCCCTCACTGCGAGAAGCGAGGTTACAGGGAACCAGGCAGAGGGCCTTCTCGGTAGTGGCGCCCGCCCTGTGGAACATCCTTCAGATGTCAAGGAAATAAACAACTATCTGACTTTTAGAAGACACCTGAAGGCAGCCCTGTTTAGGGAAGTTTTTAATATTTGATGTTTTATTGTGTTTTTAATATTCTGTTGGGAGCTGCCCAGAGTGGCTGGGGAAACACAACAAGATGGGCAGGGTAAGTATAAACAAATTATTATTATTATTATTATTATTATTATTATTATTTCTGCTGCTAATGACCTTAACCAAACAGTAGGGTGTGCACCCCTGAAATAATAAAATAAAATGATGTTTGTGTTTGAAATCCAATGATACTCCATTTAACTACCTGAAATTATTATTTATATTCAGTACCATTTGATAAAGTGCAATGGCATTTCAGTATTTAACAGCCTTTGGTAACTGGAACGAGGGAACGAGGAGAGGCAGCCCAAACACTCCCTCCTGCAGAGGCTGATGGCCAACAGAGGGGGAGGGAGATGGCAGATGGTGGAATGAGCTCCCATCCCAGCTGGAGAGAAGCCTGGGGGCCACCAGAGGGCATCCAACAGCTCCCTGAAACAGGTGGCATGGGCATTTGATTGTTGTGCTCTGGTGTGCAGCAAAGGAATGGCTTCCATTGGAGTGTAAGACCAGGCGAGGCCAGGTGAGGTTCAGGTGGGATGCTGGCTCATCCCATGAGAGGACTGGGATGGAAGGGCTCTCTGTCTGAAACCCTGGAGAGCTGATATCAGTCACAGCAGACACTTCTGAGCCAGATAGACCAATAGTCTAAACTTGGATAAGGCAGCTCCCCATGTTCGGCCCTAACTTCTATTTTCAGCCAATCTCTCTCTGCTCCAAACTTTGAAATCCAGTTCTGGCTTCAAATGGCAAGAAAAGAGATTGTAAGTTAACATCAGGAAAAAGTTTCTTATGGTAAGAGTTGCTCAACAACGGAACTGCCTCTCTTGGACTCTCCTTCATTGGAGGTTTTTACTCAGAGGTTGGATGGTCATCTGTGATGGAAGCTGTAGCTGTGGTTCCTGCATTGCAGGGGGGTTGGGCTAGATGACCTTTGGTGCCCCTTCCAACTCTACAATTCTATTATTGTGTTGACCACAATGCCTCACCTACAAGGCTTCACTTTTCCAAGAAGCCCTGGGCTTGAGGTTTAATAAAGGGGCCCTGGGCAGATAAGAGAATTAGACCCGAACGTGGGTAAGGGATGAATGCTCAACCCCCCAAAATGGAGATAAAAAGTAAAGGTAAAGGGACCCCTGACCATTAGGTCCAGTCATGGCCAATTCTGGGGTTGCGGCGCTCATCTCGCTTTATTGGCCGATGGAGCCGGCATACAGCTTCCGGGTCATGTGGCCAGCATGACTAAGCCGCTTCTGGCAAACCAGAGCAGCGCATGGAAACACTGTTTACCTTCCCGCCAGAGTGGTACCTATTTATCTACTTGCACTTTGACGTGCTTTCGAACTGCTAGGTTGGCAGGAGCAGGGACTGAGCAACGGGAGCTCACCCCGTCACGGGGATTCGAACCGCCGACCTTCTGATTGGCAAGTCCTAGGCTCTGTGGTTTAATCCACGGTGCCACCCGCATCCCTAAAATGGAGATAATTAACCCTTAATTACTTTTTCAATGCCCCCTCCCCAATTTTCCTTCCTCGTCCTTTAGTCTCTTCCATACGTGTGTTCAAGCAGCCTCAAACTGTTTACCGATGCTAAAGACAAGCTTCTCTTGGGGCCTATTCACTCAACAGGACTGCCAGGGAAAACGTTAAGAAATTAATTTGGCCTACAGCAACATGTCAAAGATATGGGGGCGGGGGTTGAAAAGAGGGGAAATGTGGGAGGGGGGGTTGAGGAGCCAACACAACAAAAGCCAGGATTCAGCTTTAACTAGAATGTCAGCTCAGTGGAATGCAGAATGTCAAGACCGGAGTAATGACAAGCAATTGCAAACTGGTTATTATCTACTCTTTCCATGGAAGGGGGGGGGGTTGAAAATAACAGCTCATTAGGAAACCCCCATGAGGTTAAAACAGCAGACATAGTAAAGGGGAGGGGGCAAGGGGGAGGAGAAAGAAGGTATTGTTTCTGGAAAAACATCTTCGGCAGCTCATGGCATCTCATGGAAAACAGCTTGCTTCTCCTCCTAGACAAGGGTAATGTGAGGGAGGGGGGCCGAAGCAATGGGGGTGGGGAAGCAATGGAGGTGGGGAAGGAACACCCCCCACCATCACTGTACTCACCAGCTTCCATCAAACCCCCACCTATGGCAAACTACCGCCTAACCGCATCCAATACAGTGGTACCTTGGGTTACAGATGCTTCAGGTTACAGATGCTTCAGGTTACAGACTCCGCTAACCCAGAAATTATACCTCAGGTTAAGAACTTTGCTTCAGGATGAGAACAGAAATCACGCGGCAGCGGCGGTGCAGCAGCAGCAGCGGGAGGCCCCATTAGCTAAAGTAGTACCTCAGGTTAAGAACAGTTTCAGGTTAAGAACGGACCTCCAGAACAAATTAAGTTCTTAACAAATTAAGTTCTTAACTTGAGGTACCAAGTTCTTAACTTGAGGTACCACCGGACACTGTGACAGAAACCAGAGTGCACAGAAATGCTGTTTACCTACCCACCACAGTGGTACCTATTTATCTACTTGCACTTTGACGTGCTTTCAAACTGCTAGGTTGGCAGGAGCTGGGACAGAGCAACGGAAGCTCACCCTGACACAGGGATTCAAACTGTGGACCTTCTGATCAACAAGCCCAAGAGGCTCAGTGGTTTAGAGCACAGCGCCACCTGCAATCCGCTTGCACTGTAACTTCTAGTCCGTTAGAGCAAATGGGGCACCAGCCTCCATCTGCCTGCCTTCTTGCATAAGAACAGTTCAGGAGGAGGTAGCACTATTTGCCAGTTTTCTCCTTCTTGTTCCCTTAGTGCTGGCCTTGTAGAATTTGCAGCAAGGGCAGCAACAGAACTAAATTCACCTGTTTCTGCCTGCTGTTGGCTCTGGCGCCACCTACTGCTGGTCTCCCTGCCTTCTGCCCTATCTGTCCCAATGGGCACCAGCCAGCGCTTAGAATGGAATAGCTTCTACTCATGCCACAGGACTGCTCCCAGTCAGTGACAGCTTGGATAGCTCAGCTGGTAGAGCACGAGACTCTTAATCTCAGAGTCATGGGTTCAAGCACCACACTTGGCAAAAGATCCCTGCATTGCGGTCCCTTCCAGCTCTAAAACTGTATTTTATTATTCTACTGCTGTGCCCACCCAAATCTGCTCTGCGGTTTCCCCGAAACTTGAAGACAAAGCTTTCCCATTGTTATTGTCATTACAAGATGTACATCACTTTGGGAGACAGTATTTGTACGAAAAGCTGGATAGAAACCTTAAGAAATAAAATGGGTGTTTTAGTAAAAACCCTGCACAAACAGCATCTTGAGGCAATTGCATACCACAATCAGATTACAGTCATACCTTGGTTTTCAAACAGTTTAGTTCTCAAACATTTTGGCTCCCGAACGCCGCAAACCCGGAAATGAGTGTTCCGGTTTGCGTTCTATTTTTGGAAGTCGAATGGACTTCCAGAATGGATTTGATTCTACTTCCGAGGTACGACTGTAATGTCGCTTTTGGGCAGAGTTTTATCAAAACACACGCATAAGATGAGAGGAAGTCAAAGTAGGAAATGAATTGAGTGAACTGGCACTGTGGCAAAGCACACGCTCCACTTCCAGGTTTAATTTTGGAAATTATCGCAGCTCGGGGAGAATTCAGAAAGAGTGGAATGCTCAGCATGGAAAACAAGGAGAGGAGTATTGAGAAAACGGAATACAGTAAATTGCCTTTGTGCACCACTGCGACATCAGCAGCCAGCGCAACAAACCTCACATCTATTTGCATGCAAAGCAACCAACTTGCCACCTGCTCAGAAAATGGGCAAAGATTGCTGGCTGCCTTTAACAGGTTTGCAAGCAAAGATTCGAGAATGACCCTGGACATAACAGAGGTGAGCACAAACAAGGACAGAGATTGTGGGGGGTGGGGACAGGATCCAGTGGAATCAGCGTCCATGTATGACAGCAAACAAACAAGAACCAAAAGATAAAAAATTTACTATATTGTGCTCAACACGCACATATGAAAGAATAAATACGTAGAAAAATATGTGCAACATATAATGATATATATGTTACAGCTTGCAGTTACAGCTAGTTGGAGGAAGAACTGCCAAAAATGATCCAAGGAAGACTCAAAGCTTGTGTTGCTCGAGATGAGAGGATGGAAAACTATCAAGATGCCTTAGCTGCACAGAAGGATGAAAAACAAGGGCCAGTACAAATGCCAGCTGAGGCTTGGACAACTGTTCAAAGCATTCCACGCTTCCCACCTATGTTTTCTTCTGGGCACGCTGAGATGCAGAGCAAAAATATTAATCCATCTTGCAATATATCCAAGTTGACAGTTACCAGACTGAGCCTGATCAGTCAGAACAAAAGGAGGGCAAGAACAGGAAATGCTAATTAAGAGATACATACCCTCTAGAAATTTGTCAGATGAATAACACAAGTATACGTATTTCGCAACCGTGCTGAAACTTGGGAAAATGTGAATATAAGGGCATAACAAACTGAGATATGCAAAAGCGAAGGCGATGGGTAGGTCTAACAGTGGACCTATGCAGCACTGGGAAAGCAGACAGAGATTTAAAAAATGATAAATACAGTGGTACCTTGGGTTAAGTACTTAATTCGTTCCGGAGGTCCGTACTTAACCTGAAACTGTTCTTAACCTGAAGAACCACTTTAGCTAATGGGGCTTCCTGCTGCCACTGCACCACCGGAGCAAGTTTTCTGTTCTCATCCTGAAGCAAAGTTCTTAACCTGAGGCACTATTTCTGGGTTAGTGGAGTCTGTAACCTGAAGCGTATGTAACCTGAGGTACCACTGTAGTGCGGTGCAATGGTTATACCGAACTTCAGCCTCCAGCTGTTGTTGGACTACAACTCCCATCATCCCTGACCACTGGTCCTGCTAGCTAGGGATGCTGGGAGTTGTAGTCCAACAACAGCTGGAGACCTAAGTTCGAGAAACACTGTGAGACAAAGGCTAAGATCACTTGGGTTGAAATACCCATTTAGGTGCAAAGACCACTGGGTGAACTTTGGAGTGACTCTCAGCCACTCTAACATACCTTATGGGGGTGTTGAGAAGCTAAATAAAGGGGGGAAATGTCCTGGGTGTTGTTATGTGAAAGGAAAGGGGGGAATATATACATATATAAAGAGTGTAGAGTGAATAGAGAAAATGTAGATAATGTACACTGGGATCCTTTTGAGGGCCTGAGGCATTTCAAGTTGTTAAATTAGACAAGGTGTTTTTATGTTTAGGAAGGAGTAGGGATGGAACAGCACATCTGTAACAGCCTCCATCAATAAAGAGGAGAGTGGGATAACATGGCCAGATGTGGGTGCTTTATAATTTTGACACTTCCTGCAAGTAGCTCTTGAGAAGTTTTGATATTCTGTACAGTCGACTCACCAACTCACCTCCTTACTTAACATCCCTCTTAAATTCTGTACACAGGATTTGATGGACATACAGAGCTAAAGACCTTGATCCTGTACTTGAGAGTGGACACTAGGCTAGACCAGGTAGCTCCTTCAGAAGGAAGAAGCCTCTGTCAAAGAAGAAGAAGATTGGCAAAATAAACTTTTGAACTATACTGGACAAATTAGATAACTTGAAACCCAAGAAAGAAAGGACTCTGATTTTTTTTTTAAAAAAAGCGGTAAATGTTTATTGCATATTCTGTAAGCTTTGTGTACAGATTTATACACTAGTATAACTTTTAAAAGTCACTTGTATTAAGATGAAAAGGGTTTAAAATCAGATTATTAAGAATATAAGGTTTTATGGACGTGCATGAACAAGTATTAAACAATGAAACCAAGGGGGGAGTGGAGCGAAGTCAAGCAAAATGATGTCTTAAAAATTTACGTATGATGTGTGTGTGTATTCATGTTATATATTGTAGCCGTTATTTTTTTATTTTTTTGTTATTTTTGGAAAAACAATAAATTGTTGTAAAAAGAAAGAAAGAAAGAAAGAAAGAAAGAAAGAAAGAAACACATCCCTCTTAAATTCTGTCAAGTTCAGCATCCTGTTTCTCACAGGGGCCAAGCAGATGCCTTAAAGAGAAACCCCAAAGCAAGCTGGACTCGAGAACATCAGCAAATCTCTATTCATGATTCCTAGAAGCTAGTACAGTGGTACCTTGGTTCTCAAACTTAATCCATTCCAGAAGTCTGTTCCAAAACCAAAGCATTCCAAAACCAAGGCACGCTTTCCCAATGAAAGTAATGCAAAACAACCCCTAAAACAGCAATTTAACATGAATTTTACTATCTAACGATACCATAGATTCATAAAACGAAAGCAATAATCAATGTACAGTACTATAAAATAAATAAGAAAGTATTGTAGATGATAACAATTAAAATTAATTATTTTTCTTAACTGCACTGATGATAGTCATTGTTTGGATGGGGGGCTTTTATCCATTTCCACAGTCACACAATCAATCAATCAATCAATCAGTAGCTGAACTGGGTTCCACACAGTCACAAAAACAAATTAACCAAAAAAGCCCTAGAAACGCAAAAAAAAAAAAAAAAGCAAAAACAAAAGCGCCAAACTTAATTCATTCCGGAAGTCTGTTTGACTTCCGAAATGTTCAAAAACCAAGGCGCAGCTTCTGATTGGTGCAGGTGCTCCAGAAACAAAAGCCAACAGCCGCATCGGACATTTGTCTTCTGAAAAGCGTTCAAAAACCGGAACACTTACTTCCGGGTTTTCAGCGTTTGAGAACCAAGGTGTTTCTGAACCAAGGTACCACTGTACTGGGAGAAATACTGGCTCTGACCCAGCCATCACGGCTAGCAGATGACAGAATCTAAGCTATCGCTGTCCAGATAGGGGCATAGCTGGGCCACTAGCCAAAACTGATGGACGGCACTCTGCGTCACTGAGTCCACCTGAGCCTCTGGCAACCGTGATGGATCCAGATGTTCCTGCTCCTTTAGGGGGGAGTGTAACCTCAACAAAAGCAGCCCACCTCCCATCTATCTGGTCTAGGGAATCACCTGCTAGAAGTGTCCTAACTTTGTGGGGGGAAATAAAATAAAATGCTTTGTTTGGAACCAGAAGTCTAGCCATCTGAAACCAAACAACACACAAGGAATGAAAGAAAGGAACAGTGGAAAGACAATAACCTAAGCATCAAAGGAAAGAAGGTCAGCAAGGGGAAGGCAACAGCTGTTAAGAAATGGCACATGACGATGTCAAGACAGAAGCACTGATGGGTGAAGCAGATATGCAAAATTAAAGTGCCTACTGTCTTTGATGTTTAGTGGTGGACACAGGAGAGAGCGCGGAAAGGAGCCACAATTTCTAGTGGCAAAGAAAGGAAAGAAAGGAAGAGGGAAATATCAACCACGGAAAGGTCAGGGATGGGAGGATTTTCCCTCCGTTATTCCTTTTGATGTTCCTCTAAATTGCTCCACTCTTCCGGAATTCCAGCCGGACTTGGAGGATGTCTAAAATTAGTTCCAGAACTGGAGCGTGTGTGCTTGTCTGCTGGGGCTCTCAGATCCATCCTTTTATCCTCTCTCAACAACGCTGACATGCAGATTTGCAGTGATATAGCATTGCAACCCCCCCCCCAACCTAAATTGTGCTTGTTTCTGCATCAAGATTTCATTTTGTGTCCGGACTGAATGATGGGGGTGAAGACGCTCCTTCAGATATACTGGGCCGAGGCCATTTAGGGCTTTATAGGTCAGCACCAACACTGATAAGCAGCCATACGTACCCAATCAAAAATGCTGCCCAGTTGATCAATGCAATATGGGCCAATGGTGTGGTTCCATATAAAACAGCTTCCTATGTAGATCCTGCAAGCCTAAAATTTGTTTAAATGATGCTGAGATGGATGGACCACCGATTTAAGTTGAGATAACAGCAGCATCCTAAGTTTCTAGGTTCCATTCAGATAGCATAGCTAATAGTCCTTGTTAGAACTGCGCTCTCTCTCTCTCTCACCCCATGTGACTTTGTTTAATCTTTTAGGTAAGGAAGCATCACTGAGAAAAACCTGGTAGCGGATACATGAACAAGGAGATGTTCCAAGCACCAGGAGGATGCAATATCACATGCTGAGAGTGGGCTGGGATGTTGTTCTCACAAGCTCAAGCCTTGCTGCCTGCAGGTCGTTTGTTACATCTTGACCTTTGCAAAACACTGGAGGCGCATAAAAACCGGAACATCCAAGCAGAAGGGCTGTGTCAGTGCAGAGGCAGTTGCACCAAAAGCACAGGAGGAGGGTTCAGGCTTCCTGGAAGGAGAGAAAGCATTGCAAACTCTGTGCTGATGCAGAAGGACCCTAGGTTTCAAAGGGTCAAGCTATGTGACACACATAGTGATGTATGGAAGTGAAAGCTGGACCATGAAGAAGGCTGATCGCTGAAGAATTGATGCCTTTGAATTATGGTGCTGGAGGAGACTCTTGAGAGTCCCACGGACTGCAAGAAGACCAAACCTATCCATTCTGAAGGAAATCAGCCCTGAGTGCTCACTGGAAGGACAGATCCTGAAGCTGAGACTCCAATACTTCGGCCACCTCATGAGAAGAGAAGACTCCCTGGAAAAGACCCTGATGTTGGGAAAGATGGAGGGCACAAGGAGAAGGGGACGACAGAGGACGAGATGGTTGGACAGTGTTCTTGAAGCTACCAGCATGAGTTTGACCAAACTGCGGGAGGCAGTGGAAGCCAGGAGTGCCTGGCGTGCTCTGGTCCATGGGGTCACGAAGAGTCGGACACGACTACACGACTAAACAACAACAACAAAGAGTTTTGCCTGCCCCTCAGGTGATTTTCCCTGGCTAGATTGTGTCCTTGCAGTCCGATAATGCTTCTTGCACAGAGAGCAGCGTGTGTGGAAACTAGTCTACAAAGGTAGAATTTGAATTCGTTGCACTACCTGCTTCTGCGTCTGGCCCTGCCCATCTGTTCTCGAAGCTACCAGCATGAGTTTGACCAAACTGCGGGAGGCAGTGGAAGACAGAAGTGCCTGGCATGCTCTGGTCCAGGGGGTCACGAAGAGTCGGACACGACTAAACAACAACAACATGTGACACACAAGGGGAGGAAAACCTGTGGTCTGTGGGGTAGATAAGACCCACCAAGCTACCTGAAGCGGCCCAATGGACTTGGCAAAATCCATACATTGCAAAGGTGGTCTCATCTTGCATGGCATCATTGCCAGTGCTCTGGAAACATTTTTTGGTGCAAATTGTGCCACTATGTTTCTTTCTTACTTTTTAAATGCATACAGCTGCACAGGTGTTGTTATCAGCACTGCAGTGCATTCGGAGGGTTCCTTCTCCAGCTGTTGGACAGCCCCCACCAGCTTTGAGATCTGGGGGGGGGGGACACACAGTTCCCACTGCCATCAAAGGAAACTTTGGTCCTAAACCCAGTGCCTAAGCCATGTTGGAGGGTGGGATTGTTTTTTAATTTTTCGGGGAGGAGGCGGGGGTCATGGATAGGAAGCGATACCCCTCCCACTCCTTGCATTTGCAAACTCCACAAAAATTGGTCCGCAACACGACTGCAAATAAAAAAAAGGTGCATGTTGTGATTAAGCATAACACATAGTTTGATGCTTAGTTACTTATCACCTTTAAAAAAAAATCTAAAACAAGTAAGAAACAAAGAATCCCACACAAGGAAAATCTTGGGGAAACCACACTAAAATGAATGCAATATTTTAAATCTGACTAATACTGCCCCTGCTTTGCAAAAATCTGCCATGGCTACTTCTGACAAAGCGGATTATTTTTGCTCAGAGAAGTTCATACAGCAATATATTGGAGAATCTTTTTTCAAGGTGGGGTGGGACTCTTTTGTCATTGTTGCCTAGCCCAGGATCTTTTTGCTGGAGATCCATTTCCCTGGGAGTCCCTTTCTTCTTGCAGCGACACCTGCTTTGGCGAGGCGGGGGCAGCCTGTGCAAACAGCAGTCGCCACCGTCTGACTCTCGATGGTCCATCTGCAGTTTCCAGGTCACTAACTCCCGCCCTGAAAGAGCCTCATGTATTTTAAATGTGCAGATTGGATGGGTGACTCATCCCTTCATCACCCCGCCATTCGCATTCTCGCCCGCTTTCCCCCTAATTTGTGAAGACAGGCTGTCAAGACCAGTGGGATGTGGCGAGGTTTGTGGGAAGCCCAAGGGGAGCGCTTTGCAAATGGGTTCACCAGGATATCTAAGTGGTCCTCAGCTCTGGCCCAATTATTAAAAGCAGGGAAGACACGGAATGTGGTTGCGAGGCTGCCAACTGGCGCCAGACAATTGCCATCATAACAGGCCAGCCCTTCATCAACAGCTACTTTGTTCCTGATCTGTTTGGAGCAGGGCTGGAGAACCTTTTTATCCTCTCAACCCGAGAGGTGCATTACCTTTAAGGCAACTATCTGGGGGCTACCTGCCAACAGAGGGTGGGCAGAAGGCAAACAATGGGGGCAACATCAAGGACACATTCCAGCCAGGCAGACACTTCAAGGGAATGAAACAGGGCAAACTGTGGGGGCTGGGGAAGGCTCTGAGGATGAGATAGAGAGGGCTGCCCCATGAAAGAAAATTAAAGGTGAGGGCAAATCGGTGAGGGCATCCTGCCTCTCTCTCTTTGGGAGATTCCTGGGGCCCAGCCTGAAATCAAGGAAATCAAGATACCTGGATAGCTCAGTTGGTTAGAGCATGGTGCTGATAATGACAAGGTTACAAGTTTGATCCCCATTTGGGACAGCTGCATATGCATTCTTGCACTGCAGAGGGTTGGACTAGATGATGATCAAGGTCCCTTCCAACTCTACAATTCTAGGAAACCACCCTGGACTTCTGAAATGCCTTATCCCCGAGAAGTCACTTACAGAAAAGAGCAAGTGGCTCACAGAGGCAGAGCCAAACGAGGAGAAAATGAGTGTGGCTGATCGGCCCATGCATTAGTAATGCCAACAGCCTCCCACGGTGTGGCCATTTCGACGGCACCACATAGAGAGGCGAAGGAGAGACCCCAGCCTCCTCCTCCTCCTCCAGCGACAGCTGAAAGGGGCAGCAAAGCCCAGCCCATCAGGAATCAATGCCACTTCAAATTCATCTTCCATCACAGCGAACCTCCACAGCGCTCAAGGCAAAGGGGTTATTAATGGGCCGTGTCAACTGGTATGAACAATAGCGGGCGTCCCAAGAGTGTGCCTCTTCCCTTCCCTTTCGTCTCCTGCTCCTTAGATGGCAGCTGACTGAAGTCGTCTGCGCAGCTGATACCTGTGATCAGCGGCCCCTCTCTCTTCCCAACGCATCACACGAGGCGATTAAAGAGCATGCAGAGAGCTCAGGCAACGTAATAAATAAAAAAATGGTAACAAGCGATTTGACTCAGAGACGAGAAGATACTTGGAGGTGGCGGTGTTTGCAGGATTTGGGGAAACTGGCCAAGCCCATTGCAAGGTGGGCTCGTCGCTCCTCTGAGGTTTGGGAAAGGCTCCTAATGGGTCCAGCACAAGCCCCCTTGCTACATACTCAAGTATGCAGGAGTTCCAGAGGTTGCAGCCTCTGACATGCTACTCATCCACAGCTCAGTGGCAGTGGGTCTGCTTTGCTCGAAAGAGGTATCAGTGGCACCCACCCTGTGGAACGCCCTCCCACCAGAGGTCAAAGAGAACAACAACTACCAGACTTTTAGAAGACATCTGAAGGCAGCCCTGTTTAGGGAAGCTTTTAATGTTTGATGCATTACTGTATTTTAATATTTTGTTGGAAGCCGCTGGATTGGCAGGGTATAAATAAATTATTATAAATTATTATTATTATTATTATTATTATTATTATTATTAGGTTCAATCTCTAGCACCTCAGTGGGAAAGGATGCCCATTCCAAACCCTGGGGAAAAAATCTACTGCCCGTCAGTGAAGACCAGGGGTGGGGAAACCTTTCTAAATGACACAATTCCCAGCCGGCGTGTGACGCAGGGTCAGAGGGCTGTGTAGCCTGGGAAGAGTCCTGAGGGCCAGAGAGGGAGGCCTGGGGGCCACACTCAACCCCAAGACCTGAGGAGCTCTATGATCAGCCAGGATAGCTCAGTTGGTTAGACTAGAGCATGGTGCTGATAACAAATTAATTATGGATGGAAAAGTTAACAGAAAGAGTATGTGAAAGAAAACAACGTGAGAAACTACATAACTTTTACATAAAGTGGCCCTCCTTTATTACATATGCATCAAAGAAAGAACATGCATTTAAACCACCTAAGACACATGGGAGCATGTCGAATGATATTTTTTAAACCAGCAACCGTAGAAATAATTTTTGATTTGATTATATTACTAATGTAATTACCTGGACGTAGTTGGGTCTGGTTTTTTTTTTGGGGGGGGGGAGTAGGGGAAAACTGTATTTCATTGCTTGTATTTGATTATATGTTGTTCTTATATTCAACTAATAGAACATTCAAAAAGTAGAAGGTTGCAGGTTTGATCCCCATATGGGACAGCTGCATATTCCTGCATTGCAAGGGGCTGGACTAGATGACCCTCGGGGTCCCTTCCGACTGTGTGTGTGTTGTGCTTTTTTTCTAAAACAATGTTTAGGGGGTACTCTCATTTTCCTACTCATACTGAAATACTGCCCCTCAATGAGGTCAAACTTAGATTCACAAAATGTTGAGGGGTATGCATACCCCTACGTACCCCCAGAAAAAAGCACTGTATATATGTATATATATGAAATAATTTCATTTATAAAAAATAAAGTGATACAGAAAAAAAGAAAGAAGGGGAAGTGAAAGAAAGAAAAAACGAAGATGTGTACACTGTAAGAAAGAAAGAAAATAAATATATACAGAAATGCAATATAAGATACTCCCATACGTACATTCTTATATAAACTGATACAGTGGACACTCGAGTTGGGAACGTGATCTGTGCAGGATGCACATACGCAACCCGCAGCATCCGCAACCCACAGCGGTGTGTCTGCGCACGCTTGGGTTGTGGTTCGGTGCATGTGCAAAGTGCAATTTAGCGCTTCTGCGCATGCACAGCCGCCGAAAACCGGAAGTAACCCGTTCTGGTACTTCCAAGTTTCAGCGGTCCGCAACCTGAAGCGTCTGTAACCCAAGGTATGACTGTATAGTGTTATTAATCTAATGCTTATGTAGATGCTAATAGTGTACTACATTCGGCATAAACTCATTCCAAATGTTATCATATTTATCCAGACAAAGTCAGTCTGTTCATAAGTGGCGAGTGTCGTCCCTTCCAACTAGGAAGGCAGAAGACATCCTCAAGCTGAACAGGCCTGAGGTCCGACTCAGTATAAAGACAGCTTCTCACCTTTCCATGCGGCTCGTTTTCCCCACTTTGGCACTGCCAAGCCCATCACAAGCCAAGCCCAGCTCCTCTGAAGTTTGGGCTCACCCCATCCCAATTTGGCATCCTTCCCATTCAAAGAGACCTGTGATAACACCTGGAGTTCATGGCCTCTGGTGTGCTGCGGTGGAGGCTTTCTGGCGCACAATGGAGAGCTCAGACCTAGTTCCTAAGCCCCACTGCCCCATTCCTATTCCCATTACCAGGTAAGTTGTGGGGAAGGGGTGGCTGTCAGGGGGTGGGTTAGGACTTGGAAGCAGTCAGTAGGTTTACAGAGAGCCAGTGTGGTGTAGTGGTTAAGAGCGGTGGACTTGTAATCTGACGAACCGGGTTCGATTCCCCGCTCCTCCACATGCAGCTGCTGGGTGACCTTGGGCTAGTCACACTTCTCTGAAGTCTCTCAGCCTCACTCACCTCACAGAGTGTTTGTTGTGGGGAGGAAGGGAAAGGAGATTGTTAGCCGCTTTGAGACTCCTTTGTGCAGTGATAAAGCGGGATATCAAATCCAAACTCTTCTTCTTCTTCTTCTACAGCAAAAGTTAGCTGAGCTCCCCTGTGCTCTTGATGTCACTGGCAGCACACAGAAGTTCAAACTTTGGAATAAAATAACAGGGCCCCATTCCATATTAAGATTAGTTTTTGGAGGTGGAAGAATGAAGAAACCCTAACGAAAGAACAGTGGCAAGAGAAATTGATGAACTATGCAGAACTGGCTAAACTGACATACAAACTGCGAGAAAAGGACAACTGTGACTTTAAGGAGGAATGGGAACTTTTTACAAACTATTTAAAAAGACAACAAAATGAACTGGACTCCTTGGCAGCTTTTGAATAAACATACACAAATTTATTGGTTGATAATATGATGGATAGACATGTAAGGCTATGTACAATTGTATAATATGTAGAGAAAATATGTGAAGAGAAATCAGGGAGAGGAGCTGAGGGAAGTCCTTGGTTGGGGGGGGGAGGGAAGGGGGAAAGGGGGGAAAAATAATGTATGTAATTATATGGTTGGTTAATTTGTTATGTGGAAATTGATCAATAAAAACTATTTACAAAATAACAATAATTGGTTTTTGGGGGGGAGGGAGCTCATGTTATCACTGACTGCCTTCCAGCAAGCGGGAACCTTCATTGGGCTTCTAGCGCTTGCTTTTCTCTGCCCTCCTCGTTGCTTTTTCCTCTAGCACTGTGTCTATTTGATTGTGGTCCTGCAGACAGGGACTCTCCTATCTTTGAATCAACATGCAGCAGAATATTTTATGCACCTTGGAAATGAATATTAACAACAGCAGCAGCAGCAGCTTTTAAAACCCGAGGACAGGAATGAGACCCTACAGTCCTTCCTGTGGATGCAGATGGGTGTTGCAGTCCAAAAACAGCACTATGAGGTAATCTTACAAAGAAACTCATCCCGGTATTTGTGTGTTTAGCAGAGCACTAAAGCCAGCAAGGGATCAGCATTTGGGGTGAGAAGCAGTTTATTACCCAGACAGGTTAGTTTAGGGTAGCTCCTAAGTCACAACTTGAGGCTTTCCTGACACCCTCATCATCTCAAATGTTCAGCAGAGCTCTGGGAAAACCGGCCGCAATCCATCTCTGCTCTGTGTGTGTTTTTTGCCGACTCAGAACTTTTTCTTTAAAAAGAAAAAATGAATTCCGCCGTAGTTCCTTCAGCTGCTGACAGCTACAATCCTTTATAAGAATTACAGTACCATTTACTGCAGAGCTGCACTGTCGGAGGGCAATGTAAACACACCGGAACGCGGAGAAGCCTGGGTAAAGAGGGGTGGCGCTTCCGTGAAAAGAGGCAGAGGTAGACTAGAGGTGTAGTGGTTAGATCGCCAGACTAGGATTTGGGAGATCAGGGTTCAAATCCCCACTCAACCCTGCAGCTCACTGGATGACCTCGGGCCAGTCACTCACTCACAGGCTAAGCTGAATTGCTGAACTGTAGAACTGGGAGGGACCCTGAGGTGTGTGGTGTAGAGCCAGTGTGGTGTAGTGGTTAAGAGCGGTAGACTCGTAATCTGGGGAACTGGGTTCGCGTCTCCGCTCCTCCACATGCAGCTGCTGGGTGACCTTGGGCTAGTCACACTTCTCTGAAGTCTCTCAGCCCCACTCACCTCACAGAGTGTTTGTTGTGGGAGAGGAAGGGAAAGGAGAATGTTAGCCGCTTTGAGGCTCCTTTGGGTAGTGATAAAGCAGAATATCAAATCCAAACTCCTCCTCCTCCTCTTCTTCACCTAGTCCAAACCTCTGCAATCACTGAGGTGCCCACAGGAAGCATGCAACAGGGATCTGAGTGCAAGAACATTCTCCCCATCATTAACCCCAGCACCTGACCTTCAGAGGCACAAGCTACCAACAGTGGAGGTAGAACCTTGCCATTGTGGCTGATAACTGTTGATAGACGTATCTTCCATAAGTTGGTCAAATCCTCTTTTAAAGCCATTCAAGTTGGTGGCCATAATCACATTTTATAGGAGCAAATCCCATAACATTAGCTGTTCGCTGTATGAAAAAGTACTTTTGGCTGCCCTGAATCTTCCAACATTCCACTTTCCTGGGTGCCCCAGAATTCTAGTATTATGAAGGAGGGAGAAAAATATTTTCTCTCTCTCCACACCATGGATTCATTTGTTTCTGTGAGGACCACCTTCCGAACCCCTACTCTCTTTGCTTTTATATCCCAGGCCTATCTCTCTCAGTTCACCTCTGCACATCAAAGCACTGGTGGCAAAGGAGCTCCTCTTTCTGGATCCACAACTCCCTAGTGGGGAAGCAATGGAATTTCATCTCGTTCCACCCAAATCTTTATCCAAGGAAAAAAAGGGGGGGTCTGAATGAACTCACTTGAATTAAACATGTTACATTAAGTAAGCAAACAAATGCAGCCTCTGTAAGTCATAAGAAGCAAAGAGGTGCAAGGTAATCGCACCTACAAACCATTAGAAATTCCAGCAGCTCTCCGCCAGGTGTTTACCTTCTGCAATCCTACCAGGCAAGTTTGATTGCAAGCCAATTTTTCCATGGTCGTTAAGTTCCAGAAACTTCTTTCAAAGAAAGAAACTCAAGCTACGATTCTTGGGTTTCTGGACTTGGGGGTCGGATAATACATTCTGTGCTTACAAGGTGAGATTGTAGAAAATGAGCACATACTACTGTACTGGGTGGTGCTGGAGGAGACTCTTGAGAGTCCCATGGACTGCAAGAAGATCAAACCTATCCATTCTTAAGGAAATTAGCCCTGAGTGCTCACTGGAAGGACAGATCCTGAAGCTGAGGCTCCAATACTTTGGCCACCTCATGAGAAGAAAAGACTCCCTGGAAAAGACCCTGATGTTGGGAAAGATGGAGGGCACAAGGAGAAGGGGACGACAGAGGACGAGATGGTTGGACAGTGTTCTCGAAGCTACCAGCATGAGCCTGACCAAACTGCCGGAGGCAGTGGAAGACAGGAGTGCCTGGCATGCTCTGGTCCATAGGGTCACAAAGAGTCAGACACGACTAAACGACTAAACAACAACAACTGTACTGGGGGCGGAAATCATGTTTATATTAAATTTTATTTTTTTATCCACCCCCCCCCTCAACTTAGAAATGTAGGATGCTGCCTGGTACCCAAGTTAGACCTTTGATCCATATAGCTCAGCAAGGTCTACACCAGCGTTTCCCAAACTTGGGTCTCTAGCTCTTTGGAGACTACAATTCCCATCATCCCTGACCACTAGTCCTGCTAGCTAGGGATGATGGGAGTTGTAGTCCAAAAGCAGGTGGAGACTCAAGTTTGGGAAAGCCTGGTTTACAGGCTCTTCACAGACTGGGCTTTCCCAAACCTACCAGAAATCGAACCCGAGACCTTCTGTGCAGAACTTGTGCTCTATCACCAAGTTGTGGTCCTCTGGAAGCCCCAGAGACACATATCAATATTAAGAGCCCATCAGTTCTTTGTCACCTTAGGACTTAACAATACTGCTGTGGACTGCAGCTTTGGACTGCATGTAAAGTACGGGGGCGGGGATTAAAATCTCAACATGTTCCAGCCCACCACAGAGTTAAAAAGAAGACACATTGCAGTCTGAAGCCGGGTAGAGATGAGAGGATTTCCTTAATTCTCTTCCTTTGTTGTCCCATGGGTTCATGCTGGCCTGCTCTCCACCATCTCCCAAGCTCCCGTTTTTATTAATCAGAAATTCTACAATTAACTCTAGGACCTGGAGCATGCATGGTTGTTTTTTTCCCAGCGCTTAAATTCCATTTGCATCTTTTCTTCCAATCTATGGCACTGATGCACATGTGTACACTGATTAAAAACACCACCGAGGGAAAAAACGGGGGGGCAGGGAGTGTAACTGCCTCACAACAAGATTCTTCTTGTGCAGTGTTTCATGGGCCTATATGTGCGCGCACACACTCCCACGCTTTGGTAAACATGGGGCATGGAATAATCTTGATGGTACACAATGCCATTAAGGCTGGTATGCGCTTTTGCAACTTTTTAAATCAATGTGTGGGCAGTGGGGGAGAGGAAAATGAACAGAAAGCTCTAGCATAACAGCACATGCACAATGCCCTGTCCAAAATCCAGAAACAAGACTGAAGGCCAGAAACCCATCAATGAAATCACACCCGCAAACCAATGCTGCATCAACGTTGAGCTGAAATTATTTGTAAAAACAAATAAACAAAACAACCCCAGGGTTGTCCTGCATTTCAACCTTTCTGTTTAACCATCCAGCCATTTAACTCTGCCATTTAAACTGCAGGATTAAACTGCATTTT
Organism: Podarcis cretensis; assembly: GCF_951804945.1. Taxonomy (NCBI): domain Eukaryota; kingdom Metazoa; phylum Chordata; class Lepidosauria; order Squamata; family Lacertidae; genus Podarcis; species Podarcis cretensis. The sequence goes on from NC_137177.1 coordinate 68,815,988, forward strand.
AGTCCTTTCCCATATCTTCTCCGACCCACCCTGTCCCGCTGCCTTCTACCCTTTGCCAAATCAAGGAAAAACACGAAAGCATTCAATGACAGGGACAATCGGAAGCAAACAGGGGTGGGGGTGGGGAGTAACACCAGAAACAGACATGATAACAAAGGAGCAAACCTTGTTCCTCCATCGCTGGTTCACAGCCTTGTACTTTACAGGATGATGATAAACAGTGCAGACAATGAGGCCATCTGTTCCCAGGGACGAATTGAGCGACAATGAAGACAGGCTCAAACATGGAAAACAAGAGAGGGAAGAAGGGTCCTTTCTCCCTGTGGGGTACAGAGGACGGAGCTCCAATCGGCAGCCTATTGGATACCTGTCAGACCTCCCTGGGGCAGATACAAACCTCTCCCCACCAGACAAGGCTTGAAGACGGAAAGGAGCATGGCACGGGTATTTTAGCATGTGCACAGGCTAGGAAGAAAATGGGTCCCAAGTTGCAAAAATCACAGACTCCTCATCCAAGTCCAAAATGAGATTCGAAGAGCTCGGTGTCCCATATATCATGGAATGGAAATTCAAGAACTTAAGAAGAGAAGAAGAGCTTTCTAGATCAGGAAAGTTTAGACCACTTAGCCCAGGATCCTGTTCTCATAGCAGCCAATCAGACGTTGAATTTCCCGATTTCCAGTCCCGGGAAACTCGTAAGCAGTAAGGGCACTCAGTCCTTGTGTGGTTTCCAGCACCTGATATTCAGAAGCACATTGTCTCTGACAGTGAAGGTAAGAACATAGCTCTCAGTGATGGCGCCCACGAATAGCTTTATCCTTTAGGAATTTGTCTAATCTTCTGAAAGTCATCCAAGTTGGTGGCCATCAGTGCTTCTTGTGGAAGTGAGTTCCAAAGTTTAATCATGTGGTGTTTGAAGAAGTATCTTGCCTTGCCCGTCCCAAATGTTCTGACATTCAGCTTCGTGGGAGAGTCACAAGTTCCAGTGTTGTTGTTTTTCAATGTGTTTTTATTAAAGATTTCTTGGTTTACAAAAGTAGGTGCAATGTCTCTTTTTTCAAATTACATTTTCTACAGATCAGTTTCATTTGTTGAGACATTAGTGTTACATTAGGAAGAAAAGGGGGAAAGAGGTGGAGGGGGGAATGGTGAGTGGGGGGTGAGGATGGGTGGCGAGTTATTCTATTTTACTTAATGTATGTGTGGGGTTTTGTGTCAGTGTCACTTGTGCAGGTTCTCGTTGCTATTTGCTTGTGTTCCTATGGTGTTGAGAGAGGTTGGGGGTTGGCCTAGGGTGCGGTTGTTCATTTGTGATTAGATGTGGTGAACTTAGTTTTCATGTGTGAGTGGGGTGGGTGGATGTTTCGGATCAGGTTAGCCATATTGATTCATATGCTGTTGGTGGATTTTTGTCGTCTTGTTGGGCTGTGTATGTGATAAAGGGGAGCCATACTGGGGTGAAGGACAAGTTCTAGTGCTACGCGGGAGAAAAACTTTTCTCTAGCCTCATTCTTCATACCACACACAGTTTTACACACCTCTATCGTGTCTCCTCCTATTCGCTTTTTCTCCAAACCTAAATTCTTCAACCTTTTCTTTTTTGAATCTTTCCCAACTCTACCGTTTTTGAGGCAAGGTGACCCAACTGTATTCCAAGTACAGTGGTGCCTCGTAAGACGAAAAAATCGCAAACGAAAGAGTTTTTCGTTTTTTGAGTTGCTTCGCAAGACGAAAACGTCTTGCAAGTTTCTTTCCTTTGTCTTGCAAGTTTGTTTCCTTTTTCTTAAAACCGTGCATTCAGGGGGTGCAGTTGCGACTTGACTTCGAGGAGCAACTTATAGCACTTGGTGTGGTAGCCTTTTTTGAGGTTTTTGAAGACTTTGGTGATTTTTGAAGCTTTTCCAAAATCCGTGCTTCGCAAGACGAAAAAACTCGCAGAACGAATTAATTTTGTCTTGCGAGGTACCACTGTATGGTTGCATCATAGATCTGTTTAAGGACACGATGGCATTGGCAGTTTTGTTTTCCTTTCCTAATGAACCCTAGCATGGAATTCACATTTTTCCCACCACTGCACCACAAATTGGGGAGACGTCATCTTTGAGTGATCTACCACAACCCCAAGATCTCATTCATGGGTCTTATTTGCACCATTTCAGATCTCATGAACATGATCTATTGCATATGCACTGTTACAATATACAATAGTCAGTGTAGTGTAGCCGTAAGAGTTCCAGACAAGGATTTGGGAAGCTAGGCTTCAAAAAACTACTTGGCCATGAAGTTCATTGAGCGACTTGGGCGGGGGGGGGGGTCAGTCTCTGCCTCTTAGCCTAACCTACTTCACAGGGTTGCTGTGAGGATTAAATGAGGGAGAGGAGAACCCTGTCCGCCATCTTGAGTTTCTTGGGAATAAAGGCAGGAAGCAAATGCAACGGAAAATAAAAAAAATAAAATAGAACCTCCGATTCAGAAATTGTACATTTTATTTATTTATTAAAAAATCATTTAGATTGTACACACTTAGTTTATGTAAAAACATTTACATGCCACTTAATATTTCATTTCATTTTCTCTTTTCATTTGTATACCGTCTTTCTATAGTGCTATGCACAAGAAAGTTTGCATGCTGAAGAAACAACAAAATGTTCAACCAAGTTCACACATCTCATATCAATCTGATCCAGTACAAATAACTCACAGTAAAAAATACAACTTAACATAAGCAACTTATATCAAATAATGTTCAAAAAAACCCATTACAATATAATAGTACACCATCAAAAAATAGTACTCTCAGAATATTGCCCAATAATAACAATTCACTCTCCACCATTACAATAAATCGTTACTAAACCTTTCAAATACCTCTAAGCACTATAAACACATCATTCTCTAGAACGTGAATCTTGTGTGCTTTCTGATGCCTCCCCCCAAAATACACATCTGCACAATCCTCTTCACCCTATGGGTCCCACATAATACACACTTCTTTACTCTAACACCTGAGATAAAGGGTTGTTATTTCTACTCTAGAGTAAACCCACTGAGATTAATTGGCCAAAGTTAGTCATGTCCATTATTTTTTATGGATGTATTCCATGGCCAACCTTGGATACAATAGATAAACTGAGATCCCTAGGATCTACCCTATTCTTTTGAATGCAAATTATTTTAACATTTTATTTTCATGCTGTTGAAACTGTCCTGGACCCTTATGTTGAAAGGGCAGGTAAGAAATCAAATTAATGATCGTGATAAGAAATCTGTGGACATTTTTTTGAACCAGGATAGCACCACGAAATCTGAAGAAGTGTATCATCTGATTGAGAGCTGCGCTCCAATCCACGTGTAAGTCTGGGAGAAGCCATTCAGGTCGGCTGGAGCAAAACATAAGGAGAAGATGAATTTCTTCCCCATCCTTGTTCTGACTGCATAGATGAAATATCAGCCGCCATGTTTCCTGAGGTTCCCATATTCATGAGAAGCAAGCAGCTAGGAGGAACAAGGACTGGGTTAATGAATGTGCCGCCCCGTGACCTCCAGAGGCCACGCAACAGATCAATGAAGCAAACAAAGGAAACCACGAGCAGATCAGTGGAGATGCAAGACTCTAAGGCCATCCAAGTCAATCAGGGACAGCATTTCCTCCACTTCTACAGCCCGAGTGGGGTTGGAGCAGCAAAAGAAAGGGATGCTTACGCAGAACACACACACATTTTGAAACAGGTAAGCAGACGTTCCAGCAGGCGATGCACTACTTTAACAGCACGCCTTTGCAAAAAAAAAAAAAAAAAGGTTGGCGATAAAGAGGTGATTGGAGTCAGCAAGCCTGATAAGCCTGATAAACAGCCTCTGAAAGAGAATCCTGCAGGATTGCCACATATGCTCTTGAGCAATATACCCACTGTATGAAAATTGACAACATGGCAGCGGAAATGGATCCTTCGCGCTCTAACGGTGGCCAAGAGACTGGAAGAACAGAGATACGATTTCCTTTAATCAACGGCTTAACAACACGACAGCGTCGGCAACATACGTATGAACGGACAGCTGACAGACACAGGCTTTCTTTGGATAAATACAACAATATTTAACAACAACAACCACAACCACAACCACAACAATAATAATAATTTATTATTTGTACCCAGCCACTCTGGGCGGCTTCCACAAAGACCAAAAATACACTAATATGTCATACATTAAAAACTTCCCTGAACAGGGCTGCCTTAAGATGTCTTCAGACTGTCAGGTAGTTGTTTATCTCTTTGACACCTGATGGGAGGGCATTCCACAGGGCGGGCGCCACTACCGAGAAGGCCCTTTGCCTGGTTTAGAAGGAGTTTAGAAGGAGTTTACACAGAATAATATCAGGTTATTGGCAATTACATGCTCTACCACTGCGGACCTTTAAACACAAAACTAGGACACTAACTTCCGGGGTCACACACCAGTGTGAATCATGTGGTCCGCATGAGATTGTGATCCCCCAAAGAGTTTTTTGTGGGAACAGTGCCCCAAAATGTGCACGTCTGAAAAAAGTGCAGCTCAACATTGCACAAGACCGTGCCGTCCATTTTGGCTGCTGTCCTCTCATAGGGAAAACTGGGGTGTCCCATTTCCCCAGGGAAGTTGGTGCGTATGCCACTTAGCTACATCCCTTCTGTAACAGGAACCTGCCTCATACTGAATCAGACCCTTCAGCTAAGGGTATTCTACAATGACAGATGATGGCTCTCTGGGGGTTCTGACTGAGGACAGACCCAGTCCTGCTTGGAGACACTGAACAGGGGACTGTCCGCATCTATATTTCATTTATTACATTAATATTTTCCCCTTTCCTCCAAGCAGCTCAAGGTGGCATCTATAGAATCATAGAACTGTAGAGTTGGAAGGGACCCCAAGTGTCACCTAGTCGAACTCTCCTGCAACGCAAGAACCTCCACTAAAGCACTCATGACAGATGACCACTCAACCTCTGCTTGGAAACCACCAAGGAAGGAGTGTCCACCACCTCCTGAGGGAGACTGTTCCACTGTCAAACAGCTCTTACTTCCAGAAAGTTCTTCCTGGTGTTGAGTCAGAATCTCCTTTCTTTTAACCTGAAGCCATTGGTTTGAATCCTTCAGAGCAGGCGGAAAACAAGCTTGTTCCCTCTACCAGTTGACAGCCCTTGAGATATTTGAAGATGGTTATCATATTTCCTCTCAGTTCCCTCTTTTCCAAGCTCTCTTCCCCACTCCAATTTTCTCCTCACAACAACCCTGACAAGGCAGGTTAGGCTGAGACTCTGTGACTGGCCCAAAGTCACCCAGTGAGTTTCATGGTTAAGTAGGGATTTGAACCCAGGCCTCCGATACTCTAATCCAGGCACAGGCAAACTCGGCCCTCCAGATGTTTTGGGACTACAATTCCCATCATCCCTGACCACTGGTCCTGTTAGCTAGGGATCATGGGAGTTGTAGTCCCAAAACACCTGGAGGGCCAAGTTCGCCTATGCCTGCTTTAATCACTAGCTGATGTTCTGCCACAGAGCTCTGGCCCTTTCCCCTTTCTTTCTTTTCAATACCAATCCAGCTTTTCATTCTTAAAGGTGGCCGATGTTATAGACAAGAAGTGATAGCCCCCCAACAGCTGAAACCAGGCATGGAATATATACCGGGATTCAAAGGAGCTGCCCCCTGCCCAAGCTCACTGCAGATGATGCACAATGGCCTGCAGAGCAAGACCACACGGCTTCCTGGCGTGCAGCACTTCAAACCTTCCCCCATTAAGCGCAGCCCACCAGCAGCGCCTCGTCTGCTACTCAAGTGCCTATTAATAACCAGATGTTGCTTTTGCTGTTTTGAAGCATCCAATATACAACATGTCATAGCCCAAAAGTGTGTGTGTGTGGGGGGAGGAATATGGATCATATTCCACCTACCACCCCAGGCTCCCGAAATCTCTGCATCCTCACCCCCCACCCCCCCGGGAGATGCAGCGTTCCTCTGATCGCGGTGGTGCAATTACAAGCTTTGCTGAACACCGATCTGCAAGAGCCAGCCAAGAAAACGGATGCTTGCTTACCATTTCACCCTCTCTGTTTCTCTCTCAATGCCTATGAAAAGAAACAACCTCTCCCCCTGGCCCCAATCTCTTCCAAACCCGCTTCAGGCCTCGTTTACTAGGGGATTTCCCTTTTCTTTCTTCTTCTTCTTTGGTATTTATGTATAATTCTACTGCATACCCTCCAATACTTCTCCAATGGGTTAAAACCACGAGCCTAGGATTTGCCGATCAGAAGGTCGGCGGTTCAAATCCCCGTGACGGGGTGAGCTCCCGTTGTTCAGTCCCAGCTCCTGCCAACCAAGCAGTTCGAAAGCACAAAGTGCAAGTAGATAAATAGGTACCACTCCAGTGGGAAGGTAAACGGCGTTTCCATGTGCTGCGCTGATTCACCAGAAGTGGCTTAGTCATGCTGGCCACATGACCCGGAAGCTGTCTGAGGATAAACACCGGCTCCCTCGGCCAATAAAGCGAGATGAGCGCCACAACCCCATAGTTGGTCACGACTGGACCTAATGGTCAGGGGTCTCTTTACCTTTACATTTAAGGAAAAGCAGGACATTCCAGGATCAAAGCAGAAATCGGGAAAGTTTCTGTAAATCCGGGATTGTCCCTGCAAAATAGGGACACTTGGAAGGTCTGCTATTGCACACAGAATGAGGTTGACCAGCTTTGAGTTAAAAGAAGGACCAGGCTCTTATTCATTGGTTGAAAGGATCTGCAATGAGATGATTTCTTGTTCAACTACAGGGATAGCTAACCTGCGGTTGTTTGTCTACAACTCCTATGATACATTGTGCTGGCTGGGACTGATCCTTTTGGCTTACTGATACTTCTGCTTGTTCCATGCTTAGAAAGCATGGAGGCGAGTGGTTTTCTGACTGTCCCACTTCTTTCCCTGGAAAAACCCCCCAACTCTCTACCATTGAATTGGAAGAAATGTCAATCTGTAGAAAACTGGAAAATCTGTGGGAAATCTTCAGGACACACACACACAGGAAAACACATAAAAACAATCACAGATCACTGGCTAACTGTAAGCAAAGCTTTGGTTTCTTGGATTGTCTGCATAAGTCTGGAGGCACAGACATACTTTCAGCACACGTTTAAAAATTAAAACTCAAGATACCTGCTGAATCCTTGTTGGAAGTGCATTCCACAGGACTGGTCCAATAAGACAGAAGGTTCAGTTCTGTGTCGACATCAGATGAGCCTCACCAACTCAGAGGGCAACCAGAGATACTCCTACAGATATTCCAGTGGTCAAGAAGGGGTTTAAAGACGATTTCGGAAGTCCTGAGGTCTAGAAACTTGTTTTTTCTTTCTTTCTTTTTAAACAAATGCTGGCATTCTTTGGAAGCTGAAGTCTTTGCCAGAAACATCATATTCTCTGCTTGGTGTAGAACTTCAGCAATGGGCACGCAGCCTTGGTGGACTAAGCAGTGAAGTAATTTTGGACTCTGGGCTTAATGGTCTTATGACAAGCCATTCAGGATGGCATAGAGAAGCTCATGCTCCTTCTGCAGGTCAGGGCTATGAGCACCTGCCCCAATGCAATGTGTTGATGGTGCCCTACTGCAAGTAACAGAACCCCCCACCCAACCACCACAATGCCAGCACTTTGCTCCAAGCGGCTGAAATTTCCACCAAAATTCAATATTGCTGGAAAGGGGGGCGGGGAGATTTGCATCTGGCATTCCTAAATGGCCCAGCCTGCTCAACAAAATTAGAAAGAGAGGCTAATGGATCAAAGTGAGGCGATAATAAACGGCTATCAACCTACCTTCCTACATCAGCCTGAACTCCCTCTGGGGATAATTATAAGTTTTTTGAAGCCAGGGACAGAGTATGGGATAGATACCAACACCATCTATTGGAGGGAGGGGACTACTCTGAGCAAATGACGGGTATTAGGATGTGATTAAGAGGTTTTTCGGGATCAGTGAGGTGTGAGGAGCAAAAATGTAAGTATTTTGCATCAATGAGGGAAGCTGAAAGCATAATGTCCCTGTTCTGCTAATGTTCTTTGAATAAAACAAGGTGCCCCCTGGCTAGATAATTAGTATGGAGAGAGAAAGCACAGGCTCTGTAGATCAAACAAACAAAATAAACAAACACACAAAGGACTGTCCAGCAAACAAGGTTGTGGGTGCAGGTCGTCAACACATTCTGGAATCTTCCTGAGATGACATTCCATGTATATTGTGTTTGGGTTTGATATTTAGAAGGTCTAGATTAGGGGTTGGCAACCTAAGGCCCATGGGCTGGTAGTAGCCATCCCCCCCGCTCTTACGGGCACGGCGCAGTGCAGCGCGGTGTGGCGCAGGGACCAACTTATGGGTTGATGGCACCTGTGTGCATGCGCACGAGCACTCCTCCGACCTGGATGTGCGCCGGAAATAGCATGTGTGCATGCATGCAGGACGGAGAAGCACTTCCAGGTCAGATGAGCGCCGGAAATAGCATGTGCACACGCACACAGGCACTCCTCTGACCCAGAAGAGCATGTGTGCACACACTCTCTGGCCCATCCTCTGATGGACAGAGCGTTGACTGGTCCATCCTCAAATAAGGTTACCAACCTCTGGTCTAGATGCTACCTTCACTCGCCTTGGGCAGGCCTCTCTTAGCCACAGTATTCTACTTGCACAATAGGAACGGCCCACCTCACTGTTTCTATGCAGCAGGGAACATTAGACATCTGCAAGAGCTTCAAAACTCATCCCCCTCACATAGGCACACTACCCTCGCTGACCTCTGCACCAAAAGCCAAAGTTCCAGCGTTATGTCTCTTCAAGGATATTACAATTGCTCAAAACACACCTCCTTCATGAGGGCAAGGCCAAAAATGAATGTGGGCGCTGAACACAGGCAAGGATGTTTCCCTGCTTTGCTAAATCCATAGAGTAGGAACCCTCCAGGAGACCCTCCCCGGTTGACACCTCTCATTCCTCCATTCCTGTCAAAGGCAAGTGCTAAGCACATAAGGGAAACTCTGCTCCATCAGGCCAGTGGCCCATCTGTTCTTCATCTCCTAGTGGCCCACCAGATGCCCATGGGAGACCCACAAGCAGCCCCTGAGCAAAAGAGCACTCTCCTTCCCTATGGTTTCCATCAACTGGCCTCCAGAAGCATTGCACTGACCATGGAGGCGGCAGGGCCAGCAGCCATTGATAGCTGATATCCCCTGTCCTAAGCACCCTTCTTTGTCATAGGTCAGCATTCAATTCCTCCATTAGGGATTTACAAATGTGACACATTTTGGTCTCTTCCTGTTTCTCATCTTTACGGTGGTTTTGTTCTTCAGAGCCACTGATTTCAGAGAGGGGGTACAGAAGAAATCTTAAACTGAAGTTGTATAGTGTACGCGATTTTACTCTATATACTCTCCCGCTGAGAATGCAAAATCAAAATGACATCCTGCTTCCATGGGTCTCAGAGAAATGGACTATATCCATCATTCATCCTCAGACGCCCCACCTGCAGATGGACAGATCAGTCTCTCTCATTCCATCCCTGTTCCGCACATGCCCAATCCCGTCCCAATTTTCATTGATTTTTTTTTAAAAAAATAAAGCACACATACTCACAGAGGCTATGTATATTATGCACATGTTATAAACATTCTGTGTTTAAATACATTTTTTTGTACCTGTTTTGATGCCTCCCCCTCCCTAAGCTAGCATTTCACCTCCCAGAAAAGCACACATTTTAAATGCATTTCTGAACCAAAACTGTGTTGTAACATTGGGAGAAGTGTGAGATCTGACGGCAGTGTTCCAAATCCACAGAACTGTCTGGGGCCAGCAAATTAGTTTGCTTTGCTTTAAAATGTGGACTAAACAAATTTCTCATCCATCCGTACTCTTAGCAAGTTCATCTCACAGCGCCTTGTTTTCCAACAGTTGCTTCTGGCAAGGAAACCTAACATATAGCTCGCTAAACTAACAATAGCTGGATCACAAGTGGGTGGGTGGGAGAGCGAAGAAGAGAAACTGAAAATATTGCTACCAAGCCCATCCCTGTGCGTTAGGCAGCTACTGGAAAGACAGCTGAAAGGGAGGAGGGAGGTGTGACTACATCGTATCTGGAAGACAGGGGTACAATTTCTTTAAAGACTTGAAACATGGGCACACGCAAATGGCATTTACTGCTACTTTCATTATTTGCATCTTAATTACATGGGTGCGAGCCATCATTAAACATACAAATGTGTACTTGGGAAGAGATCAATGTATCATTTTTAACCGTATAAGCAGAGATCATCTCCGTGTGTTTGCTAATCCATAGCTCACAGCGAGGCAGGGAGATTCAGTTGGAATGGAGAAAGAGTGATGCCGGGAAAGAGGGTGGTTTTAACCACCTCTTACTTTCCAGCCAAGTCAACGGCACGTCTTTTGCATGCCAGAAACCTCAGAGTCAACCCTGATGTCTCCAACTGCCTTGATCCCAATGGATCCTTGCTTCGTTACAGCAAAGCCAGCCCCCGCCAGTCTGTGGCCTGACCAGGAACTTAGCCAAGGCCCAACATTAGCTTAGCTCAAAGGTGGGGAACCAGTATTCTATGAACACAAGTGGTTTATAACAGTAAAGCCACTGCTTGACACAACCACTTAACTAAGCCTCTTTCTATAATAATAATAATAATAATAATAATAATAATAATAATAATAATTTATATCCCGCCCTCCCCAGCCGAAGCCGGGCTCAGGGCGGCTAACAACAGTCAAATAATCCAACATTCTAAAAACATCTTCTAAAAATTAATTAAAATCAAATTGATGGCAACCGTTAAGCAAAATTCTGTGCAGATTGCCAGAGGAGGGAGTCAGGCTGCGCCCTGACCAAAGGCCTGGTGGAACAGCTCTGTCTTGCAGGCCCTGCGGAAAGATGTCAGGTCCCGCAGGGCCCTAGACTCTTGTGACTGAGCGTTCCAACAGATTGGAGCCGCAGCCGAGAAAGCCCTGGCCAGCCTAACCTCTCTGAGGCCTGGGACCTTCAAGATGTTTTTATTTGCAGACTAAGTTCCTCTGTGGGACATACCAGGAGAGGCGGTCCCGTAGGTATGAGGGTCCTAGGCCGTATAGGGCTTTAAAGGTTAAAACCAGCACCTTAAACCTGATCCTGTTCTCCACCGGGAGCCAGTGCAGCTGGTATAGTATCGGATGAATGTGATCTCGCAGCGAAGACCCCATAAGGAGTCTCGCCGCAGCATTCTGCACCCGCTGGAGTTTCTGGGTCAGTCTCAAGGGCAGCCCCACGCAGAGAGAGTTACAATATATTAAATATATTATAATATATTAAAATTACAGTGGTACCTCGGGTTAAGTACTTAATTCGTTCCAGAGGTCTGTTCTTAACCTGAAACTGTTCTTAACCTGAAGCACCACTTTAGCTAATGGGGCTTCCTGCTGCTGCCGCGCCACCGGAGCACGATTTCTGTTCTCATCCTGAAGCAGGGTTCTTAACTTGAGGTACTATTTCTGGGTTAGCGGAGTCTGTAACCTGAAGCATATGTAACCTGAAGCGTATGTAACCCGAGGTACCACTGTAGAAAGTTGGCCGGGCCAACCCAATGGAGCTGGAGATCAGAAAGTTCAGAACAGACAAGAGAAAGCCCTGCTCCACAAAGCTCAAACTGTGGAGTTCACTCTCACTGAAGTCTGTGACAGCCACCAAGTTGGGTGCCTTTAAAGGAGAACTGAGCAAATCAAAGCCAACCGATATGGCTGTCAATGGCCAATAGCCTTGATTGCTTGGTTCACTGTTGTCAGAAGTACTATGCCTCTGAATACCAGTTGCTGAGAACCACAAGCATGGAGAAGGCTGTTGCATTCAAGTCCTGCTTGTGGGCCTCCCATTGGCATCTGCTTGGCCACTGTGAGAACAGAGTGCTGGACCACATCCAAACAGACTTTCTTCTGTTCTTATGTTAGAAGTGGGAGGATGGGGAAGGATGCCTCCCCCCTGCTTCTACACTATCCTTGTCCATTTTCCTCGGCGCTGTAAACACTTCAAAGTCCAAACAAACATGCTTTGATTTTTTTTTTTTAGAAGCATAAGATACGAAAGGATTTTCCATTAAAGCGTTTTTTTAAAAAAATGTTCATAGCATTTGGAAAAGCAAACGGATCCTCTCTTTCCTCCCTCGCACTTTGTTCTCTTATCTCACGAAGACACGCAGCGTCTCCAGAGTCTTGAGGAAATTAAAGGTTGTGTTCATTAAAGAGAGAAGACTCTCCACATTCCCGGGCGACACACTCAAGGCCGCGTTCAGGCTGCCATTCGGCAGGATTCCACCTTGATCTCCAAATCTGTATATATGCCATCACCGACACTATTTACAGATGCACCTTTTATTTTTACTTTTTGCAATATGTGACCTAACACTGGAATTTTGAGCTGTACAGTGCGATGTCAGCGTGTGTGTGTGTGTGGAATGGAGTTGTGGACATCTCAGGAGCATACAGCACTATTAAGAGTGTGTCTCCCCAGTTCTACAGAGAAACCGTGCTTCAACAGGACAATGTCCTCCACCCCAGCTGAGGGCAACAGACTAGCTTAGAGGACAAACATCTCTGTCCTCCAATGCCTCATCGCTGCTCCCTTCCATCTGCCACCTGAGGCACCTGCCTCATTTTGCCTTATGGTAGGACTTGCCCAATATGTCCCTTTTTCTGAATTCAAATACAGTGGTTCCTCAGGTTAAGTACTTAATTCATTCCGGAGGTCTGTTCTTAACCTGAAACTGTTCTTAACCTGAAGCACCACTTTAGCTAATGTGGCCTCCCGCTGCTGCTGCGCCGCCATCGTGCGATTTCTGTTCTCATCCTGAAGCAAAGTTCTTAACCCGAGGTACTATTTCTGGGTTAGCGGAGTCTGTAACCTGAAGCTTATGTAACCTGAAGCGTATGTAACCCGAGGTACCACTGTAATAAACAAAACAAATTTAAACATATGAGATTTTTTTTTCAGTGCAACACTTAGCATATTTACTCAGAAGGAAGTCGCACGTATTCCCAGCAACCACATTTAAGACTGCGAACAAAGTTATGTCCTTTGCTGTTGAACATAGCCTTTATGAGAACCCCATGGTACTCTTCCACATACTATATCTGGCAATGGATCGGACTGTGTCATTCAGGACTGGTTTTTACAATCAGTTGGTATATTCAATCAGTTACTGGCCACTTTGGAGTATTTCCAAATAGGAAAGCGGGTTATAAATTATTTGAAATCAAAACACATCTTACTAAATTTATTCTGTGAGTACTGGAGAAAAGTTAATTCCTCCTCTTCTTTTTTCAGCTCGGATTTATTTGTTTATCATCCCCATCTCCTTCCTCATGTGGATTTGACTGCCGTTCCCACAGATTTCTTAGTATCAAGCCCACAGCACATTACGCTTAAATTGATGCAATTTCTCTGCCATTACGGTGGAACATAAACAGCCTGTGTTGTTGTTTTTTAGGTAACATCAGCCGTGAACGTTTATCTGGTGCTTTAAGACAGAGAGAGAAAGTGAATTCAAATGCGAGCAAATGGGACATTAATAATCCCAAGGGTGTTTCTGCAGCTCCTTATATATTCAGCCGCTTTTCCTGTCATGGCAGCAACAAAACGCATATATGCGGCATGCTTTGAACGACGAGACACTAAAAGCTCAATGCGTCTGAAAAGTTGTTCTCTGTTGACTGAACACAACATTCCTGCACAGAGACCAGACTTTCATCAACATGCAGGTAGGATTAAGAAGTTTGTAACAGGCCGGGGGTGAGACGGACAAATCATTGGGAGAGAAAAAGAAAGATTGAACTGTCCCAATGCAGAAGAGGTCAAGGCTCCTCCTGCATCTTTAACAATTGCAAGGAAGATAGAATTTTGGGATGCCTCCTGAAATTAAGGAAATCAATGCCTGCTGAAATTCCCGCTTCTACATAACTGAAAAGGTGTTCTTTTGCATCGTGCCACTCTTAATAAAGATGGTTCCCCATTTCAAGAGCACAAACCTATGCGGCGTAATGGTTACAGCACTAGAATATGACCAGGAAGACCAGGGTTCAAATCCCCACTCAATTGTGAAGCTCACTGGGTGACCTTGGGCCAGTTACTGTTTTTTAGCCTGTCCTAAGCGCCTTAGTCATGCTGGCCACATGACCTGGAAGCTGTATGCCAGCTCCCTCTGTCAGTAAAGCAAGATGAGCACTGCAACTCCAGAGTCGTCCGCGACTGGACCAAACGGTCAGGGGGTCCCTTTACCTTTGTGGGACGCGAGTGGCGCTGTGGGTTAAACCACGGAGCCTAGGGCTTGCTGATCAGAAGGTCGGCGGTTTGAATCCCTGCGACGTGGTGAGCTCCCGTTGCTCAGTCCCTGCTCCTGCCAACCTAGCAGGTTGAAAGCATGACAAAGTGCAAGTAGATAAATAGGTACTGCTCTGGCGGGAAGGTAAATGGCATTTCCGTGCGCTGCTCTGGTTTGCCAGAAGCGGCTTAGTCATGCTGGCCACATGACCCGGAAGCTGTACGCCGGCTCCCTCGGCCAGTAAAGCGAGATGAGGGCCGCAACCCCAGAGTTGGCCACGACTGGACCTAATGGTCAGGGGTCCCTTTACCTTTACCTCTCCCTCCACAGAGTTGTTGTGAGGATGAAAAGGGAAGAGGAGATGCATGGAAATCATCTTGAGCTCCTTGGAAGATAAAAGGTGGTATATAAGTGCAACAACTAAAATAAAAATAAATACAAGATGTCCCACTGAATCCAATGGGGCTGACTTCCTGGTAAAGTGTGCGCAGGATTGCAGGGCTGTTGTTCAGTGGCAGAGCATCTGCTTTCATCGTTCAGTCCATCTGCTTTCCATGTGGCTCGTTCCAGGTTTAATCACCGACATGCCCAAGTAAGGCTGGGAATACCTCCTCTCTGAAACTCTGAAACTGCCAGTCCGTGTAGAGCTAGATGGTCTGACTCCGTAGACGTCGGCAGTGCCTGCTGATCCTCGTTAATGGAGGGAAAGGGATAGGAAAAGAGCAGCGATTCCTAAAACCCGGAGTGAGTTGCCAGTTTGACATTGAGAATTAAAAGATTTTTGTGAGCCCAGCTGTACAGCATGTTGCCTGCTCTCTCTAGATTCCAGGGCTCCTGGCTTCACCCTCATTTAGTTAGTCTTGACATGTAATGGGCATTTTCTGCCCCATCCAAGAATCAGATAGACCCCTTCCAAAAGTACAACTAATGGGTTTGTTGTTGTTGATTGCTGTGCAAACTGCTTGGTGACCATCTGCAGTGAAAAGCAGTCTATAAATACAGGAAGTTATAATATGGCAAGAGCCATACCAACTTTAGCAACAAAGGGGCGGGGTGCACATGGGAATGAAGACATGAATGCAACAGGAGAGTGAAAAGCCATGAATGAACCAGGCAAAAAAGAGTGCTCTGGGCAAAATTAAGAAGTTTAACAATGCCAGTATAAAACAGAGAATTCCTACGGCACAAGTTCTGTTTCAAGAACAGGTCTGGGTACTCTGGAGAGCCAAAATCTGGGGAGGAATTTGAATGAGAAGTCTTGGCACCAAGGAGGATATTGACAAGCTGGAACATGGGCAGAGGTGGGTGACCAAGCTGGCCAATGGTCTGGAAACGAAGCCTTTTGAGAAAGTTGTGTATGTTTAGCAGAGGAGCCTGAGAGGTGACGTAATAGCCCTCTTCAAATATCTAAAGGGCTGGCATGCGGGTGATGTATCAAGTTTGTTTTCTGCTACTCCAGAGGGTAGGACTTGAATTAATGGCCTCAAACTTTATAGTTGGAAAGGAGATTCCGACTAAACATTAGGAAGAACAGTGGAACTGACCACCTCTGAGGTTGGTGAACTCTTCTTCACCAGAGGTTTTCAAACAGAGGTCAGATGGCCATCTGTCAGGGACTCTCTAGTTGTGATTCCTGTACTGCAAGGGGTTGGACTAGA
This sequence comes from Podarcis cretensis, assembly GCF_951804945.1. Classification (NCBI taxonomy): domain Eukaryota; kingdom Metazoa; phylum Chordata; class Lepidosauria; order Squamata; family Lacertidae; genus Podarcis; species Podarcis cretensis. Next base: position 68,831,999 of record NC_137177.1, read on the forward strand.
TGGCCCTTAGGGATACCCTACAACTCTCTGGGAAGCATTCTTAAATGGGGTAGGGCAAACTATTCTGATGTGGATAGTTATTCCTTTTCCACAGTGTGTATACATTTCCTTTTTATGTCGCCCGGCTGATGGCAGTGATGGAGCACCTAATAAAAATAGCAAGTAAACAATAAAAAAAAAAAATAGGTATGTATGCATGTAGTTGTTGTTTTTTAAATGGAGTGGCTCCAAATTTAATTTCAGGGAGAAGGAGCAGGCCTCAGACGCTTCTGAAATGGAGGGCTAGAGCTTGGAACTCATCATAAAAAGCAACCTAGCTCTATTTACAAAGTACGTGTGATTGATGAATTGAGTGGCTTCCTGTTTAAACTTGGTATAGGGCATAAACTGTTTATATTTAAAAAAGGAAAAGAAAGTAACAGAGTGGAATGACCAGCGCTGGCATTAGCTAACCACTAGGAGTCTTGGTTCAGGTCCAGAAATAAAGACCATTATATAACCCCCCTTCCCCCAAAATCTCTTTTTTTCTGTCTCATTCTCATGTCAGAGTTGAAGGTCAAACGACAAACATGATCTTTGCAGATTTCCCATCCAGAGAGTCTGTATTTAGCATCATTATGTTAATGTCATTTAACCAGAAGTCATTATGTTAATAACAGTGGATTTTTTAAAATAAAGATAATAAATATAAATAAAAAGCCTGCTCCCAAGAGCCATTTGTAAGGCAACACATGGGGGGAAAATGAAAATCAGATCACAAGGGTGACTTAGAATTCACGACCCTGGAGAAAACTATTGTGGGAAGAATTCCCTCTGACTTGAATTTCTGAATTCTCAAAGGACAGGGAGGGCTGGTCCACGTTGACAGCAGAAATAGTGTCCAGATCAAGTAAAGTAATAGTATCACTCTATTCTACCTTGGTCAGTCCACGCCTGGAGTCCTGTGTCCAGTTCTGGGCACCACAATTTAAGAAGAGTATTAACAAGCTGGAACATGTGTAGAGGAAGGTGACCAAGGTGATCAAAGGCCTGGAAACCAAGCCTTAAAAGGAATAGAAGGAGAAGAAGAGTTTGGATTTGATATCCCGCTTTATCACTACCTTAACGAATCTCAAAGCGGCTAACATTCTCCTTTCCCTTCCTCCCCCACAACAAACACTCTGTGAGGTGAGTGAGGCTGAGAGACTTCAGAGAAGTGTGACTGGCCCAAGGTCACCCAGCAGCTGCATGTGGAGGAGCGGGGAAGCGAACCCAGTTCACCAGATTACGAGTCCACTGCTCTTAACCACTATACCACACTGGCTCTTGAGGGAATTGGGTATGTTTAGCCACAATGACTATGCTCTGCCACCACAATCAGAGGCAGCAACACTTCTGAATACCAACTGCTGGAAACCACAAGAGGGGAGAGTGTTTTTATGCTCGAATCCTGCTTTCTGGCTTCCCACAGGCATCTGGTTGGCCACTATGAAAACAGGATGCTGATGGGCTGTTCTAGCTTGATCCAGCAGGGGTTTTCTTGTGCTCAAGTATTTTGGTCCCAAGTTATTTGGGTCATTATACCCTAATGCCAACTCCTTGATATTTAGATGTAGGCTTCTGGACTACATGGTCCTTTGGTCTGATCTGACAGGGCTCCTCTTAAAATAACCAACAGGTCAAGAAATTTAGTTTTCTCTCCACCCCACCCCAGCCCTATGTAGAACAGTCCACTTCTGAAAGAGACAAAAATCCTCAAAGGGAGTTATTAACACGGATCATTCTGCAGAAAGCAAATCCAGCAAACAAGATTATCTCTAATGAGCTTATCCGCCAGGAGAAAATAAAATAAAAAATAAATTACCAGAGCTGTGGCGAGAGGTACATTTAGAAGGTAATTAAGAAGGCGAAAAAGCAGATGTGGAAAAGGATGCCCTGGACTGGGTGCATGTGCGTGTTTGGGGAGGCGGCGATTACATCAGCTCTCCCTCTTATTCTCAAGGAAGAAAAATGGAAATATTTTGTTAATGTGAGTCTCCAAAAACTCTGCTGACTATTATCATAAACGCTTAAAGCAAGGTCTTTTTTTTTAAAAAAAAAAAAAAGGTTGATAACCATTAAAAATCCATGCACTAGATCAAAGCACAGATACTTATAAGCTGGCTTGCTGCCTGCGGTGCATAAGAATCACTGCCAGATGGACTGGCTGAGTAGTTTTTCAAAAGCTGGCTGTTCTCATAGGCAGTCAATGAGCCAGAAGGCCATGTGGACAGGTAGACCTGGTTATTTATTTCTCTCTCCTCCGGACTCTTGGGGGTACACATGCTCTCCCTCTCTCAATGTTATCTTCAAAACAACCCTGTGGGGTAAATTAAGCTGAAGGGCAGTGACTGGCCCAAGGTCAATCGGTGAGAGCTCCATGGCCAAGTGGTGGGTTGAACCCAGGTCTCCCAAGCTTCTTAAAAAAAGAAAAAGAAATAAAAAAGTTACTTCCGGAGGCGGCGCGAACGGCAATGGCGGTCCTCTTCCTTCTGTGAAGAGGAAGCTCCGTGGGATTACAAAATATTTGCAGACGTTTTGGCAAGTAGACTCAAAAAAGTATTAAATGAAGTAATTCATAAAGACCAGGCAGGCTTTCTCCCAGGTAGACACCTGTTTGCTAACACAAGGAATATCATTGACATTTTGGAACTTTTGCAAACAGACATAAATACAAAAGCAGTGTTAATTTTTATAGATGCGGAGAAGGCCTTTGACAATATCTCTTGGAAATTTATGAAGGGAAATTTAAAAGAAATGGGAGTGGGACGGGGTTTTGAGAATGGGATTGATGCAATATATTCAGAACAAAAAGCTAAATTGATAGTTAACAATGTGGTTACAGAAGAGTTTAAAATTGAAAAAGGAACACGACAAGGCTGCCTCATTTCCCCTCTGCTATTTATTTCGGTTCTGGAGGTGCTCTTGAATATGATCAGAGGGGACCGGTTGGTGGAAGGAATCCAGGTCGGAGCGAAACAATACAAACTTAAAGCTTTTGCAGATGACCTAGTCTTGACCCTGCAGGAGCCAGAATCTAGTACGAAAAGAGTGTTACAATTGATTCAAGACTTTGGTCGGGTGGCGGGATTTAAATTAAACAAACAGAAAACTAAGGTGCTGGGAAAAAAATTGACAGATACAGAGTCAGAACGGTTTCAGAGAGAGACAGAACTAACTGTGGTTAAAAAAGTAAAGTACCTAGGGGTAAACATAACAGCAAAAAATCTGAGTCTTTTTAAGGATAACTATGAAAAATGTTGGTCTGAAATTAAAAGAGACTTAGACAGTTGGACAAAATTGAAACTTTCTTTGTTAGGCTGAATTGCTGCTATTAAGATGAATGTATTGCCAAAAATGTTGTTTTTGTTTCAAACACTACAGATTGTGGACAAGACGGAGTGCTTCCGGAAGTCTGGCAGGGCAAAAAGCCCAGAATTAAGTTTAAGATATTAACTGATGCGAAAGAAAGAGGGGGCTTTGCCCTGCCAGACCTAAAGTTGTACTATGAGGCCGCAGCTTTCTCCTGGCTAAAAGACTGGCTACTTCTCGAGGACACTGACGTTCTGGATCTGGAAGGTTTTAACAATGCTTTTGGTTGGCATGCATACTTATGGTATGACAAGGTTAAGATCAATAAGGCCTTTAAGAATCATATTGTCAGAAAAGCAGTGTTTAATGTCTGGACAAAATATAAAGACTTATTGGAAAATAAAACTCCAAGGTGGCTTTCACCGCTGGAAGCTAAGGCCCAAAAAAGACCCAATATGGAGGCCAAATGGCCAAAATATTGGGAAATACTAGAAAAAGATGGAGACAATTGTAAATTGCAGAGTTTGGAGAAAATGAAGGATAAAGTGTGAGACTGGTTACACTACGCTCAGATTAAAGAAGTTTTTAAAAATGACAAAAAGTTAGGGTTCCAGGTGGAGAAATCGAAGTTGGAAACAGAACTGTTAGAGTCTAAGACTAAGGTACTCTCAAGAATGTATAACTTGCTGTTAAAATGGAATACACAAGATGAAATGGTTAAATCGGCTATGATAAAGTGGGCACAGGACATTGGGCACAACATTATGTTTGAGGACTGGGAAAGGTTGTGGACCATTGGGTTGAACTTCACTGCATGTAATGCTTTGAAGGAAAATGTAATGAAAATGATATATAGATGGTACATGACCCCAGTTAAACTTGCCAAAATATACCATTTGTCTGATAATAAATGTTGGAAATGTAAAGAAAATGAAGGAACATTCTTTCACCTCTGGTGGACTTGCCCTAGAGTGAACGCTTTCTGGGAAATGATATATAATGAGCTGAAAAAGGTATTTAAGTATACCTTCACTAAGAAACCAGAGGCCTTCCTTTTGGGTATTGTCGGCCAGAAGGTGTTAAGGAAGGACCGAACATTTTTTATGTATGCAACAACAGCAGCAAGGATACTTATCGCTAAGCACTGGAAAACCCAAGATCTACCCACACTGGAAGAGTGGCAGATGCAGCTGATAGACTATATGGAACTAGCCGAGATGACCGGCAGAATCCGAGACCTGGGAGAAGAGAAAGTTGAAGAAGACTGGAAGAAATTTAAGATTTATTTTAAAAAGCATTGTAATTTGGTTGAATGTTAAGAAGGATGCTAGATCATAAATAATTGAGCACCACTAAACTAGATGGAATTAGGATGACAAGTGAGATTGAGGAAAAAACATAAACCTTTGGGAGAAATGTTAGATTATATTTTAAATGAATGGGATACAAGAATGTAAACAAGATGATAAATTGCGGGTAAGAATTGACAATGATGCAAGTGGGAGCGGGAGACGTGAGGGAGTCCAATGAAGCTAAGAAAATATGTTATGATATATGTTTCATTGTTTTTTATTTCTGCATTTATGTTTAAAAATTTTAATAAATATATATATATATATAAAAGAAATAAAAAAGTTACATATTTTTTCTCTATAAGATGCACCAGACCATAAGACGCACCTAGTTTTTGGAGGAGGAAAACAAGAAAAAAATATTCTGAATCCCAGAAGCCAGAACAGCTGGTTTATCTTCTTTCCCAAGCTTCTAGTCCAACACCCTAACCACGACACCACACTGGTGTATAAATGACAGCATTTATAAACCACTTTTTAAAAAATGAATATAAAATTAATACACTTGTAGCGTTGGAAAGGTCCGTATAGTTAAAGCTGTGGTTTTCCCAGTAGTGATGTATGGAAGTGAGAGCTGGACCATAAAGAAGACTGATCGCCGAAGAATTGATGCTTTTGAATTATGGTGCTGGAGGAGACTCTTGAGAGTCCCATGGACTGCAAGAAGATCAAACGTATCCATTCTTAAGGAATTCAGCCCTGAGTGCTCACTGGAAGGACAGATGCTGAAGCTGAGACTCCAATACTTTGGCCACCTCATGAGAAGAGAAGACTCCCTGGAAAAGACCCTGATGTTGGGAAAGACTGAGGGCACAAGGAGAAGGGGACGACAGAGGACGAGATGGTTGGACAGTGTTCTTGAAGCTACCAGCATGGGTTTGACCAAACTGCGGGAGGCAGTGGAAGACAGGAGTGCCTGGCGTGCTCTGGTCCATGGGGTCACGAAGAGTCGGACACGACTACACGACTAAACAACAACAACAAAGAGTTTTGCCTGCCCCTCAGGTGATTTTCCCTGGCTAGATTGTGTCCTTGCAGTCCGATAATGCTTCTTGCACAGAGAGCAGCGTGTGTGGAAACTAGTCTACAAAGGTAGAATTTGAATTCGTTGCACTACCTGCTTCTGCGTCTGGCCCTGCCCATCCCGCCATGAGGCCCCTGGAATATCGCCCCAATGGGAATGTGCAGCCCTTGGGTGGGAAGAGGGTTCCCCACCTCTGCAACACAGCTGGCCCTTTCCCTTACAGATACGCTCCCGCTCTCTCTTCCTCGATCCCCCAGCCGAACCATCCCTCAGGTAAGAGGAACTGACCTTGAACAAAACAGCTTTGTGAGGTTTGCCTGAAAAGTGGGACATAAGCACAATGAAGGAAGGAAGGAAAGGATGAATGAATGAGCCCTCTATCTTGGAACTGTTTCCTTCAGTCATAGGCTGCTCTGTTTTCTGCTGTGATTTTTCTGATGCCTGGATCTCTAGAATTGCTGGCAGGAATTAATATGCAGCTGTAGGAAGATCCTCGCAGCAATCTCCGGTGGTCATTGCTCCTACGGACAAAGCTTTGGCGGCGCCCTGTTTCTCTTGGCGCCTGATCAAGCACGGCTTCTCTCTCAGAGGAATTTTCCATGATCCGGCAGGCAAGAGGCTTTGAGGATAATCCAGCTCATTTTGGGAGCGGGGAGGAGAGGAAAAACCCGACGCATTCTGACCACCTTCTGCCGACATCGCCCCAGTTGCTAAGACGATGGAAGAGTCAAGCACACCTCTGTCTACGGCATGCAAAGGTCACCCTATGGAAAAGTCACCTTAGCTAAGGTTCCAATCCTATGCACACTTACTTAAGAAAAGCCTGGCTGGATCAGGCCAAGGGCTGTCACCTGGAAGACAGAGCAAGCTTGTTTTCTGCTGCTCCTGAGGGTAAGACCCAAACCAACAGATTCACATGGCAAGGAAGAAGATTCCGACTAAACACCAGGAAGAACTTAGAACCATAGAATCATAGAGTTGGAAGAGACCACAAGGGCCATTGAGTCCAACCCCCTGCCAAGCAGGAAGCACCATCAGAGCACTCCTGACATATGGTTGTCAAGCCTCTGCTTAAAGACCTCCAAAGAAGGAGACTCCACCACACTCCTTGGCAGCAAATTCCACTGTCAAACAGCTCTTACTGTCAGGAAGTTCTTCCTAATGTTTAGGTGGAATCTTCTTTCTTGTAGTTTGGAACCATTGCTCCGTGTCCGCTTCTCTGGAGCAGCAGAAAACAACCTTTCTCCCCCGTCTATGTGACATCCTTTTATATATTTGAACATGGCTATCATATCACCCCTTAACCTCCTCTTCTCCAGGCTAAACATGCCCAGCTCCCTTAGCCGTTCTTCATAAGGCATCGTTTCCAGGCCTTTGACCATTTTGGTTGCCCTCCTCTGGACACGTTCCAGTTTCTCAGTGTCCTTCTTGAACTGTGGTGCCCAGAACTGGACACAGTACTCCAGGTGAGGTCTGACCAGAGCAGAATACAGTGGCACTATTACTACCCTTGATCTAGATGCTATACTCCTATTGATGCAGTTCTTACCGACAGTAAGAACCGACCAGCAGTGGAAAAGACTCCCTGGGAAGATGGTGAACATCTGTCAGGGGTTCTTGAGCTGTGATTCCTGCGCTGCAGAGGGTTGGACTAGATGTCCCTTGGGTTCTTTCCAATGCTACAATTCTATGCTTCTATGGGCCCCACCTAGCTCAGCACTCCAGGGGCGTAGCAGGGGTTGCGATGTCCGGGGGCAGGGCAAGTGTGTGTTTTTTTAAATTGATTTTCTTTTTTCTCATTACAAATATACTTATAACATACAATCCACACAACATCTCTCCCTCCCCCCCCCCTTTGGACTTCCCTCAACTTCCATTTCTGATTTGTTGTCCTCATTATTATATTCTGCTATTTTCTACAAATATCATGTTTTCTCTTTTATTACATTATCTGTTCCCCATCCATAAAGTTGTGAATGTTTATTTAAATCCTACCATCGGGTCAATATTCTTTCTTTGTTTCTGCAAATATAATATAAAAGGTTTCCACTCTTTTTCAAAATCCCTATTGTCCTTTTCCGGGGCAGGGCAAGTGTTGAGCCTCCCCTCCCCCATAGACTGGGCAACAGTCAGTCCCTTTGCCAGCCAGCAAAGGGAATCTCCCCTTGCAGACTAGCCCCAACCTGGGAGCAGAGATAAGGCAGAGAAACGTGAAGCCAGGAACACTGCTTTGCCGCCTTGCCCTCCTGTGCTTGCAGTGAGGCACTCTGGGCATTGCACATGGCTCCAGCAGTGCTTTCTCGGCTTCCCCTCCCCCCTTGACGTGTGGTGGCGGCTCCCTCCCCCTTCCTCCCTCTTGGCCAGTCCAAGGGTGGGGCGTGGGCAGCCATCCCTTTGCTGACCATGAGGTGAGAGCGCCCCAGCCCAGAAGGTCCAAGTCAGGGGAGGCTTCTCTTCCCGCAGTTCCAGTCTCAATGAGGGAACTTGTTGTGAGGGAACCTAGTTGCGCCCCCTCATAAATTTGAACCCAGGACCGCTCCCCCCGCCCCCGCTCCCCACACTATGCCACTGCAGCCGTCTATTCTCACAGTGGCCAAGAGGATGTTCACAGGCAGCCCAAGAGCAAAACCCAAGCTCCTTTAATTAGGACAAGCCCCAACAAACAGGAGTCACTTCCACACCGTAAATTCAAAACACCACGATACCTCTTTAAACAGTCATGGCTTCCCCCAAAGAATCCTGGGAGCTGTAGTTTGTCAAGGGTTCTGAGGGGTGCTGGGAGTCCCCGTCCCTCTCTCAGAGCTACAATTCCCAGAGTTCCTTGTGAAGAGGGATTGATGTTTAAGCCACTCTGGGAATTGTAGATATGAGAGAGGGACGGGGATCTCCTCTCGGCACCTTAACAGACTGCAAAAAGTGGTCCCATTTCCCCGACAGCCTCCTTTGATACACTTTTCCGAGTACATTTCCAAGCGCAATGTTGACCTTTAAAGCCCTAAACAGCCTCAGCCCAGTATACCTGAAGGAGCGTCTCCACCCCCATTGTTCTGTCCAGACACTGAGGTCCGGCGCTGAGGGCCTTCTGGAGATTCCCTCACTGCGAGAAGCAAAGCTACAGGGAACCAGGCAGAGGGCCTTTTTGGTAGTAGCGCCCGTCCTGTGGAACGCCCTCCCATCTGATGTCAAAGCGATAAACAACTACCTGACATTTAGAAGACACCTGAAGGCAGCCCTGTTCAGGGAAGTTTTTAATGTGTGACATTTTAATGTATTTTTAATCTTTGTTGGAAGCTGCCCAGAATGGCTGGGGAAGACCAGCCAGATGGGTGGGGTAGAAATAAATAAACAAACAAACAAACAAACAAACAAACAAACAAACAAATAAATAATAGTTATTATTATTACTTTGCTCCTTCACACAAGTAAGGCATGTTGGGGGCTTAAAGTCATTCTTCTTTTTTTTTACAGCTCTAGTACAATGTCCTTCCCTAATTCTATTTATTCACTGAGTACACTTGTATATTCCACTTTATAGCCCCAAGAGTCTCCCAAAGCAGCTTAGGAAAGACATACACACATTGCCGGCTCTGTATTCTTTGTGTTGTGCTCAAAGTTGATTGTCATGCTGTCATACTGAAAATCTTTAAATACAAAATATCATCAGACAGAACGCAACCTCAAATGTACCCAGGGAGCATTTCCCCCACTCATTCCTTATGTTATGTTCATAACAACCCCGCCCAGGGGTGGGCAAATCTTTCACTTTCAGTTTTTCTCAATTTCCCAGTCTTAAATTTATGCCTCCACATTTCCACATTAGTTTGCAATTGATTTATTTTAAAGAAGCTCTTGCTTAGTGTATACACCAGAATTTTAGTGCTAATTTCTCCTAATACACACAATTTTGCAAACCAATTTCCCTTACTGTAATACATTTCATATCCTATTTTCACCAATATATGCATTTTTATGAACACTTTACCCTAGCCTGTGCATTTTTGTCCATGTTACTTGGTGGAGAATGCATTGCAAAATTCAGAAAGGTATGGATTTCAAAGGATGGTTCTGTTTTGGTTGGCATGCAGTTTTGTAAACTGAGAATTACAGAAGTCTGCCTATAAATGTGAAATGAATAAAAGTTATCCATTACCTCAACAGTAAAACATACGCTGGGAGATATGAGTGGTTAAACTAAGGGGAAGGGTACAGAGCTATTATTACTATTATAATTGAATTGCTTTTCCACCCACAATTCTTACTCCACCAAGCATTATTAGGCCACTAAGTGGGATAAGGCTGGGAAGGTAGGAGCATGGAGTTTGAACCAGCATTTCCAAATGCAGTACGTCCTTGTCAAGATAAGCTCACATCCAGGACCATCTGTCTCAAGGCTCTAATGCAGGGGTAGGTAAAGGTAAAGGTAAAGGAACCCCTGACCATTAGGTCCAGTCGTGGCTGACTCTGGGGTTGTGGCGCTCATCTTGCTTTATTGGCCGAGGGAGCCGGCGTACAGCTTCCGGGTCATGTGGCCAGCATGACTAAGCCGCTTCTGGCGAACCAGAGCAGCGCACAGAAACGCCGTTTACCTTCCCACCGGAGCGGTACCTATTTATCTACTTGCACTTTGATGTGCTTTCAAACTGCTAGGTTGGCAGGAGCAGGGACCAAGCAACGGGAGCTCACCCCATTGCGGGGATTCGAATCACCGACCTTCTGATCAGCAAGTCCTAGGCTCTGTGCTTTAACCCACAGAGCCACACACATCCCTAGAATGCAGGGGTAGACAGCCTCAAATGTGGTCCTCCAGTATTTGGCCCTCAGGATTCTCCACTCTGGTCCTTTTCCACACCCTCCCTTTGAGTGCTTTTGCTGGCCTGCAAGGAATCCTTGAACTGCGACTCTCCCTCTTAGAATCATAGAATCATAGAGTTGGAAGAGACCACAAGGGCCATCGAGTCCAACCCCCTGCCAAGCAGGAAACACCATCAGAGCACTCCTGACATATGGTTGTCAAGCCTCTGCTTAAAGACCTCCAAAGAAGGAGACTCCACCACACTCCTTGGCAGCAAATTCCACTGTCGAACAGCTCTTACTGTCAGGAAGTTCTTCCTAATGTTTAGGTGGAATCTTCTTTCTTGTAGTTTGGAACCATTGCTCCGTGTCCGCTTCTCTGGAGCAGCAGAAAACAACCTTACTCCCTCCTCTATGTGACATCCTTTTATATATTTGAACATGGCTATCATATCACCCCTTAACCTCCTCTTCTCCAGGCTAAACATGCCCAGCTCCCTTAGCCGTTCCTCATAAGGCATCGTTTCCAGGCCTTTGACCATTTTGGTTGCCCTCCTCTGGACACATTCCAGTTTGTCAGTGTCCTTCTTGAACTGTGGTGCCCAGAACTGGACACAGTACTCCAGGTGAGGTCTGACCAGATCAGAATACAGTGGCACTATTACTTCCCTTGATCTAGATGCAATACTCCTATTGATGCAGCCCAGAATTGCATTGGCTTTTTTAGCTGCCGCGTCACACTGTTGGCTCATGTCAAGTTTGTGGTCAACCAAGACTCCTAGATCCTTTTCACATGTACTGCTCTCAAGCCAGGTGTCACCCATCTTGTATTTGTGCCTCTCATTTTTTTTGCCCAAGTGCAATACTTTACATTTCTCCCTGTTAAAATTCATCTTGTTTGTTTTGGCCCAGTTCTCTAATCTGTCAAGGTCGTTTTGAAGTGTGATCCTGTCCTCTGGGGTGTTAGCCACCCCTCCCAGTTTGGTGTCATCTGCAAATTTGATCAGGATGCCCTTGAGTCCATCATCCAAGTTGTTGATAAAGATGTTGAATAAGACCGGGCCCAAGAGAGAACCCTGTGGCACCCCACTAGTCACTCTTCTCCAGGATGAAGAGGAACCATTGATGAGCACCCTTTGGGTTCGGTCAGTCAGCCAGTTACAAATCCACTGAGTGGTAGCATAGTCTTGCTTGCTTGCTTGCATGGGAGAGAAGACTGTGTGTTGAAACCTCTGGCTTTTACAGGGCTGACATGCAACCTACTGTACGGAGGTGAAAGTCACATCCATGGCTCCACCCACTCATTTCTGGCCATGCTTCTTCTTTAGTGATCACTCATAGCTGAGTAAGATTGTCTTCCATGAATATGGTCTTAACAGTGAGTCCATAAGTGACTGCAGAGGCCAATTCTGGATCTGCACATCCTTCCACAGTGGGGACATAGGTTTCTGGGCAGGAGTTGGTCATAGTGAGGGTTTGCCAAATGTGCCTTCCTCTTAGCTTGTTTCTCCCTTTTGTCCTGAGTTCATGCTTCTTTAAAGTCCATGACACCTTTGGTAGGGGCTGTTCTCCAATTGGAGCGCTCGCAGGTCAGTGTTTCCCAGTTGTCAGTATTTATACTACATTTTTAAAGGTTTTCTTGGGAGCATTTTTAAACCTCTATTGTGGTCCACCAGCATTACGCTTTCCATTCTTAAGTTGAGAATAGAGTAGTTGCTTGGAAGACAATAATCAGGCATCCGAACATCATGACCAGTCCAACAAAGTTGATGTTGAAGAATCATTGCTTCAACACTGGTGCTCTTTGCTTCTTCCAATACACTGATAATAGTTCGCCTGTCTTCCCAAGTGATGTTAAAAATTATCGGAGACACCGTTGATGGGATCTTTCAAGGGGTTGGAGTTGGCATTTATGAGTGGTCCGTGTTTCACAGTGAAGTTGGTGGTACAGCAGCTTTGTAAATAAGCATTTTGGTTTCCTTGCAAATGTCCCAGTCCTTAAACACTCTACACTTCAATCCGGAGAAAACTGCACTTGCAGAGCTCAGGCGATGCTGGATTTCGGCATCAATGGCAGCCCTTGTGGAAAGATAACTGCCTCGCCCTTAGGCTGGAAAGGGTTTCTAATTTCAGGTGACCAGGGAAAGAAACCATCCCACAAGATGATGACATCCCACTCAAGGTTGCAAGCTTCTAACAGCCTTTTATTTTAATGCCATCACTTATTAGCTTTTTATTTTATTTTTATAGGTTTGCTTTCAACCTTTTATACTGTGAATTTAAAGTTATGTTTTTATGTGGTGTGAGCGGCATTGAAAATTCAGGACAAAGGCAAGCACAGCCTGACAGCTCAGTTGGTTAGACTAGAGCACTGCATTGATAATGACAAGTAGCAGGTTTGATCCCCCGTTTGGGACTACTACAAATTCCTGCATCGCATGGGGCTGGACTACAGGGGTCAGCAAAGTTTGTCAGCAGGGGGCCGGTCTACTGTCCCTCAGACTTTGTGGGGGGCCGGACTATATTTTTTAAAAAAGAAAGAAAGAATGATTTCCTATGCCCCACAAATAACCCAGAGATGCATTTTAAATAAAAGGACACATTCTACTCATGTAAAAACACCAGGCAGACCCCACAAATAACCCAGAGATGCATTTTACTCATGTAAAACATGATTCTACTCATGTAAAAATATGCTGATTCCGGACCGTCCACAGGCCAGATTTAGAAGGTGATTGGGCCTGATCCCTGGGCCTCAGTTTGCCTACCCATGTACTAGATCAGGGGTAGGCAACCTAAGGCCCATGGGCCACAAGCGGCCTATGGGGGTCATTTAACCGACCCCTGAGCTGCCCCTGAACTGAGCCACCTGTTCAGCGAGTCCCCGCGCACTGCGCTAAACCGCCGCAGCTCGGGGACTCACTTCCGTGGGGCCGGAAATTGCATCTGCACAGATGCAGACACAAAAAATCACATCTGCACAGATGCAGACATCAGAAATCCAGCCCGCAGAGGGGTCTCTGCCGGAGTGAACTGCCCACGTGAGGTAAACCCTTGCAGACCCCTGGACTAGATGTTCCTAAGGGTCCCTTCCACCTCTACTATTCTATAATTTTCAGTAAGGCAGGGACATGTTAGAGGTGTGTAATACTACAAATGGCATGGAGAGAGCAAGTTAAGAGAATCCCCACCCCCAGTAATATTAGAACTCTTGTTTTATCCTTTTCTGTAAACTGCTTTAAGGTCTGTTTGCTTACAAGTAGTGTGTAAGTTTCATGAAATAAATGAATTTGATAGTAAGAGCTGTTCAACAGTAGAACAGAGATCCTTGGAGGTGGTGGCTTCTCCTTGGTTGTTTTCAACCAGCATTTTGGGTGGCCATCTGTCTGGGATTCTTTAGCTGCGGTTCCTGTATCACAGGGGGTTGGGTTAGATGACCTTTGGGTGTCCCAACCCTATGATTCTATGAAATAAATCAATCCAATGAAGCTGAATGGTAGAAAATTCAGGATGCGCTAGAGCACAGTTACACGGTTCTGCCTCGTGATGATGCAGTGAAAACCATTAACTTGGTGACTTTATTTCATGTTTTGTTTTGTTTTGTTTATTTTTTCAGTTTTTTACACCATCCTTCTCCCTAAGGAGCCCAGGGGAGTAAGGCAAATTTAGGATGCATATTGCTATCAGCTGCTATCATGGCTATGTTCTGCCTCCACTGTTGGAGACAGCTTATCTCCAAATACATCACTGCCCCTCCCCAGTCATCTCTTTACATTTATTTATGCATTCCGTGCATAAATAAAATCACCCAGCGGCAACTTCACCCATTTTTTGCTTTGGCATTTTCTCTAGGAAAAATAAATAAATAAAAGTGCTTCAACCTGGAAGTTGTCTTTCACAGAGCTTCCCCTCAGAGGACTCCCAAGTTTCCTGAAGGTTCTTCCACTGTTTACACACAGAACACACACTCTGTTAATTATACCCAAGAGTGCAGTTTATTTCAAAATTCATTTCAGAAGAGGAAGAAGAAGAAGGATCAGAGCAAGGGGTGGGGGGTGGGAGAGAGAGAAGCAATTTCACCAAAATTAAAAACAAAACAAAACAAAAATGTGGATTCTTACACAATCAGAAACCTCTGCACAAAAGTGGGATGTGTATTTATGTATGTATATACATATATGCGTGTGTGTGTGTGTGTATGGGAAGATCCTAAGAGGGTAAACAAACAAACTCCAAGACAAACCAACGAGGACAGAGCATGCTCAATGGGCAGGGAACGCTAAGCTCACTATTGGAGGAGGGAAAGTAGGAAAGTACTTCTTACCCACAATCCTGACCCCTGCATCACTTGGCACCGAATCTCGCCTACCCGTAATACAACTGCTTCCAATTTAGTAATCGCACGTAAATCTAATTAACAGACTGTTTACCCCTTCAGAACAGCTTGTTAATGAATCTGATAAATCAGAGAGGCAAAGGAATGCCGAGACATGATTTGCAGCTGTTTGAGACTTTGCTCCACAGTGACCCAAGACAAGAAGCCAATGAATGCCACCCTATGAAGATGTAAACCCCCTATATTCAGCCCAGAAGAACCATCATTTTTGCCTTTAAAGCAAAGGCAATAATATTACCTCCCTCATCCAGCGCAAATGTGGAAAATTCCATCCAATAAATCCAGCGTCGCACCGAAGATCTTTCCAGCAGATTGTGGTCTAATAATCGGTCTCTCAAGATCTACCAGAAATCAATGGTAAATGGCATTTGGCTTTAGCGAGATGTGGTTGAGGTTAGTTGTGGGGCAAGAAAAGCCCGTTCAGCAAACTGACCAAATTCTCACTTCTGGAAGGAATAGATGAATCGGAACGTAATTATCCTCCAGCACTTCTCCAATTATACAATAACAGTTTCTTGGCTCAAACAACAACAACAAATAAATCCCAAAATGCTTTCTTTAAAAAAGTTACACATTGATCAAATACATTTAGAACTAGGTATGTACATTGCCATAGAAATAACACCCCCCTACATTTAACATTTAATTATTTATTATTACTCGTTAGCCCCTTGACACAAATCTCCACATAAAAGATGGCATAAGATTTGGGGAGCAGGGGAAGACAGCGCATGGTATATACGACACGTGACTATTTTGTGATAAAATGCACTATTATTTTTTTAAATTGAAGTTAGAAGAGAAGAACAGAACACTTTTTTTAAAAGAATGAACACAGGTGCACCAGGAAGAGAGTTGAACTATCCGTCCCCAGCACTTAAACATGACAACACTAATCAAGGGTCTAAGCTTTGAAAAACAGGCAAAAAGGTCTCCAGCTGGTTCATATTAGGACAACCCGGATATTGACTAGAGCTTCCCCCTTTGGCTGCATTACTCCACTATGATAACTTCAATTGCTTCCAGTTCATTTTTTGGAAACCACAAAGGATGCTGTTTTGGACTGATGAACAATTGTTCAAACACTGGGCAAACGATTCCTGCATTGCAGGGGGTTGCACCAGATGATCCTCGTTGTTCCCTTCCATCCCTACAATTCTATGAATCTAAGTGATCCACAACTGCTCTCAGGAACTCAGTGAAAGAGTCTGAAGCTAGCACCTCCTGCATCCAAAAGTGCTCGAACTTCTGAAAAAAGTGCAGCAACTTCAGAGGTGTTCAGAGGTGCTCTCCAAGCTCAGCGGCTGCGCAGGAAGTGAGACACCTCGCTGCTCAGAGGCTGGAGGCCATGTCAGGATGATAGCCACCCTCCTCCATGCTCTGGTTGTGTTGTCAATGTGGCTGGTGTCTCCCCTGTCTGGAAAATGGTGGGCATCATCTTACGTACAGTGGACGCTCAGGTTGCGAACGTGTTCCGTGCGGGATCCACGTTCACAACCCGCAGCGTTCGCAGCCTGCATCTGTGGACACGCGGGTTGCGATTTGGTGCTCATGCGCAAAGCATGATTTAGCGCTTCTGCGCATGCGCGACCACCAAAACCCGGAAGTAACCCATTCCGGTACTTCCAGGTTTCAGCAGTCCGTAACCCAAAAAACCGCAACCTGAAGCATCTGTAACCCGAGGTATGAGTGTACAAGCAAATAGAGGCTACGACGTTTGCAGCTCAGGCAGGAAGCTTACACAGAGAGACAAAGTTACAGGATGGAGTTTAAATGCTTCTATTTTGGAGGGCGGGGTGTCTGTGTACGTTTGTTCTGCATTGTTAACATTTGCTGGCAACTTTCCCCCAAGGATTAGTGTGTAGCTGGGCCATCGCCACCCCGCAGCAAACAGGCACACATAGCTGCAAACAGAGTGCCAACCTCCCACATTTCGATTCCCCCCCCCCGACCCAAAGAAGCAGTTAAGCATCTTTAAATGTCCAATTAAAATGGTTATTATGATCGTTACAGCCGCATCTAGAGGCCCTAAGCCAAAATCAGGGAACGGCTGCACGGTGACAGCGTAGGCTAAGAAGAAAACAACTCTTTGTACTACTGATCAGAGGCTGGAGAGAAGCCACGTAAGGAAGTGGCCGAGAGGCAATTAAAACCTTCCCTTGGAATGAAAAGAGGCTGAGGGGTGGAATTTGCAGATTCTTCCAGATGAGATGTTGGGGAGCTTTTTGCAACCTGAAGGTTCCTTCCCTTGGGGGGGGGGCTCCATGTCCAAAGCAGAAAGAGCTACAGGCAAAAGGTGGCGCTGTGGGTTAAAGCCTCAGCGCCTAGGGCTTGCCGATCGAAAGGTCGGCGGTTCGAATCCCTGCGGCGGGGTGCGCTCCCGCTGCTCGGTCCCAGCGCCTGCCAACCTAGCAGTTCGAAAGCACCTCCGGGTGCAAGTAGATAAATAGGGACCGCTTACTAGCGGGAAGGTAAACGGCGTTTCCGTGTGCGGCTCTGGCTCTGGCCAGAGCAGCGATGTCACGCTGGCCACGTGACCCGGAAGTGTCTCTGGACAGCGCTGGCCCCTGGCCTCTTAAGTGAGATGGGCGCACAACCCCAGAGTCTGTCAAGACTGGCCCGTACGGGCAGGGGTACCTTTACCTTTACTTTTAATGGATGCAATTCTTACCTTGTTTGCAAAGATAAGGCAAGTGAGGGGCATTATCACAGTTAAAGGACACAGCTAGGGAGATCTGGGGGGTTGCATTCACCACCTGCTGCAACCTAAGTTTCTGAAGTCCTGTTCTAGAGCCAGCAAAAAATACCAAAGCGAGCGAATTAGTGTCCCTATTGCTTTGCTCTTCAGCACCACAAAACACTCCTTCCTTTCACCAGGAAGAGCCAAGACAGGAACAGACCAGGACTCTGTCTGAGATGCTCCTAAGACGACAAATCAAAAGAAGTAGTTCCAATGCAACCATTCTCTCCTTCACTGGAGGTTTTTAAGCAGAGGTTGGGGTGCTTTTGTTTAAATTCCCACATAGCAGGGGGTTGGACTTCCAACTCTACAATTCTGTGAGCCAATCCAGCTCCCCTACATTTCTGACATGTTAGCTTCACTCTGCAGTGGAATGGAGGAAGATGGGACTATTCTTATGCCCAAGGTAGAGGGAGAAGAAAAGTCCTCACAGTGGCAGTGAAGCCATGGAAACCCAGATACTACCTTCAACCCAACCTTATCAGGTTGAGAAGGGTGGAGCAATCAACAATTAGGGTCCCATTGCAAGAAGTCTTCAAGCAAAGGTGTGAAGTTAGCAGCCCTTTCCTGATTGTGACCCTCAGCAACTGGTGTTCAGAGGCTTACCTGTGGCAGGTAATCTTCATTCCCTGAGTTCTACACCATATATGGAGGCAGAATTATTTTTAGAAAACATATATTGAAGTCATAAAATTGTAAGAGTTGGAAGGTACCCCCCAAGAGTCATCTAGCTAGGTAAAGGTAAGGTAAAGGACCCCTGGATAGTTAAGTCCAGTCAAAGGCGACTATGGGGTTGTGGTGCTCATCTCACTTTCCAGGTCATGTGACCATCATGACTAAACCACTTCTGGCACAACAGGACACCATGACAGAAACCAGAGCACAGGGAAACGCCATTTACCTTCTCGCTGGAGCGGTACCTATTTATCTACTTGCACTTTGACGTGCTTTCAGACTGCTAGGTTGGCAGGAGCTGGGACCGAGCAACGGGAACTCACCCCATCATGGGGATTTGAACTGCCGACCTTCTGATGGGCAAGCCCAAGAGGCTCAGTGAACCCCTGACATGATGGCAGATGTCACCTTCCACAGGTGAAGCATACAGAAACAAAAGAGCTTCAACACTGTGGTAAAAGAAAGAGCCACGAAGCGGAATGCCCTCAATCATTTCCCCAAAAATATTATTAAGGAAGGGAGGAGACATTTCAATTTGCGTCCCTACTCCAGGTCTGCAACATTTTGTTGCAGGTCCCACTTGTACAAATGCATTGCCTCCGAACAGGAGGTTAAGCCTTCCTACAATCATACCAGTCCCTGAAAGGGTTGGAGTTGCAGTCCCTACTCTGTACTGTCATCTGCCTTTGTGTACATTCAAAACCATAAGGGAGCTGTTTCATGAATGTGTATTCTCCATATTAAAGGTAGCTCAGATCTAGGCTTAAGGAGGTACATTCCAAAAGGTGGTGGTGGGGGGAGTCGATCAAATCATTGACAGAACTATTCTCCGGATCTTGTGCTTGGCAAGGAAACACAATATGTCAAAGAGGCAGCTGGCATGAAAGGCATCTTTTCCTGTATTCCTCCCCCCTCCCCCACCACTCCTCGCTTGGAGAGCAAATTACATTTTCGCTCTCTGTTATGAGGCTTCCCAACTGCTGATGACCTTACATGATGGGAGCACTTAGGCACTGAAAACACACACACACACACACACACACACACACACACTAATTGCAGTGAGTTATTGCAACATCCTGCACAGGGCCCATTGTCCTATTGTCAGAGCCACTCTGAAGGCTACTCTCACTTTCTTAACCATAGCAACATAACACCTGGATTGTGGTTTGCAAAGCAGTTGGGGCCATACTTCACCACCACCCTAACAAGCCACCGCCAGGAGCTGGAGACAGGTGAAGGTAGAAGGAGGACTCTCCTGTGTGGGTGTCTGAGGGCCCTGCTCCTTCCTGCCACTCACCATCTGGCCCGGGGCGGGGCCTGAAGCCTCACAGGGACTGCTGTGCTCTGCTGCCCAGGAGGACTCTCCTGCGTGGGTGTCTGAGGGTCCTGCTCCTTCCTGCCACTCACCATCTGGCCTGGGGCGGGGCCTGAAGCCTCATAAGGACTGCTGTGCTCTGCTGCCCAGGAGGACTCTCCTGCGTGGGTGCCTGAGGGCCCTGCTCCTTCCTGCCACTCACCATCTGGCCTGGGGTGGGGCCTGAAGCCTCACAGGGACTGCTGTGCTCTGCTGCCCAGGAGGACTCTCCTGCGTGGGTGTCTGAGGGCCCTGCTCCTTCCTGCCACTCACCATCTGGCCTGGGGCGGGGCCTGAAGCCCCATAAGGACTGCTGTGCTCTGCTGCCCAGGAGGACTCTCCTGCGTGGGTGTCTGAGGGCCCTGCTCCTTCCTGCCACTCACCATCTGGCCTGGGGCGGGGCCTGAAGCCTCATAAGGACTGCTGGACTCTGCTGCCCAGGAGGACTCTCCTGTGTGGGTGTCTGAGGGCCCTGCTCCTTCCTGCCACTCACCATCTGGCCCGGGGCGGGGCCTGAAGCCTCACAGGGACTGCTGTGCTCTGCTGCCCAGGAGGACTCTCCTGCGTGGGTGTCTGAGGGCCCTGCTCCTTCCTGCCACTCACCATCTGGCCTGGGGCGGGGCCTGAAGCCCCATAAGGACTGCTGTGCTCTGCTGCCCAGGAGGACTCTCCTGCGTGGGTGTCTGAGGGCCCTGCTCCTTCCTGCCA
The DNA here is from genome assembly GCF_951804945.1 of Podarcis cretensis. Classification (NCBI taxonomy): domain Eukaryota; kingdom Metazoa; phylum Chordata; class Lepidosauria; order Squamata; family Lacertidae; genus Podarcis; species Podarcis cretensis. The sequence goes on from NC_137177.1 coordinate 68,852,372, forward strand.
CTCACCATCTGGCCTGGGGCGGGGCCTGAAGCCTCATAAGGACTGCTGGACTCTGCTGCCCAGGAGGACTCTCCTGTGTGGGTGTCTGAGGGCCCTGCTCCTTCCTGCCACTCACCATCTGGCCCGGGGCGGGGCCTGATGCCTCACAGGGACTGCTGTGCTCTGCTGCCCAGGAGGACTCTCCTGCGTGGGTGTCTGAGGGTCCTGCTCCTTCCTGCCACTCACCATCTGGCCTGGGGCGGGGCCTGAAGCCTCATAAGGACTGCTGTGCTCTGCTGCCCAGGAGGACTCTCCTGCGTGGGTGCCTGAGGGCCCTGCTCCTTCCTGCCACTCACCATCTGGCCTGGGGTGGGGCCTGAAGCCTCACAGGGACTGCTGTGCTCTGCTGCCCAGGAGGACTCTCCTGCGTGGGTGTCTGAGGGCCCTGCTCCTTCCTGCCACTCACCATCTGGCCTGGGGCGGGGCCTGAAGCCTCATAAGGACTGCTGGACTCTGCTGCCCAGGAGGACTCTCCTGTGTGGGTGTCTGAGGGCCCTGCTCCTTCCTGCCACTCACCATCTGGCCCGGGGCGGGGCCTGAAGCCTCACAGGGACTGCTGTGCTCTGCTGCCCAGGAGGACTCTCCTGCGTGGGTGTCTGAGGGCGCTGCTCCTTCTTGCCACTCACCATCTGGCCTGGGGTGGGGCCTGAAGCCTCACAGGGACTGCTGCGCTCTGCTGCCCAGGAGGACTCTCCTGCGTGTGAGTGTCTGAGGGCCCTGCTCCTTCCTGCCACTCACCATCTGGCCTAGGGCGGGGCCTGACAGGCCTGACAGGGACGATTGCTGCCACTGCTGCCACTGCTGCTGCGGCCCAGGGGGATCCGGAGGGGTGCAGAGTTCTTTTTAAAATGTTTTAAAATTTTCCTTTTCCTTTTTATTTCTTTATTATTATTATTATTGTCATTATTATTACTGTATATGCAGGGATGGGGTGGGGGTGGGATGGATGTTTAGTTGGGAATTTGTTTTGATTTTGATGGATTTGTAATTTTTGGAGTTTTTTATTTGTATTGTTTTTTGTTTTTTGGGGTTTCTTTTTTGTTTTGTTTTCATTGTTTTAAGGTCTTATTTTGTTCTTAAGGGGAGGGGTCAGGGCTGCCGGGGAGTGGGTCCCAGCCAACAAAATGGCTGCGGCATGTTCCACAGGGGGGGATGCGTTGGGACAACCGATCTCAGTGATCTCGGGTAGGAGGAGGAGTTACGCTAAGACCAGACCATGTCATTACAGAGGAGGCAGGTTTAGTCGTTGTCTGAGGACTATCCCTGCCTCCAGGTCTGGTCCTGACCAGATGGATACTAGAATCAGCAAGGGATACCCACATGACCTGAAGGTGCTGCTGTGCAATGCCAGGTCAATGATTCATAAGACCACTGCCATCCATGACCTGATCATGGATGGGAGATTTGACCTGGCATGTGTAACAGAGACTTGGTTGAATGAAGCGGATGGGCCTGTTCTTGCTGCTGCTTGTCCACCAGGTTTCTCTTACGCACAGCAACCCAGGCCTTGTGGGCGGGGAGGGGGGGTTGCAGTGATTTTTAGGAAGTCATTAGTTTGCACCAGGCGTCCTATTGGGAAGACCCAGTTCTCTGAGTGCATGTTCTGGAAGTTGGGCAATAGGGGCAGTACAGGATTCCTTTTGGTGTACCGACCTCCCCGCTGCACCAAGGATTCCCTGCCCGAGCTGCTTCAGGTCGTGGCGGATGTTCTCCTGGAGACACCTAGTTTGGTTGTCCTAGGGGATTTTAATATCCATGCCGACACGACCTTACAAGGGGCCGCTCGGGACTTCATGGAAAGCATGGCCTCCATGGGGCTGTCCCTGAATAAGTTTGGCCCAACCCATAGCCGCGGACATGCCTTGGACCTGGTGTTTACCTCTACGGATGTTGGTGACCTGACACTAACTAAAAGTGAAACAAAAGAAGTGCCATGGTCAGATCACTTCCTGGTGCAACTGGACTTCTCCGCGACCCTTCCCCTCTGCAGGGAGGTGGGACCGATTCGGATGGTCCGCCCCCGCCACTTAATGGATCCAAATGGTTTCCAGAGAGTGGTAGGGGATGCTTTATCCCATGTTGATGGCCTTTCAGCTGATTCCCTGGTGGCCCGCTGGAATGTGGAGTTAACCAGGGCTATTGACTGTTTGGCTCCGAAGCGCCCTCTCCGATTGCATGGAGCCCGGAGAGCCCCGTGGTTTTCCACGGATCTGAGGGCAATGAAACAATCATTGAGACGGCTAGAGCGCCGGTGGCGGATAACTCATTCTGAAGCTGACCGGACACAGGTTAGAGCTCAATGTCGAGCCTACCAAGTGGCGGTAGCGACGGCGAAGAAGATTTTCTTCACCGCCTCTATTGCATCTGCAGAAAACAGCAGCAGGAGACTTTTTCAGGTGGTCCGCAATTTAGCGGAACCACCTGCTACATCAGGGCCCAGTACGGGCCACATGATCTCCTGCAATGATTTTGCAAAGTTTTTTGCAGATAAAGTCGCTCAGATTCGGGAAGAGGTAGACGCCACCGTGGGAGCAGGGCCGGGGCGGGAGAGTGCTAGAGTCCTGTCTAGTCAAATTGCATGGGATCAATTCCAATCTGTTACCTCCGAGGATGTGGACAGGCTGCTTGGACGAGTGAAACCAACCACCTGTCTCCTGGATCCTTGCCCATCCTGGCTTATAAAAGCTAGCCGGGAAGGACTGGGCGATGGGCTTCGTGGGGTGGTGAATGCTTCCCTCCGTGAGGGAGCCTTCCCAGACCCGCTGAAAGAGGCGGTTATCAAACCACTTCTTAAAAAACCATCTTTAGATGCGGCCACGATGGCCAGCTATCGCCCAGTCTCAAATCTTCCATTCTTGGGCAAGGTGATTGAGCGAGTGGTTGCTGAACAACTCCAGGCACGCCTGGAAGAAGCGGACCATTTGGATCCCTTCCAGTCGGGATTCAGGCCTCATCATGGGACTGAAACTGCCTTGGTCGCACTGGTTGATGATCTCCGGCGGGCTAGGGACAAAGGTGAGAGCTGTTTCCTAGTTCTGCTGGATCTCTCAGCGGCGTTTGATACCATCGACCATAACATCCTTCTGGACCGTCTTGAGGGGCTGGGAGCTGGGGGCACTGTCCTACAGTGGTTCCGCTCCTTCCTCCTGGGCCGTGTTCAGAAAGTGGTGGTGGGGGATGAGTGTTCAGACCCCTGGGCTCTCACTTGTGGGGTGCCTCAGGGTTCTGTCCTCTCCCCCATGCTTTTCAACATTTACATGCAGCCGCTGGGAGAGATCATCAGGGGGTTTGGGCTGGGTGTTCATCAGTATGCGGATGATACCCAGCTCTACCTCTCTTTCAAATCAGAACCAGTGAAGGCGGTGAAGGTCCTGTGTGAGTGTCTGGAGGCGGTTGGAGGATGGATGGCGGCTAACAGATTGAGATTGAATCCTGACAAGACAGAAGTACTGTTTCTGGGGGACAGGAGGCGGGCAGGTGTGGAGGACTCCCTGGTCCTGAATGGGGTAACTGTGCCCCTGAAGAACCAGGTGCGCAGCCTGGGAGTCATTTTGGACTCACAGCTGTCCATGGAGGCACAGGTTAAATCCGTGTCCAGGGCAGCTGTGTACCAGCTCCATCTGGTACGCAGGCTGAGACCCTATCTGCCTGTGGACTGCCTCGCCAGAGTGGTGCATGCTCTGGTTATCTCCCGCTTGGATTACTGCAATGCACTCTACGTGGGGCTACCTTTGAAGGTGACCCGGAAACTACAACTAATCCAGAACGCAGCAGCCAGACTGGTGACAGGGAGCGGCCACCGAGACCATATAACACCGGTCTTGAAAGACCTACATTGGCTCCCAGTACGTTTCCGAGCACAATTCAAAGTGTTGGTGCTGACCTTTAAAGCCCTAAACGGCCTCGGTCCAGTATACCTGAAGGAGCGTCTCCACCCCCATCGTTCTACCCGGACACTGAGGTCCAGCACCAAGGGCCTTCTGGCGGTTCCCTCACTGCGAGAAGCCAAGTTACAGGGAACCAGGCAGAGGGCCTTTTCGGTAGTGGCGCCCTCCTTGTGGAATGCCCTCCCACCAGATGTCAAAGAGAACAACAACTACCAGACTTTTAGAAGACATCTGAAGGCAGCCCTGTTCAGGGATGCTTTTAATGTTTGATGTATCATAGTATTTTAATATTCTTTTGGAAGCCGCCCAGAGTGGCTGGGGAGGCCCAGCCAGATGGGCGGGGTATAAATAATAAATTATTATTATTATTATTATTATTATTATAGTAGTAGTAGTAGTAGTAGTAGTAATAGCAGCAACACTCTGAACTTAACTCTTTATTCAAAGAACCAAAACAGCCTAGTGAGAACAGCAACTCTTTCCAGGAGGTCTTGTCCCAATGAAGCACTTGAAAGGACTGAAGATCCCTGCCTTGCCACCACTTTCTAAGGCTCCTCCCTTGGTTCCTTCCCCATCATCCTAAGGCTCCTTCATCTTGTCTCTTTTTGCTCTACCCTCTCCACTTCTCTGTGTTCCAGGAGACCAGGGAGAAGGGAAGCAGCTCACAGCAGCAGGCAGAGGCTCCCTAGATTCTTCAGCAGCCTTCCTCCTCTTGGTCTCCTGGCTCCCCTCCTCTCCAGCCTCTGAACCAGGACTGCTCTCTGCCCCTTCTTCTTCCTGCTCACTAAACCCTGTTGCCTCCTCCACTTCCAACACCTCCTTCTCCCAGTCTGCTCCCTCTTCTCCCTCTGACCACTCATCATCATCCCAACACCACTCCCCAGGCTCTGAGCCTTCTTCCCTTGGGGTTCCCCAGTTGGTGCCTCCAACCAATTCTCTGCACCCCGCCAGCCCATGACACTCTTTCAGACTCATCCAAAAGCAGGTTCAACCACATTCATGAAGGTGCCGTATACCAAACTGGACCATGAGTCCATCTAGCTCCATTGACTGGAAGGTGCTCTCCAGGATTTCAGATGGGGCTTTCCCAGCTTGACCTAGAGATGCCAGAGTTTGAACCTGGAACCTGCTGCGGGCAAAGCTCACCCTCCAGCACATAGCTGTGACACTCACAAAACTAAAGTAAAATTCCACTCCTTGAGGTCCTCCTAAACAAATCTATCCCTGGAACAGGAAACAATCTTATGCTAAGCCAGACCACTGGTCTTCCTGGCTCAGTATTGTCAATAGGGATGGATAGGGCTAGAATCCTGAACAGCAATTATTTGGGGATTGAGCCTGGCGCCTTCTGCATGTAACATATGCAACTGAGCTACAGATAGTCTCTGATGGCGGGGGCATATTTCTGTCTTTACATCAAAGTCCTGATCCACAGAACCTTGTCTCCTAGCTGCAGAAACCTTTCCCAACCCAATGCCCTGGTCAGAAGAGTGGACAAGTTGCTGGGGATTTGGGATGTGGCATCTACAATGAAACTATCTTCATATACAAAGTAAAGGAAGGAAAACCAGTAGATAACAGATGCGTTGAACAATTTAGCTTTTTTCTTAATGCATTGAGCTTTTAATTATATTTTGAGTGTTATTTGTGTAAAAAAGGTGACACTGATAGTTTGTGTTTAGATAGGATACATCAGAATATGCCATTCTGTTTGTCTGAAAGCAGCAAATTTTGTTAGAAAGAATTATGTATCTGTGTAGTTATTTGACATTAGTAAATACCCTCTATAAAGAGAAGGGTCATATGGCAGGATTAGCTGGACTTCAACACTCATCAGCCTTGTAGGCATTGAAGTAACATGCAAGCGGAGGGAACCGCAGCTGGCAAAGGCTGATATACGTTTTTAGCTTTTCCATAGTATCATAAAGTTGTAGAGTTGGAAGGGACCATGTGTGCCATCAATCCAACCCCCTGTAATGCAGGAATCTTTTGCCCAATGTGGGACTCAAATGCACGACCCTGAGATTGAGATGCTCCAGAAACTGAGCTATCCATGTCCTGTAAAATTCTGCTTTCAAAGGAAGAAAAATGCTAAATGGGTTATATCCATCTAAGAACAGACTCAGTGAAATGACTGGACTTAAGTGAGTCGTGAACATGAATTCCAATGAGTCTACTCTGAGTAGGACTAAAACAGAATACAACCCACCAAACTGGTAAGAGACCGTGTTCAGCAGAGGCCGAGCCATTAGAGAGAATGGGGCACTGCCCCACCAGCCTCAACCAGCCCCCGCTTGCCTTGCCTTTGTACTTGCAACCCATCCCAGGAGTGGCCTTGCCGGCCAGCTACTTCCTCCTTAGTCTCAGTGTTGTCCTTGTACAGGTCAGCAAGGAGGAGGATGGGGATACAACTGGCTCTGCCTGTAATTAGCTGTGGCTCCCCCTACTGTTGGTCTCCCTACAGTCCAGCCTACCTGTCCCAATGGGCACCAGACATCACTGGCTGGTGTCTACCTTTTCATTAGCGCACCGAAGATCCCCCAGTTTCTCCAGCAGCCTCCGCAGTATCAGATTTTTAGCAATGACTGCTACCACTCCAGAAGAATAGGCATTTCTCCAGGTGTTTGGAGAGAGCAGCTTCAGATCAGCTGATTCATCAGGCCGTCCTATAGAAAGGTAATTGTAGGCTCGCTCTAAAGCATACATCATTTGTCAGATCACCAATGCTGGGAATTTGTGACACAGTGGCAGTATCAGAAGCTCTCGTCTTGCTCCCTCCACTGTTAACACGGAAATGATGAGAACGGAATTTTAAGATGCAGCGGTACAAAGAAGCACCATGCTGTATCGATGCTGCTCTTTTGATGTGGGTTTTTTTCTCCCTTCTAAGTGTGCGCACACCCAAATCCACAGGAGTATGCTCTGTTTCGATCCACACGGCACAACTGACAGTTGCACTAATATGCTCCTTCATGATCATTTTGGGATAAGAGAAATTGTCTCAGCAGTGTGCTGTGGGGAAAGATTGAAGACGTTGTCCTGAACATCTGGAAGGCACCAGACTGAGGAAAGCTAAAGTCAAAGATTATGGAGGATGTTGAGTGTCGATGGGGCAGGGCGGGGGGAACAGCCCTGTAAAACTTCATTCTCTCTGTCTCTGTCTCTCTCTGACATGCTCAGAAAGCAAGAAGAGCCTGCTGGATCAGGCCAGAATTGTTCAGCATCCTGTTTTTCCCCATGGGAAGTCTCAAAGCAGGACCCATGTACAGCAGCTTCCTCCCCATTTGTGACCCCCAAAAACTGGCATCACCATTCCTAGGCATCAGTGGGGGTAGAACATAGCCATTGTGGCTAGCAGCTGTTCACAGCCTCATCCTCCATGAATTAGTCTAATCCTCTTTCAAAGCTATCCATGGCAGCTATCACCACCATCTTGTGGAAGAGAGTTCCACAGCCTCATCCTCTGTGAATTCGTCTAATCCTCCATGAATTAATCTAATCCTCTTTCAAAGCTATCCATGGCAGCCATCACCACCGTCTTGTGGGAGAGAGTTCCACAGTTTTCATGACACGCTGCATGTCCTGTCCTTCATTGCTTTGGTGGGTTTTTTAATGGTTTGAGAGGTGTGTAAGTGTGTGGGGGGGTGTACTGGATGACCCCCCCCAAAAAAACCTTGATTCCATCCTTGAGTGGGGGGAATCCATCCACTTTGTCTGCACTGAGCATTGCAAAATGCCTAACGTGACTTCATCACACTGCAAGTTTATGTGCTGCAAGGGGCGGTCAATGAAGGGACATGCTCAGGTTGGGAAGGGGGAGAACCTCACACACAAATCCATACATTCTGTTTTAACTTACTACAATGGGGAAAGCTTTGTTCTGTCGAGGGCCACATCCCCCCCACAATGATCTGCAGCAGGCAGTCACATTTATTTCTCTCTCTCTGGTCCTGTTCCTCTCACCCTGTGCTACCTATTTCCCTCCAGCCCCATTCCCTATCTCCTCCTCCTCTCTTTCTCTGTGCCACCCACTTTCTCTTCCTGCCACCCTTCTTCCCCCCCATTTTGCCCTCCACATGAAATGAGGCCAAAGGATGCATGGAAGACAGGAAAGAGCCACAGGTAGCCAACCCCTGCATTGGTAGGAGAGGTGGGGAGTGATGTTTTCAGTGACACATCTCCAGGAGCATCTAATTGTGGCTTAAGTGCACCCCTGATGCTAATGAAGCTGCAAAATGCTAAGAGTATCCCTAAAGTATTGCAGGAGAGCAACAGCAGCTAATTTCCTCCTAACCCCTGCTTCTTTCTTGCTCATTCCCCCTCCCTTACACACACACACACACACACACACACACACACAGACACGTCTTCCGCTCATTTAGCATACTTTATCTCACACTTTTTATGCTGGAAGACTTGCAGCCAATGGTGCTGTGGCTGAAAGCCAGGAGCAAACGGGCAAAAAGTGAAACCTACTTAGGAAAGAACCTAAAACAACCATCACAAATGTCAGCAAGAGCATGCATATCCCCCCCCCCTCTCTCTCTCTCTCACACACACACACCATTTATGGGGCTTTATATCTTCAAAGTGCTCAGCAAACTTAGCTAATTAAGGTGTTGGCTGTTTGAAGCTGCAGGTAGTAACGGATGCTGGCAGCCGACTACCAGATTAAAGCGAACAATTGCCATGTATGCATGTTCTCTGCTGAAATGGTAAGCAAAACAGAAAAGAGAGTCATAATTAAGGCTGAAAGCATTAATTGACACAATTATCTGATTAAAAATATAGACAGGGGATATTTAAAGTTGGGGTTGGCTGCTCCACCTACTTGCCACCACGAAAGAACATTCCCAGGCTGAAAGCGCTACCAAAAGTAATTTCAGAATGACCTGTCATTCATAGATTAAGGAAACCTTCCACAGCATAGAACCAATTTGCCTGTGACTCTGAGCTGGTTTTGGACATTAAAGTGATGTGGTGTCACGAAGACGCATGGAGGAAACTTAGCATGCCATGATCTCTGATGTCATTTTTGATGGAACCCTATGCAAAAATCACATGAGTTTATAAATACTTAGACCAAGGCCCTGCTTGGATACAATGCCTATATTTCTGATCCACATAGCTGTCAACGTTTCCCTTTTCTTGTGAGGAATCCTATTCGGAATAAGGGAATTTCCCTTAAAAAAAGGAAAATGTTGACAGCTATGCCTTGCTGTGGTGTGTGAGCTTGAACGTTCCTATGATCCTTGTGAGTGAAACTGTCGGGAGACATGTACCAAGGCAGTAAGATCAAGGGGGAGGAGCTAGACAAAGAATGATCCAAGAAGTCCTCAACGGCAGAACAGGTGGAAGGTAACAAGCTGTATGTTACAACATCTGTGAAGTCAGATAAAGGCTGCAGCAGATAAGCATCTACGGGTTGTTGTGATACTCATGCCATCGGAATAGAGCCTTATTGCAAAGACAGCGTGCACTGATCTACACACATAAAACAAATTCACACACAGGCGTCTTCCAAAAACCCATCCCAAACTCAAACCCAAAAAGTCCCGTGGCGATCAGCAAATGGTAACGGGGGCAGGACTGTGAAATCTGGAAGCCCTTAGTCATGAACCAGCACATGGGTGGTGGATACAGATTCTGTCACTCTGACTCAAGGAATGAGGCAGTTGAGCAGCTCGGTAGCTCTATCCATTACTGAGCAGCCCTATTTAGGATCCACTCTGCTCACCTCAAAAAGGGGGAGGGGCTAGAAAAGGTGCCCTAAACATAGTCTGCCTCCCCTTTCCCCTGATTGGATTACCACACCCAGTGGGGTCACCACCCAGACAATTGATCTTTGGAACATGGAATATACAGACTTTGTTGGACAACACAGATAACGTTCCAAACGCAAGACTCATCACTGAAAGAGAGTTGCGACACTAACATTGATATTGCAGTTCTTCAAAAAAACTCAAAGAGCAGGAGAGGGACAAATGAAGGGAGAAAAAGGAGGCTACAGATCCTTCTGGAAAGGCCTACCTGAACAAGAATGCTGAATACATGGAGTAGGCTTTGCTATTGAAAACGATCTTGTGAAGCTCTCGTCAGAAGTCCCTACTGGCATTAATGAGCGACTTTCAACCCTTCAAATAAAACTCACCAAAACCAACAGGATGTCAGCTGGATGCCATCCTATCAGAGACACCTAAGGAGGATAAAACTATCCTCCTGGGTGATTTTAATGCAAGAGTTGGGTGAGATTACGATCTGTGGCCTGGGACTATTGGGAAAGAAGGAATTGGCAACAGCAACCAGAACAGAATCTTACTTTTGACTCATGCCCAGGGCACATGAGAATTACGACTTTTAAGCAACCCATCTTGGCTGACATTGTATCCACTTATTATGCATGCATACACGTAAGTGATTTCAGGGAGAAAACAAAGATTGGGTGGGGGGAGTTCTGCTCCCGTCCCAACCCTTGCTGCAATTTCTCTCCTTCCCCACTCTTTGCAAAAGGTCTGGCCTGCTCATGAGGTGCGGTAAGGCAGTCAGCTCAGGAGGCAAGCTGGGGACAGTTGAGAAGGGCTGCAAATCTGGGAACCACTTGCCCCTGAACTTGTTGCAAGCTGCTGCCACCTCCTCCTCTTCCTCTCTGGCCTCCTTTTGATTCCCCTGTCACATGCTGGGACTTCCCTGGGCCTCCTCCAACCACGACAGGCAATGGCGGCGGCGGCGGCAGCAGTGTCAAGGGGCTGACAGGAAGATCAGGTCATCCACAGGTCAGAGAGGGAGACGTGAGGCTAGCCTGCAATTATTTTCTTTATTAAGGAAAAGGGGGAATACAAGGAAGCTCATAAAGGCAATGCCCTGTTGGGGTTTGAGCTTGCAGTCATAGCACCAGGTGGTTTTGCAGCAAGCTCAAACCCTAACGCCCTCCATGAAGAAGTTGCTCAAACTAGTGTGCAGCCCCTCCTTTGCTCTCTAGCAAGCGTGGTGTAGTGGTTTAGAGTGGTGGACTCGTAATCTGGTGAATCAGGTTCGATTCCCTGCTCCTCCACATGCAGCTGCTGGGTGACACACTTCTCTGAAGTCTCTCAGCCTCACTCACCTCACAGAGTGTTTGTTGTGGGGGGAGGAAGGGAAAAGGAGATTGTTAGCCACTTTGAGACTCCTTCGGTTAGTGATAAAGCAGGATATCAAATCCAAATTCTTCTTCTTTCTCTTCCTCTTCCTCTTCTTCTGGGCTCCACCCCTATAATCTTCTGCTATAGCAAGAAGCAGGAGCCTCTCTCTGTGCTTGCCTGGCTCCTTGCTCAGCAACATGGAAGATCCTTCACGTTCTGGAAGCCAGTGGGGCCCAAGAGCCTTCAGCAGAGCCTGTCCTGTTGGTGTTGCGGGAGAGATGCAGATCTGGTTCCCCTCTGTCGTCTCTGTTGGAGTCTGCATCCAAACTAGGAACCTCATCACCCTGTCCTGTGCTGGGACACCTGCCTACCTCTGCTACTCCGTGATGCCTCATGCTTTCAGCTTCTAGTACCTCCCAGCTTGTCCCCTCCTCCGAGGTGTGGCCAGTATCCTACCACCAGGATCCGGCATCTAAGTTGTCATCTTCTGTGCCCTTCCTGGGGGCCTCTTGGGCAAGTGCCTCCCACAACTCTTCCTCATCCAACCAGACCCTGACAGGCGGAAGAGGTGGGGGTGCCATTTTCTGTTTTGCCTCAGGTGGCCAAATATCCTGGGCTAGCCCTGTTTATCAGGAGTTGGCCAGTGGCCAATTCTGACAAGTTGCCCCTTAGCAAAACACTATATTTGGGCTTCATCTCCTTCCTCACTCTATTTTGCCATCACGTCTTCCAGCACCTCTCCCTTCTCTCTTTTTAGGCTGTTCTTTCTTTCTTTCTTTCTTTCTTTCTTTCTCTCTCTCTCTCTCTCTCTCTCTCTCTCTCTTTCTTTCTTTAAGTTGCAAGTTGAACATTGAAACGGATTCTTCGCAAAAGCACTTCTGGGACCACACAGAAAAGGGTTTTCCTCTACTTTTCCTGCAGGTACCAGCATTAAATTGCTGACAATTTTGTGCAATACATGTTAAGATTATCTTCTAAATAAAAAGCAAAGAGGTTTCCACCACTACCGCCGGTTGGTCCTCAGACAGCAAACAAGACCTTCTGTTATTCAGATAATACAACCAGGAATTCTATTGTTTCCACATTTTTTTCTGACTGGCTAATGCATCCAAAGGAATCTGATCTTTCCAGTCGTTCATCAAATTACTGCTTCTCACGGAGCAAACCTGATCCTTTTAAAGCGATCCTTAGAGGAAACAGAAAAACAATTTGTGTGTGTGCACTCACACACATATACAAACACGTAAAGAATCATTTCCCACCCCCCACCCCCCAAAAAAACTTGTGAAATCTGATACTGAACAAAATTGCAAATAAGTTAGGTTAAAAAATAATAAATAGGAAGGAGGAGCAAACTTCCTTCTTGTTAACAGTATACAAGAGGCTTTTGTGAGTTTGTCTGCCTGCAAGTTCCTGCAATAACACCACATGATTCTGTGTCTATTCTGTCAAAACACTTTCCAATTATGCTCCCGGCAATTTGGGCTGGCACCAAGAGATGACTACAGACATACGATGGTGGCTTTAAACAGAGTCAGGCTGTTGGTCCATCTACTCCAGGGACTACAGCTCCCATCATTCCTGACCATTGACCATACAGACTGGACGCGATGAGCGCCGGAGCCCTACAGCATTGGTTCTTCATCAATCTAACCTGACTGGCAGTGGCTCTTCAGAGAAAGGTCTTTCCCCCATCACCAGCTCCTTGACCCTATGTAGAAGATCTCAGGTTTATTCTCTACCACGTTTAGAAAAACTTTTGGTCCTCCAGATGTTCTTCAACTACAACTCATAGCTGTGCTCATTGGGGCTGATGCGAGTGGTCGTTCAGCAATAACTGGGGAGCCACAAGTCCTTTACCCCTGTTCTACATGCAACACAGATGTCTCCACCACCGAGTTAGACACCCCCCTCTGAATTACATTTTCCAGGGTTTGATCACACACACCATGCCCTCATGCCAGGCTAGATGAGCCTGGGGTACCCATCGAGATCAGGTGCAACAGAAGAAACACTGGCAAAATGAAGTAAACATGCTTGCATTTGAACCTAAAACAGGCATGGGGAACCTTTTTAAGCATAAGGGCCACATTCCCCCAAAGGCAGTCTTCCAGGGGCCACATCCCAGTGGTGGGCGGGGCCAGAGGCAAAAGTGGGCAGGGCAACAAATGCAAATTTTACCTTTGCACTGTAAGCTACTCACACACCCCTCTCTATCCTCTAACCAGGCAAACAAATGGTGTTATCAGAGTTCAAGGTCACATGCACAAAAACACCCAAGGAGCGTGCAAAGTAGGAGTCATGAGGGGACATAGCTGAGGAGGTGTAGCCTTGGAAAGAGTCCCAAAAGCCAGGCTGAGAGGCCTGGAAGGCTGCATGTGCTTCCAGGCCTGAGGTTATCGACCCCTGTTTTAAACCAAGAAGTTGATATGAATTACACAGGTGAAGGGTGCCAGTGGAAGAGGCAGAATGCCTCAACTGATATTTCCTGAGGGTTTTTGTTCTTTTTTTGACAGCGGAATGGACTACCTTGGAAGGTGGTGCGACTCTCCTTCATTGGAAATTTTTAAGCAAAAGTTGGACATTGACCTTTCAGAGATTCTTCAGCTGTGATTCCTGCATTCCAGCTATGACCTGCATCCCCTCCAACTTCACGATTCTATGATTCTAGGACAAGGCAATATAAGTTGGCAAAACACCTGCAATGTTTGATCCCCATCATTTTCAGAACTCTGGACAGAACATGATTGGGATTTATTTTTATTTATTTTTTGAACTCTTCCCATTTGATTCTGGCTTCAAAATACAGTCAACTGCTAATATTTTGTTTGTTTTTATTCTCTGCAAATGGTGGCAGAGATTCTGTCTCTCACTTTACATAGCAGATATTTTATGTATGTGCAGTTTGCTTAATTTGGGAAATAAAATTAAAATGTGCATGCGAAGAAGCAATATGGCAAAAGTGGGTGATAAAAATTACGGCTGAAACTTTCCATTGATCCAGTCAATCAGTGTGTGGAAATTAATTTTGATCCAATAGGATAAAAGCTATGGATGCCTTTCTATGTGTTTGGGGGCGCCAAGGCCAGATTAAAGTGGGTGGAAACTGTGGTGCAATTTCTAAAATAGCACTTCCTCTCCTAGAAAGAACATGTGAAATAATGTACCACAAAATAAGTCTCGTGCTATCTTCAAGTCTAACAAATTTATCATGATGGAACATTTATATACTACTACAAATACTCTGAGCACTGCTGTTTCACAACTCTCAGCAGAGCACAAACAAAAACATTTTGCCAAACTTTATAACCTAAAAGAAAATACTCTCAGTATGTGCAGTTCCACATTTTGAACTCACTTAACTCTTCATTGTTTTTGCAGTCTAACCTACCTCATGAGACCATTGCACAGATAAAATGCAAAATGAGACTTAGTGGTTGCATTGTAGGCATCAAATTTTGATTCCCTTAAACAGACTGAAGCATCTTTGTGCAATGAAAGGGTCATGCTTTTTCAGCCAGTCCCCCTGCAAATTAGTGTAGTCTGCAGTCTGTAGATTCCTGTAGTCTGTAGTCACTGGGGTCGGGAACTGTGGCACTAAAGCAGGTTTCCCTCTAATCTCACGCAGAATTTCAGAAATGTGGCCAGGGTTGTCTCTACCATTGGGCAGAGTGGAGCAGCCACCTTAGGCAGCAGGACTTGTGGCAGGGTGGCGGTGGTCAAGTGAGAGCCAGAGGTGATGGTCAGGTGTTGGAGGACCCAGCTGCATACACCCCATGAACTGCACCCTTTAAGCTATCCTTTTAGCCTCAGGTACAGTGGAGGAAAGGGACGTGGGTGGCGCTGTGGTCTAAACCACAGAGCCTAGGGCAGGGGTAGGCAACCTAAGGCCCATGGGCCAGATGCAGCCCAATCACCTTCTCAATCTGGCCCGCGGATGGTCCGGGAATCAGTGTGTTTTTACATGAGTAGAATGTGTCCTTTTATTTAAAATGCATCTCTGGGTTATTTGTGGGGCATAGGAATTTGTTCATCCCCCCAAAAAAAATATAGTCCAGCCCAGCGCATGGTCTGAGGGCTGAAAAAGGTTGCTGACCCCTGGCCTAGGACTTGCCGATCAGAAGGTCGCGGTTCGAATCCCCATGACGTGGTGAGCTCCCGTTGCTTGGTCCCTGCTCCTGCCCACCCAGCAGTTTGAAAGCACATCAAAGGGAAAGTAGATAAATAGGTACCACTCCGACGGGAAGGTAAACGGCGTTTCGGTACGCTGCTCTGGTTTGCCAGAAGCGGCTTAGTCATGCTGGCCACATGACCCGGAAGCTGTCTGCGGACAAACGCTGGCTCCCTCGGCCTACAGAGATGAGCACACAACCTCAGAAATGTCCACAACTGGACCTAACAGTCAGTCCAGTCTTTACTTTTACAGTGGAGGAAACTGTCCCTAACTTTAGCACTGAAGAAAAAATCAACTGTCAGTCTTGCATGTGGAACAGGGAGGGCAGCACCATCTTGCCCTTTGCTTTAGGCTATAAAATGGCTTGGATCAGCCTTAGTGGAGGACAAGCTCAGAGGTCAAGCCTTGCCCTTTGGCAAGAACAATATTTGGGTTGACCAGCTAAAATGTGTTGTCCACTGGTGGGGATTGCTGCCCTATATATTGTGATTGGTTCCAACATGATGACTTCAGAGAGGGGAAGGAGAGATAAAGAGATACCCCCCCCCCCTCAATTAATTATTCCCAGAGTTGCACAGTGAGTTGGGAACCAGATCCTGCCACCATTTTATGGAATGCTAATTGGTTTTACATGCGCGTGCACACACAAAAACAACTCCAGTTATTCTGCAATAGTTCCACAGACCCCAGTTCCAGACTTGCCCACCTGTTTACAAAGCAGAGGCCTAATATTTGCTGGGCAAATCCTGACGGCGCACTAAATACATTTGATGTTAGATTAGTTTGTTTAAATGGCTAGAACTCCCCGCACGCTGGAAACAGCTAAATATTACAACTTTGATGGAACGAATCCCCTAAACGAATCTCTAAATCAATTTGCACTGACGAGCATTGGCGATGCAAGCACAGCTGATGGGAAGGAAGAGGGTGAGGGGAATGCAGCCTGCAGGCAAAGAGGGAGGGGGCCACACAAGATGCTCACACACATGTACTGTGTGCACACTGCATGCACACAGACACAGCACTGAAGACAAAGGGTGCAATGCTGAAACAAAGAGACACCCTGAAGATCTTTGCACATCCCAAGCCAAGCCACCACCAGGTGAGACCCTACCCAACAAGGAGCACAGATCCAAGCAAGGATGTACGGTACGTTGAATCTTGCTGGAAGCAGCAATGGCTTTTCTGAAACACTGGAAGCTGCCTTCAGACCAATGGGCCGTCGAGCTCAGCATTGACCAGGAGCAGCCAAAGTGGCAAACTTCAGATGGACTGCAGCTCCCATCTTCTCTGTCCATAGGCCGTGTTGGCTGGGGTTGATGGGAGGTGGAGTACAACAGGACCTGAGTAGCACCCCATGAGCTACAACTGGGATTTGTCTAGTTTAGTCAGAAAGGGGCTAGAGCAGCCTTTGTCAACCTGTGGGTCCCCAGATGTTGTTGAACTAGAACTCCCATCACCCCTAGCTAGCAAGGCCAGAGCTCAGGGATGATGGGAGTTGTAGTCCAACCTGGGGACCCCCAGGTTGAGAACTGCTGGGCTAGAGGGAAGGTATGAACATAAGAAGAGCCTGCTGGATCAGGGCCAAGGTACATCTAGTCCAGCACACTGTCCCCACAGTGCCCAACCAGGTGCTCCAAAGATGATGATGATGATGATGATGATAATAATAATAATAATAAATTTTATTTATATCCCGCCCTTCCTAGCCATAACCGGGCTCAGGGCAGCTAACGTCTGAATATAAATACTGTACGTTAAAACATAAAATTCAGCAATTGACTGAAATACAGCTTAAAATTGGATTAAAATCAAATAAGATCAGAAGGCAACCGTCCAATTATGACTATAGGGGTTGGGAACCTTAGGTACTCACCAGGCTCAGCTATTTATACGAGCTGGTGAGAGGAGTTAGAGAGGCCTCTTATATACAGGGTCTTGTAGGAGGAGAAGGGTCAGACTAGGTCCCAACCAAAGGCCTGGCGGAACAGCCCTGTCTTGCAGGCCCTGCAGAAAGATGCCAAGTCCCACAGGGCCCTGGTCTCTTGTGGCAGGGCATTCCACCAGGCTGGGGCCAGCGCTGAAAAGGCCCTGGCTCTGGTTGAAGCCAGTCTAATATCCTTGAGGCCCAGGACCTCCAAGATGTTATTGTTTGCGGACCGTAGGGTCCTCCACGGGGCATACCAGGAGAGGCAGTCCCGTAGGTATGAGGGTCCTGTGGATATTTTCACCCCCTCCCATTGCAAGAATCTCCTGATTTTTTCAGAAAGGAGGGGGCGGAAACTGCTCTTCGCTTCTTCCGCTCCTGCCTGACTCTGTGAGGAGTCTGAGTGTTATCTATGTAGTGATTAGATGGCTGAGTGAGAGCTGTAACACTCAGGCAAGTCAGTAGCTCTTTAGTGTTTAGTTTGTAGCAGCTATTAGAAAATACAGAAGTTATGCTTCACAGCTTTCTTCTGTGTTCATACTCTGCTGAGTTTGGTGCTCACAACTCACAATTGTGGGTCCAGTGCACTTAGACCTAATTTCTAGGAGTGGAAGGTCTCTGGAAGTGCTCCAGTTTGTTTGAACCAGGGCAGAACCAGTTGTTGAGCCCAGTAGCTGGAATCGGCTCAAAGGCGTACTGACAGGTCCCAGGTCATATAGGGCTTTAAAAGTTAGAACCAACACCTGAAACCTGACCCTTTACTCCACCGGGAGACAGTGCAGCTGATGTAGCACTGGATGAATGTGATCCCGCGGCAAGGACTCCGTAAGTAGTCTCGTCGCGGCATTCTGCACCCAATGGAGTTTCTGGGTCAGAATGAGAGACACACAAAGCAGGACCCAAGTAAAACAGCATTCTCCCCACTTGTGATTCTGAGCAACTGACATTCAAAGGCATTACTGATTCTGTCAGTGTTAGAACATGGTCATCATGGTTAGTAGCCATCGGCAGCCCTAGCCTCTATGAATTTGTACCCTCCATTCAGACTGCAAACGGGAAAACACAGCAAGAGCGGTTAGGTACCAATGCATCTCCACCTACAAATCAGATGGGAGAGCAGCATCTGCTGGAGAGTGTTCCATGCTATGGTTATCTGCCTGGTTCAGACTGTAGATATGTGTGGTCCATTCAGCTCAGTACCATCCATATTGATTGGCAGAGGTTCTCCGGTTGTTTCAGAGGAACCATTCCCAGCCATACTGGGAGATGCCAGGGGCTGAACCTGTGACCTGCACAACAGTTGCTATGCCACTGAGAAACCTCTCTCCTAGCTTCCATCAGTTCCTCCTCCTTCATTTGGGGAGAGGGCCGAGAGAAGAGACCTCTCCCTCATGCCTGGGTTAGTTTGCACTTCGCCAAACATTGCATATTCTCCATCTCAAAGGGCCTCCCTAGGCAGAGATGTGGTACAGCAGATGTCTCTTATGTTTCCCACACCCACAAACATGTATACAGAGTTTGCTGTTCCTGAAAAATATGTACTTTGTTTCATAAAATTATTGTAACAGAATGGATGGATACAATAGCACTAATTGAATGAAACACTTGCAATCACACTGTGGGTCCCCCACCCCTTTAACTACAGTGATAGCTCGGGTTACAGACCTTCAGGTTACAGACTCCGCTAACCCAGAAATAGTACCTCGGGTTAAGAACTTTGCTTCAGGATGAGAACAGAAATCGCGCGGCAGCAGCGTGGCGGCAGTGGGAGGCCCCATTAGCTAAAGTGGTACCTCAGGTTAAGAACAGTTTTAGGTTAAGAACGGACCTCCAGAACAAATTAAGTTCTTAACCAGAGGTACCATTGTACAGGGACATGTCAGGGTAGGGAGATGTTTCTCTGCCAACACAAAGCATGAGAAGAAGAATTTAACCCTACCCCCTGCACAACTGCAACAAAAACCATGCTGCAGTTAGGCAGTGGTGGGGTGGGGAGAGGATTAAATCTCACCTTCTGATGCACTGTGATAGATATTTCAAAAGGTTTTGATAACAGGGACTGAAAATGTATTTCACACAAACATAGGCTTGATTGTGCGAGCTATATATTATGAACTATTTTGTGTTGCCTGTATGTTGACATAATAAACAGTTCATGGGCGGGAATAATAATAATAAATTTTATGCCTTTTAAGAAACACTTCTAAGAGTAGCACAAATCTGCCAGTTGAAGCAGGTAGCCCAGTCTTATCTAATGGTAGGACTGGCCCCAGATGATGCTGAATCACTTACTATGTAAGACACACACTTTGCAAAGGCAAATAATACAATCAACAACAACAAAACTCTAAACCAAAAATGCACTGTAATCACACACCAGGATCTAGCTCTGCAAGTTGTAAATTAAATTCAAGCCATTCAGATGTTCACAAAGCATAATCAGCAGAAGCCAACAGGAAGTCAATCATCTCATTCATTCCCTACACAGACTTATGCTGCAATCCTATACTTACCTGGGAGTAAATCCCATTGAACTCAGAGGGAGCTTACTTCCGCGTAGTTGGTTGTATGGGGTTCTTGTGCAAATTTTACCTAGACCAGGCATAGGCAAACTCTGGCCCTCCAGATGTTTTAGAACTACAATTCCCATCATCCCTAACTAACAGGACCGGTGGTCAGGGATGATGGGAATTGCAGTCTAAAAACATCTGGAGGGCCGGAATTTGCCTATGCCTGACCTAGACCATCAATCCAAGTGGTCCATCGCAGCATTCCCCCACATGTGGCTCATAAAACCTGTGCAAATGGGTCCCAGGTTTGATCAGAAAACCCAAAACATTGTTCCTTGCAATCCATCATTTGCATGAGGAATGCCTTTTACAACTTTTGTCTCGTTGGCATGGTGCAATGCTGTGTTGACACTTGTCACTGAACATCTGAACAGCTGAAGTCTTACATTAACACGTGGGAACCGCTCTCTGGCAGCTAGAAGCAGTGAAGGTCTCAGATTCAAAATTCATGCAACAATAAATTGTTGGTCACCATAGCAAGTAAATTTGGACTTATGGGTTGCCATGCCGAAAAGGTTGGGACTTGGGAACCCTCAATCTATCAGACCACAGTTACATGTTAAAAAATGTTGACTTCTTCATAATTCAGTGGTGCCCACTGGGAATATCCTGCTTGGCAGATATATACATTTATCATATACTTTGGAGGGCTTCCTTTGGCTGGTCCAGGTGTGCTGCCTGAGCCACCATGTTTCCCAGCTTGGTTTTCTTTTGGCAAACACCATCCCAAATGAGCTTAGCTTTCGTGTCTGAGTGCACCTTGGCTGTGGGAAGGAGAGATCACTGCACCTAGAGTCCCCGTCCCCTTCTGTATGCAAGGTGGATGCAAAGCAGAGGAGGAATTTGCAATTTCTACAGAGGTCAGGCAGTGCACAACACATATAGACCCAGGCTCACACTCTCGACCCTACTCACAGCAATCAGGCTTCATTAGTCTAGATCAGCGGTAGCCAGCATGATACCTTAAAGATGCGGTTAGATCCCAACTCTCATTAGCACCAATCAATATGGCCAGTGGTCAGTAGTCCAACATCATTGGGAGGGTACAACATTGGCCATGTTTAGATACAGGCCAGGTCTGCATGCATGAGTGACTGTGTGTGTGTTTAACAGAATTGTACATTTTTGCAAATGTTGGTTCAACCTCTGCACCTCATGCTACACCACTGGCAGGTTGCCACCCAAGGCTGCCATGTCTTGCACACTCATTTAGGAGTCCATCTCACCAAATTCAGTGGATGTTATTTCTTAGGAAGGTAGGATGCTGCCTTATACCAAGGCAGACAACTGGTCCATCTATCTCAATACTGTCTAGGGATCAGAATTGAAGCGTTTCAGATTGGGGACAATTCTAGCCCTTCCTGAAGAAGCTGGAGATGTTGGGACCTGGAACCTCCTGCTCAAAGAGCAGATGTTCAGCCAGTATGGTGGGCAAATAGGCCAATTTCAGTTTCACATTCTCTCAATCTTGAGTTCCGTTCTCCAGTCTTCCACATCTGTTTGCAATTTTAACAACAACAAAATGAAAAGCCACCAATGTTTCAGCGCACATGCAATTTCTCCCCAATATACTATTTTTTTTGCAGAGCAATTTCTCCTAATAGAATTCATTCTCACTTGTATATGCATTTTTAAGCACACTTTGTGCACAATACTTGGCTGGAGATCTCAATTGCAAAATTCAGCAAAGTGCAAATTTCAGATGATGGCTCTGTTTCAAACCACACATTGTTTCAGAAAGTGAAGATCAGGTAGGATTGCCTTGGAATGCAAACTAAATCCACATTCTCTCCCCCACCCTTCCAATCCTATCTACCACTAAGATACAGTCCTACTGCAGAATTCTGACTGAACCTACCCAGGATCACCTTGCAAGTTGAAATTCATAATCAGTGAAGCCAGCCTGTCTGCGGCACAGAGGGCACCCAGACACTTTTAAACATTCTAGCTGTTTTAATGTGGGAGTGTGAGGGGTAAGGACTGCAGCTGGCATAGCGGAGAGCTGAACATACCTCAACAATCAGGAAAGCAGGTTAGATATATCACATTAATGAAACGGATTTAGGAGTCACAACCAGCCACGACTTCCATCGCTATTGCATAATGGGGAGGTGGGGGAGATTCCCTCCCATCCAACAAAATAAGTGAGAGAGATACTAAAGGGATGATCAGGAGCCATTCAGCTCCCATTTCCTAACTCTGATGTAAAAATTAAGAGGATAAATCACTCATTGAACAGCCTGAAGAGCCCCTTGTTACATCGCAGAGCTATTCCTGTGCAATTTACAAGACACACTGCTTCAAAGTCTCCTTAAGTTTATTTCATTTCCACAAGCAAGGGGGGAGAATGCAGAAATGCGGAGCGGCTGTTTTATACGAGGGAAGTCAGACCCGCCAGAGGCACTTTCCCAGCCATTTCCTCATTATAACACACATACCTAACTGTCCGTTTGCCTTTTGCACATCTATTCTCTCTTGCCCTTTTTTTTTTTTTACACCATCACATATCAAGCTGCTTTCATTGCAATGCCAGGTCGCCCAGCTTGCTTAACTCTCCCTGTCCCTCCTCTCACAACCAATAAATCGGAATGACAACAACACACTTTCTGAATCAGATTCAAGGCATTGACTAGAACGTGAACAGAGGGGCAAATCCGGAAACCAGAGGAAAGCAAACAGAAAACACGAACTGCCAATTTGAAATGGAGAAGGGGGGTTGGGGGGAGAGAGAAGAAAGCATTCTTAAAATTCCCACCATTTTGATAACTGCATTTCAAACTAATTACTCTCTGCCAGCAATTTAATTTGGGGGTGGGGGGAAGCAAAGGAAGATTCTGCTCTTAACCAGAGCCACACACACCAGAAATGCTATCATGACATCATCACTCCAACACGGTATTTGCAGGACTCCCTGTGTCTAAGCAGGTCCACTGCAAGGTTTGGAGCGGCTTTCAAAAGCACCTCACATTTGCCTTTACGGATGACCAAGGTGCAAACAAAGCAGGAGAACGTGCCTCCAAACGCCACCGAAAAGCTGCTGTCACACCTCTTAAAGCACTGACATCATCGTGCATAAGCACAGGAGGAAAAGCTGCTGGACAAAGGCCATATTCTCCAAGGTGCCAGTTTTGAAGGCTGCCCATTGATCCATCTTTCCCATTGAATACAACAAGAGACAGGCAGACAGGCAGGCAGAGAGAACAGCCTAGTGTCAAATAATTCTGTCCTGTTTCAGTCCAGACACTCTACACAGCACCTCCTTCGTACAAACGCAAACCACCTCTCTTAACATTATTGCAGAAGTCTGAAGAAAGGGAAGGTGGTTCGTGAGAGCAGTCCGCTTCATAAACAACCCTGCACCACAATTCGCCCTGCAAAGCACAGGGTCGCGTTTCTCTTGCAAAAAGATTGTTTAGCTGGATGAAATCCAAGGTGAGGATGGAAGAGGAGGAAGGGGGGTGAACAGCAACTTACCACAATACATTAGAGATGCAAACAATGAATTGCAGCCTCCCTAGAAAAGGACAGCGGTTGGGAAAACTCCAAACAGGAGTGGAATTAAAGCAAGTTTAAAGATATTGTAACAAACCAGGGGAAAGCCAAGAATGGAGGCATTCTTCCAGGAAATAATGCACAGGAATTGGGGCGGGGGGGGGGGGATGTTGAAAAAGACCTTGAGGAATCCAAAGTTTGCACAAACACAAACCTAGTTTGCAACCCTCCACAGACTTATTGGGTAGTAAGTCTCGCTGAGCATTGGGGGGGGGGGTACTGACTTCCGTGCAAGCACATGCATGCAATTGCAAAGGGAGGGGGGCGTGCAGAGAGAGCTGCATCCCTTCGCACGCTTAACTCGCCGCTGACTGCAACCGGGCTTTGCTCTGGAGTAAGCAAAGCAGAGGATCGTTCTGCTAGGCTGCCATTCTCTGCAGGATATGTTTGGGGTGGGGGGTGGAGTTGAGAAATAAACCCCACTGCACAAAGGGGGGCGCCTGCAACCCCAACGCGCGATTGCCACCAGGACTGCCACGAACAACACTTTACTCCCGAGTCAGCCTGCATAAGACCCGGCTGAGTGTCAGCCGAGCAAAAAGAGGGGTGGGTGGGAGAGAGAGAGGATGTTCCGAGGTGATCAGCGACCCCCTCCCCTCCCATCCTTAAGACACATGCTCAAGACACATTAGTCTCCCACCCCCCAAAAAGAGACCCCTCAAAAAAGGAGCTTATTGGGAAGAGAGCATCCCCCCACCCCTTCCTCAAAACGGCCCCGATCCCCGCCTGGGCGCAGTGCCCCGCTTACCTTGCAGGCTGGGCTGGCTGTTCTCCATGGCGCCGCCGGCCGCGGCCATCTCCGTGGCGTTGGGGCTGCTGTTGCTGTTGCTGCTGCTGCCGCTGCCTCCTCCGCCTCCTCCGCCTCCTCCTCCTCCTCCGGCGCCGGAGCAGGCGCTGAGCTCGGCCAGTCTCCGGCTGGTGGCTGTCAGCTCGGCTCGCAAGGCGCTCACCTCCTGGCCGGCCGCCTGGAGGGCTCCGTCGATGCGCAGGGCCAGCTGCTGGTTGCCCTCCATCATGCTCAGGATTTTGGCCTGCGGGACGGACAAGGCAGGAGGCTCAGGAGCCGCGAGAGACGCCGCATCGCGCACCCGGGCGGGCTGACTGGCCGACTGTTTGGCTGGCTGGGGAGCGGGCCTTTTCCCGGGGACCGGGGCACCTCCGCCCGGGCAGGCGACCTGTTGGATCCCCCTTCCTCGCCTGCAACGCGGCGCGGCCAGCGGCAGCCGCTCGCCCAGGGAAAGCAGCGCCGAGAAAGGCGGGGAGGGCGCTTTAAATGGAGCCTACCATCTGGCCGCCGAGCTGGAGGGGGGAACGGCGAGGAGCGCCGGAGAGGCGCGAAGGGCGCTGGCAGGAGGCCCGGCGGCGCCTCCCTGCCTCCGCCCGCGATGCAACCGTCGGAGGAGGAGGCTGAGCCGAGCGGGAGGGAGGGAAGCGGGTCCGGCGCGTCTCGCACACGCGCCGAGGGTCCCCATAGGAGAGAGGGGGCTCCGCTGGGCACTGCCCTCCCCTTGGCTTTAGGTGATGATGATGCAAGCTGCCTTATGGGCTTTTGCACAGCATCATTTATTTTAATTTATTTTATATTTTATTTTATTTTATTATCATGCGTTAGACTGGAAGAAGTTTGCACGGGTTCCTAAGGGTCAACTCGTCCAACCCCCAGCCATTGCAGGAATCACGGCTGAAGCAGCCCTGGCAGATGGCCCCCCATGGGCGTAGCCAGGATTTATGTTGGGGGGGGGCAAGGACACCCACCTGCCACCACCCTCTGTCTCGCTCTGTCTAGCAGATTTGGAATGAAATGTCTCAACCACAGTTGTTTTAAATTTACATTTCTTTTGACACCTCAGAAAAAAATCTGTTACAATCTTTCTGCTTCTAGGTAAAGGTAAAGGTACCCCTGCCCGTACGGGCCAGTCTTGCCAGACTCTAGGGTTGTGCGCTCATCTCACTCTATAGGCCGGGAGCCAGCACTGTCCGCAGACACTTCCGGGTCACGTGGCCAGCGTGACAAGCTGCATCTGGCGAGCCAGTGCAGCACACGAAACGTCGTTTACCTTCCCGCTGGTAAGCGGTCCCTATTTATCTACTTGCACCCGGGGGTGCTTTCGAACTGCTAGGTTGGCAGGCGCTGGGACCGAGCAACGGGAGCGCACCCTGCCGCGCGGATTCGAACCGCCGACCTTTCGATCGGCAAGTCCTAGGCGCTGAGGTTACCCACAGCGCCACCCATGTCCCTTTCTGCTTCTAGTTAAGTATTTATTTACTTCATTTAGGAGGGGGCAGCTGCCCACCCCCTGGGTAAATACCCATGGTGTCCCCCAAACATCTGTTGCCGTTGCTTTTATTTATTTACTTATTTGTTTCGTACAATTTATACACCTCTTGATTGATTTTTAAAAAATAATATCAAAAGCAGTTTACAAAGGATAAAACAGTAAAGTCAGTTTACGGCCCTACTTGAAAACATAAGAAAGTTTAAATATTAAAACAGATCAAAATTATCTCTGCTTTCTAAGTATCTGGGTAGGCTTGTCTGAACAGGCATATTTTTAGCTGGTGCCAAAAAGAGGACCGTGAAGGCGCCTGTTTGATCTCAATAGGTAGGGAGTTCCAAAGGGTAAGGTGCTGCCACATGAAAATAACAAGTTCTTACAAATGCAGAACATGGCACCCATGGTGGGGCCCATTCCACTGATCAAAGGAGATGAGGAACATGTGATCAAAGGAACATGTGGGATACGACACTCTTGTGGGTAAACTGACCCCAGGTTGTTAAGGGCTTTATAAGCTAATCGTGACACCTTGAACCTGGCCCAGAAGCAAATCGGCATCCAGAGCAGATCTCTGAGCACAAGTGTTACGTGCTGACAATAGCTCCCTGCTGTCAGCAATTGTGCTGCAGCATTCTGCACTTAACTGCAGCTTCCAAATCAAGTGTGAGCGAAGCCCCGCCTTATGGAAGCAGTCTTGTGGATTTTTAAAATTATTATTGTTTGGTAATACTGACTCTGGGGTCAATTAAAAATATTTAACCTCTTTATATCTATTATTACTAATTGCATTGTTTATCACCCACCATCCTAAGGTCCCAGCTCAGCATGAAAAACTGTTTAAAACAACTTAGAATCACAGAACTAAAATGCCCCCTACAAGTATACATTTCAGGTGTCAAAGACCAGTCTAAAGAGGTGTGTCTTCAGCTTTCCTCAAAAGCTGCATAAGGAAGGTGCCAAGCACACCTCTGTGGAAAGGCACACCGCAGCTTAGGGGCTGCCGCAGAGAGGGCCCTGTCCCCTGGGGGTAACATGCCCACTCTGAGCTTCTGAGTGCAGTGGCGCAACCAAGCGCATTGCTGGGCAAGCTGCATCCCTCCTGATGTCATTATCGGGACTCTGACTCCCATTAGCCCCGGTCAGCTAAGTCTAATGGTCAGGGATGATGGGAGCCTTAGTCTAACCTCTGGAGGGCCGCAGATTCCTCAGCTCTTCCATAAGAAGGTGCCGTGTGAAGCTATTAAAAAACTCTGCATCAATATTGATTATTAATTCATCAGTGTTGTAAATAAAATGCCGAGATTACTAATGGTATTAAAAATAGTTTGCGTTTGTGGCAAGCAACTTTATAGACATCCATGCAGATGGTGCTATATAAATAAAGTGGAAAGCTTTCGGTATTGTTAGGTTTGATTGCAGTCCTGTGCCTGTCTGTTCCGGAGGAGAATTCCCTCCCTGGTAAGTGTTCCTATAACTTCAGCCTTAGCTTAGTTTATTTACACGCCCCCTTTTCCAAAATAAACGGTGCCAACAGCAGCTCTCAAAACACAGAAAGCTTTAAAGAAAATACGATTTGTTGCAAAATGTTACCAATAGATTGAAATAAGGCCAAACAAACAATTCAGTAAACCTAGGATAACTTTATTTGTACTTCAGTGGAGTAACCAGGTTCTTAATATGCAACGCATATGGAACAGAATCCAGGTCAACGGCCTTAAAGATAAATAAATAAAAATGTTGCCTAAGGAAGATAAACAAAGCCCCCTCAAAAGGTAAAAATATAAAAAAATGAGTTTTAAAAAAGGGAAAATAGATAAAAATGAGCCTATGTTATTTCAGTTCTGTGATTTCCGTGGCTCTAGAATGTGACAAACCTTGGATATTGCCCAATAACCCTGACTGAACTCAATGTGGCTTACTTCTCAGTAGGCATGTGTAGGATTTGCAGAGGGGTGCCCATGTGGTGGCCAAAACAAGGATCTCATGGCACCTTAAATATTTATTTGTTACTGGATTTATTTAGTATACTTTGATCCCACCCTTCCTCTTATGATCTCAGGATGGGGTGCAAATGAATTAAAATACAAGAAAAACAGCCCTCCTAAAGAAAAGAAAAACCCCCCAGAGAAAACGGAGGATGCATATGTAACATCAACTGAAGACTACTAATAAATACATCTTATGGATCCAAGACAGCTACTTACAGAAGAGGGGAGGACCCTCAGACCTGGGGGCCAAATGCAGCCCTCTCTAAGCCTTGGGATTCTCCCCAGGCAGGCCCCTATCCCCAGTTCGCACCCCTCAGAGGCCCACTTTGCACCCTCCTTTCAGATATTTGTCTGGTGGGACTGTGTCCTTGATCTCTGGCCATGCCTCTTGCTTGCCTGAATGGATGGAGGATGGGGGGGGGGTGGTATGCCAACACCATACAAAGATAAAGGTTAGTTTTGTTGCTCTGCCCGCTTTCACCTCTGGCCCTTCCCACCACTTGCATGTGGCCCCCAGAACTTTGTTCCAGCTTGAATGTGACTGTCAGTCTGTTATGTACTGCGTTGAATAGGATCCAAAAGGCAGCAGTCTGATCGGTCCTAGAACAATAGGATCCAGAATGCAGCGGTCTGATTAGTTCACAGGAGCCACCCAATCCAGCTCCAGGTGGAAGTGAATCCGCTACCTGATTGGCCTGCAGGAGAATCCTGAAACTAGCCAATCACGTGGGGCCCATTGTGTAAATAATGTATAGTAAGCAGACATTCTGGGGGAACTTCCATTCCTCCTCACAACTATGAGCTGAATAAAGAGCATGAAATCCACACTCGGCTGTGAGTATATTTCACAGTCCCAAGAAAGACCCAGAGGGTCCATGATGAATATCAAAGGATGACTGTGTTGCTCTTATCATATTGTTTTGGAACGAGCAAATTTGATAGATCCGCCTTGAAATATGAACGGAGATTTCTCCCCATCACATGAGTCCAGCTGGGGGAAAGCTAGGCACAACACTAAGCCCAAGACCAGCTCCATCACTGTTATCCATGGGTTGGGCACCACATAGGAAGCGTAAGTCTTTTCTGTGCACAACCCCTGCTGCTCTTGCATTCCCTTCTCTATCCTCCCTCCCCTTTGTTGTTGAGCTCTGCAGCAGGAATGCGGATGCTATGGACTACAGCTCCCATCAGCCCCAGGGATCATGGGAGCTGGAGTTCAGCAGAATCTGGAGGGGCCACAGGTTAGCCTCCCTGGCTCTATAGGGAAGGGATTTCCTCCCACCTACCTCTGGCATGTTGCCCTGCAAACCATCAGGCATCGACAGTGCAATTGACAGTTTGCCCAGAAGTCTGTCTCTCCAGGTTCAATGTGAGTTTATTGGGTTGAATCCAACTTTAGTCCCTCAGAATAGACCCACTCTCTCTTAAGCATGTTCCACATTGCAGCCTGGACAAAAGACACCAAGGTATACCTTTCACATGGAAATAATGTGATTTGCAATGCAATCATCTATCTGTCTATTTACCGACTCAAAAGTAAGGTTTATTGAGTTCAGTGGAGCTTCCTCACAGGTGCGTGAGTAAAGGATTGAAGTCTTAAGCTTGCTTTGAAACTGTTCCTGTGCCACAGAAAGGAGCCTTCAGTACAATCCAGCTTTACCATCAGGTTGTATACATCAACCTTACACAGGGGTGCATGAATTTCAAAATCCAAGATCTGAAACTCTCCTGCAGCCTCAGATATCACAGAGATGCCCTAAAAGGCAGCTTTCAAGAACACCCTCAGGTAATGGGACAGCTGGGGTGGTTCGAGATGGATTTTGATCCCCTCAAGACATGCATTGATTTCTCCACATGCTGAGTTTTGGCACAAAATTGATCAGAAATCTGAGTTTATTAAGATGCTCAGACTAAAAGCGCATTGATCCGCATAACCCAAAGGGGTCAGCATGAAGCCTGAATGTGGGTTGGAATCAACTAGCTTCATGCAATCAAAATTCTCCTCTTGCAGGGACCATCTGTGGATGTAGCTTGCACCAGGGGCTTCCTGGCCTGTGTTATTGTTGGCTGCTGCAAATCTAATCCCTTTGCATCAACACCACTAATCATGGTTGCTATTATAACAAGGAGAATACAGTTGGAGAAGAGATCCTTTTTTGGTGCCGAAACGAGGGCTGTGCAACTTACTTGTCTGAATCATGAAACAAACCGGGCCAATTTGTGCCTGTTTGTACCAGATTAAGGTCAATGCAGCAACAGACCATTACAGAATGTGTTGTGTGGACCCAAATCGACCTGCAGCAGTATGGACCAATCCAGAACTTTTGAAAAAGCCTTTCTAAAGCCAGACTGTCTGTCCCCAAAGTGATGCAATTATTAATTGCATCTTGAAATTAAGGAGACCACCAGGATGGAGAGAAGAGAAGGAAGGGAGCTGGACTCTGAGAGCAGTAGCTTCCAATTCAGGGCTGAAGTTTCACCCAACACTCTCCAGTCACAATGGGAGGGGTGGTAGAAATCTCAAAACGCAGCAAGTTCACAGTGCGTCCACTCTTATGTAAGTTATTTCTTCTGGAAAGTTTGGTGGCATTTCTTCAGTATGTGGTTTGTTTGTATATATCTGAAAATAATCCAAGCCCCCTCCCTTCCCTATGAGCATTTATTCAAACAGGGGTGAGGGTGGGGACATAGGCCTGGGGCCTGAACATGCCCCCCCCCCTGCACTGCTTCTCTTTCTGGCATTCGAGACTCTACCCTGGCCATGTCCACTGCCACAATCTCACCAGCCCTGTTCCATGTTCTTCCTGACAGTTTTTGCCTAGATGGAATGAGAACATAGGAGCTTGGAAGTTCCATCAGGCCAAAGGCCCATCTCATCCAGCATTCTGTTCTCACAGTAGCCAACTAGATGCCTGCAAGAAGCCCTCAAGCTGAACACGAGCCCAACAACACTCTTAACTACTTCTGATTCCCAGCAACCCGTAGTCAGAGGAAGTAATGTGTTCCTGAACTGTGTTTATACCTCTTGCTTGCCTTGACTGAGATGTGTAAACCTCTGAATTATGTGCATCTGGAACACGGCCTTCTGCACAAAGGAAATAATCAGAAATACATCTCTTTCTCTGACACTCGTTGCCTCTAGCCGTAACTACATTTGCCTGTGGCTCAGGGACCACTATTGGCATGTGGCCATCAGAATGTTGCCTCCAAGGGAATGCACCATTTAAAGATCAGGATAGATCCTCTGGGAGTCCACGCATATGCGTTGGGATTTCGCCAATCATGTGGGAAACCCGTGTAACCATTGGCTCTGTCACACCCCTGAAACAAATGTATGTTGCTTCCAAAATTCTAGTTCTCTGCCTGGATTGTGGAGAACTGATCTGTTCTCGTTTCCCAAGTGGAACTGATGCATTAGAAACCCTCTCTGTTTTGTCTTTCTTATTTGCAAATTCTGTAAAGTGATGTCTGTATACAAGCTGACCCAACTTTTAGCTTCTTTCAAGTTCACTCTCGATGATACACACACACCCTTGGCAATGTTGTGATGGGATTTGACCAAATGACCTCTGGGGATCCCTTCCACCACTGTTGTTCTGTGACTGAGACAGAGAGAATGAGAGAGACACTTAAAAGAAGAAGAATGAGAGAGAGAGAGAGAGAGAGAGAGAAAGCTAAAAGTGGTAGGAAAAGAAGAAGAGTTGGACAGGTCTGGCTGGGCATTTTCTAAAGTTAGAAATTAAGGTGATAGGTTGCCATAGGGACAAATTGTAGACTATTTGTGAATGATGAGGAAATGGAGGAAAACTGTTCTGGAAGGGAAGAGCCATTTTGTGGGAGAGATAACCTCCCCTCTTCCTTTATCTAGGAATAATGTCTTCAAGCTGTGTGTGTGTGTGTGAAAACCTATACATATAATTTTGGGGCACATTATACATTTCAAGCACATTCAAAGCAACTTCTCTCCCTCAAAGAATTCTGGATCCAGTAGTTTATTAAGGGTTGCTGGGAATTATGGCATTGTGAGGGGCAATGATTTGCTCAGAATGATTTGAGGGAAAGTGCTTTGAATGTGCTTTAAAGATATTGTGTACATACAGCCTGTGTCTTCCAAGAAATTTCCTAGGATGCAGCAGAAGCCGGTCTGCTAAAGCAAATGGGGCACTGACCCACCAACCATAGTCTGCTCTCAGTCAGTATCCTCCTGCCTATCTTCTTACTCCAGCCAATCAGCAGGTAGTTCTGCCTGTCCACCTGGATCAGGTTCCACCTACTGTTGTTCTCCTGGCCTTCAGAAATGTCTTCTGAAAAGTGTTGGCTCATCTGGGCAGTATCTGGAGAGATCATAATGGCACAGCAGGAACGAAGTTTTCCCCAGGGCAAGGAGATAACTGTCACCTCTTCAAACGGCACCTGTTTTTGAGCTTGCACAAATCCGAGTCGCTATTCTGCCATCACCTGCTCATCGACAGCAACAAAACACGAATTTTAAGATGAGGATTCTTGACTCTGTTTCTCATCAATACTGCTGTTTCCTTTGTGGGCCAATATTCCGTGGCCTTGTGGCAAGTCTTCGTCATTGCTGGCAGTTGTAGGGTGGAATGAGAAGCAGCACGCTGGGAGACTATGAGCTTTTGGGAAATGTGGCAGCTTTTGCTAAAGCCAAGGATACCCACCTTCTTCTGCAGTCTCTTGACTATGTACACTGCCTGTCTACAGGCTTCTTTATCCCTGTTAATGGAAAGCAGCCTCAGAGGCTACAATCAAGAGTGCCAAGAGGTGGGAGGAAAGGGGAGGGCACTCGGTTGCGTCTCCTCTCCCCCCCCCCCCAAGAATGAGAAAGCTTTTGCGGGTGAGGACTTGGAATTGTCCCCCCCCCAAAGGCTGCAATCCCTTAAAACAGGACCCACTTCCAGGACCCACTTGAGGTAGCTGGAAATGATTGAGAGCACCACTCAGAAAATGGTGGCAGAGTCTGGCAGAATGAATTGGCCACTATGATAATATTTTTCTACTGATAGCAAATCCATCTCGGGAGATTGCTAAATTCTTTGCCCCAGTGTTTTCCTTGTGGCAAGAGGTTCCATAGCCCAGCTTTCCTCAAGCTAAGGGCAGATATCTGCTCTGGAGGTACTGCAACCTCCAGCATTTCAATTTTAGGCATAATTTGCTGACCCACAGGCTCGAAGTGGAGAAGGCTTTTTATTTTAGATTGTCCCTGTTATGTACAGTACTGAGTTGAATAGGATCCAAAAGGCAGCAGTCTGATTGGTCCTAGAACAATAGGGGTCCAGAATGCAGCAGTCTGATTGGTCCACAGGAGCCACCCAATCCAGCTCCAGGTGGAAGTGAATCTGCAACCTGATTGGCCTACAGGTGAATCCCAGAATTAGCCAATCATGTGGGGCCCATTGTGTAAATAATGTATATAAAGCAGACATTCTGGGGGAACTTCCATTCCTCCTCACCACTATGAGCTGAATAAAGAGCATGAAATCCACCCTCAATTCTGAGTATATTTCAGTCCCCTTCTTATCCACCCCAAAGACCTATCAAAGATTGTTTGTTTTATCTCATGACCTGTAATTTCTACTCTCATTCTCCTTTCAAGCACAATTTGAACCTTATTCCCCAAACTGCCATTTTTTTTCAATCAGGGTCTTTTCCCATTCACTCATTCCTCTCACAGTTTCTCTCTCTTATTCCCTTCCTTCCCATCCCCAGGTTGTTTGTTTGATGATGATATGAATTTACCGGTTTATGTCACCTTCTGATTTCCTTTAACACTTCCTCTGGGCCTTTCCTTTCAGATGAAGGAGACCTCCTCCTCCTCCTCTATCCCAAGTTTCTCTGTCTCCCAGAGACCTTTGCTCAGTATGCGAGGAATTCCTGGTGTGTTGGTCCAACCAAAAGGCTATGGAACAGCTATAGGGCAGGGCCGGGGAAGTGGGGAGACACTAGGCAGATTGTGGCATCGAGGCCCACCAGAAAGTGGTTCAAGGCCAGCTGATGGATCCCAGCCCACTGTTTGGAGAAAGCACTGATTTAACACTTCCTTATGAGCAAGTCTCATTTAACTCAATGGGGCTTATTTCTAAGAAAAGATGCAGAGGCGTATGGACATAAGAATATCTTTCTGGATCAGGCCCATAACGCATCTGGTCCAGATACCAGTATGGGAAATGGATCTGGAGGAAGATCCGGGGCCCGGGGCCAGATTGCTAGTGTAAAATGCAGTACGTGAAGCTTGTTGCCTCCATTTCTGCTAACATCCAAGAGAACTCTGTTAAGACCATGCACCAATGGTTTTATACACCAGTTCAAATGGCCCACATTCAGGGCAATGGCAATTCTCTGTGTTGGCAGAAATGCAATGAAAGAGGTATTTTGTTGGCATCGCTGGTTGACCTATCCAGCAGTAAAAGACTTTTTGGAGCAAGCAGTTGTGGAGATTAATGTCATCACAGGAGATAACTTGGGATCCAATTTCACTCTATGTTTATTATCTAATGCTGGTACTGTTTGCAAACCCCTTGTCATATATTTGATGCTAGCAGCACACCTAGTTATTTCATGGGGATGGAAATATGCTTCATCAATTACTTTAGAGAACTGGTACAAAGAGCTTTATTTATAGCAACTTCTGGGGGATTTGCTTGTTATTTGTGCACCTTGACAAGCAGAGCCAGAAGACTGTGCAGCCGTGTTGTGAAATTTTATGTTTCATGTGAATAACCAACCTTCCCAATCCTTCATACCCTCTAAATACAAGTTTCTTTGGAGAAATTTGCATCTAGAAAAATAGGTGTTGGTACTCACCATGAAGTTGTTACAGTAAGTGCCATACATTTTAACAACAACAAAAAAGAGGTACCAATACTCTTGAGTACCCCCTGAAAAAAAGCATTGCATATCCCCCACCAAATTAAAACCCAGTTGATTTTTTGTTGTTGTTAATTGTTGGGGTGAAAGCATTAGGCTTTAGCACAAAACGGTTGCCTGACAATATGCTAGCTGTTGATGGATCTCAACCATAACTCTTGCTACCAGCTGCCAAATCAGTGAATTCCAGGACGACGAACAGGAACAGAACTTGCTGACTAGTAACTTGATTTTTTGTTAGCTTTATTATATACAGCAAAGCACAGCTTTGTACAAGTTACTATATACACACAGACAAGATTCAAAGTCTTTTCCAAAACTCAACACTCCAATAACAAAACTGCTGTGTCATACTGCTTATAAGGAAGAACTTATCCAATCACCACCTGTTGCTAGGCTTCCTTGTCCCCAAGCAGACTTTCTCAGGTACTCTGTTTAACTTGGCTTGTTGCCAACCCACTAATTGCCTACTCCAAAAGCCTCTCCTACTCAAAGTCTCAACACAAAACATACCTCAGGGTGTGAAATGCCCATTGCACAGCCTGCCATTTTGCCCTTTGAGCTAGCATGGTGCCTCAATGTTCACATGCGCATATGAAGGAAAATGCATGACAGAGACAAGATGCATCCACCCACCAAAGAGATTTAACTTTTAGAACAGGAGTGAGGAACCTGCAGCCCTCCAGATGTTCCTGAACCCCAATTCCCAACAGCTCCAGCCAGCAAGACCAATTATCAGGTATAGTGGGAGCTGAGGATCCAGGAACGTTTGGAGGGCCACAAGTCCGCCATCCCTTTTCTAGGGAATTCTGGGGGTGCCTGGGGAATTAAATTTCAAGCAACAACCTTTTAGCAAAGGATATCCAAGAGGGAATTGTTCCTGATACATACACTCCAATGGAGCAGAGTGCATGATGTTGGCGTCATATATATAATAGACTGGTTTTCATAATATTTTTGTTTTCATCACAGAACTAGAATTCACACCAGATGGATTCCTATGTTGCAGCTTTCAAATGTGTATTGTTGCTGGTGTGGAATTAATCTGACTTCGGATGAGGTTGTCAGCCTAGGATGGTGCATTTGTGCTCAGCTGTGTCAACTTTCTCAAGGCAAATAAGCAATGAGGAAGAATCATTGATTTTCATTGTCCATGTTTCCTCATCTGCATATTACAGCCTTGGGGCTTTCTTGGAAGGGATTAAACAGAATTAGTTGCCCAAATCCTATGCGCCTCCAAGCCACTGCAAAGAGTGTAGAACCCTTTTTTAAAAAATCCATTATTTTCATTAGGAGACTAGTCAGTTAGCAGTCGGGTCAAGCTCCCCATCTGTTCCTACATCAAATTGTATTCCAGTTCGTTTTCAGTGGAGCTGAACCCAAGAGGATGCATTGACTTCTAAATCAGGGGAGGGGTGTCTGCGGCTCACTGACTGTTTCTGAACTGCAACTGCCGTCATCCTTGACCATTAGCCATTCTGTTTCAGACTGATTGGATCTGGAGTACAACAGCATTTGATATACACAGAACATGCATTTTGTGTGTCTATAATGTTGCATATCATTAGCCTGATTCAAAAAGAAAAGAAAACCTGACAATGCACAAACAGCTGAGACATAAGCAGGCTGTTGATAGATGAGGCAGTCCATAGAAAAGAATACTCGTTAGGTCAGAACAGCCAAATTCTGTCTATGAATCCATTCAAAACAGATTCCGCCTCCATCCCTAGCTCCTGAAACCTGCAGGTGGCGCTGTTGCTGATGGCTCTACTCTATGCATATTTTACTATCAGCCTGTCCTCCAGTAATTAATAGACAGGCAAACAAACTAACAAGGTGTCAAACTAACAAGGTGTCAAACAAACTAACAAGGTGTCATGATGGATGGATCACATTATTTCTGTCCTGTGCCAGCTTCATGTCCCCAGTGCCCAATGCCCCTCCAAACCTTGCTCAATTTCATCTCATTTATAGGCAGATTTTGAGATGGTCAGATTGTAAAGAGGATTTTGTGGGCAGGACTTCATTCAATGGGTGAGATTGTAACAGATCCCTTTGAGACACATACTGTTGTTTCTCTTAAAAAAAAGATTCTTGCCTTTCTGTTAGTTTGCAAAAGTAGGAAGTACTTATGAGGTGATTGGAGGGCTCCTTGTTTCTGAAAATTAAAAATTCCCAATTTAAAATGCTTCCAAGAAGTGACTGTATTTCATAATGTGCAGCCTCAATCCTGGAGAATTGTACAGGGGGGGAAATATATCTCTGCCCCCCATGTCCTACAGCCTACCTTCTAAGTACAGTCCAGACCCTGGTTCTGATTATGTGCCTCTATCCACAGAACAATGTTCCAATTTTCACATGGGTCAGGGGTGTGTGTGTGTGTGTGTGTGTGTGTGTGTGTGTAATTAGAAGGATGATTCCAAAAATGCAGTGAGATAGGATCCTCCCCAACACTAAGAAGGTGACACATATTCTTTTGGATGAAGACATATTAGGAAAACAGAATTACCCCATAATGTTATGACAATAATATATGATAATAATATGATAATATTATTATTGTCATAATATTGTTATGGGACATGGGTGGCACTGTGGGTTAAACGACAGAGCCTAGGACTTGCCGATCAGAAGGTTGGCAGTTCGAATCCCCGTAACATGGTGAGCTCCCGTTGCTCGGTCCCTGCTCCTGCCAACCTAGCAGTTCGAAAGCACTTCAAAGTGCAAGTAGATAAATAGGTACCACTCCGGCAGGAAGGTAAACGGCGTTTCCGTGCGCTGCTCCGGTTCACCAGAAGTGGCTTAGTCATGCTGGCCACATGACCTGGAAGCTGTACGCCAGCTCCCTCGGCCAATAAAGTGAGATGAGCGCCGCAACCCCAGAGTTGGCCACGACTGGACCTAATGGTCAGGGGTCCCTTTACCTTTACCTTTATTATTGTTATGAGAATACTATCTGATTGGTGTGAAGTGTTCTGGGTATGGACAAGAGAGGGGCAACGGGCCAAAATGACTAATGGTAGTTCTTGAAGTGGGCAGCCAGTCACAACTGGGAAGTTGCAGTTAAGTAGCTCAGAATGTTGTGGGATAGCTGGAAACACCTGTGAAAGGTGAGATGCTTTGGTCCTGGCTCCTGATTTGCTCCTCCATCCTGCTTCCTAGTTTGTACTTTGTCCTTGACTTCTGGCTTGTCCCATCAATCCTGGCTCATCAAAGACTATGGACCAGCCTTAACATGTGAGAAGACAGCAGTGGTGAAAACATGACTTGTGCTCATTTTGGCTTCCATTAGAACATAAGGAGAACATGCTGGATCAAACCAATGGCCCATTTAGTCCAGTGGCCACCCACATATCACAGTGGCCAACCACATGCCTGCAGGAAACCAGGATACGGGCACAAGATCACTCTCCCCTCCTTTGGCTCCCAGCAACTGGTATTCAGAAGCATTGCTGCCTGCAGCTGTGATGGCAGAACATAGCCATTGTGACTAGTAGCCACAATGGCTAGAGTTCTTCATGGCTCAGTTGGTGGAGCATGAGACTCTTAATTTCAGGTTCAAGGTCCACATTGGGCAAAAGATTCCTGCATTTCAGGGGGGCTTGGATTAGATGACCTTTCTGGATCCTTCCAACTCTACAGTTCTATGAACAACCCTCTCCTCTGTGGATTTGGCCAGTTTGGGATTCCTCCCTCCCTCAGCATCTCCACTCAAGAGCAAGGACCCTGCCGAGCAAAGAACTTCAGTAGGTGCTGATGGGAACCAGAGTCAAGCTGCAGGGCAGGCTTCCTCAACCTTGGCCCTCCAGATGTTTTGAGACTACAATTCCCACCATCCCTGACCACTGGTCCTGCTAGCTAGGGATCATGGGAGTTGTAGGCCAAAAACATCTGGAGGGCCGAAGTTGAGGAAGCCTGCTGTGGGGGGAACAGGTAAGGCAAACAGGATCAGTACCTTGGACAGCCCCAAGAAGGCCCTGCTGCTCAGAGAGTTCTCCTCCTAAGGCAGCTACAGGGAAACACTGTCCCTGTAGGGAGCTAGAGCTAGCTGAAGCCAGGCTGACCA
Source organism: Podarcis cretensis (assembly GCF_951804945.1). Taxonomy (NCBI): domain Eukaryota; kingdom Metazoa; phylum Chordata; class Lepidosauria; order Squamata; family Lacertidae; genus Podarcis; species Podarcis cretensis. The sequence continues at coordinate 68,890,851 of NC_137177.1, forward strand.
GACCTGGAATGTGGTAGGTTCCATCTCCCTACAGAGAAGCCAACTGGCTTCTTAAAGAGCCCTCTTTTGCAGCCGTTGACTTCTGTGAGGCAAAGGGAGACAGGCAATGCAGGGCACTCATCAGAGGATGGTGGTAAACCTGTGCCTTGCATCTGTTCTCCTCCTGGAAAATGAGCCTGGACCTCATTCTCAGAGTTCCTGTCTCCACATTGCAAGGTCCTGACAGCAACCATGTCATCCAGTGATGTTGGATCCCTTAACGCTGCTAGCATTTGGGTCTTCCCATGGGGCAACCTGGTACTCTTCTGCAGTTAGTCCAGATCTGCTTTAACTTAAGGCAGGTTTTCCCAAACTTGGTTCTCCAGCTGTTTTTGGACTACAACTCCCGTCATCCCCACCTAGCAGGAGCAGTGGTCAGGGATGTTGGGAATTGTAGTCCAAAAACAGCTGGAGACCCAAGTTTGGGAGATGCTGGCTGAAGGTGTCAACTCTTCTCTAGGAAATGGGAAGAGGCACTTTCAATATAGGGTTTTTATTTTATTTTTTAAGGGGGGAAAAGTCACCAAACATGAATAGTGATGCCACCTTTAGACTGGCTAGGATAGGATTTGTCTGATAAACCCTATTCAGTTCACAGCACAGATTACATTGCTTTTTAAAAGTAACAAGGAGTGATAAACTATCTTAGTAGGGAAATCAATAGGAAGCAGTTTAGAAGCCCCTGGAGTCCTTTGCAGAGGATCTCCTTGGAAATCTGAACAGCCAAGCTGCAATCAAGGAAGAAGCCATTGGATGCTGTGGGAAGGGATAAACTCGTAAACTCACCGTTTATCTTTCTTTTCCTAAATACAAATTCCAGGCCGAAACTGCCTCAGCCCCTAGCCATCAGAGCCTATGTATGGTGATAATGATTGTACACTGTATTCCAAATTTGACAGCACAAAAGATTTGTACAAGGACATTGCTATTCTGACAAGATTATTTCCAACTCCTTTCCTAGGAATTCCAAACACGGAATTTGCCTTGTTCATCACTGCCACACACTGAATTGATGTTTATATTGAGCTAATCCACCACAAAAGTCAACAGCTCATTCTTGCTCAGTCAGTCAGTTGGCTATTATTAGTCAGAATACAGTGTGTGTTTGTGTGTGTGTGTGTGTGTGTGTGTGTGTGAGAGAGAGAGAGAGAGAGAGAGAGAGAGAGAGATTTGAAACCAACACTAGAGGGCATTACTGTGCCTTGGCTTTGCCTGGGAAACCATAAAAGAAAATGGAGCTCCACAACTTTGTGTAGCCTGCCAATTATTGGAAATTTGGCTCGTCTGGCTTTGTGGGCACAGAAAATTCCATTTTTTGTTGATTAGCAGATGCTTAGTTGCCATCCATCCATTCGTAGCTCCACAGAGAGCAGCAGGTATGGTTTCAAGCGGCTAAGCAAGAGCGCCTATAATTACGTACTTATTATTAATTAATTAATTAATTAATTAATTAAATTTATATACCACCCTTCATCAAAAGTCTCAGGGCAGTTCACAGAATAACAACATCATGCAGGGATGCAGGCCCATCATTGCCACATTGTAATCTGAAAGCCCATTTTTGGTTTATTTTGTTTATTAATAAAATAATAACAACGGGAAAGTCCATCTTTGTGATGCTCCCACAGCAAAGAACTGAGGGCCATTTTGAGCTTGGGATGGCAGAGAAAGTAGTTTTGTCCTCACTTTAATGCTAACAGGCATAATCTGTGCAATCATAACATCACCTTTTGCATACATACCGTCGAAACAGCTAAAAAGGTTTTTTAAAAAACAGTACCAAAAAGCAAAAGAAGATAATTTGCTGATCCTTAACCCAAAACAAAGAAATTGGCACTCCTTCCAATTTTGCAATTCAGTTGTTTGGCTAAAATAATCTACCAAAATGTGTACATAAGGAGAAAGAGCTTACCCCCCCCCCAAAAAAAAAGGGTATTAGTGAACATAATGTACAAACAATGCATATACTAGGCCATGCAGGCATATTTTAGAAGATCCTGGGAGCTGATGCAGAAATGTGATGAGCCAAATTTTAAATTGGGGGGGGGAGTAGGCAGAAGATGAAACAGATTTCATCCTCCCTAGTATGAGCATCAATGAGTAACAGAGAAGTAAAGTGTGTTTAAAGACAACTTGTTTTCCACTCCCGCCCCCCTTGCATTTCTGTCCCATCATTTTCTCCAAGGAGCTCCTGGGGGCACACATGGTAAGGTAAAGGTAAAGGGACCCCTGACCGTTATATCCAGTCACAGATGACTCTGGGGTTGCGGCGCTCATCTCACTTTATTGGCCGAGGGAGCCGGTGTACAGCTTCCGGGTCATGTGGCCAGCATGATTAAGCCGCTTCTAGCAAATCAAAGCAGCGCACGGAAATGCTATTTACCTTCCCACTGGAGCGGTACCTGTTTATCTACTTGCACTTTGATGTGCTTTCAAACTGCTAGGTTGGCAGGAGCAGGGACCGAGCAATTGGAGTTCACCCCGTCGCGGGGATTCGAACTGCCAACCTTTTGATCGGCAAGTCCTAGGCTCTGTGGTTTAACCCACAGCGCCACCCACGTCCCTTACACACATGGTACACCTCCTCATTTAATCCTCACAACAATCCAGTGGGGTAGGCTAGGCTGAGAGGCAATAACTGACCCAGCGAGCTTCATGACTAAGTTTGAACCCTGGTCTCCCAGGTTCTAGTCTGACACTAGACTAGGGGTCATACTTGGCAGGTTTATGTCAGATGTCAATCAGAGACTGCCCCTCTCCATTCAGCTTCTCCGGTGATGACAGAGCAATTCACACCAATGATGGTCTGCAATAGTAGGGCTATTCGCAAGTATGTAAAAGTAAAGGACCCCTGAGCAGTTAAGTCCAGTCAAAGGCGACTATGGGGTGCGGTGCTCATCTCGCTTCAGAAGTAGACTCATTCAGTGCCAGATTTACATATAAGCTAAACAAGCTATAACTTAGGGCTCCACTCTCTTAGGGGCCCCCAAAAAATGTAAAGGAAAAAACCCACTGGATGTACATTTCCGAAATATAAGATAAAAAACAAATAAAATAAAACCTGCATACAGCAACAGTGTTTTGTATTGTGTAGGCTCCTATGATGTAAGTAATGGGCCCTGCCTGCTAGCCTGCTTCCTAAAATATCACTGGTTTGCTCATTTCCATATATAGAGGGTGCCTATATTCTGCATGGACTGGGTGCATGGCAACATGTGCGAATGGCTTTAGATACCTATTAGGTCCATAAATTACCATATAGCATATATTCAACACCAAAAATAGCGATAATTTGTTGTTGACAAAGGACAGCTGGACATATAAAGGGCCCCATTACCTTCAGTAGCTTAGGGCCTCATCAAACCTAAATCCGGCCCTAGACTCATTGACCTACTTTAGTAATGTCCATTAACTTCAATAGGTCTACTCTGAGGAGGACATAAGAAAGTCTCCATGGGTTTCATTCAACCTTAGTCTGACTCAGAGTAGACACATTGAAATTAATGGACATGACTAACTTGGGTCCATTAATTGTAATGGGTCTACTCCAAGTAAACTTAGTTGGATGCAAAGCCCAGGCTGCTGATCTGTGTTTTGTGTTTCTTTGTTTTGCAAGAGAGCTGGAAAGCTTCGAATGGACACAGCACACAAAATGAGAAAAAGTCAGAACCTGTTTCTGGAGGCTACAGCATGGCCATTGCTTCCTAGTATGGTTGCAGTTTTTCTATCCAGCTCTTTTAATGTTGCTCAAATAATTCTGAGTTCCTCTCCCATCCCTGTGCAATGTGTCATAAGGCTTGTACAAGCCTATTATGTTTATTTTGCAAATGTTAATGACTTCATAATTCACCATTCAAAGCTTCAGGGCATTTGTGTGTATGGTATTATTCACTTTTCCTCTCATGTGTAAAAAATCCAAAGGCTCGGAAGGTAACAGCTGCATGATTTAAAGCAAAACAAATTATGTTTTTTTTCCCATTCATAAAAAAATGTGCTACTTTTGTGCTGGTAGCTGATTCATTATTATTATTATTTTAGCTGATTAAGGCCATTTAACTGGTGGACTCAGTTAGCAATTAAATGTTAGTTGTTATATAAAGCACACTTTAAAAGAAAGAAAAAAAATCAAAGGTGCTGCTTTCAGAGAGGCTTACTCCCAGGTAAATATGCATAGGATTACAGCCTCAGTGTTCAGGGTTTGTGTGATTATTGGTGGCTTTGGGGCAAAAATGGATGAATTGATATCATTGTTATGGCGATTGACAAGTGATTGACAGGCGCCCAGGCAAGCTTGGGGTGTGTGTGTGTGGCAGGGGAGAGTGTTCTGGGAGTAATCCCTATTGAATTCCACAGGGATTACATCTGTGTAGACATGCTTGGCTTGTACTGTCAGATAAACAACAGGGGAGAGCAAGCTTCTCTACATTTGGTGGATAGTTAAGGACATGTTTTTTTTGGGGGGGGACATTTTGCTTGTGTGTCCTCAGGGACGAAAGGTAAAGTAACTGATTTAGTATATAATTGACTATTTTATTTATGGTGCAACAATGCTGCTCTCTGCACTGCAGGGCTTGGAAAAGCTTTTATGCAGTTCCCAGATAATAATAATAATAATAATAATAATAATAATAATAATTTATTATTTATACCCCACCCATCTGGCTGGGCCTCCCCAGCCACTCTGGGCGGCTTCCATAGAAACCAAAAATACAGTAAAATATCACACATTAAAAACTTCCCTGAACAGGGCTGCCTTAAGATGTCTTCTGAATGTCAGGTAGTTGTTTATCGCTTTGACATCTGCTGGAAGGGCATTCCACAGGGCGGGCACCACTACCGAGAAGGCCCTCTGCCTGGTTCCCTGTAGCTTTGCTCCTCGCAACGAGGGAACCACCAGAAGGCCCTCGGCGCTGGACCTCAGCGTCCGGGCAGAACGATGGGGGTGGAGACGCTCCTTCAGGTATACTGGACCGAGGCCATTTAGGGCTTTAAAGGTCAGCACCAACACTTTGAATTGTGCTCGGAAACGTACCGGGAGCCAATGTAGGTCTTTCAAGACCGGTGTTATATGGTCTCGGCGGCCGCTCCCAGTCACCAGTCTAGCTGCCGCATTCTGGATTAGTTGTAGTTTCCGAGTCACCTTCAAAGGTAGCCCCACGTAGAGTGCATTGCAGTAGTCCAAGATGGTCTCCTGACTACATAAAAGTCAGATGTGCTTACTAATGGAACAGCCAGCCTAGGATGGAGGGTGTATTAGCTAGGTTCTTCATGAGGACATTTGGTCACTAGAATACACACACGCACACACACACATATATGGTAAAGGGACCCCTACCATTAGGTCCAGTCGTGGCCGACTCTAGGGTTGTGGTGCTCATCTCGCTTTACTGGCTGAGGGAGCCGGCGTACAGCTTCTGGGTCATGTGGCCAGCATGACTAAGCCACTTCTGGTGAACCAGAGCAGCGCACAGAAACGCCGTTTACCTTCCCGCCGGAGCGGTACCTATTTATCTACAGTGGTGCCTCGCAAGACGAAAAGAATCCGTTCCGCGATTCTCTTCGTCTAGCGGTTTCTTCGTCTTGCGAAGCAAGCCCATTGACAGCTTAGCGGATTAGCGCTATTAGCGGTCTAGCGGCTTTTAGCGATCAGCTCTTAAGCGGCTTATCAGCGGATCAGCTGATAAGCGGCTTAGTGGCTTAGGAAAAGGGCAAAAAAAGCGGAAAAAAACCCGCGGGAACTCGCAAGACATTTTCGTCTTGCGAAGCAACCCCATAGGGAAATTCGTTTTGTGAAGCGCCTCCAAAACAGAAAACCCTTTCGTCTAGCGGGTTTTCCATCTTGCGAGGCGTTCGTCTTGTGGGGCACCACTGTACTTGTACTTTGACGTGCTTTCAAACTGCTAGGTTGGCAGGAGCAGGGACCAAGCAATGGGAGCTCACCCCATCGTGGGGAATTGAACTGCCGACCTTCTGCTCGGCAAGTCCTAGGCTCTGTGGTTTAACCCATAGCACCACCCGCGTCACACACACACACACACACACACACACACACACACACACACACACTTTTATTAAATTTCTATACAGTGTTACCTCAGTTTAAGCACAGCCCTATTTACAAACTATTTGGTTTACAAACTCTGCAAAACCAGAAGTAGTGTCCCGGTTTGTGAACTCTACCTCAGTCTAAGAACAGAAGCCGAACAGGGCACCGGCAGTGGAAGGCCTCATTAGGGAATGTGCCCCTCAGTGTAAGAATGGTTTCAGTTTAAGAACGGACTTCCGGAGCAGATTAAGTTTGTAAACTGAGGTACCACTGTACTGCCCTTCCTATGCAAGGATCACATACAGTTTACAATATGTAAGCACATAATTGCTGGAGGGTGGATGGCGGTTAACGGATTGAGGTAGAATCCTGACTGTTTTGGGGGGACAGGGGGCAGGCAGGTGTGGGGGATTCCCTGGTCCTGAATGAGGTAACTGAATAATAATAATAATAATAATAATAATAATAATAATAATTTATTTATATTCTGCCCCATCTGGCTGCATTTCCCCAGCCACCCTGGGCGGCTTCCAACTGAATATTAAAAACAATACAGCATCAGATATTAAAAACTTCCCTAAACAGGGCTGCCTTCAGTTGTCTTTTAAAAGTAAAATAGTTGTTTATTGCCTTGACACCTGCTGGGAGGGTGTTCCACAGAGCGGGTGCCACTACTGAGAAGGCCCTCTGCCTGGTTCCCTGTAACTTCACTTCTCACAGTGAGGGAACTGCCAGAAGGACCTTGGCGCTGGACCTCAGTGTCCGGGCTGAATGATGGGGGTGGAGACACTCCTTCAGGTATACAGGACTGAGGCCGTTTAGGGCTTTAAAGGTCAGCACAAACACTTTGAATACAACAGGTGCACAGCCTGGGGGTCATTTGGGACTCACAGCTGTCCATGGAGACAGAGGTTAATTCTGTGTCCAGGGCAGCTGTCTACCAGCTCCATCTGGTACGCAGGCTGAGACCCTACCTGCCCGCAGACTGTCTCACCAGAGTCGTGCATGCTCTGGTTATCTCCTGCTTGGAATACTGCAATGTGCTCTGTATGGGGCTACCTTTGGTTACTACAACTAATCCAGAAAGTGGCAGTTAGACTGGTGACTGAGAGCGACTGCTGGGACCATATAACACCCATCCTAAAGGATCTACACTGGCTACTATTACAATTCCGAGCACATTTCAAAGTGTTGGTGCTGACCTTTAAAGCTCTAAATGGCCTCAGCCCAGTATACCTGAAGGAGCATCTCCACCCTTATCGTTCAGCTCAGACACCGAGATTCAGCTCTGAGGGCCTTCTGTCGTGCTAGCTCCAATCTGACCACTACCACTAGACATAAAACCATATCCTTACCTAACATTTCTGGACATAAGTCCTGACAGAAGTGTTGTTATAGCTGATGGTCTGGAGGTTGCAAAGGGCAATGTATATGTTTTCTTTTACTGAGGCGGAGAACTCAGTTATGAGAAATGTGTTATTCCTGCCACTTTGTGTCCTGGGACCCAAGACTCTTAAAACACGCTCTATATCAGAGGGGGGACTGATCATTATCTATTCTGTCATATTAAAATCTCACCAGGTTTCCTGCTAAGGGAAGGACCCCTCTAAAGTGAATGATCGCCCTCCGTGCCTAATTTTCCTGCTCATCCATATGGATTCTTAAGTCACAAACTGCCATTTTACTCCATCAACCCGAGGTTGCTGTTTTAGGCTGGGATCTAGGGCCTCATTAGCCATTTTGGTGCCATCTCTCACTTCTGTGTAAAGATCCCTTAAAGAGTGGTTTATAGGGCAGGAGCAGCATTTGAGTCATTTACGAATGCTTTTCTCATTAGTGATAATTGATCTGTAAGATCAGCATCGTCCTGTGTGCCAGATGTTAACTTTCCTGTCTTATGGCTTTTAGGTCCTCCAAGCACCAGATTTACTTCATCATTGCTAAGGATGTCAGAGAGACTTTCCCATCTGTTGAAAGCACATCCTCTGCTTTAGGGTTCCTCTTTGTCCTCAGTGCATTCCCTGTCATGTCCCCAGTTAAGAACCATGTATGGGTTTTTTCATGCCATGAGATAAAATGCTATTTTTAGAGAAATGTAAACCTCTATAGGGAGTGCAGAGTTAGACAACACATCCATCTTGCTTCATAGCAAGCTATGCCCTTGAGTAAGAGGTTTTAAATTAGATACATCAAACTCATGTAGGACTGTGGAGAACTGAACCTGAGTGGAAAAAGTGACCCCAAAATCAACACATTCACCCATCCCTAATAAAATGGTCTCGTCCCTGACCAGGGTGATTTGTGAGTTGCCTAAGGCTTCCTTGGAGTAACAATGGTACTAGGCAATGGGATCATGACACACACAGAAAGAAAAGGGAAATAATATACAAACCACTCAGTACTGACTCTTGCATAATAGTTATGATGTGTATGCCCCCCACCCCGCCCCAAAACTACGAACTTTCCAATTCCTCCCCCTTTTAAAAGTTTTTGTATTTCATTTCACATTTCAGCACCTAAAGTTGCTGCCGATTAGAAGAAAATGGCAGAAACATAGAGATGGGGTGTGTGTGTGTGCGCACGCGCCTTGAAGGTCATCTTGTTCCATGACTGCTTAATGCAGGAAATGCTGAGCTAGAGTGTCCCCAACAGAGTGATGCCCAGCCTCTGCTCAGACATCAAAAATTATATGTGCACACCATTGCCAACATCTTTGCACCTTCATTTGACAGATGTTGGATGATTGGCCCTCATCAGCAAATTAATTGTGTCTAAAATTAATTGTGTTTTAAGTCCAGCCTGTTGTGGATCTGTGGATCTGCTAGGATTCCCCTTCCTTCCTTCCTTCCTTCCTTCCTTCCTTCCTTCCCTCCCTCCCTCCCTCCTTCCTTCCTTCCTTCCTTCCTTCCTCAACCTGTGGGTCCCCAGATGTTGTTGAACTACAACTCCCATCACCCCTAGCTAGCAAGGCCAGAGTTCAGGGATGATGGGAGTTGTAGCCCAACATCTGGGGGACCCACAGGTTGAGAAACACTGTAAGGAATACAGTTTTGCAGCCTGGAAGGAAATGAAGACCTCCGAAGGGCTGCTGTGCTAACCTTATCAGACCTCGCAAATAACACAGCTCATAAAATTCCATGCAATCACCGGGACAGATAAATGGATGTTGGAACTAGAGCGTGTCCAAAAGATATCCAAGTCATCATGTTCAAAGTCTGTCAGAGTGTTCTCCCTCTCTCTCTCTCTATTGCAGTCATTCTCATGGGAGACGCCAGCATGCCGCAAGAGAGTTGCAGAAGCCTTACAAGAAACAGAAGCAATTAAATAATTAAGGGTTCTTAAAGCACCCACAAGGTGTTGTGTCTTTGCAACAACCTCTGCTCTCCCCTCACCCCCTATCATCCAGTGCTCCTCACAGGTAGCTAATTATCCCTCCAGGTTTTCATGGGGTCTAACTGGAGGAGAGACGGACTCTTTGAGAAATGGGCCTAGCCTGGTAATATTTGCATGCAGAACGCCCCACGTTCAATCCCAGACACCTCCAGGAAGGGCTGGGAGAGACATGGGAGCCGGGAACCCAGGTGAGTCACTACCAGTCCATGTAGACAAGACTGAGCCAGATGAACCAATAGTCTGACTCAGTCTAAGGCCCATACCTCAAAAGCAGAGCGTATGCTTTGAACTGCATCCTATGAAGTTCTACGAAGAGTAGAGCACCAACCTTAACAGACCTGAATTAGTCATATTGATAACTGTTAATGGGTCTACTATGAGTAGAAAATAATTGGATGCAAGCTTTTTCTGTGCTGGCATCCCGGGGGGGGGGGGCTGGGAAAGTCTCCCAATTTCAACAAGATTCTCTATTATATTTTTGTTGCCATGCTGGTAAAATACTAGCTAGATGGCGCCAGTCAGGTGTGACCTATCCAAAGAGTGCTAATCAATGGCTTCCAATGAACTTAGGGAACTGTGGCATGAGATACCTCTGGGTTCATAGAATCATAGATGGAAGGGACTCCAAGGGTCAGCAGCTCCTTGCAATGCAGGAATCACAGCTGAAGAATCCCCGAAAGAGGGCCACCCATCCTCGTCCTCTGTATAAAAGCCCCTAACAAAGGAGAGTCCATAACCTTCCAAGTCCATTCCACTGTCAAACAGCTCTTCCCATCCAAAAGCTCTTCCAGAAAAGTTCCCCCAGAGTGGGAGGTAGGGGGAAGAAACAGAAGTTCCCAGCTGAGAGCTGAGAAGATCTACTTTTCTGTATATGGATAAAAGATATGATACAATTGTGATAGAGGGTTTTTATATCTATTTCTTCTTCCCTCTGTTGCCTCTTTATTTTTTTGTTTTTCCTCTTATTTTGGCTTTTCTGCATCTTTTTCTTTTTTGGGTAGGTCGGCGGTTCGAATCCCTGCGGCGGGGTGCGCTCCCGCTGCTCGGTCCCAGCGCCTGCCAACCTAGCAGTTCGAAAGCACCTCCAGGTGCAAGTAGATAAATAGGGACCGCTTACCAGCGGGAAGGTAAACGGCGTTTCCGTGTGCAGCTCTGGCTCGCCAGAGCAGCGATGTCACGCTGGCCACGTGACCCGGAAGTGTCTCCGGACAGCGCTGGCCCCTGGCCTCTTAAGTGAGATGGGCGCACAACCCCAGAGTCTGTCAAGACTGGCCCGTACGGGCAGGGGTACCTTTACCTTTACCTTTATGTTGAAAATGTTCAATAAAACATTTAACAAAAAAAAAAATTCTTCCTGATGTTTAGTCAGAATCTCCTTGTATTTTGAATCCATTGGTTCCACCATAGTGTTGCTTAACCTATTTATAGCACCATTCCAGGTGTGGTAGCTAAACTCTTAGAGAGGACAGAAGCAGGATTGAAGATGATCTTGACAGAATGCTGAAATGGGCCAGAATTAACAAAATGAGTGATATCTAAAGGTATGCAGGTAAGTAGGAACAATCAAACACAGGGCAGGCAGCAACACACATGTAAAGAATCTACAGGCTTTACTAGACGTGAACCAGCAGTACAATGTGGTGAGCGCTAATGGAATTCTCAAGTCTTACAGTTCTATGATGCAATAATTGCAAAAAGTTATGGTATTGGAACTCTCCATGCTGTCAGAAGGAATGTGTTATGCTAATTTAACTCCTTCTTGACCAGTCCAGCATGCCATGGGGCCAATACTTCCTCTGCCCCACCATCCCACCAGAGTAACCAACCCCTTCAGGGCTTGGAAGCAGCGTTCAAAACTCCCATTGTTCTAGGCGCATTTTGCTACAGGGAATTTCATTAGCACGAGCAGTTTCTGAGCTCTGGGCGCAGTGCCGCGCCTAAGATTTCAGATTAAAACTGCAGAGTAGGAGGAAAGGAGGACCTCCCAACCTTCAGCTACTCTCTGAAGACTGGAGAAGAGACCTTCTGAAGAATATTAGGGGGATGGGCAGGGGAAGGACTAGACCCTGTGAAAAATGAACATAATATTTTAGCCGCAATTCATTCATTTTCAGCTTTGTATTCTTCCTATAAGAAAAGCGTGCCTAGACATTCCATTGTTGCGCTCATAACCTAGGTTTAAGGTGCCATTTAGCTCCTAGCTTTCATATCTCAGTTTCTAACACTGCTTGGAAGCATCCAAGGCCAGACTCCCCTGTGTGTTGAAATAAGAGTGACACTGATTGCACAGCAGAGGTTTTTTAAAAGCCCATTGGGTAGAAATGACAGAGCTCCCTCTTTCCCCCTTTTTCACAGCTTACCATTTCATGCCATATAGGGAGCCTCTTTGGCACATAACAAGCGACTGGCTCTTTCAAGCTGCATCTTACCTCTCCAGGCAAGTGCCGTGACTCAGAATTTCACCCTTCTGTCTGCGCAGCTCGTCTTGAAATAAATACCTGTGGTTACCCTGACAACTGCCTTATCCCCCATCACTTGAGGGGCACAGGAAACCTGCGAGCTTTTCCTTTCAAGCACGGGAGCAGCAACGCTAAAGTGGCAGAGAGTTCATGCTCCTGCAGAGAGTGAGGTTTAGGGTCTGGAAGGAATTTTGCCTTGGGGTTGGTAGTCTAATAACCCAGTACGGAGGGGTGCTGGTGGAATGACGCCCTTCCCTACTCTTTGTATGTAATATGTTGGATTGAAACAGGAATGGACAGATCACTCTATTTGTAGCACATGCCACTTTCGGATGTGCAAATAGAATCATCATTCCATTTTGCCCAGCTTCTTCATTAATCCACTTTTTAAAAGGCCCAAAATTTGCTCTTGAATGCATATCTTAAAATGCTTTTGGGTGAAGTATTTTCTCTCAAAATCACACAAATTCTACTATTTTCCTATTCAGATATGTTAACTAAACTGTACTAATAGAGGACAGGGAATCAATGCAGCGTTTCTGAACTGCTGCCGGAATTATTATTTGTCAATATTGGGGGGGGGGGGGAGATGAGAACACCACCCATGAGAGAGTGGATAACTAAAATCTGTAATATTTACACCACCAACCAGTCTAATGTTTACCAGAGAACCTCCTTTTTTTTTTTTTGTTGTCTTGTTTTACAGAATAGGTGATATTAGAAATTCTCTTTAAATAGCCAACATGTTGACTGGTAAAAGATGCAGAGCAGTTAATGGTTCACCAGGAAATTCATAATTTATGCCTGAAACCTACTTGAGTAAAACACAAAATGCTTAAGAACCCATTAAAGAGGCAGGGAAACCTGAACCACAGAGCTTCAATTATAATGTGGTTAGCCCAGAAAGGATTTTCCTCCAGACTTGGGTCTTTGTTCAAAACAAAAGCAAAAATAAAATTAAAAATAAAATGAGCCAGACTGATGTCTTTTGAATAACAGCAGAGCTGTTGCTGTAAACCAAGGTTGGGGAATTATCAGGCCTAGAGGCTGAATATGCCCCCTTCCCAATCTCTCTAATTAGCCACGGGGATTCTATCATCTATCTGTCTATCTATCTGTCTATCTATCTGTCTATCTATCTATCTATCTATCTATCTATCTATCTATCTATCTATCTCTATCATCTGTCTCCCAAGTTCTGCTCAAATGCTTTTATCTGCCTGGAACGTGTCCTCAAATTATGGCAATGGCTGGCTGGAGCATGGAGAGATGAATGTGTTTGTGTGTATTGTCCTCTACTGCACACCTAAAATGTAGCCTTCTTACAAAAGTGAGCCTTCTTACATCCATTGTCTCATTCACTTTTGCATCTGGTTCTTCTCACAACTGGAAAGTGGCCCCTGGAAGGTGGCCCATAAGACAATGTGGCCCTCTGGAGAATGCACTGAAGCTAGAGAGCACATTATTCCAGCTATGGAGATTTCTAAACGCCAGGATACCTCTGAAATCCTCACCCAAATTTCTTACCAGATGTTAGAATTACTGTATTTTTCACTCTGTAAGACGTACCAGACCACAAGACGCACCTAGTTTTTGGAGGAGAAAAACAAGAAAAAAAATATTCTGAATCTCAGAAGCCAGAACAGCAAGAGGGATCGCTGCGCAGTGAAAGCAGCAATCCCTCTTGCTGTTACTGGCTTCTGGGATAGCTGTGCAGCCTGCATTCGCTCCATAGGACACACACACATTTCCCCTTACTTTTTAGGAGGGAAAAAGTGAGTCTTATAGAGCAAAAAATACGGTACCTGGTTTCCAAAGACTGCTCAGTCGAACCATTGCTTAGTTTTCTATAACATGCATAATTCACCACAGCTTTTCAATATTGCATTGCCTTTGTGTTCCGAGGTTGCCAACGTACATGGATAAAACATTACAGAAAGGCAGTATTTACATTACATTAAAACACTACCTTTTCCTCCAAGGGACTCAAGATAGCAAACACGGTTCTGCTCATCATTTAATCCCCACAACAACCAAGGCTGAGAGGCAGTGACTGGCCCAAGGTGACCCTGTGAGCTTCATGGCTAAGTGGGGATTTGAACCCTGGTCTCCCAGGTCAAAGTCAGAAACTCTAACCACAACACCGCACTGGCTTTGCTTTTACTAAAACCTGGATTTGAAATGGATTTGGCTGCCAAGCAGACAAAGCAACACCAAAGCATTGGCAGATCTGAAAACAATTGCAAAGCTTGTCTCTCCTTTTCCAGCCTGAGACTTATGTGGATGCAGGATTAATACTAGACTCCAGGTTGGCTTGCATTTTTAGGCATACTAAGCTGTTTTGTAGTTCCCACATTAAGAGCACAAGAAGAGCTGTGCTGGATTAGGCCAAAGGTCTAGATCTAACCCAACATCTCATAGCGACCAATCAAATGCCCCAATGGGAAGTCACTCCTCCTACATTAGGGTTACCAGACGTCCCCGTTTCCTGGGGACAGTCCCCAGATTTGCGAAAAAGTCCCCGGACAAATTCCATCCCCGGAATGTCCCCGGATTTCATCTAATGTCCCCAGGAAACGCAGCAGCGGCAGTCTCAGCAGCTCGGAGCAGTTGGCTCTGGCTGGCTTCAGGAGCTGCTTGGAAGTCCCCATATGATGGTGGTGCAGGGGCTCTAAGATGCTTCCAGGCGGCCTCCACCTTCCCTGACCCCAGCAACCAAGCTGTGAAGGGAGGCTTCATGCTGCCTATTGGAGCAGCCTCCCATCTCCTACTTGAGTGCAACTCACGCCCACGAGGCAAGGAGGACCACCCTTGTGGATGGCTTGAAAAGAGAACAAGAGAACTAGACAAATTCATGGAGGAGAGGGCTATCAATGGCTGCTAGCCATAATGGCTATGCACCACTTCCATGGTTGGAGGCAGCAATGATTCTGAATAGCAGTAGCTGGAAAGGACAGGAGGGGGAGGGTGCTGTTGGCCTCAAGTCCTGCTTGTTGGGCTCCCACAGGCATCTGATTGGCCGCTGTGAGAACAGGAGGCTGGACTAGATGGGCCATTGGCTTGATCCCACTGTCAGGAGTGCATGCAGGAGCCAGGCCCTGTGACCAATAGGACTTTGCAGGATTGGGGTCTTCCTAAGTTTGTTCTGGAGAGGCAAGGCACGGCCGCACAGGTGAGGCCAATTGGTAACTCACAGCACCTGGTGGCAAAAGCTGGGAAGGGATATAAGGTGAGCATTTCCCTTTGGCTCTTTGCCACAGCAACATGCTTCCTGCCTTGCTGCATTTGGCTCCTTGCTTCTTGATCCTCGGACCCCTGACTCCTTGCTTCTTGATCCTTGGATCCTTGACTTCATGACTCCTTGCTTCCTGACCCTCGGACCCTTGGCTTCTTGACTCGCTGCTCTCTGACCCTCAGACTCTTGGCTTCCTGACTCCTGACTTCTGGACTCCCATTCCTGCTCCCACCCCGCCATCTTGCCCCTGGTCCCGATGTCCCCAGCCGGGACTTCGATCACCCGTGAACCGGACCGTGACACCCGCTGCCTCTTCTTACATTCTTATTTTAAAAGGGTAACAATATCAGGGGAGCCTTGCTCAGGAGTGAATTCTACCCATGAGACACCAGTAGTGGGAAGCTCTCTGGGTTTTATCCACCTTATCTCAGTTAGGAGGGACTTCACAAAAGGATGAGTGCTATCAGATATCTCAGTTATAAGCCATGTAGGGTTTTAAGTCGGCTCTTCAAACCAGAACCCAACAGAGCACTCTGAATATCAGCAAGACATATTACCACAAATCCCAGTCAAAACCCATCCTAGATGTTACTGGAGCATGGATAACAATTGCCATAGTCTATCTGTGTGCAGGAGATGCCACAGCTGGCACACCAAAATAGCCCCGGTCTGGGCTGAAGCTCTGCAGCTGATTTGTTTTTTATTTTGTTTTTTTTCCAAAGGCAGATCTGCACTACAGTGGAGAATGTGAGCTCTGTATACAGCAGAATAAATTACTGTGGCTGACAACAGAGAGTTTTTTTTTCCCTTTTCTTTTTGGTCTCCTTGCATTACAGTTCCCCTCCCACTCCTGCAAAACACATCCTTATGTAACCATGTCAACTATCAGATCGATGGGACTGTGTCACTGAATCCGCAGCAAATATTTTGAATAAATGAGAAATAATCCCATAAAAGCAGGGTCTCGTTGGCAATGAAAACTGGCTGATTGTGGAGCCATATATTAAGAGAGGGTGGCGGGGGGTGGGGTGAGGAGAGAGACTTTGTGCCATTCAGCAATCCCAAGGAGTGATTCATAATGTTCCAGTAGAGAGAAAGAGAGAGAGAGGTTGCCAGAATAAATGAATCCATTAGCTTTACTATTAGGAATTGCAAGACTGCTTGGGGGCTTCTTAACCTGTGCTTGGCGGGAGGCTATGGAAAAATTCTCTCTCTCTTCAGTGGTATGGCAGTGCAGAGTGAGATGAAACAGGGATGTGTGGGCACTCAGGTTAATAAAAGAAAACCCTTCTTCACACAGCACAGAGCTCAACCAGGGAACTTGTTCCCTCAGGAGGCAGTGATGGACAACTTCATATTGGACAAGTTCACAGAGGAGGATAAGACTACCAGCCATAAGGGCTCTGCTCCAAGGGACCGTCTCACCCTCAGGATTGTGGGTGCCCGCACAACTCTGCCTCCACATCCGAGCCCTACTCCCTAGAAAAGGGTGCCTTGCTCACTGGCTGAGGGCAAAGCTGAACTGCTTCTCTCTTGGAGGCAGTTTTGTGGGTGCCCAGCCCCTTCAATTATATTATTGTGGGTGCCCAAGCACCCATGGCCCCCTGGAATTGGCTCCTATGTTCTACTGTGCCTCCATGGCCAGAGGTGTCACCAGGGACAATGTCTAAAAACTAAAAACAGTCAGGCAAAGGCCAAAGGTTTACACACACAACACCACACCACACACCATCCCTACTTCTCTCCATCCTGTCAAGCAAGAAGCACACCATCACATTTAGAGAGCACAAGCCTGTTAGAAGAAACACACTGAAAGAGAGTGTGGAGCAGGGACAGCGAAGGGACAGCCTGAGGGCTGGAGAGAGAGGACTGGAGAGCTGCGTTTGGGTCCCTGGCCTGAGGTACCCCACCACACATCTCAGAAGAGGTGGCACTCAGCTGAAGCAAATGTCTCAGAGAGGTGTGGCACCCAGCCAAGCAGCCTTTCTAACAGGAAGATGTGTATGTGTGTGTGTGTATGTGTGTGAAAGAGAGAGAGAAGAGAATTCACAAAAGATGCTACCCACAACAATCAAGCAGTGACTCTTTTAATTAGCATGGTTACCAGCTGGCCAGATTGTGTGGAAAGGGACGCACGCCTTGGCCCAGGTGACCTGAGAAACACTATTATGAAGAGGCAGCCACAATGGCGGCTTTTTAATAGCCTGGCCCAGCATCATCACAATGCACAGGCAAAGTCTCAGGCAGATGTTAACTTAATTAAGAAACATTTTCGTGCTTTTTCTCCTGGAGCTAAACGCACGCTGGCCCCTGACTTGCCCTGACTGTTCAGGCACTTGAGAGTCCATTAGTAGTAAAATGTCGGCACCATCTTGTGGCATTATTCACCCTGGCTTGAGAAGGTTGTTTTCCTTTTGCAAATAAGCACATAAGGGTAGTTTGATGGCTGATTGAGCTCGTCTGCAACCCAGGGGAGCTACAATATCAAGTGAGGTGCTGGCCAACTACTGTCAACTGTTCATCATCACCCCTAGTAGCACTCCAGCAAAGCAAATTTGACTGGCCTGAAACCTGCCCATGCTGCAGTGGTTAGAAAGCTGGGCATATGGGAAACAGCAAGGACCAAACCTCTGATCTGTCATGGAAAACATAGTGGGTGGCCATGTTGTTGTTGTTTAGTCATTTAGTGGTGTCTGACTCTTCGTGACCCCATGGACCAGAGAATGCCAGGCACTTCTGTCTTCCACTGCCTCCCGCAGTTTGGTCAGACTCATGCTGGTAGCTTCGAGAACACTGTCCAACCATCTCGTCCTCTGTCGTCCCCTTCTCCTTGTGCCCTCAGTCTTTCCCAACATCAGGGTCTTTTCCAGGGAGTCTTCTCTTCTCATGAGGTGGCCAAAGTACTGGAGCCTCAGCTTCAGGATCTGTCCTTCCAGTGAGCACTCAGGGTTGATTTCCTTAAGAATGGATAGGTTTGATCTTCTTGTAGTCCATGGGACTCTCAAGAGTCTCCTCCATAGGCCCAGCTAAACTCCTGATCTCAATCCCATCTCATGTGGATTTTGAAACCTGCTAAGTGGAGTCTGAAAGAAAGGACAGGAAAATTCATGGTCCACTCAGAAGGTCTGCCCTTTGGGTATATTCCTTCTCAAACTGCAAAACAGCGACATATTTTACGAACATTTGCTGTGATTCTTGTTTTTAAACATCGCAGTAGAATCAGATGTAGAACTGCTACTGAGGAATCAATATTGCCTTTGTGTGGAGCTTTACAGGGGTGCCTGTGCATTGTGTTTTGTAAATAATAATAATAATAATAATAATAATAATAATAATAATAATCCTCTGCACACATGAAAAACCATTTGGATGCAATTGTATACAGCATCATGTAAAACTGTGTTTGACATTTTACACAAACACAGTGCACTTGTATATCAGTCCCCCTTTGTGTAACTGATGTGCATGTGTGTTGAGAAAACACAATGGAAAAAGAATCAGTTGCATGGAAATTCCTTGTTTGGCCATATGCATATCAGTGATGCAATACCATAGAATTACAGAGTTGGAAAGGCCCTTAGAGGTCATTTGATCCTCCTGGTCAATGGAAGAACACTGCAGCAACAGCATCTTTGACAGGCCCCCCCACCCCCTGAAAGACACCCAAGATTAGACTTTTAATATTTAGCTCAAATCTGCTTTCTTGTTAATTTCCACCTGTTAGTTCTAGTCCTACTCTCTGAAGTTAAAGAAGCTGTCTGCTCCATCTGGCAAAGCTTCAGACATTTGAGCTAGATCTCCCCTTTCATCTCCTTTTCTTAAGGCTTACTCACTTCTTCATCATTTCCTTATTCAGTGGTAGAGCATCTACTTTGCATGCTGAAGGTCCATCCCCTGCACCTCTTCCAGGTAGGGCTGGGAATATCTCCCATCTGAGGCCCTGGAGAGCCAAGGAGAGCCAATGTAAACAATACTGAGCTAGATGGACCACTGGAATAATTCGGGGGAAAGTCAGTTTCCTGGCTCCTACGACTTGTTTTCCGTACTTTCACATGGGGAGAAGAGGTAGGTGAATTGAAGGAACTAAGAGCTGTAGCCAAGAGTGTGCAAGTTCCACTGGAGGGACGGTGTTTCTCTTAAAAAGCCAGATTCTTCCAAGCATATTGACACCTCCTCGAGGCATTTGCAGGAGATAAAACAAAAGCCCACTCTCTTCCCTGCCATCTCTTCCCCACTTGCGTTTCCATAGAAATCAATGTCTCTGTTTATGTCTGTTTTCGTCCAGGTTTGCTTTGCTGAGCAGCTGTTGTATGGTTTCGCACGGCAGAGGGCTCTGGAAAGAACGTGCGCCCCTTCTCTAAAGGACAGTGCAAATAAATTTCGAAAGAGTGCTTAGAATATTGGCCACCATGGACAGTGCCCATGGCCACAGAGGTACCTGCGAGTTCCCTTCCCTGCCATCTTCCTTCCTTGGATGTTTTTAATCAGAGGTTGGGGGGGGGGCACCTGTCATGTATGATCTAGTTGAGATTCCTGCATTGCAGGGGGTTGGATGAGATGAACCTTGGGGTCCCTTCCAGCGCTGCCATTCTATGATCCCATTAAATTACCTTTCTCTCCCAGACTGCAACACCTTTTCTTTCTACTGCTGTTAGTCATGGAAGAAGTATTATGCTGGGCACAATGAAACATTCTCCCACAAGCTGAATTTTTGCATTTGCATGGGTACGTGATCACGTTACAATTTGCAACCGTGGGGGGATGGTGAATGCACCTTTTCAATGGCAACTGCAGATTCTGTACCACTGATCCCATGTCGCATGCTATGAATGCACTGTTGATGAGAAAAACAATAAAAAAGATATAAAGGGGGGGAAATAGGCCTGCAAAAATGATGGGGGAAGGAGACAACTTTTGAAACCTAATTGCTAGAAGAGGGTTGGGGTAAGCATATGTAAGTGTGTGGCTGGGCTTGTGGCATGTTTATGAACAAACTTTTTCTATATTTACTCTTTATTTTTCATGAATATACAGTACCGTGGCAATTACCCTGTAATGTACCTTGGATTCTAGTTCTGATAAACTAGAGGAGTGTTTGGCTGGTTTGAAACTGAACTGAGTGCTGAAACTTTCTTTTTTCACCAGGGAAAAATGTCATTCTACGTTGCTGTGTTTTTTTTTAGACTGAACCTTCCTTGTCTTTTCTTTTTAAAAAGAAAAAATTGGCATACTGTGGCAACGTTACCAGCGTTTGTGTGCATATCAATAAAAATACTGCAACAAAGAACCTGGGTGGAATCATTCTGCATTATTTCTCATGATTCTTTAGGCGCTGCATTTTACTGATGCACACGGGTGTGGTTTTGCACTGGCAAAGCACCGCAAGAAAAGAAATTGCAATCTTGGTGAGATTGTATGTATGATTTTTATCAGGAGGGTTTTTTTGTGGTTTTCCACATGTGTGTGTCAGGAAAGCAGTGCTATACACTCCCCCCCCCAAAAAAAAGGAAAATAAGCCACCTTGATGCAGTCATGTTTACTATGATGGGGGAGGGAAAGGGAGGGAGAGACAAACAAACACTTGAGGCAGTGAGAAATGCTAGACTGAGCACCAGAAAAAGGAACAAGAGAGAAAGGGAAAAGAAGAACAGCAGGAGAAAGAGATGGAAGGAATAAGAATTGTGCGGTAGGGAATGAAACTAAGACACAGAGTCATTGTGAGCTATGGGTGTCACACAACTCAACACAACACATTTTCCTGCAGGTCCCACTGATCACTCTCAAATAATTCTTAACTCCTAGGTTATTTAAAACAAACAAACACCTTATTGGGGTCCGTTGTGACAAAAATGAGACTCTCCCTTTGCAAAAGCAAGAAAAGGGAAAGAAAGAATACCATCTCCTCCTGCCGTTCAGCCCAAAGCACCACACCTTACAGATAGCACAATTTATTAGGTGAAAGTTAATAAGGCTGGCTTTGAATTTTATGATTGGTTTTATTGCATCTGGGTTATATACAGTCCTCGGTAAACTATATGGTTTTTGAACTTCTGCATTGTGCTGGAGGCAAGAGCAAATAACGTTTCATTCTCCTGGGGCCTCAGCTACTATGGCTGAGGATTTTAATTATTAAAGGTCCTGGATCAAATATGTGGTAGAGAGCTGTGCAGCACCACAGAAAAGGCAGGAATCCCTTCTGTGTAGCATTAGGATTTTTTTAAGTCAATAGTAATAAAAAAGAAGGAGAAGGAAGGGTGTATATCACACAATACTTTTATAATATTCACAAACATTCAAAGGCCAGAGATGTTCCTCATTCCACCCATTCTGTCCCTTTATTGGTATGTGAATTCATTTCCATCCTTCACAGCAGTTCCGGCTTGTTTCAAGTGCAAGCATAAGCTAAGGGACACAAGGTGCCATGCCATTCATCCCAATTCAGGATCTAAGGAAGCAAAATTAAGTTCAAACAGAGGACATGGTCCAGCAGGTCAAGCTAATACAAAGGAGAGGGAAGGTCCAGCTATGGTCAAATGAACAGAGGTCAAGCTCCCCAAACCCAACCATTCAGGGAAGGCAGTACCTTGGACAGCTCCAAGTAGCATCCAGGGCATGGGGAGGCAAACTAAGGCCCAGGGGCCGGATCCAGCCCAATCACCTTCTAAATCTGGCCCATGGACGGTCCAGGAATCAGCTGTTTTTACATGAGTAGAATTTGTCCTTTTATTTAAAATGCATCTCTGGGTTATTTGTGGGGCACAGGAATTTGTTCATCCTCCCATAAAAATATAGTCCAGCCCCCCACAAAGTCTGAGGGAAGAAGAGAACAAGAAGAGTTTGGATTTGATATCCCACTTTATCACTACCCTAAGGAGTCTCAAAGCGGCTAACAATCTCTTTTCCCTTCTTCCCCCACAACAAACACTCTGTGAGGTAAGTGAGGCTGAGGGACTTCAGAGAAGTGTGACAGGCCCAAGGTCACCCAGCAGCTGCATGTGGAGGAGCGGGGACGCGAACCAGGTTCACCAGATTACGAGTCCACCACTCTTAATCACTACACCACTACTGGCTCAGGGACAGTGGACCGGCCCCCTGCTGAAAAAGTTTGCTGACTCCTGATCCAGGGCCTGCTCGTGTTGTCTTGCCACTCAATGCAGAACTGAAAATGCTTCACTGCACTATATCATCCTCTGCCACTTCTGCCTGGAGGCAGCCTAGGAAGTGAAAAGAGCCCAAAGAAAAGTGGGCAGTGGTAGGCACAAGGGTGCATGGTTACAGTGGTGCACAACGATACCGCCTCTCTGAGCTGTCTGAAGCCTGCTATCTCGAGACAACCACCTCACCACACCTCATGGGCAGGCTGCCTGGAAGCACCTACGTTATGAGTCTCACTCCATCACCTGAGCAAGCCCAGGTTGAGCCTCAAACAGCTCTGCACAGCTTCCTCCTGCCGTTATTTATCAACTGGGCCAGTCTGGTTTCAATGCTTCTCTCACTGAGACTCCAGAGGACCTTTGCCAGTCGGTGTAGAATACTGACCTAGAAGGACAAATTGTCTCTCTCAGTGTAAGATGTTGCTGCTATCAGAAGCACTCCACACTGCAACATTTTGCTTCAGATTCCATTTTTGGATTCATTTCCCCTTTTTCTTTTTAATATGTCTCTTGGTGTGCATGGGGTGTTAGGGGAGGGGTAGTACCTCTTTTCCTTCTGGGGTAGTTTGTCCACTTTCACCCTGCACTCAGCTCTCAACTGTGGCTCATAGGAACCGTCAGCATGCAGCATCAGCCACACCCTGGGAACGGCTTTGACTGGCCAGCTGAACCAGGTGAGGGTAGCTGATGGGTCTCAAATCCTCAGAGAACTAGGGGCTGCCTCTGCATGTGATGACAAGCTCCGGCAGACTGAACAGATGAGACCAACAGGGTCTAACAGTCAAGAAGGTGGTTTCTGCACATGTTGTAGAGGGAAGTGAGGGGCAGATGGGGCTTGTCAACCTGGGAAGGCAGCTTATCCAGGAGAAGGACAACTCTGGTCCTAAACTTCCACTGCCTTGCTGGCCAGTGAAGGAGGAGGAGTTTGGATTTGATATCCCGCTTTATCACTACCCTAAGGAGTCTCAAAGCGGCTAACATTCTCCTTTCTCTTCCTCTCCCACAACAAACACTCTGTGAGGTGAGTGGGGCTGAGAGACTTCAGAGAAGTGTGACTAGCCCAAGTTCACCCAGCAGCTGCATGTGGAGGAGCAGGGAAGTGAACCTGGTTCACCAGATTACGAGTCCACCGCTCTTAACCACTAAACCACACTGGCTCTCAGTGGGCTATCTTCAGCAGAAGAAAAGGCTGAGCAAACCCCATACAAATCTGGAGTAGAGTTGCTAAGATGGTTGGATAACAACAACAACAAATTTATTATTTATACCCCACCCATCTTTATACCCCTTCCAGCAACTCCTGCAGCCAAGCTTATGCCAAATGTATTGCTCTGCTTTCCTTTGGACCACACCAGCAAGGCCAAGAGGGAGGTCTTGTCATTTGGGCATCCCAGGACTTCCATTCACACATCCCAGGCTTGTGCCCCAGCTTAGGTGTCAGCTCCCCCAAGCCTACAAAATCCCCCATGAAGGGGCTGAGCACATAAAAATTTTGGCGCCACAGCCATGCAAGCTACATAGTACCCACGGCCCCGGGCAGTGCACCCACAGTTGCGGAGCCAAGCTGGCACTCCTGTGCCCCAGGCAGGTCACTTCAGTGCTGCAGCTTGACTGCACCCCAGTGGCACACTCCATTGTCTCCTGGGACAGATGGATGACAACAACAACACGTCTCTTGGACATGGCTGTAATCTCCAGTTTCAGCTGTTCTCCTGTGGTAACACAACACTGCTAGTTTCAACATTTTCTTTTCTCAGGACGGTGCATTACATGGACACCAGGCAGGTTTACAGCATGCAGCACCAGACGGCATACAGATGGTGTCCTAGATGGTATCAGTTTGGAAAGGATGCAGGCTGCCTTTATCATAAGGGGGCCCTTACTTTACATCTTTTGATGTTTTGATGTGCTTCTTTAATTGCACATACTGAAGTTCTGCAAGATACACGCAAACGCACATGATATAGACACTTTCTTTCAATGAAAGAAAAATAGAACTGTAGTTGGAAAGGACCCAAAGGGTAATCTAATGCAGGAATCACAGCTAAAGAATTCCTGACAAATGGCCATCTAACCTCTGTTGAAAAACACCCAATGAAGGAGAGTCTGCCACCTTCTGAAATAGTCCATTCCACTGTTATTCAGCTCTGAAATATTCTCCAGGGTGTCTTCCAACAGACCTAAGAACAAGCTTGTTCACACCTTAAACTGAACACAAATACAAATGTTTGTGCAAAAGAGTGTACATTTGTTGGCTTGTACACCCCAGTGACTCAGAGAGTGTACATTACATGGCTTGTAACCAATGCTAGCCCTACTCAGAGCAGACTCACTGAAGTTAATGCACAGGACTAACTGGTTTATTAATTTCAGTAGGTCTACTCTGAGTAAATTCTTTTTAGATGCACCACCATCTTAACACACTTGGTTTATGCTATGATCCAGCACAATGGCAAATTGCACTTCTCTCCCATTCCTGCTTGGAAGTTGGTTCCCACATACTGTAACTCAATTATTTCTGGTGGGACCAATATAGGATTTGATGGTTAGTCTACCAGGTGGCGCTGTGGGTTAAAGCCTCAGCGCCTAGGCTTGCCGATCGAAAGGTCGGCGGTTCGAATCCCTGCGGCGGGGTGCGCTCCCGCTGCTCGGTCCCAGCGCCTGCCAACCTAGCAGTTCGAAAGCACCTCCGGGTGCAAGTAGATAAATAGGGACCGCTTACCAGCGGGAAGGTAAACGGCGTTTCCGTGTGCGGCTCTGGCTCGCCAGAGCAGCGATGTCACGCTGGCCACGTGACCCGGAAGTGTCTCCGGACAGCGCTGGCCCCTGGCCTCTTAAGTGAGATGGGCGCACAACCCCAGAGTCTGTCAAGACTGGCCCGTACGGGCAGGGGTACCTTTACCTTTTACTACCATAATTTCATTTGGTTTTGGAGTACAATCTGGAAGTGTCTTGCAGGAAGGTGTGGATTTATTTATTTTTTAATGGAAATCACTTCTGCTGCCAAATAATATCACCAGGTTGGTCAACAGAAGCTTGTTGCATGACTTTTGCATTACCTCAGGTTAATTTTGCCATGATTTGGAGTATGGAGGGGCGGTGGTGGGCAGCTCTCATATTTAAACTGCATGCAAAATTGAGATGCTTTGCTTGAGATTCCTGCATTGCAGGGGGTTGAATTAGATGACTCTTGGTGTCCCTTCCAACTCTATAACTCTATGATTCTATCCCCATTTCACCCTGTTGTACAGTATCAGGCTCTCAGCTTATCTTTTGCTCCCTCTGCCCTTCCAGATTAATCAAATTGGAGTGACAATTGGAGAATCTGGCAGGCATCTGCATTGTTTTACCTTGTTCACAGGAATGCCTCCACATTAATCAAACCAATGGCTTTCCCACTCGCTGCGGTGATTGATACAGAACAAGGGCAAACAAAGGATTAGGGATGAAGCTTTCAGCCACTACTTTACCAAACTGATATTTTTTTTAATATAAATAAATAAACATGCACCTGCAGCTCTGAAGCTCTGACAATGCTTGAGGATTTCTCAGTAGCAGTGCTTCACATATGTGAGTAATGATAACGAACCGTTGGTGTGGCTAGCCAAGGGTGGCTCACAGAGGTGCATCTAGCATAGGGATGAAGGATGAATTCATGGGAGAAATGTTGGAGGGTGTGTGAAGGGAAAACTCCACAAGGGAGGATGTTCGAAAAGGGGTAAGGGGCTGCCAGCTCTGCAGGCAAGGGGTGACATAACTGGGCTCCCGAGCCCCACAGGGGTGCCGCAGAAAGAATGTACAGTGGTACCTCGGGTTAAGAACTTAATTTGTTCTGGAGGTCCGTTGTTAACCTGAAACTGTTCTTAACCTGAGACACCACTTTAGCTAATGGGGCCTCCCGCTGCCACTGCACCACCCCTGCACGATTTCTGTTCTCATCCTGAAGCAAAGTTCTTAACCTGAGGTACTATTTCTGGGTTAGCAGAGTCTGTAACCTGAAGCGGTAACCCAAGGTACCACTGTATAGGTCCCATCAGAAATAACTGAGTTACAGTATATGGGAACCAACTTCCAAGCAGGAATGGGAGAGAAATGCAATTTGCCATTGTGCTGGATCCTAACATAAACCAAGTGTGTTAAGATGGTGGTGCATCTAAAAAGAATTTACTCAGAGTAGACCTACTGAAATTAATAAACCGGTTAGTCCTGGCCATTAACTTCACCAAGTCTGCTCTGAGTAGGGCTAGCATTGGTTACAAGTCATGTAATGTTCTACAAATGTAACCTGAGTCTGGAACCTGAAGAGTCTGTAACTCGAGGTAACACTGTAGTTGGTCAAGGGAGCTGTGGACTCAAAAAGGTTGGAAACCTCTGCAATAAGGAGTAAACCATGCAAGGAAGCAACCAAAAAGGCAGTGAGTGGTTCAGGGATGCCCCACGGTACAGACTCAGATGCCCCACAATTATACATGCACATGCATCCAGGGGGGAAAAAACAGAGAAAAAAAGGAGAGAGAGAGGAAATGTATAAACCTTCAAGTTGAAGCAGCACAAGACGCGTTTTTCAACTTCTCTGTTAAATCTTTCTTGGGGGACCTTGGACTTTTATTTGATTCCATATTAAGGCACAGCTCTCCAGCGACATTCAACAGGATTTTGATATCAAAGGCAGCGCCATCACAGCAAAATCCAGCTTTGCCACAAACATCTGCCTCAACAAATTACATTACGGTGGTATTAGAGGGCAGCACTTAAGCAAGTGATGTTTATAAAGTTTATATTGCCGACAAAAATGATCTGCTGGTGCATCAACGCAATCTTGTGATAACATATCTCACATCCTAATAGCTATTCCCCACCCCACCCCATTTAATATACCACGTGGCACCATTATAAAAGGAGCATGAAGCTTTTGCCCTAGATATCAAGGCGTTGCAACGTCATCATAATTGGAAAGCATTTTAATGCTAGTGCCGAAAGTATACTGGGGACTGCACATTAAAAAAAAATTGCATAGCTTCCTGCCCTTAGCTGCAGTCAGAAAAAAACGAGATCAAATGGGAGACTTGGAAGCAAAGCATTCAGTATATCAGCAGTAATAGGCTTTTCTGACAGGTTTTGCCACTTGTGGTTTCTATGGCACTAACCAGTCTTAAGGATTGACAAAGCCATCTATATCCATTCCATGTCAGTTTGCCACGTGCTCAATCGCTAGTTTGCTTTGTAGATTTATGTTTTGCGTTTTAACTAAATGCATGTAAATTATATGCAAAAAAATACCTGAAGCCGCGTTGCAAAACGTGAAGTGTGCAGTCTGGTTAATGGTGGAGTATTGTGTCCAGGACAAGGAACCAAGTCAGTTTGCTTTAGATTGTGTGGGAAATCACACGACTCTGATCTCTTGCAAGGAAATGATTTTTAGCTTACAAAACATGTGGCCTTTTCCTACACTAGGAGAAGTGGGAAGCTTTGGCAGAAACTTATAAGGGAGTATTTTAAAGGTCGTAACAGCCTGCATTTCCACACTCTCCTTCGCTGCAGGTTTTGTGATTTTTAAATTCCTGATAGGGTTTTCTCACCAAAGATTACTTATCACAAACCTGGATCTGGGCACTCAGGGATTTCTCCTTTTATTCTTTAACCAAATTACTAAAACCAACACAATCATGGTGGAAAATGCTGATCTGTTTTCAGTGGTGTCAGATTTGGCTGCTCCTGTATGTGATCAACTATACAGTATGTGGAATGTTTATTTTGTGTGTGTGTGTGTTTTGGGAGTGAGGGCATCAAAATAATGTTGTGCTGGCCCTGGATTTTGTGACACTATAGAAACATGCCTGGAAAAGAAGCTTGAACTAAACTATGAAGCTTGAACTAAAAAAAGTAATAAAAATTCAGGCGACAGAAACCTTGCCTAAACATTCTTAATTCTGTTTCAAAGCAAGCCAGCTTGCTGCTCACCCAGTGCACTGAAGTAGCTGCGTAGTTTTTCCTCTAAACATATGTACGGTAATTCTTGCTTTAGGTGCCCCATAAATCAGCCTCTTTATCCCGCCAGGCATTCCACCAACGCCTATTATCGCCACACTAGTCTAACCAGCCCAATCTCTGTAGAGCATATTTCTCCATTTTCTGCAGCCTTCCCATCACAAAAAACGAGGGGGGGGGGAGCAGCAGAATTTGCATTTCCATTCATTGTTTGTTGTTATGACAACACAACGTGGATTTGTTCTGGGCTGTAGGTCTTCCAGTTTGGGGCTTCTAAGCAATATTCTTTTTTAGTCTGGGGGAGAAAGTAAAGGCATGCCTTCATTCAGAGCACGATTGTAAAATAAAATAATAAAAAATGCATTATTTCTTATCTGTCACATTGGCAGATATAGTTTTGCACTCACTTATTGCTCATGTAAAACACTGAATGGAAAAAAGGTGTGTGTGGAGGAAAGCAACACACACACACACAGCATATGATGCTGGGGACACAATCTACTCCATTCTCTGGAGGGGACCAGCCCTCAAAGTTATCCTTCTGCAAGCACATGCTCCTTGTGTATTGGTCTCTGAAGAGGGTTCAGAAGTTCCAGTTGGTTCAAAATGCAAGAGCATTAATTTGAACAGGACTGGGGGAACCTCAGGCCTGGGGGACAAATGCAGTCCCCAAAGGACTTCTGCTAGGCCACGCCTCCTTCCTTGCCATACCCTCTTTCCCGAAACCACACCCCTCAAATAGACAAGACTGAAGTGTCAAGGAGGGAAGAGGAAATCAAGCAACTCCAGGCACTAATTATTCATGACATTACATAATGCAGTGCACAAATACACACGGCAGTGGTCAGTGGTGGAGAGGTTAAGAGCGGTGGACTCGTAATCTGGTGAACCAGGTTCGCTTCCTTGCTCCTCCACATGCAGCTGCTGGGTGACCTTGGGCTAGTCACACTTCTCTGATGTCTCTCAGCCCCACTCACCTCACAGAGTGTTTGTTGTGGGGGAGGAAGGGAAAGGAGAATGTTAGCCGCTTTGAGACTCCTTAGGGTAGTGATAAAGTGGGATATCAAATCCAAACTCCTCCTCCTCCTCCTCCTCCTCCTCCTCCTCCTCCTCTTCTTCCTTCAGTGGTGGAACCCCACAGCCCTTAGGCAGCACTTGCTGTGGTTGTGAGGAAGCCAAACTGGGAAAGGGAGTACAGCCATACCTTGGGTTCAAATGATTTCAGGAGGACCAAGTATGTTTCAACATTTAACGGAGCAAATCATGGGGTTGTTTTAATGAAGAATTCTGCAAGCATTGGTCTCCTTGGATGGGATAACTGCTTTGGGAATGACTTTCTAACATGAGGAGATACTTCTAAATATGCTATCTGGGCTAGAAGCTTATAGTTTAAACCCATCAATATTATATTGGCATCTGTGAAATAGAGGAACATTGCTTGCAATAAAAGCCAGCTGTCAGTGATTCTGGTTGACTAGCACCTGATATGTTACCGGCACCCGTCTGTCCCAATTTTAAGAGCAGCCTCCCCACCCCACCCCACAAAAAAGAACTTGAAATTGTCATGCTCCATTGGAGGAAGTAACATCAGATTCAAACTGGTTCACATTAGCGGAACAGAGGATTGTAGAAACTCATTCCAAGAATATGGGTGTCATTCCTGATGTTCAAGTCTGTTTTAATGCCATAATTGCAGTTTTTCCTCTAAATGACACAAGAGCAAGTTATAGGAGACTGAAGTGTTGGAAACTAATTAAAGCCAGTGCAATGGAGACATCAGTAATGATTCCTCTGTATTAAAACAAAACACATTCTCATGAATCCACAGCCATCTGTCTTTATTTTTCACTCACTGGGAAGCCACATACTTCGGCAATTTCGAAAATCAATTCAGTTTTCTTGGACTGGAGATGTTTGTTCTGTGCCGAGGAAATTGCGCCCAGCATAAATCATGGACAATAATGAAATTTGCATATATTTGTATCTTGGTGCACGGGTTTGTCATGATGCATGCTGTTTCATGGACTTTTCCTTTAGCTCAGGGATGGAGAAACCTCTAGTGCTCCAAAATTCTAACTCCCATCGTCTCTCATCATTGATCATGCTGGCTGGGGCTGGTGAGGGTTGGACACTGCCAGTATTTTCAAGGCTCCTCATTGGCTGCTTACCCATGCTCTATAAGGTCAACATCAACTGTGTTATATAAATTAAAAATTTAATGCAGCAGGTGCTGATGCCAGGCCTGTGGGCACCAGCTTACTCACCAGTAGCTCTTGTTTATTTGATATATATTTTATGTTCTTATTTTGTAATTTATGTTGTGAACCATCCTGTGGTTTTTGGATGAAGAGTGGTATACAAATTTTAACAGCAGCAGCAGCAGCAACAACAACAACAACAACAGCAGCAATAGCAATAAGCAGCGACAATAATCCATTACCACCATCACTGGGTTCAAAGCTAGAGCTCTCAATGAGCATAGACCCGGGGTCAGCAAAGTTTTTCAGCAGGAGGCCAGTCCACTGTCCATCAGACCTTGGGGGGGGGCTGGACTATATTTTGAAAAAAATAATAATGAACGAATTCCTATGCCCCACAAATAACCCAGAGATGCATTTTAAATAAAAGCACACATTCTACTCATGTAAAAACACCAGGCAGGCCCCACAAATAACCCAGAGATGCATTTTAAATAAAAGTACACATTCTACTCATGTAAAAGCACGCTGATTCCCGGACAGTCTGCAGGCCAGATTTAGAAGGTGATTGGGCCGAATCCAGCTCCCGGGCCTTAGTTTGCCTACCCATGGCATATAGACCAACTCCTTTCTCCTCCCTCTCCCCACACTGCCGCACCCCCATGATTTGAATGCAGGAAGATTGTTGTTATTTATAGTTCTCTTATTACTGCAATCTCCAAACTGCGCTTTGCCAGTTTTGATCCTGGGGTCAGAGCAGTTGTATAATGCAGTTACCAAAGCGTTAATGTTAGATGCGCTAAAACCCAACCCAACATGAACTGAGCCCAGAAACTCACCACAAATAAGTGGAAACAAAACACGGTATGCTCAATGTCCTCATTTGACCACCCAAGAGAAGGGCTGGAGGAAATGGAAGGAGACACATCCTCAAACCCCACAAACCTGCCTACTTGGACAGGTTAGTCAGCCACTCGCAGCAACTTTCTACTGAGGGGGAATATATCCATTTCGAAATGCCATTCTAATAGGTTCTATTACAAGAGTCTTATGAGAAGGTGCCCAACAGCTTGAAACCTTACATTTGAAGCTGCAAGGTTAATAAACACTAGCAAGTTACTGTAACTTGCAAATTATACACCCTAATTTTCACAGTTGGCCACCGGGATTTAATTAAGGTCACTGGAACAAATCACAGCACTTGAAGAGTGATTGCCTTGTTTAATTTCTCAGCAGAGTTTGCCACATTGTTGGGGTTTTTTGTTTTTTAAAAAAGAAGAACCTCCCACAATTTTTTTCAAATGGAACGACTTAGGAAGGATCATGGAACGCTTTCCTTAAAAAGAAAGAAAGGGCAATTTGGAAGCAAAAAAGAGGTGAAACCTTACAATATCTGGCTATTTTAGGGTAACTGTGGAGAACTCATTGCCCTTCATATGCCGTAGGACTACAAGTCCCATCATCACTAGCCAACCAGCAGGGCCAATAGTCAGGCATGGTAAGAGTAATGTGAAACCAAGGGAGCGAGCTATCAATGACATCAGAAACCATTCTCCAATGTGTGCCTGAACACTTTCGCAAGATTTCTGTACAAATGGGTGGGGTGGGGGAGTTGCTCTGAGCATGACAATGGAAAATGAGAAGCTACATTGCACCATCTTGGCTGAAAGTGCCTGGTCACTGATGCCTGAAGGAGAGCTAAAATGCAGAGGAAAGAGGCTGTGAAGCAGGTGAGAAGAAATCCGTGGATGGAAATAATGCAACTGTGATCAGAATGCAAACATGGCCCTACTTATACTTGGAGTCTGCATGGCTATTGATGGTAGCAGCAGACACTTGCTGGAGGAGTCACCAGTTCTTTGGGGATCTGGGTTTTAATTTACACATTGCTTGGCATTCTGGAATGGAGTCTTTTAATTTTGCAATAGGAGAGGCAAAATAAAGCACTTATTCACATAGTGCACAGTTAGACTATGCTATCAGCAGCAATTAGATTCTGGGTACCAGTTCCAGAAGGGGGACACGGGTGGCGCTGTGGGTTAAACCACTGAGCCTAGGACTTGCTGATCAGAAGGTTGGCGGTTCGAATCCCCACGATGGGGTGAGCTCCCGTTGCTCAGTCCCAGCTCCTGCCAACCTAGCAGTTTGAAAGCACGTCCAAGTGCAAGTAGATAAATAGGTACCGCTCCGGCAGGAAGGTAAACAGCGTTTCCGTGTACTGCTCTGGTTCGCCAGAAGCAGCTTAGTCATGCTGGCCACATGACCTGGAAGCTGTATGCCGGCTCCCTCGACCAATAAAGTGAGATGAGCGGCGCAACCCCAGAGTCGGCCATGACTGGACCTAATGGTCAGGGGTACCTTTACCTTTACCTTTACCTTTACCTTTACCTTTACCTTTACCTTACCAGTTCCAGGAAACCACAGTGGTGAGGGGAGAGTGCTCTGGCGGGTTTCTCACAGGCATCTGTGTGGCCATTGTGAGATCAGGATGCTGGACTAGATGGGTCATTGACTTGATCCATCAGGGATCTCCTTATGTTCAACTTGTGGGCTTCCTATTGGCATCTCGCTGACCACTAGATACACCTTTGGTCTGACACAGCAGCTCTCCTTATTTCCATACGCTCTCTCTACCCCACCTTACTTTCCTCCTGCGCTTTCTGGCAACTGCTCCATCAACTATATAGGAGGAATGTCGGCCTCAGACTTCTCTACTTAAACCCTTCCCCTCCTTTCCTCTTGTCCCCACTTGTCCTAGTGTAAAAGTAGCCAACATGATGCCCTCCAAGGAAAACAAGGAGACATGAAAATAGAGTTCAGTGTGTAAGCAATGGAGGGATGTTAATGATATCACCTGAGCATCCCTGACCATTGGCTGTGCTGGTTCCAACTGGCAATATTTGGACAGCTCCTAGTTGGCTATCCCTGCCTCGTAGGAATGGGTGCAAAAGAAGGGGAAACTACAATTCCTGTGTGAGATATGAGAAGAGGAGGTCTATAGCATGGAAGAGAGGAATACACCAGCAAGGGGGAAGGAAAGATTGGGTCCCTGCCCCAGCTCCAGTTAAAATCTAAGCCTGAGAAGAACCCACATCACTTGCATTAAAGGGTGGCTCTACAAGCCAACAGATTCTTAAAACTGGAATTCGTGTGTTGGGACACCATCTCTGTTTCAGCCCATGCCTAAACTTTTTGTTCTTTCTTCAAAGGCATATCTTCAATCAGAGGGCTAATGAGTTTGCCACCAAAAGTAGGGCTATGGCCCATTTGCACAGATGGGGGCCTGCCCCCCAAAGCAGGATTGGTTGATTTATTTTTAACGGCAAGGAAGCCAAGATCTGGATCTGATAGAAAGAACAACTGAGAGCGAAGTAATTGACAAGGGCAACTTTAATGTAAGTCACTGTCATTTCACATAAATGTCAGAACCTTTTAAAGCAGCGACCTTATGCCCAACTCCCTTGTTCTTGTGCATAGAGGTCTGCAGTGATGTGTGAGGCTGCAAAGTGGTTTATGTCTAACAAGACAGGGACAATAAAAGCAAAGATTCACCAGGACAGAATAAACTCTCTCTCTCATAACATGAAAGTAGTGGCTGTTCTCCATCCTCATCACCAAGAAGGGGCCTTCCCGCATTGTTATAATGATGCATAAAGGTCCAGTCGTGGCCGACTCTGGGGTTGCGGCACTCATCTCGCTTTATTGGTCAAGGGAGCCGGCATACAGCTTCCGGGTCATGTGGCCAGCATGACTAAGCCGCTTCTGGCGAACCAGAGCAGCGCACGGAAACGCCGTTACCTTCCCGCCGGAGCGGTACCTATTTATCTACTTGCACTTTGATGTGCTTTCGAACTGCTAGGTTGGCAGGAGCAGGGACCGAGCAATGGGAGCTCACCCCATCGCGGGGATTCGAACCGCCAACCTTCTGATCGGCAAGTCCTAGGCACTGAGGTTTAACCCACAGCACCACCCGCTTCCCTTATAATGATGCATAGTATCTATTAAATCAAGGGTTGCCAACTTTATAAGCCAGTGCACACATCTGGAACTTGGAGAAAGTCACAAAACGGTTGTTGTGTTGGCATAGGGGGTGGACAGCGTCTCTGGAGAGATATTGCCGGAACCTGGTAAGCCACAGTCACTTCTCCTCATTTTTCTGGTGGCAGGGAGTGGGCAGGACACCCATGGTGGTGGCCGAGAAGCAAGGAGAAGCAGTGGAGGCTTCCAGCAAGGAATATTCCCTTGTGAGGGCTCCAAGAGATCTCATGGGGGCTTTTGCAAGGTCTTGCTGAAAGTTGCCTCCGAAGCTGCTTCTCCTTCCTTCTCTGCTGTCATTGGCAGGCATGGCACCCATGGTGGCACCCCACCCTCTTGGACTATGCCTCCTGAGGTGGCTGCCTCAGTCTGCCTCATGGGAGAGCCAGCCCTGGGCCTTCTGTATTTGGAAAGTCCTTTTCGGGGGGTGATGCATCCTCTGTGATATTAGTCACAGAACTGGCTAACTGGTTGAGTTCCCTTCAATCATATTATATCCGAATAAGAGAAACGGGCAGATCCTTATCCAAGAAATTGCTAGGCTGAGTGTTCCTGAACCTGCTTCCAAATTTCCTTGGCTGGAACACTGTTTGCATTTGCAGCAGAAGAGGTGGTGACCCACAGGCAGTTTGTGGCGGCAGCTCAGGCTATGCAATTCCAGGCTGGCGGCTCTGCCAAATCCCTACAGCTGTACGCATGCCTAGCCAGTATCCTGCAAAGTCTGATTTGGGTATGTGATGAAAAACCTGGGCCAGCTGCATGGATTACAGCAGAAGCCTTTCCTGCAAAGGGAAAGGAAGCATCTCTGCTTGGAGCAACTGCAATGCTGTTTATATAGAAGTTAAACAAAAATGGGGTTCATTCAACATCTGTCACCGTAAGAATAGCTAGAGCTGGATTAGCCAATGTTCTGCCCTCCAGGTGCTGACATACCAGTTGCTGGAAATGACAGGAGGAGAGGGGACTCTTTTGCTCAGATCCTGCTTGCAGGTTTCCCTCAGGCACTGTGAGAACAGGATGCTGGTCTAGATGGGCCATTGGCCTGATCCAGAAAGCCCTTCTTATGTTCTTACAGATTGCAACTCCCTCACCCCATGCTGGCTGTGGATGATGGGAGGTGGAGTCCAGTCACCTTTGGAGGGCATCAGGTTGGGAAAGGCTTTAAAGCCCTTCACGGCCTAGGACCCTCGTACCTATGGGACCGCCTCTCCCGGTATGCCCCACGGAGAGCCTCAAGGTCCATAAATAGCAACACCCTAGTGGTCCCAGGCCCTAAGGAGGTTAGATTGGCTTCAACCAGAACCAGGGCCTTTTCAACTCTGGCTCCGGCCTGGTGGAACGCTCTGCCTCATGAGACCAGGGCCCTGCAGGATCTGATTTCTTTCCGCAGGGCCTGTAAGACAGAGTTGTTCCATCTGGCCTTTGACTTGGAGCCAATTTGATTCCCTCCCTCCCTTTCTTTCTTTTTTCTTTTCCTTTCTCCTCTTGCGATGAGGCTACATTTTAATATTTTAATGTTTCAATATTTTAATGTTGTATTTTAATTTTTGTTTTTAAGTTGTAATCATTCAACTTGTTTTTATTATTGCTTGTTAGCCGCCCTGAGCCCGGCCTTGGTTGGGGAGGGCGGGGTATAAATAAAAATGATGATGATGATGATGATGATGATGATGATGATGATGTGAGCTGACCAGAAGTCTCTCTCCAGACTTTTTGGCAGGAGTCTATTCACATTCTACCTGGAATTGTTGGAGGATGAAACTGCAGCCTTGGCATGCCAAGCAAATTCTCTGCCTAGGGGCTCTTCCCCCGGTGCTGTCTGGATGTTTTGGACTACAACTCCTGTCACTCCTAACTATTGACCTGATTCTTGGATTCTCGTGACTAGGAATGGATGGGGCTCAGTCTATGTCAGGTTCACATTTGTAAGTCCAACTTCCCGGTAACTCTGCATTTTTATTTTTCTAAAAAACTAATTCAAAATTGTACCTCTTTTTAAAAAAACACGTCTTCATGAAGTATGAATTTTTGAATATACTATAAAATAGCATCCATGTGTGCAATTTATGCTAAAATATTCATTTTGGCACAGAAAAACAATGCAGATTTAGAGTGCTGTAGGTGAATTAGTTCAGAAAGTGTGAATCAGGTCAGTGTGCCTAATAATTCACTTCTTAATATATTTTCAGTTGTGTTTGTAAAATATATATTGCTTTGTTGTTTACTTCTATAGGCTTCTTTGGAAGGAACAATGGAAAACAACAACAACAACAACAACAACTTATTAAACTCAGTTTTACTATGTAAGTTTTACTACTATCCTGATACAACAGCAATCCTAGAGCAAGATTCATCACAATGAGAAGGGGATCCAGTGGATATCCAGTTGAGCTGGGAGGTTCCAGGCCCAGCTGGGCTATTCTGGTTTAACTCCCCATCTTCTCTTAAGCCAATGTAGCTTCCTTGTCCTGGGACCCAGCCAGTTGAGCTGAGCCCAAGGCTAGCATATATCAAACCACCCTAATAAACCACAGAGCCTAGGACTTGCCGATCAGAAGGTCGGCGGTTCGAATCCCTGTGACGGGGTGAGCTCCCGTTGCTCGGTCCCTGCTCCTGCCAACCTAGCAGTTCGAAATAACGTCAAAGTGCAAGTAGATAAATAGGAACTGCTCTGGCGGGAAGGTAAACGGCATTTCCGTGTGCTGCTCTGGTTCGCCAGAAGCGGCTTAGTCATGCTGGCCACATGACCCAGAAGCTGTCTGCGGACAAACGCCGGCTCCCTCGGCCCATAGAGCGAGATGAGCGCCGCAACCCCAGAGTCAGTCATGACTGGACCTCATGGTCAGGGGTCCCCTTTACCCTTTACCTTTTAGGCCCTAGAAAGGGCGCATTCGGGGTGAGTGGGGCAGGACTAGAGAGGGAGGACTTTGGCACACCGTAAGCCTGTTCAGCTCAGTCACAGCTTCATTTACCAGTTCATGTGGCAACCTATTACATGACCTGGTAAATGAATGGTTGGTTAGGCTGGCTCAGTCAGCAGAACTGACTGCTCCAGAATGGAGTTTAGATATGGGGTAGTTTGCCCTGGTTTAACACAAGCTTCCTGCATATAGGATAAGAAAAGAAGGAAGGAAGGAGCAGTAATGTGCCCTCTCACTATTTTAAAAGAATAACAATAGAGTAGCTGGGTCCCCACTTAGCACCTACTAAGGCTAAGCACGATATGTCACCTTAAAAAAAATCAGAAAATAATGTTTCTACAGAGTCCGCTATCACTCTTGCTACATGGAAGTAAGTTTGTGGCTCCCGGTAGAAAGAGATAAGAGCAACAATGTGTTATCTCTCTCTAGCTCCCCACTCTTATCTCTGGATTTTTATGGAGACGTCTCTTCAAGCAAACCACATTTGAAGAGAATCAAGGAATGCTTTCCGGAGCTTTTAATTTCCGGCAAATTTCTTTCCGGGTGGAGCAGAATCTGTAAAGAGCGGTGAGGGCAACTAACAGCTTGTTCCTAGGCAGTTTTAAAGTGTGCCCCACTAGGGATGGGGGATCTGCCTCCTCCCACTTTGGCACAGAATACTTTTATTGCTAAAAGAATAGAAAAACAATCCTCAAAATGCACTTTTCCTAACGCTTTTCAAAAATGTTTCCATTAAGAGAAATTGAATGCAAAAATATAATGATGGGGGAAATTTGCCCCAAATGCTGATTAATTTTCATGAGGACATTAAATTTTTAATCACAAACTGACATGGAAATACGGATTATTACACATATGACTGGAATAATGCGGAAGAGAGAGAAATCAAAATTGACAGTTTCACCTATTTAGCCCATCAATGTCACTGGTTGTATGTTTGCCTGATGCCAAAAAAGAGTGGGTTTTGTTCAGCAATGTGACAGATTACTGTATTCAAGCCAGACTTGCAGTCTAAAACCACAGTGAGCCACCGAGACATCCCATTTGTGGGGAGGACAGGGTATTCTAAAGCAATGGCACACCACTCCCCCCGCACCACTGACAGAAGAATATTTTGCAATGAGTATTTATTTACTACGGGACGTGGGTGGCGCTGTAGGTTAAACCACAGAGCCTAGGACTGCCAATCAGAAGGTCAGCGGTTCGAATCCCCGTGATGGGATGAGCTCCCGTTGCTTTGAGCTGCCAACCTAGCAGTTCAAAAGCACATCAAAGTGCAAGTAGATAAATAGGTACCACTCCGGCGGGAAGGTAAACGGCGTTTCCGTGCGCTGTTCTGGTTTGCCAGAAGTGGCTTTGTCATGCTGGCCATATGACCCAATAAAGTGAGATGAGCGCCGCAACCCCAGAGTCGGTCACGACTGGACCTAATGGTCAGGGGTCCCTTTACCATTATTTATTTACTACAGCTGCCCATGGAGTCTCAGATTAATTCTGTATTCAGGGCAGCTGTCTACCAGCTCCATCTGGTACACCACCTGTTTGTGCACTGTCTTGCTAGAATGGTACATGCTCTGCTTATCTCCCACTTGGACTACTTCAATGCGCTCTACGTGGGACTACCTTTGAAGGTGACTAAGAAATGACAACTCATGCCAAATGCGGTAGATAGACTAGTGACTGGGAGCGGCTGCTGGGACCGTATAACACCAGTCCTAAAAGATCTACACTGGCTCCTGGTACATTTCTGAGCACAATTGAGAGTGTTGGTGCTAAGCTTTGAAGCCCTAAACAGCCTTGGCCCTGTAGACCTAAAGGAGCGTCTCCACGCCCTGCCCTTCAGCCCACATACTGAGATCCAGCCCAGAGGGCCTTCTGGCAATTCCCCCACTGAGAAAAGTGGTTACAGGGAAGCAGGCAGAGGGCCTTCTTGGCAGTGGCACCCACCCTGTGGAATGCCCTCCCATCAGATGTCAAGGAAATAAACAACTATCGGACTTTTAGAAGACATCTGAAGGCAGCCCTGTATCAGGAAGTTTTCAGCGCTTGATGTTTAATTATGTTTGTGTTGGAAGCTGCCCAGAGTGGTTGAGGCAATGCAGCCAGATTGGTGGGGTTTGATGATGATGGTGATGATAATTATAATGATGATAATTGCAGTCCAGCTTTTCATTAAAAAGATGCCCAAACTTCCCTGGGTTGCATCAAATGTAGTCCTACTCAGAGTAGACACACAAAAAGGAATGGACATGACTAACTTAGCTCCACTAATTTCATGGTGTCTTATTTCAGTCTGACTTAGTTAAGATACAACTGCATATAATCAAGACACTGGTGCAAACAGGCACCCTTATCAAACAGAATCCTATTGCTGAGCAACACTTAGCATATAGAAAGCAGCCTTAGACCATTGTTCCATCTAGCTCAGTACATTGACTGGCAGTGGAGCTCCAGGATTGCAGGCAAGGTTCTCTTCTTGGATATGTCAGGGATTGAACTCAGGGACTTCCCTAAAGCACCTAGGAAGGTGGCCTACACATGCCTGGGCTTCTCTGGGTGGAGGTTGGCATAGGCATATATGCACATGGAAAACTGTGTTGGTCCATCTAGCTCAGCGTTGCACATCCCAATTGGATGTGATCCCTCCAAGGTGTTGCATCTAGGAGTTGCTCCCAGTTACACCTGGAGATGCCTGGGATTGAACCTGGTATTTTTTGCATGCAAAACTGGGGCTTGGTCACTGAGCTGTGAACGCTATTTATGAGCTGAGCAAGATGATACTATCCATAGAAACATAGAACTGTAGCGTTGGAAGGGATCCAAAGGGTCTTCCAGCTAATTGATCCATCTAGCTCAGGATTGCCATTACTCAATGGAAGGGACTCTTCCTGGGTCTTCCATGGGGTTGAATCCAGGACCTGCAGCATGCCATGCATGTACTGTACCACCGAGCTGCAACCTCTACATGCCCAGTGCCAGGGGTCAGGCCAGGAACATAGCCCCAAATTCTCAGTAATCTTGTGATGTAATGAATGGGGCTAGAATGGGACCAGGGAAGTGAGATGGCCCTTGCTCCCTATGAGCCATATGGAACATATGCCGTTAATTCAGTTTGCTTAATAATTCTGCGGTTCTTTTGAGTGCAGGAATCTTTAGGCGGGTGTTTGTGCGTGTGTTCCCTTTTGTTGCCGAAAAGGGAAGCAACTGCACGATTGCACGGCTTGATCACTTTTTACTTTAATTGCTCGGCCTAAATGCCACCTCTGAACAAGTTGGGTCATCTCACCAGCTGCTCCTGCCCACCCCGATTCCAACTCTGCCTCCCACCCAGAGTCATTCCAGGGCATGAAAGGCGTCCTTGTCACCACTGCAGAGCAAACACATAGCAAAAGGTCACACAACATTTTGTTCCTTTTGACAACAACTCGTTTGATCACCCAGAAGCTGGGTGTGGGGGGAGACAGCGAGAGAGAGCGAGAGAGAGACAAGAATGGTTGCCTTTATACATTTCTCTGGGTTAGTCCATGGTGGGAATGATATCTGGAGACTGGGGCGGAGCGGGTTTGGGTGGCAAGGCCATCTCACAGGCTATTTAACTGTCGCTGTAGAAACAAGAACTATGCTGGAGTAGCTATCAAGGCTGCCAAGCAGAGGAAGACTTTGAATAGGTTAAAAAGCCTCGCTTTACAGAACAGCCACTGTCTCCATGGCTAAGAGGAGGTCCGCTTGGCTACTGCAGAATGCGAACACTCATTACTGCAACTCAGAAAAGAAAGCACATCAGCAGCACTCAGCTATATTTCCACTTGTTTCTTGCCCACACAGCTGGCGTATGTGTTACTATTTTCAATCTCGCCTGCCCTGCAGTGGTAAATAGCTGAAGATGAGCTTGTGACTGGAAAGTAAACAGAACAGCGAATGTTGGAGCCAGGCAGAGGTGGGATTGCAGAATGTTGCCTTATATACCAGATCAGATCAATGATTTGTTCCCAATAGTGGTCCTATGCACTTGGTCCATCAAAAAGGCCTAGGATAGCTGTGTTCATTAATTTCAATGTGTTCCCTTTGAGTGAGAATAACAGTGACCTACCTACACTCTACAGGACATTGTAGAGGACATTGGTGGGTTCTTTATCTGATTTTAGATAGCAGAGCTCCTCCTTGTAAAATTGGGACTTCGGTGAGGTTAATGGTAAAAATATATCTGTCCAAATTTGGCTGATGTTTGGCATCTAGTACACCAGCAACCAGGGACATGGGTGGCGCTGTGGGTTAAACCACAGAGCCTAGGACTTGCTGATCAGAAGGTTGGCGATTCGAATCCCCGTGACGGGGTGAGCTCCCGTTGCTCGGTCCCTGCTCCTGCCAACCTAGCAGCTCGAAATAACGTCAAAGTGCAAGTAGATAAATAGGTACCACTCTGGTGGGAAGGTAAACGGCGTTTCCGTGTGCTGCTCTGGTTCACCAGAAGTGGCTTAATCATGCTAGCCACATGACCAGGAAGCTGTATGCTGGCTCCCTTGGCCAATAAAGCGAGATGAGCGCCGCAACCCCAGAGTCGGCCACAACTGGACCTAATGGTCAGGGGTCCCTTTACCATTACCTTACACCAGCAACCACCAGCCTGGCACTCTGAGCTTTCCAGAAATAAATTTAGAATTTAAGAATTATTTAAAATTATATAGGAAGAACACCAACCCTATTGACTGAATTAGAATAATAAATTGAAAAAATTAGGAGTGTTATTCATAAAACGAAGTCCATGAAGAACTAGACCAGATGGTTTTCTTACAGACTGGTATAAGACATATTTTGATTTTTTTTTTTTTGTCCCAAACTGCCTAAGCATAT
Organism: Podarcis cretensis; assembly: GCF_951804945.1. NCBI lineage: Eukaryota > Metazoa > Chordata > Lepidosauria > Squamata > Lacertidae > Podarcis > Podarcis cretensis. The sequence continues at coordinate 68,933,170 of NC_137177.1, forward strand.
TATTTAAGGAAAACGGGAAAAAGTGGGGAATAGGCCTGCCAATGTCAACCTATGGAGCCTATATTTCTCCTATATCCAGGCCTGGCAAAGGCCATACTAGTTATGTAAACTATAGAGCAATATATTTGATTTACATGCGTGTTAAAATGCTAACAGCCATTTCGACTAATAGATTTCAGACACTGGTTATCAACTTGTAGTACATTTTAAATCAAGTGGATTTTATGCAGCATGGACAGGGAGTGGATCATCTAAGACTGGTATCCAATTCCATGGCCATAAATAACATAGAATAGCTCCAGCTGCACTTAAATCTTAGGATGCTGAAGGTATTTGATGAAGTATATTGGCAATTTCTGTTGTTACTTTGGACAAGTTTCAACTTCTTCAAGAATTTATAAAGTTCATAAGAATTTTATGCCTCTTCCTCTAAATAACAAAAAAGGGAGAAATGGAATTCTTTTGGATGTCTTTGGTTTGGATGTATTTGATACCCTAGGAGGCAGCCCTCTGCCTCCATTGATCTTTGATTTATTTTTGGAACTCCTGGAAAGGTTCCTGAATCTTGGGGGAATTCATGGTTTTGTTCATGTGCAGGTAAGATTTAAAATAGCCTCATATGCTGATGATTTATTATTATTTATTAGTAGATTTGAAACATCTATACCAGAATTAATAAAAAAAATTGTTTGTAGTATTTCAGTGCATACAGTTAAATTTGTCAAAATCTGAAATAGTACTAGCGGCCCATTTTAGATCACCTGCCTTGCACACTAATTGGTATTTTGTTGGTGCCCAGAGGTCTCTACATATTTAACACATTTCTCTCTGAACATAATGTACTTGCTGATATCTGGTGGTGGTTTTAATTTCCCAGACATCCGCTTATACCATAAGGTGTGTTCGTTAGCATGGAAAAATGATTGGCAAATTTATCTTTTTATGAATACCCCCAGCATGGGCAATTTTAGAGATGGGTTGTTAGCAACAACTCTCTTTGGATGGCTAGTGAGAATGCAATGGAAAGAATGCAATCAAAACCATCCGTTTTAGCAGCTATAGAGATACGGTGCCTATTGGCTTGTCAGTTACAATTTGATCCATAGGCAATTAAAACACAAGATAATTAGAAACAGTTAAAAATAAATACATACATGATTTAAAGCAAGACTAAAAGAAAGTAGAGACTCATCGAAGTCCCTGAACACCAAAGGGCTTTTACCCTGGCTCAATGTCATGTCATCACCTCAGCCATTATTGAAGGCCGATACAGGAAGATTGACTACCTGGATAGACAATGCCCATGTGACCCGGGACAAATAGAAACAGCAGATCATGTCCTTCTCTAATGCCTGTATTACAGAGACATTCATACTAGCCTGATTTCTCTACTGCTTCAAAAGTACCCAGGGTACACAGAACAATTTTACACCTCCCTGCTGCTCTCAGAGACTGATCCTGCCACAACGTATAGCGTTGCTAGGTTCTGCACAGCAGCACTCGAGAATCACAGGAGGATGACTTGTGCCACAAATCAGTTTTAATGAACATATCAGAGTGCTCTGTAAATGATAGTTACCGGGTATAACCTTTATATATCAACCTTTTGTGCTCTTCCACACCAGCCCAATGTTCCCGACCCTTCTTTTGAATTCTTTTAGCTTCTTTTAAATTCTTACAGACTTTTATATTCACCTAGCATTTTAATACCTTTTAGCTTTCTAAAGCGCTTTTTAGATTTCAAATGCTGGTCTATGACCGTAATAAAGATTTGTTGAGTAGAGGCTCATGGTAAACACCAATTTATCAGGTTATGAAAGCCCACAGAGCAGAAATGTCATATCTCAATAGGAATGCTATTCCACAGAATGGGGCAGCCACGTGAAAAACTCTGTTGTGAGTTGTTATGGAGTGGGCTTCTGAGATCTCTGGAACTTACAGGAGAAACTCTCCTGCAAACTGCCATGAACTACTGGGTGATATGGAGGTTTCTCAAATGTCTGGTTCCTGAATTGTGATTGAATCCCACCTGCAAATAGTGACAAATAGCGACACTGCCCATTAAAAGGTAATGCATTCCCTACATCTATGATGCATGCAAGGCTACTACTGTCCCAACACGTTGAGAGATAGCCCCAAATGCCGCAAGAAAAAGGAAAACATCAGAGAGACATGTAAGGCCAACAACTGACTTTTGGACGCAGGATGAAAAAGAAAAAGCAATGGTTCTTCACTTGAAGCCTTTTTTTTGGGGGGGGGGAGTTAAATAATATAACACGAATAGAAATCATTAAGAGTGCAGCTGTTAATTATGTGATAATTTTGAAAAAAAAAGGAATGCAATAGAAATAAATAAGAATATGAAACACAGTAATATTAGATCATAAAGGTCCATCAAGAATGGTGCGCGGGAAGCCTCTTAACAAAATTGTATTAATTTGGACCTAATTTGTGTAATTGGGTTTATATCGGAAAATCAATAACAATAATTGGCAGGACAACACACTGCTTTCGTACCTGCGCGTCCATTAAGAGGTGTCTCATGAGCGCCATGGAGTTCTTCAGTGTGTCTTTCTCGTTGGGCAGGAAAGTGTTGTCATCTTCACTGAGCGCTTTGGCCTTGTTCATGATGAAGTCTGAGATCTGGTCGTTCAAGGTGTGTAGCGACTGCACAGCTAAGGAGAAAGGACAAGAGGGGAGCTCTTGAGACTAGGGGTGGCTGATCAGGGACAATGCACTCAAAAAGTAACTGAAGTATCTGAGGTTGAAAAGCACTGCTGTGAATAATACTGAGTTAGATGGTGAAATGGCCTTACTAATAGATAGGCAGCTATCTATTTAAACCATCCTTTTGTTCAGAACCATGAGACTGGAAAATATTACTTTATTGATGGGTTGGGAGGTGGACCAACTGTTTAATTATCTGTTCCAGGGCCTCATCTGGACAGGTTGGTAGTGGCCCAGGTTCTCTCCCCAACCCGCCTTTTTTGAAGAAGGGGACGGCAATTGCCCACCTCCAGTCGACAGGGTCCTCATCTGTTCTCCAAGAACCCTCAAAGATTATAGACAGCGGCTCTGAGATTACATTTCATTGGATGCAGTTCATTAGGATATAGAGACAACTGAAACCACAAGTCATTCCCTCCAGCTGGTTCCTTGTTGGTTTTTGCTGCCTATCAGCAGGTTCCTCTACCACCACCCCAGTTTCCTGTGCACCCCAGTATCCTCTCCGTGTCCCCCCGTCCTACTATTCTGTTGTTTTTCTTGTTTGGGAGAGTGCCTACTAAAAGAATGGGTGTGTGGACTCCTGTAGATGTTGTCTTATCCAGAGATCCATTTGGTATGGTTTAGCAGCGGTTGGGAGCCTTTGGTCCTCCAGATGCCGATGAACAGCAACTCCCATCAGCCCCAGCAAATATGGCCAAGAGCAAGGGATGATGGGAGTTGGAGTTCAGCAACATCTGAAGGACCAAAGGCTCCCCACACCTGCAATATTGGGATTGGGTCTTTAGCATGGTGGCACTTACTATCAGGAATGCCATTCAATATCTACTGAAGTCCTTCCTTTTTTTTGACAAGCTTCATCTTAGCCGGCATTCATATTGGATTTGAAAGTCTTTTTTTGCATATGACATTTTTCATTGTTTTTAATATATGGAATTTCTCTCTCCCCCCCCCCCAATTATTGTTTTCTTTTATTATTGTTTTTGCACATACGGAACTGCTTTCCCCCCATATGGAATTGTTTTTCATTGTTGATGCTTTGCTGTGAAATCACTTTGAGATATTGTATGGGAAGTGATTCATAAGTGGAATAAAACAAATAAACAGACAGACTTGTGGAGGGCAGCATTTTTTTTGTTTTGTTTTTCTTTCTCATCATTGATATATGTATCTATAGTGGTAAAAAGGAAAACACTTCTGTCCATCTGAAACTGAACTTTAAAAGAATAAAATGAATTAAAATTCAAAGATTTTAAGGCAGTATTCATAAAATTTACACAATTGGCTTACTAAGAAGGAAAATGTTCTGTAATATACTACTCAATCAAAGAGTGAAACATCCTAAGAGGTTTAAATAGAGCAGGGGGAGACATGATTTGGAATTATGAGCCTGAGAAATTTACCGTCTGAGCATGCACAGAGTGCATCTGCCTCCCCCATGAGGAATCTCTGTTTGTATTTAATGATTCCACAACAATAACTTCAGCCTGAAATATAAACTTGCTGAGTTGTGTCTCTTGCTAGTCCTACTCAGAGTAGACCCACTGAAATGAATGAGCACAACTAATGTAGGTGGTTCATGGTGCAATGGGTCTACCCTGAGTAGTGCTAGCACTGGACACAACACTATCACTGCTATTCTTTTACCAAAATGCTAAGAACAGCTCCCCCACCCCCAAAATAAGTGGCCCTAGCACAAACAGATAGCAATCACTGCAATGTTAAGGGGAAACAGCCAGTGTTTTGTGTGTCCTAGTTCACTGGAGCCTAGAGTAGTTCAAGTCCAGGTTTTACAAAAAACATTACAAGACATGCAGCATCTATTGCTGACCAATAAGAAATACATGTCTCAGCATGACAAGAAGGAAGGAAGGAAGGAAGGAAGGAAGGAAGGAAGAGAGAGAGAGAGAGAGAGAGCCTCTCTCTTTTTCTTTTTTCTTTCTTTCCTTCCTTCCTCCCTCCCTCCCTTCCCTTCCCTTCCCCTCTCCTCCCCTCTTAGCACAATTATGCAATCTTATTAATTCCACCAGCTTTTATTGAGGGTGAAGAGCTCCAGGAAAGGTGGCAATTTTTTTTTTAAAAAAAACAACACACAATTTGTCACACCAATCATCCCCATGGCTTGAACTCCAGGATGAGAGAGGGACAACAAGAAGAAAACAGAAATTGAGAGAGAAAGACTTTCATGCTAAAAGTGCCTTGACAAGCAGGAATCTGGTCCTGATGCAAAAAAGTGAGATCTGCATCCGATGAATGCTATGTGCATTGATTCAGCAACACTCCCGGCACCCGCCAACCCCTTTATGTTAAATCTGACTTGAGAGATATCCTCAAGATATGAGGGAATCCTGCCCTCATCTGGACAAGGAAATAATGTTCCACAAATATCCTAGCACTCAGGAGCTCTCCCGTTTTCCTCCATAGCCAATGTCTAATTATGTTGTCAACTCCCCATGGAATTTAGAATGGACAAATCGGTCTATGTATAGCTCATCTCATTTTCACAAGTCATAAGTGCATTCTGCTCAGATATTTAAATATACATTTCTATGTAGAGATGGGGGAGAAATCTGGCTCCTTTCAGGTTTCACACTTCCCAAAACAAAGCTCAAACTGAAACGCAGCCATCCTTCAAAATTCACACTTTTCACAGTGCTCTAACCAAATGTGCATATTCTGGGAAGGTGTGCATAGCATATAAATGCAATCTAAATATAAATGCACCGAATTAGGGGGGAAATGGATTGCCAAACAGGCACATTGTGCAAAACTGAAGTCAGAAACGTGTGTGTTTGTCCTAAAATGCTGAGTAATTTTTTATGGCAATCTGGAAACTTATGCGGAAACACAGAGAACTGAAATCAAGATCAGAAAGATGAGAAATTGTGATAAAGCAAAGCGGACCGATTTGTTGGTGCCTGTTTTAAACCTCCACTGGGAATCTGGAGCTCAGAATCCTTAGTCCAGACTCAAGCTCAGGCAAACACAGACCACTGAATACATAACAGAATCCATCCCAGACTGACATTGGAGAGGAAATAATGTCAATGGGACCCCAAGGAGGTAGGTTGGGTAGAGTTCTGGACATGCAACATGGAAGTAAAGGTTAAAAAAAGGTAAAGGACCTCTGGACGGTTAAGTCCAGTCAAAGGCGACTATGGTGTGGTGGCCCTCATCTCGCTTTCAGGCCAAAGGAGCCAGCGTTTGCCCACAGACAGCTTTCCAGGTCATGTGGCCAGCATGACTAAAACCGCTTCTGGCACAACAGGGCACCGTGACAGAAGCCAGAGCGCACAGAAACACTGTTTACCTTCCTGCCACAGCAGTACCTATTTATCTACTTGCACTGGCGTGCTTTTGAATTGCTAGGTTGGCAGGAGCTGGGACAGAGCAACGGGAGCGCACCACCATCAAGAGGATTAGAACCACTGACCTTCTGATCGGCAAGCCCAAGTGGCTCAGGGGTTTAGACCACAGCGTCACCTGCATCCATGGAAGTACCAGGAAGTTGCTTGAAGCACCTGGGCATGCCAAGGATTGGGACGTCCCTGCCTTGGTTCTTCTAGCAACACTTTGCTCCATTTTGCTTCTGTTCACTGACCCTCTGGAAAAGGAAGTTTGATGCAATTTCATCCTTCTTTGTTTAAAAAGGATGTTTTTTTTCTCTTTTGGCCAGTACAACCCAGCAGCTCATATAGTCAGTGGGATGATACCGCAATTAGCTGATGACAAGGATCTTCTGCTACACGTGACCACGTTGTTGTTGTTGTTTAGTCATTTAGTTCTGTCCGACTCTTCGTGACCCCATGGATCAGAGCACGCCAGGCCCTTCTGTCTTCCACTGCCTCCCGCAGTTTGGTCAAACTCATGCTGGTAGCTTCGAGAACACTGTCCAACCATCTCGTCCTCTGTCGTCCCCTTCTCCTTGTGCCCTCCATCTTTCCCAACATCAGGGTCTTTTCCAGGGAGTCTTCTCTTCTCATGAGGTGGCCAAAGTATTGGAGTCTCAGCTTCAGGATCTGTCCTTCCAGTGAGCACTCAGGGCTGATTTCCTCAAGAATTGATGTGACCACACCTGACAGCTAAATTAGAATGAGGGCAATATTTTATACCCACACTTAGAATAGGAAAATATTTGGCCCCATTTTGCATAATTTTTGCACATATTTTCTCCCTGCAGTCTACCCTGCCTGGCAGTGGATTTCTAGGGCTTCGGTGAGGTGTCTCTCCCAGCCATACCTGGACATGCCAAGGATTGGGACCTTCTGCATGCAAAGCAGATGCTCTACCAGTGAGTAACACCCCTGCTGGAACTGTGCTTCCCACATTCAGATAACAAAGAAAAATATGCATTTAAAATATGAAGCTTTGGGCTTTCACAACGTTATCACTCATTTCCCTTTCAAAATGAATTATACACCTTTCATCTCAAAGCCTGTGCTATGGAAGGAGAGGGTAGCCAGCGGTCGATAGTTTGCTAATGGAGCATCAGCTTAAAATTACTCTTGTCCCTCTTGGAGAAACGAAGCTTTTAACAATTGCCCATTAGGGTCGTTAGCAGCGGTAATATTGCACATTGTTGGCTTGCATAATTTTCTGTGAGAATTGCTAATTTGGGACCCAAGTGGAAGATTTTTTTTTAAAAAAGAAAGAATTAATTATGGGGTTAATGTGGCTTTTCCACAAGTCAACTCTCACTCTCCATTGATAAGAGACAGGCATAGGCAATCCATCTGCTCCTTATAGAAGCTTTTTTGCTTGCCAACTAATATCCATCAGTTTCCACCACCAAAACAAAACTCTGTGATGTATAAATAATAAGGGATTAAGCAAACCTAAGACGGCTGCTGTGGGAGGCTTATCTCCCCCTCCCTCCCCGCTTTAAAGAGCTTTTATTGTACACAAGCATAAGCATTGAGGGAGATGAAAATGCAAACTTATATTTGCTTTCTCTCCTGCTCCAAGTTTCAATCTTTTTGTAGAGAGCTTTTACTGGCGGGTCCCAGGTTACAACAATTTAGAATTCAGAATTAAAAGCAGAATTAAAACTGATTACAGTCGTAGGAATAGGGTGGGCCCTGAATAATCTGCATCTCTGGTGTCGAATGCCAAGGGTACTGGAATTGTTTTTCTGTTTGTGTGTTTGCCACTCTGGGCTTCTCAGGAAGGCGACCAATTTGGATGGCTTTAAAAGTGGATTAGACCCACGAAGGGTGTGGCTATCCATGGCTACCAGCCACAATAACTACTGCTCCACATCCACTGCAAGTTTCTTGGAACCTCGGGTTATTATTATTATTATTTTTATTATTAATAATAATAATAATAATAATTTATTATTTATACCTCACCCAATTGGCTGGGCTTCCCCAGCCACTCTGGGAGGCTTCCAACAAAATATTAAAATACTGTAATGCATCAAACATTAAAAGTTCCCTAAACAGGGCTGCCTTCAGATGTCTTCTAAAAGTCTGGTAGTTGTTGTTCTCTTTGACATCTGGTGCAAGAGTGTTCCACAAGGAGGGTGCCACTACCAAGAAGGCCCTCTGCCTGGTTCCCTATAACTTGATTTCTTACAGTGAGGGAACCACCAGAAGGCCCTTGGCACTGGGCCTCAGAAGAAGGAGAAGAAGTAAAAGAAGAAGAGGAGTTTGGATTTAATATCCCGCTTTATCACTACCCTAAGGAGTCTCAAAGCGGCTAACAATCTCCTTTCCCTTACTCCCCCACAACAAACACTCTGTGAGGTGAGTGGGGCTGAGAGACTTCAGAGAAGTGTGACTAGCCCAAGGTCACCCAGCAGCTGCATGTGGACCAGCAGGGAAGCGAACCTGGTTCACTAGATTACGAGTCCACCGCTCTTAACCACTACACCACACTGGGAGAGAAATGTTGTGCTCGTGTCCAGCTTGCGGGCTTCTCAAGGGCAGTTCCTGCGAGAACAGGAAGATGGACCAAAAGAACCATTGGCCTCATCCAACAGATTCATTTCATGTTCTTAGGTAGGGGTGGGATAGAAATTTCATAAATAGCAATAAATCATAATAAATAATCCACCTGTTTCCAATGTTCAGGGGTAAGTGTTTGCTGCTTATGTCACCAAAACAGCACCATTCACACACCTCTCAACCATCCCAATTTGAGCAGGACATCCCAGAATTACAGAAGTCATTCCGGGATCCCAGAATGCCCTGTCTTTTGGGCTCTCACTCTCGCGAGAGCTCAGGAACAAAAAAATGAGTGTTCCAATTCTGTGGGTTGTTGGAGGATATGCATTAACACACGACACTAGAGCGGGGTACCAGCAGTGTCAGAGAAGCCACAAGGTGTTTAGAAGTAAAAGCTTATATGGGGTTAGGGGAATACTAAAGGGGGGGATCCCCTCCCCTAAACAGCCCATTGAGGACTGAGGTTGCTCAGCAGCCTCTGAACGCTGATTGACTCTTGGGGTAGTGGAGAAGGAAGAAGAAGAGAGGGAAAAGCAGGTGGGAGAGGGAATGGAGTATCCAGGATTAAGGTACATCTGCCTCCACTGGAACTCTAGACCGGAGGACTCCTAGGTTGCAACCTTTCCAGTTCCTACTTTTAGTCCCATTGAATTATCTTCCCTTCCTTAGAAGGGAAGCAAGTCCCAACACTGTTGTTTTTCTGCATTGGCTGAAAAGTTGTCCTTTCCACCCCGCAAAGGTAAACGTACCCCTGACCGTTAGGTCCAGTCGCGGACAACTCTGGGGGTTGTGGCGCTCATCTCGCTTTACTGGCCGAGGGAAACGGCTTTTGTCGACAGACAGCTTCTGGGTCATGTGGCCAGCATGACTAAGCCGCTTCTGGTGAACCAGAGCAGCACACGGAAACACCATTTACCTTCCTGCCGGAGTGGTACCTATTTATCTACTTGCACTTTGACGTGCTTTCAAACTGCTAGGTGGGCAGGAGCTGGGACCGAACAATGGGAGCTCACCCCGCCATGAGGATTCGAACCACCCTAGGCTCTGTGGTTTATTTCTGCAGTCTGAAATCCCAGTCGCTTTTGATGTCTTACAACTGTTTTGACAATCTCATAGAGTCATAAAATTGGAAGGAACCACGAGGGTCATCTAGTCCAGCCCCAAACTCCATGAGGGTCATCTAGCCACAACATGGGGCTCAAACCCACAACCCTGAGATCAAGAGTTTTATGCTCTACCAACTGAGCTATCCCAGTCAGAAGGTATTATATATATTGACTCTGTATTACATTGTGTGTGTGTGTGTGTGTGTGTATGTGTGTGTGTGTGTGTGTAGAAGATAGATAGATAGATAGATAGATAGATAGATAGATAGATAGATAGATATTCCACTTTTAATTCTGGTCTATCATTTAGTTGTCCTGCATATTGCATTTCTGTATTTTCTTTTCAGTGACAGTTGGCTTTTATTGGAGAGGGCAAGCCACTTTGCCGAAGTAGCTCCTCCAAAAGCAGAGTGTATATTTTGAAATAACCAAATAAATAAATAACCAGTTTGCTACAGATTCTATAATATTAATGAAAGAACTCATGAATGGTAAAGAATGCATAGCAAAATTTTCTGTACATATTGGATGCCCTGTGAATATATATATTTGAAATTAATATTGGACCACTTTGAGATCCAGCACTGATGCTTTAAAACCAGGCATAGGCAAACTCTGGCCCTCCAGATATTTGGGACTACAGTTCCCATCATCCCTAGCTAACAGGACCAGTGGTCAGAGACGATGGGAATTGTAGTCCCAAACATCTGGAGGGCCGAAGTTTCCTATGCCTGCCTTAAAACACACACACACACACACACACACACACACACACACACACACACACCTCTACACCTGTCAGAGAGCTGTCAGATGTTTCAGAAACAGCAATCATAAAGTCAGGTACTCTGCCCAATAAAATGAGGAAAAGCAAGCTGATTTTCAGTGCTCTCTCTCTGCTGCCCCCACTGCTCCCCCCCCCGCATCGCTTTAAGTTATTTATATGACTTTCCTCTGTACTTCCAGAGAGGAAAATGTCTCAGCTGGTGATAGATTGAAGCTGCTTCAGAGGTCACAGTCTGTCAGATTCTCCTTCTGCAAAAGTTGATCTGGCCTTTTGTGCAATGAACTTGGAGCAGCTTTTCCTAACTCCCTGCCACTTGGGCAGCAAAATTAATTTACTGGGAGGGAGGACATGGAGAATCTGTCAGTGTTGCTGCGTCCTTCCTTCTCAGTGGGGTGTCTGGGGCTCTCTTCAACAGGTCTCCCAGATTTCTTTATGCATGCAGCATTTGTCCTAATTTGCTTGCACAAAGCTTATGTGGCGATTGGAATATTATTGCCTTTTTAAAATGACAGTAAAGAGAATGGGGCAGCTCTTCCTCCCTCCCTCCCTCCCCCTGCCCTATTCCCTTAACTGCAATTATAAGCAATTAAAAGCAACAGAAATTATAGGAAGGCACCCATGGCAGGGAATGGGTGTTTATGGTGAATGTTCTGGTGTTTATGGTGAATGTTGTGCCTCTAAGTCTGAAGCAATAAATGTTCTGGATTCTCCATCCCCTTAGAAACATGTAGTTCACGTGTATTTTTCCCCCTGCAATAGTCAGAGTCAGAGAAATGCAGAGTTTTCAAGGTTTTCCATTGCTGGGCTATTGGAATCCTAGCCGCAGCTGACATCCGTATCAAAAGCTCATTAGAACAGCTAGCTTCCAAGTTGTCCATCCACATACTCAGAAAAGACAGTTGTGGCTAAATCTGAACAGGTTATTTAATTATTTTAGACATTGATTCCCATATTTCCAATCTTAAGTTCACCATTCCTCATTACTACATCAGTTTGTGCATTATTTATTAAACAGTCCTTGTGAAAATTCAGCAGCATTTTAGTACGAAATCACATACACATTTTTTAATGCAATCTTGCCCAATATAATGCTTTTCTGCATATTGCTTTCACTTACATTTGCAATTTTTGCACATGCTTTACACCAGGTACGTACATTCTTGTACCCATTGCGTGCCTGGAGAACTGCATGGCAAAATTCAGAGAAGCAGGGTGTTTGAAGGACGGCTGCATTTTGGGTTGCTTCTGATTCAGAAAGTGTGAATGGGGAAGGCTGAACCTCAAACGCACAAGTTAAATTGAATTTCTCTGGCCTTTCTAGATGAGCCAGAAAAAAGTAACAGAATGAAACAAATGAAAATCCCTCCATCTCTGCTTTAGCTGCCCTTTCAATAAGTTTAAAAGGCAAAGGATCTTAGATCAGTATTGCATTTTCAGAGGACAGAGCTTGACATATACCTCAAGAAATAGCTGTTATTCCTCTCGGTAATGCTCTACTTGGTTTCGGGCCCTGCTTTGCCACTGCTGCCGCCGCCACTGTGACCTAGCAGGATGCTGTCTTTATGTCTCTGACACTCTGCATTGCCCTTGGTTGTGCTTCAGCAAGCCTGTGCTGTATTGAACACAAAAGCCATTGAAGCAGGAACGAAAGACTTCTCAATATCAAGGAAATTTTGGGTGGTTGCACCTCAAGCTGAGGCTTCTCTTCAATGGAATTTGCTTGCTGGATCTCTCTCTCTCTCTCTCTCTCTCTCTCTCTCTCTCTCTCTCTCACACACACACACACACACACACACAGGACTGCTACCTCTGTTCTCTCCATTCCTCAACCCCACCTCCCCCTTTGCCAACTGCCCTTCCATCATACCTGACCACCAATTCCCTTCCTTTCCCCCCTTAAATAGGGTTGAAATATTTCAAAAAGTAAAATCCAGGACAAAAGATTGCCGAAGATCCAGGACAAAGTGCCGCCTTTTGGAAATTCCTCCCCAGACTTCAATTCCGCCATTGAAATCCCAGTAACGTCTGGAAAAAGCCAGACATATGACAGCCCTGTCTTCAAATAGTATTTTATTGAAGCAGCAAAATTGGACAAATCAATACAATAAGAATAATAGAAATAAGTAGGGTACTTAAAAGACAATTGGGAAAGTCATATTTCACACTGTACCACAGAGAAGGAGTCCTGTATGTCTGTATATTTTGTATATAAAATCCCACCAAACACCATAGAATTTTTCAGGTTCCTCCAAGTCTTTGGCAACATGTAACCCCACCCCCACCCCTGCTAAACTCCACATATTTTCATTCCAAAGCAAAAGTCACAAATCCTGTAAGGTGTTTCACTTTGGGGCAATTGATATTCTGGCAACCATATCTAGAGTCTCTGAGAGCTGGAACCCTTCAGCTGGTCATCCCACAGATTTAACAAACAAAGCTGTGGTGAAATTGGGGAGGAATATTTTGGTCATTTCTTGACAAACCATCATCCAGAATTTGAATACCTGTGGGAATTTGAATAACTGTACTCCTCTGCTACCCATTTCCCTTACAGCTATTCAGAGTACAAGTTAGTGAGGCAGAACCCTCTGATTCAGCTATTCCTCTCCTTTTGTGAACTGCAGCGTAACTCTCACACAGTGGCCCTTCCTTGGTGACTGGAGTCACTATTTCATTTCAGATCCCCACTGTTTGTGCATGATTGCCAGTTCAGGTGTTTAACAGTCTCTCACTGTGAATCCTCAGTGGCGATAAGAAGCTCTTGTTGTTTTGCCAGTTCTTCCTCTGGGAGACGAGTCCTCAAGTTTATATGGAAAGGCAAACATATAATTATGATCCTAATCAAATTTATGCAATATTATGAATAGGCAAACTTACACAGAGGCTCGATATTGATTTTTTTTTTAAAAAAAAAGCTTCTATAATCAAATTCAGAGCTGAGGTAATATTTCTGCCCTTGTAATCTTCCTGTGATTGGAGCATCCCTCACCTCGTTTTCCAAAAGAAGAGGAAAATGGTTTATGATCTGGGCATAATGGTATGTTGCTTTCATGATACATTTGCCCTCAGCTGTTTCAGGGCAAATCTGCCCTTGAATTCCAGGAGCCAAATTAGACAGTGCTTTAACTACATAGCTAGAAACCTAGGAAGTTGCTTTATACTGAAGTGTATCATTTGTTCCTCTAGTGCATAATTGTCTATGCTGACTAATATTATCTCTCCAAGTTTCAGACAGGAGAAATGCCCAGCTATTCCCAGAAACAGAATAACAGAACCACAGAATTGTAGAGTTTGAAGGGAACCTAAGGGTCAGATAGATCAATCCCTTGAAATGCAGGAATCTCAACTGAAGTATACATGACAGATGACCATCCAATGTCTGCTTAAGAAACTTCCAGTCCACCATCTCTCATGGGATTGGATTGGATTGATCTTTATTACGGCCATTGGCCCGTCACACGACAGTTTCATACCAACATAATATACTTAAACCTTCAAATTTAAAATCGCTAAAACTTACAAAAGACACACAGGAGCCAAAGCAAAACCAAAAACAAAGACCACCATCATACATTACAGTAAATTTGTAACCTAAACATCGCCCTCAGCTCATAAATTAATCAAGGATATCAATAGTGATATCACCTAATTACATCCTAAAACATAGATCATGGTTTAAAGGGATTATCCGAGCCACACAGGAGTCCGTTTCTCTTCTTTAGGGATAGGACACTGATCAAAAATCTGGCAACCATGAGTGATCTTAGGGGGTCATCATCAATTAGTAGATATCTCAGTTTGGCTTCAGTCGTATCATCGGCAATTCCCTTTAGATATTGAGCAAGGAACTTGCTCCTGGCCGGTAAGTGAAAAGCAGTCAAGAATTATGTGATGCAACGATTCCGGTGCCCCACAATTACAATCTCTCATGGGAGTCTGGTCCACTGTTGAACAGCTCTTACTGTCAGAAAGTTCTTCCTGATGTTTAGTCAGAATCTCTTTTTCCGTCACTTGAATCCATTGGTTTGGATCCTAGCCCCCCGCCCCCCGAGAAAACAAGCTTGCTCCATTCACCTTGTGGCAGCCCTTTAGGTAGTTGAAGATGACTTATCATATCACCTCTCGGTATTCTCTTCTCCAGGCTAAACATATCAAACTCCCTCTCCCGTTCCTTATGAGACTTGGTTTCCAGAACCTTTATCATCTAGGTTAAGGTTACCAGATTTTTTTCAAAGAATCTGGGAACACTTTTTTTCTTTTTTTGAAAAGAGGGGGGAAATATTTCAAAAAAATATTTTAATAAAGAAATAAATAAGTAATATCTTCTCTTCTGTGGTCTCCTCTGTCGCACGGCCTTCCTCTGGGCCTCAGCCTGCTCTCTTGGAGCGCTATCTGCCATGGAGTAGGCTCGGGTCGGTCCTGGGCTCGGCCACATGTCCTTGCCCTCCTGTGCTCTCCTACCTCTCCTCCTCAGTGGCAGCGGCATGGCAAGGTCAGGGCTCCCCTCTTTTTTCTCCTTCCTCTTTCTCTCTCTTCCTTCTCCTTCTCCTCTCCTCCTCACTGGGTCAGCTCCGGGCGTTTTACTGGCCCTGGAGTGCCACTGGGCAGTTGGCCAGGTGGCCAGGCACTCTTGCTCCCAGCTCGATATGGGTTGTGGGAGGGGGGGGTCAGCGGTTCCCCCAGTTGATGTGCCGTGCATCCCCAATTAACCCTTGGCAGCAGCAGCGGCAGTCTCAGCAGTCCAGAGCCAGCCTGGTAGCGCAGTTGGCTCTGGCTGGCTTCAGGAGCTGCTCACTGCCGTGGCGCCTGCCATTTTGCCTCGCTGGAACTCCCCAAATGATGTGTTTTGTGCTGTTGAACCAATCACGCAACAATCATTCCCTACTAATAAATCTACAACACTTAAAATATAAATCTGAGGACATTAAATGAAATCCGGGGACATTTGGGGACGGATTTTGTCCGGGGACAGATTTGTAAATCCGGGGACTGTCCCTGGGAAACGGGGATGTCTGGTAATAATCATCTAGGTTACCCTCGTTTGCACACATCCCAGCATGTCAATAGCTTTAAATTGTGGTGCCAAGAACTGGTAGAACCAGAACACAGTAGGCCAAGTGTGGTCTGACCAAGGCTGGAGCAGCGACCATTACTTCCTTTGATCAGGGCACTATACATCTGTTGATGCAGCATAGAATAGCAATAACATTTGTGGGGGGGGTTTGCATCCCTCTGTTGACTCATGTTAATCTTGTGGTCTACTAAGACCTCTCAGTCATTTTCATATGTACTACAGGCAATCCCAGGTGCCCCCCCATCTTATATTTGTGCAGCTGTTTCTTCCTTCTTAATTCTAGAACCTTACATTTGTCCCTTTTGAAATTCATTTCATTAGCTTTGACTCAGTTCTCCAAATCCCAGAGACTTGAAAACTGGGACCTTCTTCATGTCAGGCACATGCCAGATCACTGCACTACAGCCCTTCTCCACCTCTTTTAGGTCTGGGTACAGGCCATTTTCATGGGACGCAGGTGGCGCTGTGGGTTAAAGCCTCAGCGCCTAGGGCTTGCCGATCGAAAGGTCGGCGGTTCGAATCCCTGTGGCGGGGTGCGCTCCCGCTGCTCGGTCCCAGCGCCTGCCAACCTAGCAGTTCGAAAGCACCTCCAGGTGCAAGTAGATAAATAGGGACCGCTTACCAGCGGGAAGGTAAACGGCGTTTCCGTGTGCGGCTCTGGCTTGCCAGAGCAGCGATGTCACGCTGGCCACGTGACCCGGAAGTGTCTCCGGACAGCGCTGGCCCCTGGCCTCTTAAGTGAGATGGGCGCACAACCCCAGAGTCTGTCAAGACTGGCCCGTACGGGCAGGGGTACCTTTACCTTTACCTTACAGGCCATTTTCATAAGGACTTCAGTGCATAAGGAAGGAATTGGTGCAGAACAGTGAACAGAAAGCATAAAATAGATGTTCACCCCAGTCCTCTGGTTCAGAGAACCCAGGACTTAACTCCTATTGTTGAAGGTCTTTGTTAGCTGCACTTTCCTATTTGTTTCCTCTTCCTGGTGCATCACTCAGTCTCCAAAGCTTGCTGTGGTCCACAACCTGGCTTTCCATCTTCTTCATATTCAAGAAAAGTCCAATGTCCTTTAATAATTCCATTAAGTTCCCCAGCGCTGCTTAAGGACTTTGTTCCTCACAAGTGTTTTCTCGCTGCTTGAGAGGAATTCAGACGAAGGCAGGATCCAGAAGTGGAAATTCCTAACGTTTGCTTATTTGTCCCATGTCTGGAACGTAGGGTCGGCACTCACTGCTGTTGTTACTTTCAATCTGTAAACGATACGCAATTTATTGCATTCCCATCCCTGCCCCTTTGCATTGCGTTTCTTTTGCACTGAAGTAAATGGGTTGGAATAATGCAATGGCACCTTTTGGAATTTTGCCTCAGTGGACAGTTGTTTTTGGCAGAAGGCGAATTGCAGAGGAAGGGAAACAGCGCGTCATGTGGCGAATTCAGGGTCGAACTGAAAGTGATGCCTTCTTGCATTACTCCCATCCATCTTGTTAACCAAGGACAACCTATGAGTCAGGAGGGTGTAATAGCAATTGAGTGGAAGATGAGCTAAAGACAGAGGCATCTGAACTGTACCCATCCAAGTACAATCTCAACCAGCCACATTCTTGAGAAGTCAGACACTATTTCATTAGGCCTTAAACATCCAGGGACAAGAGGGGCTTTGGGGAAGCAATTAGTTTGGACACGGATGATCTCCAACACAGGAGTAAAAATATATCTATTTCCAGCAGTGACTGGCATCCAGTTCTTTACAATATCAGTGTGGGGGATGGAAGGATAGCGGAAAGAAACGAAGGAAAGCCAGCATATCTAGTTCCATGCACAAATTAATGAACATGACACAGCGCCATGTGTTAATTTAAAATGTGATTAATTTATGGCAAGGAAACAAGCCTAGCATTTAGATTGCAGGATCATCAGCATCAACAGCTAGGGGTATATGTGAGTGTGAGTTGCCATAGCAACCTGTTTGGTAGAAAACCTAAGAAGTAGTAGATCCACAAATCCCTTTCTTCTTACTCAGAATTGCAGCATTAATGAGACATGGATCTGAGATATTTAAAATACTGGGGCAGGAGTGGAAGGCACAAGAGAATGGGAAGCAATTTCGGCTGCCATGTGAAGGAACTGGAGATGGTGGATAGTAATGGCAGTCCAACCACCATATCCAAGGCCCAGCCAGGTTCAAGCTACCAGGGCAGAGGAGAGGATGGAGAAGGAAGGACTTTGCATTTTGGTTCATCTTCAGTCCTCCTCCTTCTTTAATGCTTTTGCTCCTGTTGGAAATGACAAGAGGCAAAGGAAAGGGATGGATTTAGGTACATGAGCAATAATGTGTTAGAAGGGCTAGCATTGTACTCTTAATGTTCCTTTCACACTGAGCTACCTGTTGCATTCTGGAACTGCGGCTTTATGGCCGATATACTGACATGTTGGCTAATTTTAATTTGTAGCAGTGTATGGGGCGCGACACAAGGAGAAACGTGTCAGCACGTAACAGCTGTGCTCGGAGATCTTCACTGCTTGCCGATTTGCTACCGGACCAGACTCAAGCTGTTACTATTAGTAATCAAAGCTCTTAATAGCTTGGGGGAGGGACTTATCTCTGACTTACCCCATATATGCCCATATATTGACTGCTTCAATCCATGGAATTTGCACTGTTAAAGGTGCCACATGATACCTATTCTGCTTTTGTAAGAAATCAATCTTTCAGCGTGGCAGCACCTATACTTTGGAACTCCCTGCCTGTTGACTTCAGGCAAGTGCTCCCCCCGTACGCTTTCCAGTGCCCTCCCATCAGATGTCAAACAACTATTTGACTGTTAGAAGACATTTGAAGGCAGCCTTGTTTGGGAAAGGTTTGAATGGCTGGTGTCCTATTGTGTTTTTAATGTTTTGTTGGGAGCCGCCCAGAGTGGCTGGGGCAACCCATTTACATGTGTGACATATAAAAATAACAACAGCAACAGCAACAGCAACAACAACAGTATTTGCTTACAGAAGCCTTCTCAGACATGTAGAACATTAGTGTATGTTTTCATATATATTTTAGTTTATTGTCAGTTTTGACTTTAGAATGTTTTTACTGAAAATTCTATTGTTTTATTTTCTTTGTAATCCACTTTAAATATTTTTTGCATAAATTTTATAAACTGGGTGACATCGCTCCTCCCCCAACCTTTCTGCACACGTGTGTTTCTGTTTGGGAGGAAGAAGATGCAGGTGGTCTGTGTACAAGAGGGTTCAGAAAAGGGGTGGGTAACAGGAGGAAGCATGAAGGTGAAGCTCTAGGCCAAGCATAGGCAAACTCGGCCCTCCAGATGTTTTGGGACTACCACTCCCATCATCCATAGCTAACAGGACCCGTGGTCAGGTATGATGGGAGTTGTAGTCCCAAAACATCTGGAGGGCCAAGTTTGCCTATACCTGCTCTAGGGCACTGGCATGGGGAAATGGCAAGGGGTTGTTGAGCTGAGAGAGGAGCACAGCCCCTAGTATGTCTATGTGGATGTAAGTTGAGCAATTTAAACATGCTGTTTACCAAGCGAACTTTTAAAAAGGACTGTAGCTGCAAGCATAATCACTAGAGAAGCATGCTCCACCTTTGAAAGAAAGGGGTTAAGAGGAAGTCAGATTTATGACCTGGAATTGCAACTCTTTCTCTCCCCCCCCCCCATCCTTTTTCTTTTTTACAACATGATGATTCTCTTATTAAGATTTCTAGAGGGGATAATCTATAGGAGAATAATGTTTCTCCTTTGTGATTACATTACCATATGGAGCCATTTTTCTCGACACCAAGGTCATCCCGTTCTGATGAGCTTTTGAACAGAGCGGCAGGCTCTCTGCCTCTTCTGACAGCAAAGGGCAATATGAGTTATTAACAAGGCAAGGATTGTGATTTTTATTAGTCAATTCCTCATTTACTCCCTCGGAAGAGCAAGGCATGAAAAGTCCCACGGGAGGAATTAGAGAGTGTTCGATTGAGTGGCTGTTATTCTGAGTGGGGGGAATCGTTGGCTGCATGGAAAGTTCCAGATCATCTTCTCCCCCACAATTATCTTTTATGAGGATTTGTTCGACCATAAAAATGGAATGGTGATGGGGAAAGGTCAGGGGGTCAAGGGTCCCTGCTGGGTCAGAGGAGAAGTCAGAAATTAAAGGAGGGGGAAATTGTAGAATTGGAAAAAGTGCAGAAAAGGACATCCAAAACTAAGCAGTCCCTTATAGGGAAACGTTGCAACATTGGGACTTTTCCAGCTTAGGGCAATTAAGGATGGAACGTGATCAAGGTGTATAACAGGGTAAAAGTAAAAAGGTAAGGACCCCTGGACGGTTAAGTCCAGTCACAGGCGACTATGGGGTTGTGGCACTCATCTTGCTTTCAGGCCAAGGGAGCCAGCATTTGTCCACAGACAGCTTTCCGGGTCATGTGGCCAGCATGACTAAACCGCTTCTGGCACAACGGGACACTGTGATGGAAGCCAGAGGGTATGGAAATGCCATTTACATTCCTGCCTCAGTGGTACCTATTTATCTACTTGCAGGGGTGTGCTTTTGAACTGCTAGGTTGGCAGGAGCTGGGACAGAGCAACGGGAGCTCACCCTGTTGAGGGGATTTGAACTGCCGACCTTCTGATCAGCAAGCCCAAGAGGCTCAGTGGTTTAGACCACAGCTGCAGGGTTGGCTCAGTGCACGAACATATGTTTTTAACCTGGGAGGTCCAGATTAGGCAGAGGAAATATTCTTGCCTGAAACCACAGGCTGTTCTGTTTTCTAATGTTCCTTTTACATTGCAGGAACTATGGCTTTATGACCAGCATGTCGTACTAAATACCATCCACAGCAGTCAGCATGGTGTGACACAACAACAGTTGTCAAGCAGGTGCCTTCAATATACGCCTTTTGGCCCCTGCTAAAAAATTTTTGTTTAGACAAGTTTACCAAGACGTTTAAAGGGACGTGGGTGGCGTTGTGGGTTAACCACAGAGCCTAGGACTC
The DNA here is from genome assembly GCF_951804945.1 of Podarcis cretensis. Lineage (NCBI taxonomy): Eukaryota > Metazoa > Chordata > Lepidosauria > Squamata > Lacertidae > Podarcis > Podarcis cretensis. Next base: position 68,953,811 of record NC_137177.1, read on the forward strand.
GCCGAGGTCAGCGGTTCAAATCCCTGTGACAGGGTGAGTTCCCGTTGCTCGGTCCCTGCTCCTGCCAATCTAGCAGTTCGAAAGCACGTCAAAGTGCAAGTAGATAAATAGGTACTGCTCCGACGGGAAGGTAAATGGCGTTTCCGTGCGCTGCTCTGGTTCGCCAGAAGCGGCTTAGTCATGCTGGCCACATGACCTGGCCAATAAAGCGAGATGAGCGCCGCAACCCCAGAGTTGGCCACGACTGGACCAAGATATTTAGAAGCCCTTAGGCCAGCCTTTCTCAACCTGTGGGTCCCCAGATGGTGTTGAACTACAACTCCCATCACCCCTAACTAGCTCAGGGATGATGGGAGTTATAGTCCAACAACATCTGGGGACTCACAGGTTGAGAACCGCTGCCTTAGGCAATTGTAATCTGTTTTAGTATTTCAACTTTTGTATATTTTAAAGTATGACTTTAATTTTTTTTTCTTGGTTTGGGTTTTTTGTTTTTTTTAACAGTCAAGCAGTGTATAAATTTTACGAAATAAATAAATAGGACAACATTACTACCCCCACCCCACTTTTCTGTTCCCCCATGAAAAAGGGCATGAGATTCCCTTGTCCTACTCTAAATTTTGTCACTTTACATCCGTGCCATGAACTGGCAGGACAGCGGGGAAGAGGATCTCATGAGAGGGGGAGCTGGGGACTAGGAAATACCAGAGCAAGCAGGGGATGGAGAAGTAAGTACTCACAGGGTGATGGAGGATGGCAAGGGCGTGGAGATCCATGCACAGGAACCAGAGCAGCAGGACCCATCACCAGAGCCAGAGGGGCCCCTGTCTCCACAAACACAGCAGAAGGGAAGCTCTAGGAGGCTAAGGCAGGAAAGGGCCCAGGGCCCAGCTTCCTAGCTGGCCAGGTGGGGCTCACTAGCTCTGGGAGGAGGGGTGTGATTCCTCAGCTGGAGTAGGTTGGAACAGGTGAGGGTCATCTGTCTCATCAAGCCCAGGTGCTGCAATCACAAGGGAAGCAGAGATGAGGGGCTGTGTCTGCTCAACTGCCCCTGTTGATGGACCATGATTTGGATGCTCCTGGACCTCCATGGGATTGTGCTTTGGCGTTTGTCTCTGGACTTCAGAACTTGGCTATTTGGATTGACCCTAGACCACATTTCCTGGACTTTGGACTGACTATTAGACTAGGCATTACTGACTTGCTACCAGGTAAAGCCAAGGGTTTGGGACAGTCTGTGATTTTATATCTTGTGGCAGCTGCAAGCAGGTTCCCCGCCCCCTCCTGGAATGAAATAACACAGAAATAGAGTGCTAAACTTGTAGTAGATTCCCCCAGGTTTCCAGAAGGGGCTTTTACGTCACCTGAAAGCTCAGCTGTAATGTGGAAATTAACAGTAAGGGAAACATCAGGCAAATGTCAGGGAAACGGAATATACTTCCATACAAATGCAGCCTAGGTCTCCTCCTCTGTTTGGCCACTTGTGACATTAAATTCTATACTTCAGGAACAGAGAGTATAATGAAAAATGAAACATTCAATTTCAGTGGGGTTTCTTGGAAATGCATATGCATGAATTGGCTTTCAAAATGTTAAAGAATTCATCTGCTGCTTTTCTCGACAGAAAATGTTCCCGAGCAGAAATAAATGGGGGTGGGGGAAGAGTCAAAGCTCCTAACTCAGGACCGCAGTTTGACATTCAGGAATGTGGATATAACTGTTCCTCTACATGGTGGTTAAAGATAAAGGCAGTTTGGAGGGAGGGGGATAATTCATCCGTGCCATAGCTTGGGGAACAGCCAGAGCGGCAGACTGCAGAGCATCCGTTTTGCATTAAGAAGTTCCCAGAGTCAATCCCCAGCATCTTCAGGTAGGGCTTGGCATCTCCCTTGTCCAAAAATCTGGAGAGCAGCTCTCAATGTCAACATTATCACTGTCAGTTTGCGGGGTGGGGAAGCAAAAGTCCTCAAGGCCTAGGACCCTCGTACCTATGGGACCGCCTCTCCGGGTATGCCCCACGGAGGACCTTAAGGTCCATAAATAGCAACACCCTAGTGGTCCTGGGCCCTAAGGAAGTTAGATTGGCTTCAACCAGAGCCTGGTGGAACGCTCTGTCTCATGAGACCAGGGCCCTGCAGGATTTGATTTCTTTCCTCAGGGCCTGTAAGACAGAGTTGTTCCATCTGGCCTTTGGCTTGGAGTCAATTTGATTCCCTCCCCTTCTTTCTTTTTTTCTTTCTCCTCCTGTGATGAGGCTGCATTTTAATGTTTTAATGTTGTATTTTAATCTTGTTTTTAAGTTGTATTCATTCAACTTGTTTTTATTATTGCTTGTTAGCCGCCCTGAGCCCAGCCTTGGCTGGGGAGGGTGGGATATATAAAATTATTATTATTATTATTATTATTATTATTATTATTATTATTATTAAAACTCCTGGGTGCCAGATCCTCCTCATAATTCTTAGATTCAGCAAATGTTAGAATTTAACAAATACTTGGAGGATGAAGAGAAGGTGCCAGGTGCAGAAATTACAGTGGTGCCTCGCAAGACGAAAAGAATCCGTTCCGCGATTCTCTTCGTCTAGCGGTTTTTTCGTCTTGCAAAGCAAGCCCATTGACGGCTTAGCGGATTAGCGGTTTAGCGGCTTTTAGCGGCTTATCAGCTTAGCAAATAAGCGGATAAGCGGCTTAGCGGCTTAGAAAAAGGGGGGGGAAGTGGAAAAAAGTCGGAAAAACTCGCAAAACATTTTGTCTTGCGAAGCAAGCCCATAGGGAAATTCGTTTTGTGAAGCGCCTCCAAAACGGAAAACCCTTTCGTCTAGTGGGTTTTTCGTCTTGCGAGGCATTCGTCTTGCGGGGCACCACTGTAGAAGGGTTAAAAATACAGGTCAAACCGGTTTCTCTGTGCCATCTTGGAGAACAGAATAAAGGTAAGGGGTGACTGACAAAGCAGTTACTCTTTTTATGCTGAGGGCCAGACATGATGTTTGGGGTCTCTTGGAAGGTGAGGATGCAGCAATGAAAGGAACAGGAACTTCTTCTGGCCTTCATTCCAAGGAAAGTGAGCATGAGTAAGCAACTTGGATTCTGTCATCGCTCAGATCATGGGTAGGCAAACTAAGGCCCAGGGGCCGTATCCAGCCCAATCGCCTTCTAAATCTGGCCCACAGACGGTCCAGGAATCAGCGTGTTTTTACATGAGCAGAATGTGTGCTTTTATTTAAAATGCATCTCTGGGTTATTTGTGGGGCATAGGAATTCATTATTTTTTTCCAAAATATAGTGCGGCCCCCCACAAGGTCTGAGGGACAGTGGGCCGGCCCCCTGATGAAAAAGTTTGCTGACCCCTGGCTCAGATATTGGGGTGCCACGTTAACACTGCTTTTCTAGTCACAGGGATTAGGTGGCCTTCCAAAATGCCTCACATCATTAAGGTTCAAAACCTTCCAAGGTCTCTTTTCTTATCAGAAGAATGCAAGGAGGAGAATCTTCTCAAAAAGTCGAGCTGTGGAGGCTTATATTGGCTCCATGCTGCATTCGCCTGAGGTGCTTCTGTTCTAGTATGGAATATAGGAACGTTCAAGATGGTTCCTGAAGAAGGGCTCCTGTGCCCTTTGATAAATCTTATCAGCCAGCACTTCTGTGAATATATTTGTCCCTTTTGTATATATTTTCTGGTTTCTGTGCCTTCCTCCTTGGTTACAGTGGTACCTCGGGTTACAGATGCTTCAGGTTACAGACTCCGCTAACATAGAAATAGTACCTCAGGTTAAGAACTTTGCTTCAGGATGAGAACAGAAATCGTGCGGCTATGGCACAGTGGCAGCGGGAGGCCCCATTAGCTAAAGTGGTACCTCAGGTTAAGAACAGTTTCGGGTAAAGAACGGACCTCCGGAACGAATTAAGTTCTTAACCTGAGGTACCACTGTATTTTGTTTCCTTCTACATTTTTTTTTTAAATCACATGAATCTGTTTCAGCCACTGGAGGTCACTATCACATTTGTTAAGCAGAAATGCTCAGTGTGAAAACTTTGTGCTTATTATCATTATCAAAAAGTATAAGTACAGTGGTACCTCGGGTTACATACGCTTCAGGTTACATATGCTTCAGGTTACAAACTGTGCTAACCCAGAAATAGTGCTTCAAGTTAAGAACTTTGCTTCAGGATGAGAACAGAAATCGTGCTCCGGCGGTGCAGCGGCAGCGGGAAGCCCCATTAGCTAAAGTGGTGCTTCAGGTTAAGAACAGTTTCAGGTTAAGAATGGACCTCCGGAATGAATTAAGTATTTAACCCGAGGTACCACTGTACAAGTGAACAGAAGGACCTGAAAGAGTTGGTAAATCACTCACCTAAACAAAAATTCGTAAGCAGAACACCAGAGGACTCCTAGCTGCTTTCCTTTTGGAAACCAAAACTAGGTAATACTGAACACCAAAATCCAGGGAGAAATTAATTCTGACAAGGAGGGCTTTATTTATTTTTCCAAATCTGTAGGCCACTCTTTTGAAAGTACCATAGATATTTTTTTTTTAAAAAAAAAATCATTTGGAAACACATCTAATGAACGTAGGCTCAGGGCACTGAAACTTAAGGGAATCTGCTAGGGAGAAATTCAGTCCATTTTAATTAAAATTCACATTTTAATATCAACAACACACTTAATTTGCCTGCCTTGGACCAATACACAAACCAAATGACAGCTCTCTTTCTTAAATTCATACATTTGAATTTTGCAGTGTGGTTCTCCAACCAAAAGGAAAACTGCACAGAAAAGTGTACATTAATGTGCACAAAATGCTCCCAGTAGTCAAAATAATGTACAAATAATAATGCATTATTAGGGGCCATTGCTTGCAAAAATCCATATATATCATGTACAAAATCTGCCCATGTTAGGAGACATGCATTCAACAATGTGGGTTTTCTCGCAACATTTTCTTTTTAGCTGAAAGCTGATGCGGAAATTAATAGAACTGAAATTAAAGCTGAAAAAGTGAGAAACATTGGCTGGTTTTGCTGCTTGTTTTTGAAGGGGGGGGGGGAGATTATTGTAATCAGTTTCATTTTTATGCATTGCCCACTGCCCTCCGTTTTTAAGTAATCCTCGAAGCTTCTAAATTTTGTGCAATGCTTAGAGACCTATGATGTGTCAAGCGACTAATAATTAGTAATAGTAATAGTAGTAGTAGTAGTAGTAGTAGTAGTAATACAGTGGTACCTCAGGTTACATATGCTTCAGGTTACATAAGCTTCAGGTTACAGACTCCGCTAACACAGAAATAGTGCTTCAGATTAAGAACTTTGCTTCAGGATGAGAACAGAAATCATGCTCTGGTGGCGCGGCAGCAGCAGGAGGCCCCATTAGCTAAAGTGGTGCTTCAGGTTAAGAACGGTTTCAGGTTAAGTACGGACCTCCGGAACGAATTAAGTACTTAACCCGAGGTACCACTGTAATAATAATACAACCCCAGGGTTAAGTAGTTGCTTTTTAAGAAGACTAAATAAGGATTCCACGGGGAATTTCTCGAGTCCCAAGACTGCACAGGGTGGAGGTAAGCACAACAAACCAACCCCCTGGTGAGAAACTGGCTGCTTCAATGAGTTCACAGTCATCCTCGTATGACAAGCGTTGTTTGCAAACAGCCATGAAAAATGCCATTCCTGACACTGTTCTTGCGTATGACTTAATGTGATCTGTTGGTGTTGACTCGGGCAAAGAGGTTCTTGCTGGAGATGGGCTGTCACTTCTGCAAACAGAAGCGACTTGCTTGGGAATCGTCCCGGAGAGTCTTTGGGCATTATTTAAAGCCTCGCTCTGAAGTCTCACAGTGCAAAGTGATTACGTCCCGACAACTGCTCGATAGGCACAAGTCAAATTTATTCAGTGCTACTCGCTTTTCTGCCCAAGGATGAGCTGGCTTCAGAAACCAGTTGGCAGACCATCTCTGCGCTTATAAAGATGTCGGCAAAGGTGACATGAATGCTGGAAGCCTGCTGTGTGGGAATCCCTTGCAGATGACTCCGGTGCCTGGAGACAGTCAGGTTGCGTATCCACAGCCCTGACCAGGGCTGGGAGGAGTGCAAAGAGAAGAAACACCATATACAACAGCGAAACCTGATGCCTTCATCTGCCCCAGCTGCAGCAGAATATGTCTCTCCCATATCAGTTTCTTTCTTCTTCCTTTTGAAATAATTTTTACAGTGGAACCTCGGGTTGTGAACGTGATCCATGCGGGAGTCACATTCGCAACCTGCAGCATCGCGTCTACGCATGCACGGGTCATGATTTAGCGCTTCTGTGCATGCGCAAGCACTGAAAGCCGGAAGTAACCTGTTCCGGTACTTCCGGGTTCGGCGTGGTACACAACTTGAAATCGCGTAACCTGAAGTGTCTGTCACCCGAGGTATCACTGTATTTGATTTTAAAAGTATAAAATTATAACAATACAGTGGTACCTCTGGTTACGAACTTAATTCGTTCTGGAGGTCCGTTCTTAAGCTGAAACCATTCTTATCCTGAGGCGCGCTTTTGCTATTGGGGTCTCCCGCTGTGCACATGCGCCTCTGGCGCACAATTTCCTGGGGCAAAGTTCACAACCAGGAGCAGCTACTTCCGGGTTAGCGGAGCTCGTAACCTGAAGCATTCATAACCAGAAATGTTCGTAAACAGAGGTACCACTGTACAACTATACACATCCACATTTGAAGATTCCTCCAAATCTCTGGACTTCCCACCTTCCCCTCTGTGGGTCCTATTATTAAACCGTTTCTACTGCATCTTTTTCAATAATCCATATTTTATATAAATCCATTATCTACATTATCTACATTACCAGTGATTGCAATCCTGCTAATGTTTTCATCTGCTTACAGTGATAAATTATAAAATTCCCCCCATTCTTTTTTAAAGTTTTGGTCTTCTTGGTTCCTGAGCTTTCCCATCAGTTTTGCCATTGCGGTATAGTACACTTAGATTTGCCATTCTTCCCTGGTAGGGACTTCTCTTCTTTCCATCTCTGGGCTAGTAGCATCTGTGTGGCTGTTATCGCATACAGAAGGCCTTCGGCGCTGGACCTCAGTGACCGGGTTGATGGTGGGAGTAGAGATGCTCCTTCAGTTATATAGGGCCGAGGCAGTTTAGGGCATTAAAGGTCAGCACCAGCACTTGAATTATGCTTCAGAATGTACTGGGAGACAATGTAGGTCTTTATGGACTGGTGTAATATGGTCCCAGTGGCTGCTTCCAGCCACCACTCTTGTTGCCACATTCTGGATTAGTCATAGAGATGCTTATTCTCATAAGAGTCAACATCTTGGCGAAATGCTTATTAGGGCCTGTGGTCAACCAATGAAGCTGTTGGAAGATTCAGGATAGGCAACAGAAGGTACCATAACCACTCAGCCCATAGTTAAACTCTAGGATGTGCTACCATGGGCTGTGGTGATGACCTCCAATGTGGACAACTTTTAAAGCAGATTAGACAGATTCATGGAGGGGAAGGTTGTCAATGGCTAGTAGCCCCAGTGGCTTTCAAATGAGCATCTGACTGGCCACAAAGAATCAGGCCTTGAATCTGTTCCTCGGTTCCTAAAACTAATTAAAGTGTCATTCATTAACAAGTGATCCCCACCTGAATTGGCAGTCTGCTCAGAGGACCCTGTACTCTGAGGTTGGCTTTTGTGCATTTATTGGAGGCAAGATGGCCAGGCTGCAATTCCTTCCACTGTTTCTAAGCGTGGATATTGGATCCATGCTTGTCCTTGACTAATCTAATCAGCCTCACATGCTTGGCTTGTCTCAGCAGCATCATAAACATCAAATGCCTGCTTTCAATTTCCAGGAACGACGATGACCACTCAGGAACATTAATTGCCCAAATTAAATCCTTCCGTCAGAAAGGAAGATAAATGGTCCCCATTACTGTAGCTAGCGATGCATCCCACACACTTCGAAAGATGGCATTTGTATTGAGAACGTAAAGAGCCCTGCTGAATCAGACCGAAGGCTTATCTGGTCCATTAGTCTGTTTACTATGGTGGTCAAGCAGATGTTTCTTTGGTATCCTCAAGACTGGATTGCTACAACCTGTTGTTTGGGGAGCTACCCTTAAGGTTGCTATGGAAGTTGCAACTAGTACAAAATGCATCAGCTAAGTTCAGGTTTCCTCAACCTCGGCCCTCTAGATGTTTCTGGCCTACAACTCCCATGATCCCTTGCTGGCAGGACCAGTGGTCAGGGAAGATGGGAATTGTCTCAAAACATCTGGAGGGCCTAGGTTGAGGAAGCCTGGCTAAGCTGCTCTGTGGGGCAATGTCTCATCAACATGCATATCCTCCAGCATTTCTCTAATGAAAATAGGGATGTCCTAGTCCATCACCAGGGACGCGGGTGGCACTGTGGGTTAAACCACAGAGCCTAGGGCTTGCCGATCAGGTCAGCAGTTCAAATCCCCACGATGGAGTGAGCTCCCGTTGCCTGGTCCCTGCTCCTGCCAACCTAGCAGTTCGAAAGCACATCAAAGTGCAAGTAGATAAATAGGTACCACTCCGGCTGGAAGGTAAATGGCATTTCCGTGCGCTGCTCTGGTTCGCCAGAAGCGGCTTAGTCATGCTGGCCACATGACCCGGAAGCTGTACGCCGGCTCCCTCGGCCAATAAAGCAAAATGAGGGCCGCAACCCCAGAGTCAGTCACGACTGGACCTAATGGTCAGGGGACCCTTTATCTTTACCTTTAGTCCATCATCATCACACTCTGGGCAGCTTCTAACGCATATAAAAACATAATAAAACATTAAAAAAATATTTTTTAAAAAAATCCCTATACAGGGCTGCCTTCAGATGTCTTCTAAAGGTTGTATAGTAACTTATCTCCTTGGCTCGGGGGGTGGCATAACTCCATACCCTCCAACAGTTCTCTGACTTGTTATCATGAAAGATTCACAACTGGAGCAAATGTACTTGAGAAACTTTCATGCACTCAGGAATAAGGATTGAGCTTCCAGCCATGGGCAACTAGGGTCACATCGAGACTGACACCACCATTTATATGACTTTCAGTCACTGTGGGTATTTGGGAAGGGGAGCTGTCACTAAAGGTTTGTTTCGACAGATTCCTGCAAGCTCAGTTTTAATTCATTTCTTCTTTTTCTGCAGCAGAGGAAATGTGGAAACAAGAGCAAGTGGTCTACCTGCTCAGGTTTCCTAGTTATGGAACTTGCCTCTGGAAAATCAATGCCTAAATGTGACCCAGTTTTGCCTTTGGGGTAGGAGGTTGTTTGTTTTTTTTTTTTTTTTTAAAAAAAACAACCTTATTCATATCCAAATATGCTAGAGATCAACCTATTCATGTTCCATGTTATGCCCAGGTCCATTCTGATTTTTTTTTTTAAGGACATGCCCCCCCCTCCAAATATGCATTTAAATTGTATGTATGGGACGCAGGTGGTGCTGTGGGTTAAACCACTGAGCCTAGGGCTTGCAGATCAGAAGGTTGGCGGTTCAAATCCCTGCAATGGGGTGAGCTCCCTTTGCCTGGTCCCTGCTCCTGCCAACCTAGCAGTTCGAAAGCATGTCAAGTGCAAATAGATAAATAGGTACCACTCCGGCGGGAAGGTAAATGGTGTTTCCGTGCACTGCTCTGGTTCGCCAGAAGTGGCTTAGTCATGCTGGCCACATGACCCGGAAGCTGTACACTGGACCCCTTGGCCAGTAAAGTGAGATGAGCACCGCAACCCCAGAGTCGTCCTCGACTGGACCTAAAGGTCAAGGTCCCTTTACCTTTACCTTGTATGCAGGTTATATACCAGAGATCACCATCCTGGCACCTTCTTATGATGCTCACAAAAGATCTCAATGGAATGTAAATGGAATCATAGAATAGTTGAGCTGGAAGAGACCCCAAGAGGGTCATCTGTTCTAACCCCCCGAAATGCAGGAATCGCAGCTAAAGAATCCCTGACCAGTGGCCACCCAACCTCTGTTCAAAACATGTTCAATTTCTCTTCAAAAGACCTTTCTTATTTAGATCACAAGGAATATAGATAACACCAGCTCACAGCCAGTCCTCTTATAATCAATGGTTTATCCCATGCAAGGAAATATAACTGTGTGGAAATATAACTGGGATGTGTAAACAAATATTGATTTGTGTGACTTCCGGTTTGGAGCGCTAGCAGTGAGGGAGCGCGGAGAAGGCTCTCCGTACTTCATGGGGTTTTGGAGGGGCAACGCATAGGCACTGCGACCCCAAATCTCAAGGGGGGCCCCCTTGAGAGAAGCGCAGCCAGCAGCGTTGGAGTGGTCCAGAAGCTTTCTCGGGTTTCTCTAATTTTTTTGGAGAAAGTCCGGGAAGCGACGGGATCGAGAAACGCGTTCCGGTAAGCTCTGCGAGCCCCATGCGGTAATGCCTCTAGCTCCCTTTGAAAAAGCGTCAAACCTCTGCAAATTTAAATCCAGATGCCCTTGGTGGTGTGTGACAAACGTGGGGACTGAAATTTGAAAGACAGAAACCAAGGAGCGAAGGATGTTAAGAGATTAAACAAAAGAGCTCGACCTGTTTTTTCGGATTTAAGATGGCGCTGAAACCGAAATCGGAAGAGTGAAACAATGAAACAGCTATTCGCCCGCTGTAGCAATAGAAAAGTGAAAGTCCCTGCCGGTAGCTCAGCGGGGCGAGAAAATAACTGAAAGAAAGTAGCTAAACTAAAGAAAACTTTAAAGACTTTGTTGCATTTTGGGTGAAGCGAAGAAGTGTGGCGGATATAAGAGGAGGATATAAAGGGTTACCGAAAGATATAGTTCGGGAGTGGAAGAAACAAGAGGGGGAAGGGGAGAGCGGAGCAAAAGACCCGAAGTAAATGGTGTTGAACTGAGTATACCTCCCTTTTCCTCCTGCCTGGCTGGCGGTTTTTTTTTTTCTTTTCTATTCCTCCTCCTTTATAGATCGTGCGGTTTTCTATCTTCTGCTTTTTTTCTTAACAACGGGAGGGAATATTTGAATAAGACCCACGTCCATATGATCCGCTAGAGCTCGCTTCTGAATTATAGTAACCCAGTTGGTCTTTATTGTACTCCGCCGGTCCGTAAGGGACCTAATTAAAAGGATTATATCCGGAAAAATAACCCGCGCGACGGAGGCTGCTACATTGCAACAACACTGCCAGGTTTCAACTAACCCGTGAGCGGATCAATGTTCTCAGAGAAACAGAAGCCTCACTTACGACCCCTCTCCTTTTGTTGGACTAATAAAAGATAATTGTGACCTAAAGGCTCCAGTAGAGAAGCGCAAAGCCAGGAAACTTGTTTTCTCTTTTCTGTGGACTATTGGCAGACTACAACGGGACCTGAATTTCTTGTGGACTATAAAGAGACTTCGAAAGGTTCCAAATTTAAACTCCTCTTTCTCCTTCGACGCACCACTTTTTTTTTTGAAATTTCTGAACCCTCTGGCTCTTTTGGATCCTTCCCCTGCCCCTCCCTCCGTTTGGCTTCTTCTCCGCTTTCCCTCTTTGTCTCCGCCCTCCCCCTCTCCCCTTTCTAAATCTGACAAGAGCACAACCTGGAGAATTTTCTCAACAACCACTCCCAGTACGTGAAAATGGATTAGGCCAAACAAGTGGCTGAAGTCTAACCAAAGGAAGGGAACATAACCACAACTTTTTCATTTATTTAATTCCGGGCTTCTGTTTTCTCCCCTCTGTCTTTCTCACCTTTCCTGATCCTATACCCCCAGGCCACCCCCCCTCCCTACCTCTTTCCCCTACCCCTCTTTTTTCTTAATTAATATCTTTTTTTTTTTTTTCTTCTTTGAGTGCTCCCCTAACACGCAAGTGTAACAACTTCCAGGTGGAAGTGTACTACCAAATAGTGGAGTGGTTAATAAGCCTACAATTTTGCCTGACTGCTGGAAACTAGCTGAGCAGTAGACGAGATATTGCAAGGAAAAAAAATAGGACTTGCGTTTTGAATAAGGTAGTCTTACTTGATTTAAAATACAGTACTCAGAGCCGGCTTAAAGGCAGACCTGTAAAGCATTTGAATTAAATAGATTTGTATAAGATTGTGCGCCCCTTAGGGGAGAGTCATAAGAAACTAGATTAAAACTTTGTTCATAATTTAAGGGGGTGGAGGAGATGGCGGGAAAGGATGGGAAGAAGTCAATAGGTACACCGATAGAGAGAAAAACTTCACGACAAGAAGAAATTAAAGACTTAGACGTACTATGGTTGAAAATAAAAGAAGAATTTAAACAGAATGAAATTCACATGGAGAAAAAGCTAGGAGAGATGCAGGAGTCGATTGATAAAAAAATAGAAGGTGTGGTTGGAGAGTTGTCAAATAAGATAAAAGAGCTAACGACTCGAACAAAGTCCGTAGAAGACTCTAACAAAAAAATGCAAAGAGAGAAGAGAGATCAGAGAAAGGAAGCTGAGAAAATGAAGGAGAACTTTAAAGATTTGAGTAAGAGTCAGGACCAAGTTCTGGACAACTTAGCATTGATGGAAATGAAACAAAAGCAGGCAAATTTAAAATTTAGAGGAGTAGGGGAGGAAATCAACGAAGACATTAAAGGAAAAATGATTAAAGAACTGGCAAAGTGGCTAACCTTAAAAGAGGAAGAAGTAGCACAAGCTATAGAAAATGCTTTTAGAATAAAAATAAGATCTAAACAAAACAAACTGAAAAAGGTACCAGGAGACTGTCTAGTAATCTTTAAATCGATAGAATTGAGAAACATAATACTGCGAGAAAGCTACCAGAAGAAACTGATAATAGATGGAAGACCAATTATAATTTTCAAAGAAATTCCGATCAGACTTCTTCGAAAGAGAGAAGGGTACAAACAGCTAGTCAACATCCTAAAAAGGAACGGTATACAACACAGATGGGAATTCCCAGAAGGGATTTCCTTTTTTTACAAAGAAAAAAGATTCAAGATTACTGAAAGTCAGGAAGTCAGTAAATTCCTACGCAGATATGAGAAAGATCTTGGGAGAACGGAGGAGAGGAGTGGGGGGAGAGGTGGAGGGGGGGAGGAGGGTGATGATGCAGGACTGGAGGTTGTGGGGGGGGAGGGTGGGGGGGGAGAGGGGGGGAGAGATAGGAGACGAAGAAGTAGGTGAGGAGGAAGAAGGAACAGAAAGTAAAACCACCCGAATTTAAATCGGAGAAACTTAATTTGGTAATTTACTGACTTAATTGTAGATAAATACTATAATGAATCTTAAAATTCTAACATGGAATGTAAATGGTTTGAATGACAAAACTAAAAGGAATAAAATTGTAAATGTTTTGAAAAAGAAAAAATTGGACGTAATCTGTATTCAAGAGACACATGTAGCCAAAAAGCACAAACATGTATTGTTAAATAAGAATTTAGGAACGGAATTTATAAGCTCCATGACAGAAAAAAAAAGGGGAGTTGTAATATATGTTAATGCAAAATGGGAACCTAAATTGATATATAAAGATAAAGAAGGAAGGATATTAGGGGTGCAAATCAACTTTCAAGGAGAAAAGATTAATGTGGTAAATATATATGCCCCAAACTCCAATAGGCCAGAGTTCTTCAAGAAATTAGAACAAGTTTTGATGAATTTAGAAAATAATAGGACGATATTATTGGGAGATTTCAATGCGGTGCCAACACCAGAGATTGACAGACAAACAGAAAGGGGAAAACGAAACCAAGGGAAATTACCAAAATCATTCCAAGACCTGGAAGAGAATATGGATCTAATAGACATATGGAGGCACAAGCACCCAACAGAAAAGCAGTTTACTTTTTTCTCAGAGGTACATAAAAGCTGGGCCAGAATTGACCAAATTTGGACCTCAAGGGAGTTAACCTTAAGAGCTACAAAATGTGAAATCCAGCCGAGAACCCTCTCTGACCATAATTCAATAACATTGGAATTAAAGGGCACTTCACAAGGGGGTTTTAGATGGAGGCTAAATGAATACTTGTTAGATAATGATGAGGTTGTAGAAAAAGCTAAAGCCACATTAAAAGAATATTTTGACCTGAACCTAAATACAGGAACAAACTTAGAAGTGGTATGGGATGCCAGTAAGGCGGTCCTAAGAGGTTTCTTTATCCAACAAAATAGCTATAAGAAGAAAATGAGACAGCAAAAGAAGGAAGAAATTCTTAGACAAATAAGGGAGGCTGAAAAAAAACTAATTAAGAATCCAAAAGATGATCAAAGTATACAAATTATAAAAATATTACAAACACAATACTCGATGTTAACGAACCAAGAAATTGAATGGAAAGTCAAGCAAACGAAGCAAAGATATTTCGAATCAGCAAATAAAACTGGAAAACTATTGGCTTGGCAATTGAGGAAAAGGCAAAAGCAAAATGTGATAAATAAAATAAAAGTAGAAGAAGAAGTGATAGAAGACCCAAAAAGGATACAAAAAAATTTTCTTAAATTCTACGAGGAATTATATAAAAAAGGAGAAGAAGATCTAATCCAAATAGAAAGGTATCTGGAGAATTGTAAAGGAAAGGTCATAGCGGAAGAAGAAAAATCTCAACTAAACAGACCTATAAGTATAGAGGAGATCCAGAACGCGATTAAAAAAATGAAATTAGGGAAAGCACCGGGTCCGGATGGTTTATCGGCAAAATATTATAAAGTTTTGGGAGATGAACTGGCAACAACGCTCTGCGAGACTATGAATAATATACTAAGAGGAGGAAAGATACCTGAGTCTTGGAGGGAGGCTTTCATAACGTTGATCCCAAAACCGGATACAGATAAATTGAACATTAAGAACTATAGGCCAATATCGTTATTGAATAACGATTATAAAATATACGCAGATATCATGGCAAACAGACTGAAAAAATGTTTAATAAATTTAATCCATAAGGACCAGGCGGGTTTCCTCCCAAATAGGTTCATGAAAGATAATTTGAGACACATTATAAACATAATTGAATATTTGGAGATTAATAATAATATACCTGCGGCACTGATTTTCATAGATGCCGAAAAGGCGTTCGACAATGTCTCTTGGTTGTTCCTAATAAAATCTCTGGAGGTGGCAGGAATAGAAGGTGAATTCTTGAAAGGAATACAGGCAATATACTCAACCCAATTTGCCAAATTGGTAATAAATAATAATCTTACAAACACATTTAAAATCGAGAAGGGTACAAGACAGGGGTGCCCCCTCTCCCCGCTATTATTTATTATAGTATTGGAAGTACTGGCGAACAGAATAAGATCAAAACGAGAGATACAAGGAATTAAAATAGGATTGAAGGAATTTAAACTAAGAGCCTATGCGGACGACCTAATGTTGTCTTTGGAAGAACCGCAAGGCAGTCTGGGCAAGGCGTTGGAGATCTTAGAAGAATATGGTAAATTATCCGGTTTTAAACTGAATAAACTAAAAACCAAAATGTTAACAAAAAACCTGGGTGCTGAGGAAAGAGAAGAACTGGAGAGAAAACATGGGATAAAGGTGGTAAAAAAAATAAAATACTTAGGAATATGGCTTACATCAAAAAACATAAATTTAATTGAAGATAATTACACGACCATATGGAAGGAAATTAAAAAAGATTTGGATGTTTGGAACAGAGCTAACCTCTCATGGATGGGTAGGATGGAGACAATAAAAATGAATGTTCTTCCAAGAATGCTGTTCTTGTTTCAAAATATTCCAGTAATTAGGGGGTCAAAATTATTTAAAGATTGGCAGAAAACCCTTTCACGATTTATTTGGCAGGGAAGGAGGCCAAGGATAAGATTTAAATTACTTACGGACCGAAAGGAGAGAGGGGGACTTGCAGTCCCTAACTTGAAATTGTACTACGAGGCCTCCTGCCTATGCTGGGTTAAAGACTGGATAACCTTGGAAGACACTGATTTATTGGATCTTGAAGGTGCAGACAACAGGTTCGGATGGCATGCCTACCTCTGGGCAAATAAAGAGAAGGCTCATAAAGGGTTCTCAAATCACATTATTAGGGGTCCATTATATGAAGTTTGGGAAAAAAACAAAAAATTGTTAGAATGGAGAACACCCTGGTGGCTGTCCCCAGTAAATATCCTAACTATCAAAAAAATAAATATGGAGGAACAGAAACTAACATATGAAGATTTACTGATAAGATCGGAAGACAGCTGGAAATTAAAGCCATATGAGGAGTTGAGGGGAAAGTTGACAAGCTGGTTACAGTACCATCAAATTAATGCGATTTGGTTAAAAGATAAAAAAACTGGAATGAATGAAAAGAAATCAAAATTTCAAATTGAAATAATAGAAAATAAATCTAAATTACTATCCAAAATGTACAATTTATTACTGGATTGGGACACAAAAGATGAAGAAATTAAGGATGTTATGGTAAAATGGGCGATAGATCTGGGGCACAACATAGAATATGAAAAATGGTCAAAATTGTGGAAGGAAGGAATAAAATTCACGGCGAGTGTTGCAATTAGAGAAAATCTAGAGAAGATGATATATAGATGGTATATTACACCAGAGAAGCTAAGTAGGATGTACAAAACTGGAAATAAGGCCTGCTGGAAATGTAAAACAAAAGAAGGCAATTTCATACACATGTGGTGGACATGTGAGGAAATAAAAAAATTTTGGGATACGATATATAATGAATTAAAAAAAATATTGAGATATACATTCCCGAAAAAGCCAGAGGCCTTCCTATTAGGTGTCATCGGAGAAGAAATTAAGAAAGAAGATAGAGTCTTATTTCAATACTCAACAGCAGCGGCCAGAATGTTAATTGCTCAAAATTGGAAAAACAGAAATACACCAACGATGAGGGAATGGCAAACGAAACTATATAACTTCGTCGAACTAGCTAAAATGACGCAGAGAATTAGAAACCAAAAGAATACAAAGTTAAATAACGACTGGATTAAATATATGAGATATATTGAAGGTAACTATAGTAACCTACCAAATATAGCAGGCTTGTTATGAAACTTTCGATGTAATAGATAGATCAAATAATTCAACATCAGCTGTAAAAATGAAACTTTTAAAATTAAGAACCCGAAATCAGGAGGGAAGGAAGTCAGCAAATATGTGTTTATGTATCAGTTTATTTTTATTTTATTTATTTATTTATTTATTTTTTTCATTGTTTTGGTGCTTTTTTATTGTCACTTTTTTCTGTTATTTAATTTAATAAGTATTGGGCTTAATGCAAATCTTTCCTTTTTTGTATTAGTTGTTGTCTTAAATGGTTTTGTTTTTTCTTTGTGTGTGTGTAACAAATGAAACCTAATAAAAATGATTATCAAAAAAAAAAAAAATAAACAAATATTGATTTGTGGATTTTAAAAAGAAAAAGAAAAATGAGAGAAGAAACAAACCACAAGGAACCTTCTGTTCTGCCAACATTTTCTTCCCTTCTCCTTACCCCCCCCCTTAAATAATTTGTCTGTGCTCTCTCCCGCGTTGCAGGGGGTTTGACTAGATCAGGGGTCAACTTTTTCAGCAGGGGGCCGTCCCACTGTCCCTCAGACCTTGTAAGGGGCCGGACTATATTTTGAAAAAAAATAATAATGAACGAATTCCTATGCCCCACAAATAACCCAGAGAGGCATTTTAAATAAAAGGACACATTCTACTCATGTAAAAACACACTGATTCCTGGACCGTCTGTGGGCCAGATTGAGAAGGCGATTGGGCCAAATCCGGCCTGCAGGCCTTAGTTTGCCTACCCATGGACTAGATGATACCTTGGGGTATCTTCCAATCTACAATTCTAGGCTTCTTTGCCCAGCCTTTTTCAGGGCAAAATGAAGGCTTCCATCCTGCCTCACTGGGTTTATTCATATTCATAGGGACTGGTGCCACCACTAGGCTTATTATCTTATTAAAGGTTTCTGTTTGCTTTCAACAGACCTGTTTTGTAATATACATGGTGGATGATGTTATAAGAATTACAGGGATGATCAATGTGATTTGGGCGCTTAGGAAAAGCAGTTTGAGATGTGGTGGGTAATGTCTTTGACTCTAGGCAAGGGCTGAGCCAGTCTTTTGGGGTGGGGTCTGAGCATGCTGCCAATGATGGATTCTACACCCACAACAAGGGAGGCGGGTGTAGAGCCTAGGGCTTGCCGATCAGTAGGTCGGCAGTTCGAATCCCCGACGTTCTTCACAGACACACCACATAGAATCACAGAAGCATAGAGTTGGAAGGGACTCTAAGAGTCAAATAATCCAACCACATGCTCAAGAATCTCTGACAGACGGCCACGCAACCTCTGTTCACATACCTGCAATACCTGCCTTCCCTGGACAACCTGGATGAAGTTAATGGACCACTTATGTCCATGTACCATAGTTCGGGTCCTACTCTATATGAATGTATAATAATAATAATAATAATAATAATAATAATAATAATAATAAATTTATTATTTATACCCCACCCATCTGGCTGGGTTTCCCCAGCCACTCTGGGCGGCTTCCAACCGAATATTAAAAACAATGCAGCATCAGACATTAAAAGCTTCCCTAAACAGGGCCGCCTTCAGTTGTCTTTTAAAAGTAAAATAGTTGTTTATTGCCTTGACATCTGATGAGAGGGCGTTCCGCAGGGTGGGTGCCACTACCGAGAAGGCCCTCTGTCTGGTTTCCTGTAAACTCACTTCTTGTAGCGAGGGAACCACCAGAAGGCCCTTGGCGCTGGACCTCCATGTCTGGGATGAAAGATGGGGGTGGAGATACTCCTTCAGGTATACAGGACCAAGGCCGTTTAGGACTTTAAAGGTCAGCACCAACACTTTGAATTGTGCTTGGAAATGTACTGTATATGTTTAAACTAGTTTTGACGGTCTATTTTAATCTCTTTGGGTGGATGGACTATACTTACTGTTAATGAGAGCTGAGTCCTGTTTTCCCCCCTTTTTAATTTTCTTATAATTGCAATAACTTTAAAAGAAAGAGAGATCCCAGGATAATTTGGAACGAGAGGTTTCAGAAGTGTTAATACTGCCTACTGGAGAGCTCTCTTGTCTTTTCGGAGCCTCTGCATGTTAGCTACCTCTTTTCTGCTTACTGCTGACAGGAGACAAAGCACCCTTTGCCACAGGCAAGGGGATTTTTCTGTCTCTCTGAAAGCCCAAAATACTCTGCACTTCATTACGTCCATTCAGATCATGCTGCGCTGAGTGACTGGCTGGTCATTGCAAAGCAAATTTGTTTGGGTTGGTACTTTGAAGGCAGGCAGGGAATGGGGGAAGCAATGTATGGCTGCCAGACAGAGGCCATATTCACAACATACATTTAACTTTAAGCAGTCATGGCTTCCCCCAAAGAATCCTGGGAGCTGTAGTTTGTTAAGGGTGCTGAGAGTTGTTAGAAGTCTCCTATTCTCCTAAAAAAAAAAAAAAAAGCAGCAGAGACATCACCTTGCCAACAAAGGTCCGTATAGTTAAAGCTATGGTTTTCCCAGTAGTGATGTATAGAAGTGAGAGCTGGACCATAAAGAAGGCTGATCGCCGGAGAATTGATGCTTTTGAATTATGGTGCTGGAGGAGACTCTTGAGAGTCACATGGACTGCAAGAAGATCAAACCTCTCCATTCTGAAGGAAATCAGCCCTGAGTGCTCACTGGAAGGACAGATTCTGAAGCTGAGGCTCCAGTACTTTGGCCACCTCATGAGAAGAGAAGACTCCCTGGAAAAGACCCTGATGTTGGGAAAGACTGAGGGCACAAGGAGAAGGGGACATCAGAGGACGAAATGGTTGGACAGTGTTCTTGAAGCTACCACCATGAGTTTGATCAAACTGCAGGAGGCAGTGGAAGACAAGAGTGCCTGGCATGGTCTGGTCCATGGGGTCATGAAGAGTCGGACCCGACTAAACGACTAAACAACAACAAATTCTCATCAAAGAGCTATAATTCCAAGAGGGGTTTAACCATCAATCCCTCTTCACAGAGAGCTCTGGGCTTTACCTGAGATATTTTGTTTTGTCCTGCATCTACATAGTTTTTGGGAAACTTGATTGAATGCTATTGTTTGTACTTTTATTTTTAATGTAAAACATTTAGAGATTTAATATTATATAAGGTGATATAACAATGATATAAATGAACAAATAACCATGAAGTCTACATGCTCTGTTCTAGGGATGGGCTGAACATATAATTTAGTCCCACTTGAGTCTTGCTGGTACTCAATCATAGGTCTGTACCCTTCTCCTTGTGTGTGGATTTCTTGGGGGGGGGGGTGCATAAAAAGCCTGCATTCAAACTATATGTACCAGATCCTATCAGTTTTCTAAATTCTGTAAAACCCATTTGCATTTCCTTTCTTCATGTTCTCAATATTCCATATTATGTCCTGAAGTGTGTTTAATTAGACCCCATTCTGGGTGTTAGTCTCATCCTTATAGACTTCCTGGTTCAGGCTTCTGCATAGCCTACAGCTGAATAGATGAATACAGACATTTGGAGGAGGGTAAAACTAATAATCTACCATTAGAGAAGTTGTTGAGATTCTAAACTGGCGTTTGGAGGCAGGAAAGGGTTGCATGAGAACTAATAGATTTAATTCAGAAATGTTGGAGTCCAAGAGGTAGAACAGACTCTGGGATAGAAATTCAACCTCTTTTGGATGGCCCAGTAGCACCACTGAAGAATGAAGTTCATAGCTTGAGGATTCAACCTTATATGAGGGTGCACAGGTGGCAGTGGTAACCAGGAAAACCTTTCCCAGGAGAAGCCCATATGCCAACTGCATCTGTTCCTGAGCTGGCCAGAGCTTCTAAACAGCCTCGGCCCTGTATACCTAAGGGCCTTCTGGTGGTTCCCTCACTGCGAGAAGGAGGGGAACCAGGCAGAGGGCCTTCTCGGTAGTGGCGCCCACCCTGTGGAACGCCCTCCCATCAGATGTCAAGGAAATAAACAACTATCAGAGTTTTAGAAGACATCTGAAGGTAGCCCTGTTTAGGGGAATTTTTAATGTTTGATCCCTTTATTATTACTTTAATTAATATTCTGTTGGGAGCTGCCCAGAGTGGCTGAGGAAACACAGCCAGATGGGCGGGGTATAAACAATAACAACAACAACAACAACATGCCTTGGTTACTTCTAGGCTGGATCATCACAATGCATTATGCTTTTGAGCAATGTACAGAAACGCTGGCTGGGACAGAATGAGGCTTCAATGGTGCCAGGGGGAACTTGCCTTAGGAATCACATTGCAATGGGGTGGGGAAATGATTCTGCCTGAGGGCTGCATTCCCTCATGGGAAACTAAACTTGGGGTGGGTGGGAGCAGAGGCAGAAGTGGGTAGAGCAATGTATGTGTCTCTTACTGTAGCATTTCATGTATTGCAGGGATTCCACCCAAAGCAGAAATTTCACAGATCTCCCCAAGCAAGCTAGAGGACTTATTATTGCAGTTTAAGAGCACACTCCATCCAGGCATTCAAGGATGGCAAGGAGCATGGCTGGTAAGGGGTGTGACTTGTGGGAAAGGGGCCTGGTCTAGGAGGGTCTGTGTTTGGGAAGAGCCTGAGGTTACCTACTCCTGCATTACAGCATATGGAACATATGAAGCAACCTTATGCAATCACACCATGGGGTCCATCTATCTCTGTACGGACTGTCAGCAGCTCTCTAGGGATTTCCCAGCCATATCTGGAGAGGTCAAAGAGTTGACTTCCTTTGGTGATGATCCTGGTGACAGCAACCCCACTGCCCAAGGGGAGTGTACCAGGCAGCAGCCAGGAGTTGGTTGGGTCAGGGAAACCAGCAACACAAGGCCCAGAGGTTCTGGGCTTAGGCACTGATAACACCCAGGGTGACCCTGTTGAGCATCCTCCAAGCCAGATCCTCACCTCCCCAAGGAATTATTCCACTTTATGCCAAGGGCCTCACACTCCCCCAGTCTCTGCATGAATAGTGTAGCACAAACAATGGGAAATGGGAGGGTAGGGGTGACCAATGAGAGTAGGAGCCAGGCTAGGGGACTGCCTCTTTAAGCCTCACCACTCTTCAGGATGGGGCGGAGCCTGCCAAGGGCAGCCTGACACAAAAGGGAGAAAAGGCCTCTGTTGAGTAAGATACCATTGGAGCTATCCATGGTCCTGAAACGAAGGCTGCTGCAGCCACCATCACCCACACTATAAACTGTCTTCTGGCATTTGTCCTTATCACAGCTAGGGCAGAGCAGCATCTATGAGCTTTTTCCCTCTTTGCTCCTGCAGCTTAAATTTATTTTGCTTTGCAAAAAGTGCTTCATCATCTGCCTCAGACCTACTAATATCCCTTAATGAGTTGGTAAGCAGCCACAGAGCCTAAATATTCCCTCCCCAAACTTCCCATCCTCACTAACATTTCTGAAGCCTTTGTCAGCAGACCTACCACCCCACATCCCACTCTCCTCTGAAACAAGTCCATCAGTCCTTACATGTTAGCCTTTTCCTTGTTTTGGAGCACAACTCAGCCCAAACCAGACTGACATTCCCACCCAACCACCCTAATAGAGACCAGCATGTCTGTTTAATGTTGTCTCATATTAGAGCAATGAGATAACATCTGTGTAGTTCGTGGTGAGGCCTCCATACATTGTTGGAGGACAACTCTCATAATCACTGATCATTGTCCATACTGGATGGTGCTTGTGGGAGTGAGATAGGCTCCTGGGATGGGTTTGCAACACAGGAAGTTGCCTTGCACTGATTCAAACCTTTGGTCCGTTTTTAGCTCAGTATTGGCTGCCCCGGCTGCCCCAGGCTTTCCAATGTTTTAGGCATGGGGCTACACAACCCTACCTGTGAAAGCAGGGATTGGGCCTAGTACCTCCTGCATGCAAAGCAGATGCAGAAGTCCAGCAGTATCTGGAGTGTTACAGGTGTCCTGGTAGAGTCATGGCACCTTTTTGCTCTTTGCCATGAGCAAAAGAAACATTTCCTATCAAATCCCTGACAGGTGTCTACAACGTTCTACAACATGCGAAAAGAAGAAGAAGAAGAAGAAGAAGAAGAAGAAGAAGAAGAAGAAGAAGAAGAAATAATTAGGTTTCACATTCTTCACCAGGATTTCAAAACCACCCCCTTCCACCCACCTCTCCAAGCGGCCACCTAACATGATGTGTCCCGCAAGGGATGCCATTTCTCAGTGACGTCACCAGTGCTCTAAAAACATTGCCACACCCCAAAATGACCATTTCAGATGCTTTGGCCTTCCTCTTACCTGCCTCCAGAAGTTGGCACTGATGCCCAAAGACTTGTGAAAAGGTGACTGGGCAAACTACAGGGCCGGAGGTCATAGCTGAGGTCTCCATAACTTTGACAGGGTCTCCTGGATTAGTCATATGCAGGAAGACACTTCAACCTTGGAAGTCTGTCTCCTCCTTTATTGCACCCCGTTAAGTGAAGAACGCAACGAGATGGGAGCAGGCCGCTCACTGAAGACTGGCTCTGAGGCTGCTCCAGGGGAACTAGGCTCCTTTTTGAAAGACACTTTCTGCAATTTGTAAAGTGCTCTCTTCTCTGGCGCAGCCCGTTCCAGAAAGCCCTCTTTTGAAGCCTGTCAAATCAAGTGCTTCCTTGCAGAGGATTCCAAACGTTTCCCGAAATGCACCATCACACACCCCTTCATACATGTGCTCAAGAAGATGTTAGCAAACATTTAGGCACCAAGCCTTCTAAAGCTTGCAAATCTCAACTCTTTCCCCCGTTGTTTAAAGTCTCTGGGTTTTGGTTTCTGAAGAGGGCGACGCTCTTCCCAGCTCTCGTAAGGAACCAGGATCATCTATCACTCTGTCAGGCTCCCAATGCTCCGGGAATCGTTGACGAGGCAAAAATATTTCGGTAAGGTGTCCAGCGATTTGAGGCAGGCCCCGATCCAAAGCTGCTGGACACACACCTCTCTGACTGCCACTGCTACCACCGCTGCTTGCCTCTTTGCTCCCACCAGCTCATCTTCTTCTCTGCCACCCCCTCCTCCTCGGCTGCAGTTGTGCCACTTGACAGCACGCAAGCGTCCCCTGATGGCACAGTCCAGTCTGCCGCCTGGCATCGGTTTGTGGTTCGTGCCTCCACTCAAAATCTCCTCTCCCTCCCTCCCAATCTGAAACAGAGAAGCAGGAGGAGCTTCCGAGTGTTGCCTTTGCATCTGCTGCAGTCTTTTCTCCTCCTCCACCCCCCCCCCCCCACTTACATCCCACTCCAACTCGGCAATGAAATAAAGAGAAAGCTCTTCTGGAAAAAGATGGAAACAGCAGGCTCAAGAGAAAGGGACCCATTTCAAGCGCCTGCCTCCCCCCACCTCTGTGTTCATCAAGGATGAAATGATGAAGAGGAATGAAGAGGACCAGAATATGTGTCTTCCCTAGAATATAACCCTCAAGGAAATGATAGAGCCCTGCTTTTTAAAGAATTGGGGGATCACAGAATTGTGGAATTGGAAGGGACCTCTGAGGGTCATCTAGTTCAACCCACTGCAATGCAGGAATCTCCAGCCTCTACAAGCCAGACAAAATTATGCACCCAATGGATGTTGCTACATATTCTAGACCCTGGCCATCTCCCTCCCTCTGTGCTGATTTTTAAAGTGTAAGCTCCATGCAGGCAGAGACCACTGTACAATAGAAGCAGCTCTTCATGCAATCCAAAATTAATGTGTAGAATGCTGTGTCAGAAGTGAGTTTTCTACCCCTGAGCTATGGCCTTTTCCTACAGTATAATAACATTCCAGAGAGGCAGTGTGCCTCAGCGTCGACAGTACTGCACTAGATGGGACAAATCATGGAATTGTACAATGGTAGAGTTGAAAGGGACCCCAAGGGTCATCTAGTCCAACCCCCAGAAATGTGTGAATCTCAACTAGATCATAGATGACAGATGGCCATCCAACCTTTGCTTAAATACCTCCATGCTCTGACTCAGTATAAGGCAAGTTTCCTATGCTCCTGCACACATAAGTTTTCTTATGGTGAAACATCTTATACATTAAAATCCCATGCCATATAGGTTTTCCCATTCTCCCACATCACATTGATCAGAAAGGCCTGATCCCCCTCTTCAGGCTTTTGTTTTATACACAAAAGTCAGGGGCCGGGACACACACAGGGTTGGCCTGCATCAGTACAGTGGTACCTCGGGTTACATACGCTTCAGGTTACAGACTCCGCTAACCCAGAAATAGTACCTTGGGTTAAGAACTTTGCTTCAGGATGAGAACAGAAATCGCGCAGCATCAGCGCGGCGCCAGTGGGAGGCCCCATTAGCTAAAGTGGTGCTTCAGGTTAAGAACGGACCTCCGGAACAAATTAAGTGCTTAACCCAAGGTACCACTGTATTACCCCGAACAGACGTTAGGCCCACAGGCCTGGGAGCCTAGGTATTTGAAGTTTCAAAAAACATTTGGGGGTGGCGCACTCTCTCCCCCTACGCACTTTGTGTCCACGCGCATGGATCAGCTTAGACCATGTGCATCTGTGTGTGTGCTTTTCAGCCAGAGGGGAGCATTCCCTTGAGGGATACTTTCCAGGAGCTACATGCAGGCAGCAAGCAATAGTGGGCAAAGCAATGGGCGGAACTCTTACCTTTCCAACCACACACAAACAATCTCTCTCCCTCCAGGCAAACAAGAAACATTTCCCCAGTTCAAGGGCACATTCCAGCCAGGCAAAAGTACCCAACCAAGGTGCAGAGCGTAGAAGAAGAGAGTTTTGCCTTGAAAAGGGCTTGGTCTTAGGACAGCCCTGCTGGCCAGAGGTCTGCACTGAGTTTTCAGGTCTGAAATTTTCCATTTAGACAATGGCACCTGCAGATTATTATTCCCACCCCCTCTCAGCAAGGTCATTTCCATTACAGGACTACATACCTCTTGTCAGTCTAACTCTGGGGTGGAAATAGGTGTGCCTTCCCCCATTTCAGTTCTAAAAATTCACCATGCACGTACATTTTTTCCCATCAATTGAGTTTTGTTTGCTACAAAAAAGGGAGTGTGATACATTTCCCACAAGGTGGTGCTGTTGCTTGGCTCCTCTCAGTTGAGAGGCAGTTACAGCCATCCCAGCTGCTCTACTGGATCAGAGGAAGTAGCAAGGATCCATCTAGTTTACCAAGAAAACCACTTGCTTTCTTAAATCTCCATTGCAAATAATAAACATAAGCTTGCTGCATGTATGAAAACAGCCATCTTATAAATCTAGAATGGTGGAAAGTGAGATTGTAAAACTTTGGAGGGTTTTTATCCATTTGTCTTCCAAGCTGAAGCCAGATGCTCCCTTAATTATTGAACCACATGCAGAGATTTGAATTTTCTTTTGGGCAGAAAATGAGTTGGGTTTTTTTTTTATGGCTTAAGGAAATATTGTTGCAAAAGACAGTAAGAGAAAATGCTTTCTGCAGTTGCAAAGCTAGGAAATTTGGAGAGCAGCTAACTTGGCATTCCCATGGCGTACTCTCCTTTCTGTCATTAGCCACAAGAGGGGAACGTGCTCACGTTGCTCATAGTCCTCCTTCCTGCCCAGGCTATTGGAAAACTCTGGGGCTGGCCGCCTTTGGAAGTGGCAGGCTGGCTACAGGCTCGGCAGGAACTCCACCCCACTACTTCCTGCTTGCGAAGGAAGCGGTATTGAACGAAGGCCTGGAGCCCCAAGATAGAAAGTCTGCTTTGGAAGCAGATCTGATGGCCAATTCCTGGCATCTTCCGATTGGTATGGGAAGGTACCCTCCTTGAAGCCCTGGAGAGCTGCTGCCAGCCAATACTGAGCTAGATGAACCAATAATGACTTGGCAGAAGGAAGCTGCCTGCATCTTCGTTTCATAACAGAGCTATGCCTTCCCATCATCTTCCTGCTCTCCCTCTAATCTAGCCTTGCACACAACCTCCTGCAGAATGCTAGAGGATTCAGGTATTGTCGAGGGATCCCTGGCATGTAATCAAATGCTTGCAAAAAGGATTCTAACAAAATGCACATGCAGGAGTAGTCAAGACGGTGCCCTCCATAAGTGAGAGGCAGATGGGGCTCGCCAACCTGAGAAGGTAGCCCATCAAAGAGGACAACTCTGATCCAAAACATCTGCTGCCTTGTGGGGTGTCTTCCTGGAGAAGGCTAAGGAGCAAACCACAAAGCCGGAGTCCCTAAGGCAGTTGGATGGCGCCTTGTACGCCTCCTTCTGGCAACTCCTGCAGCTAAGCTGGTGCCAAATGTATTGCTCTGCTTTCCTTTGGACCACAGAAGGGAGTCTTGTCATCTGGGCAGCCCAGGATCTCCACATGCACTGCCCAGGCTTGTTGTTAGGAAAACATTCTATAATAAACAGATAAAAGTTCCTGGAAGCTTTAAAGAGGGTTCCAGAATTTTCTTTAGTGTGGAGTGGCACTCTAGGCTTGATTGGTGTCAGCTGGAGGTGCAAATAAAGGAAGTTGCAGATTGTATTTTCCACACGAGGAAAGCACACACACAGAGACAAGGTTGGAAGTAAGACAATGTGTGCTGCTGATACTGTGAGTTTTGCTGTGTCAGGGTTGTTAATTATTGGACTGAGATTATACTGTGCTGGAGAGATAAAGCAGGAAGGTTAACAGCTTGTATAGAATAGTAACAGAAATGCTTGTGCAACCGATAAAGCAATAAAGAAGCTCTTGACTGTGAATTTGAGTATGACTCCTGTTCTTGTCCTCTGCTTCCGGGGAAAACTCTGCTACAAACATGAAGAAGCGGTTTTGCTGAGGTGCCACCACACAAGCAGAAAAGCCCAGTGGAAGTGTGTGGGCAGTAACCTCCAATACTTGCACCCTGGGGAGGTCACTTTGGTGCTGCTAACACAGCAGTTTGACTTCACTCCCCCCCCCCCCCCCGAGTTGTATTCCATTCTTTTGAGACAGACGGATGCCAGTAATTCCCAAACGGCCATGGCTGGGACCTTTGGCTTGGAAGAGGACTTTTTCTGTGGCTGCTACTTCCCTATGGAGCCCTCCCCACATTGACACATTGAGTCCTTTTTGTTATGTGTCTTCTGCTGTATGCTGAAAGTACACCCCTTTATCTGGGCTTTCAATGCTGAATATATTTTGCTTTGCGGGACCCACCTCTTTCGGCGACCTCTATTATTCATAACGGTCTCACTTGTTTTTAGAATTGTCACCATTTCATTCATTTTTTTTTATTACTACACAGTTATTTCCATTTCTTTTATTTATAAAAAAATATTTATATGCCGTTATTCATTAAAAAAAAAATCAGAGCATTTTACAACAATAATACCAAAAAGTATAAACCACGTGAAAAAGTTAAAATCAGCCAACCGTTGTGGAAAGATGTGTATTCTTAATTGCCTGCATACAAGCCTAATGGAATAGATGAGTTTTCAGCAGACGTCTGAAAGTTGAAATAGAAAGCGTTCGATGAATCTCTGCTGCCACAGCAGAGTATTCCACAATACTGGGCCAATGATACTAAAAGCTTGGTTTCTTGTTGTCAAATGAGCCTCACCAACTCGGGGAACAGGCAGAAGCACCTTTGCAGATGATCTCACTCATCAACTCAGGATAGAAGGGTTGAGGCAGTCCCTAAGTTACGCTGAAATTAAATTATTTGCAAATTAATACAAATTATATCATTGCAACCCATCCCGGGACCTTATGGTGAAGGGTTAGTAAGAAAGCATACTCCAACAACATATGGAATAGCTACAGCAACAGAGTTCAATTCCATTTGGAAAGTTCTCTCTTTTAAATATAAGTATTTTAAATATCTCCAAAGATGCCATGTTTAAAAGCAATGACAACCTCCCTTTTCTTGTATGGCAAATTGGAAATTTTAATGTTTTCATTAGAATAGCCTTTATATCTCTCTTCAAAAAAACAAAAGCAAAAAAAAAAAAAAAGGGAAAAAAAACCCCTACAGAACAGCAAGCTTTAATACAGGAACAGTCTCCAGATTAACAACACCCTTTCCTCCCTCTGCAACAAAATTAATGTAAAATATAAATCACATATAATACAGCTGAAGTGTCCAAAAAAGAATTTAAATAATTTTAAATATTTTATTTTTTTCCAAACTTGCTACAAATTCTTTATACAATAGTTTGATGCAGACGTCCCCATAAAATGGAAAAAAAAATGTAACAACAAAAAAAGGGAATGATAGTGAAAGAGAAAGCGTTAAAGTGGCACAACTTCACCAAACAATATTAAAACTACAAATTTTAAGAGGTAGATTACTTTTGAAGTCAAGAACAAATAAGATTTTTTTAAAAAAACCAAACAAACGGGGTGCACAAACAAAGCTAACTGCTCCCCTCCCCCCCCAGTTGTGAAAAAAACAAAAACAAAACAAAACTATATTTCCAGGAAATTAATAATAATAATAATCTTGATTTACAACTAGGAAAAATTTGTAGCTCTTGTTATTAGATACAGATAAGTCAGCCAATTGTGTATTTAGTTGTGCTATACAGTTTTGTATGGCGAACAAGTCATTCACGATAAAACTGGGTGACTTCCACGTTGGACGAGATTTCAGCTATGGATGCCAGTAGGGCTTGACAGGCAAAACCTTCCTTCCGCCCCTTCTAGAGATACCTCTTCCTTTCCTCTTCCCATGTATAAAGAAGACTGGTGAAAGCAACATCAACGTCCAAACCTGTGCCCACCCGTTCAGAAACAAAAGAAAAGTCTTGGAAAGTGAGTGCAGGTGCCAAGAAGGAGGGGAAAGGCATCTCCCTTCTCCCCGTTAAGTTTTTTCATCCTGGCTGATATAAAACAAAGGCTTTGAGATACTCGACGTGCAAGCAAAAAGGATTTCGAGTGCAGTTAACGTTTTGTCATCCCTGAATATATGGGGAGCTTCTGGTGAGGACCTGGCTTTGCATAAGTTTTGGCGGCACCATCTCTTATTATCGACCTTTATTTTTCCATGCTTTTCCATCGGATAAAAAGCGAAGTAGAAGCATGAGCTATGGACTCTGTGGCAGGACTGACTCCAGTTCAGTTCGATCCATGTCCTTTTTTGAAATGAAACCGAAGCTGGGGGGGACAAGGAAGAACCATGCACCCTACCGCTTTCCTCGCAGCTGATAATTCCTTGAGCCTAATTGGTGCATACCGATTCTCAACCCCAGTGTGAGCACGCTGGCAAGCCAATCGTCTACCCTTTGGGGGTCAAAGTTGTCTCAGGTTGGACCTTTCAAGCCTGGAGAATTGGGGCCTCCACAGTCGTCCCTCTCTTAAGATGAGCATGCAACCGCTCAAGCTCTTCGGTAAGGAAATTTCATTTACAATTCAGAGATTCTTTGTGGTTGTCTGTTTCGTTGTGTCACAGGAGGTTCCTATGTGGCAAGGAACAGTGGAGAGAAAGGAAGATTAACAAAATGGAACAGGAGAGGAAGGATATATATATATATATTTAACTAGATAGCTCTGACATATGACAAAGTTAAGAAAACCCACATAGGTGGTGGTGATGGAAAGAGAAATAGGATCACTAGAAACTACTTTAAAAAGTCATGTAGGAAAGCAAATTTGTGCGGTTAGCTTGTTGAAAGTGTATTCTTACTTCTCAATCTGCTAGATAAAGATCTCGGGTAATCTCTTGGCTGAATTCTGTGGCAGGGGCAGTGTTAGTTAGAACACCATGCTCTAACCAGCTGGTGGTGCTGATAACACCAAGGTTACAAGTTTGGTCCTTGTTTGGGACAGCAGCATAGTTTGCAGGGGGTTAAACTAGATGATCCTCAGGGTCCCTTTCCAACTCTATAATTCTATGTCCCATAACAAGCCAGTTTCCCCAAAAGCATTTCAAAGCACCAGCTCCATGTGAAGCATGTTGCAGTACTATCAAGCTCATCTGTTGCTAGAGACTACAACTCCCATAATCCCTGGCCCCGCTGGCTGGAGCTAATGGGAACTGGAACCCAACAACAGCCAGAGGGCTAGAGGTCTCCAACACTGTTTTAAAGCCTGAAGGGACTGCTTCATAGTGCAATCTAGAGCATTTCTTAAAGCGCCACTGGATTCAGCAGGGTTTACGCCATCTCAAGTGCGCTTGACAACAGCAAGATCCGCCACAGCAGAGAAACTCACCTGAAATCTTTCAGCTCTTGCCGTGTGCTGGTTTCTTCCCTCTTGCTGCTCTCTGGGGCATCGGAGCTGCTTGCCTGCTGCACACTCCGGGTGACAGGGCCACCAACCCTCTCTCTCGACTTCATGCTGAATCTGTCCGCCTTTTTCTTGTTTGCCACAGCTGACTTGCTGGCCAAGGCCACTTTGCTCCTCTGTATCCTGACATGCAACTTGCGGGATGCTTTGCTCGAGAGCCCAGGGGAGCTGCTCTTGGCCACCCCTTTCACTTTCTTGCCCTCTCCTGGAATCATCTTGGACATCCTTACGGGGCTGGCATTCCTTCCTGCTGACAAGCCGCTCAGCTTTTTGGATTTAACGGGTGGCACAAATTTGATGTTTTGTTTCAGTTTGAAGGACGCAGATGGCAGCTGCAGTGGCAGGGGTCCAGAGCTCCGGGCTCGCGTCTTGCCTAGGTGAGCCTGCGTGCTTTGCATTTTGATCTCGGCGTCTGCTGTCCGCCGCCGATTGCTAGCTTTATCACCACTGGAAGAGGATGCCCCACTTTTCTTTTTAGAGTTCTTCTTAGAGGAAGGGGAAATAGGCTTTTTGGGACAGCTGTAGGAAGCATGCTTGTTCAGACTCCCAATGTAAGTGAATTCCCGGTTGCAATAAGGGCAGATGTGAGTGCTGGGCTCTGCTGTGCTGTTCCTCAACTCTGCCTTCTGCTGAGATTTCTTCTTTTGCAAAATGGCTTTCTGGACAAGCTGGTTTTTCTTCTTTAATGCACTGATTTTGAGCTTGTTAGAGGACATCCGGCCCACCTCGACGCTAAAGTTGAGCCTCTTAGGCTGGCCCACGCGCCTGAACGCATTGCTCGTGGGGCTGGGGAGGATGACACCATTTTTAGGGCGAATGGTCTGTTTTAACGGCACAGGGTTCTTCTTCGGTGTATACCGTTTTTTGTCGCTGGCGGAAGCGCAAGCCAAGATGTGCTTGTGCAATTCAGGCATGTTGTCTACACTCTTCCCACACTTTGTGCAGCGAATGGCAGTGGTGAAGGTCTGTGGGATATTGTGGGTTGTGAAATTTGTGGCAGTGGCTCCAATCCCGTTAGGATTGCGGTGGTGATACTGGAATGGAGGGGGTTTAAAACTTGGGTAGTGCTGATTGAGGCCCATGCGGACATCTGGATCTTTTGACTTGACTCCAGAAGCCATTATTTTGATAGTTGTATAAAGCTCTTCAGAGGAGTCATTCAGCTCTTCCTCTTCTTCTTCCTCCTTAGAAGGTTCGGAGGAGTCTTCAGGCAGGAGCTGCATGTGTTCAGTCTTAGCCTTACTGGGATCTGTGAAATTCTGCGGCCGGAGAGTCCCGCTTTCAAACTCGTGGTGTGTGCACTCTTTGTCTGGGTGGAGGTCCCGCTGGTGCTGCTGCAAATTGCATAGAAAAGCAAATTCTTTCTTGCAGACAGAGCACACAAAGATGTTCTCAACGCCATGGAGCAAGAAGCGGTGCTCTGACAAATCCGTTTTCTCTCGGAAGAGTTGGACACAGAACTCACATTTGAAGGGCCATTCTTCAGCATGAACAGATGAATGTTTGGTGAGATCTTTAATGGAAAGAAAAGGGGACTGACAAACATTGCACACAAAGCTCTTATTAAACGTCTCCTGGATGGTATTAGCTTCGCTGGAACTGTGTGGGTCTTCCCTTGGCTTTTGACACTCACTCTCCACCTCTTCTTGCTTAAAAGAGATAATAGGGACTGAGTTTTCTAGGTTATCGCCAGGGGAAAGGACAGAAGAGACTACTGAGAGTGGAGGTGGAGAAGGAGATGAGGATGACAGTGGCGAAGAAGAGGAGGAAGAAAAGGACGACGAGGAGGAAGAGAGGTTGGGAGGTCCAGGGGAAGGACAACTAAGAGGTCCTACTGAAGGAACAGGAGACGTTGAGACCGTAGGGGAAAGGATTGGAAGAGGGGACTGAGCAGTGGTATTTGATAAGGGAGAAGGACATGAACTTGGAGTGATGCTTGTGGGCTCCTCTGGGAGTGGAGAGGGAACGGTAGGCAGGAGAGGTGGTGGTGGAGTGGGAACCTTTAACATAGGAGGGCAAGGTGGAGGGGAAGGAGAGTTTGTTGGAGTCAGGAGAGGCGGCACCTGACTTGAAGATGCAGTAGATGATGGCGGTAAAGGTGTCTCAGGAGAAGGGCACAGGGAACCTGACTCGACCACTGGAACAGGGAGGCTAGCCCTGGACTCTGGCTCTGGATGCTCTTCTGTTTTGCAGGCACCCAGGCTTGGGTTCGTTTCAGCTGCAGGGTTTTCAGACGATGAATCAGTCCCATTATATTCATTCATAAGCACCTTCTGCAGCATGGATGTGGTTGGCTTCTTCTTGACACCACTACATGCTGGTGGCGCCGAGTTACTTTCCTTGGCTTCAGTGTCACTGCATGCCTTTTTATGGACACTGAGATCTAACACCGATTCCCAGGGAGCCTGAGTCCTGTTCTTGCAGTTGGACCTTTGCTTCATGCTACTGGATAAGTCCAAAGGCTGCTGGTTGCACACATTGCCAAATGGAGGACTTGGTGTCCAGTCCTTTGATACTTTATACTCTTCCAAGCAAAGAGGGCTCATTGTCTCTTTTTCTTCTCTCCCAGACAAACTCCATACAGGAGAATTGCTATGACTCTCTAGCTTGGCAATCTTTGAGCCCAGAGTCGCGTCATTCCAAACAGGTTTCGCCTCACCTGCTTTGCCAAAGTCTCGTAGAGCTGGGCTGTGTTGCGGTGAACTGGGAGGGGAACTGGTCCTTCGTTTGAACCTGCTGGAGGCGGCGGGCAGAAGAGGCGAAGATGTAGCTGTGAGTCCCAGTTTGGGGATTTCAGTTGAGGATGATGATGATGATGATGATGATGGGGGAGACGGTGCCACCTTACTCCCATCCTGTGTCTGGAGAAGCTGTTTCAGCTTTGATGATAAATAAATATTTTTCTCTTTGGGGAAAGGCAAGTTATCGGCTGCTGATATAGTAAGAGGAATAGTCAAGGAACACAATGATGTGATTGGTTCTGGATCCATTTCGGTTTTTATCTTAGGCAGAAGAGGAGGACTTGCGGTCCTCCTCTTTTTGGGTTCGGCGCTTGCGCTGACTGGTGACTCTTTCGGTACGTCAGTTAGGTGCACTGATGTAGCCTTTACACTTGGGGATATTTCCACCGTCACTGGACTAAGTAAACAGTTTATTCCATACAGTTCTGTCGAGCTGGATTCCACCTCTATCACTTCACAATTGCTTGTGCTACTGTTGGACTGAATCTTACCATCAATGTAATAATTGAGATTTTCAGATATATTGCTGGAAACATCCATAATGTACACATCATCTGCTTCTCCCTCCTCTTCGAGGTCTGTGCTTGCTACGTACACATTTGAGGACTGCTGGGTTTTCTCTGCTGGAAACTGGGGCTCCTCAGGTTTTCTCCTGACACCTTTAGGGATGAGATGGCGCTCATGGACCCTTCGCTGGTGCCTTCGCATATTGGTGTGGGTGCCAAAAACCTTCCTGCAATATTTGCACGGGTGCAGTTCTTTGGGTCCCTTGCTCTCTTCAAAGAGAACAGGATTT
Organism: Podarcis cretensis; assembly: GCF_951804945.1. Taxonomy (NCBI): domain Eukaryota; kingdom Metazoa; phylum Chordata; class Lepidosauria; order Squamata; family Lacertidae; genus Podarcis; species Podarcis cretensis. Next base: position 68,988,479 of record NC_137177.1, read on the forward strand.
GGCATTTCGAGAGAAACTTTCTCAGTCTCCGCAGCAACTAAGTCCTGCCTGCTGTTCGTTTCATCTTTAATACCATCTTCAGGAATTGTTTGGTTCTTGGCGCTGCCTTCCGACAGCTGGGCCGAAGCCAGCACTGGGAAGGGCTTCCTTTTCGGTCCGGCCTCATGGCGCCGCTCGTGCCTCCGCCGGTTAATCTGGGTGCCAAAAGCTTTGCCGCAATAGCGGCATTTGAAAGCGTGACTGATTGCCGAGATGTGGATATGCATATGGCGTTCGAGACCCTGCTTTGTGGTAAATTTCCTTTCACAATGCTGACATGGAAACATGAACGTACCGTGGATATTCCCATTAGATTCATCTCTCGCTTTGGGGAATTTCGCCACAGCCTTTTTCTTGGGGGAGCTTTCTGGCGAGTCTTCAGATATGCTGCTCTGCTCTTCCACAGATTCCAGCTTGTCTTCACATATGGGCATGGGTTCCATGTCAGGACTTCCTTTAGGGAAGCTGACATCTTCCTCTTCCTCCTCAGGTTCATCCTCTTCGTCCTCCTCCTCCTCCTCCTCCTCTTCTTCCTCCCCTGTATCCTCCTCAGGGTCCTCCCCCTCCTCTTCTGGCTCCTCCTCTAAAACATTTGAACCACACGTTACTGCTTCCGGTTTATCTTCAGGCACCGGATGGGGCCCACTGACCGGACTGGGGATAACCAAGTTTGGAAGTGTGTCTTGATTTACCATCTCCTGGATCACAGCTGTCTGCTCCAGGGACAGCACTGCTGAAACAGAGGGAGTTTCATCCTCCTGTTTATGGCCTATAAAAGAAAAAAAATTGGGGAGGAGGAATTAAAATGCATAGAACCTTTCCAAATGCATTTCCAATTTATTTTCTCCTTTGACTTTCAAGTCTGGCTTTAAAATAGGTTCCATCTTATAAAACGGGCAGGGAATTTTTTTCAGCCCAAGTGCCACACTCACTACTATTATTATCTATTACTATTATTTATCAAATTTCTATCATGTCCCCTTCTCCCAACAGAGCAGAGTGTGGCAAACATCAAACTTTAAAACAACACTAAATAATAATAAATAATAATAATAATAATAATAATAATAATAATATTTTTTTAAAAAGAATTATGAACCCAATGTGTTTTCAGATTTTCCCTGAAAGTCAGAAACAAGGGAGACAGACACACCTCAACAGGGAGGGCATTCCACCAATGGGGAACCCCAATGAGAAGGCCCTGCCATGGGCAGCAGCCAGAGGTGGAACAATCAAAAGGGCCTCCCCTGCTGATTGTAGGGCCAAAGATGGCTGATACTGGGGAAGTTGCTCCTTTAGGTTCTTTCTGTTTAATGTGTCCTTGGGGGAGGGGCTTACCACCATCTCTTTCAAGGAAACAGGCATAACTCCCTCCTGTAACAAGGTACTAATGACTCCCTGGATCAAGCCAGCCAATCCGCTACTGCTAGATTTTATCAGCCATGATGTGTTTACTGAGTAGGCTCAGTCCTTATTGAGCTGTTTTGTTCCTGCCCCTTTAGAATTTCAGAGATTTTTGTTTTCTGTGGCGCTTGGGCTTGCTGATCAGAAGGTTGGCGGTTCGAATCCTTGTGACAGGGTGAGCTCCCGTTGCTCTGTCCCAGCTCCTGCCAACCTAGCAGTTCAAAAGCATGCCAGTGCAAGTAGATAAATAGGTACTGCTGTAGCAGGAAGATAAATGGCGTTTCCGTGCGCTCTGGTTTCCGTCATGGTGTTCCATTGCACCAGAAGCGGTTTAATCATGCTGGCCACATGACCCAGAAAGCTGTCTGTGGACAAACGCTGGCTCCCTTGGCCTGAAAGCGAGATGAGCGCCACAACCCCATAATCGCCTTTGACTGGACTTAACTGTCCAGGGGTCCTTTACCTTTACTGATTCTAAATGGCCCCCCTTGGCTACAATCTTAGTGGCAATCACAAGAGGATTGCTATTAGGAGGGACTGAAATTAACTCTGGGCGCTTCCAGGCTTTTGGTATTTTTCAGTACGATTCAATATCAGCAAATTCAGGCTGCATCATTAAAGTTGCTTTGGAACTCTTGTGCAACAAACCCCACTTCCCCTAAAGGTTGGACTTTTTGAGGAAAAATGACCTGGAAAGTGTGGAATAATACGTGGCTTTGATGCAACAATTATCTAACCTCCCTACAAGCAAATTGGAATGAATGCTCAATAAACAGATAATCTGGAAGCACCTTCTCTCATTTTTATGTGCACACATACAGATGCACTCTTACCTTCCTTAGGCTCCTTCATGTCGGCAGAAGTTAAATCCAAAACAGTTTTCTGCTTTTTATCGGTTGCTTTCTTTCCTTTGTTTTTTGCCTCCTGGGATTTTTTCTTCCCTTTAAAAAAAACAAAGAGGGTGGAGAAGAAAAGAAAAAAAGACGTGACAATTTGTTTTCATTGCTTTGACTTCTTTTAAAGGCAACATCTCCAAAAACAATTGAGAGGCAGTGTTTATCTCTATCTCTCTCTTTTCACTGCACATTTCATAAAAAAAATAAAAGTACAGGAGAAGAAAAGGGGGGGGGGACCAAAACCACCACAGCACAAAACCAAAACCATCAGCTCAAATTCACAATACAATAAATACATCCATCTTTCCATATTGGAAAAATGACAAACTTCCTTCCAGAGCTGAATGGTTACTCAAAGTGACAGAATATGTGGAATTAGCCTCTCTTTAAAAAAAAATAAATAATCAGAGACAAGCCCAGATAAGAGTTCATTTTCGAATGGAATAATTTCAAAATTTATTTGAAAAGTAGTTGTAATCTAAGCACAGTAGTTGCCTTTGAATGACTTCTGTAAATAATGTATATGAAAGAAAATGAAATAGAAATAGAAAAGAGAATTTTTACAAAATAATAACGATAAATTAAAGTAAGATGCTTATTATAAAAGAAATATGGAGAGGATGGGAAGTCATAGGTTTGTGTATAAAACACATAATTGAATTTGTATGCAATTTTTGTGAACGTAGACATTCTTGTAGGACTGATTGAAATGAAGAAAATTATGTGTTGTATATATATAGAAAATGAACAATAAAGCATTTGAAACTTAAAATACAATAAATACATCCATCTTGGTTATGTATGCCATCCAAACAGGTATCCAAATGAAGTTGGTGTTTACAGAAAGTACATTCAAATGTAGCAAAAGCATTAAGGTCTTTGGACCATTGCATGTTCCTCTCTCTTTAAACATTCTTTTAATTACAATATTGGTTACTTTTAATTCTGAAACTAATATCAAGTACGTTAGAAATATTGTATCCATGCATACAGAAATGAACAAGAAAGTAATTCTACCAGAATCACAAGAGGGAGTCTGAAAGACTAACACATCTATTATGGCATAAGCTTTCATGTCATACATGTCAGCTTGATCATGCACCTGATGAAGTGGCCTGCTGTCCACAAAATTTATTATGCTGCATTCAATTTGGGGTTCTTCTTTTTTTTGGTAAAAATGTGGTGCTGATACTCATCTCAATAAAAGCACTGACTGTGCCAGCACAAAATGGCTGCTAATGGGGATAAGAAAGAGGTGTTGTTACTCTGTACCAATGAGTACCATCACAAAAAGCTGTTTTTAATAGATTTGTTATTATTTAAGGTTCCAAAAGATTATTTGGTGTTTCTGCTGCAGCAAGAGAAATTGTTCCCCTAGTACCACATTTAAGAATACTATCTTATTCCAATAACACACTTCTTCTCAGCACAGAAACCTTCCCAAATCTCTCTAGATTAAATCTTTCCTTCACGAAAGCCAGTGAGTTTATATATGTCTCTTAAACACATATACAGTGGTACCTCAGGTTAAGTACTTAATTTGTTCTGGAGGTCCGTTCTTAACCTGAAACTGTTCTTAACCTGAAGCACCACTTTAGCTAATGGGGCCTCCTGCTGCTGCCAGAGCACGATTTCTGTTCTTATCCTGAAGTAAAGTTCTTAACCCGAGGTACTACTTCTGGGTTAGTGGAGCCTGTAACCTGAAGCGTGTGTAACTTGAGGTACCACTGTAATAAATTTTCTTGACTAGCCACACTTTAATGATCTTGCATTATACTGAATATCTTGCACACCACCTCAATATTTTACATGACTTGTCAGTACATGCATACTTTTATAAATAAAAATTAAAGTAAACTCCTTGCATAGTGCTAAAAAATTATTATGCGTTCAACTAAATGTATGACACTAGTAGATCGTATTAGATTACAGAATCTTCCAAAACCAGTTAACTTTCAGGAACAAATTCAGTTCTGGAAGATACTGAATTCAATATAGGCTGCAGTTCTTAACCTGAGGTACTATTTCTGGGTTATTGGGTCTGTTAGCTGAAGCGTATGTAACCTGAAGCGTATGTAACCCGAATTACCACTGTACCTCCTTGACTTTTCTGCCAGTTTCCAAAATTTTGCCACCTCTTACTGTATTTTACTCGCTCTGGAGACCCACACATTATTCACACCCAGTTGCAACTACAGTATAGTTAATGAGCTGCACACTGCTTTGCTACCACTTGGGTTATCTTTCTCTATTATTATCAATTACGGTAACAAAATAACTAGGGCACAGCATGAGATCGAATTAAGGATCAATAGGTTAACTTAACAAATGTCCCCCAAAATCTTTGGTCTGTGGGCACCCTCAATACTTGTTTAAAAAGTCAGCCATGATGGTTGCACCTCCATCACCTAGTACTATTACTACTATAAATTTTGTTTAAGGAGATATGGTGCTAAGTACCCCATATAAATTATATGTTTAGGCTGACCAAATTGGTTTCCAAACTTCTGGAGATATTGCTTAACACACACACACACACACACACACCAATAAAACACTGCGTAAAAGAAAAAAACACTGTTAAAGCATAGTATAAGTGGAGCACAACAGCAGGCTACGCATGGATCCCAGCATGCACAGACGTTTGTAGTGTCTAACATGGGAAAAACACGAGGAAATAACCATTACCCACCTTACAGAACTATTGTAAGGATTTACAATTTTGTGTGCAGGTGAAATGCAAAATATTGGGGTTTTCCCCTTACAATTTCAGCTCCTTCCTATTATAGATCTTTTCACGTTCAGCTGAAACAAGATCAGCAACAGACAAAAGCCTGTTTATAATTCTGACCTATCTTTTTTCTTTTTTTAAAAAAATGACTGCATATTTTTCAAGACTAATTTAGGATGCAACACAGCTAATGGCATGAACTCGATGTAAATTTCACCAACACACACACTTTCTGTTTGCAAGGGACAGTCACTTATTTTTGGTCCCTTTCCTTGGTAAATCATCTCCCCAGTTTTTGCTTTTATGGAATAAAGGTAAAGGGACCCCTGACCATTAGGTCCAGTTGTGGCCGATTCTGGGGTTGCGGCGCTCATCTTGCTTTATTGGCCGAGGAAGCTGGCGTACAGCTTTCGGGTCGTGTGGCCAGCATGACTAAGCCACTTCTGGCGAACCAGAGCAGTGCACGGAAATGCTGTTTACCTTCCTGTCGGAGTGGTACCTATTTATCTACTTGCACTTTGACATGCTTTTAAACTGCTAGGTTGGCAGGAGCAGGGACCAAGCAACGGGAGCTCACCCCGTCGCGGGGATTCGAACCACCGACCTTCTGATCTGTTGAGGAACTTAGCTCACCTTTTCCCCATATCTGGAAAGAGCAGGGTTGGTGGTCCACTGCACAATTTTATTTCGCTACCCATGACCAACAAAAAAAAAAACAAATTGGAGACTCGGCCACCAAAAGCAGGTTTGATAATCTCTCTCCCTTCTGACTATATACTTCTCATAGGTCAAATGTGGGCTAATACTGGGCATGCAACTAACTCCACATAATTGCTACTCTGCTCCCTGTTTACTGATGGGAAGTCTGATTCTCTTCTCAGCGACACTCACAAACCCCTTTCGAACTTCCTCCGAGATGCTCTCTCACAGGCTTAAGTTGCCTTATAGTACTGATCACTGAGCTGCTTCCTTTTCTTCATCACCGTTCATTCTGCACTCCGTACTTTGCTGCTGGTCTGCGTCCCCAACTTTCTATATTTGATTTGCCTGTAATAGCCTCACGAACAAATCACTGCAGTGAAATCTAATGTGAAGACCAGGAGTGGAGCTGAGTTTATGTTATTGGATCCATCTACACTGCCCACTGGCCATGTTGGCTGAGGCTGATGGGAGCTGGATTCCAACAACATCTGGTTCTCCACATCCCCTGGGCTAGACCTACCTCGCAGGACAGTTGTGAGGCTATAATAAGGGTGGGAAGGGAAATGGCACATGCAACTTGGGAGTTCCTTTGAGGAGCAGTTGGGTAAAAATTCTAGTAATAAATAGGCTTGGAAATGAAACAATACCAGAGATAAGTGGCTCACCTAAAAGTCTCCTAATGAGACTCCTAACTGCAAACACTTGCTCTGGAATTAGACCTGAATGACCTTAACACGGAATTACCCTGGAAGAGGCGATTCAGCGTGCAGCTGCTCCCGCTTACTAAAAACAGCCAGGATGACAACTTGAGAGCAAATGTAATTTTAGATCCACTGGATCAGAGTCCTAGGAGCAAACGGAAACGTCCAAAGCTTTTCGGTGTCCACTGCTTCAGCAACTTCCATCACTTTTCAAACTGGTTTGCACAAGCCTTTTCTGTGTTTCGCAGAGAAGTAATGTGAGACCTGCCAAATCTTTTTCTCCCAGCCAAAAATATCCCCAGATTTCTCTAGGATTATGCCCCTTTGGACCCTGATAGCCTGAAATACTGCACTCAAAAGGTTCTCCAAAGTATCTGATCTGAAAGCAACAATACTATAAAAACGTTGAAACTGGACAAGTCAGACTGATGGAATTTGCCGAAATGGCAAGTTTAACTAGCAAAATTAGGAGATCAAGACAAGGGAAATTTCTTAAGGAGGACTGGAAATTGTTTGCAGGTTGTTAAAAAAAATGTGAACATGTTAAAAGGCAAGTAGCTTTAGAATAAGAACAGCAATAAAATTTATATCTGAAAACAGTGTGGAGAAAATAAGGCATAGAATAATTACACTATGCAGCATTAATTGGAAAATTGAGGAAACCACCGGGGAGAGAGTCCAAAGTTATTTGATTTTAATTTGGAAAGTGTTGTATTTTTTAAAAAATATATAAATATTGTATTATTTTTTTGAAGAAAAGAAATAAGCTGCACAAGTCAGAACATTCTGGACTCCGCTTTGGCAACTTACACTTAACAGAATTTGGATTATTTCTACTTCAACCTTTAGAGAGTCTGGAGGAAGGCTGCTGTAGTTTACAAACTTCTGGAAAAGTGTGACAGGGCCAAGAACTGTGGAAAATGGACCATGAGCTATGCTGAGAGTCTCCTAACTGCAGGCTTCCAGCAGCTGCATTTAGACCTCCTTGTAATTAATAAAATCACATCATGCATAAGAGCTGCTCCATCAGATGACCTCAAGTTCCTAGGATTATGAGGTAGAAACCCTTTCTCCAAACCAAGCAGTATTTTCTACACGTTTATCACCCTCCTCTTTAGCAAAAACTATGTTATCTTTATTCTCCCGGACCTTTTAGTTCATACTAGTTATATTACCTCGGTTCTTTGTAAAATTCTTGCACTCCCCCAGATCACTTGTTGGTTTGACACTGGTTTTGTATTGATTTTAATGCAGCTTGCATTTATGCTGGCCTAGCTTGGTTTTTGTGTGTGTGTGTGCTGGTTTATGAAGCTGGGTTACTGAGTTTACACTACTTATTGTATTTTCTATTTGTTATGAGTCTGTAAACCAACCAGAGGAATTCATCTACAGGTGGTATAAATACTGACGAATAAATCAGTAAAACTCTAAAGGACTATCTCATCCTGGGCAATATTACCTGGTTTCCCGCCAGATTTTCAATAGAGGCCCTACTTTATTTCCTAGCCGTTATAACTACAGCTGAGTAAAACAACAAGAAGAAAAAGACAGTTATTTCAACCAGGCGATCTCCCTTTATATTGGAAATTTGTCTGCCCCCTCTCTGCTGGCATTCAGAACACCAGGTAAAAACTGCTATTCCAGCATGTTTTAGGAGCAGGTAGTATTCATATCTATGTGGCTGCCATTTTTACTTGCTGTGCAGCATTTATTTTAATTACTTATTGGCACTCCATTTTAACTCTTGACTATCAGCAAACTTCCAAGTGTTGTTTTCATTTATTACTACTTTTATATCCCACTTTTCCTCCAAGGAGCTCAAGGTGGCAGGCATGGCTTCCCCCACTCCCAATTTTATCCTCACAACTGCCCTGCAAAGTAGATTAGGCTGAAAGTGTGACTGGCCCTAGCTCACCCAGTGAGCTTCAGGGCTGAGTGAGGGTTTATTTGTACCTTGGTCTATCAAGTTTCGTTCAGACATTCTAACAGCCGCACCAAATTGTCTCTCACATGTCACAGGCGAGGACAGAAAAAGTGGGGAATGAAGATTTAAATGACACAACAGGCAGACAAATCAACATCCTTAGTTTGGCAATCTTGACACCAGATAGGAAAGTTGGGGAGGAGAACCCCCTTTGCGTATTTACCAGAGGAGCTAGAAAGAGGCAATGTTTTTTCAGCTTAACACGGAGAGTCACAAGCAACTTATGACAAAACAAGTCACTCAAGTTTTTCAGTTTCCCTCCCTCTTTGAAGAGGGAACTTATGACTAATGAAACTTTGGGTCCTTGGCATTCTACACCAGTTACTACGACATGGCTGAAAACTTCTGTGTTGTAGCTGCAGAAGGCAATGCTGTTGCCTCCTGTGCACAGAACAGCAATTCCCACCTGCCAGATGTTTTGTGGCTGCTACACCCCAAAGCCTGTTAGGAGCCTGATAGAAGCACACGAGTGAGTGCACTTACCATCAGGTTTACCAAAGGGTCCTACATGCCCGCGCTACCGCCGGCTGGATCCTCCAGTTGGTCTAAACAAGAAAGATAGAGGAATGAAACCACAGGGGGAGTGGAATGAGAACAGTGAAAGAAAGGGAAAAAATGAAAACAGAAAAAGTAGAACCAAACAGGTTTATGCTCTGTTGAAACAGAGAAGAACAAGACCACATGAAAGGAACAGAAAATAGCCAAGAGGTTAAAAGGATGAGACAAGGAATGGTGGGAGGGTTTTCTCTAAAGCTGCGCAGGTCCGTTTTGGGGCCCATGCTTCGGAGTAGCCCCTAAATAAAAATCCTAATTAAACAGCAAAGTGGGGGGAGACGGAGATGCAGACAGGCTCTTGTGCTCCTCATCCCACCTTGCTGCCAGACCGCCCCCTCTTTTAACAGCCCCAGATCCCTCTGGATGGACCTGAGCCAACCCATGGCTGCCTCAACCCAATCCGGTTGAATCCCAGGTCATCCCAAAGCTGTCTGTGATCTGTGATTTGGCTGGACCTGGTGCACAGTCCTCGCTCTTTCTCTCTTTTTAAATATAGCATGTGGATACAAGGATGGGGAAAGGATGTAGCTTTCCACGTAGAGCAGGCTTCCTCAACCTCAGCCCTCCAAATGTTTTGAGACTACAATTCCCATCATCCCTGACCACTGGTCCAGCTAGCTAGGGATCATGGGAGTTGTAGGTCAAAAACATCTGGAGGGCCAAAGTTGAGGAAGCCTGATGTAGAGCATACCAGGTTCAATCTCCAGGTAAGGCGGGGGGGGGGGGAAACCCTGCCTGAAAGAGAGTTTGGAGAGTTGTCACCATACAGTGTTAACAAGGCTAAGTTAGATGGACCAGTGTTGTGGCCTGTTGTCTGGAGTTGGTGCAGCCACTGGACCTGGGGTGCAACAGAAACTTAGCCAGGTCTCTCTGGGTGGAATCTGGAGCAAGGCATGCTCCCATGGTTTCAACTGCCTCCTCTGTAAAATGGGATTAATAGTGGTCTACATCTGCTTTAAGGCAGATGTAGAAACAGCAGTTTGCACACAATGAGTGGTCTCTAATACTATCCCACCCCCAGTTATTCTCCAGGTGACCCTGTGTCAAAATAGTAGATGGGTGGGCAAAGAGAATCTTCAATGGCATTTAACTTAACTTTACCCTCATTGATTTGTTTGTTTTACTGATTGCTGTTTATCCATTTGTTTTATCGACTGTGTGTGCTACATGTTGCCATTTTTTTAAATAAAAAAGTAGTATAAGTTTTATCTTGCTTTAGTTTGTGGGCTGTTTATGCGAGAAACTTTTGGAGTGCACCTTATTATTATTTTTTTAAGTGGGAAAGCAGCAGATGGGTATTTAAAAGTAAGTGAAGAGGTGGAACATACTTCATTTGGTCCTACTTGCAGCATCCTACAGCCACGATGACTGCATGTGACTGGGAAGTAAGCAGCTGACACAACTCAGCCAGAACAGGGATGTCAGAATGAGGTTATAGTCAAATGCACCTCTGTGGAATTTTGGAAGTTGCAGATTGGGTTTTGATGCACAGTCTGAAGCCTCGTTCACAATAACAATCCAGGAGGTGGCAAAACCGCTCCTGGGCCCTTAGACAATAGACAGCAAGTGGGAACTGCATGAAATATTTAAAAAATGCTCTTACAAGAGGGGAAACAAGATGTCAAGGAGAAGGGGCTCTTTCCTAGCCTTCCTCCAGAAGTTTTTTTCTACGGCTGCCTTCAGATGCAGCAGGTTAAGCAAAGGAGCCAAAGCACTCAAGCTGAGCACTCCCTGCATTTCCCACAACCTCCCTGCAAGGACTTTCTCCACAGTTTAAGAGGCTTTGTTTCAAGTTACACTGCATTCAGAGGCCAGGCTGGCTTTTGAGAAGCAGGAACCTGCTCAGTTGCTGCACAAGAGCTGTGACACATCCTCCAACAGGCTGCCTGTTCAGTTCTGTCCCTGCTGGCATTTCTAGAAGCAGGATAGGACAGTTTTGTTTGGGCATGCTTCAGGTTCTTATGTTTCACTGCAAGGAGGGGGGGCAGGGGGTGTTGGGTTGCTTTTAAAGGATAGCTTTGTTTTGTTCTTATTTGGCTGCAAGCTGCTTTGAACCCCACTCCATTTGTTTAAAGAGGTGAAAAGGTGTATGCAAATTTAGCAAAGTAAACAAATTAAGTATTACAGCAGTGGGAAGCCAAGGCACAGGGGCATCTACAAGAGATCATTGCATTTGGGTTGGGGAGCGCTATGACACCCATAGCGTAAGCTATATAGTCCATCCCTGACTCAGGGACATAACTAATGCAAAACCACCTGGACCACCATATTAATTTGTGGACACTGCAAGTGGAAAAAAAAGATGCTGACAAATGAAGGAAGCGTCAAAAGATTAAAAAAAAGGCATGACTGAAACTAATCCTATGTGTTTTGTTTTTTAACGGACAATAAGAGAGATATTATTGCTACTTTTCCCAAAAGGGGGGGGGGATATGAAGTTGCTACACTATAACTCCTATTCTCGGAGTTGAATTGTTGCCACACATTTTGATGGCCAATCCGATTGGGGTATTTGGTGGGAAAGTATTAAGGCAAGATGAATGACTGGGGGGGTGGGGTGGAGTGAATAGGAAGAAAAAATGAGGACTCACAGCTTGAAATGGTAAAAATGGATTGTGGGGTTCCTCTTATGAAACATTCAACCATACTGCTACAGTCAATTCACACTTCGGCAAATCTTGTACAGCCAAAATGCAAAGGTGGTAATGAGAGCATTCCTAGTGTGTTTGACTGGATTATTCAATGATCAACACCATTGATACAGAATATCCTCAGGCATCTGGTGTAGTTTAGGAGCCTGTTGGGCACACTGCTCCCACAATATGCTGCTGAGGGCACCTGAACAGCACAACCTCAGGCTCCTTTTGCTTCTCGTGTGCCTTAGAGTCTTTCTTCATCCACATCAGTTGAAATAGAAAATGTTTTGAAATGCACAAACACACATGTTCCTATGTAAAGGAACCAAGGTGGCAGATGCGGAGAAGCTGGTTTTAAGTCATGCAAGTCTAGTGGTGTTTGTAAAGTTCATGCGGTTCCTTTCTCTTTTTAAAGGTTTCTCAAAATTATTAATACAATATTTTATTCATTTTGCGTGATTGTTTTCAATTTGTGGTTTACTGCAACACAAGGGCAGGGTATACATCTAATACAGCAGTTCTCCCTTCCCTTTCCCTGTGAAAACTTGGAAATTGGCAGCGGTCTTGGCAGTTCCTTTAGCACACACATTGACTCAAATCTTAATAAAGTGGTACCTCTGGTTAAGAACTTAATTCGTTCCGGAGGTCCGTTCTTAACCTGAAACTGTTCTTAACCTGAGGTACCACTTTAGCTAATGGGGCCTCCCGCTGCTGCCACGCGATTTCTGTTCTCATCCTGAAGTAAAGTTCTTAACCTGAGGTACTACTTCTGGGTTAGCGGAGTCTGTAACCTGAAGCGTTTGTAACCTGAGGTACCACTGTAATAAGCTTTCTTGACTAGCCACACTTTAATTATCTTGCATTTTACTGAATATCTTGCACACCACCTCAATATTTTACATGACTTGTCAGTTCATGCATACTTTTATAAATAAAAATTAAAGTAAACTCATCTCATAGTGCTAAAAATTTATTATGCGTTCAACTAAATGCATGACACTAGTAGATCGTATTAGGTTACAGAATCTTCCAAAACCAGTTAACTTTCAGGAACAAATTCAGTTCTGGAAGATACTGAATTCAATATAGGCTGCAGATCCATGGCAGAGCAGCTGTTCTGCATGTAGGAGGACTCAGATTCAATCCTGCCAACATCTCCAGCTATGACTGGGAAAGAGCACTTGTCTGAAACTCTGGAGAGTCACTGTAGAATCTACTGAGTATAAAATATTGTGCTAGACCGACTCATACACTGCCTTGGAATAAGACCGTCTCATTTGTTCCTAGCTAGAGAGCAATTCCAGACCCTTCCCCACATCACAAACTACTTTTAAATCGCCTTTAGTTGGAGAGGAAAAAAACACATACAGACTTGAAACAAGTCCACAACCCACTTTGGCACAGGAAACTAACCAGCTTTTCAGATCCTGGTCACACTTTGTAAAGTGAACTGTGGAAGCTGGTATGAATAGCCTTCGAAGTTTTCAAGGCCCCGGAGGGAAGTTTATGGAACTATTCCAGGAGGATTACATAAGCCCTTCAACATCTTTTGAGCCCAGCTACAGTATATTCAGAGCCTGACACATTTACCTCAGCACCTGTTAGTATGCCTATTAGCAAAAAAGCAGAATAATTGTCATTTTCCAGGCTCTCCTCGAAGTCATGCCCCCCTCCTCAAAAACCCCAGAATACAATGGAGCAGTTGTTCCAGCGGGGAAGAATGGTATGCTTGGATAGCTTGTTATCAAACTACCCCCAGACTTGTAGATCACTTTGTTAAGAGTCTGTCTTGACCCATGAAAATACCCCATGCAGAACCATGGCAAGCTGTTCTGGGAGAATCTAAGCAGAAACTGGAAGATTTATGTTAGGATTCTGGTGGAAATGCCTCAAAAGAAATTGCATGTTCTTTATCATTCAAGTTATGGTCCCGATATTGATCTCCCTACACCACAACAGGCCAGAAGAGAGGTAAGCTCTCTTACCCAAGTTTCATTCTTGACTAGGAATGTAAGACAAACATAAGACTAAGAACATAAAAAGAATGCTGCTGGATCATGCAAAGGTCTATCTGCCCCAGCTTCCTGTGGCCAGCCAGATAGATGCCCATGGGAAACCCAGAAGCAGGAGCTCATGCAACAGCCTCTCCCCATCTGTGCTCCCACTTGTGATTCAATGGTACACTGCCCAGGAATGTGGAGGATCTACAACAGCCATCATGAACCAACAGCTTGTTGATAGACCTCTTCACATCGCTGAACTAGTCTAATCCCATTTTAAAGCTAGCTGAACTAGAGGCTGTCATCACAAATTCTGCATATCTTACTGCGTGTTGTGTGAAGTGGTGAAATGTTAGAAACCTACCTAATTCATTTCTGAAAACTTTTCTTTTTAACCTCCAGCTAGGCATGCCTGCTCTATGTGAACTTGGGAAAGTGTGTATGGCCAAAAGGTTTCTAACATTAACACACAAGGCCATTGCATACAATTGCAGAGGGCCTTCTTGGTAGTGGCGCCCTCCCATCAGATGTCAAGGAAATAAACAACTATCTGACTTTTAGAAGACATCTGAAGGCAGCCCTGTTTAGGGAAGATTTTAACGTTTGATGTTTTATTGTGTTTTTAATATTCTGTTGGGAGCAGCCCAGAGTGGCTAGGGCAGGGGTCAGCAATCTTTTTCAGCCATGGGCCAGTCCACTGTCCAGTCCACTGTCCCTCAGACCATGTAGTGGGCCGGACTATATTTTTTTGGGGGAAATGAACGAATTCCTATGCCCCACAAATAACCCAGAGATGCATTTTCAATAAAAGCACATATTCTACTCATGTAAAAACACAAGGCAGGCCCCACAAATAACCCAGAGATGCATTTTAAATAAAAGGACACATTCTACTCATGTAAAAACACGCTGATTCCTGGACTGTCTGCGGGCCGGATTTAGAAGGTGATTGGGCCACATTTGGCCAGCAGACCTTAGGTTGCCTACCCCTGGGCTAGGGAAACACAGCCAGATGGGCGGGGTATAAATAATACATCATCATCACCAGTATACATGCTCACTGTATTTAAAAACAAGCATCTGTTGCTGTGTGTGTATTGGATGTCTGAGATAACACTTGCACCATGCTTCACACATGGGGCTACTACTTGGGATTTTTATGCACATGTATTATTATTATCTGTAGTAATGGGCAGAAGTTTATTGCTACGTATACATTCAAGGGCATGGAAATTTTCATCAGAAGGTGCTGCTGTGCTCTGTATTACCTTCACTGTGAGGCAGTATGCCTCTCAATACTAAGAATGTAAGACAGGCCTGCTGGATCAGGCCAATGGCCCAGCCAAGCTGACAACCTATTCTCACAGTGGCAAACCAGAGGCCTATGGGAAGCCTGCAAGCACAACTCAACTTCCACTCCTGGCGTTTCAATAACTGGTATTCAGAAGCGATACTTCTTCCAACTGGGAAGGCAGAGCACATCCATCATGGCTAGTAGCCACTGGTAACTCCTCCATAAATTCTTCCAATCCTCTTTTAAATCCATCCCAGTTGGTGGCCATCACTGCCTCTGTAGAAGTAGAATGGCTACTAGGCCAATTTGTAGTTGTAAATAGACATTTTAATGTTTACAGAAGATTATATAATCAATATACAAGTTAAAAACAAGTTTAAAAAATTAATACATGTCAACTTTATCTGTCTCATTAGGCTATGACTATTTTCTCCCTCCTCTGTTGGAAGTGCTATGCCTCTAAATACCAGTTGCTGGGAATCACAAATGGAGGGACCGCTGCTGCATTTAGGACCTACTTACAGGCTTCCCATGGCCAACTGGTTAGAAAGTGTGAGAACAGGATGCCTGATCCAGCAGGGCTCTTCTCATGGGGATTTTATTTTATTTCATATCCTGCCCTTCCTCCCAAAGGAGCCCAGGTATGCTTAAGTGTCGACCTTGAATTTAAAAAGAGAAACAGCTTGCAAATTTGGGAAAGGACCATTCCTCTTGCTTTGCATGCTGAAGCTCCCAGGTTACATGCCCTGCTTGAAACCCTGGAGAGCTGCTGCCAGTCGGTGTGGACAATACCAGTCTTGCTTTGTTTTTAGGAGAAGAATCACAGCTGTGTGGTAGAGCATCTAATTTCCAGTCAGGAGGTCCCAGGCATCTCTAGATAGAGCTGGGAAAGAAATCTCAAAGAGCTGCTGTGTGAAATCCCAAAGAGCCGCTGCAGGTCGGTGAAGATAATGCTGAACCAATGGTCTGACTCTGCACAAGGCAGCTTTCCAACTTCCTAATAGCTGCATCAGCAACAGAAATTATACACAGGACAGAGAGACACAGAGCAGCTTCTGAGGGAGTTGCTTCTAATTTAGTTACTCTGGGAAAGAACGGGGAAACAAACTGCCAATGTATTTTCCAAGGTTAAGTGGATTCACTCAGATATGGTCATTCCTTTGCTCCCAACTCCAGGTGAATTCCAGTTGGAGACCCAGGCTTCAAAACAGCAACCCAATTGATTCTGCACATGCAGCCATTCCTAGTTTTCAAAAGCATTCTTTTTTTAAAAAAACCAGAACAACAACAAACGACAAAACACGGCAGTTTTGTAAAGACAAAATAAAAGTAGAGAGGGAAGTCACCCGACTTATTGTCCTATAAGCCCAATATTGGTTGATGTGTCTGCAAGGGTTGGGGGTGGCAAAAGGGACCCCCCCCCATAATGAATAATTATTCCCAGATTCTTCCCCCAACACACACTTCTAAGAAAGTTTGCAGTGTCTGGGACTTTTTAATTTAGAGAAAATGAGAGTAAGAGGTGACATAACAGATGATTATAAAATTATGCATCACATAACAAAGTGCATAGCAAAACGTTTTGCTCCTGATCTCATAACCCATGGACATCAATTGAAGCTGAACATTGGAAGATTTGGGGCAGAAAAGAAGCAATTCTTCATGCATAGCAAACTATGGAACTTATGATGGCTATCAACTTATGATGGCTTTGAAAGATTAGACTAATTCATGGAGAGGAAGGCTATAGATGGCTGCCAGTCATGACGGCTACGCTCTGCCTCCATAGTTGGAGAAAGTAAGTCACATCTAGTTATTTCAATGGGTGTACTCTAAGTAGGACTAGTACTGGAAGCATACGCTGTAGCACTGAAGTGGCAGGGGAATCAGTGGGGACTGTTTTGAACTTTTGATCCCAAGCATTGCAGCCCTCAAGTTTTTGACATTCAAGCTGGCTGAATCAACTCAGCTGGGACTAACTGCCATTTGGTACCTCATTCCCCACAAAATGACCCCTTCCACTGGGTTGCATGGGCAGAGGCAAAGTGCAAACAGCAAGGCCCTCCTTTATTAGTTGAGAGAACCTGACCATTTGACACTTCCCATCTCCTGCAACAGTCTTATGTAAGCTTTGGAGGACGAGGCTATCAATGGCTACTAGCCACAATGACTATATTCTACCTTCCCTGTTGGAGGCATTATGCCTCTCAATACCGGCTGTTGTGACTATCAAGTGTAGAACGGGCTGTTGCACTCAGGACCTGCTTGTGGGTTTCCCATTTAGGCACCTGACTGGCCACTGGGAAAACAGGATGCTGGACCTTTTGCCTGATCCAAGCAGGGCTTTTCTTATGTTTCCTTTGGATTAGCTCCAGCAACTTCACAACTAATAAGGCTGGTGCCATTCCCAACATGGGATTTGCTCACCTGATCAATGGGATTGTTTCAAAGTTAGTGAACATAAGATGACATCCTCTGTTTTTGTTCTTAGACTGAGGATATTGTAGACGCCAACTCCTATCAGACTTGGACAACATGGCTAATGACAAGGGACGATGGGAGCTGGAGTCCAGAACATCTGGACTCCTTGATCCTTCTATGAACATCTGATCCTTGATCCTTCTATGAATCAGTGGCCAAGTGGGCTGGCTTCACCCTGCCCTTCCCCCCAAACTAGTGTGAAGTAGATAAAGGCACCAACTCACTCTGTAACATTATCGCTCCTGGAATGTGGATCCACTACTAATAATAATTACTACTAATATTAAAAGCAGCAGCAGCTTTCTTGTTAGAACTGCATACATATATAAAGCCTAGAAGCACATTTTCTGGAGTAAAAAAATGAATAAACATTATGTTAGTCCTTCTCAAGAGTCATACCCTCTTAAGCTAATAGACATGACTATCTTAGGTTCATTAATTTCAATAGGTCTACTCTAAATAAAACTTAATTTAATACAACCTCAATTACTCTGGACAGTATATTAAGAAATATTCTGTTTCTTCTGTAAAAAATGTGCAGAAGTTATAACTCAAAGGCACCTACATCTTATCACAGAAGTTCGGAGGTACAATAGGAAAACCTATATTTTAGCCACTATCTAAAACCACATTTAAATTAAAAACAACAACAACAATAATGTATTTTTCATTCGCAATGATGCTGAAGTATTTTATTTGCTTACACATCCCAAACCAAATGAGTTTCTTCCTTCTCACCTGTCTTGTTATAGTTTCTATCAGAATAACTTGTTTGATTCATTACAAATTGAAACATGTCCTTAATATGTACACATGGAGGCCTTGTTTTTCATTTCCCTCTCTGAATATAGACTGATCTTTTCCTTCCCATTAATTTCAAAAGCAGCCCCACCCGCAATAAGAAATTTAAAATTAAAAAACACAAACTACAGGCCTAGTTTTCTTTAGTGCAGTGCTGCAAACAGTAAAGGCATAACGAAGGAATAAATGCAAATGCCGTGCCTTGATGAGTCATCGCCCAAATTTCAACACTACTCTGAAATAAAACCCTAAATGCAACCTGTCTGAATTCTCCATGCACCAAAATGTCATTTGCTACCTAAACTCATGACAGTTAACACTATCGGGAGGCAATATAAAATGTTTGCAGACTTCCAAAAATAAAATAAAAAATGCAGTGCTTTTTAAATCTTTTGTAATCATTTGCGGAATCCATCTGCTGGCACAAAGTGCAATAAACAACAAAGGCAACTAAAAATACTTCCACGGTGTTAAAAAAAGAGAACCATATCGTTTTCCCAACACGTCTGATAAAGCAAAAACATGAAAACCTTAAAAACTCAGCTTGCCAGCAGGTTATTTTTCTCCTTCAAGTTTTAACTAACTACTGGTTTGAAAAGGACTGACACAGCGGAGAAAGAACTGTCAAATCCCCCCCCAAAGGAAATTGATGTGACCGTTCTACTCTTTGATCGAATGAAAGGGGGGTAGAGGGCAGAGAATATATATATATATATATATATATATATATATATATATATATATATATACATACACACACACACACACACAACTTTAACTGGAAGCTGTTTAAATTGAGGAGGCAAGCACCAGAGCTTGGGGGGGGGGGGGAAGGTCACACAGACATACTTGCTGGTATGACACTCCCTTCAGTGAGAAAGTATTAGGAGCGTTTCTTAATCCTACAAGCAGGAACTGGGGGAGGGGGGGTAAGGAAGGAAGAGAAGAAGAAGAAAAGTTTGCCTTTTTTTCATGCCACTCCATGCCACGCACCCCACCTTGGATTTTTCCTTCACGGAGAGAACGGGAGAGATGGGAGAGAGAGGGAGGCGAAACTTCTTACCTTTCTTGGTTTTCGGAGAGTTCCTCTTGCTGCGATTGCTGGCTCTCTCCTCTTCGATAGCAGCTGCTATCTCTGGGTTGTCTTCCCCATTGTACCACACCAGGAGCTCCTCGCCTGGCTCAATTGGCTGGAGGAATAAGAAGAGACAAGCAGGACACCAATCAAGAGGAAGGTTGTTAATAAAAAAAAAAGAAGGGGGGAGGGAGGGAGAGAGACAGACAGAGAGAGAAGCAGGCTCAGGGCCAGAGGGCGTGGAGCTTGCTGTGCGGATCACAAACAGCTGTACTCTGCACTAAGAACAGATTTCCTAACTGCCTGGCTGGCCAAACAGGAAGGACTCTTTAACCCTTGGTGGCTTGTGCAAGTGCAGCGTCACAAGGGAAGGAACAGAAGAGAGGAGAGAGAGAGAGAGAAAGAAAGAAAGAGCGAGCCAGTTGCACCACACCCCTCTGCTGGAAGGAGGATTACATTTATCCAGCGCATTAGCATGACTTGCACATTGCACTGAAACTCCAGCTTGCTTTATGGCAGACTGGGAGAGAAGCAAGCAAGCAAAATAATAATAATAAAAAATAATAAAAAAGCACAAGAAAACCCACACCTCTCCAAATGGCATCGGCTCATTTCAACAGGTTCTTCTCAAAAAGGCGAGGAGGAAAAATGAACAATGCATTTGAAAGGAAACAGAATCTTTCACATTTTATTTTAAGCATCTCTAGGATGTTCGCGTCTGACCTCCCATATTTTCTGCTGTTACAAGCAAGCAGCTCAAGCGTAATGATCAACACACATAGAAGGGATTTAAAACAAATATGATGGTGATTCTAAAAACTTCGGCAACAGAACGGTCTTCTCTTAAGAAACAGAACAACACCCCCCCCCATCTATTGGGGAAAGGACGTTCCTCGAATGGGACATCACCACTAAAATGTCCCTCTCTCCCTCTGACTTTGATCTTAAATTTCAGGTGGATTCATAAACAAGAGTCCCAACAATTATCTATGACCTTGGCATCTCTTTACACATCACGTCCACCCCCTAACCTCTTAAGACTTCATTCATGTATTAGAGATATTTGTTTCCCTTCTACAACAGCACCCTCCCTGCCACAGCAATATAATAAGATCAAAATATACAGTGCAGGAAAAAGCCCAGCAGATAAAAGTACCCAATTAAACACAGGGTCAGTTCAGTAAAATTGATCAACCCAGCAGGCCAAACGCCAAAGAATGCAAAAGAACGAGGCTCTCTCTCTCTCTCATGCTACTAGCAGGGCAGAAAATAGACACACGCCCCCTCACAGATCGCAAAGACCAGCTTTTACAGAGGGGTATAAAAACTGTTTTGCAAGGCCTTTATTTGGCTTTTTCCCCCTGCTTGGATTAGCCTCACAACAATTATTTGCAGTAAATTAGGCTGAAAGATAGTAACAGGTCCAAGGTCACCCAGCAAGTAGGCCTTGAAGCCCAAGATTCCCCGCCTCCCCCTCCTGCAATTGGAGGTAGCTGTCAGAACATTTGTGTATCTAGCTTACCAGACCTAAATCAGCCTTTAACAACTTGGTGCCCTCCAGAACTTTGAGACTACAGTTCCCTACACTAAAGCAAATGAAGAATGCCATATCAGTTTTACTGCCCACCTTGTCTGTCTTCACTTTTGAGACCTGTTAACTGACTGTACTGATAATATTATTATACACTGATAATAACATACATTTTATTCATATCCGCCAGCCTTTTAATAAACATTCAGGTGGGGATATAAAAGCAGATTGCAGAATCAAAGAATGCAAGGGACCACAAAAGATCACTCAGCCCAACCTCATGAAAGTGTAGAAAAGCTCTTACTAAAGCGCCTCTTAACATATAAGTGAACACGTTCTAATTTCCCTCCTACAGATACATGAACCTTTTCCAGCCAGTCAAGATGTGATGTAATACCCAAGTACATTTACCTCTGATTCCTTACCCTGTACAGTGGTACCTCGGGTTAAGAACTTAATTCGTTCTGGAGGTCCGTTCTTAACCTGAAACTGTTCTTAACCTGAGGTACCACTTTAGCTAATGGGGCCTCCCGCTGCCGCCACACGATTTCTGTTCTCATCCTGAAGCAAAGTTCTTAAGCTGGTACTATTTCTGGATTAGCGGAGTCTGTAACCTGAAGCGTATGTAACCTGAAGCGTCTGTAACCCAAGGTTGTATATATTGGGTTGTATTGGATGCTAGTACTACTCAGAATAGATTCACTGAAATGAATGGTACTGGCCACTGATTTCAATGCATCTACTCTGAGGAAAACCTAGTTGGCACAACCCATCATATATAAAAGCTGAAAGCTCTGTGACTTTTAAAATATATATAAAAAACTTGAGCACTGAACTTTGATTTCTGCAGCCCCCACTCTGAAACCTGGTGCAGGAGACTATGGAACAAGGAATACATACTTTTACATACATAGTAAGAGTTCTGCTGGTTCAGACTGAAAGGTGCCCATTTACTCCAGCTTCCTGTTCTCAGTGACCAACAAGATGCCCATCAGAAAACCGCAAGCAGGACAAGAATGAAACGATACTCTCCCCACCAGTTTTAGCTTATGTAAGAGAACTGCAGTACAGAAAACACTCCGACCTGATAAGAGTATCAACTGTTTTACATTCACTATCATACAGTTCTTTATTGAAAGTTAACAACATTGCCCAAAGTCTCCTGAGTAGGTTCATGACCAGGCACGTACACAAACATTCTGGGTCATGCTGACATATTCTGATGCTCCCCATCCTCCATAGATACTGTAATAGAAGTCAAGGCTGCTTTTAACCAATAGCATGAACAGCTAGTCCAGAGGAGCTTCTCATATGAATTTGCACACAGTTGTTCTGATGTGATTATTTTTTCCACTATACTGTACCTTTGTCTCTATGTCATTTTGCAATAATGTAGCTGTAAAAAGATAACTAAAATACTTTAAACAGTGCAATGCTAAGCATGTTTACTAAGACGTAAATCACATTGTCTTCAATGGGTCTTAATCCTGGGAACGCACACATAGGATTTCAGCCTAAGTGCAAGATGAATCACTGGGACCAAGGCAGCATCCTCCAGAGAGTTTTCAAAACACTCAAATGTAAAGTTGCTGAACTTCTGGAAAAAATATGCAACTTGTCCCTTAGATCAATATCCGTACCTGTGGACTGGAATGTAGCCAATCTAACACTGGTTTTGTAAAAGCGATCCAGGGGGAATTCAAGGATATGCAGGGAGAAAAAGAGGGAAAAGGATACCAGTTGCTGGAAATCACAGGAGAGGAGAAAACTATTGTGCTTGTGTCCTGCTTGTGGGTTTCCCATAGGCATCTGGTGGGCCACTGTGAGAACAGGAGCTGGACCACACGGATCTTTGGTCTAATCCAGCAGGGCTCATCTTATATTGGATCAAAACTAATCCTTTTAATGGATCAAAACACAATTATAAATTATTATTTTTTACCATATTTTCAGAACAATTTTCAACCGTTATGATTCTCAGAGGTTCACCCAAAAAATAATTTTAAAAATCAGATTTTTAGCACAATTAACAGAGCCATGCTACCAGGTGCTCTCAATGGTATTCAGCAGGTGGTATCATGTTGTTCCTGGCACTGCTTCCTTGGAAAGTTAGTGGTGGCTTTCCACCTATATAAAGAATCTCAAATCACATTGTTGAAAAAACTGACAGCTGACACTCAAAAGGCTGAGTGCCATAAGTCTCCTCCCCTCCAAGAATAAACAGGTAGTGGAAATAATTTAATTTTGTTACAGCTTCCTAATAATTCCTGGATCTAGTTGCTCTGAAATTGTGATGAGGTGACATATTCAAGGATTAATAAAAAACCTCATTCTAATTACATAGGCAAGATGGCAAAACATAAAAGGCTGAAGATACACAACTCTACTGGGGAAAACATATTAGCATTAAAATGGGTTTGGCTAATTATCATTGATTAACAATTTGATTAGATCACAGAAGTCTACAATTTGGCACACATAGGTAAGTTTTGTTCAGATTTTGTCTAAAGCAGGTTAGTATAAATTTTGAACTGACTGAGAGAGGAAAACGTACTCTACAAGTAATGCTATTATCTACACAAGTGTGCAGTGACATAGAATTAAAAATATCCAAGGTACCTTATAATATTTTGAAAAGTCAACTATGATAAACAGCAACATTAAACACCACCATCACAAAATATCAACAGCAAAATGAGCCAAATAAAACAACACAGAAGAAGAAACAGTATCAGGAAATTCTGTAGTCACCAATGCAACATTTGTAACCTTCTTCTCATAATATCTGGTGTTTTGGCTAATATTATTAACATTAAACTGTTTGTTTCTGAGCATGATTACAAAAATAACCAAGAAGGAGGTCACTGGTAGTTTTCTTGTTTTCTTGTAATGTTTATTGGAAACAATGGAGAAAAGGTTTTCTGGCAAATGACCTGTGACCAACGGAACATAACCAAGGCACTTGTCAGGGTGTCCCGTTGAGCCAGAAAAGGTTTAGTCATGCTGGCTGCATGACCCGGAAAGTTGTCTGTGGACAAATGCCAGATCCCTTGGCCTGAAGTGAGATGAGCGCCGCACCGCATAGTCAGGTTTGACTGGATTTAACCGTCCAGGGGTCCTTTACTTTTTTGCTAGGAACTATACCATTATTTTTTTTAAAGAGACAATTCTTGGCTTATGACTTACAAACCAGAAGAAAATATAGGGCACCTAAAGGAAAGAGGAGTGGAAGAGGAAACAAGAATACACAGCTATTTTATTGGAGCAACACTTCATTAAAGGGGGAAAAGCATGCCTTCAAGATGGGTAGCACGTCAGAGCTGTGTCAGAAAAGGCCACAGGGTCTCCCCCCCCCCCTTACATACAGAAGAATGGAGATCCTGGCAGTAGAAAGAAGGACTGTTTGACATCAGTGTTAGGGATCCCTCCAGAAGGCTCAAGTACTGCATGTCACGAAGCAAAACGATGGGTCAAGCAGCCAACTAGGGATTTATGAGCTGTATCCCACTAAGAACAGACTCACTGAAACCAATGGACTTAAGTTACTTGTGCCCATTCATTTTAATGGGTTTAATTTGAGTAGGACTAACCACTGGATACAACCCTATGTCATAAAACATGAGATGCAATGTACTGCAATTTCACATATCCCTCAAATGGAACATTTAACTGTGGTCACCAATCTATTTCTAACATGGCCCTTATTCAGTTTATTTGGAAAACCTATACCCCACCCTTTCAAATGCATTTGAAACCATAAGGATGGACCACAACTTTTTAAAAAACATATATGCAAAACAAGCAATCTTACCACCGAACTACAGTCTCTTGCAAAGAGATGTATGGGAGACCCCCATAGTCCCTGAGAAAGAGCTGAACAGCTTTTTAAAAAGTCATACTTCTGGCCCATCTAACCTAGCACAGCTCCCCACCCCAAAGAGCTAAAGCTATGCTTTTTACCAGAGAACTTTTAAAGTGGAAGATGCCATGAACTGAACTTGAGAGCTTCTGGTTGCCAATCGGGTACTCTGCCATGAAGCTATGTTGCATCTGCTGTAGCAGCAGGTTGCACTTTTGCACAGCAGCAATGGGAAGACAGGGCATTGAAATTTGTACAAAGGCAACTGATATAGGCACAGAGGCACTGCTACCTTTAAAGTTTTGTAGTAGATGGTTCTGTTGATCTCCAAAGGGAATAGGTTCTGCTCCTTTCCTGAGCGAGCCCAGTTCACATAGCGCAGCCAGTTCCCCTTCTCTGGATCTGTGGCATCAACACACATCCATCCCAAGTTTGGGTAATAGACCTTGTGAGGTTGAACGTATATGTGCATGGAGACAGAGAGGAGGAAAGAAACAAAAGTACTCATTAATCACGAGAGCATGCACCCATCGTCTCAGTTTCAAAATGTGGGCGTTTTATATGACTGGGTCCATATGGAGCACCACTGGATGATCCCTGGGAGACTGAAGACCACCTACTCACATGGCTGTGCTGACAGGAAGTTGCTCTCTGGAGTGGGAAGTTTGGGCTTCAGGCCTATTTTTTGCTACTCACTGGTGGTGGTGGCGGAGAAAGGGATGTGCAGCAACAAGATCATTCACTTTGGAATCTGTCTTAACTACTGCATCTGCATTAGATTAAGGCTGGATGCATAGTGAAGCAGGATAAGCAATAAGGACAACTTTTGCAGACACTGTCCTGCACAGTACTTATTGAGAATTTACAAGAGAATCCTTGCCTTCCTGGCACATTTCAGCACTTGAGGATGTGGAGCAGGACCAGCAAGCAATGGCTGAAGGAGTCTTCTGGGGGAAAACAGGGAAGCCCAAAGGGTCACACCTGGCCCCCAGGCAGGACTCGCTCTATACATCAGTCATGATTTTATAAGTATTTATCGTGTCCCTCTTAATAGTCTCTTACCCCTACTTCTCAGAAACTAAAAAGCAGACAAACCATGGCTTGGTCTAAAAATGACAGCTACCATAGCAAGAGAGTTAAGCTAAATTTAAAATCTAATTACATTTCTGTTTTGCTTTTGGTGATCCTTACAACCAGGAGAAAAACTATCTACAGTTTATTTTACATGCTTTATTGTTTGATAGTGATGTCGTTAGCCACCATGAGCTACTTTTTAAAAAGGATTATAGAACTTTCAAATCATTTTATATAAAAAAGGAATTGCTCATCAGTCACTGCTTACCTCCCACATGTACACATTGCTTTTAACCTGAGATCGTTTCTTCTTGTCACCAGCAAACGGACCAAACTTTCTGCCTCTGAAAATTGGCTTTGTTGCCCAGACACCTGAAGATAAAATGAGGAACCACAATCAGACTCTTTGGCAGTATTGCATACTTCAAAACCACGCAACACTGCTTAACGACAACAAAGCGATTCCATAAATACACTGTAAATTTGCCTGGCTAAATAAAGGAGGGGGCAGAGAATCCAAAAAGAGGGGAGGGGGAACAAGCATATCACAAACTAATGCAACTAATAGCAAAACACATGAAACAGAAAAAGCAGTAAAATGCCAGGATGCTGATGACTACATAATCTGGGGCTGGGAACTGGGAGGCGGGCAGTAAAAATGGATACAATCTGCTGGGAGAGGGGACCTGGATCAAGGCTCTGAAGGGGTAATCTCCAGTGTTCAATTTTAAATGAAAGGTTGGTAGAACCTGAGATATAAGACAAAATAGACAGGCACACTTTTTTGGGGTGGGAGGTGGGGGGGGGGAGAAACCAGCCTGTCCCACCTTTCGGTGTTCTACTTTACATCTCCACCATCCCTGGGAAACAATCCTGAATACACCCACGTTTCCTGGATGACCTTAAGAGACAAAACCTGCTCTCATGGGACCCAGATGTATCTCTTTGTGGGCAGCTTGCTATTGTATCCATGGGGGCAATTTCAATGATAGCAAGATGTGTAAAGTCTACTCATTCAGGGACGCCTCTTCT
Organism: Podarcis cretensis; assembly: GCF_951804945.1. NCBI lineage: Eukaryota > Metazoa > Chordata > Lepidosauria > Squamata > Lacertidae > Podarcis > Podarcis cretensis. The sequence continues at coordinate 69,015,274 of NC_137177.1, forward strand.
ACACTTCAACTTGCCACCCCAAGGACTGCAAACTGTTTAGTTGCCAAGGATAAGTATCAGGGTTTTAGAGGTGTGAGTAATGTCCGTACACCAACTGGGCTTAATAACTTGGAAAGCCTTTGTCCAAACCTCAAAACAAAACATTCAGCTTTGGGCTGCCATTTGCCAGTAGTGCTGCTGATCTAAGTTCGCCTCAAACCAGGTAGTGCTGTTGACTTTAGAGTGCAGGAGACAACATATGACACTAAATTGGATACCACATTTCAAACCATGGGCTGAGGGTGCATCATGTAGTCACCCTGTTGTAGCAAATCCTGAGAAGGATTCCACCCCACACTCCCCAGGTTAAACAGTCTTCAGTTCAAGCAGCCTCTCTGCCCGCAGCTTGTTTCTAGATTTACTTACCAAGCCGTGTCTTGTCAACAGCAGATGGGAGAAGTCTCACTTCCTCAGGAAGTCCTTTAAGCACGTGCTCAGGTACGTCGGCCAAAGTCTCAACTGATACTGAAGGCTCCGTTGAGTTCTATGAAGAAAACAAAAACAAAAATAGGAAGGGGACAGCCCAACGGTAAACACATGGCAGAATCTGACAACCCACCTGCGTTACAACTGGCAGCACAACACAAGAATCCATAAACAAAGCTGTGTTGCAATTGCTGGCATTTCAACTTCACATAAACACTAGTTTACCAAACACATTTGAAAATGATGATATTAAGAGAAACACTGCAAATCCTTCATGCAATCTACTCAGTGATCCACCAGATGCCGTGACGGCCAGCAGGATACGTGACTTTTTAAACTTAGAGAGGGTAGGGCTATCACTATCTACTAGACATACTAAACAGAAATGCAGCTTTCATTTTCAGACACACAATATGCAAGAACAAACAAGGAAGGTGGGATGTCTCCAATATGGTTCTGCTTGTTGTATGGTTCTTAATACCATTTCTTAGAAGGAGTCTGCAAAGCAGATTACGATGGTCTACATCTGGGCTTTATTCTAGGTGATGGATCACAACTTTCCCTAAAAAACATGTTCCTCACCTACTACAGACAGCTGGCCTAAGCATCTCTACCTGTATTTGAATATATTCTTCCCCTTTGCCCCCAAGTATTGTGGGATGGCTCTTGACTTTGGGAGCCAATTGTGTACTGATATGCCCCACCAAATTAAGCAGATATTATCTGTGCACCCAGCATGTATATCTAAAGATCAGCGTCACTGCCAATGAATAATTCTTTTTCTTATTCCTCTGAAGCACTGCTATTCAAAAGGGATTACAAGGCTAGGCACAGGTATATGAAGGAAATTACTTTCAGAGCACTTATTTTAATAGCAAATATAGCTACCTTCCTTTCAGTCAAAGAGATATGCTTCACTCAGCTTCTACTCTAGTTATTACAGAAGCAACAAACCAAGGTATAGTAAAAGAAAGCAAATATATAGGCTGTGTGTGAACATCACAGTATGCGCATCCATAAAATATCTCAGAAAATACCTATTTTGTGTTAAGACATGTCCCCATGGCAGCTACTTTGTGACAGGCCATGCCCCCTTGATGGTCATTTTGGGACTGGTGCTCACAACATTCTCAATATTCCTGATGAGCCCACTGGCCCCAAAAGCGTAGTGAACCCTGCACTAAACAATAGTTTGGTGTGATGAAAGCTAGCTTTCAACCGAGGGTTATGTACTCTCCTCAAAGTCTTCCAATACGGTTGTGAGAAATGAGCATTCATTCCATTTAAACACAGAAGAGCCTAACATCTGAACCCTAAACTGCACTTAATACTAACTATGGATTGATTAAATAAAACTGTTTGAAGCAGGCTTGTTTCAGACAAACCACAAATAAGATTAAGCAGTTTCTTGGGCTTGCACAAAAGCAGCTGTGGTTCATCTAGTCCAGAAGTGAAATTATCTAACTCAGAGAAGTGATGGAGAAGGGGGGTGGAATGCATGAACCCGGGGCTTCATAGTTTAAGTAAAACAAGCTTCACTGTCGTTAATAAAATCACATTAATACTTATAAATAACAGATCAAACGTTACTGTGGAAGACCATATATGCAAAACCCATTTGCTTCAGTGTTGTTTGGCCAGGATTAAGCTGTAAATATCAGTTTGTCTCTTAATACCACTTCCAAGCATGGTGTATAACAGAAATCCCACAAGGACCACACTTGAGGGTGGGGGAGGTGCATTTGCATCCTATGTAGAAGCTAGTGGTGAAATTCACTTCAGTAAGCAAGAAATAGCTATAAAATACAGAGAGAGAGAGAGAGAGAGAGAGAGAGAGAGAAAGAAAGAAAGAAAGAAAGAAAGAAAGACCAAGTATGCCATAAGTTTAACAACTAATACTTCAGATACTAAACAGCTTCCCCCTGTGGGCAACAGAACATGGAAAGCTGCCTTATACCAGTGCAGTGCTGTCAACTGTGACTGGCTGTATTTCCCCAGGGTCTCAGGTAGAAAGTCTTCCCCACCACCTGCTACCTGATCCTTTAGACTGAAGATGACAGACATTGAACGTGGGGCCTTCTGCATGCAAAACAAATACTTTGCCACAAAGGTATTCTCCCTCTCCAAGAGGAGAATGACGGCTCTTGGCATTGTGGCAACACTACTGTTATGCCTATAAGAGGCCCTGATGACTTTTCTGTGGCAGTAGCTAATACAGTGGACGCTCGGGTTGTGAATGTGATCCGTGTGGGAGGCACGTTCGCAACCCGCAGTGTTTGCAACCCGCAGCGCCATGTCTCCGCACGAGCGGGTCGCGATTCGGTGTTTCTGCACATGCACGAGTGCCGAAACCCAGAAGTAACCCGTTCCGGTACTTCCAGGTTTCGGTGTGTCCATAACCCGAAAACGCGCAACCTGAAGCATCTGTAACCCGAGGTATGATTGTATAGAACAGAACGATGCAGCTGTCAAGCTTGCAAAAATCTATCATTTGCCTGATAATAAATGTTGGAAGTGTAAAGAGACTGAAGGTACATTCTTTCACCTTTGGTGGACGTGCCCAAGGATTAAGGCCTTCTGGGAAATGATATATAATGAATTGAAAAAGGTACTTAAGTACACTTTCTTGAAGAAACCAGAGGCCTTTCTCCTGGGCATGGTCGGCCAATTGGTGCCAAAGAAGGACAGAACCTTCTTTATGTATGCAACAACAGCAGCAAGAATATTGATTGCAAAATATTGGAAGACACAAGATCTACCCACTCTGGAAGAATGGCAGATGAAGATGATTGACTATATGGGACTGGCAGAAATGACTGGCAGAATTTGAGACCAGGGAAAAGAGTCGGTGGAAGAGGATTGGAGGAAATTCAAAGGTTATTTGCAGAAATCTTGTAAAATTAATGAATGTTAGAAAGTTGTTGGACAGAAATTAAGTGGTTACCAGCTGTAATGTAAAAGTGGAGTAATAAGTTAAAATAAGTTATAATAAGTTACAATAAGGATTTGACGAATTAAGATTTGAACTGGAATACAAAAGGGGGAGGTGAGAGGAGGTCCGAGAAACAAGGTAATAGAAATAAGTATTGGAAATTATATTTGTTTGTTTTTTTAATTGTGTATTTTTGTACTTTTGTATTAAATTGGAAATTCTAATAAACATTTATTAAAAAAAAAAAAAGAACGATGCAGCTGTTACTGGAAGGGGTCATCGGGAGTTGTACCAGAGCCCCAGCAATTCTACCAGTGTCCCAATGCCTTCAACTCATCAACATTCTTCATTCTGGAACTTTTCTTATGAAGCAAAGTAAAGCAAAATAATTGTTCCTCACCCCACCCTCTACCCTACAAAGAGTCCCATGTGTTCTGAGCAGTGGTAGAGGCAGATCCAAATTACCACTGGTGTTTAATTTTCAAGGCAAGGACATCCATCTTTCTCTGTCCTAGTAACCCACAGTACTGCTTGAAATGTGCTTGCACCTAGCTCAGTTTAACATGACTGGATTTCAATCCTTTGTACGTTCATCAAGGTATAAGCCCTTCTGGTACACAGAGGAACCCATCTGAGTAAATATGCAAGGATTGCACTATAAGTGTGCATTGACCCCTCCTGCTCTCCATCTTAAGACTGTTCTAAGCAGCAAAGTTTGGATCTTTTTCATCACACCTTGAAATGTTTCCTCCACAAAGCACAAAGATAGGCTGGTTGTAATCCAGTATTTGTGGGACCCTGCTCATTTGGATAAGCATGAAGATTTTAAAAAATTAAAAAAATTCTGCCAGAATCATTCTCAGCAACAGCCTACATTCAGTTTACAAAATGTGGGTTCAGTGGAGCCAAAGAGCAGAGGTAGGCAACCTGGGGCTCTCCAGATGTGCCTGGACTAAAACTTTCATCATCTCTGGCCATCAGTTATGCTAGCTATGGCTCATGGGCAGTGTTAGAAACTGGGGTAGAAAAGCTAGGAGCCAAATGGCTTCTGGGACCTGGGTTGTGGGCACCAAAACAGAATGTTTAGTTGCCACTTGGGCTGGGGGGTGGGTCGGCAACACTTTTTATTATTTTGATAAGCATGAATAAATATGCAATCCACATAAGTGGCACATTGTTAATAGCACATTTTTAGCAGAAATTGTTGATGCATGTTTAATTTTGTGTTCACAATCAAAATATTGGTACCAAACATCAGTTTTCAAAACACTCTACTCTTAATTGTTGAACTCCTTAATATATTGTCTATCCTTAACATATACTTTGAGGCTTCAAAGCACATACATTTCAGTAATCCTTGAGTGTTAGCCAGGTGCAAAAAATGGCACCCAGACTTGTTGAGGTGCTTGCAAATGGAGAATCTTTAGGCGCAAAATGCACCTGGCACCCTGCTAATTTCGAACCCTGCTCATGGAGGTCAGAGTCTAAGAACATCTGGCTGGCAAACACATTCCTTATCCTTCACACAGAGATGTACTCAAAAGCAGGTAATTTTAATGGAGTTCACAAGTCACAAATAAAAAATCTGCATAAAATGTAACCATTTTAAAATGTTGATTCCTTAGAAGAGAACTAAAGGGTTTACTGAGGGACGCGGGTGGCGCTGTGGGTAAAACCTCAGTGCCTAGGACTTGCTGATCGTATGGTCGGCAGTTCGAATCCCTGCAGCGGGGTGAGCTCCTGCCCACCTAGCAGTTGAAAGCACCCCTAAGTGCAAATAGATAAATAGGTACCGCTTTATAGCAGGAAGGTAAACGGCGTTTCCGTGTGCTGCGCTGGTACCGGCTCGCCAGAGCAGCTTCGTCACGCTGGCCACGTCACCAGGAGGTGTCTCCGGACAGCGCTGGCTCCTGGCCTCTTAAGTGAGATGAGCGCACAACCCTAGAGTCGGACACAACTGGCCCGTACGGGCAGGGGTACCTTTACCTTTACCTTTACCTTTACCTTAAAGGGTTTACTGACAGAAAGAATAGCTAAGTGGAAATGCATGTTATACCTGTCGCTTTTGCTCAAGAGTTCAGAGAAGCTGAATTATGACTCCAAGTGATCACTCACCCAAGCAGTGCTCAAGACCCGACCTATTTAATTTCAACAGTTCTTTCTAATTATTTATCTCACCTGGAAAGGATCTATGTAATGCTGGCATGCGGGAGAGAGAAGCATATGAAACACACAACTATCCTCTGAATACTAGGGGTATGAAACAAGATGCCCTTCATTACAAGTAGGTATATCTACATAAATCTGTGCATAAAGACCCACTATTCAAGTTTGCAGCAAGCAGATATTTATTTACTTAGAGCACAGACAGGTAACCATTGGCTCTCCAGGTATCAATGAACTGCAACCCCCATCACCCCTGACCATTAACTACACTGAGGCACAAAGTGGCTTCCTCCAGCTAAGAATGGCACACCAACAGTGACACCTCCTGGACAAAGATAGCCTGGCCATGGTAAACCTCCAGATTGTGCAGCTGAAACATGTAGTAGGTGGGCCTGCCTTTGAAGACTGCTCAGGAAAACTATTTATCAGCCTAGCAGCTGTGTTCTATACTAGCAGAGTTCAGCTATCTTGGCATTTCTTCAACAAGTATGTGGGCTGCTGGCCCTGAGCACAATTTTAAGTGCTAGTTCTAACCTTTGAAATCCTAATTCCGCCGTATGAGCCTGTCCTATGTGTTATCCAAAGACCTTTGTTCAGTACACCCCATCTTCTGAATTCAAGAACAGTCTTCTCAGTTGTTGATGCAAGTAGAACACCCTCCCCAGGAAAGTTTGCCTGGCATCAAATCTGATGTCATTTTGACAGCCAGACAACAACCTTGGGGGACTTCAGCACAATCACTGAGCTCAGCAGACTTCTTTTTCAGACTCAGCACCCACCTTTAACCCAAACAAACATTCCAGGACCCATTTATCAATTGTTAACATATGTTTCTATAATGTAGCATTGCTCTTGTGACCCACCTTAGGTAAGGCCATGACCTAGTTGGTTTTTATTTTGAGAAATTTGTGAGTGCTTTCATTGTTGGTATTTTGCAACTTTTAAAACTCTCCCATTGATTTTTGCTTGCTGACAGAAGGGCTGTTGTGTGTATGTATTATACACAAATACAACAGTTGCACAGGTGAGGAGCTGCATATTTATTTGAAATAACTAGACTAGGATCTATCAGGTGAGATTTATGGCCAATCATTCAAGAGGCATTGCACCCTTCCAGCTGATTTACAACATGTTAACTTCAAATTCAAACTCTTAGCTTTCAATATAGCAACTAGTGACCATGAAGGAGACTTTTTCAACTAAAAAGAACTACCCTAAATGGGGAATAAACTTTAACACGGTGAGGGTCATTAGATGTCATCTTAGCATGCTTTCCCCATTAATCAGCTGACATTTTACCTTCAATCAGAGATGTCAACTCATGCATCATGTTGGTAATTTAAAAAAAGGTAAAGGACCCCTGACAGTTCAGTCCAGTCGCGAATGACTCTGAGGTTGTGGTGCTCATCTTGCTTTACTGGCCAAGGGAGCCTACGTTTGTCCACAGACAGTTTTTCCGGGTCATGTGGCCAGCATGACTAAGCCGCTTCTGGCGAAACCAGAGCAGCACACAGAAACGCCGTTTACCTTCCCACCGGAGTGGTACCTATTTATCTACTTGCACTTTGACATGCTTTCAAACTGCTAGGTGGGCAGGAGCTGGGACTGAGCAATGGGGCTCATCCCGTCACGGGGATTCGAACCGCCAACCTTCCGATCGGCAAGCCCTAGGCTCAGTGGTTTAGACCACAGCGCCACCCGTGTCTCTTCACGTTGGTAATTAGGGCCCCAAAATTCTATTAATCATTCTCCTCTACAGCTTGTGCTAGCTCTTACTGGCGGATGTAACCTCCTTTTTTCTTAAAAAAAAGTTTCATTGGAAGTCTCACCATTGGTCAGTTTAGCTCATTATTGTCTTCAAAAACTCAGGGCACCCCAGATGATGGTGATGATTTCATTTATGAATCTCTTCCTATGAAGCATCTCACAGCAATTTCAAAATACAGTAACAACTTACATTATAAAAACAGTTTAAAAAATTGCACATATAAAAACAATTTCAAATCCAATAGCGCCTTTGCCATGACTACTGTTGGATATCATTGTTTTGGACCAGATCAGCAGCCATGCTGGCTGGAACTTATTGTAGTCCAAAACATCTGGAGGGCACCAGGTTGACAAAATCAGCAGTTCCCTTTATCACTACACTGACTGGCAGCAGTCCCCCATCTCAGGCAGAGGTTCTTTTCATGCCTACTTAGGAGATGCTGGGAATTGAACCAGGGACCTTTCACCTGCAAAGCTATGGCCTTCTCTGTAAATCAGTTCTGCCTTGTGGGAGGTGCCAGTACTGGCTCCAAAGCAGAGTTGCTATGAAGATAAAACGTGCAGTGGGTTGCTGTTTTCTCATTGGAGGAAGGGCAGGAGAGAAAGGTTCTAAACATACACCAGTAATATCCACATAAATAAATAGATCCACATCATCTGTCCACTATCATAGTCAACCCCCCATTTCAATTCAATGGGGGAGAAGGAAACATGTTTAATCAAGGTCACACAGTTATATAGAGACTGAACCGACTGTAGGCCAATGTCAATATCCACATGTGAAGTCTGCAAATGTCCTTCTGTCAACTTTTGTTGCACCAGTACCACCACTAGTAGAGTACATAGCTGGGGTGGGGTGGGGACAACTTATGAGAAGAAAGAGTCCAAATCACAGCAGAGTGGCTACTAGGAGGATTCCTGTGTGGCAATCCTACCACACTGAGTATCCTGCGACAACATTTTAGCTGTGCCCTATCCCCCAGGCTTGTTCCTTTTCAACAACTATATAGCAGTAGCATCTGTATGCAACAGAATGGGAGAGGAAGATCCCACGTCCCCCTGGCTTTGCTTTTAAGCAGATGCATGCTCTGGCACAGGAGGGAAAGGGTGCAACATAGAGCCTCCAATGATTTTATTTAATAATGATGCTGATGCTAACAATACTCTTATTAATTTAAGTTCACAAAATGCCATTGGCAGAGTGAGAAGGATAGGAACATCACAAAGATTCAATATGACACTAGCACAAATACAACGCAAATAAAAACAGCAACAAAAACTCTCTCTAAGGGAAAGTGCCACCAAATTCTCCATAGGTATTAAGATTGTAGTTTGGGTGCAGACACAACTGGAATTTTCCTTTCTCCAAAGTGCAACCTGGAGGGGAGATGGGCCAGACTATGAAGGACCAATGACCTAGGGGCTGAGTAAAAGGGACTGGTTGTGATACGAGGAAACCCTCTCTTTTTACTAATAAGCTCATCTCAAAAGAAAGTAGGCATTTTAGATATTTAGGTGTGGGTCTTCCTGTGAGTCCAACAACACAAAAGAACACCAGACTGAAGGTTAGCATAAAAGACCACACTCTCAAGCATGCAAAAATACATAGCTAGAGGACCATTTAATCAGTTGCAGGGTTTCATGTTGAAGGCATGCAAAGATCTTTGCTTAATCTCTCTCTCTTTTGGGGGGTAAATTATATTAATTATGGAGCTAAGATTGAAGGGAGGAGGGAGAAAGAGTGAACTCAAGTTTCTGGTTTTTTAAAATGGCCTAAATATAAGTATTATTCATGCAAAATAACTAAAGCTTTCTTAGAGAAGAGTGCTCTTGAAGAAGGGGCAAGTGAAATTATTCTTCATTCTAGTTAACTGAACACAAATCAATTTTCACATAATGGAACTTCACAACTTCACAACCAGAAAGAGGGAGAGAGGAGGAGAGAGCAGGATGTTTAGCACTGCAATAATGAAGATTTACATTTTGGATTTCAGTTGGGGTTACTATTTTTACCAGAAGAAAGTAAGTGTAGATATGTATGCTAACATCTGAGCAATTATATTTTTGAGAAAGTCTTGCATTTAAACTCACCTGATTCATTCTGAAATCCTGTTGCCTTCTGAAAAGATACATACAACAAAGTAACTCCTGTGATTACATGAACCCTAAAAAGAAAAACAGACAGTTGTCATATGTGCCTACCTTCAGGTTTATAACTGATTTGAAGCTGATCCTCTTCAAGTTAGGAGGATAGCAGCAATCTAGAAAACTACAATTTTTCACCCAACATTTTTTTAAAAAGATATAAATAACTGTAAAGGCACCTAAGCTGCATAACTTCCTAGCTATGTTTCAAAATGTTATAGTAATAATTAGCATTTATGTAGCACTTTCAAGTGCTCTAAGCACTTTACTTGCATCCTTGCATCACAACAACCTGATAAAATTGGTCTGCAGACTGGGGAGGGGCATGGGAAACTGAAGCTGAGATTTGGTGGATTCACTACTTCACCTAAGGAGAACCTACAGTAGAGATGGAAGCCTGTGGCTCTCCAAATGTTATTGGGCTCGACTTCCCATTATCCCCAGCCAGCAAGGTCAGGGATGATGGGAATTGTAGTCTAGGAACATCTGGAGGGCCAGAAATTCTTCAGCCCTGCTCTATGGCATAAGAAAATCAAGCTGATATTTTAAAGGAATTTTCATATTATTATTTTTAAATATTCATGTATGTAAAAGCTACATTGCAAGTCCCCTCAAGGAGTCTTGCCTTCTCATATTTGATGGCAATGTATTCAAAGTAAGAACGTTAGAGACAACTCACCATCTTTAACATGGGGTGTCCACCCTATTTAAATGACATTACAGTATTGGAAAATGATAGTAAGTCAGCTACTCCTATTCAGCTTATGGGGAAGTGTGGATACCATCCCTGAACCTGCAGAACATGGTGCACCTCTACTCTAGAAAGCGTGCTTCATTATTGCTGCAAAGGGGTGAAAGGGTAAAGGGGACCCCTGACCATTAGGTCCAGTCGTGACCGACTCTGGGGTTGCGGCACTCATCTCGCGTTATTGGCCGAGGGAGCAGGCGTACAGCTTCCGGGTCATGTGGCCAGCATGACTAAGCCGCTTCTGGTGAACCAGAACAGCGCACGGAAACACCGTTTACCTTCCTGCCGGAGCGGTACCTCTTTATCTACTTGCACTTTGATGTGCTTTCGAACTGCTAGGTTGGCAGGAGCAGGGACCGAACAACGGGAGCTCACCCCGTCGCGGGGATTCGAACCACCGACCTTCTGATTGGCAAGTCCTAGGCTCTGTGGTTTTACCCACAGCGCCACCCACGTCACATTGCTATATTGCTGCAAAATAGTCACAGCAATTATTGCTCCTAGAGCACAGGTATTCTACTCAAACTCATGCATCCTGTGATATGGTGGGGCGGCCAGGGGGCTGAGGCGGGGGACAGAACAGTTCATAGTTGAAAGCAGACACACATTCTGAGAAATTAAGGCGGAATGAATACAGATAAGAATTTAACAAGTGGTGCCTTACCATACTGTGCATTTAACAAAAAAGAAAGAGAAGGTCAGGTTCAACCTCCAGCATCTCTATAGCTAAAAGAATTGGGGAGCAAGTGGCCTGGAAGCCTCTCCTCTATCTGAGACTAAAGAGCTGCTGCCAGTCAACCCTACTAAGTAGCCTAGATGGACAAATATTCTGACCTTGACACACAGTGTACATTACAGTTTGATACATTAAGAACCCATTCACTCTTGATTTTGTAGCTCCATAAAATACTCCACAAATCAAGCCATTAAAAATTGAAATAAGATGCTAGTTTCTCCCGAATGCTGTCAAGAATTTGAAGGCGTGGCTTAACTTTTACTCACATTTGAACAAGATGTTCTAACTCTTATAGATGTACAAAGAGTACAAGTGGTCTCGCTGACATTGAGGTAATAGTTTTTAAATGTGCACAGAAAGAAATAAGCCGCATTAAGCCAGCATTTCAGTGCTAACATCCCCAATCACCTCCCTGCTGTAATCAGATATAGCTGAATTTTGCATATGCCCTGTAGAGAAAGTAATATGTGGGAACAAACAGAAACTGACTGAACATACAAATCACCTCAACAATGTGATGAACTGTTGTAAAACGACCAAGGATGCTTCATTACACTTAAAATACACTTTCAAATGCAAGGCAGCAACTCATCCTTCCCCAACCTAGTGTTCTCCAGATATTTTGGACTACAATTCCCATCATTCCCAGCCAGTACAGCTATATGGTGGGTGTAGTACGAAACAACTGAACAATGCAAAATTAGCATTGTCTGATTTACATTAATTGCAATACCACAAGATAAGAGATTGGGAAACTGCAGCTCTCTGGATGTTGTTGGACCACAATTACAAGCATCCCTAATCACTGGCCTCACTGTCTGGGGCTGATAAAGTCCAACAATGTCTGGACAGCTATAGGTTCCCCATCCCTACTCTAGATTGCTCTGTTTTGAATGTCAGCGTTGAGCATTTCACACATTTCCCTGTGTACTTTCGAGTGAAAGAAACCCACATCTGAAAACATTCCAAATCTGCTAGCTATACTGAGCAGGCAGGGAAGAAAAGACTGACATTCATAGGGAAAAGAAAAATGGAACACTACACAAACACTACCATGTATCTCAGTTTCCTGTCTTAACACACAAATCCCAATAATAAAGTATGCAGCCGCCCTACAACTTCTACCAGACGTATAATAAGACTTCTCTCTGTAGGTGCCAACCACCTGCATGGTATAGAATCATAGTTGGAAGGGACCCCAATGATTATCTAGTCCAACCCCCTTGGAAGTACAGTTGGAAGGGACCCCAATGATTATCTAGTCCAACCCCCTACAGTGCAGGAATCTCAACTAAAGCACTAAAGCATCCTCTGTTAAAAACCTCTAAGGAAGGAGAGTCCACAACCTCCCAAGAGAGTCTGTTCCACTGCCAAACAGCTTTCACTGTCAGAAAGGTCTTCACGATGTTTAGTTGGAATCTTCTTTCTGGTCACCATGTGACAGCCCTTGAGATAACTGAAGATAGCTATCCTATCTCCTGTCAGTTTCCTCTTTTCCAGACTAAACACACACAACTCCCTCAACCATTCCTCCTAAGGCTTGGGTTCCAGACCCTTGATCATCTTGGTCGCCCTCCTCTGCACATGTTAGAATCATAGAATCATAGAGTTGGAAGAGACCACAAGGGCCATCGAGTCCAACCCAAGCTTGTCGATATCTTTCTTAAATTGTGGTGCCCAGAACTGGACACAGTACTAAGGGTGTGGTCTGACCTAGGCAGAATAGAGCGGGACTATGACTTCCCTTGACCTGGATACTATAGTTCTGCTGATGCAGCCTAGAATAACAATGGCTTTTCCCCACCGCTGCAGCATTCCACTGTTGCAAGCTTGTGGTCTACTAAGACCCCATGTTCCTTTTCATATGTACTACTGGCAATGCAAGTGTACTCCATCTTATATCTGTGCATCTGGTTCTTCCTGTCTAAGTGCAAAACCTGACATTTGTCCCTACTGAAATTCATTTTATTAGTTGTGACCCAGTTATCAAATCTGATAAGGCTACATTGAATCCTGATTCTGTCTTCTGCATGTTTAGTCCTTTATCCTGCAGGTACCATCTTTAGGGGTGACATCTCAAGAATGCCACATTCTTTCCCATCAACCACTATGGTTGTCCAGTACCACAATGTGCTATTGAAGGGAGGTGGTTTCCCCACAAGAGACTAATGCCCCACAGGAGGCTAGTGCATAGTATGGCCTAGCATTTGCAGTATAATACTGATACAATAAAACAAGATCTTACTCCTATATTCTGTGTTAAGTAATAATTACCGCCCCTTGACTTCAGAAACTCAAGGAGTATCAGAGATGCACCAAACAGGTTGGATGAATTTTTATGCATCTTGATTCTGAATACCAGAGAGTGGCTGAAAGGACTATCTCACATTAGCTAACTTTGGGTGTGTACACAAAGCAGATAAGGTGATAACAGCAGGCCAACTTCTGCTTTGTTTCAGAGGATGGGAGCGCTGAAATGAAAAGGCTATTACAACACACACATATCCCTGAATGCACTTCTCTTGTGTTAAGAAGTGGAGTTGTGTTATTAGGCACTGCTATTCATTTTTTTAAAGCTTTTTTATCTTGTATTTTTATTCTCCTTGCCTTTATGACTGTTTTTACTATCTATTTTAGTCTGTTGCTTTGTTTAGTGTATTTGCAAATCTTATTTGAAGGGGGGGAATAATGTATCAGTTTCAACGCTCTCATTGGCTAAAATGCACATTTGATTCACTGATGCTCTAAAATTAAGTGAAAGAGCACTTTACAAGCACCATCAGCATCATGGGTAAAAATTGCAAATATTCTGGCTAAACATGCCCTGTACTCCAGCTACCCCATCACTCACCACAGACTCTCCTCTTCTAACATAAAACCACAACAACTTCCCCAGTTAGTCCTTTCCCTTAGTTTCAATTAAGGGGCATTGGCTTCAAATTTCGGAAGCCAACAGCATTCAGACACATTTCCCTTTAGATCTACGGAGGTAGCATGTTGTGTGAGTGGGAGCAGCAAGCTTTGGGGGTGGGGGGGTGGAAGCAGGGTGGAGATAAGGAAGAATAAGGAAACTCTGCCTGAAGGCAAATATGCCTCAAAGATATTCATTTTCATCCTTTTTCATTGTATGCTTTTCTTCATTACTGTTACAATTACATCTCCTGGCTCTTCTCCTTCTACGGACACTATACAAGTGACTCAAAATTCAGAGTACAACAGCAGGACCTCTAGATTCCTTGTGGCTTTATTTCCAGGCACTCACTCTGACTTTGGGATGCAATGGGAAGGATTGATACATCTTTTCATCCTAGCTTTCAGCACAACTCCCATTCATGCTAAAGTCGCACCCCCAATCCAGAACCTAACTTCTGTGAGGACGGGGGATCCCTCCTTCAGTCAAACTCCTGTCTAAGGGGCAATTAGATGCACACACTCTTATGCAACCTCATACAACTAAACTTTGGGTGTGTGTGCTGGGGGGTCCTTTTCAGAACCACTCAACTCCATACTTCAAACTTAGTTGTGAGCATGGGACAGAGTCCCACTTCCAGAACCCTGCTCCTTCCCATTAGAACTTTACTATCCATTTATGCACCTCCACTTTTAGCAGGGGGGCAGGAATCCTTTCTGGAGGCGTCCTCCCACCCATCCTCTAACTGGGAGCAAAATATTCACCAACACACTCATTCATGTACGTATCCCATCATTCCACCACAATTCGGAAATGGAGGCAGGGAGGGAGAAGACCCCTTTCCTGGCCCACGCCTATCTGCTATGTGAAACACAACGCATGCACATGAACATGGAACTCTACTTATACACTACAACACGTGTGGGGTGGGGTCTGGGGTCCCCCTTTCGGACCTACTTCCTCAACTGAGATAAAATACAACACACACACAAACACCAACCCATCAAAGCAGGCCTAACACTATTCAAGAAAAAGCCCCATCCCTTTGGGGGCTTGGGGGGGGGGTCCCCCCCACAAAAAACCCTGCAATATAAAAAACACCCCTGAATCAACACCTCATCCTTACTCTACCCCCACCCCAAATCCCTTGCACCCCTCTATTTTTGCTAAAGCGGGGTGGGGGTGGGAGGTTTCCCCGGAAGCGGTGTGTTTGTGTGTCCCCCTCCCAGTTTTACTCCCAATGGGGCAACCCCTGCAACGAGACTCCCCCCCCACTCCACCACACCCCTCCCCATCAATACACGCCTCACCTCCAGCCCGCCCCCCAAATCCACGTCTCCCTCTCCCCAGTCCACTTTGGGTCATGCGCGGGGGTGCCTCCCCCAATTAGGATAACCTCACCCCAATTCACACCTCTCACCCCTACAGAGCATCCCACCCCATGCCCATCCTATGTCCACTCCGCTTCCTTTGGGGGAAGAGGGTGCCGCTGGCGAGGAGGGTGTGGGTGTGTATCGTCCCCCCCCCAAAAAAAAAACACCCCACAACCACCCTTGGGGCGAAATCCCCTTCCCCACCCCGCCGAGCCCCCTTCGCTGAGAGGGGGAGAAGCGGCGGGCAAGTGGCTGCCGCCTTGACCCTGCCCTCGCCCCCCTCGCCCCGAGCCGGCCTTTACCTGCGCTGCCCGCCGCCGTGGCCGCGGCCTCCTCCTCCTTCCTCGAGAGCCGACCCCCGGCTCAGCCCGAAAGGCCCCACAGGGCCCCTCGGCCCCCTCCGGACGCCATTTTGTCTCCGGCCTCGGAAGTGACGGCGGCGGCGGCGGAGAGGCCGGGAGGGGAGGGGGAGAGGGAGGGGAGGGGAGGGGGCCTCGTGCGAGGGAGGGAGGGAGGGAGGAGGGCGCGCGAGGCGACCACTCAACGGCCGGCGGCGCCCGAGGGAGTAAGAGCTCGCGCGGGGAACGGCCTTCCTGGCTCTCGGGTGAGAAGCTCGTCCTCACTGAGGTCTAGAGGGATGGTGATTGGAGGCGGGTGGCTTCTAGGGTGGGAGCGCAGCAGGCAGCCCGGCGGCTAGAGCGATGTGTGGGGCTCAGGCGCTCCCGCTCCGAGGGGGCTCCGGCAAGCAGCCCGACCTCACTGAGGACTAGCGGCCCCGTGGGGTTGTAGCGCATGCTGAACGGGCAAGAAGGCTGCCCTCGCTGAGGACTAGAGGGGGGGGGGGTGTGGGAGGCAAGAAGGTTGCCGTCATGGAGGACTACGGGTCCTGTGGGGCTATAGGGACAAAACACAGCAGAATCCGCTCTATGCGGGGCTCTTAGTCTTCAGTGAGTCACGCAGTGCCGGATTTACGTATAAGCTAAACAAGCTATAGCTCTCTTGGGACCCCCTCCAAAATTTCACTAGTAATATACTTCTTAATTGTATTTCAGTTCAACAATTACTTTGATAAAATCAGTGGCGTAGCGTGGGGGGTGCAGGGGGGGCCGGCCGCACCGGGCGCAACATCTGGGGGTTAGAGTTAGGGGGCGCAAATCCACGGGTTAGGGGGCGCAAATCCACGGGTTAGGGGGCACAAATTACTTGCCTTGCCCCGGGTGCTGACAACCCACGCTACGCCACTGGATAAAATACATATTTCGTTATGTGCAAATGGCTTTAGATACCTGTTAGGTCCATAAATTACCAAATAGCATATATTCAACACAAAAAACAGTGACAATTTGTTGTTGACAAAGGACAGCTGGACCTATAAAGGGGCCCCATTACCTTCAGTAGCTTAGGGCTCATCAAACCTAAATCCGGCCCTAAGTGAGTGGATAGGCAGATCTCCCCCTTATTGACAACTTGGCGGGGATGTGGGGAGCAAGCAGCCCGTTCTCAATGAGGACTAGAGACTATGTGGAGCACAGCACCCGCTATGCGACTTCCAGGGATGTGGGGAGCAAGCAGCCAGTCCTCAATGAAGACTAGAGGCTACGTGGGGTTCTGGTGACTGCGGAAGAAGCTCACCCTCACTGAGGATGAGTAAAGTCCTCAGGTTGTTGCTGTGGTGCTTACAATACTGGTTACACTGGGAGGCCAGGGTTCAAATCCTCCACTCATCCATGAAGCTTGCTGGGTGACCTTTGGCCAGCCACTGCCTATCAACCTAACCTACCTCACAGGGTTGTTGTGAGGCTAAATGGGATGGGGAAAGAACCATGGACAGCACTTTAAGCTCTTCAGAAGAAAGGCAAGATAGCAATGTAACTTTGAAAAAGGAAAAGCTCCTGTTAGTGCCAGCCGGTGTGGCCAGTCATCAGGGATGATGGGATCTGGCGTCCAGGAACATATGCAGAGCCACTGGTTGACTGCTCCTGCCCTAGGCATTGCACCCTAAGCTGCAGCCATTCCTCCACTGGCAGTGGCACCAAACTAACCCTGCACCCAAGGGCTTTGCAGTGCGGATCACATCACAGGGAGAAGAGAAGACTGAGAAGGTGATATGAGAGCCAAAATCAAGTTTCCAAAGGGCTGCCACATGGAAGACGGAACAGACTTGTTTTCTGCTGCTCCAGAGGGTAGGACCCAAACCAGTGGGTTCAAACTAGGAAAGGAGATAACAACTAAACCTTAGGAAGAAGTCATTCTTCAGGTCATTCGTTATTCAGATCTAGAAATCCCCCACATTACTTTCTCATGCATGCACTCTTGGGTTGGGGCAACTGGCTAAAATGTTTTAAATGGTTCTAATTTTGGTTCCTCTGTTTTGTTTTTGTTGGGTAGAAGCTGCAACCTGAGTTTGAGTTCTTTGTTGAGTGGGAGCCAGGATGCTGCTGCTGCTGCTTCATTAATATTATCATTATTTTACTGGTCTTCACTTAATGTTGCCACTAGCTGGTGCTAGAAAGCCATTTATAAAGCATCCTGCTCTGTAAAGAAAATCTTATCATTAGTCATCAGTTAATACAGGGGATGGGGTGCAGGTAGAGATAGTGAGGCCCTGCCAAGGAATTCCTGTTGCTCACTTGTTCTGTGATGTCTCATGGAGCAGGGAGTTTTCCAAATATGCCTGCGGTAGGGGAACCTCAGGCACAGGAACTGAATGCAGCCCTCCAGGAGTCATAGAATCGTAGAGTTGGAGGGGATCCCAAGGCTTATCTGATCCAACCCCCTGCAATGCAGGAATCTCAACAATCCTCTATCCAATTTGAAACCATACCAGACCCTGCTGATCTTTGCAAATGTGCTAGCTAGGAGTCTCTCTGGTCCCGAAGACTCAACAATTTTGCACTCTCCTTGAGTGCTTTTGCCTGGCTGGAATGTGTCCATGAACTTTGAACATGCCTTGCTTGTCTGTATGGAGGGCAGACAGGGAGCAGGATGAGCATGTGTGGAAACTAGCCTACTGAACAAAGTTACCATATTTTTCCGTCTATAAGATGCCCCATGTATAGGTAAAGGTAAAGGTACCCCTGCCCGTACGGGCCAGTCTTGACAGACTCTGGGGTTGTGCGCCCATCTCACTTAAGAGGCCAGGGGCCAGCGCTGTCCGGAGACACTTCCGGGTCACGTGGCCAGCGTGACATCGCTGCTCTGGCGAGCCAGAGCCGCACACGGAAACGCCGTTTACCTTCCCGCTGGTAAGCGGTCCCTATTTATCTACTTGCACCCGGAGGTGCTTTCGAACTGCTAGGTTGGCAGGCACTGGGACCGAGCAGCGGGAGCGCACCCCGCCGCAGGGATTCGAACCGCCGACCTTTCAATCGGCAAGTCCTAGGCGCTGAGGCTTTAACCCACAGCGCCACCTGCGTCCCCCCGCCCCATGTATAAGATGCCCCCTATTTTGGGGTCTTAGATTTAAGAAAATGGGGGGAGATGTATCTGTGTATAAGACACCCCTTAATTTTTGACATTATCTTTTAGGGGAAAAAACCTAGTCTTATACACGGGAAAATACTGTACATTGGTCCACCCATTTCTGCATCTGGCCCTGCCCACCACTGTCATGTGGCCCCCCCCCCCAGACATTTGCCCAGATTTGAATGCAGCCCTCAGGTCCTCACTCCTGGAATATGTCATCCATTGTTATTAGCTGCCCTCTGTCCTGCCACCCTGAAAAACGTTAGTTAGAAACACCCCCATTCCCCACTTCTAGGGGTGCCTAGGATAATTGCCTAGGATTATATTGTTGATATTTCTTTTATTTATTTGTTCAAATTTGGGACTCCCCCTGTCCTTTTTTCATATTGATTAAGCAACATTGGGGTGAAGCTTCACATATATTGTATCAAGTTTTTCAGGGGGAGATATTTTTCAGCCAACACACAGGACCATATTTGTGGACCAGTAACAGACACACACAAATAATGTTGCGGTCATCATACAATCGCAGCAAGATTTTTCAATAAAACAGTGTTTTATCAGTTCTCATGTGTTTACTGATGTGCACATGTACACAGAAAAATCAGGAAGGTTGCAATGGTGCTGTCTTAGCTGTCCCTGGAGGATAAGGAATTCAAACTCATTTTCTTCCAAAATCTTTAATGCTCAAATCAGTACTGTGCATGGCTAAGCAAGCTAAGACATTGATCCAGCAAGTGACATGCCCCCTTGTGTCCCATTATATAGGAGCGGACTGGGCAAGCAAACTAGAATTGGAGGGTTGGACCTGAGCACTTGCAACTCCCAACTAGCCCCTCCAGGATGTCTGCTCTGGACTCAAGACAGATGCAGATGAAAGGGAATGATGAAACTGCAGCAAAGGGGGCATGCTTGAATTTGAGAATCCATTTTAGAAACTGCTCTAGTCAAACTGGGATCCAGGAAGAGCGGGGCATCAGATGGGGAGCAAACAAAAGGAGCGATACAGGAACGGAACTGGATAAATTCTCTCACCACAATCGCTGACAGCTCCATCCCATGGGTGGAACCTGATGCGACTGCAGCCTTCCCTCTTTCCGACATTGCCGAAGAATGCTTTGTTGGTTGGAATGTGAAGAACATGCCAAGCATTTCAAATGCCCCAATGCTGCTGGAGGAACGTGCTGGAAGATAACAGGAAACAGTCCTGTTTTCCTAATCTGAGTGAAGCATGAAGCCCTTCAGGGACAAGACAGAAGAGGCTGTTTTGTGTTCTCATATTTGCAATTGTTTCAGCTACTCCTGCTTTCTGACACCTGTTCAAAGTACTGAGTTGTATCCAACGTTGGTCTTACTCCAAGTAAACCTACTGAAATTAATGGGCACGACTCACTGGCCCATCTCTCTCAGTATTGTCTGCGCTGCCCCTACTCTTAGAGTTTTAGACAAGGGTCTGTTCTAGTCCTAGGATATTCTGTGGATCGAAGCAGGTACCTTCTGGATGCAAAGCAGATGCTCTGCCACCAAGCTACAGCCTGCCCCTTAATTTATGTCTGTTAATTTCAATTTCATTTCAGTGGGTCTACTCTGAGTAGTTGGATGCTACCCATTGCCACTGTTTATTTGCCTTTCCTGGAGGTGCCTTTAGAAACATTCTGCTAGAGTGTGCACATGCACACTGTGAACCTTTTCAGCCTGAGATCTTCAAAAGTTTGGTCTGGTGCAAACTGAGCCTTATGTACATGCTTGTAGGTGCATCCACAAGACACCAGCGCCCTGCTCTCACCCTTCCATGCCCATTTCCCCAGATAGCAAATAATTGAGTTTGGTTGATTGAGTTTACTTCTACACTAAGCTCTGCCCCAGGCAGCTTACAGCAAACATTCAAAACATCAAAACGCAGGGCATTGGAAATACAAATATACAAAATACAGAACGTGCCAGTAAATTCAAAAATGACAAAAAACAGCAGTTTAGAAAACACAGAATCAATTCAATATCGCAAAACAAAAATCTATTCTAGACTGAAGTACATAAATTCAAAGCAAAACCAGAGTTAACCGACAATAAAGTTTCTGATACTGGTCTTGCTCGCTGCACTCCAAGGAGCCTGGCTTAAATACAGTGGTACCTCGGGTTAAGTACTTAATTCATTCCAGAGGTCCGTTCTTAACCTGAAGCTGTTCTTAACCTGAAGCACCACTTTAGCTAATGGGGCTTCTTGCTGCTGCCGCGCCGCCGCCGCATGATTTCTGTTCTCATCCTGAAGCAAAGTTCTTAACCCGAGGTACTATTTCTGGGTTAGCGGAGTATGCAATCTGAAGCATATGTAACCCGAAGCACCACTGTACAGTTTGGAGAGGAGGGGCAGGTGTTATGCAGCTGGCTCCCACATCTTTTCTCCAGAGGAGGCTGACAGCACCAAAAGTTTAATGACAGGGCAATTGTGATAAGTCTCTTCCGCAGCCTCCTTTGTACAGGTCTGTATGTCAGGGCTGAGCTTTAAGTAAGTGGCAGTGACTGCACCGAAGGCAAAAAGACCTCTCCTCTTCAGGTTAAGTGAAACAGGAAGCCTCTTTCATGTCCTGGAAAGCCCAAATGTCATTCTGGAGGGAACGGCAGCCCAGAATCTGAGAAAGCTTTATTTGCCTGCTTGATGTCCTAAGTTGTAGTTCTACTAGCTCACCACATGAGGGTAGCTGCCTAGACAGCTAAAGGTTTTCCATTCTAGTGTTTCCTCAATCACAATGCAAAGTTCAGAGAAGCATGATGCTAATATTCATTGCCTCTACTACTTGGAAAGCATGACTCTTCCCTGTTAGTGGTCGAGAAAGGGGATGATGTCACTATTCCAAAAGAGGCAAGGAGGCTTTTCAGTCCTTGGAGCCCTAATCCAGAACAGGATCGGTGTTGCTGAGCTCTGGTGCGGTCCTTGCTCCCCTCCTGTTGAAATGTTTCCATTGACAGCTGTCTAATCCATCTGTGCTTATTTTTGGGTTTTGCATGTTAGCGAGTGGCACATCTTATCCCTGGACCCCTATCCTGCCCTGCAGCCAAGCTGCGGAACCCAAGCCGCAGGTGTAAAAGAACAGGTGCATTGCAAAAGGGTTGCTTACAGAGCAGATTGCTTGAGCATGCCCCCTTCCCCCCAAGCCCTTTCTCCACTGCCGAGGAACACAAACTGCAGACACACCAAGTTACAGATAAATCACATGTTGGAGGAAATGGCTTCCTGTAATCAAATATGGGAAATGTGGGGATGCTTTGGCATATGGTATTCTGCAGGGCTCTGGCGTTTAAATCAGGGAAGGTTCCGTTGCTTCTGACATCACCAGTTTGTTTCACCAGCATAGGTTTCAGTGACTTAACCTGGTTAGTTCCATGTGCTTCAAGGACAACCTTGTGCAACCTGATGCTCTCCGGATATTGTTCAACCACAACTCCTTACCACACAAGGCAGAGATGGCCACCAATTTAGATGGCTTAGGATTAGACAGATTCATGGAGGAGATGGCTTTGTACTGCCTTGACAGTTAGAGGCAGCAATGCTTCTGAATACAGTGGTACCTCTAGTTGCGGACCTAAGCCATTTTGGGGTGCCGTTTGCACCCTGAAAAGTCCGCAACTAAAGCGCCTCTTCTGCGCATGTGCGTGGCGTGATCGAGCGCTTCTGCGTGGGCATGAAGCATGCAGATTGATTCTGTGCATGCGCAGGTGGCAAACCCGGAAGTAAACACTTCCGGGTTTGCCGCGTTCGTAACGAGCAGAACGCAACATGAGGTATGACTGTACCAATTGCTGGAAACCACTGGAAGGGAGAGTGTTCCTTTGCTCAGGTCCTGCTTGGAGGTTTCCCACAGGCCTCTGGTTGGCCACTGTGAGAGCAGGATGATGGACTTAATGTGCCTTTATAATAATTTAATAATAACAATTATTATTATTTGTATGCCACTCATCTGACTGGGTTGCCCCAGACACTCTGGGTGACTCCCAACAGAATACTAAAAACACGATAAAACATCAAACATTAAAAACTTCCCTAAACAGGGCTGCCTTCAGATGTCTTTTAGAAGTCTTTTAGAAGTCAAATATTTATTTCATAGACATCTGATGGGAGGGCATTCCAGAGGATGGGTGCGACTACTGAGAAGGTCCTCTGCCTGGTTCCCCGTAACCTCACTTCTCATAGTGAGGAAATGTTCAGAAGGCTCTTGGTGCTCTTTAGCCTGATCCAACAGGCTCATATGTTTTTATGTTCTTAACACCTGTCACCACCCAGCCAGCATGGCCAGTGGTCTGGGATGGTAGGAGTTATACTCCAGGAACAGATGGGCCTTTGACCTGTTCCATTGGGCTCCTGGGTTCTTACCTTCAAGGGCAGCCCAATGTAGAGTGCATTGCAGTAGTCCAGTCTATCAGGCCATGGAATACCATGTGCACATGCACAGTTCTCATGCTGCTTTTACTATATATGCTTACAAGTAGTTCTGTTGCGCTCAGGTCCTGCTCACTAGCTTCCCAAGGACATCTGACTGGCCACTGCAAGAACAGAGTGTGGGACTCGATGGGCTTTTGGCTTGATCCAGCAGGCACTTCTTATGCTCTTATGCTAACTTGTCTTGCTGGAAGGGACGTTGCATGGCTGAGCAACTGAGTGCTTGCTCCTTGCCCCTCCTTGGCCGCCTCTACTTGACCTTCTTGAATGTCAGCTGCTACTTTGGGAACTTACCTCCTGCTTGCCTTCGATTACACCCTGCCTTCCTCCATCACTTTGGATAATTGGCGGCTGCTTATGCAACTTGACCTTTCACTGCCCTGCACTTCTGCTCTCTTCTGGCCCGCATCAGACAGCATCCAGCTGGCCTCTCTTGGCTGCTGTGACACTGGTGTGGGTTTCCTGCGGGCTTAGGGATCCTGTAGCTCTCCACACTTTGTGGAACTCCATCTCCCATCATCATCATCATCCCTGACCATTTGGCCCTGGTGCTTGGGGCTGATGAGCTTTGGAGGCCAACATCTGGAGAACCACAAGTTCCCTGTCACTGGTTTGCTGTAATGCTAGGGCAGCTAACTTTTTTCAGCCTAGTGGCTTCATCTCCCTCTGCTCCTCAAGAAGACCATTTCAATGTCCTGGTTTGGCATCTCCATAGATCTCCTGCTCTGCAGTAGTCCTGAGGCCCAGATTATTGTTGCCATAATCAGGAATTCTGTCACTTCAGTGACAACTCCAACTGTGTTAGCGATGGCTATGTCCTCCCTCCACTGTGGGAGGCAGTATGCCTCTGAATATCAGTTGCTGGTAAGTCACAGGTGGGTAGAGAGCTGTTGCATTCAAGTTCTGCTTGCAATCCATATAGTTTCTCCCACAGACAGGTTTGCGAGGCTGGGTGGAGAGCTTTACTTTCTTATTCCCTTACACATGAAAAGAAGGGAGAACCAATATGGGCAGGTGGTTTAAAAAAACTTTTATTTTCTCAGGTTTTAATCAACACATTGTGGCTGGCTTTTTGAGCTGCTTTGGAACTACTGTTGTTATACTGTGTATTGCTTTGTGCTGTATTCTCTGTTTTATTGAATTTGTATGTAGCCATTTTACAGCATTTTTTATTCAATGGGGCATCTGGTTGGCTTCCCACTGGGGCATCTGGTTGGCCACTGCAAGAGCAGGATGCTGGATTAGATGGGTCTGATCCAGAAGGACTCATCATGTTCTTATAATGTCCAAACAAGAAGTTGGAACATGTCACACCACTGTATCCTGATGAGTGATGAACCGTCAGGGCAAGCCATCCATATGATGTTAGACTACAATTCCCAACATCCCTGAACCTGCTACCTGGGGTTGATGGTGCCTTGCTTACCCAGCTTTAGGAAGGCAGCAAGAGCACGGTGGGGTGGGTGTGCCAAAAAAGGCATCGAGGGCCACACATTGGACACCCCTTCTCTGGGGCATCTGGTTGGCCACTGTAACAGCACCATGTTGGACTACATGGACTTTTGTCCTGATTCAGAACAGCTCTCCTTAAATGCCATCATTTCCCCCTCGTTTTCTTCAAGATTATCCCTGGGCAAACAGATCCTAAATATTCAGACAGTTGTATTTACTCTTTTAAAAAACAAGCAAACATAGTTTAAGTTGTTGGCTGAACCAGTGCTATTTTGGTCTGTTTGGGCCCAATCAAATATTTATTCTGGTTCACACCGCTGTGCATGCAGGTCGAAGAGAAGCTTAGCTTTGTCCTAAAATTACCTCAGAAGCAGGGCTGTAGCTCCAAGGTAGCCTGCCACAGCATCAACACAGGGCATCAATTTCCACCCATGGAGTTGCCCTCATTTGATCTATGCTGCCTGCCAAAATATGTGAGCACAATCTGATCTTGTGCTTCTTCAGGGGTGTGTGTGTGCAGGACAACTTCCCAACACAATCGTGCATATGCAGGAATCCCCAAATTTCAGGTTTCCTTGACAGCACGCCATTATCTGTTATATTAATACAAACAAATTCACCACATGCCACTACTAGAACATATCCAAGGAAGCTGGATGTTGGACGATTCAGGATAGATGAAAGAAAGCACAGCTTCACACAGTGCAGATTTAAACTAGGGAACTCACTCCCACAGAAGGTGGTGATGGCCACCAACCTGGATGGTTTTAAAAGAAGATTTTGCTCGGTGGGCTGGTGGGCTGAATTTGGGCCCCAGGACTGGGGATTCCGCAACCCCGTTTAACCCTAACCCAAAGAACAAACAGCCCTTCAGCTTGGGAATCAGAAGAGAGCAGACTATTATGGGAGTCAGTGAATATGATGTACAGCAGGAATAAAAAGAGCCTTCACCAAGGTGTAAGGTATGGGAAAGGGCAGTGATGCTCTGTATAAAAATAGGAGTGTCCCAAGCAAAATGTTGGAAAGGATGAGTTATCTTTGGCTTGCATGTTTGGAGAACAAACTTCGGAAACTTCCTTGAGCTTTTCTCAGTGCCGGATTTACGTATGAGCTAAACAAGCTATAGCTTAGGGCCCCACTCTCTTGTCCCCCCCCAAAAAAAACTAAAGGATGTACATTTCCAAAATATAAGATTAAAAAAACAAATAAAATAAAACCTACATACAGCAACAGTGTTTTGTGTTGTTTAGGCTCCTATGATGTAAGTAATGGGCCCCGCCTGCTAGCCTGCTCCCTAAAATATCATTGGTTTGCTCATTTCTATATATAGGGTGCCTACGTTCTGCATGGACTGGGTGCATGGCATATATTCAACACAAAAAACAGTGACAACTTGTTGACAAAGGACAGCTGGACATATAAAGGGCCCCATTACCTTCAGTCGCTTAGGGCCTCATCAAACCTAAATCCGGCCATGGCTTTGCTGAACATGCTGGTCAAAGCCCATGTGAGTCAAATTGGTGCAGTTTGAAGTTGGCTCATAAACTCCAGCTGTGCATGACTGAAGAGGCGTGTGATGCCTCAGGGGACAATCTGAGATAAAGACAATCATTTTGAGGTCCAAATGAGACACCATCTGTGCCAGGGGCAGGGGGCAGGAAAACTCTGGCTCAGGCAGAGGCACCAGGGGCCTGATGCACAGCTTGTGCATGTAACAACATGCACATGACGTGTGTGGCACGCATTGCTGGGAGGATGCAGAGTGCAGAGCCCAGCGCAGCCCAGCATGTCTGCAATGGCCAGCGGCTCCTCTTCTGGCCACTGAAGTTGCACTGTGCTGGGCTCCATGCTCGTCTGCTTCTGTCCCCTCAACATTGAGGGGGCCCAGCCCATTCCCAATAAATATGCGGTGGGGGGGACAATTGGTCCCATAGAGCCAGTGCCCCTGGGCTTGGGGGGGCTCTAGGTCTCATTATGGGACTCTCATGACTCTTCCAGGCCACACCCCTCTCTCCAAACCACACCTCTTATTGGTTCTGCTGTGAAGGCTTTTGCTTGGGTGGATTGTGCCCTTGAAATGTGATAATGTCAAAATGGAGTGTTTGTGTGTAGCTGGAATTGTGTGGCTGGAACTGTAGGCTACTGAGCAAAGGTAAGAGTTGCATCCATTGCATACAGCCCCTGGAAGGTTTTTCTGAAAGGAATGTCACCCCCGGGCTGGGAAAAATCACCTTCACTGATTCATGCACTTAAAAGTAAATAAGCAGGTGTGTGTGTGTAGGATCCCAATTGGGACCCTTGTGTGTGCTTATGTGTGTAGCAAGGATTTAACCTTTCCCCTCCCACTGTGAGTCGAGTCTCTGTGATTGCCCTTTGCATTGGAAAATAAAATATTCCATTGGTGCAACCTTGCCAACTCCATGGCTAATTTTGGGTCATGTCTGGCTTAGCCCATGACAAACGGGATAGCGGGCACTTGCCCTCTGTTGTTGAAATTCCACAGAGGCTACCACCCCCACTTCCCCTTCCTCTCTTGAAGTTGCTCAGGAGAGGAAGAGGAAGCAAGCCATGCACTTGACATATTGTAGGCTGTGGCAAATGTCAGAGCTGGATTGCACCCAGGAGATCAGCTCATCCCACCCACTGCCATGATGCAAGGCAACGACTTTGCAAAGAGCCACTCATCCAGAAATGAAAGAGGCTTCCCCCATATCATTTCTCGATTGGCTTTGCTCTGCCCTCTCTTCTACTCCTGCTCAAAGCCTAAAATTAGTTCTGAAATTGGTGACACTCACAGTCTGGGATGGGGAAATCTGTCAATTTGCATTTCTCATTTTTCTAGTCTTCAATTTTGTTCTCCACATTTCCACATCAGTTTGTGTGTGTGTGTGTGTGTGTGTGTGCGTGTGTGTGTGTGTGTGTGTGTTTTAAAAAAGTCTTTTGCTGTTAATTTTAAATGTTCTTAATTTTTTTAACTGTTTTTTAATTTCTAATATTTCTTGAAACTGCTTAGAGATCTTACAACAATCAAGTGGTAAATAAGTTTGATTCAGTAAAAATAAAATAAATTCACCTGGGTCAGAAGGGGCAGGTGCAGACTTCAGCAGTATTTTGTAATATGGTGCGCCCTGTGCATGGCCAATATTTTGTGCCCCCAAATGGATCTTCTCAATTTGCGCCCCCTCAGCTTGGTGCCTTCTGCAGGGGGAAATGTCCACATGGCCGTAAATCCAGCACTGGAAGAAGGCAGTCATGGAAGCCAATCTAGACCCCTTCAATTTATTTGAAGGCAGTTGGGGAGACTTTAAACTCGAAAGCAGGATAAAACAAGCATTTTCTGGCACAATTTATTCTGATTGTAAACATTCAGAATCTCCCAGTGCAGTTTGTAAAATCCGAGTTTCCAAAATTCATAATTTCCCAGTGCAGAATCTATCACAACCCTATTTTACTCTCCCTCCCCAAAGAGAGCAGAATAATAATAAATTATTATTATTATTTAAAAATGACTTTGAAAGAGATCTGTCTCTTGAAAAACAAAACAAAAACAGCAAACAGTGCAGCCTGATAAATCACTGCTCAGAAGTATGACTCACTTAATTTAATAAGGTTTATTCTTCAGGTTTAGGGTTGCAGCCCAAAGTCATCCCTATAGCAGGATTGGCAAGCCTCTGGCCCGCCAGACATTGCTAGACTACAACTCCCAATCATCATTGGCCATGTTTGCTGGGACTGATGGGATTTAGAGTCCAAACACATTTGGAGGGCCCTCAGGTCACCATTTTTAGGGCTGATGGTTTTTTCTAAAAATACAATTTTGGGGTTTTTATTTAAAAAGCTCTACAACTTTTGAGGTGTCTTGGTTTTTACTTTTTGAAATATGGCAACCCTACCATTTTGCCAGCCCTATAGGAAACAAAGTGCAGAAACCATCTTTTTTCAGGAATTCCTACTAGCAACATACTTTTTTATATATTGCCTGTAAACAGCACTGTTAGGAGACAGCCTTGTGCATTGTTCTTTTCAAAATCTTCCCTACAAAATCTTCCCCACCTCACCCCTCTTGTATCTATTTTAGGTGAAGAAATGCTCAATTTTTAAGGCATATTTGTATTTTAAAAAGCTTGCTCCAGGAAATTGCGTGAGATCTCCTCCGTGGGCTTATAAGTCCTCAAATTGCTATTTGTCCGTAATCATCTTCCATGGTTAGCATGGGAGGAGACTCACTCAAAAAAGGAAGAAATCTTCTGATGTATTTCCTCTTTCTCTCTTCAGTGAGTTTCAGGGACTGTTAAAAAGAAGAAGAAAAGCAAGGATGGCGAGGGCAGTTATTTTGCCAGAATATAGTTTCTATGCTTGCCTTAGCAGCATTAGGCAAAATGTCATTGTACAAAGTGTGCTCTGGGAAGTGTGAATTAGGTAGGTTTATATTAGAAGTCTAAATGAACTGAGTCTCTCCTCATCTCTGCACCATAGTACAGAGCTTTCGAAACTGGGTCGTGACACATTAGTGTGTCGGTTGAAGTGTGTATGTTTTTTCATGTGAACATTCCCTGCGCTCCTCCAGGGGCCGGAAAGGGGTTAGTTTAACCCCCGGTTTGCTAGTAAAACTGAATTAGGTAAAGGTAAAGGGACCCTGGCCATTAGGTCTAGTTGTGGCCGACTGGGGTTGCGGCACTCATCTCGCTTTATTGGCCAAGGGACACGGCATACAGCTTCCGGGTCATGTGGCCAGCATGACTAAGCCGCTTCTGGCGAACCAGAGCAGCACACGGAAACACCGTTTACCTTCCCTCCCAAGCGGTACCTATTTATCTACTTGCACTTTGACATGCTTTCGAACTGCTAGGTTGGCAGGAGCGGGGACCGAGCAATGGGAGCTCACCCCGTCGCAGGGATTTGAACCGCCGGCCTTCTGATCGGCAAGTCCTAGGCTCTGTGGTTTAACCCACAGCACCACCTGCGTCCCAAAACTGAATTACTGTGTCACAAAATGATGCATGTCTAAAAAGTGTGTCACCAACGTGAAAAATTTGGAAAGCCCTGCCACAGTGTCTGCTTTGTGCGATACTTACGAGTACCTCCCCATTTTCTTCACAATGAAAAGGATAATCCCTGTGGCGACTGCGATAGCAGCAATGACTCCAAAGATGATGCCAACCAGTGTAGCTGTTTCCAGGCCATCTGCAGAGAGGGGAATTCAAATGGCCAAGTTCAACATCAAATCAGCATTGACACCTTGAAAGTTACAGTCATGCCACGAACTCCAAAGAGGAAAATTGCTACATCCCTGGGGTCAGTTCCTGGTGGATTTTGCTTGGCAACCCTGAGAGTAGTAGATGCACATTGATCTGAGAGGAGTAGAAAGGAATAAAATGTGTCTGATCATCCTGGCAGATTTGGTGAGAGGGGTTTAATGAATATTCTGTTCAGATCTTGGTAACGGGAGCAAAACAGGAGGATATGGGTCACTAACTCAGCCTCTCCAGTGTTGCGTTTTGTCAAGGGTGGCAACCTATGGATTATTCTCCAGCTTGGGTTTTACTGTAAGGTTTTCTCGTCTCACACTCACCCTGGGGACAGGTCTCAGAAGCGTGTTTGTATTTGGGGAGTAGCTTACATACTACTCAACCTTGATTTCAGCCTCAAGGTGCACATTGCTCCCTTTTTATAGTCATTTCTCAGATTTTTATTTTTTTATTTTGTAGGAGAAGTGAGGGAATGATTCACAGTTACAAAAAGCAAAATGAAACCGCTAGGTTGGAAATGTCATTCTATAGGTATGTGCCCGGGATGTGATCAGTCCTTTCCTGGTTGATGCGTTGTTACCTTATCGAGGTCAGGTCATTCCTGAGGAATGTGGGAGGAATGTGGCTGGTGGAAGCATGTGCCACACGGAGAATTAAGAACATGCAGTTCTGTATCCAGCTGATAAACAAACCCAGACCTCCGAAAGAAAATGCAGGAGTCACTCCCAATTTTGTACAAAACCCACAGGAGGACATCTCCACGCGTCATCACAGACACAGCCGTCAGCTTTTCGGGGGCTGACTTTGAAATAAAGTGTCACCGTGAGCTGCGCAGCCTTCTGAAGTCAGACCTTGTGATGGAATGTGAAACCAGGGCACAGCATCTAATTTGGAAATTTGATGCGAACATTTTACACTACATTTGTTATTAGTGCTTGCCTGTGGCAGAGGTGGGGAAGGAGAGCCTTCTGAGCTAAACTAGGCTGGTGAGATCCATGGTCAGATTGCCTGATGTCTGTTTTTAGCTACCAGGGAGTGGGGGGTCTGGACCAGGGGCAGAGGGCAGTGTGAAGCTGTTTGCCCCCTACAGTATTTCCTTCTGAAATCTCTTTTCACATCTAAAGCTGGTAGGAGATGCAAAGGCGCTTGTTAGAGCCAGGTACAATATACCGTATACTGTGAGCAGCATATAAGGTAAATTAAAACAAGAACAAAAAATAATTGGATGATTAATAGTGATTAAAGAAAAGTTCCTCTCCTAGGGTTGCAGGAATTTCCTGGACATATACAGAATACTTCATTCGGCAGCAGTGTCCGGGTGGAAATGGGTAGTGCCATTTTTGCAATTTTGCCAAAAGAACTCAACTTTGGGCAAAACTAAATAAAAGCTCAACATTTTTGGCAAAAAAGAAAAAAGCTGTCTGGATTTTTCGCTGTTTGAAATATGGCAACCCTACTCTCCCTCTCTCA
This sequence comes from Podarcis cretensis, assembly GCF_951804945.1. Lineage (NCBI taxonomy): Eukaryota > Metazoa > Chordata > Lepidosauria > Squamata > Lacertidae > Podarcis > Podarcis cretensis. Next base: position 69,046,588 of record NC_137177.1, read on the forward strand.
TAGCACATGGAATTCGTGGACACACAGCACATGGTTCAACTATGGAATCATAAAGCTGTGGAAATGGAAGGGATTACCAAGGGTCCTCTAGTCCAGCCCCCTGCAGTAGAATTCACTTAGAATCATAGAATCATCGGATTCTCTTTAGAAAAAAGGAACTGACATTTTTGCAATGATGGGAAATGCATTGAAAAGTGCATGCTGGTTAGGGTGAATGCCGATTGTCATATAATCTCCCATCAAACAAATCAGAATGAATAACCAATATAATTGAACCTCTACGTAAGCTTTGTGCAAGCAGATTGGCAAATCTTTATGCTCATGTTTTAATGTCCTCGAGGCTTCCTTCCTGTGCTGCAGTCCACAGTGCACAAGGGATTGAGGTGTCACAGTGGTGCTAAGTAGCTAGCAATGATTTCTCTGGAATAATCAGAATCTGGCTGCCTTCCAGTGAACATGAAAAGGGTTTCTACTTCATCAGGAAAGAGGGCCTGTTGCCGGATTCATTTCATGAGAGGGCTGAGGCTCATTAGCATGCCTGTAGGTTCAAAGACGGATTAAGGTAATTTAAGAAAGGAACCTAATCACTCAGTGCTGTTCTTTGGATTAAGTTTGGCTTCAGTCGTCTGCCTGGACTGGAACCAGGCATGGGCCAAAGAGATGACAGTACACTTTTGGACCAGATAGCTAATTTGGGATGCTACCCAATACATCGTTATGTAACTATTAATTCACCTTTGGCTTGAAACCGAAATCTCAGCCTGTGGAGCACTCTTCCAATGGCTGGCTAGACTAACTAGCTTGTTTCGTGGAAACTGGCAGGGAGGTATTTATTTTTTTAAATTATTTTAAACCGCTTTGTAATTTGTTAAAAAAGAAGAAGCCAAAATGATAGTGTCTGTATAGAGAACAGGGAGTCCTGGCCATTGCACCCACATACGATAACTCCCAACATCCCTGTCTCTTCGCCATGCTGCAGGGCACGCTCCGCCAATGTGCATGGGGAGGGAACCCCCATGCAAACTGGATGTCACCCGCAGAACCTCTGTCTCTATGATGCATTGCAGGGCTAGATGAACCCTTTGGGCCATTCCAACTGTACAATTCTATGATTTTGTTGCTGATTTTTGCTGCCTATGGATGGTATGTTTTGCTAGAACGAGCAACGCCCTTTCATTAAGACCTATTACATTGAGAAGAAAAATACACTCAAGTGTTTAATGTATCTGGGAGCGGAAAACTATGTGGGTTGTGAGTACAGTATAGCTTCTCTGTAGTGAGTATAGTGACATATTTCACTGCAGCGAGTATCAGGAAAACCTTTCCTGTTCACTTTTGTTGTAACCAGTAATGGTTGATGGCTCTAAGGATCCAGTTTGCATTTGATAGCCTTGCCTGTCTTCCATCTAGCCAAATAAAAAACTATTCTGCAACATGTTTTCCTTGCGTTTTGCTGGTATTGAATAGCTATTGCTGTAGCACACTGTTCTTTTTCTGATCTTACGTTATGCTTTATTGCTTTTAAAATTTGCAAGCAGCATGTGTCTTATTAATTGAATAAATAATAAGAATCATAATCTTTCACATATATGTGTGTGTGAGAAAGAGGTGGACATTTTTAAATTTTTCAGACTTCCCCCAGTACTTTGTTTACATGGAAAAAAATCCATTTCCTAAGTGCATTAGCAAACAAGTTAACAAAAAGAGAGGACTAGATACCATTTGCAAATGCAATCTTAGGCAGGCTTGAGAGTTTCAAAGTTTTTGGTTTTGTTTATTAAGCACTAAATTTAGGTAGCTCTCCAGGGCATTAGAAAATCTTCCATTGCAAATGACCCTAAGTTGCATAGGAAACATTTTAGAAGCATGCACACCACATACCATCAGATTCTGGTAAGCTTGGGTCAGTTGAGTTTTCAGCATCATCACTGGTTGAGAGGGGACTGTCTGTGGTCACCAGATCATCCAAGGAAGAGCTTTCTGTTGTCACCGGGAACTATGTTTGTTAGTTTTAGGGATATATGTGTTTTAAAGAGAGGAAAACAAAGGCAAGCATAATTCATTTCTATGTCTCTCTTCTTAAAACATGCATAATGCTGATCCACCTTGATACAGCTCTGCTACAAATGCCAGTATTTATTTGTTTATTTTGAAACAGTAACAAAATAATCCTATGGAAGTCTTTGCAGAAGGAAGTTCTGCTGATTTCAATGGGACTTGCTTCCAGGTATGCATGTGTAGGATTACAGCCTAAGAGAGAATAGGACATTGAGAGCCAGCATGGAGTAATGGTTAGGGTGTTGGACTAGGACCTGGGAGAGCAGAGTTCGAATTCCCACTCAGCCATGAAGCTTACTGGGTGATCTTGGGACACTCACTATTTCTTAGCCTACCCTACCTCACAGGGTTGTTGTGAGGATGAAATGAGGGGAGAAAGAACCATGTGCATCACCTTGAAATCCTTGGAAAATCAAAGCAGTATATAAATGTAATATATAAATAAAGCAAGCTGGGATCAGGGAAAATGAAGCTTAGTAGCCAACTGGGTTGTGAAGAGGAAGCCCTAAACTGACCTGGATCCTGCAGCCATCATATGAAACCCTTCTTCGTGTGCCTCCTCCGTGAGAGGTCCAGAGGGTGGCAACACAACGAAGGGCCTTTTCGGGGGTGGCTCCCTATTTGTGGAATGCACTCCCCAGGGAGGCTTGCCTGGCACCTTCATAACATATCTTTGGGCACCAGGTGAACACACTCCTCTTTTGCCAAGCCTTTGGCTAATTAAACAACCTATGGCTTTTTAAACTGTGTATGTTGGTGAGGGGTATTACTTTTGTTTGCTACCTTGTTGTGTACAGTGGTACCTCGGGTTACAGATGCTTCAGGTTACAGACTCCTTTAACCCAGAAATAGTACCTCAGGTTAAGAACTCATTAAACTTTTGGTGCTGTCAGCTTCCTCTGGAGAAAAGATGTGGGAGCCAGCTGCATAACACCTGCCCCTCCTTTCCAAACTGTACAGTGGTACTTCAGGTTACATACGCTTCAGGTTACAGACTCCGTTAACCCAGAAATAGTACCTTGGGTTAAGAAGTTTGCTTCAGGATGAGAACAGAAATCACGCGGCGGCAGCGGGAGTCCCCATTAGCTAAAGTGGTACCTCAGGTTAAGAACAGTTTCAGGAATGGTCCTCTAGAACGAATTAAGTACTTAACCCGAGGTACCACTGTATTTTTGTGTTTTTATATTCTAAATTGCCCCGTGATCCTCAGATGAAGAGCAGTCTAGAAATTTAATTAATAACAATAACAGTAATGTGAGAGGAATGACAGTTGGTTTAATAGAATAAACCATAGAGCTGGAAGGGACCCCGAGGGTCATCTAGTCCAGCCCCCGGCAAAGCAGGAATATGCAGCTGTCCCTTATGGGGATAAAACCTGCAACCGTGGTGTTATCAGCACCACCGTTCCAACCAGCTGAGGCACGTTGGTGAGCAGAGTCCTTGAGAAGGCACAGCTCCTAGTCCAATCATATTTTAGTGTCGCATATTTTAGTGCATTTTGTATGTACTTTGCTGCTGTTTTACCTTCTAAGTAAGCAAATGGCCAAAATGTGTGGCACACTGGATGGGGCTCTCACCTTTGCACAGTCAGTTACATTCTGGCAATTGCAAAAGCCGGAGATTTCTGCATACTCACACTTGGTCCTTCATCCAGCAGGCAAACAGGTGGCATTATCACAATTCAAAAGGATACATTTCAGACAGGCTAAAGCACTCAAGCAGGGTGTGGGAAGAAGGTATGGCCTGGGGAATAATTAAGGCCCATTCAGCCCCCATCCCTGAAGTCCGCACCCCCCATCCCCAGCAAAAAAAATCCTTAGCCAAACCCAACTTTCTCTGATGAAGTGGGCTCTAACATAAAGTTGTTAGAATCATAGAATTGTAGAGTTGGAATGGACCTAATGGGGCAATTTGTCCAACCCCACTGTAATGCAGGAATCACAGGTAGAGAATCCATGAGAAATGGCCACCCAACCTCTGCTTAAAAGCCTCCAATGAAGGAGAGTGCAGCATCTTCCAAGGGAGTCCGTTCCACTGTTGAACAGCTCTTGCCACCAGAAAGTTCTTCCTGATGTTTAGGTGGAGTCTCTCTTCACTTGAAACTGTTGGTTCAGCTCTTACCCTCCGGAGTAGCAGCAGAAAACAAGCTTGCTCCATCTTCCACGTGACAGCCCCTCAGATATTTGAAGATGCATGTCGCCTCTCAGTCTTCTTCAAGCTAAATGCACCCATCAACCTCAACCATTCCTCATAAGGCTTGGTTCCCAGACCCTTGGTCACCTTGGTTTCCCACCTCTGCACATGTTTCAGCTTGTCAATATGAGGCCACTGGACTCCTCACTGAAATGAACCTAGATACTTTTTGGTCTGGTCTTCATGGTCTGCCATAATAAATGAAGGCCTTTAGAGCTGGGTGGACAGCCTGATATCATCATAATAAATATATTTGGGGGGGGGGTTATTCATTTGTTTTTGTTTTATTACGTATTTTGTGTTCTCATTTCGTATTTTTATGTTGTGAACTGTTCTGTGACCTTTGCATGTAGGGCAGTATGCAATTTTCATTCATACATACATACATACATACATACATACAATAACCTTCAGGAATAAAACAGACTTATCCCCCTATAAATGATACTCACCGTTGGAAATTCAGAAACGTCACTGTCTCTGCTGTCAGTAGTTGGTGCTTCATCTTCCAGTGAGACTGTACTTGCTAAATGAAACAGATGAGAAGCGGCTGAGATTTGAGATTACTGGCTACATATTGCCACAGAGCTACTATCAAGATTCTGTTGGCCAACTTAGTTGGGTTGTATCCAACCGGGAGTTGACCCAGTGAAATTCAAGGACCTAAATTACAAACAGAGCAAAATGAACAAACCTTCTGAGAAGACAAGAGGATTGCCTTCTCCACTCCAACTCATTGTGGTCCACCATGCATACCTCAGGAACATAGGGTCCGCATGTAATAAATTAGTGAGGTTTTGTCAACCCATTAAAAAACAAGGTTTAACTTGGGCAGATTTGCTGTTTAATATTAAAACCATCCTCTTAAGTCGTTTCTTCCCTTTAAATAATGCAATGCAATGGGCTGTTGGGATGTGCTTGCTCTGTCGTAAATGGTGAGCGATGAACGGTTGGGTTTCCTGGCTTAAAGAGTGTACCATGCAGCACTATTCATGCATCACTCATCACCCTGTGCATCCCATCAGGACAGGAAAGGTGTGCAATGGGACACTTCTGTCTGTTAACCTTTGGTTCAAAAATACAAGAGAAAAGCCGAGGAGGAAATGATGCTAAGCTCCTATTATATGTCAACAGATAACTGGCTGCAAATAGAATTCCCAGACTATTAGAAGTTCTCCCACTTAAAAGAGGGTGCGATGAGAGAGGAGAGTCATACCTCAGATTTAAGGCCCATGTGGTGTGGAGCTAGGCGTGTAAGTATGCATTGCACTCATCACAGAGCTGCAGTCAAAAATAGCACTCTTCTAAGAACGTAGGAAGAGCCCTGATGGATGAGGTCAATGACTCATCTGGTCCAGCATCCTGTTCTCAGTGGCCAACCAGATGCCCTGATGGGAAGTCTCCAAGCAGGACCTGAGTGCAACTGCACCCTCCCCAGTTGTGGTACCCCGCAACCCATCTAAGTTCAAAGGGGCCTGTTATCTGCACCAATCAACTGATCGGTATTCGTGTGAAGCCCCTTTCATTGTCCACTTGCAACGGTGGTTTGGACTCAAATGGAACCTACAAAGAGCCCTCATAAAAAGTCATCCGTCCACATTTTAAGTGTGAATTTCTCCTAACACATACAGGTTCTTCACACCATTTCGCCTGATAATATTATTGCAACCGATTCTCCTTACTATAATCCATTTACGTATACCACTTTCGCAAAGACTTGCATTTTTTGCACATTGTAATATATGCACATTTAGCACCAGTGAATGCATTCTTTTTGTGTGTTACTTGGCTGGAGAACAGCATTGTGAAATTTAGAGAAGTGCAAATTCTGCAGGATTTGATTCACACGTGGTTTTGGAAAGTGAGAGTTAACCTTGTTCTTCTTCAAGCACAAAATGAATTGACTTTCTTGCCCGTTGCTTCTAGGACACTCAGAATATCAGCTCTCCCCTTATATGCTCATCCCACCATTGTGCTCTGCAGGAAAGGAGGCCTGGTTCTTTCAGGGTAGGAATCAGGTCACTGTATGGTGTATGGTGTTGCCTTCTCTTTGGAACACTCTCTCATTATGTATCAGAAAGGTGCTCCTTTTGGGCACCTGCTAAGGATCTTCCTTTTGCAACAAGCCTTTTGATGCTGTTGTTTTTATCGCAATCTTTTCCTGTATTGAACTTGAAATGGTTACCGTCTATATATTTCACATTTTTTCTTGTTTCACTTGTTACATGGCTTTGGGACAGTTCATGGGAAGTGATTCATAAACGGACCTTTTGTATTTGAATATATGAGCTATAGGAACATTGGGCTCTGTCATATACTGAGTCAGACCATTGGCCCATCTACCTCAATATTGCCTACACACTGCCATCATCCCTCTTATATCATCTGGGTTATGACACTGCCCTTGAATCCCTGAGGCAAAGGCTTTGGGACATCTCACATAGCGACCTGCGATCCCAGTCTTATGTAATTTGTAACCCGGTCGCAGCTGGAATCCAATACGGGTACAACTTTCAGATATCTTCATACCGTAGGAATTTATCTGTACCTACCTATCGGTGTTTATTTACCAAAGCCAGACTAAATGTATTTCCCTTGGAAGTTCTAAATGGCAGACTGAGAGGCATCCCCTATCAGAATAGGCTTTGTTTATGTTATCAGGATGTCGATTACATGAAGCATAGCCTACTGCATTGTGGGCAATATGAGCAAGCAAGGGATCAACAGATCAAACCCTTACTGGCAAATTTGCCGGGAAAATCTGAAGCCTCCCATATTAAATATCTTTTGAAAGACAGGTCAAATGATGTTACACTGGCCATGGCAAAGTTTCTTTCGGAGGTTATAAGAAACAAAGATCATTATGCCCTAGATAGAACAAAATGACTGCCTTGGTTTCTTCCATCTGTCCGTCTGGTCGTTTTAACTGTATCTAGTTTTGAAATTGTTTTGTGGGTCTTTGGACTGCAATATAGTTTTGAATATTGCCTACAATGACTGGCAACAGCTCTCCAGAGTTCTGGATAAGGGACATTCCTAGGCCTACATAGTGGTGCCGAGGACTGAACCTGTGACCTTCGACATGCAAAGCAGAGGCTCTACCACTGAGCTGCCACCCTTACCCACATATTTTGTTGTTGTTTAGTCGTTTAGTCATGTCCGACTCTTCGTGACCCCATGGACCAGAGCACGCCAGGCACTTCTGTCTTCCACTGCCTCCCGTAGTTTGGTCAGACACATGCTGGTAGCTTCGAGAACACTATCCAACCATCTCGTCCTCTGTCGTCCCCTTCTCCTTGTGCCCTCCATCTTTCCCAGCATCAGGGTCTTTTCCAGGGAGTCTTCTCTTCTCATGAGGTGGCCAAAGTATTGGAGCCTCAGCTTCAGGATCTGACCATCCAATGAGCACTCAGGGCTGATTTCCTTCAGAATGGATAGGTTTGATCTTCTTGCAGTCCATGGGACTCTCAAGAGTCTCCTCCAGCACCATAATTCAAAAGCATCAATTCTTCGGCGATCAGCTTTCTTTGTGGTCCAGCTCTCACTTCCTCCCCACATATTTAAATACCTGTTTAAACAAGCATCTAAATGCGCTTTTGAATATGCACTTAAATATTAAAAATACAAATTTCTAAGTGTGTTTTTAAAAATCAAAATATAAGTGCCAAAGCTCAGTGGTTAGAGCATTTGCCTTGCATGCAGAAAGGCTCAGGTTCAATCCCTGACATCTCCAGGTACGGGGGAAAGACTCTCTTTCTGCAACTCTGGAGAACCATTGCCAGTCAGTGCAGACAGTACTGAGCTAGATGGAACAACGATCTGACTTAGTATAAGACAGTTTCCTACACACTATGCAAAATACACAATTTTAAACACATTTTGCTCTCTTTTTGAGCAGAGAAATGGGCTGGAACATGTGGGAAGCACAACCACCAGCTAACTAGCTGCCAATCTGTGTGTGTGTACTCAAAAGTAAACCCTAACGGGACTTGGCAAATACTAGTGCCTTTGTTCCAACCTGGACATTACTTGGGGAGCTATCAGTCTGCTCATTTCAGGGCAGAATGCAATCAAATTCCACCAGCGTCCCTAGCACAAAAATATAAATTAAGATCCAGACTGCTTGCATCTTTTATACTGGGCTTCTCTTTGCAGTAAAGCAAAAGCACACTAACATGTGTTTCTACATCCAAAGATCCAAAGGGCTTTTAAGAGGTTTGAATATTATGTTCTCTCTCTCTCTTAAATCCATTAAAAAAAGTTTTTTTGGCAAAAGTTTTAAGGAAGGAGAAAAAACATCTAATGATGTACAGTCCAGCTTCTCCCTGCAGTGGTACTTCAACATCAAATATTTAATAAAAGTCTTGCCTTGAGCATTGAGCATCAAATATTTAAAGGCGGGGGGGAAATCCACTCACTGAACAGGAAATCTAGATACTGAAGCAGGGAAATGCATTAAAAACTCTTGTCTCCGTGGCCAACAGCTTTTATTGCTGGTTCCTTGTTTTTTGATGAGAGGATGTGGGAACATAGAAACCTAGGAAGTTGCTACCTGCCAGATCAGACCGTTGGTCTACCTAGCCCAGTATTTTCGGTGTGGAATTATCAATGGCCTTTGAAGGTGTCAGGCAGGGGACATTCCTTTTTTATAATTTTTTAAAATTAGTCTTACATATAATCACATTACGTAACATCATATCTTCTTACTTAACCTTTTTGGCTCAACTGAGCCTAACGACTTCCATCCCTTCTGCCTAATGGTTTACAAACTTAGGTTTTGCTTCTTTAAATTTCACTTCCTTTCCTATTTTTATTATGTCATTACCTAAAAAGTTCCATTACTCAACCTGAATAGGTAGCAATTTCATCTTACAAATCTTCAGCTAACCCTGCTAGTGATGTTAGTTGCTTACAGCTGTCTTTCAAATACAGTGGTACCTCGGGTTAAGTACTTAATTTGTTCCGGAGGTCTGTTCTTAACCTGAAACTGTTCTTAACCTGAAGCACCACTTTAGCTAATGGGGCCTCCTGCTGCTGCCGCGCCGCCAGAGCATGATTTCTGTTCTCATCCTGAAGCAAAGTTCTTAACCTGAAGCACTATTTCTGGATTAGTGGAGTCTGTAACCTGAAGCGTATGTAACCTGAAGCGTATGTAACCTGAGGTACCACTGTATAGTATAAATTTATTCCAGTCTTTTTGGAATGCTTGGTCTCGCTGGTTCTGGATTCTTCCAATCAGTTTCGCCAGTTCTGCAAAGACCATCAGTTTCATCTACCACTGTTCTTTTGTTAGTATTTCATGTTGTTTTCATTTTGGGGCTAGCAAAATTCTTGCCTCAGTTGTTGCGTACAAGAACATTTTTTTTTATCTTGTCTTGGTATCTCTTTACCCACTATACCCAATAAGAAAGCTTCTGGTTTTTTAACAAAAGCATTTTAAACATTTTTTTTAACTCATTATATATCATTTCCCAGAAAGCTTTTAACTCTTTACATGTCCACCGCATATGGTAAAAAGCACCCGCTTTTTCCTTACAATTCCAACATTCATTTTTTGTTCTATACATTTTAGCCAATTTCACTGGTGTTGAATAGCACCTATACATAATTTTCATTACATTTTCTTTAAGCGAACTGCAAGCAGTGAAATTAATAGCTTCATAACCTCTCCCATTCGTCTAACTGTATATTATAGCCAATATCTTTAGCCCAATGTATCATTACCGATTTTAAGGCAGGGGACATTCCTACCCTAGCTAGAGATGTCAGGGATTGATGATTTCTTCACGCAGCACATACCGCATTTTTTGCTCTATAAGACGCACCAGACCACAAGACGCACCTAGTTTTTGGAGGAGGAAAACAAGAAAAATATATTCTGAATCTCAGAAGCCAGAACAGCAAGAGGGATCGCTGCGCAGTGAAAGCAGCAATCCCTCTTGCTGTTCTGGCTTCTGGGATAGCTGCGCAACCTGCATTTGCTCCATAAGATCCACACACATTTCCCCTTACTTTTTAGGAGGGAAAAAGTGAGTCTTATAGAGCAAAAAATACGGCAATTAAACCATAGTACTTCTCTCCTACAGGGACGCAGGTGGCGCTGTGGGTTAAAGCCTCAGCGCCTAGGGCTTGCCGATCGAAAGGTCGGCGGTTTGAATCCCTGCGGCGGGGTGCGCTCCCGCTGCTCGGTCCCAGCGCCTGCCAACCTAGCAGTTCGAAAGCACCTCCGGGTGCAAGTAGATAAATAGGGACCGCTTACCAGCGGGAAGGTAAACGGCGTTTCCGTGTGCGGCTCTGGCTCGCCAGAGCAGCGATGTCACGCTGGCCATGTGACCCGGAAGTGTCTCCGGACAGCGCTGGCCCCTGGCCTCTTAAGTGAGATGGGCGCACAACCCCAGAGTCTGTCAAGACTGGCCCGTACGGGCAGGGGTACCTTTACCTTTACCTTACATCTCTCCTACAGGAGGCAGTGATGGCTGCCAACTTGGATGGCTTTAAAAGATTACATAATGCCCCACGGAGGACCTTAAGGTCCATAAATAGCAACACCCTAGAGGTCCCGGGCCCTAAGGAAGTCAGATTAGCCTCAACCAGAGCCAGGGCCTTTTCAACACTGACTCTGGCCTGGTGGAATGCTCTGTCTCATGAGACCAGGGCCCTGCAGGATCTGATTTCTTTCCTCAGGGCCTGTAAGACAGAGTTGTTCCACCTGGCCTTTGGCTTGGAATCAACTTGATCCCCTCCCCTTCATTCCTTTTTCCTTTCTCCTTCTGTGATGGAACTCCTATTTGGGGACTTCCCTGGCTTCTTTCTGGCCCACCTAGGACCAGTCTGGATAGTTGGCCTTGGTGAAGATTTGACGTTTTCATCCCCAAAAAGTTTTTGATTTGAGTTTCTACTGAAATGAGGTTGCATTTTAATGTTGTACTTTAATCTTGTTTTTATGTTGTATTTTAATCAATTGTTTTTATACTTGGTGTTAGCCGCCCTGAGCCCGGTCTTGGCTGGAGAGGGCGGGGTATAAATAAAATTATTATTATTATTATTATTATTATTATTAATTCATGGAGGAGAAAGCTATCAATGGCTACTAGTCACAATGGCCATGTTCTGCCTCCATCATCTGAGGCAGCAATGCCTCTGAGTACCAGTTGTTGGGAACTGCAGGTGGACAAAGTGCTGCTGTTCTCATGTCTGACTTGCAGGCTTCCCACATCAGGTCAACCACAGTGAGAGCCGGATGGTGGACTAGATGGGCCACTGACCTGATCTAACAAGCCCATGTTCTGTTCTTATGAACGTAGGATCGTCTGCCTGGAAATTGTTGGCCGTACTCAGAGTAGACCCATTGCAATAAATGGTCACTGCTAATTTAGACTACACTGACTTAAACTTAGATTCTGTTTCTGTATGCAACCACGGCTCCACAGATGTTATTGGCCCAGAGATGAAAAGAAGATAAAATCCCTACCAGAGAAGAATGGCAGATCAAGTTGATGGATTATGCCGAAATGGCAAAAATGACCGGAAGAATCAGAAATCAGGAAGACCACCATTTTCATACGGAATGGGGAAAATTTGTAATTTATCTTAAAAACCATTGTAAACAGTTAAAATCGTTAGTAGGATTGGAATAACACTTGTAGTTTAATGGTGAATTTTGGACACAATGGAGAGGTAAAAGATTTGGATTATCATAAAAGATGCAGGAGGGAATGATTAACAATAGGACCCACAAAGGGAAGGAGGGAAGTTTTGGAATCTTGCTTTTATGTTGTATGTTGGATATGTGATTGCAGAATTGTAATCTGAAAAACCAAATAATTTATTTTTTAAAAAAAGATTCTGCCCCTTTTTAATTTATAGAGGCTGGTACTTCTATACTGTCCAAATAGACTTGAGGTAACATTGGGTTACATCCAGTTAAATCCTAGTCAGAGCAGAACCACTGAAATGAATGGGCCTAATCAGTCGTATCCATTGATTTAAATGGGTCAACTCTGAGTAGGATTAGCAGCGGATACAGACATCTCACTGTCAGTGTTCTTCTCTTGAGGGCTTTGTGATGAGCTCACTTCCCAAATATCTCTTGTTTTTCCAGATGCAGGCTTGTGCAGATGTGAATTACTCAATGCACTTCGCTGTGCCAAAAATCTGATATAGCACATTCCAGTTATGCGTCTCTGATGTTTCTGACGTCTCATAGAGGACGGGATCATTCTATTTCTGTTATGTGTCAGACCCCCCACTTGCTCAATCACAGATCCATTCCTCCACCACCTTTTTCTTTGAGTTTGAATTTTCTTTGAATTTGAAGATTAAGAAACACATACCCCCCCAAAAGCATGTAAATGACATTTTCTGCACTCTGTTCACTTCCTAAAATACATACTGCTTTTCAATGTCTTTTCTTGTAGAATAGTACCTCTGGTGTGGGACATGTCATGCTCCTTCTGGGGCAGTTTGTCCATCTTTAGTCCCCACCCAGCACTCAGCTCTCACCTGTGACTCTTAGAAGCTGTCACCATGCGACAGCAGCCAGAATCCTGGGAATGGCTTAGATTGGCCGGCTAAGCCAGGTGAGGGTAGCTGATGGGTCTCAAACCCTCAGTGAGTTAGGGACTTCCCCTGCATGCAAAGACAGATTCCAGACTATTAGTGAGTCCAACGGTCAAGAAATCTATTTCTGCACATGCTGTAGAGGGAAGTTAGGGGACGATGGGGCTCATCAACCTGGGAAGGTAGCCCATCTAGGAGAAGGAAAACTCTGGTCCTAAATCTCTGCTGCCTTGTGGGAACTCTTTGGGAGAAGAAAAAGCTAAGGAGTAAACCCTACACAAATCTGCAGTGGAGTCCCTAAGGCAGTTGGATGGTGCCTTGTACGCCTCCTAGCAATTCCTGCAGCCAAGCTGATGCCAAACGTATTGCTCTGTTTTCCTTTGGACCATATCAGTGAAACCGAGAGGGGGGGGGGTCTTGTCATTTGGGCAGCCCAGGGCCTCCATACTTGCCCAGGCTTGCCCAGGTCATTTCAGTGCTGCTGTTTAACTTCACCCACAGAGGTGTACTCCACTGTCTCTCAAAAGAGGCAAATGCCAACAACAACCCCACAAAATGTTCACTTCTATACACTTTAAAACAACAACAACAACAACAACAACAACAACAACAACAACTGGAACTACATCACAATATTTGGAGATGAGCAATCTGACTGATTGTGGGACGCAGGTGGCACTGTGGGTTAAACCACAAAGCCTAGGACTTGCTGATTAGAATGTCGGTTGTTCGAATCCCCGCGACGGGGTGAGCTCCTGTTGCTCGGTCCCTGCTCCTGCCAACCTAGCAGTTCGAAAGCATGTCAAAGTGCAAGTAGATAAATAGGTACCACTCCGGCGGGAAGGTAAGCGGTGTTTCCGTGCACTGCTCTGGTTCTCCAGAAGCGGCTTAGTCATGCTGGCCACATGACCCAGAAGCTGTACACTGGCTCCTTCGGCCAGTAAAGCGAGATGAGCGCCGCAACCCCAGAGTCGGCCACGACTGGACCTAATGGTCAGGGGTCCCTTTACCTTTACCTTTTAATCTGACTGTTATCTGTGATCCAATCAACATATAACTGAAGAACATAAGATGAGCCTATTGGATTAGGTCAATGGCCCATCTAGTCCAGCATCCTGTTGGCCGACAGTGAGAGTGCTCTTGTGCTTGAATCCTGCTTGCTGGTTTCTCACAAGCGTCCAGTCAGCTACTTTGAGCACAGGATGTTGGACTCTGCCTGATCCAGCAGCCTCTTCTTATACTCTAGAGCAGTGTTTCCCAACCTTGTGCCTCCAGCTGTTTTTGAACTACAACTCCCATCATCCCTGACTAGCAAGACCAGTGGCAAGGGATGATGGGAATTGTAGTCCAAAAACAGCTGGAGGCACAAGGTTGGGAAACACTGCTCTAGCGCAGCCTTTCTCAACCTGTGGGTCCCCAGATATTGTTGTACTACAACTCCCATCATCCCTGAGCTCTGACCTTGCTAGCTAGGGGTGATGGGAGGTGTGGTTCAACAACATCTGGGGACCCACAGGTTGAGAAAGGCTGCGCTAGAGACAATGTCTTAGTAGGGGTTTGACCAGAAAATGGGAGCTACCATCAGTAATCAGGGGCAGTTGGAGTGCATGTTGCTTCACTTTTAAGCAAATGTTTCTGTATCTTGGCTCCCTTCTGATATTTTGGTTCACATCTCTCATCAGCCCCAGTCAGCATGGCCAGCGGTAAAGAATGATGGTCCCAAATAGTTGGAGAGCACCGGGTTGCGGGAGGCTGCCTCAGACCCAAGTATGTGAGATTGTTCCGGGAAGATGAAATTGCAAGCTCCAAGAACGCACCAAGGAATTCCAGTCTCTCTGGAATGCAACTCTGAATTTTGATCTTGGATGTTTTCTTTCAGGTGGGTTGTAGGTTACACCCACAAATACCTCTGAAGAGAAGAATTCATCCATAGCAAGATACATTCCTTTTGATACAGTGTGCAGGAAAGAAAACCTAGGAAGTGGATTTATACAAAGTCATAGACCTCAGCATTGCCTACATGGAATGGCAGCCACTTTCCAGGGTTTCAGGCAGTCGTCTTTACAAGCCCAACCTGGGGGTGCCAGGGATTGAACTTGGTACCTTCTGCATGCAAAGCAGATGCTCTGCCACTGAACCACAGTCAATCCTGACTGTGGGCGCATCTAGTTGTTCACTGCAAGAACAGGATGCTGGACTAGATGGGCCAGTGGCCCAGTCTACCAGGCTTTCCTTACATTCTTAGAGCCACAAAGTATTTCTGCAGATCCGTCATGCGACGGACATCTTTGGCTAGACATCCCAGGACTCATCCTGGAAATAAACAACAATCCTCAGTATTGATCTGCATCCTTCCATGTTGGCTTCCTTGTCTCTGCCTCCTTCTCCTTTCCCCTTGCCAAGAAATGGAAACAGGAGGAATCTGTGAGGCAGCCAGCTGAGAACGCCTTGATTCTGGGCAACACTGATTCAGCCTGCCGATGGAGGCAGCCCAACTCAACGCCAACAGACCCAGCAACATGTTGTCTATCCTCTTTGTGGGTGTTGAGCCTCTTGACACCTGGGCCTGGCACCCTCTGGGGCCTGTGCTATGCCAACATGCAGCTGGCACGAAGCCTACAGGATGACAAGCGAAAAACAACCACCAGTCTATGGCTTGCTTTTGCAAACTAACCCCCCCCCCAATTACTTTACGTTTGCAAGAATGAGTTTAGTCCACCAACCATTTGCCTCCTCTGCTGTCTTTACATTGCCTGTGCGCTATGGCCAATGTGCTTTCTCATTCCAAGAGTCACTGGGTTGCATCCAACTAAGGCCTCCACAGAGTAGACCAATTAAAATAATGGATCTCTCCCCTTGTGATTTCCAGCATCTGATATTCAGAAGCCTACTGCCTCCAACAGTGGAGGAAAGAACACAGCCATCAGCATGAGTAGCCACCAATAGCTTGATCCTCCATGAATGGACATGTCCATTTATTTCAATGGGTCTGCTCTTGGGTACAGCCTACTGTCCAGAGCAGGGGTGGCTAACATGTGGCCCTCGGGGTGTTGCTGGACTCCAGTGCCTATTGGGATGGTGGCCATTGAAGTCTACCAACAATTGGGGTGTCGCAGGTTCCCCACTCTTGGCTTAGAGACCCTGCAAAGAGAGCTGATCCCTGAACATCAGAATATAAAATGAGTTTTGCTAGATCGGGCCAAAGGCCCATGTAGTCCACCATCTTGTTTTCACAGTTGCCACCCAGATGGCCCGATCGGAAGCCTATAAGCAAGACAGGAACGGAACAGCACTTTCAGCACACATAATTGTCAGTGCCTAGGATACGGAGGTATATTGCTTCCAATGAGGAAATACATAGCCATCATGACTTGTGGCTATTGATAGCTTTATCCTGATAAGCAACAATATTTTAAAAATGGAACCATCAAAAGGCAAAACTAGAAACTATGTCCTACCAGGGACAAGACCAAAAACCTGGAACTATTCTTAGCAAATTGGGACAATTGTAGCATGTGCTATTTCATGTTTTAGACCAGACCAAACAGAAAGGGGTGGGAGCCCATACAGAAGGAAGAATTGCTGATTATCTTTTATTAGCCACTAGACTTGTTATATAACCCGGTTTTGGAAAGACTTGCAAGGGACATCCTTATTGAATTGGCTTAACAGAGTTTGGCCATTGGCCCAAATTGACTAAAAGTATATATATGACTAGCCAAAGGACAGAGACACAAAGACTCATTTAACACTGACCGGTACTGAATTATTCTTTTAATGAAGAAGAAGAACCCTGAACTTTTGCAGACATCCAGACTTTTTTGATTACTCTGATTTAAATAATATTCTCTGCTTTAGATTGCAGTGTGTTCCAACACTGACTTTCACTGTATGTTTTGGGGTTTTTGTTGTTAAGGGTTAGTGTGTGTTTGTTTTAAAAAGAATAAATTAAAAGGAGGAGGAGGAAGTATCAGCATGGCTTCTTTACCAGGTAGACCAATACTATCTGTTCTGGCTGAAGAAATCTCTCCTGGCTCTTGAGAAGAGAGGGGTCTTTCCTATGCTTGATATCTGACATCCTTTGGCAAGGTGGTGTTCCTCATATACATGAAATCTGTCTTCTACTGAGTCCAACTCCACTGCCAACTGCTCTTCTGGATCTCTGCTGCTTCTGATACCTGAAATCACTTGAACTAGCTATTCTGGAATTGAGTCTGCAACCTAGGAAAACCAGGGGCCAATAACCGCCCCCCCCCATCATTTGCAGTCCGACTGGAAAGTTTCCCATATGAAATATTGCCCAATAGTAAAATGTTATTACTAAATAGAGGAGATTTTGGCTGCAGTCCTATGCTGCCTTACCTTGGGGGAGATACATTCCCAATGAAATTGTGAGGTTTACTTTGGAGTAGGCATGTATTATCTTTATTTATGATCTGCACTTTAATAAAACATCAAGGAGGCTTACAACATAAAATACAACAAAATCAATCAGTATCTGCAAATAATAATAATAATAATAATAATAATAATAATAAATTTATTTGTATCCCGCTCTCCCCGGCTGAAACCGGGCTCAGGGCAGCTAACATCAAATATATAACATTGGTATAAAATCAAACAGTAATTAAATTACTTCCTAAAAAAAGTATAATCCAAAGCATCAACAAAACATCAATAGATACCAGTTGGTTAAAAAATAAAATTCATATGGTATAAAAAGCATAGTTTTTTAAAGAAATGCCTGAAAAAAGGCAGGGATGGTTGCACTGCTGTATTTTTGTTTCCTGAAAGAATCCACGGTCCATAATGTATATATTTACTGCAAACTAATTCATTATTTTTCTTTTGCTCTCTGCTACACTGTACAGTGGTACCTCAGGTTACATACGCTTCAGGTTACAGACTCCGCTAACCCAGAAATAGTACCTCGCGTTAAGAACTTTGCTTCAGGATGAGAACAGAAATCATGCAGCAGCGGTGCAGCGGCAGCGGGAGGCCCCATTAGCTAAAGTGGTGCTTCAAGTTAAGAACTGTTTCAGGTTAAGAACAGACCTCTGGAATGAATTAAGTACTTAACCCGAGGTACCACTGTATAGGTAGGTGGAATTTCTTTAGTGCACTTTCGAAAACCAGTCGAAAGCCAAAAACTTTTAATTTACCAGCCTCGGTCATACTGAATTCTGCAGCAATAGAATCTCAAGATAGGATGGGAACTAAGTGCAATCCTAAAAATGGTTACTAAGAAGTAAAACCTATGGACTTCAATGAGGGTTACTCCCAGAGAAGTGGGGTTAAGATCGCAGCCTAAGCAAAACTTTGCACGGATAACACACAACACAGCCAGCCACCAAAAAGAGAAAAAGGAGAGTATGAATATATCCCTTTCTGGACATCTGCATATCTAAGAAAACTTTCCTTACCTTCCTCAGCAAGAACATGGAATGATAAGCTCGCTATCAGGAAAAGAAGGAGCTGCATCTTGATAAACATCTTCGATAAACTCTTTAAAACAAAAGTCTGGTCTTGAGCAATCCAGTTATATCAAGCGCCTTCTTGTTTTGCAAAAAAAGTTTGCTTGGGTTTTCAAGTTCTCCTCCGCCTGCCAAAGAAGTTGAAAGTTTTGCTTTCTCTGAAGCATTGACAAGAGCGACGGGAAAGTAACTGAGAAAAGAATCGGTGTTTTTTACTTTAACGGAAGGCTGAGCAGGCATTCAAAGTGGCCCTGAAAGGAAGACCCTCCCTCTGCAATCTGTTTGGTCACTCATAAAAAAAAAAGATCTCAGGTTTAAAGTTACAGAGACAGTTATATATAGTGATGTGCACAAGAAAGATTAAAGAGAGAGAGGTGAAGACAGAACACCCTCCTTTACGTTCGAGGAGCATACAAGGGCATGCTGTATTTTCCATTATTGCTAACACATTTTTTAAAAAGAATTATTTTGCTGTTGTTTAATTGGACAGGAGGATAGAGGGGTGGAGTGGTGAGAGTGATGATGACAGGAGAATATTGGTTATATGTAAAAAAACCCAAAAACCTGATTTTTTGTCTTGCCTTGTACAAAACTACTGTACAGTTCTCTAGGGTTAATGGGTTGGTTGGGAATTGAAAAATCAAAAAGGGGGTGGGAGAATTCCCAAAGCATGATTTGCACCAGAGAGTTTGGGAAACTGAAATCATCAGAGAGAAAGTGGATGAGGAGAATCTTGGAAGAATCTTAGCTGCACTAAAAGTAACAACTGGTCTAACATAATCCTTTCTACACACTGGGATGGGGGTGGAGACAACCTGTCTCTAAGCACACGTCCATATAGATAGCCAATCCCAACTAATGTGCTGATGGATGAAGCTGCCTGTTTCAGATATTTCATCTTCCCCCACCCCAATCTTCAATTAAGTTCACACTATTTATCCACATCAGATGGAGATTGGGTGTGCAAATTTGTGTGCATCTCCATGTACCCTGCTCCCAAGGTATGCACTTTTGCCTTTGATTTTGGCTAACATATTCATTTGTGTGTGCAATTCTGTGATTCTATGAGTTTTCTGCAGCACAATGCATTTTTGTACCATCCTGCTCCTTTTTAAAGTACTTTTGTGCAAATTGTCCCCCCAATATATGTATTTATTGTACGCATCATTTTAATTGGAAAGCTTACATTGCAAAATTCTGAAAAGTGCAAATTTCAAAAGATACCTGCGTTTTGGTGTATGTATTGGTTTGGGAAGTGCAACTCTGCCAACCAGATGAATTTCTTCCCCTTCCATAGAAACTATGGCTTTTTATGTATTTGTATTTTTGTTCTTCTCTGTTTTTCTGCTTTTATGTAGTTTGTATATTTGTATTTTTCTGTTGTGGGATCTTTGGATCTATGAATTGTTGTTGTTGTTGTTATTTCAGTTCTTGTTTGGCTTGTACTTGTGAAGTTCTTCTTGGATTTAAATTCCAAGGCTTTCTTCATGCAGGATCCTCTCAAGAGATGTCCTTGTGGGATCTTTAAGCAAGCAAAAAAAATATTAGAACTGTTTGCGTGATAGTTAAAGAACTTGGGTATCTTTTATTACATTCACGGAGGTCTGAATGTTGATGCTCAGTTATACTATAAACCAGTGCCTACCAATAATAACATTCAAACTCACCACACCCTAAAATGTCTGGTCTCTGAGATGTGTTTGGCTACATGTTTTGTAAGTATCAGAGCTCTCTCTCTCTCTCTCTCTCTCTCTCTCTCTCTCACACACACACACACACACACACACACAAACAACTTGCTCTCACAATACACAGTTTGCCCAGCCTCTTAGGAGGCTGAAAGACTTGGCAATTCATTTCAGAGGAGAAAACAGATTATGAAAGCAAAACAAACGAGTGGCTTGTACTCAATGACCTTTTTCACCTCCTCCCTTAAAATAATTACACACAGACCTCGTGAAGAAGAGCCATGCCAGGGAAACAGACTTTTGCCTTCGCGCTTGGCAATTGCTAGTGTTGTCAAGGGATGGGAGGACTCCCTCCTTTCCGCTTCTTTATTGCTCTGTTGCTTCACCCTGCTGCATCCTTCTGGATTTGCCCTTCTCTCCCTTGACTTAAGATTCAAGGGCAGACTGGGTTGCAGCAATCACACTTACCGGAAGGGCAGGGTCCCATCGAGATGTGCAGAGTCATCTCTATCCAGGCCACATCCCCTCTGTTCAGGGGATGAGGTCAGCATCTTTGAATCAGAAAGGAGACTGCATGCAGGACCCGCCCCAGAAGCAAGCCCACAAGGTTGTTGTGCCAGAGCCCCTTCAGCCAGAACATGTCACTCTGCCACCCTCCAACTCAGGAGTCTCCATTGCAGGAGACCCAGTCCAACCACAGTTTCCTTCACCTCATGGGAGTGGAGGTGTTCTGGAGTGGGTTTAACTTAAGAAACACATTACAGGGAAGGTGAAGCTTACAACTAAGACACGACTGCCGCTTCTGCACATATTTATATCTTCATTGCATATCTTTAGGTGCAAGGCCAAAACATTTCTCTATAACCACTCTCAACCAACCACAATTGGCTGGTTAACTTTCTATGGCCTTTTAAATGTGTTTGTGAGAGAGGGCGGTTATTGGTTTGTTTTTGTTTTATTGTGTATTTTGTGGTCTCATTTTGTATTTTTGTGTTGTGAACTGCCCCCTGTGGATGAATGGCAGTATACAGATTTAAAATAATCAATCAATCAATCAATCAATCAATCAATCAATCAGTGTCACTCATGCACACCGCATTCCCCCTCTGATTGAGTGGCCCTGGGCTGTGTGACATCAGCACATGGAAATTGCTGATTTTTTTGGGAGGGGGGCAGCCCCTCCCCTCCTCCACTTGGTGCCCCTGATGTCCCTGAAACGACATCAACGCTCTACTCTTCTTTCAGTGGTCAGCCTGAGCCTCGCTGGAGGTCCGTTCCCAAGAAAGGCAAAGTAAAACCCAGTAGGACAGGATGACAATCAGGCAAGGCAAAGCATCGTCAGCACCCTGGACAGATCTCTGTGACAGGTGCTGGCTGGTTGTGTCAGAAGGAGGGCCAGGCCTTCTGAAGGTTGGTTGACCTGGACCCTCTCTGTCAACCTTGCCCTCTCTGAGGAGCCATCTTTCTTAAAAGGCCATTGCCTGATCCAGCAGACTAAGTCTCCTACATTTCAGGAGTGGTGGTGACTGCATTGGCACAGTGAGGATTTACGTGAACCCATGTAAGAATTTAGGTGAACCCTGGAAGATCCTGAAAAGGGAGGGTGATGTCTTCCCAGGTATTGTCTCCTCCCAATCTTCCTATCAGCCCTATGGGGTTGGGGATTGAGGCTATAGACCAAAAACAGAACTCTGGTTTTCACTAGCAGAATTTATAAAATTGATTTATAAAATTCCTGTGTTGCAGGCAGTTGGACTAGATGACGCTTGGGGTCCCTTCCAGTTTTACATTTCTGTGATTATGGAATCTCTCTCTGTGTGTGCAGTTTGCAGGGTTTTCTTTTCTTTTCTTCATTTCCTTTGCAGCTCCTCCTGCCCCTTAATACGTTAATGATGCTCTTGCATGTATTCAGCAAACATTGCCTAAAAACAACAACCTGCACTTCAATCAATTCCATGTGCAAATTCATCAAGATTTCTTATAAAGCGAGGAATAGTGGTTTTTCTGATGCGCTACAGGATGCAAACCCCACCCTAATATAACTGATCATACTCTCACGCCATGATGACTTTTCTTGCGGTGTTTTTTGCCTATGTGCAGAATGACATATGTGCACCACTAAAAACAGAGCAAAGAGTATTTATTTAATTTATAGCCCACATTTCCTCTGCTGGAGCTCCAAGGGGCGTACGTGGTTCTCCCCTTCCCCATTTTATGCTCACAACAAGCCTGTGAGGTAGGTAAAGCTGGCAGATGGGGACTGTCCCAAGATCACCCAGTGAGCTTCATGGCTGAATGGAGACTTGAACCCTAGCCTGACACTCTATGCACTAGGCTGCACTGCACAATCCCCGCAAAAGTGCCTCTTGGAAGCTGCAGTTTCACGGCAAGGAAAGACTCAACTGGCACTTATAGGAAGTCAGCTGAAATGCCAACTCCCTAAGCAGTTTTAAAAAAATATCTTACTGTGTTTTGTGCAAAGAGAACATTTAAATGAAAAAATCAAAGGAATAAACCTGTAAAATCAGAGAAGCCATTCCATTAAATAGAAATGAATAATAAAACTCAGCGGTACGATGAACTTTTGAACCTGGGAATGACTGAAGAGATGGGTCTTTAGGAGGTATTTAAAGGCACTTTTTTGGCAAATGCTTATTTTGATGCTTACCTTTGCCTTGTGATGTGTGCATTTGTATGTGTATGCATTAGGCCTGGTTGGCGAAAGGGCGATAAACCATTCATTTCTTCATTCAGTTTTCCTTATTTCTAGTTGCTGGCCTTCCACAGAGCCCTTCATGAGGCCAATTTGAAAGACAGCACGGTACCAACTCAGGGTTAGCTGTAGACACAAACGTTTCCTTTCAGCCTCTGACAGCTGTGGATTTGGGCTTGGCTGAATTGCCATGGGCTCAATGGGTGATGTGCATGTCTGCCGCCACGTACAGCGGACAGCGGCAATTGCCTTTTGAGCCTCTGTTTCCAGCTGCAGCTGATCCACGGAGAGCATCCTCTGCTAAACTACTGACCGGACAACTGTGATGACAATATTAATCAGGGCTGAAGATTTCAATGGGTGGAGGTGCAGTTGAGCAATTGGTAAGAGACCCTTATAGCTAATGGGACAAATTTTATGTAATGGAACTAGGGATAGAGGGAGTAACTGGATTTGGTTCCCATTTAAAGATGGACCTTCCTAATTTGCACTTTCGGGGGGGAGGACACAAACTGAAAATCGGCCTCCTTCAAAATCCAAGCTTCTCCGAATTTTTCAGTGTGGTTCTTCAACCAAGAAGTGTGTGCAGAATTACACAAACTAGGGTAATGTAGACATAAAACTGCACAACTGAATAGCATGTGAAAATGAATCATATTAAGGGGAATATCAAATGAGTCATATTAGGGGAATCAAATTAGGGGAAATATATGTGGGGAAACAGTACTCTGTGTTCTAGTAACTTCCAGAATGGATTCTTGCAATGAACTCTACATGGGGCTACGCTTGAAGACAACTCAGAAACTGCTCTAAAATGCACCCACCAGATTGCTGGCAGGGGTTGCCTTTAGAAGTCAAATGAACAGCTGCTTTAAAACAGCTGCATTGGTTGCCAGTTTGCTTCCAGGCCAAATTCAAGGTTAGCGTTCAAAGCCCTAAATGTCGTAGGCCCCAAATATCTGAAAGACTGCCTACTTCTCTATAGACCCTCTCTGGTGCTGCTGTTCACAAAGGTAGTTTGTGAACCCTCAGACATCTGGGGTGGTGGTAGCTTGGGAGAGGACATTTTCATGGTAGCTCTTAGGATGTGGAATCCCTTCTCCACAGAGGTTCATCTCACGGCTTTGCTATGTGAATCTCTTTGCCCTAGTCTTTGACATGTGAGATGCATGTTTTTGACTACCCTGTGGCTATGATTTGTTCTAACTGTTTTCAATGCTGAATTTTAGATTGTTGTAAGCTGTCTGGGAACCGGCTGATGCAGGGTAGGAATTTCAAAGGGCAGTGCAGGATTTATGTATAGGCTACGTAGGCTGAAGCCTAGGGCCTCTAAATGTAGGGGGCCTCGCCAGCCCTCCCGCTCCCCAGTGGGCAGTCTTCCCTCTCCCCAAATTGCAAACCCAAGACTTCATGTGAGGACAGGATAACTTAGGCCTCTAAATCTAGGGGGCCTTGCCAGGCTGCCTGCTCCCCAGTGCCGCAGTCTCCCCTCTCCCAAAATTGTAAACCCAAGACTTCATGCAAGGGCAGGGCAACTCAGGTCCAGCAACTATTTGACTCAGGGCTAGCCAGTGCAGCCCAATTTGAAGCAGTGGGGCACAACTTGAATTGGGTATATAATTGTGCAGATGGTAAGAAACGAACAGTTCTCTATATTTTGTAATTCAGTTGTACCCTTCAAAGAGACTTTAGAAACAGATCTTTTCCTTAAGAATTTTAATAATTTCCTTGGAGACTTTCTTCTAGGAAAAACAGATGCAGTATCTCTTGTGCACTCCTCATATATTAAATCCTTGACATCAGTGCAATGCAGATTCAAAGCAAAGGTCCTTTGAAAAGCAACTATTTTCCATTGCCAAATGCAGCAATTATAAACACATCTAGTTTTCTAGGCACCTGAAAAGGTTGATGTGAGCTTGAAAGTAAGCTTCCAAAATTGACACTAGAGGGAGCCACGATTTTGCAAATAACAACGCTTAATTCAAAATCCACACAGTTAACAAACAAACAACAACAATAATAAAGACAGACTCTCCAGGTGTCCCTATTTTCCAGGGACAGTCCCAGATTTACAGAAGCCATCCCAGTTTCTGATTTGATCCCAGAATGTCCCACTTTTCCTTAGGAGGTCCCTATTTTCATTTAATCAATGTTGGATGGTATGGAATTATCCAATCCCTGCACCATCTGAAGGCAGCTCTGTATAGGGAAGGTTTTTTAAAAATGTTTAATGGTTGTTTATTTTTTCATATATGTTGGAAACTGACCAGAGTGGCTGGGGCAACCCAGTCAGATGGGCGGGGTATAAATAGTAAAATAACAATAACGAAACAATAACAATTGAAGTTAGATGTCCCTATTTTCATCAGAGAAATGTTGGAGAGTATGTAATGACTTACATATACTGCTACTTGATTTCCCCCAAATTGATTCCAGATTAAGATAAGGTTACCAGATTTTTTTCAACGAATCCAGGGACACTTTTCAACTTCAATGGATTTTGTATGGGGACTGATTTGTAAATCCAGGGACCGTCCCAGGGAAATGGGGATGTCTGGCAACCTTAGATTAACAGAAACAGATTAAGTCCTTTTTCTTTGGCACAGCTGAGGCTATATTCTTTTAATAAAGTTCCTGATCAGTTGAACTGAAATCTGTCAGGATCTTTTTTGATGGGGAATAAATGTGGGGAAGAATCTGCTAGGCTACCTGATTGCTCATGAGCAGGGGCAGAGGAAGGGGGTGCGGTGGGGTGGTCCGCCCTCGGTGTCACCACTGAGAGGGTTAACAAAATGCTGGGTGGCACTCACTGCGGGACCACAGGCTCTGCGTTGCACCAAATGGTCCGCCCGCCGCCTCCCCTTCAGCTGTAGGGTGGCTGAGTGGGAGGAGGCAGGCAGACTCCTTGGAGGCCCTGTGGAGCACCTTGCACTGGCTCGGCTTGCCCCACCCCACGGGTGTTTGGCCCCACTCCCATGGGCCGCTGGCTCCGCCCCTGGGCTCAGGGCACACGTGCCACCCCAGGCACCCAATCCTCTTGCTCCACCGCTGCTCATGAGTCGCCTCACTAGCGATTAGCTCAGGTGGGTATGAGTGGGATTGAAGGTTGGCTGCAGGCCTCTAGACTAAGGTTACCAGATTTTTTCAATGAATCCGGAAACACTTTTCAACTTCTACTAAATACAGTGGTACCTCAGGTTAATAACTTACAGTGGTGCCTCGCAAGACAAAATTAATCCGTTCCACGAGTCTCTTCGTCTTGCAGTTTTTTCGTCTTGCGAAGCACGGCTATAGGGAAATTCGTCTTGCGGAACGACTCAAAAAATGGAAAACTCTTTCGTCTTGTGCATTTTTTGTCTTGTGAGGCATTCGTCTTGCGAGGTACCACTGTAATTCGTTCTGAAGGTCCGTTCTTAACCTGAAACTGTTCTTAACCTGAAGCACCACTTTAGCTAATGGGGCCTCCCGCTGCTGCCGCCGCACCGCTACCGCACAATTTCTGTTCTCATCCTGAAGCAAAGTTCGTAACCTCAAGCGTCTGTAACCCGAGGTACCACTGTAGATGGATTTTGTCAGGGGACTGATTTGTAAATCCGTGGACTGTCCCTGGGAAATGGGGATGTCTGGTAGCCTTACTCTAGACACCTCCTCAAGGCTTATAATAAGCTTTGAAGGGAATTCCAGGGAAGAAAGAGGAGGAGAAACCTAAGGATGCCTCTTGAAGGAAGTCAGAAACAAGGATAAGGAACCTGGTGCCCATCCCCCTTCTATTGGATTTCTATTCCCATCAGACCCAGCCAACATGGCCAGAGGTCAAAGATGTTGGCAGATGTGGTCTACCAAAACTTGGAGCACCACAAGATGGGTTAAAGGACATGGTGGGGTGTGGTTTATCTTCTTCCCACTGTGCTGAGGTCTAGTCTGTCAAGAAGACATAGTGCAGTCTGTGGCTAAGGAAACAAGGAGCAGCTGCCCCAGACTCTGAGGGGTTTGGTACTGCAAAAAAATGGTGATGATGAGTCAATGCCTTTTTATCCCTCCTCTGCTCCTGGGATTTTGACCAAGTCAGTGCTGGAAAATGTGGAACAGTGACTGGAAGCTTTGTCCATTTATGGTGGCCCCGTAACAAAGCAAAATGGTTTTGGTTGCAAATAAGGAATGTTTTTAGGCTTTTAGCCTTGTTTCACAGGTGTTTGTTGTTTTTGTGGCTTTAACTGTTTTAATGATCTTATGTGTAAATTGCCTTGAGATGGTGGTTTAGAAGGTGATTATTAAATGTAATAATAAGTAGACTTAGATCTAGCTTGCGACATTTCCATTATTAACCAATTCCTAAACAAGAAGGACCTGCAAAAGTAGAGTTAACAAACCGCTGTTACAGCAAGTTTATGTAACGCAAGGTCACACTTCCACTGCCCGGTGGCATCAAAATGTTGTTGGATTACAATTTCCATCAGCACAATGAGGCTAGATACTGGGAAAAGGCATAATAATAATAATAATAATAATAATAATAATAATATCTCACTCATTACAGAATAGGAAGTGAAAGTCTAAGAAAATGCAGTCTTGGCAACAGTGTAAAAGTTACTTAAGAGTGAAAGAAGGAGCTCATATACTTAGTACATTTAGGCAGAGTTGGACAATAATGACAGAATATTGGCCTAATGTTCAAGGACACATTGCAGCCAACACAACTCAAGGTGGTGCGAAGCAAAGCCAGCGTGTATGTGGCCCAAGGGCCAGACATAGAAACATGAGGGCCACATTCAGACCCCATGCCTGAGATTCCCCACCTGTCATCTGCACAGGTTGGCAGTAGCTCTCAGGGGTTTCCACACAGGAGACTTTCCCCTCCCTACCTGGAGATGGTGGGGAACCTGTGGACCTTTGGCACAAAGCGCAGGTCCTCTGCCACTGAGCTACAGCCTTTGGATCATGTCAGGAGCTTGAGGAGGCTGAGGACTGGCCATTCCCTCTCTTTCCTCTGGCACCTGAGTGACTTTTCTTTCTCCGAAGCAAAGATCCAAATGGATTTCTCCTGAGACACGGGGTTTTTGTTTTGTACAAAAGCAGAGCCTCTTTCCAGACTGCATGATTTCTCCAAGCTTTTCAAAACGCTGTGATTGCAAGCTGTTAGATTTGGGTAGTGAATTCTGTTTTATTTTAAAACACACACACACACACACACACACACACACACACACACACACACACACAAAGAGAGAGATAAACCACATTCAATCCTCCCAGTATTGGCCTTTGGGGATTTGCTGTGCACACTGATTTAATCCGTCCTGACATCTCACCCATCTTATTAGCAAGGCAAGTGAAATGTCAAAAAACATCAAGTCATAAATAGGCTGCATTCTTGTCCTGGGGGGTATTTGGGGTGGGGATAGGATGCTACACGTTGACACGCCAGAGAAACCCTTTCTAAGCAGTAACAGTTGCCTCATGTTGAACTTGCTTGATCGATTAGCACAGCATGCTAAGTCCAGGGCAGTGTATCAATTTCAGGCTAACCCAGAGAGCTGTAACTGAATTAATGAATCGATTTGTATGGGCCTCTCTGTCAAAAACAAGCAAGCTAACCCACAAATAATTCCTTCAGGGACAGCAGAAGGGAGAAGGGAGAGCGGAAGGAAGTGGTACATTTCCACAAAGAAACATCAATTTGACATCTCGTGTTGATTGGATAAGGACTTGTGCAGTGCTGAAATCTGTCCTCCCATTTCCCATAGGTTTTCTTTTCCTGCAAAAGAAATGACCAAATTTCTGTGCAGCCTCTTCAGTTGCCTGCACTTCGTGAACTTTGAAGGGTGGGAAGAAGCCATAATTTAATTTACTGAAATTGGGGTTGCTTGAATGCATTGCAGTGTGTTCGATTCTGGAATGTTCCCCAGGAACTCTTGTGTGATAGGTTAACTATGGTCACATGGGAGGCATTTTATTGCACCCTCCATTTTGTTTTGTTTTGTGTGTGAGGGACTTGTAATGGCTGCATCTCCATGAACACTGAAGAAGAGACAGTGTTAGATAACTCTCTCTCTCTCAATGCAATAGAGGAGAGTAGTTCTAATGTTTCTGTGTGAGTGTATGTGACAGAAAGAGGCACAGAAGTTGATGTTCTCTCAAAGAAGCAATAAGCAGTAGTCTGTTGGAAGGAACAAGTGGAAACCTGCAAGAAGGAACTTCATGGCCTGGCTGCATGTGGAGAAGGCTAGATGCAGTTTGTTGAATGTTTAAGGAAGAAGCTGTAATCTTCAACTAAGAAAAACCAAGGCCATGCTTGGAGAAGCATGCAAATGCAAATACTCTGCATATATTTTTCATTAGCTATATGTTCTGCAAGCTTTGGAATATTTTAACAAGTGTTTGGACATTGTTTTAATTTCAAGGAAAGGGGCAGTATTGCACATGATAGGGCTTCTTTGCTGCAATTCTGCTACTCTGCCGACAGAAGCTCCTTCAGAGGAGTTACCTCATCACATCTTCCCCTGGGTTTTAGCTGAAGTGTAATCACCTGGGCAGAATGTGTGTGCGCACCCACACCCAACAGCAACTTGCAACCCCAACAATTAGTGCACCATTCACCTAATTAGGCAACACGACTCTCAGCTTCAAGCATTCTCTCCCTTTGCATCTATCTCTGTTTACGACAGAGCTCTGTTTTACAATGGAGCTGGGAGAGTAAATGGGTCATCACACCAGTTCAGACAGACTATTCAGAGATTCCAGTGCTGATAATTTAATCCAATCCAGAGTGCCCGGCTACCCTTTTTTGGTGGTTTGATGCAGTGTTATGTCACAAATTTGCTTATTTTTACATAAGGCTTTATAAACCGCTCTAATACTTATCCTCAGAACAGTATTAAAACATTAAAAATCCATCAGGAATCGAAATCTGCAAAAATAAAACGGACTAAAGCTGCAATACAACCCATACTCTCGGAAGTAAGTCGCTTTGAATTCAATAGGCCTTAATCTCAGGTAGGGATGGACACATCTGTCAATTTTTGTTTTTCTCAGTTTGACAGTCTAAAATTCCGTTCTCTACATTTCTGCAGCTATTTTCCATTTATTTGTTTTTTAATCCTCATGAAAGCTCATCAACATTTAGTGCAAATTTTCCCAATAAAAATACAGGTTCAACAATTACTTTGATAAAATACATATTTTGTCATGTACAAATGGCCTTAGATACCTATTAAAAGGTAAAGGACCCCTGACAGTTATGTCCAGTCGCAGACGACTCTGGGGTTGCGGTGCTCATCTCGCTTTACTGGCCGAGGGAGCTGATGTTTGTCCACAGACAGTTTTTCTGGGTCATATGGCCAGCATGACTAAGCCACTTCTGGTGAAACCAGAGCAGTGCTCGGAAGCGCAGTTTGCCTTCCCGCCGGAGCGGTACCTATTTATCCACTTGCACTTTGAGGTGCTTTTGAACTGCTAAGTTGGCAGGAGCTGGGACTGAGCAACAGGAGCTCACCCTGTCGCAGGGATTCAAACCGCCGACCTTCTGATCGGCAAGTCCTAGGCTCTGTGGTTTAGACCACAGCGTCACCCGCGTCCTGTAGATACCTATTAGGTCCATAAATGACCATATAGCATATATTCAACACAAAAAAACAGCGACAATTTGTTGTTGACAAAGGACAGCTGGACATATAAAGGGCCCCATTACCTTCAGTAGCTTAGGGCCTCATCAAACCTAAATCTGGCCCTGGGCACCATCCACAAATTTCCACCCACGGATCCAAGCAGAAGCGACTCACTGGGTGGAAGGGAGTCTCTCCGCAAGTTTCCCAGCAAGATGAGTCATTGTCGCTTATTGGGAGGGGCACATTAGCAGCGAGGGCGGTGTGGTGCAAGTGTGGTGGCAGAACCCGCCCAATGTTCCTCCTGGTGCATTTGCTTCTCTGTCACCTTCCCTTCCTTCCTGGGAAGTATCAGCGACCCACCAGCCAGGTAAGAGAGCAACATGGCAATCTGGATCTAAGTCATGGTGGTAGGTTGGAATGTAGGGGGATCCTGACTGTTATAAGGACACCAGAAGAGCCCTCTGCTTGATGAGGTCAACGGCCCATCTACCCTAGCATTCTGTTCTCACAGTGGCAAACCAGAGGTCTGTGGGAAACTGACAAGCAGGACCTGAGTGCAAGAGCTGTAGTTTCTAGAAACTGGCATTCAGGAGCATCACTGCCTCTGATTGTGGAGTCAGAGCCCGGCCGTCATGTCTAACAGCCGTTGGCAGCCCTCTCCTTGAATTTGTCCAATCCTCTTTTAAAGGCATCTAAGTTGGTGGCCAGGCGCGCGGGTGGCACTGTGGTCTAAACCACAGAGCCTTGGGCTTGCCAATCAGAAGGTTGGTGGTTCGAATCCCCGCGATGGGGTGAGCTCCCGTTGTTCGGTCCCAGCCCCTGCCCACCTAGCAGTTCGAAAGCACGTCAAAGTGCAAGTAGATAAATAGGTACTCCTCCAGCGGGAAGGTAAACGACGTTTCCATGCGCTGCTCTGGTTCTCCAGAAGCGGCTTAGTCATGCTGGCCACATGACCCGGAAGCTGTCTGTGGACAAACGCCGGCTCCCTCGGCCCATAGAGCGAGATGAGCGCTGCAACCCCAGAGTCATCCGCAACTGGACCTAATGGTCAGGGGTACCTTTACCTTTAAGTTGGTGGCCATCACTGCTTCCTGTAGGAGCAAGTTTCATAGTTTAACTACGTCTATTATTTTTCTCCCTTCTGAAACTTCCAATATTCAGCTTCCTTGGATGCCCACAAATTCTAGTGTTATGGGTGAGGGAGAAAAACCTTTCTCTAGCCACACTCTCCCTGCGTAGCATAATTTTATAAGCTTCTCTCATGTCACCTCTTACCTGTCATTTCCCTAAGCTGAAAAGCCCAGAACGCTCATAGGAGAACCATAGCGCTATGGGGCTGGCAATCTGGAAAAGACAATATATCTGTCAGAGCAATATCTGCTGGAGAAGCGGATACTGTGCCCGCCCTGATCTACCTGTTAGACCCACTTCCTGGACTTGAAGCCTCTGGTGCCCTTTTGAGATGCTGTGTGCAGATTCATATGAACTGACAGTCGTCTTTCTTGCAAAGTTAGCAGCTTGTCGGAGAGCATCAAAAATGCCCTTTGAGCTTCCGCAGTATCAGTCCTTCCAGCAGTTTCCTCTTTAGCTGGCATCCTATGGACAAATGAATGTCATGGTTTACATTTAAGAAAAGCACTTCTGATAGGAATTGGCTTCACGAGGGCTAGGACCAGGGGTTCTGGAGCTTTGTTGAAGAAGACAGGCCAAGGCTGCAGAAATAAGGTTGAAGCAGGTCTATTATTATCCCGGGTTCCAGCAAATAGTTCCTGCCCCCACCAGGCAGGCACGCATTCTTCTGCTTCTGGCCTAGCTAGGACTTACATATTTTCAAGACAGCTGGCATCTTTATTTCTGCATTGCAGGAGGTTAGACTAGATGATCCATTTTGTCCCTTCCAACCCTAAAATCCTATGATTCAATCGTTCACTTGGTGAACAGCTGGGGTTTTATCCCATGCCAGTCCTATTTGCAGTAGATCCATTGATGTTAACGGGCCTAACTAACTTAGGTCCCTTAATTTAAATGGGTCTACTTTGAGTAGGTCTAAGTCGGCTACAATTTCTAGATTCTAGTTATGTTAATGCACTCTTCACCTTTATTGCATGTTCTGGCTGATTCCCTTCCAAGCCGTATACAGAATCCCTACTAGATGTGCCCAGCATATCCCCCAGCCAAGCTCTGGTCACTCCTGGACCTTGCATTCCAGGATTTCCATGTTCCTGGATTCAAGGTGGCATTCCTGAGATGATTTGACCTTCTCTTTCCATCAGGGGCCTTAAAAACCCCTCCTAGGGGCTGCATGTGGACACCTTTGATTTATATATGGTTGTGTCGCATGCTAGTCCTACTCAGAATAGACCCATTGAACGTGCTTAACATAGGTCCATTAAATTCAGTGGGTCTACTCTGAGTTGGACTTAGTTGGCTACAAGCCTAAGAAGGTAAGGTGAGCCTGCTGGATCAGGCCAATAGCCCATCAGGTCCACAATCCTGTTCTCACTGTGGCTAACCAGATGCCTCTAGTAAGCCAACAAGTTGGACTGAATCACAACAGCACATTGCCCATCTTCAGTTTCCAGCAACTGGTATTCAGAGGCATAATGACTCTGGCAGTGGAGGTAGAACAAAGCTGCAGTGTCTAGTAGCTGTTGATAGCCTGGTCCTCTGTGAATCTTCCTATGCCTTCATTTGACTGGCCACTGTGAAAACAGGATGCTGGACCAGATGGGCCTTCGGCAAGGCTAGCCCATCCATGAAGCAAGGTGAGGTGACTGCCTCAGCTGGCAAGTTCCACGGGGCCAAGAGATCCGCCTTGCTCCTTGTTTTATTTCCCCCTTGCTCCTGATATAGATCTTCACTCACACCTTCTTTCCTGGTGGGGAGAAAGAGACACCATTTTATGGTTTACCTCAGGTGACAAAATGTATTGGGCTGGCCCTGGCCTTTGGCTCTTCTTATGTTGTTAGGACTGCATGCTCTCAAAGCAAAAACATGCTACTCATTTCTGACGTGGCTAACATAACATGAATTTTTTAAAGTTATATGGGAATGGAGGTGGTGGGGGCGAGAGAATCCAGAATATTACAGGCCAGTGAGCTTCACATCCACTCTGGGTAATTGGTGGAAAGCTTCATTAAAGATAATCAAGCATATAGAATAAGTCTTGCCATCCATTAACAAGGAATCCTGAAGGAGAGCCGAGAGAACTTGTAAATTCAAGTGTCTGTTTGTCTCCTTCCTGTTAAAACTAAAACCCGGTGCACTAAGTTATTGACACCTGGGGAGCTTGAATTGTCCAGATACCATTCTTTAAAATGTGAGGTTTGAAAGTGAGCTTTGGTACCCAGCAGCTTCCTTTGAGCACAGTGGGATCCTTTTATATACTCTACCTTTTCTTCCTCCTGACCTTGATTCTCAAACTAACAGGACCTCAAGTGAAGTGTGCAGCAGAATATCAAAAAACCAAACTAGTTCAGTTCTCCACATTTCCACAACACTTTGCCTTTAAAAAAAAAAATTCCTCACGAATATTTGCTATCATTTTATGGCCCATTTCCTGCAATGTGCACATTTTTGCAAGAAACTTCCCCAATAATATATATATATATATATATATATTGTACAGTACATCATGTTCATTAGTTTGTGTATTTCTATGCACGTTTACCCCTGATATACATTATTTCTTTACACTTTTCTGGACTGGAGAGTTGAGAATTTCAAAGGATAGCTATGTTTCTGTTGGTACATCATTTCAGGAAGTTGTGAAATATGTAAGTTTGCACCGAAATGTGACCCAAATCAAAGTTCTCCCCCATCTTTACATTCAGAGTGGCGGGTGAGAAAAATAAGGATGACTGCTGCCCTGAATCTTAGCATTCAAAAAATGTGTGAGTAAAATGCATCTTTCAAGGAATCTGTTCTCATGAACAGCTGTCCACATTTTGAAGTTCAGCTCAGCTGTTTTTCAGAACCAAGGCAAGTGTAGACCTCAAAAGCATACTTGAAGCAATTTATTAATGGCCAGAACATTTTGAGTCTGAAACTCAACAACAATTGAAATAATGGACCAAAGTAATATTGCAGACTACCTGAAGAAAGGTAATTGCTCTGGA
The DNA here is from genome assembly GCF_951804945.1 of Podarcis cretensis. NCBI lineage: Eukaryota > Metazoa > Chordata > Lepidosauria > Squamata > Lacertidae > Podarcis > Podarcis cretensis. The sequence goes on from NC_137177.1 coordinate 69,080,995, forward strand.
GGGAAACGGCACTCTGAAACGATTATTTCTGAAAGAGTAGTTGGAACTACAGGTGGAGTAGTCAGTCAATTCATTGTCACATTTGTAATTCTTCACTAGGGGGGAGGCAAAATTGATTATGCCTGATTTTTACAGCAGGCCGTTCTAATTTGCTGGTCTAGGACTTAAATCTCAGTGTTAACTTAGTGGCAGAGCATCTGTAAAGGTGAAATTTACATTCAGTCCTTGCTCCACCCATCTTTCCCTCTGGTCTCGCTCACCAGTGGCACATGGTCCCTAGAAAATTGCTCAGGAGGGAATGGTGAAGTGCTAACTACTGTCCTGGCAAAAGTATTGCAGTCAGTGGATCCTGGGTTTTACTTTTCCGTGGAGTAACCAGGCTGCACCCCCTCCATGACTATCCATTACCTTAATTCCCTTTGAAACTTTAGCTCTGCACTTAGCCAGCATCTGAAGTTACCTGCTACCATATGTCAACAGCCAACAGGAAACTAATTACATCTCATCTTTTTGTATCCAACACCTTTGCGAGGTGGGAAAGTAGAATGGGCACCTTTGGTGCACGTACGACGGAAAACAAGCTTCCTTTTATCTTTTACACTCTGCAAGGTTGTTGCAGTGGATTTGTAACTGGCTGACTGACCGAACCCAAAGGGTGCTCATCAATGGTTCCTCTTCTTCCTGCAGAAGAGTGACTAGTGGGGTGCCACAGGGTTCTGTCTTGGGCCCGGTCTTATTCAACATCTTTATCAACGACTTGGATGATGGACTCAAGAGCATCCTGATCAAATTTGCAGATGACACCAAACTGGGAGGGGTGGCTAACATCCCAGAGGACAGGATCACACTTCAAAACGACCTTGACAGATTAGAGAACTGGGCCAAAACAAACAAGATGAATTTTAACAGGGAGAAATGTAAAGTATTGCACTTGGGCAAAAAAAATGAGAGGCACAAATACAAGATGGGTGACACCTGGCTTGAGAGCAGTACATGTGAAAAGGATCTAGGAGTCTTGGTTGACCACAAACTTGACATGAGCCAACAGTGTGACGCGGCAGCTAAAAAAGCCAATGCACTTCTGGGCTGCATCCATAGGAGTATAGCATCTAGATCAAGGGAAGTAATAGTGCCACTGTATTCTGCTCTGGTCAGACCTCACCTGGAGTACTGTGTCCAGTTCTGGGCACCACAGTTCAAGAAGGACACTGACAAACTGGAACGTGTCCAGAGGAGGGAAACCAAAATGGTCAAAGGCCTGGAAACGATGCCTTATGAGGAACGGCTAAGGGAGCTGGGCATGTTTAGCCTGGAGAAGAGGAGGTTAAGGGGTGATATGATAGCCATGTTCAAATATATAAAAGGATGTCACATAGAGGAGGGAGAAAGGTTGTTTTCTGCTGCTCCAGAGAAGCGGACACGGAGCAATGGATCCAAACTACAAGAAAGAAGATTCCACCTAAACATTAGGAAGAACTTCCTGACAGTAAGAGCTGTTCAACAGTGGAATTTGCTGCCAAGGAGTGTGGTGGAGTCTCCTTCTTTGGAGGTCTTTAAGCAGAGGCTTGACAACCATATGTCAGGAGTGCTCTGATGGTGTCTCCTGCTTGGCAGAGGGTTGGATTTGATGGCCCTTGTGGTCTCTTCCAACTCTATGATTCTATGATTCTATGCATCAGGAATGGGGAACCTGGAGTGTTCGTCTATTTGCTTTCAAGCCATCTCCAAGCTTCTTTCATCACCCTTAGCTCTGGTGCACACCAAGGAGCCAGCCAGTCCCTATCAATTGGGAGAGGGTGCTCAGAGGCCATTGTATCAACAGCCCAGTCTATCCAAGTATTCTACTATTAGAACAGAGCTTCAACAGGAGCATGAGTCATATTAGCTGAAAAATCCCAGCAAACCACCTGGACCCATTAGCCACCATAGGTGGACCATCCTAATAGGTTTCCCAAACTCTGCAGAAGGGAAAAGCCACTGGAAGTCTAAATCTCATCAAGAGGTGATCTGACCATAACAAAAAGCAGCTGATGTTAATATCCCCCCACTCTCAGATCACCCTCTTCTGGCCTGGTTGAGATAACCAGACCCAGAGAATGACATGCCACATGTGTTAGGTTGATGATATGTTGCGAGAGCTCAATGGTCATCAACAGGGCAGCCATGAAGTCCTGAGCTGGCCCAGAGTGAGTGACCTTTGTCTCTCATGGGGAACAGTGGGAGAGCAACTGTTAACACAGAAATGTAGGAAGCTGTCTTATGCTGAGTTAGACCATGGATCCATCCAGTTCAGCACTGTCCACACTTCTATTCAGTGGCTTGCTAGGGTTCCAGGTGGGGTTCTCTCCCAACCCTACCTGGGGATGCCAGGGATTGAAACTGGGAACCTTTTGCATGCAAAGCAGATTTTCTAACACTGGCCTATGACCCTTCCCCAGGTGATTCAGAACTCCAAAATCCACTGCAAAATTCAGATGAGGAGCAATTTGGAAACGCAGATAACAATACTGTATGTAAATAGCGAGAGAGGAGTTGAGAGTCAACTCACGCCTTGCAAATGTCCTCTGGGTTTGTCTGCAGTATTTATATCCTGCCCTTCACCCAAAGTTTGCAGGGTGAGTTTCAGCACAATATACTCTACAACAGAGAATACCAAGTACACAACCTAGTGGATAAAAAACCCAGTACAAAATGACTTCTCGCACCTGAGAATAAAATAGGAAGGATATTCTCCCATCACCCACGTAGGCCTAGTGAAACATGCATGTTTCAATATGCCGCTGAAACTGAATGGGTCTTCAAGGTAATAATAATAATAATAATAATAATAATAATAATAATTTATTATTTGTACCCCGCCCATCTGGCTGGGTTTCCCCAGCCACTCTGGGCGACTTCCATAGAAACAAAAAATACAGTAAAATATCACAGATTAAAAACTTCCCTTAAGATGTCTTCTGAATGTCAGGTAGTTACAGGTAAGAGTAGAGAACCTCAGACCCAGGGCTAAATGTGGCCTTCTAGGCCTCTCTATCTGGCTAAGGGCCGGCTCACCCATGAGGCAGGGTGAAAGAGTTTCCTCAAACAGCAAAAGGTCCTGAGGCCATGCCCCTATGGGCACCCCACCCAGCCCACTGGCTCCGCCACTGGCATTGACACTGATTTCTGGCAAGATCTTGCGAGATGAGGCATAGAGGTGGCGTGGTGGCAGGAGGCATGGTGGCAGGGAGGTTTGTGGGGCAGAGTGAGGCAGCACTTCCCGCTTTGCTTTGAGCAGTGAAACAGGACACACACACCCCGATCAGGCCCCTGGGACTCACCCCAGGCAATGCCCCTCACTACTCTTCCTTCATACGCTCCTTGGGTATTTTAGTCTGGGTGGAATGTGTCCTTGAACTCTGATAATGCCTCTTTCTTCACAAGATGGCGGGCGAAGAGGGGTGTGTCAGTGTGGGTAGAAACCAGCTGATGCCACATTATTTTATCAACTGCTCCATTCACTTTGATAGCCTTCCACCTCCCCTGGGGCCAGTAAAACAAACATCCCCCCATCTGCTGCCAAAACTGAATGGAAGTGGGAGCTTGGATGACCTCAAGAGGTAAAGAATGAATGAGCACAGGAAGAGTGTTGGGGCTGGATCAGGCCAAAGCAGGCCCATCTGGTCCAGAACCCTCTTCCTCCATTAGGTCAGTTGGATGTCTCAAGTCAGAGCTTGCAAACAGGACCTGTGAGTGATAGCAGCTCTCCTCATCTGTGATTGCCAGCAACTCATAGGCAGACACTGTGGTTCCCAGTGAACTTCTCTCACTGGGTGCATCGCCACAACTTCCCGCACTGGTTTCTGAAGGGTCTCCAAGGACAGCCCCATAAAAGCGGCCTTGCTGTGAACTAGCATGGCATTTACGGAGGCACAAGTTAAGCCCTACATCATCTCCTTCTTGATGGGGGGACGGGGACAGATCAGCTTTTGTGGGGAGAGGCAGCTTTCGCTTTCCAAAGGTGAGCTCTAAACAAAACTCCCCTGCAAGAGCCCACATTCAATGTGGAACACACGGAGATGGAGAAAGAGGCACTGAGGAGCAATAACGCCACGTCCGGCCCTGCCCTCTGCCTCCTTCTGCCTTTGCAGCGTCAGCCAATGTGTTCAAAAATACATTCAATGACAGACACAGCCAGCCTCGTTTTTATTATCCGCTCCCTTGTTGGAAACCCTGTTGCTGCTGACAAGGCCTTTTTTTGGCAGCAAAACCCTCATTTCCTTTAGCGCTGAACTCTTAAGAGGCTCATCCGTTTGCTTGGCCACCTTTCATTCCCCCCTCTGTTCGATGGTACTCTCATTCCCCTGCCTGCACAAATCCTCTCGTTCATCTCCTCCCCCCTCTCCACTAGTCTCCCTCTCTCTCTCTCTTTCTCTCTCTTCCCCGCCTCCTCTTTAGCCTGCTGCTATCTGATCTACGATATGTGATCTCTCGGATAAAACAACACACTTCCAAGCCACGCACGCACGCTCCATCTCTTCAACACACGGGTACTGCTACTGAACAGCGGCGGCGACGAAAAATGCCGTTCTCCTAGCAGCAGGAGCTTACCCCCACTTGGCTTGTGCCTGACGATGTGGCCATGTTCTTCGTTCTGCTGCCTACCTCCTTTGCTCTTTCTCTGCCTGCTCTTCTTACCCTCAGGGCACCTCTGCCCCTCCGTCTGTAGCTGCATGGACTACCACACCATCGACTGCCGGGACCAAGGGCTTCCCCGAGTCCCCAGCCCGTTCCCGCTGGACGTGCGGAAACTTCTCATCGCCGACAACAACATCCAGGAGATCCCGGGAGACTTCTTCATCTTCTACAGCGACCTGGTCTACCTGGACTTCAGGAACAACTCCATCGCCACCCTGCAGGACGGCACCTTCAGCAGCTCCAGCAAGCTGGTCTACTTGGATCTGAGCTACAACAACTTGACGCAGCTGGATGCTGGCATCTTCAAGTCGGCGGAGAAGTTGATCAAGCTGAGCCTGGGGAACAACAACCTGGCTGAGGTGGACGAGGCTGCTTTTGAGAGCCTGAAGCAGCTGCAGGTCCTGGAGCTGAACGACAACAACTTGCAGACGTTGAATGTGGCCACCTTTGATGCGTTGCCCAACCTCCGGACCATCCGCTTGGAGGGCAACCCTTGGCTTTGCGATTGTGACTTTGCCAGCCTCTTCAGCTGGCTGGAGGCTAATGCACCCAAGCTCCAGAAAGGTAAATCTTTTCCAAAGCTTCCCCAGGGCATGCTGCCTGCCACCCAGCTTTGTCTTGTTTTGTCTGTCTTCCTGTCTGTGTACAGGCTGTTCTTCGCGGACAGATGGTCTCTTTCTTGGGTCTGTTGATTCCGTGAGAGCAAAATCTATGCCGTCTAAGGCAGGTTGATGGTGAGTTTCTTCACTGGCAGGAGGGAGGGGGCACTCCTCCTGCATGAAATTTAGAACTCCTAATAATGAGAGCTTCTTACGCTCTTTAACTACATAGGGAGACAGGGGGCCTTGTGAAATAGGATAACACAGAATAGAGACTCTTGGAGGTTGTATACATAAATAAGGAGCGCCGCGGCCGCCACATGCAATAAGCCCTCTGAATACTGAATGGTTTGTGACAATGTGCTGGGAATATCTACTTTATTTGTGCTACTTCAGTTCACACATGGAACAGCAGGGGAGATTCTTTTAGGTTATTTATTTAAAAAGCGACTCCAGCTTTTGTAGATAACATGGATTTTGCAAATCGTGTGAAGTTGTCTAGAGGCACTTCAATAGTTGCTGTGTATTTATCCATTCTGAATAATAATAATAATAATAATAATAATAATAATAATAATATGAAATTGTACATCCCGTTTGTCAGGGAAGGGCACATTAATTCTCCAAGTCAAGTGGAAGTGGGGGGATGGGTTCCATGAGTTGATAGAAACAGGGGGTGCACCACTGAATTGCTAGGCTGGGTCAAGTACTGTACCACAATTTCCTGACAACTAGAAGTTCCAAGTGGATTGGAGTGGTGTGGATAGTTTGAAAAAAAAATAATAACTTGATTTGTCACTGCATTTTTGCCTGAAGTGATATCAGAGGCAGTTTTGCTGCTCCAGTGAAAGAACTGTAAGAATTGGTGTGCGTGTGTGTGTAGTTCAGCAGTTTCCACATCTCTAGAACTACACCAGATCTTTCTGCCACTTTGGATCAGCTGATGGAGGACAAAGCCTTATGACACAGCAAGCTGGCCTCTCCCTGAGGCCATCAGAGAGCTTTTAACAAAGCACTGCCAGAGCATCTAGCATTGCATGTCTCCCCCCTCCTTTCTGAAGCACCTGCTCCTATATAGACACTCGCCTTGCTTCAGTATGTTAAGAGCTGCAATTAGGCCATGGACTCCAGTCCCCCCTGTAATGTTCCATGGGTGCTGGGTTCCCTTAGAGATGTAAGGAGGCAACATTTTCCATTCTTCCCTGCATTCATCCATGCAGCACTGTTTCCATTCTGCTGCAGTTCGTTTACCGCAAAAAGCACCATTCATTTCAACATCGGCTGAGATGTAATTTACATAATTACTTATGTAAATTATACCATCATGTTATTCCATCCCATACATTTCAGTGCAAAGGAAATGCAATGCAAATACAATGGTACTGGGGGAACATAATAGTATATGACCTGCACACTTGAAGCAACCAAAGTGACTAGGTGTTGGGTTCATTATTGGTTTCCAAGGGACAATTAAATGAAAACTGGCAATTTCTGCTTCTGTTTCCATTTTAGGTAGAATTCCCCAAAGTGATAAGCTCCAATTGTTTCTATAGTATACTATAGTATTTCTATAGTATTTTACGGGATATTCTTTTTTCTAGCAGGGATAGTTTCTGATTCCTGCTACTTCTCCCTAGGAGAATCCCATGTCCCCATTTTTCCTTATGGGAAGATTTCATGGATCTCTTTTAAAATTCAGCCCTGAAAAAACAATGACCCTCTTTGCATATATTTTTGCACACATTGAAAATGTTAAGTCTGTCATCGCAGCCCCATTGGAGGATTTGTAGCGCCTTGTCACAATGCTGGATTTATAAACTCAAGAGGCCAAGGAAAGCTTAGTAATTGCAGGGGGTGTGGAGGGGAAGCTCCTGAGAGTAAAGGGTGGGGGATGGCATGGGGTTGGTGAGTGGAACAAACAGGGGTGCAGCCCCTATTGTACACACACACATGCACACACACACACACACACACACACACACACAGTCTCTCTCACACAATGGCTAATTGTAGACCAACCTTCCTGAACCTTGTGCCTTCCAGACATGTTGGGGTATGACTCCAATCAACATAATTCAGAAGAGTTACTGCATCTGGAGGGCACCAGGTTGGGGAAGATGATGCAGGTTGTGACTTCCATGTTCATTTTCTTCTTCTTCTATTATTATTATTATTATTATTATTATTATTATTATTACTACTACTACTACTATACTGCCCTATACCCGAAGGTCTCAGGGTAAAATAGTAAAATATAAAATATAAAATGCATAAAATCAAAACAAAACCAGCAACTCAGTTAAAAAAAAACCCCAACCCCAAAGAGCCAGCATTTTAAAACAGGGTATAGGACATGGATCAAGTCAGGCAAAGGCCTGGTTGAAAAGGAACATTTCTGCCTGGTGCCTAAAGGTGTATAGTGAAGGCGCCAGGTGAACTTCCCTGGGGAGAGCATTCCACAGATTTTCTAACAGTATAATAATCACTCAGGGATCTGTCTCCTGTTAAATTCGTGCTAATCAGCAAAGCTCGCAGATCACACTTCTCCTGTTTAGCAGTACAATCCTATGCTGGTCTACTGAGAAGTAAATCCTAATAATAATAATAATAATAATAATAATAATAATAATAATTTATTATTTCTACCCTGGCTATCTGGCTGGGTTTCCCCAGCCACTCTGGGCAGCTCCCAACAGAAGTTTAAAAATACATTAAAGCACCAGTCATTAAAAACTTCCCTAAACAGGGCACATTAATTATGTGAATGCAAGAAATGGGCTTCATTTTTAAAATTTAAATTGCATCCATTGTTGGGTGATCATCAGGATCAGGACCACAAGGCACAAGGAAGGGGTTCACTTCCAAGTCAGTGAGTATAAGATTGCAGCCTAAATGTCACCAGATCGGGGTCACCGACATGGTGCCCACTGTGGCCATCTGCACCTCCTATGGTGCCTGCAAAAGGTCTCCTCAAAAGTTCTCAAAAATCTACAATGCACAAGTGATTGTTTGCTTTTCATGCCCCGTTCCTGTTCCGATTGACTTGGCCTCTCCTACATTGGACATGCATGGGTTCCATGTCCACTTTTTGTTGGATACCAGGATATGACAGCAACCCTATGAAAGCTCCAAAGAGCTTCTCTCTAGGAGTGTGCCTGGGTGCAGCTGATGTAGATGCCTTTTCCTCACCGACTGATGGCCATGCCCACACAATTTGTGTCTCTGTCTCCTTTTCTGCCTGTTTAGAAGTGGCAATCAATTTGTTCTGTGTCACATACCACCCTCAAATGGTAGCGATTTTGGGTAATGTTACCACTACTGCCACCTGCAACACTTTCTCAAAAATCTAATTTTGCCCACTGGTCCAAAATGTTTGGTACTCCCTGCAGTAGATCCACCCAGGCTGATGTGACGGAAGGCACACTGTCACCTGCCTGCCCCAGATGTTGAATGACAGTGGCTTGTAAGAGGGTTCTGGTTAGGGATCAAGGAAAATTTCAATTCAGTTCACATTTAAAGGTGAACTTACCACACTTCCTAAAGCAAGATTCAAGCCACAACACAGCTGCCTTTTGGAATTTGCACTTCTCCGAATTTTGAAATGCAGTTCTCCTCTCCAAGATAAACACATTAAAAAGTGTCTATGCATAAAATGCATATATTAGTGGAAATAACATACAAAAATGAATTATACGGAGGAAAATTGTTTTGCAAAAATGTGTACAAAATGGCATACAAAAAAGATTTATATTGGGAGAAATCTGCGCAGAAATGCTGGTGAATTTTCATGAGAACTTCTTCTTTAAAAATAATAATAATTACAAACCGATGTGGAAATGTGGAGAAATGAACTTGAAATTGGAAAAGTGAGAAACTGATGCAGCAGATGCAATCTCTCATCATTATATTTTTGGTGACACCCTTCCTCCTCCTCATCTCCAGACTTCAGTGAAACTGGGAGAGTGATGGAAATGCCTTTCTGCATTCACTAGTGTCTCATTGCTTCTTGCAAATTAGAAAATTACTGGATCTCCTGGGACTGACATCTGTATGGGGCCTTTTAAAGGAAGGAAAATATGCTGGTGAAATTTATATTCCAGGTCCCTTCTCTCATCCACACCCTTCCCAAGTGCTTCTGCCTGCCTGAATTCTCTCCCAGAACTGGAATAATGTCTCTTTATCAATGGAGGATAAAGAGAGGTATATGAGTGTGGAATCCCCCAACTTTCATATGGTCGAAATGTATAGCCTACCCTAAAAAAATCTAAGTTACGGCCACTGCTCTGTCCACTTTTCCCCTCTGATCACACCCACCAGTTTGGCTACATAAGCACCATCACTCATGTCTACATTTCAAAAATGATTTTTAGAAAGACACATGGACACTTCTGAATGCAGCAGTTCAACTTTCTAAGCTTGGAAGGCTCAGGGCAGATAAAATCATAGATCACAGGGCTATCAGTGGCTACTAGCCAGGATGGCTATGCTCTGCCTTCCATTGTCAAGAGACATTATGCACCTAAAAACCAGCCACTGGGAATCTGCATGTTTGGTCCACAGAACAAACCAGATGGGATCTGGTGCTGTTGGACTCTGTCTCTTTCCCCTTTATCCAGGCCTGCAACACCTAAACCATCTATCTAACCTTACGATGTTTATCTGACCAAGCTTAAATGATTCCAGCAACACTGTCTCAACTGGTAATGACGCAGTCTCAATTGGTAATGAGCCCTGCTGCCCAATGAATATTATATTTTGGAGCACGGTATTCGATCCCTGAGTTCTAGATTTTTCCTCCTTAGATATCAGTCTGTCTCCTCTCATTCTTACCCTTGACAGACAGAACAACCACCACCATAACAACAACTCCCAGAACCATTCACATCCCGGTTACGTTTTGTTCCTTCTCGTATTTGAAAACGGCAGGCACACACCAACACACAAAGGTGTTGTTCCATTTTCTAAATGACCACAGCTCCTCTTTATCAGGGAAATAGCTCTTAGGAAGTTTGTGTGGTGACCTGTGGGCTTCCCATTGGGGCATCTAGTTTGGCCACTGAGAGAACAGGATGTTGGACTAGATAGGCCTCTGGCCTGATCCTGCAGCAGGTCTTTTCTTATGCCACCAGAAACAGGAACCCCAATGCCTTTTCTCCTCTCAGAAAGAACATTAGATTCAGTAATCTCTCTGGAATTAGTATTCCCTTGATACGCCGTGAGGATCTCCCAATTTGAATTTTAACAGTAGGTGAGAATACAAAAGGACGAGTTTGAGGGTATTTAAAGGACACAGCAAATGTAGTTACATATACCTAAGCTTAATTCCACTTGGGGATAAGATTATTATGGTTCCTTGGCTGGATGCTAACACCTTTTTATTTATTTATTAAAAAAAGGACTTCTTGGAATATGTTTTGAAGGGGGATGCAGATCCATTCCAGTGTGAAACCATTTGCTCCTCTGTGTGCTCAGTTCCCCAAAGAAGAACAGCCGCTGAGAGCAGGATGTCTGGCAGAACTAAAAATGCCAGCAATCTGGTCTAGTTCGATTGTGTTTTAATACGGGATTTCCTGCCCCCCCCCCCGCCAAGCCCCGGAGCTGGGGTGCCTTCCAATAGCCTTCATACGGAACCAGGGAGTTGTAACTGTGTGTTTGCTCTGTAGAGCAAACTGTGCAAACTGTGCGTTTGCAATGCTCTGTAGAGGAAAATGCTGTGATTCTTGCACAGAAGTTCACACTAGGTGGCTCCCCGCCCCCTGCAGGGATGCATTGACTCCCCAGCCCAACACAGAACCAGGGAATCATTTTTTGTCTAGTCCGAACTCCCAACTAGGATTCAGCTGTGAGTGGGATTTATCCAGCCAGATTCAGAACCATAAATATGTGTTTACTGTTTCAGAGGATAATGATAATGAATAAGATTTCAACCCAAATGCTTTTCCAGACCATTGGCAGTGTTATAAAAATAATGGATCTCACACACACACACACACACACACACACACACACACACACATGCCCTCCCATCAGATGTCAAAGAAATAAGCAACTATCTTATTTTTAAAAGACATCTGAAGGCAGCCCTGTTTAGGGAAGTTTTTAATATTTAATGCTGTATTGTTTTCAATACCCAATTGGGAGCCACCCAGAGTGGCTGGGAAAACTCAGCCAGATGGACGGGGTATAAATAATTTATTATTATTATTATTATTATTATTATTATTATTATTATTATTAATGTTAGCCCCCCCCTCAAATTAATCTTTGATGTTTCCTTTTGGTGATGGTGCCCTAGGCTCTTTTAAATGTAAAAAGAACGTTTAAAGTTTGAATGTAGATACACCCATTATCCTCTACGAGCTGCATTTATTTACTAGGGTAAATGTGCCCTCCAAAATGCAGATACAGTTGTACCTTGGAAGACTTCTTAACATTAGGAAACCTAAGTGCGGCTTCTGATTGGCTGAAGGAAGCTCCTGCAGCCAGACGGAAGCCCTGTTGGACGTTCGGCTTCCAAAAATAGTTCACAAACCGAAACAGTCACTTCTGGGTTTGCGGTGTTCGGGAGTCAGAACGTTCGAGAACTAAGCTGTTCGAAAACCAAGGTACGACTGTACTCAGGAAAACAACATACACAATTGCATTATGTTACAGGCAGTTGCTTTGCACAACTGTGTATATTAGACAAATATGCACCATATACAAGAATGTATATCGGGAGAAATTCACACCAAAATGCTGATGAATTTTCACAAGGATAATAATAATTCGCAAACTAACTGATGTGTGAACACGGGGAACTGAACAAGATTATGGGGGAAATGAGGAACTGTGTGAAATCAGACTGTACAGATTTGCCCATCCTTAGTCTCCACTGTGTGTGTTTCATGTGTTGTGGAGCAAGGGCTTTGGCTCAGAGGAACCATTAGCATGGTATCCAAACAAGGCCTTTACTGGCGAAGTGTCTGAGGAGAGCCTTCATTTGATGGACTCAGCTGTGGTGCTACGAGAGAGGCTCTCTCTCTCTTTTTGCCTTACCTGGAAAGAAAATGTCTCCCAAGGTACTGTAAGGCAGCAGGGATGGTGTGATGGTGGCGGCGCTGGGGAGAGATAAGCGAAAGAAGGTCAAGGATGAGGGAAAGGAGACACCGCTGTCACACTTCGAGGACTACTTAAACTCTAATTAAAAGTAATGTTAAAAATGCATCGGCCATTAGTAAACAAGGTCACTCTTGCGACTACTCAAGACATTCCCATAAAAGGCTTTAAATGGTCACCTCTACAAACCACTTAAATAAATATGGCTGGGCTGAAGTGCTGGGCTTGCCCTCGGTAATTTATCTGCATCTCGTCAAAGCAATTTCTTGGGTACAAGAACAGACCTGACATGCCTGTGTGTCTGTGGCTGAAGATGGGAGGCTGGGGCACCTGTCTCGCTGAGTATCCATTTTGACTTTAATTGCAATATCGTAACTTCAAATTGCAATACAAATTGTATTAAAATTCGAATTCTGTGAAATTGCAATTGCATGTGAAGACCCCCCAAACCACCCCCAAAATACAGTGGTACCTCAGGTTAAGAACTTAATTCGTTCTGGAGGTCCGTTCTTAACCTGAAGCTGTTCTTAACCTGAAGCACCACTTTAGCTAATGGGGCCTCCCCCCCGCCGCCACACAATTTCTGTTCTCATCCTGAAGCAAAGTTCTTAACCCAAGGTTCTATTTCTGGGTTAGTGGAGTTTGTAACCTGAAGCATCTGTAACCTGAAGCGTCTGTAACCCGAGGTACCACTGTAAAGACACAATAGACACAGATTTTAGTTTAAGGTTTTTGGCATTAATTTTGGCCACAACTTTATTGATGGCAGCATGTGTGTGGTTGCTTAGGCATTGGTTCCAGACTACCTGAACCTGCACAGTGGTAGGAACAGGACTGACACTGGGCACCACCATATGCCAGTAAGGGAAAGCATCTTGGGGGAGCAAGAAGCTGACTTTAATCTCACAGCTCACCCCAGATGCTCCCAGGGGCTCTGGCGTGGCCCTAGCCCCTTGACAGGGTTCAGACAAAAGCAAGGCGAGCCCCTGGATTCTTTAGCAGAATTCCCTAGCAGAAGTGATGGAGGGGCAGGCACAGCCAACCACGTCCCCTCTTCAAAACATTGAACCAAATGCCTAACCACCAACCTTACAAAGTTGTGACAATTTGCTACACGCTAGGCCTGGGTTAAACCACAGAGCCTAGAACTTGCCGATCAGAAGGTCGGCGGTTCAAAACCCCGCGACGGGGTGAGCTCCCGTTGCTGGGTCCCTGCTCCTGCCAACCTAGCAGTTCGAAAACACATCAAAGTGCAAGAAGATAAATAGGTACCACACCAGTGGGAAGGTAAACAGTGTTTCCGTGTGCTGCTCTGGTTCGCCAGAAGTGGCTAAGTCATGCTAGCCACATGACCCGGAAGCTGTACGCCGGCTCCCTCGGCCAATAAAGCGAGATGAGTGCCGCAACCCCAGAGTCAGCCATGACTGGATCTAATGGTCAGGGGTCCCTTTACTCTACCTTTAGGCAAAAACCAAGTGGCACCAGCCAATCAGCCAAATGGCAAAATTCCTACCGGACCCTTGTTCCAAAACAGATCACCCCTAGACAGGCATAGCAAGGCCAAAAGAACAAGCCTAAATAAAGGGAGAAGAGGGTGGGTGATCCGCTGCATGTCGCAAGAAAGAGAAACTCTCCAGAGACGTGCAGCAGCTTAAATAGCCCCTCAGCAGCCAATAGCCATCCCAACCAGCCAAATTTCTGCCCCAGCAACAGAGGGGCAACCAATGGGCACTTGTGGCCACCCAAGCAGTCCCGCCCCACAACAGGGAGGCAGTTTACGGTGATCTCACCGCAACATGATGGAGGACACGACGTGCAGAAAATAGGCGGAAAAATGGTTAAGTGGTCTTTCAGAGTACCTCCTGTACGTAAATAAAGATCTCCACCCCACTGCGCCAGATATGGCCACTTAATCATGCAGTGCAGCAAAGCCCTTGGTGACTTTCAGCTCATTAGTTAGCTTCTCCAAGGAAACAATATACAGAGTCTTTTTATACCACACGGTCAGTGTAAAGGTCAAGGAATCCTTCCAGTCCTCAGTTATAGCTGGATGGACTGTGAGCAGGAGGAATATGATCAAAGGTTTGAACTTTGTGGGTTTTTGAGTGGACATATATACCAAGACCTTTTCCAGGTGCCATAGGAAGTGCTGGTGGTCACACTGGTCCCAGAAGGTGCCATCTTGGTCCCAGAAGGTGCCATCTTGACAACCCTTCAGGCATTTGGGAGCCCCCCAAATCCAGCCTTCAATAAACACACACTCTCTCAAGCTGCATTCTGAAAATGCACAAACCTCAAACACGCCCACTAAAGACGAGAAAATCACGGTCATCCGCCCCCCCCCCCCGAGGCATTCATCTGCTCCATTTAGCTGTCAAAGCACAGGTTCCTGGGTTGTCTTCTGTTAGGCACTTAGTTTTGATGTGTGCTTTCCATGTTTCCTTGTTCAGGTCGCTGCAGGCAGGATTTGAGAGCCGCTTCATCTCCCACTCAAGAATTCAGGTCTTTATTGCTATATAGCCAAATATATCCCAGATGGTGGGGTTGGAGGAAGGAGATAGTCACTGCAGGCAAAACTACAGCCATGAAAGCACTAAGCAGGATGCATTTCGTTTGTAAACTGCTAGCAGGGGTGCCCGGGTTTGTCCAGAAATGGCTACAGATCAAATGGATGGAGCAAGGTTGAAGAAAGAAAGGTTGAAGCATTTGGGATTTTTTAGTAAGCGTGAGTAAGGGCTTGTCCACACTTCCTCATGGACTCAATCAGGACAGATGGCAATTTGGGATTTTTCCGAATAGGCATTTGCTCGATTTATCACTCAAGAGCAGGTTTTCTTTGAGAAAGGAGAGGTGCAAGGGGGAACTGGCTCAGACATGGGACATGCAATAGTGTGGACAAGCCCTTAAGAGGCAACATGATAGAAGTTTATAAAATTATGCATGCAAGGAGAGAGGGGCTAGAGAAATATTCTTCTCCCTTTCTCATAGCACTAGAGCTCATGGATATCCTAGAATAGAATCATAGTATCATAGAATTGCAGAGTTGGAAGGGACCACAAGGGTCATCTACCTCAACTCCCTGCAATGCAGAAATCTTTTGCCCAGCGTGGGGCTTGAACTCACAGCCCTGAGATGAAGAGATGCATGCAGAACCGACTGAACTATCTCTCTCTCATCCAAGTAAGCTGAATGTTGGAAGAGTCAGGATAGTGGTTAATTTGTTCTTTATTTCATAAAGAAAACACACCACTTGATTAAAAAATAAAACACCTCAAAGTGGTTTTTCAAAAAGATAAAATGAGAAAACCAAGATTATTATTTTTTACAACAGTACAGTGGTACCTCAGGTTACATACACTTCAGGTTACATACGCTTCAGGTTACATACTCTGCTAACCCAGAAATAATACCTCGGGTTAAGAACTTTGCTTCAGGATGAGAACAGAAATTGTGCTCCAGCGGTGCAGCTGCAGCAGGAGGCCCCATTAGCTAAAGTGGTGCTTCAAGTTAAGAACAGTTTCAGGTTAAGAACGGACCTCCAGAACGAATTAAGTACTTAACCTGAGGTACCACTGTACTTTAAAACATGCAGAAGTTAAAATACTAAAACATGCAGCATATAAATCTACAGAACTCTCTTCAACAGGAGGCAGCAATGGCCGTCAACACAGATGGCTTGAAAGAGGATTAGGCAAGTTTCATGAAGGAGAGGGTTGGCTACAAGCTAGGTAAGGGACCTTAGCCTGAAGATCCTGGAGATCTTCAGTTCATTACTGAGATGGATAGACTAGCATGGTGACTCAGTAAAAGGCGTGTTCTTCAGCTTCTTTTTAAAAAGCTCCTCAGAACAATGAAGAGTGAAACCTTGCTTTATTTTTAAGGGGAAACATCATTGCTCTGAGTAGAGCATCCGATTTGAATTCAGAAGGTCCCAGGTTCCATCCTTGACATCTCCAAGTAGGGCTGAGAGAGCCCCCTTTTTGAAACCCCAGAAAGCTGCTGCCAGCAAGATGGAGCAAAGGTCTGACTCAGTATAAGGCCGCTTCTGAAATCCCCATGTTTCTCAGTTCCCTGGGCTCCAACGTCTTTAGCAGAAATGCAGGAGGCATCAATGTGGGGTTTTCATGGAGGCAGCAGTTTGTGGAAGGCTCAGCCAGATTCAGCGAGCAGATCACACACAATTCCTGCCCCTTACACAGAAGTAGAGATGAATGCTCTTTCCCACCACCACCAGTTCCATGCTTATCTTTCCTTTCGCTTGCTTTGTTCTGCTTTCCATTCCTCACAAATTTCAGTTTCACTAGAAAGGCAATTCAGGAATGTGAAGAAAGTGCACTTTGCCCATGCCCCTTCTCCCTTTTCCTTCTTCTAAAGAAACCCTGTTCTTTATAGGACAGGAATTTGCACTTCCAATCTTAGCTGTTGACAATTAAAGTTCAAGCTGAGTTGCTGCCCTCCAGGTTTTCTGAGGCGCTGCCTTTTTGGTGCAGAAAACCCTCCTGTAAACGAACACACAAGTGGTGAGAGCATTACAGATAGGTCACTTTTGTTATTTTGGTCCTGGGTTGCACATTATCTAATGATTTCAGCCCAGAGGGCACAGTCACATGCTTGTGCTGTGCAAATCTCCTCCCCTCACTTTTGTTTTGTGGCCTTGTTTGAAGGACACTGAACACTGTGTCGCCCACCCAATGTTGGCAGGGCTATGTGTAGCTTCCAAAACTATGGAAGGCTATGGTTCTATGGCTCGCAGAGCTAGTAGAAGCTTTGGTGAAGCCCTGGGACAAGATGGCGGTCAATTGTTTCCATCTCTGTGAGGCCACACATGACCCTGCTATCACGGTCCATATAGTCAGCTGTTCCAGCCCTATTTAGAAGTGTTATTTGTGCATTCTCCTAATGTCATAGAATCATAGAACTGTAGAGTTGGATGCAGGAATCACAGCTGAAGAATCCCTGACAGATGGCCATCCAACTTCAGACCCCCCCCCCCAAAGTGTTCTGATTCCTAGGGACAGTCCCAGAATCACAGAAGCCATTTTGGTTTCTGATTTGATTCTGGAAGCTCCCGCTTTTGGATGCCCCTTTTTCTTTCTTTTTTTTTTTTTTAAAAAAAATATATTTATTACCTTTTCCAACAGTTTAAACATTACAAAAAATAAAAACCATACAATACAACACAATACAATACAATACAATACAAAAACAACAACAACTATACATTACACTAACAAAACACTAACATTAAACTAACAAAACAAAACAAACACAATTTAAAACACATCAAATAGTTTCAATATCTTATCTTTCATTCCCTTATTTCCGTGACCTCCTCACACCTCCCTTTTTGTATTCCACTTCTATTAATTATTTCAGCAATTCCTTTCCATCTTCCTCTATTTTTAATCCTATAATTATCTTAACACATTCTAACCTTATTTTCCCTTTAATACTCTATTAATCTATTTGTCCTTAATTCCTTATAACATTTCTACTAAAGCCATATAACTTCATTCCAACATTTTTCTAACATTCATTAATTTTACAGTATTTCCGTAAATAGTCTTTAAACTTTTTCCAGTCTTCTTCCACCGACTCTTCTCCCTGGTCTCGGATTTTGCCAGTCATTTCCGCCAATTCCATGTAGTCCATCAACTTCATCTGCCATTCTTCCCGGGTGGGTAGATCTTGTGTCTTCCAATATTTTGCGATGAGTATTCTTGCTGCTGTTGTTGGATGCCCCTATTTCTACTGAAGAAATGTTGGAGGGTATGAAATAGGACATCCTCCTTTTCGCTGGAGAAATGTTGGAGGGGATAGAATAAGGTGTCCCTATTTTCATTGGAGGGGATTGAGGGCACAAGGAGAAGGGGACGACAGAGGACGAGATGGTTGGACACTGTTCTCGAAGCTACAAACATGAGTCTGACCAAACTGCGGGAGGCAGTGGAAGACAGGAGTGCCTGGTGTGCTCTGGTCCATGGGGTCATGAAGAGTTGGACACGACTAAACGACTAAACAACAACAACAACAATTTTCACCTGAGAAATAGAGGGGATGGTAATAGGACATCCCTATTTTTCACCTGAGAAATGTTGGAGGGGGTAGAGTAGGACGTCCCTACTTTCATGGAAGGGGGGATAGTAATAGGATGTCCCTATTTTCACCAGAGAAATGTTGGAGGCGATGCAACTTCTGTTTAAAGACCTCCAATGAAGGAGATTCTAGTACTTTCCAGTGTCAAATGCTGTTCTCCAGGCCTCACTCTCTGGCCATTGGGACTGTCCCCAGGCACCACCCTCTCTGGAGCCCCCCCCTCTCTTCCCAGGCTCTGCCTCCTCACTGGCCCTGCTTTAAGTCCTTGTTGAGTATTTCTACATAGGTGGAATGCATTCTTGAACTCTCAACAGGCCTCTTCCTTGCCTGAACAGAGGGTAGAGAAGAGGCTGCGAGTTGGCATCACTCCACGCACTTTGGCCTTTGGCCTAACCCCACCACTGGCATGTGGCTCTTGGAGGTGTTTCCAAAAAGGAATGTGGCCCTTGAGCTAAAGAAAGTTTCCCTGCTTGTGAGGCTTATTGCAGTGAAATACGATCGCTCTTGTATGCTTTGGATTTTATCATTACCGTTGGCTGCATTTCTAAGTGAGCTGGACTGGGATTTGTAACATGTGTCGCAAAGCCTCTTTGTAGAGGGCTTCCTCAAAAAGCGGATTATATATCCCTCACATTTTTTTAAAAAAGAGAGAGAAATAAATGAAGGTTGCTTTTCCTGTGCTTTTTTTTCACCAATGTGCACAATCTGTGATGCGGAGTTTGTGGGTGCAAGCGAGCTGACAGACCTGCAAGCTGTTTATTTTTATTTGTGCACATATTTTAAAATTAAATTTCTATACCGCTCTTCATCCAAGAACCACAGGGCCGTTCACAATACTAAAACACAAAGTTATATAACATAGTCAAAAAACAAAAATCCCCACCCCCAGTATTTATTTTGTTTGCAAAGTGTTTAGTGGCACAGGAGACCTAATGAGATCACTAGGCCTCTCCATTTGGCTCGTGGAGCCATTTAGGATGGGCCAGGTAAAGGTGTGCCTGAGGCAAAACAAGGGGTTGCTGAAGGACTCAGGGGCACCAACTTGGACTCTTGACTGTGGGTGACATGATGCCATGACATTGCGCTGCGTGTGGGAGTGCAAGTGCCATTTTTTAAAAACTGGTCTGGGCCTGCGCTTCTGGGACCTGTGCTTCCACCACAGGGCCTCAGAGGCCCCAAGGCAGATGCTATTTCATGGTGAGGTGGAAAGCGAGGGGGGGGGGGGCGGTATCAGCAGCAGGGTAGCAGTGGGATGGCATGTGGCAGGGGTGCTGGGAATACATGGCAGCAGTGGCAAATTGGAGCGACCAAAGATTGTGGGTGCCCAGGCCCCCAGGGCTCCCTGCAGTTGGGGCCATTGGTAGGACTGTTCATGGGTGCCCCCAATCTAGAGTGGCCCTCAAACTCTGGGGCTGACCTAGATAAGAGCACTGAATTGACAGAATCACGGAATTGTGGAGTTGGAAGGGGCCGCCAACGGTCGTCTAGTCCAACCCCATGCAATGTAAGAATCGCAGCTAGAGAATCCCTGGCAGGTGGCAATCCATCTGTTGTTTGAAAACCATTGATAGAGAGTCCATCACCTTCTGAGGTACAGTGGTACCTTGGTTCTCAAACACCGAAAACCTGGAAGTAGGTGTTCCGGTTTTCGAACGTTTTTCGGAAGCTGGACGTCCGATGCGGCTGTCGGCTATTGTTTCCAGGGTGCCTGCACCAATCAGAAGCTGCGCCTTGGTTTCCAAACATTATGGAAGTCAAACAGACTTCTGGAACGGATTAAGTTTGAGAACCAAGGTACCACTGTATTAGACGCTTTTGTTTTTGCTATTTATTTTGCGTTTTTGTTTTTGAGGCTTTTTCGGTTAATTTGTTTTTGTGTCTGTGTGGAACCCAGTTCAGCTACTGATTGATTGATTGTGTGACTGTGGAAATGGATAAAAGCCCCCCCCCCATCCAAACAATGACTATCATCAGTGCAAATAAGAATTTTTTTTTAATTTTTTTTTTTATCATCTACAATACTGTCTTATTTATTTTATAGTATAGTACATTGATTATTGCTTTCATTTTATGGATTAATGGTCTCGTTAGAGAGTAAAATTCATGTTAAATTGCTGTTTTGGTCAAAACAAAACAAAAAAATTCCTTCCACTAGCACCTTAAAGACCAACTAAGTTAGTTCTTGGTATGAACTTTCGTGTGCATGCACACTTCTTCAGATACACTGAAACAGAAGTCACCAGACCCTTCTATATAGTGAGAAGGTGGGGAGGGGTATTACTCAGGAGGGTGGTGGGAATGGGTGATTGGCAGATAGCTGTTTGGTGATTGTTTTTAAAAGTCTGGAACAGATTAATCTGTTTTGCATAACTTCCTATGGGAAAGCGCACCTTGGTTTTGCTACACTTTGGTTTTGGAACAGACTTCCGGAATGGATTAAGTTTGAGAACCAAGGGTACCACTGTAGTCTGTTCCACTATCCAATAGCTCTTAACTATCAGAAAATTATTCGCAATCTTCTTTCTCGTAATTTGAATCCATTTGTTCGCCGCCCCCCCCCCCCCCCGGATCAGCAGGAAACAGCATAACTGATTGTTCGCACGCTCATGTTGTTGGGGAAAGGGAGAAAGAGGTGAGACCTGCCCACCCCAGTACCATATGTTTAATCTGGGTTTAAGCATGGCTGAGCATGTGGTCAGGGAGTGAGGAAAGAGGGCAGCTCTGTGCCTCCTCTTTCTCCCACAAAGCACAAAGACAGAATCATAGAATTATGCAGTTCATCAAATCCCCTGCTATACAGGAATCACAGCTAAAGAAGCCCTGACATATGGTTTGTTAATTCAGTGAGTTTACTTTGAGTAGGACTTAGTTGACTGCAACTTTCGCTGTACTGCTCCCCCCCCCCCTTTTAAGGTAATACAGTGGTACCTTGGGTTAAGTACTTAATTTGTTCCAGAGGTCCGTTCTTAACCTGAAACTGTTCTTAACCTGAAGCACCACTTTAGCTAATGGGGCCTCCTGCTGCTGCCATGCCGCCGGAGCACGATTTCTGTTCTTATCCTGAAGCAAAGTTCTTAACCTGAGGCACTATTTCTGGGTTAGCGGAGTCTGTAACCTGAAGCGTATGTAACCCAAGGTACCACTGTACTTTAGTAAAGGGATTGATTTGTGAATCTCTCCAGACTGGACTTTGTTTCTGCAGGCACTTCGTTTCGTTTACAAATTCTTAAGAACTGTTTCAAAGTTTTATACTAACTTGTGGTGCATCTATGGGGAATACAGGTTTTCATAATGTATTTTGGGGGCTCTGGAGAAATAAATAAAAAGAAAAGAAAAGCAGAACAATGTAATCACTTCAGAAACCATCCTGGTGCGTTTGCAACTCTAAAATCCTGATAGCTGTTTGGAGGAGGAAAATGAAGCATCCTTAAGAATGTAAGACGAGCCTGCCGGATCAGGCCCATCTGGTCCAGCATCCTGTTCTCACAGTGGCCAAGCAGATGCCTGGCAAACTTTCCCCTCCTGTGGTTTCCATCCTTAGCTTTATGCCCTTGTGTTGGCTCTAAAGGAAAGAGGAAGTCTTTGCTTCTGCCCTTGGAGAACCGGCCCCCATCAATTTGGAAAACGGGCGACATTCTGTCCCATGTAATGTTTCACGAATCTGTCTGGCCAGGAAATGACATTATTAACTCCAGGATAGTGTGGCTTCACTTCAAAGGGTCTCCCAAATCCCAGTGTCTCTGCAGTGGCTGAAACGTCATGTCCCAGATGCTTTACTTAGCCAGCACCAAAATTCCTTGTAATTAGATTTTCAGGACCTTTGCTAGAGTTGCAATACAAACTGCAACTGTTTGAAATTTGAGGCTGGGACTGGGGGTGATGCCAAAATTCCGAGAGGTAGGACACCCAAATGCATGCAGCTAATTGGAAAAAAAATTGAAAGAAGTATGTGACCTCCACCACCAGGAATGGTTCTGAAATGCTCGGCTGAATCTCCCCTTGGATTTTGGAGTAACTGGGCTTTTTCTTAAGCTGAACCAATGCACTGAAAAAGTATTCATTTTACACACACCCACACACCCATGAGTGGGTGTCTGATGGCAAGGCAAGAGGGCAAGGGGAGAGAGAGAGAGAGGCCCCTTCCAAACCACATGTTTAACTAGAGAGGGAAGATCCGCACAATGCAATTAAAGCCCATTTGATGCATATTTAAAGCACATGACTTACCCCATAGAATCCTGTGATCTGTAGTCTGTTAAGGGTGCTGGGAATTGTAATTCTGTGAGGGGGAAAGCTACTGATCCCAGCACTCATTGGAATAAATCATGTGCTTTAAATGTATGTTGAAGGGACTTAAAATACCTTTAATACCTTTAAATGGGTATTAAGCACTAATTAAACACTGTGCAAGGCTCCCGAATTGGTTTGGGGCCTAGATAAGGGTTGCATCAGGGCCACTCTAAAGCCATAGGGGTTTTTTGTGTGGGGGAGGGAGAGGACTTCTATATTTTCACAAACATGTGCATTTATATGCATGCTTTACCCTAGTGCAGGAGCGGAGGAAGGGGGGACGGTGGTGGGGGCAAACAGGTGCCCTCACTGAGGGGGGTGACATTCGGCGTACTGCCCGCTGCGCTACCTGGCTGACGGCCTTCCCCCCTTCCCCCTTCATTTTGACAGCTCGGGGTAGTCTTGGGAGTCACAGGTGGGCAGCACGCCATTGCCCCCTGCTTCCGGTCTGCTTCCTGTGTGTGTGTGGGGGGGAGCCTCCCCAGAGCTGTCAAAAGGAAGAGGGAAGGGAGGAAGGCTGCTGGCTAAGCAGTGTGGCTCACCCCACTCCACCCAGGAAGCTGCCTGCCATGGGCTGCTGGCTCCACCCCCCATGGGCGTCTCACCCCCTGGGATGCTCACCGCGGGTGGCACCCCCCTGGGATGCTTTCCCCGCCCCCTGGGATGCTCGCCCCTCCCCTGGGTTCACAGAGCACCTAGCTCCGCCTCTGCCCTAGTGTATTGATTACTTGACTGGAGAACTGCATTACAAAATTTGGAGAAGTGTGAATTTCAAAGGATGGCTGTGGTTCTTGTATTGTATCAGAAAGTGTGAATTAGGTAAGTTTGGCTTTAAGTGCAAATCTCCCACCATCATCACTACTTGGAATGGAGGCCAGATTACTTCACATTCTGTTACTCCCAAGGTGTGTCAGGAAGTAGGCATGCCAGCTAGGGGGGCTGAGACTATTTGCCCCACCCCCCATTGTAAGGAGAGCATATTGAGTGGTAATGTCATGTGCGCCACGTCAGCAAGTCACACATAAAGGGGGCAAGTCAGCTCCTCTGCTGGGAATGCACCCAATAGGAAGCTCTTTCCCTAGCTTCCTGTCAATGGCAGGGGCAATGGGCCTCCAGAGGCAATGTGCCAATTTGATTATTTCTGCAGATAGGAAGAGCGAAGCTGAGACCCCAATAAACTCCAGCAGCATCTGTCAGCAAAGCAGGCGGCTAAGCTGAGGCAGCATCTGCCTTATGTTCCTCTGATCCCTCTGGTTGTCCTTGGGATCGGGCAAGAGCATGAGGTCTGACACCACTCCTGCTACCAAAGGATGCTCTGCACGAGCAGGAAAGGCGATCAGTGGCAGAGGAGATGCTCTATAGGCAAAAGATCCCTCATTCAGTCCTTGGTTTTTCTAGCTAATATTACCAGCTAATATTACTCCAACATTTCTCTGATGAAAATAGGGATGTCCTATTCTTCAACAACAGCAACAACAATTTTATTATTTATACCCTGCCCATCTGACTAGGTCGCCCTCGCCACTCTGGGCAGCTTCCAACATATATAAAAACATTAAATATTTAAAACTTCGATATACAAGGCTGCCTTCAGATGGCTTTGTTGTTGTTTAGTCATTTGGTCATGTCCGACTCTTCGTGACCCCATGGACCAGAGCACGCCAGGCACTCCTGTCTTCCACTGCCTCCCGCAGTTTGGTCAAACTCACGCTGGTAGCTTCAAGAACACTGTCCAACCATCTCGTCCTCTGTCGTCCCCTTCTCCTTGTGCCCTCAATCTTTCTCAACTTCAGGGTCTTTTTCAGGGAGTCTTCTCTTCTCATGAGGTGGCCAAAGTATTGGAGCCTTAGCTTCAGGATCTGTCCTTCCAGTGAGCACTCAGGGCTGAATTCCTTCAGAATGGATAGGTTTGCTCTTCTTGCAGTCCATGGGACTCTCAAGAGTCTCATCCAGCACCATAATTCAAAAGCATCAATTCTTTGGCGATCAGCCTTCTTGATGGTCCAGCTCTCACTTCCATACATCACTACTGGGAAAACCATAGCTTTAACTATATGGACCTTTGTTGGCAAGGTGATGTCTCTGATGGCTTAGGGGTTGGATAACTTCATACCCTCCAGCATTTCTCTGATGAAAATAGGGATGTCCTAAGGAAAAGAGGGACATTCTGGGATCAAATCAGAAACTGGGATGGCTTCTGCAAATCTGGGACTGTCCCTTGGAGGGTCTATACCAGTCACATAACAGCAACGTTGAGAGACTTGCACTGGTTGACTGATAAGACACTGAGCCTGTATCAAGGTCTTGTTACTTACATTTGAAGCCTTAAACAAAGGCAGATCTCCCCTCTGTTGCTTGGATAGGACTCTGGGATTGACAAAGGGAACCTGGTTGGTCTTGTCATGAAATGATAATCATCAGTTTGTGGTTACACAGAGACAGGCTTTTCCCCTGGTAGCACCAAAGCAACAGGGTGCACTTCCTTCTCAGATATAAGAGGTATTGGCAAAACCTATTTGGTGTTTCACAACTTTCTGACTGGTTGCAGGCCCTTAGCAAGACCTAGCAGAGTACACGCAGAATCCACAGAAGCAATTGGCGACTTGGTTGCAGACAGGATAGACGAAGCAGGAACCAGGAACTTGTAGTTAGGTGCTTATTATATATAGTGGACTATTAACAGGAACAGAACACGGATCTTTTGCTAACTCTCTCATACACAACTCACAGCTCCTACACTCACTGACACAGAACAACTCTGAACACCAAACTCTGAACTCCTGAACTAACAGTTAGTAGGCCATTAATTATCCCTCCCTTGAGAGAGCTTGACCAATCAGGGAGCGGTCTCCATGTCTCTGTTATCACCAGGCAGACTTGCTCCTTCAGATTGCCTTCTGGCTGGCTGCCAAACCTTAAGTGACTCTGTGTGCGCAGCTGCACGTACACAGTTTCCCAACAAGAGGCCCCATTGGTATTGGAATTCTACCAGCTTCTGAAGACACACCTGTTTACAGAGGCATCACCTCGATCTCACACAAGAAAGGACCAAACATTAGAAAGAACTTTACGACAGTGAGAGCTATTCAACAGTGGAGCGGACTCCCTCAGAAGGTGGTAGACTCTCCTTCATTGGAGGTTTTCAAGCAGAGAGAGGTTGGATGGTCTTCTGTCAGTCATGATTCCTGCAATGCAGGGGGTTTGACTAAATGACCCCCAGGGTCCCTTCCAACTTTACAATTCTTACAATTCTATGATTAGGATCCATCCTGGCTCTCTTGTTTACACCTCTGTGTTGTTTTCATTTTCTTTCAGTTGTGAGTGCTTATATTTTAATGTTTGAGTAACTGATATTTTATACTTTCTAAACTGCTCACCATCCTATTTAGTCACCAAGTGGAATAACTATTTTATGCATTTCGTTCTATCCAACTTTCCCACCAATTTGCTCAAGGTTCTACCCATTGTTCTCCCCATCTGTGAGATTGGTTAGGCTGAGAGGCAGTGACTGGACCCCAAGCTTCATGGCTGAGAGGAGATTTGGACTCCAAGGTCCTAGCGAAACACTCTAACCACTGTACCACACTGGCTCTCCATAATAATAGTAGTAATTATAATCATCATCAGGGTTTGAATGGTCCCTAAGCAAAGTGTTCTTATCAAGTGGTTTTTCTCCTTCATTGTCAGGGGAGCACAACTGCAATTTGGGAGTCTAACTGCTATTCTGTTGTGATTCACTGCCCATTATGGGCATTGAAAATGGCAGACAGACCCAGTACCAACTGTCTTGATTGAAAATAGTGCCCGGAGTCCAAACACCAACAAAGACCACTGCCCCACCTTGGGAATCCTCATGCCAAGTTGGGTGGCGATATCTCTAGAGGCAGACAAACATAGAGAGAACATACAAACCATTCCCCAAAATATATAGTAGAATGACACACGACCACCCTACCTCTGCCAGAAAAGTGGGCAGGATGGGTTCAAGGAGTCCTTCTCTGGTTTTGGCTGCAATGGATGCTAAAGAAGAACCCAGAGAAGGGAAGGATAGCACTGGGTTTGGAATAAGGCTGAGCATCACCAGCTGGGCAATTTCATATTGCAAAGTAGCTCTTGCCCCCAATCTGTCTCTTCACTCGCAAGGGGAGAGGCTTGCACATGGATTGAGCATTGACCCTGGGGATTGCATGCCACTCCCTGATCTGGGTGAATTTCTGCCCTCTCCGCAGGGAACTGGATTTTTTCCAGGCCTCCTGTCTCCTGTTCTACGATTAATCTCAGAGTGATCTGTCTCCTCTCTGCTGTAACTCTGGTCTTCCTGTTCATTTTAATCTGCAATATGCTGCAATGATTCACTTCTGGTTAAACCTCTAATTAAATGCTCATCTCTCTCTCTCTCTCTCTCTCTCTCTCTCTCTCTCTCTCTCTCTGTGTGTGTGTGTGTGTGCGCGCGCGCCTCCTAGTCTTTTTAAACACAAGGGTTGCTTTAGTCTGTGATCGTAGACACACTTACTTGGGCTCATCCACTCTCCCATTTTTCCTGTGCCTAGAAAGCATGAATCTGAGCAGTTTTCTGCTTGTCGCACACTTTATAGGCACCAATCTGTGTAAAACTCTATTGACTTTTGCTCTGATTCAGTAGCAGAGATCAGGTTTTCCCAGGAGAAAGGGGCAGGACATGTGGAAGTCTAGATGAGCCCTAATGTCACTTCCAAAACCATAAATTGAAAGTGTATTTAAAGCACGCAGCTTCTTCTTAAAAGAAATAAAACCTTGGGACATATGTAGCTTGTGGTGGCAGGGAAGAAGATCAGAGATTCAACATATTCTATGGGCCCTGAAGGCTTTAACCACAACAACACAATCCTCTTCTGCTGTTCCTTAAAAATAAAATAATCCAGAGTTGTTCAGTGCTCCACAGGCAACACTTTGGACATTCTCACTTCTTGCAAAGCCCATGGATTAAGCGATCATCCACACTTCCACTTCTGTGCCTGGAAACTAAAAAACAGATTGGCGTTTGTTTCAATTCAGTGGTAAACAACAGGTCTTCTCAGGGGAAAGTAATGGGAGAAGCAGAAGTGTGTATAAGCTCCTAAAGCAGGCATATACAAAGTCTGTTTCAGGGGCCTAATCCAGCCTGTCGGTTGGTCTAATCCAGCCTCTGTGGCAGTTTATTTCCTGGGGTAAAATCCTTAAAAAACTTCAACAACTTCAATCCTAAAAGAAGCTCATCAACTTTGGTTGGCCCCCACGACCCATCACTTCATCATATCTGGCCCTCTTTGAAAAAAGTTTGGACACAACTGTCCTAGAGAAACATATATATAGAGAGAGGAAATTATAGAGTTGTTCTTTACAGGGGGCAGGGGGAAATGAGAGTGGAAGAGTGGCAGGAGGTTTAGAGGTTGCATAGCTCAGTTGGCTAGAGTGATGTACCCATTACGCCGAGGTTGCAGGTTCTATCCCTGTATGGGAAAGCTGCCTATTCTTGCATTGCATGGGGCTTGACTAGATGACCGTCAAGGACCCTTTCAACTCTATGATTCTAGGAGGCTTGGGTGGGGACTGATCCAATTGCGGGGGTATTGTCACGGCACTTCAACTCAGGGGGTGGGGGTACGGAAGTCTCCTAGATCAACTTGATTTGCCTCATTATTTGGCCTTCGCACAGAACTGAAAAAACTCAAAACCAAAAAACCAAAACCAAATAAAACCCAATTTACAAACATGCTAAATGGATTGGGTATGCTTCCGAAAGTTATCTGTATTGCTATATGGAGGATTTCATCTTACCATCAAAAATCTTTGCCTTCCTTGAGTGAGCTGCTGTGCTTCATTTTGTATGGAAGAGTCACATTTATAACTGGACAAATAATAATATTGCTACTTTTTTTGGGGGGGGAAATCTCCTTCTCTCTCTCTCTCTCTCTCTGCAGGTCTCGATGAAATCCAGTGTACTGTCCCTGTGGAAGACATCACCGTCTTTCTCAGTGAATTATCAGAGGCCAGTTTCAGGGACTGCAAATTTAGTTTGTCACTCACAGACCTTATAATCATAATCTTCTCTGGCGTCGCTGTTTCCATCGCTGCTATCGTGTCAAGCTTCGTTTTGGCGCTGATTGTGAACTGCTTCCAAAGATGTGCACCCAGTAAGGATGATGATGAAGATGAAGATGATGATGACTGAACCCCCTTCTCTTGGCATGTCACGGAATAAGTCCAAAGACCAGGGTAGGAAGAGACAACAACCGTTAAAAAGTGCATCGCAACTAAACAAATGTCTAAGGGCTCAGTACTCCTATCAAAGTCTCAATGGTATTTCCCCATTTATATATCCCTGGGAAATGCTTTAAGTTTTATGGAACCTTTCCTGGTTAGGTCTCTTGATCCAATCCAGAGTTTAAAATTAATCTTAAAATAGATTCACTAGGAGGGAAGAAAATAAAGAAGATCAGAGATCGCCAATATTGGAGAAGGCTGGGATTTCGTTCTGGCCTCTCTCTCTGTCTCTCTCTCTTTCTCTCTCTATTATTTTTTTAATAGTCTTTATTTTAGAATTTTTTCACAATGTTTTTAAAGGAATAAAGACAGCCATCTGTTGGAGATGTTCCAGTTCTGGATTTCCTGCATCAAACAGTTAGCCCTGATGACCTTCAAACGATCCTCTAGCTCTGAGTTTCTATCATTCTATGATTATGTGAGATGCAATTTCAGATAGCAGAGTTATTTCGATTAACAGATGAGCAGCAAGGAAGAGAAGTAAAACATTATTAGCCCAGCTGCAGTGTAAATCACAGTGTGTTCCTGGTATGGAAGGAAGCCTTCTTATGGATACCTGCATCAATGTTCTCATGAAGTTTATTTTGTCCACCTGTTTCAAAGTTTATATGTGTATCAAAGTGTTTCATCCCTTGGTGTCTGAAGAAACATTAAGCTCTGCTGACCCTGCAGAATCACAGAAAGGAAAAGCATGTTTTCTTGGCTTTGGGGCACCCGACCTCTCGTTTGCAACAAGATCACATTTGGGATGCATTTGGACAAACAACAGAAAGTCTTGCTGGGCTTGGGGCTCGTCCACGCTTCTGCTTGTCCTGTACCTAGAAAGCATGGGTCCGAGTACTTTTCTGCTTGAACCACACTTTCTAGGCATGGGTCTGAGTGGTTTTCCTCTCCCCCCATTCCTTTCCAAGGGAAAGCCTCCTCTTTACTGCTCAATCGGAGCAAATGTCAATCCAGAGAAAACCTGAATTGCTGTTTGCTCCGATTGAGCACTAAAGAGTTGTTCCCCCCAGGGGGAAGCAGTGGGACAAGAGGAAGGGGAAGTGTGGAATAAGCCCACTAAATCAATCCCTCTTTACAGGGAACTCTGGAAATTGTAGCTTCTCCTAATGATCCTCAGCACAGTTAATGAACTACAGCTCCCAGAATTCTTTGGAGGGAGCTATGATAGCTTAACATGAATGTGGCCTGAATACACCGAGAGCCTCTGTTGCTCTGCTTTTTGAAAAAAAACCTCCTCTTTCTGAATCATAGTCATAGCACTGTGCAGGTGCCATTTGCCGTAGTATTCTGATCCTTCATACCCTGCGTATCATTAATGATAACACACAGCAAAGAAAAAACATCCCTGATATGATTGTACATTCAGCACCAATGAGATCTGTTTGCATGTCTGCCTCAGTAAAATGCCACACGAGAAGGGTCACGGTCACATCAACATAGTTTCTTGTGGGGGGAGGGACTAGTATTTTTTTAAAAAAATATGGTCAATGCACACGATACGATACAATACGATATCTTTATTTGTCATTGTCCCATGCAGAACAATGAAAATGAAAAACTACATAAAAAATTCAAAAACTCCTAAAAACTCTGAAACCCCATTTTAAAATACACTATACTATAGAGACCCCTTATGCTGCGTTTAGAACCAGAATTGCATTTGTGTAGAAACTGTTTCTCAGGCAGCTAGTCCTGGCCTTTATAACCCTATACCTTCTTCCAGAAGGCAGAAGCTGAAAGAGATCATTTCCAGGGTGCGTATTATCCTGCGCTATCTCTGCCGCTTTCTTATGGCACCTGGCAGCATAGATTTGATCTAAGGTGGGAAGAGTGCACCCAATTATTCTCTCTGCAGTCTTTACAACCCTGGATAGCATTGTGAATAAGTAATGTATAAAGCTGAAGAGAACTGTGCATGGTTCAGTTTCATAAACAGGGAATTCTTCTAGCTAAATGAGAGTTCAGGAGAGGAGGAAAGGAGGGCAGAGCAAGCCGTGGAATCCTTAACTCCATGAGATACTCCAACAGTTCAAAATGAAAATTGATTATATTTATTTAGAACGTTTCCATCCTGCTCTTTGCTGTAACGTTGTTGATTGATTGCATTCATGCCCCCACCTTTCCTCCCAGGAGCTCAAGATGGGGCGCATCATTCTCCCCTGACCCACTTTATCATCACAACAACCCTGAGAGATAGCTTAGGCTGAGGGACGGGAACTGGCCTGAGCTTAACCCAGTGAGTTTTCTCGGCTGAGATGGCATTGTGAAGTAGTCACACTGTAAGGAAATGCAGAAGCCGTCCAGCATCTCAAAGTAACCACCCAACAAAAGAGAGCAGGTCTCAAGTTGCAGCGGTTAGAGTGTTGCCCCAAGACCAGGGAGACCAGGGTTCAAATCCTTATTTGACCATGAAGCCCACTGGGCGGTTTCACTGCCTCTCAGTCTAATTGCAAAGGGTTGTTCTGAGGATCACACCGGAGGAAGGAAAATTGTGTATGTCACCTTGAGCTCTTTGGAAGAAAAGTGAGGTAGAAATGAAACTATGATGATGACGACAGAAAATAAATAAAGTAAAACTCGGTACACATACAGAGAGACAAATTTCGACTGTGTGTCATCCATGCAGGAGATCTATGTCTCTGTTCACAGAAGAAATACTTTGAAACAGATTTTATTACAAGTTATGTTTCATTAAGTTGTAATTGTTTGCTTGTGTTTTTTTTTAAAAATACTGCAGCAAGGACACTTTTTTAAAGGAGAAATTATTTTAGTAATTTAGAAAATGCTATATATCTGTAGCTTAAAAGAATATATTGCAAAACAGGGGGTGGGTGGGCAATCAGAGAAGAGTTGGAAAGCCAAATCTCTCTCTTTTTAATTTTTGCTTTACTGTTTTTCCTTTATTTATGGACTCTCTGGTGTGTTATGATTGTAATCATGATAAATTTGGCCATCTGTTATCAACATGATACATCTCTTATTTCTTTAGGTTTAATTTTGTTTGGGGGCTGAAGGCTTCTTTGGAAATGGAAGCCACTTCATGTGGACTGGAAGCCTTGCCTTCCAAACTATGATGAGCACTTTCTATATGCTCAGTTCTACTGTCTTCAGTGTCATTTGTTCGGACTGGCACCGAAAATGCAAACCTGGATGGAGCAAATTGGCCAGCAGCCCCTTGCACACTGACCTAGGAATTTGCCCCATTGAACTTTGCAGGGCTTACTTATGAGTAAACCTGCAAAGGATTGTGCAACTAACCTCCCAGTGTGCATTTATTGTTAAGTCCATTCTCCACACCACCATCACCCAGAAAAACTGTTATCATTATAGAGCAGTGGAGAGAATAGGCCTAATGTGGCCCTCAAGCTTCTTCATCTAGCTCTTAGGATCCTCTATATACTGCAGCCTCACCAATCCTTGAGTGTTTTTGCCTGGCGGGAATGTATCCTTGATAAATGCCTCTTGCTTGTCTGGTTAGAGAGGGGCATATGAGTGAGGGTAGAAACTAGCCTAACTGTACAAAGGTGGAATTAACATTTGATGCTCTGCTCACCTTAGCCTCTGGCCTTGCCCCTTAACTCCCACTTGGCTCCCAGAAGGTTGCCCAGATGTTCATCTGGCCCTTGAGCTAAGAAAAGCTCCTCACCCCTGTTTTAGGGTGTTCTCATTATCCAGGCAGACCCTCCAAGTGTCCCTATTTTCCAGGGGCAGTCCCAGATTTACAGAAGCCATCCCAGTTTCTGATTTGATCCCGGAATGTCCCACTTTTCCTTAGAACATCCCTATTTCCATCGGAGAAATGTTGGTGGGTATGGAGTTATGCAACCCCTGAACCGAGGAGATAGGTAACTATACAACCTTTAGAAGACATCTGCAGGCAGCCTGGTATAGAGAAGTTTTAAAATATTTAATGTTTTGTTATGGTTTTATATATGTTGGAAACTGCACAGAGTGGCCGGGACAACCCAGTCAGGTGGACAGGGTATAAATAATAAAGTTGTTATTGTTGTTGTTATTATTGTTGAATTATAGGATTGCCATACATCCTCTTTTTCCAGGACATGTCCTCTTTTTCAGGGGTAAAATATCTGTCCTGGCAGATTTTTTGAATTTGCCAAAATGTCTGGGAGTGCTGGAGCAGACTACTTTTTATGTTGCATATGCAGTACTAGGCAACCAAGTACAAAACATATACATACTCTGTGAGTTTTGCACGATGCAGGAAAGGACCAGGTCCTTGTTTCTGCATATTTTGAAAGGACATTGCAGAATACGCTTGCTCCCATACCACCACCACCCTCTCCTAAGGATGTCCCTATTTTCACCTGAGAAATGTTGGTGGGCACCTCCACGCATGGTCTAGGTGCGCATGAATATGCATGCATGAGTGTAATATAATTGTTCTGTCATTAAGCCAGTGCGATGGGATAAGTTGGTGGGTGGGACTAGGCCATATATCTTCATTCATCCTTGGCCAGCTCTCCATTGCTCACATGCCAGTGATGGCCATGACCAAGAGAGATGGCATCCACCCTACATTCTTGCATGGACATTTGGACCCAGGACACACAGAGGGACAGTCCGCTCTCCTCAGCTATTCCATGCACATCAGCTGAAGAGGGGGTTTGTCACTCACTCTCTGTTCACCTAGTGATTGATCAGATGGCCGGGTAGGTTTACATCCCCAACAGGTCACTGGGCTCAGCCTTCTCCAGCACTGCAACGTTCCTTCTGATTCATTTATTTTGCAGCCACCCAAACCAGTGGGGTCTTGGAGGGGTGGGTTGTTTTTTATTTCATGGGGGGGGATGGGATAGATCAGTCCTTTAAACTGGGGGTCAGAAACCCCTGGACTAGGGACTAGGAGCTGTTGATTCATTCACGGCTCTCTTGAACCAGATGATATGCTCTCTGTGCGTGCCTTGTAGGGACATCAGTACAAATCTCAGTCAAGGGCTCTGACAGCTTTGAAGGTCTCATCTCTCCCAGAGCTTTCCCAAGCCATGTTGTTCTTTAGTTTTTTTTTAAATAAATACAATAATAACTTTTATTAATTCTGCAGGTGGGGTGGGAGTAAATGAAAGCAAACCATCTCACTCGGTGCAAAACAAATTTCGGGGTCAAGGATTGTTACAAATGAATGATCTACTGTTGATGTAATCGACTGGAAGAACCGAGCAGACAATATAGATGGTTGAGCGTTAAGAATTGAGAAGTGTATTCCTTGCAGGTGCCAGATTAGGCCTATGTATAACATCCACAATCTATAAAATTCTACTTAGCGCATTGGTGAGTTCACTTGACCCTATTAAACATCAATGGGAAGGCTATTTCAGCTATGAACTTGACCCAGGGGAAATGGAATAGACTTGGGGGGGGGGCTTTTAAGTTTTTCTTTTCACTGAGCAATAGACCTTTAAATTAACCTTTAAACTCATATGTAGGTGATACATAACCCCTAATAGCAAAGATAAAGGGACCCCTGACCATTAGGTCCAGTCGTGACTGACTCTGGGATTGCGGCGCTCATCTCGCTTTATTGGCCGAGGGAGCCGGCATACAGCTTCCGGGTCATGTGGCCAGCATGACTAAGCCACTTCTGGCGAACCAGAGCAGCGTACAGAAATGCCGTTTACTTTCCTGCCGGAGTGGTACCTATTTATCTGCTTGCACATTTATGTGCTTTCGAACTGCTAGGTTGGCAGGAGCAGGGACTGAGCAACGGGAGCTCACCCCGTCGCAGGGATTCAAACTGCCTACCTTCTGATCGGCAAGTCCTAGGCTCTGTGGTTTAACCCACAGCACCACCCGCGTCCCCACCTAACCCCTATGAAGCTGGAAATGCTCCATCCTGGCACCTTACTATGTTGCTGAAGGGGCTGCCCTACACAGGGTACATATTGCCACATGTCATGGGAATGTGCAAAAATCCAGCCTTCTTGGAATTCGATATTCCAAGGAATTAATGAAACAATGAAATAACAATTGGAAGCCGATCTAAAATTCTCTTTATTATTAGATATATTTCAAGACAACAATCTGGATTTACATTTTATTACAAGTGGTGAGACGCAAAATAACCAAAGAACACTGGAAATACCTTTATGGCACAGACAATTGGTACAAAACAGTTTGGGAAGCAGCCCTCCTTGAGAGATTAGCAAATAAACTGCAGTTGATAAGAGGACAGATCAAGAAAGACAGTCTTATCCCAGCCTGGTTTAATTTCATAATGTACACAAGTAAGCCAGAAAATGAACAATCCCTCCCATGAGCATTTGGTTGAATCTGGTTGATCTAAATTTAAATTTAAACATAAATATTACCTTCACTTTGAACCCCTTCCTCCCTTGTTCATCAATATACCAACATTTTATACTGTTTCATTGGTAGCATAGGAGGAAAAATGAATATTACTGATACTTAATCCAAGCACAACCACAAGGGCTCTTGACTGGGCGTTTAGCTATGCGATGTTGAATGTTATCTGATAATTCTGTTCTATTCTGTTGCTCCTTTGTTTTTCGTTAAACTAATTCACAAACCAAGAACCTATACACTGACTACTAATAATGCATCATATATTGTAGATATTACTACAAATTTATTATGCTATTTTTGTGACATGAGAAGACTCGGTCTATTTATTTGTATGATTTATTATTCCTATGATCCTTATTTATAAAACCCAATAAAAAGTTGTTAATAAAAAAATAAAGCAATGTCACACAGCTGCAAACTTTTCCTGTGTCCTTTTTCCCCTGGAAATGTTCACTTTCTGTTCATAAGTTTCTCTAATGAGGTAATGAACCACACCTTGTGATACTGCTATTCAAGGTCATTCATTTGGAAATCTTCGGGGGGGGGGGGAGCGAATGACCCATTTTTTATGTAGCAAATCTTTGCCCTCTTCCCCAAATAGGCTCAGTAACATCACTAATAATAATAATAATAATAATAATAATAATAATAATAATAATAATAATAAATTATTTATACCTTGTGGGGAGGGGGAACCTCTTTTGTTTGTGATCAACCCAAATTCCTTAAGTACTTCACCCGCTAAAAAAGATTTTGAGGCATTCCCACCTAAGGTTGCCAGATCTCCAGGATTAACTGGCCCTACAGGTAACAGGTGGAAGGTAAGTAAAAGCAGCTTTAATACACATTATTATTATTATTATTATTATTATTATTATTATTATTAAGGCTATGCCGTGTGTGCAAATTGCAAGTTTCAACATTCTTACTATTTATTAGATTTTACAGCTGCTTGATACCCAGAGGTCCCTAAGCTACTTACAACACACAGATACACTAACCTCTCTTGCCCAGTAACAACCACAGAAATCTTTGGCAGCACACTAGTTACTAAACACCATCTCAGTTTTATCTGATCCTAGCTCTAATTCTAAAGAAGAGTCCTGCTGGATCAGACAACAGATCTATCTAGTCCAGGATCCTGTGTGACAACCAGCTATATCTGGGAAGCTCTAAACCAGGATATGGAAGCAACAACCATTCATTGCTCCTGCTCCTTATCACCTGATATCCAATGGCATGCAGTTTCTAAATAGGAAACATAACTGAGTTCCCGAATTATCGGGGAGGGAGAAAAGCTTCAACAGCCACTCTCTCTCCATCTGGCGGCAGCAACCCTATGCTCGACCTCCCAGACCAAACAATGATCAGACCAAAGACCAGTGGCGTAGCGTGGGGGGTGCAGGGGGGGCCGGCCGCACCGAGCGCAACATCTGGGGGTTAGGGTTAGGGGGCGCAAATCCACAGGTTAGGGGACGCAAATCCATGGGTTTGGGGGCGCAAATTACTTGCCTTGCCCCAGGTGCTGACAACCCACGCTACGCCACTGCCAAAGACCTTCTCCATGCAAAGCAGATGTGAAATATACTCAGAGTCGCAAAGTGATTTCATGCTCTTTATTCAGCTCATAGTGGTGAGGAGGAATGAATGTCCCCTCAAAGTATCTGCTTTATATACATTATTTACACAATGGGCTGCACATGATTGGCTAATTCCGGAATTCTACTGTAAGCCAATCAGGTTGTGGATTCACTTCAATCTGGAGCATGACTGGGTGGTTCCTGCCAACCAATCATACTGCTGCATTGTTCTAGGACCAATCAGACTGCTGCATTCTGAATCCTATTGTTCTAGGACCAATCAGACTGCTGCCTTTTGGATCCTATTGTTCTAGGACCAATCAGACTGCTGCAGTTTGGATCCTATTTGACTCAGTACATAACACCCCTCCCCTCTAAGTTCCAGTCCTGCCCGGGAGGTCGCATTCATAGTCCTCAAGGTATGCTGGCGGCCTACGTGTGCGTTGCGGCCTGGGATGTTCCCTGGTCCGGGGTTCAGGTTCTGGCTCGTGTTCCAAGGATGCTGGCTGTGATGGGGCTGTTTGGTCTGGCGCAACCGGCTCGCTCAGTCGTGGTTCTGGTTCCGGTGTCCTTTCAGCCTCACGGGTCCTCTCTGTATTTACTGATTCTGCCTCTCCTGCTGGCCCCTGCTGCTCTATGGGCCTCACTGCCCCACTGTTCCCTTGGGACTCCTCTGACCTGTCCTCCTCCTCCTGGTTTTCTCCCGGGAATCGTCGGCGTATCTGGTCGCAGTGGCGGCGCCAGCATTGCCCCCCATCTGTTAGCACCTCGTACGACACGGGGCCAGTGACCCTGGTGACTGTGGCGGGTACCCATGCAGGGCCTGCCCCAAAATTCTTTGCGTACACTGGGTCCTGGGCCTCGAAGGTCCGGGGGTTCCTGCCTTCCCCCACCACTACCTCATCCTGAGCTCTATCGGGGTGAAGGCGGTCCAATCTGATTGCAAGGCGCCGACCCATTAGTAGTTCAGCGGGGCTCCTGCCAGTTGTTGAGCTGGGGGTGCTGTGCTGTGCTAGAAGGAATGTGGCAAGGCGGTACTCCCAATCCCCTTGCGTCATGCGGCGAAGGGTTTCCTTGGTGGTCCGCACCATGCGTTCTGCTTGGCCATTGGTGGCAGGGTGGAATGGCGCCGAGCGGATGTGGCGGATGGCGTTCTGCGCTGTGAAGGTTTGGAATTCTCCTGACGTAAATGCAGTCCCGTTGTCTGAGACGAGAGTGTCAGGGAGCCCGTGGGTAGCAAACAGCCTGCGTAGTACCCGGATGGCTGCGGACGTAGAAGTGGACGGTACCAGTGCGACTTCCAGCCATTTGGTGTAGGAGTCCACCACTATGAAGAATGTTTTCCCCTGAAAGGGGCCAGCGAAGTCCACATGCAGTCGTGACCATGGTGCTCGGGCGGACTCCCAGGACTGGACTGGGGCCCTTGGGGGATCTGGGCGGGATTCTTGGCAGGCCTGGCAGTGTTTGACCCAGGCCTCTATCTCTCCGTCAATCCCCGGCCACCACACATAACTCC
The DNA here is from genome assembly GCF_951804945.1 of Podarcis cretensis. Lineage (NCBI taxonomy): Eukaryota > Metazoa > Chordata > Lepidosauria > Squamata > Lacertidae > Podarcis > Podarcis cretensis. The sequence continues at coordinate 69,119,457 of NC_137177.1, forward strand.
TGGCAAGAGCCTTCATTCTTACTACCCCAGGGTGTGTCTCGTGTAGGGCTGTGAGGACCCTTTTTCGGAGGGGCTGGGGAACAACGACCCTGCTTCCCCATAACAGGCACCCCTTGTGGGCCGACAGTTCATGTTTGCGGGTTGTGTAGCCGGCGAATTCTGGCCCGGGGCTGCTGCTGGGCCATCCCCTCCACACCCAGTCCAGGACCCGGGAGATGACCCTATCTTTCTTGGAATGGTGTGCAACTTCTTGTGCCTGAATGGGGCGGTCGGGAAGCAGCTCCAGGCTCATAACCTCTTGTGCAGGTGCTGGGTCGGGGCCTGTTTCCGGTAGTGGTAGCCTGCTGAGGGCGTCCGCATGGCCCATCGCCTTCCCAGGGCGGTGAATCAGTGCATACTGGTAGCTGGCAAGGAAAATTGACCACCTGAGGACGCGAGGAGACAGCACTTGGGGGGTCTGCTTTTCGGGGGCAAACAAGCCAAGCAACGGTTTGTGGTCAGTCACCATGGTGAAGGGCCGCCCGTACAAGAAATCATGGAATTTTTTTACTCCCTTCACGATTGCCAGACCCTCCTTGTCTATTTGCGAGTAGTTCCGCTCGGTTGCATTGAGTGTCTGGGAAAAGTATGCTACCGGTACCTCTCTTCCATCCGGGAGTTGGTGTCCCAGGACAGCGCCAATGCCATAGGGTGAGGCGTCGCATGCTAGCACCACCGGCAGCCTCTCGTCGAAGTGTGCCAAGACCGAGTTTGAGACAAGCAAGTCCTTGACTGCCTGGAATGCGGCCTCCTGGCGCTGGCCCCACACCCAAGGGGCCCGCTTGTCCAGGAGTCTGTGTAGGGGCTCCGCTACCGCCGCCTTGTGGGGAAGGAAGGAATGGTAAAAGTTCAATAGTCCCAAGAAGGCCTGAAGTTCAGTCTTGTTCTTGGGCGCTGGGGCATCACAAATGGCCCGTACCTTGTCCCCAGTCGGGTGGACCCCTTCTGCGTCCACCATAAATCCCAGAAAGTCCACCTGGGGCACTCCTAGTAGACATTTTTCCCGCTTCACCTTGAGACCTGCTGTCTGGAAACGGTGCAGAACGGTGCGGAGGCGGTCCTCAAACTCCTCTGGTGTGGGCCCGGCAATCAACACATCATCGAAGAAGGGGGTGACGCCAGGAATCCCTTTAAGGAGAGAGTCCATTAGATTCTGGAATATGCCTGGTGCCACGCTGACACCGAATTGCAGCCGCTTTACCCTGAATGCTCCTCTGTGCGTCACAATCGTCTGTGCCTCTGCTGTGGCCTCATCTACTGGCAGCTGTTGATATGCTTGGGCCAAGTCCAGCTTGCCAAAAATTTTCGACCCAGCCAGGGTGGCAAGGACATGGCTGACCACTGGCACTGGGTATGCATGGGCCGTGAGGGCCTTGTTTATAGTACATTTGTAGTCTGCGCAGATGCGGACTGAACCATTAGGCTTGACAGGTGTGACGATTGGGGTTTCCCAGGGGGCATTAGGCACCGGTTCCAGCACTCCTTGCTCCATGAGCCGGTCCAATTCCTCATCTATACGGGGTTTCAGGGCGAACGGGACCCGGCGGGCCTTGAGCCTGACCGGTCGTACTGCGGGGTCAAGCTGTAGAGCAATGGGGGGGCCCGTATACTGTCCCAATTTCCCATCGAAAACCCCCGGAAATTCCTTGCATATGGCGTCCACGTCCACTTGTAAGCTAGTGTGGTTCACCCCGGTGACAGCTAGCCCCAGTGGTCCAAACCATGACAATCCCAGTAGGCTAATGTAGGGGCCCTTGACCACAAGTAAGTCCAGTTGCCGCGTCCGCCCTCGGTATTGCACCCTGAAGGTCCCCACCCCCATTGTGGGGACCTTACGTTTCTGGAAGTCCCGGAGGGTGAATGGGGCCGGCCTGAGTTTGGGACCCCCAGTAGGACACAGTTTCCTTAAGGTCCTTGCCGAGATTATGGATAGAGTTGAACCCGTGTCAAGCTCCATGCGGCATGGGGCCCCCTCTATCTGTACCTCTACATAAATTTTTTCTACGTTGGGGTGGGGCAACTGGTATACCTGGAAGTCCGTGAGCTCCGTCGAGTTGCCTTGGTGCGTTGGGCCCCGGGACCTGGGGTTCTTGGATTGGTCATCTGATGCCTGGCGTCGGGTGGGCCGAGCCCGACACACCCGGGCGATGTGTCCCACTTTTCTGCACTGCCTGCACTCTGCGTTGCGGAAACGGCAGGTCCTCCTCTCGTGACTTTCTCCACAGCTTGCGCAGTTCCCTCCTTCTCGTCGAGGCAGCTGTGGTATGTGGGCTGCTTGAGTGCGCTGCTGTACTCGGTGCACCTCCTCCCTGTCAGATCCTGAGTCGTCGGTGAGGTCTTCGTGGTGGACCCTCGGTTGGGATGGCTGGCTCGGCCGTGCCTCTTGCGTCGACCTCTCGGCAGCTTCCGTTGCCAGGGCCTCCTCCAGAGCGACCTGGAACGTTAGGTTCTTCTTAGCGTAGAGGCGTCGTTGCAGCTTCTCATCCCTCAGGCCACCGACGAGGCGGTCACGAAGCATGTTCTCCAGCTCTGAGAAGTTGCAGAACCGGGCGGCTTGGCGGAGAGAGGTCACAAACCCAGTTATGGTTTCCCCAGGGGCTTGCCGCTTTGCATAGAAGGCATTTCGACGAGCTACCACTGAGGGCTGTGGCGAAAAGTGCCCCTTCAGCTGTTCCATTATTGTTTTGTATGGAACAGTAGCAACGTCTTCAGGCGCAAGGAGAGCCCGGGCGATTTCAAATGTCTCCTCTCCGCAAACGCTGAAGAATATTGCCCTCTTCTTGGCGTCTTCTTCATCGGTGACCCCTTTGGCTTCTAGGAGGAAGGTGAAACGGGAGGCGTACGCTTCCCAGTCTCCGGATGCTGGGTTGAACGGCGAGAAGCTGCTGTCGGTTGCCATTCTGAGTTCCTTGTGTCCCGGAGCTGAAGCCTGGATACACGGTGCGAGGCAGCGGTGCGGCAGGTGGCGGTGCTGCGGTGCTGTGTGTGGCAGTCAGCTCAGCGGGATCCCATCCTCGTCGCCAGTGAAATATACTCAGAGTCGCAAAGTGATTTCATGCTCTTTATTCAGCTCATAGTGGTGAGGAGGAATGAATGTCCCCTCAAAGTATCTGCTTTATATACATTATTTACACAATGGGCTGCACATGATTGGCTAATTCCGGAATTCTACTGTAAGCCAATCAGGTTGTGGATTCACTTCAATCTGGAGCATGACTGGGTGGTTCCTGCCAACCAATCATACTGCTGCATTGTTCTAGGACCAATCAGACTGCTGCATTCTGAATCCTATTGTTCTAGGACCAATCAGACTGCTGCCTTTTGGATCCTATTGTTCTAGGACCAATCAGACTGCTGCAGTTTGGATCCTATTTGACTCAGTACATAACAAGATGCTTTACCAGTGAGCCACAGACCCAGGGCCGTCTTACCCATAGGTGCTAGGGGAGCGGGACACCCGGGCGCCAGGCTCTCATGGGCGCCAGGCCGAGAGTCCGGGACCCGAGAGTTGAGTCCGGGGAAGAGCCCGCCCGTCAGTCAGAGCACCGTGGCAGGCTTTTCTGCTGCGGGTGGCTCTGTACCACGAGTTTGGGGGCGAGACACTGAGGCAGTTGGCAGGCTCTGCCCTTCTGTGTGCCTGGGACAGGGCAATCTGGGGGGGGGGAGGCGCGCCGGGTGGATCTTTGCACCCCAGTGCCACCTATGCTTAAGATAGCCCTGCACAGACACATCCCCAAGCACATGTCCAGACATCTCACAATGAATCTGAGCAAAGTAAGGCCAATGTAAAAGTAAAGGGACCCCTGACCATTAGGTCCAATCGTGGCCGACTCTGGGGTTGCGGCGCTCATCTCACTTTATTGGCTGAGGGAGCCGGCGTACAGCTTCTGGGTCATGTGGCCAGCATGACTAAGCCACTTCTGGCGAACCAGAGCAGTGCACAGAAATGCTGTTTTCCTTCCCGCCAGAGCGGTACCTATTTATCTACTTGCACTTTGACGTGCTTTCGAATTGCTATGTTGGCAGGAGCAGGGACCGAGCAACGGGAGCTCACCTCGTTGCGGGGATTCGAACTGCCGACTTTCTGATAGGCAAGTCCTAGGCTCTGTGGTTTAACCCACAGCGCCACCCGCATCCCTGCAAATTCTTTGGGGTACTGAGCAAGCATTTTCACTTCTCTCGCGCTATCTCCCTGAAATGAGCAAATGTTGTACCTGCTGCAAGGAGGGGGGGGCACAAAACAATGAGCATGACCTAGATACAGTTTTGTGAGTGCAGAGCTAGAATATAGCTGTGAAAAGGCCCAGGGCTATGTCTCCATCTCCTTGAATAACCCCTTCGACCTCCACATATCAGAACTAGGCTAGAAAGGGGTTCTCGTGCAGAGATTTGTTCAGGAAATCAGCACTGATTGCAGCACACAGAGAGGGGAAACTCAGTGGTCGAGTCTGCTATGCTCCCTGATCTCTTAGGAGCCTGGTCTGCTGTATTTTTTCATTGACCTTTCTTCCTTTCATAGAGCCTTGCATCCATCTCTAAACAGCAGGAAGTGGCCTGGCTTTGCTGAGTGCTGGTATCAGCTATGTGTGAAAGAATTCAGCAGCTGTTGTGTAGGGCTTTCTCAAGGAATGAGAATTGTTTCCTCCATTGCATTTTCCTTATTTTTTTTTTTTTAATCAAAGAATAGCTCAGATTTTTCAGATTACGCTATGCTCCTGATGATATCATTGAGAGCACATATGGGTACAAACGCTTTCTCCCTCAAACACCTGTGACTTGGCAGTCCAAGACTGGCAAATCACTATTTTTTAAAAACTAAAAACCTCTCCTAAGGTAAAAGTGTTGGGGGGGGGGAAATTGCTTCTTTGCCATTTTGTCTAATTTATACACAGATACTGTGCCTCAGGTGTGTCAGTTGCCACAGCTCTATTTGAGTGCCTGGATTCAGTACAGTCCATGGTTATTTTTTAATATTCTTTTTTGAATTGAAAAAAATACAATTGCTTTAATTCTGACCATGTGACTCTTTGTAATGAGAGGCCACACATCCTTTTCCTCTTGGTATTTTTATTATTGACTCAGTAAATAACATAGCTGTACCCTATACTTCTTTACTAGCAATTGCAACAACTTGTCCTTTTTTGAAAAGCTATTTTTTCTTTCATTCCTTTCTTTCTGTGACTCGCTAGCTGTTATTAAAATTCAATTTTAAAAACTGGAGCAGGACCCATCTGTGGTTCCCCACAGCCCAAACAGTGCCTTCTTGTTCCTCCAAACCTCCTAAATCCGGGGAGTGGGGACCTCCAGCCTATCCTATGGTCCTTCAGGCCTTCTCATTTAGTTCATGAGGGTCACCAAGGCTTTTGTTATCCCAGTCTCCATGTGGATCTCAGTATGCAAGCAGCTTTGAGCCTTGTTTGTTCCCGACCAGAATGCTCCGTTTGCTTCAGACCAGAGTGTTCCAAGTCGTTATGAAAATTCGCCAGCCCTTTAGTGCAAAATTTGTGTATGCATTCTTGCCCAATAGACACATTGCGTGGACAGGCGGAGTCCCCAGATCCCGAGCGGTTCCCCCCGTCATGTGGAATAACGACTCAAGACAATGTGCTATAGGATTAAATTGGCCACAACTTTATTAAATTTCAAATGTGGGTAGACCTTGGCTTAGGCATTGGGCGTTCTCCCTCCCCAGTCCCCAGCCAGGGACCTAGGGAGCATCAGGGTTATCCAGTGTGTGTGTGGGGGGGATGGGCCAGCTCTGGAGAACATATGTTCAAGCAGAGATAGCCACCCCCGTTACGCCGCCGCCGCAGGGGAGAGCAATGACGACCTTTCGGTGTACAGTCAAAGCCTCCCTTCAGAAACCCCTTTAACGGGGAACCCTGGTATCACCGCCGCAAAGAGGAAGATGGACTAAAGGATTCCGCCCAAGGCCTGATACCGCCAAAGTTGTGACATTTTGCTATGGGAAAGGCGAAACCTGCCAATGCAGGGAAATTCCTTTCCGGCCCTTTAACAGCGACCTTAACGTAGCAGCGCCCGCATACCTGTGAAGAAAAGTTAACCTGCAAAACCTGTGAAGAAAAGTTAACCTGCAAAATAAGACATTAACTGAGGGTGGGTAGGGTGGGAGAAGCTCTGGAGCCAAGTGAGGATTCCCAGGTAAGATCCTCCCTCTATTGTGTGGGCAGGTAACCCCTCCCCTACCTGGCCTGGTCTCCTTGGCAACACTTCCCCCAGGTGGGATTGGACAACTGACTGAGGTAGGCGGAGACCTCCAGGTATCCCACCTGAGGGAAGGCAAAGCCAAGCCTATGCTGTTGGGGCCGCTCCAGATCCAGGGTCTGCGCGCGTCCACGCAAAGGGCGCCCCCCGTTTTAAGCGGGGAGTGGTCATTCTTGCAAAGCAATTTGCCCCCAAATAATTTTCATACTTTAGTTTCACTCGTATGTGCATTTTTTTTGGGGGGGGGGACATATCACCCCACGATATGCCATTTTGTACACGCTGGAGAACTGCCCTGCAAAATTCTGAGAAGTAAAAAAATTGTTGAGTCTCAGTTTGCATATCATTTTGGAAAGAGTGAATTAGTCGAGTGAGCATCTAAATGCGAAGGCGAGTTGAATTTCTCTCCCTCCTTAGTGGAGGCAGATGATATCGGGTGGTACCATGCATTTGAGACTCCCAGATCATATTCTTAATCTCTGCAGAGGATGGGTCAGACAAAAGGATTGTCCAACTCTGTGACTCATGGAATAGACTGTGGAGCAGGCAAGGGGGGCGGGGGAGAGTGACTTCCCTCCCCAGGCTACTGATCCTTGGATTAAAATTAAAGGCAGAAAGTAATTGTTTTGCTCCATGTAATCTGCTTGATGAGCAGCTTTAGTGAGCTGATTCAATTTGTTTCTTCTCCCTGCTGCATCAGACTCCCAAATGCGTATTATATATATAAATGAAGAAGCTTCAAACGGAAGCAGGGTTGAGGCTTTCAGGGTGGCAACCTGCCTATGTGCAGAGCGAGGAGAGATTGCATTTCCTGCCTCTGAATACCCTTGGTCACTGTGGCTGCTGTATAAAAGACAGAATGCCTCACAGGGATATTGGAATTCCTCCACCGAATTCCTCGTTCACAGCTCGGTGGCAGAGAATAAGAATAAGAAGAGTTTGGATTTGATATCCCGCTTTATCACTACCCGAAGGAGTCTCAAAGCAGCTAACAATCTCCTTTCCCTTCCTCCCCCACAACAAACACTCTGTGAGGTGAGTGGGGCTGAGAGACTTCAAAGAAGTGTGACTGGCCCAAGGTGACCCAGCAGCTGCATGTGGAGGAGTGGAGACACGAACCCGGTTCACCAGATTACGAGTCTATCGCTCCTAACTACTACACCACACTGGCTCTCTGCTTTGCATGCATGCAGAAGTTCCAAGGTTCAGTCCCTGGCATTTCTAGGTAGTGCTGGAAGAGACTCCTGTGGGAACCCCCAGAAAGCCACTGCCAGCCATCGCAGTCAGTACTGAGCCAATCCGCTTTTGTTTAAGGTGGATTCTTACATTCTTCTGATTCAATCTCCCCTGCCCTTCCAGTTTAATTTGGTGAATTTATCAAAATTTTGTTTGTGTCTGGGTGCAATTCAAGGTGCTGGCTTTAGCCCAGTGTTTCCCAAACTCGGGTCTCCAGCTGTTTTGGGACTACAATTCCCATCATCCCTGACCACTGGTCTTGCTAGCTAGGGATGATGGGAGTTGTAGTCCAAAAGCAGCTGGCGAACCAAGTTTGGGAAACACTGCTTAAGCCTTTAAAGTCCTAAACCAGGGATGCAGTGGTGAGATGGAAGAAAACCAATCTCAGCTTGAATCCTGGAATGATAGAAACACTGTGGGTGAGTAGTTCCTGTGTCTAAGAAATTGGTCCATTGCCTACAGTGGATGATGATCATGATGATGATTATAAATTAATAATTAATTAGAGCCTCAAGGTCCATAAATAGCAACACCCTAGTGGTCCCGGGCCCTAAGGAAGTTAGATTGGCTTCAACTAGAGTCAGGGCCTTCTCAACACTGGCTCCGGCCTGGTGGAACGCTCTGCCTCATGAGACCAGGGCCCTGCAGGATCTGATTTCTTTCTGCAGGGCCTGTAAGACAGAATTGTTCCGCCTGGCGTTTGGCTTGGAGCCAATTTGATTCCCTCCCCTCTTTCTTTTTCCTTTTTCCTTTCTCCTCCTTTGATGAGGCTGCATTTTAATATTTTAATGTTTCAATATTTTAATGTTGTATTTTAATATTGTTTTTAAGTTGTATTCATTCAACTTGTTTTTATTATTGCTTGTTAGCCGCCCTGAGCCCGGCATTGGCTGGTGAGGGCGGGGTATAAATTAAAATATTGTTATTATTATTATTATCTGTACCCCGCCCATCTGGCTGAGCTTCCTCAGCCACTCTGGGTGGCTTCCAACAAAGATTAAAAATACATTTAAATGTCATATGAAGGAGCAGGTTGACGTCTTTGGGAGTGCTTTGGGATCCAGCCATGTCACTGGAGACTCAGTAGCTAGACAAGCCTTCTACCAGCTGCAATTGGTTTTGCAGAATCATAGAATTGTAGAGTTGGAAGGGGCAACAAGGGTGGTCTGGTCCAACCCGCTGCAATGCATGAATCTTTTAGCCCAAGATGGGGCTCGAACCCACGACCTTGAGATTAAGAGTCTGATGGTCTACCGACTGAGCTATTACTGGTTCATGCATTGGTTACTTCCAACAACATCAGGAGGGCCACGGGGCTTCTTCACCGCTTGCCTGAAGTGTGTATCAGAACTGGCCAGGATTTCAGTTGCTGGGGAATTCAAAGACAGGCTTGAAGGCATCTCCATGACAACCTTCTCTGTTACAACCATCCCATGTCACTCTGAGGGACACCTCAGTGGGGAGCTCATATATGAATCATTTCTGCAGAAAGTCCTGGAGTTACATTTCAAGGCGATTGTTGCTGTAACACGAGCACACACCCTGCTGTGGGCTGGTTGGAGAGAAAGGACAGTGTGTTTAATTTTTCAATAAATTAACCAGCAGCTATGCAGAAATGATGCCTGTGGTTAAATTCCATTCTTAATAGGTTAATCGGGCAAACACGGAGAAACAGCTGCACATTAGATCAGGTTAGTGCAGGATTTGTAATGCAACCAAACATGACCAGGCACCTGCATGGATTGTTTAACATCTGCCCCATCTATCTACAAAAAAGAAGCATGTCTTTCTTTTTCCAAAAAAAGGAACTCTCTCCCCCCCTCTGTCTAATTAAATGCAGTTATTTAGTTATTTAGGGTTGTGTCCAACTAAGTCTTACCTGGAGAAGACCCCCTGAAATTATTTTTAATAAGCCTGCTCTGAGTAGGACTAACATTGGACACAACCCTTAAGTTATATAATTTCTTTAAAAAAAAAAACTTTTATTGATAAATGCAATACTTACAAACACAAACCAGAACACTAAACAAACTTATTATGCATAGATACATACACCTCATGCTGGCCACATGACCTGGAAGCTGTACGCTGGCTCCCTCGGCCAGTAAAGCGAGATGAGCTCCACAACCCCAGAGTCGGTCACAACTGGACGTAACAGGGGTCCCTTTACCCTTACCTTTACATACACCTCTCAACTTAGATTACAAAAAACAACAACAACAAACATACAAACTAAAAATACAGACATAAATTTTGACTTCTGTATATGTGGCATCCTTTGTTTCTTTTCTTCTTTTTGCTGTGTTATCAATCTTATTTTTGACTATCTCATCTTATACCCATTTCTTCTCAATTTTTTACTCTATACGTTTCATTCATTTCATATTGATATATTAATACCAGAAAAATGTTTTTTGATGTATTCCTTCACGCACGTCCACTCCTCTATCAGTTTTTTATTTTTGATTGGCCTCTTACCCCTGCTGTAAGTCTTCCTGATTCTATATATTCACAAAATCTTATTTCCCCTTCTCTTATTGAAGGAGTTTTTTCTCTCTTCCAATTTTTTGCTATAATCATTCTGGCTGCAGTTATATCATTTCAACAAATTTTATACTGGTTAACACTACAGCTTCTAAGTGGCATACAATGATTGTAGAGAGATATCCTCCAAGTTTCCCTATTTTCCAGGGACAGTCCTAGACTGACAGAAGCCACCCCTGTTTCTGATTAGACCCTGCTTTCCCTTAGGACATCCCTATTTTCATTGAAAAACTGTTGGAGGGTATATGAATGAGATAATTCAGTTGAAGTTAATAATAAAGTTAGAAAAGCTTTCTTAAAATGCCTGCTGAAATAAATAAAGTCTTCACCACACACCAAAAGTTCAACAGGGACAGAGCCTGTCTGATCTCAGCCAGAAATGGGCCCACAATGCACGTCTCCTGTGGAGTTCAAGACAATGACTTCAGGGATCAGGACTCCCCAAAGTCCAAGTTTCACCAGGAAGTGGTCTGACGATGACAATCCTCCCCCCTAAAACGTATATGCTGATTAATTAAAAGCAAGAAGCACCGCTTAAAAACAGGCAATGGGGTTAATGCACCCCTCCCCAAGATCTGGACCACTCCTCTCTCTGTTTGCGATGCCCACCAGCTGATATTCAGGGCCATGTGCTGCCTCAGAAAGTGGAGGTAGAGCACAGCCCCTGTCTGGGTGTCAGGATTGGTTCAGCTGCTGGTCAGCATAGCAACTCAGAGACGAGCAATAAAGTTGACTACAGAGAAACCTACAGCCAGAACTGACAATCTGTGCCTCCCTCTTCCCTCTAAGTCTCCTTCGTGTCTGGCTGCTTTCCCAGCAGTCTTGAACTCCATAGGGGAGGGGGGCCCTGTGCTCTTTCCTCTGCAAAGCTCTCTGTGCCCTTGGAGACAAGGGAGGAGGGGAGCTGAATACAGTAGGACTGGCAGGCTCCTGTGAATCTCAGTCCCCACCTCCTCCTCAGCTGCCTGTCCTGTGTCTGCAGTGCTCTCTGCCTCTTTTTCCTCTCTCTCACTCTAGCCTGTTGCTTTTTCAGCATCCATCCATTCTGCCCTCACTTCATCCTCTGACCTATCTTCCTTATCCCACCACCACTCCCCTGGCTCTTCCTCTTCTGAGACTTCCCTGAAGGGCTTTCTGGCTGCAGCCTCCCACCGTTCCTCGTCGTCCAGATGGTCCATAACACTCTGTAGCTAGTAGCCACTACTAGCACTACCCTCTATGGAATTGTCTAATCCTGTTTTTTTTAAAAAAAAAGAAGAAAAGACATCTTCCCATGTAGCTGGCGAGCTATTTCAGTGTTTGTTTTAATCTTAGTCTTTCTTTTTTAACACCTTCCAGGCGATAACAGCTTTGGTGGGAAACGCAGCTCGGGCTTCTTAGCAGCTGTGACAGAGTCAGGTGAGGGGAAATAGAACAAAGAGCATCATCAAAGCACCATCTTGTTGGGTTCTAAGTGGAGCATCATGCTGCCTGCAGCAACGAGACGATAGGACATGCCGTTTGGGAGAGGTGGCTCGGTGACACTTCTCCTATAAATAAAAACTGTTGAGCCAGCCTGTGTGAAGTATCCAGATCCCAGAAAAAGAAGCTTGCTAATTAGTGTAAAAGGTACACCGTGCTTCATTAAGGACACGGCTGCTCCATCTTCTGGCTGTTGATAGCTGGTTGCAGGCCAAAGTTCAAATGGTGCAGCTTCCTGTTAACTCAATGTCAATGATGGGGAAAGCTGCACTTTGGGAGTAGGAAAATCATTTATTTAATCAATCGCTTAGTCCTCAGAAATGTAAGCAGCTGCCTTTGCACACAGGCACTCCCAGGTTCAATCCCAACATCTCCCGGCAGGGCTTGGACAGATGCTACTCTGAAATCATACAGGGTTGGATTTGATATCCCGCTTTATCACTGCCTGAAGGAGTCTCAAAGCGGCTAACATTCTCCTTTCCCTTCCTTCCCCACAAGAAACACTCTGCAAGGTGAGTGAGGTTGAGAAACTTCAGAGAAGTGTGACCTGCCCAAGGTCACCCAGCAGCTGCATGTGGAGGAGCGGAGACATGAACCCGGTTCACCAGATTACGAGTCTACCTCTCTTAACCACTACACCACGCTGGTTGCTGCCAATCAGTGTAGAAAATACTGAGTTGGATAAGCGATGGTCTGACTTGGTATAAGGCAGATCCTGACTTTCCTAAGTTAACAGGACTATGAGTAGCACATCTGGGGCTGGGGATTCTGTTTCGAATGGACACTAACACTTCACCAACAAAGATTTGCACAAAGTTCACCTATGTGGATTTATAATTTAAGTAGGAATAGTCAGTGTTGTCAGCTGCTTTATTCTATCTCCCCTGCTCCCACCCTGGGCAGGACCATCTTGTGACTTAACTTCTGTACAAGGAGCAAAAAAAGAAAAAGAAAGACTAACTCTCATTCCCATTGGAGGAGAGGAACTGTATCTGAATAAGTGTGCATGCACATGAAAGCTCATACCAACAACAAACTTAGTTGGTCTCTAAGGTGGGACGCAGGTGGCGCTGTGGGTTAAAGCCTCAGCGCCTAGGGCTTGCCGATCGAAAGGTTGGCGGTTCGAATCCCTGCGGCGGGGTGCGCTCCCGCTGCTTGGTCCCAGCGCCTGCCAACCTAGCAGTTCGAAAGCACCCCCGGGTGCAAGTAGATAAATAGGGACCGCTTACCAGCGGGAAGGTAAACGGCGTTTCCGTGTGCGGCTCTGGCTCTGGCTCTGGCTCTGGCTCTGGCCAGAGCAGCGATGTCACGCTGGCCACGTGACCCGGAAGTGTCTCCGGACAGCGCTGGCCCCTGGCCTCTTAAGTGAGATGGGCGCACAACCCCAGAGTCTGTCAAGACTGGCCCGTACGGGCAGGGGTACCTTTACCTTTAAGGTGCCACTGGAAGGAATTTTTATTTTTATTTTGTTTTGACTACGGCAGAATAACACGGCTACCTACCTGTCACTGGAACTGTACCTGTAAGACTTCAGCATGGTAAGAGGTTTAGGACCCCTGCCAGGGGATGCACTATGCCATGGCTGTTGTTTTAGCATATCAGGACACAGCACCCACTTTTCAGGCAGAAGTTCCCGTGTTCAATCTTGGCATCCCCAGGTAGGGTCAGGAGACACCCCTGCCAGCCAGTGGAGACAAATACTGAGCTAGGTGGAGCTGATTCAGTATAAGGTAGCTTTCTTTGTTGCAAATGAACAAAACAGCAAGGTCTCCTTGAGAGAATTTGGTGGCCAGCCTCTGTGCTTTTCAACCGTGGCTTGACCTACAAATGTTAGCAAACAGCAAGCTTTATCTGCATCCCGTGAAACACTTCAACTGTAGGTTTTTGATCAGCACTTAAAGGTAAAGGCCAAGTAATTTCTATCACACGCACAAACACACACACCACCAGGTGGCTAGCAGCCTTAACTTGAAGGTTGTGTCCTCATTTTCTACAAAGCAAAGGCAAAACCTGCTGGCTCAGTGCATCTCCAACTGCTTTTGTGTACGTAATGTACTTCCCAGAGTGCCTGGCGATGTACACACCTTCAAAGCCAAGGGTGTATAAAGGTCTACTGAAGCCAAGGGCACAGAAAGGTTTGTTTGCAAGTTGCACTGAGAGCCAGAGAATTGGCAGGAACGCGGTGACTTTCGTTCACCTTGAATGCATACCTTATTTGCATTAGGGTGGCTCTGTGTTTTGCCTTTAGAGGACCGTCTCTCTGTTTGAAGAAGGTCATCGGGTTCGAGTCCAGCCTAAAGAATTATTTTTGTATTCATTTAAGTAAAGAATATGCAAAACCAAGGCGGCGCAAAACGTAAAGATGTAATACTACCAAATCATCAGTTAAGAATGATTTGTGTAACAACAACAAAAGCCTCCCAAAGGACCTATCTGAACAGGTACAGGTTTATAATGATATCTCAAAGAAAGCAGAACTGATTCTGGCAGGATTTCTACTGGTGGGATGTTCTGCAGGGGGCAGTCTGGCACTCCAAAGGCTTGGTTCCTGGTGGAGGCCTGCCAAATCTCAGGGCCATGGGATGACCCATGAAAGTGCCCCGCCAGAAGATGTCAGTGATCAAAGTGTAGCATGTAGAATAGCAAATAATTAAGGTACATTGGGCCCAGGTAGTTCAGGGCTTGCTGAATAAACCTAAGAGCCGGGGGGGGGGGGGTTTGACTGCGTCTTGGGAGACCTTGAGATCAGTCAAGTTGCAAGTGCTAGTTTAACTGCATTGGCACACTCTGCCCTGAGCAGTGGTTTTCAACCAGTGTGCCGTGGCACCCTGGGGTGCCTTGAATGATGGTCAGGGGTGCCATGGACAACACTGGCCTCTGTCCCTCTTTCCTTCCCTCCCTCCTCTGATGGCCTCTCGTGTCTCTGCCTCCCAAAGGCTTACACAGCAGTTTGTTGCAGCAGCCCTGGCTACAAGCTCACCAGGCGAATGGTGCCTCTAGGAGGCACCTCCCTTTGGGCCAGTGGGTCTACTCTGAGTAGGGCTTACTTGGCCATGGACATACATGTGATGTTGGGGTGGGTGTGCTCTAACTCCTTGACCCTTGCTTTGGCAATGAAGCTGTCATAAGCATGTCCACCAGGGAACTGATAGTTACTTCAAGGGCTCAGTGGCCCAGGCTCACGACCCAAATTTGCATACAATCTGCAAATGCAGATGAGGGGGGGGGGAGCAAGGAAAGCAGCAGAAGATCTGGGGCCTGTTGCAAATAAGAGGCATGTTTAGCCTGGAAAAGAGGAGACCAAGAGTAGATACAATATCTATCTTCAATTAGCTAAATGACTGCCACCAACATTGTTTTCTCCTGCTCTGGAGGCTAGGACCTGAACCAATGGAATCAAGTGACAAGAAAGGAGATTCTAACTAAATATTAGGAAGAATGTTCTGACAGTACAAGGACCAAGCAGGCTTTCTTCCTGGCCAACAGATGAAAGATAATATAAGGAATGTCGTGAATATAATTGAATATTTGATGGCCAGCAATGAAAAGCAAGCGATATTAGTTTTTGTGGATGAAGAAAAGGCCTTTGATAATATATCTTGGAAATTTATGATTAAAAAAATTGGAATTAATGGGCATTGGACAATCATTTATAAATGGAATAAAAGCAATATATTCTGATCAAAAAGCAAAATTGATAGTAAATAATAACAGAAAATATTGAAATTACGAAAGGTACAAGAAAAGGGTGTCCACTATCACCATTATTATTCATATCGGTACTGGAAGTCTTTCTAAGGACTATAAGGAAAAATGAAAAAATAAAAGGAATTTCAGTTGGTTGGAAGGAATATAAAGTGAAAGCCTTTGCAGATGACTTGGTATTCCTTGGAGGTTTGTAAGCATAGTTTGGACGGCCACCTGTCATGAATGCTTTAGTTGAGATTCCTGCATTGCAGGAAATTGGACTAGGCTGAGCCAACTCTGCAGTTCCATGATTCTATCCAAACCCTTACAACTTGACACAAAGCACTGATTGTTGCAGCTGGTTGGGTAAAGATACAACATTTAATTCACCTCTGCGCCGAAACATGGATGGTCTGCACCCTTTCAGAGAGACTAAACAGAACTTCGTGGTAGCCACTGTGGAACACTGGCCTCAAGGGTGTGAAATGTGACAGGCCGCCGGCGAGCGCTATAGGCTGTACTAGGCGGCTTGACGTAGGAGACCATGTAGACGCTGTTCATCACTCCAGGCACGTTCTGGCCCCATTTTTTCACAATGTGCTTGAAAAGCCCATAGTTGGTAGGTGGTTCTGAAATGAGGACAAAGGCAAAAGTGGGCAGAGAAACTGTACTAGTTTCTACACACAGTCATCCGTTCCTCTGGATCTTCTGCACAGGCAAATCATCATCAGAATTCAAGGACCACATTACGGCCGGGCAAAAATGCTCAAGGAAGATGCAAAGCAAGGCAGGTGAGAGGGTATGGTCTGGGGAAAGCGGGGTGACTAAGGAGGAGGTGTGACCTGGAGAGAGTCATGAAGGCCAGGTAGAGAGGACCTTGGACCTGAGTTTCTCCACCGTTGCTCTAGGGCTGGAGGTACTTATTTGAAAGGTCCCCTGCACCCAGAGCAGCTTGCCTGCATGTTAAGATCAGTGACAGAGGCTCTTCTCATTTGCCTGCTACTCATGACAGACATTCAGGACAGGGCTATCTTTGCAGTAGCCCACAACTTTAGAATTCATACCAGGTGGCCTTAGAGACCCACCTGTTTTCATTGGCTTATCCTTCTTCTCTGTTTTGTTACTGAGCTTCCTGGGATGATGGCCTTGCAGAAAGTTTGCAGTTTATTTATTTCTGAGCTTAGCCCCTAGGTCTTAGGTTAGGTGAAGTGCTGGAAACAACTTTGATGTGATTTGTGCAACATTCCCCCCCCCATGTGATTTACTGATTTAGCAATTCAGAAACAAGACCTAGCCATTCAAAATTTGAAATTCAAACCCTCGACAGCTTGGGACAGGTTTACTTGAATTATCTCCTTACCCTATATCTGCCCACTCAACCACTTCCATCTGCGCAACTGGCACATTTACAAGTGTCACATAATGTCCGTTCTGCACTTGTAATGAATCAGTGCTTCAGTCTGGCAGCACCAACTCTTTGGAACTTCCAGACTGTTGATATTAAGCCCCTGATGCATACAGTGGTACCTTGGGTTACATACTCTTCAGGTTACAGACACTTCAGGTTACAGACTCTGCTAACCCAGAAATAGTACTTCGGGTTAAGAACTTTGCTTCAGGATGAGAACAGAAATCGTGCTCCTGTGGCGCGGCAGCAGCAGGAGGCTCCATTAACTAAAGTGGTGCTTCAGGTTAAGAACAGTTTCAGGTTAAAAACAGACCTCCGGAACGAATTAAGTACTCAACCCAAGGTACCACTGTATTATGCTCTAGGAGGCTTCATTTGGTCAGAATCAAGTATACACTTCCAGAGATAATGCTAAATGCATTACTTCTGGTAAATGAACCACCATAGATGCTAGAGGGCTGTGAACATTTGTGTCCTGGGCTTTTTAGCCTTGCCTACGCAGGTACCAATGAAACCAAAAGGATACATTGTTTACCAGATGTAAAATATATTGACATTATTTTCCGCTCTCCTACCCCACTAATGTAAACTGCTTCATGCTTTGGTTTGCTTTGCTTAAAGGTAAAGGTAAAGGTACCCCTGCCCGTACGGGCCAGTCTTGACAGACTCTGGGGTTGTGCGCCCATCTCACTTAAGAGGCCAGGGGCCAGCGCTGTCCGGAGACACTTCCGGGTCACGTGGCCAGCGTGACATCGCTGCTCTGGCGAGCCAGAGCCGCACACGGAAACGCCGTTTACCTTCCCGCTGGTAAGCGGTCCCTATTTATCTACTTGCACCCGGAGGTGCTTTCGAACTGCTAGGTTGGCAGGCGCTGGGACCGAGCAGCGGGAGCGCACCCCGCCGCAGGGATTCGAACCGCCGACCTTTCGATCGGCAAGTCCTAGGCGCTGAGGCTTTAACCTTTAGCGCCACCTGCGTCCTTTTGCTTTGCTTAAGCAGCATATAAATCTTTCCAAACAAAGTATCTAACCATTGAATTATCCGGGCAGAAACGCAAGTGAGGAGAGTATTGCAAGCATTGTGATGCATAGGGCAAAAATAAAAATAAAAATCTCTGTGTTTGGATGACTTTCTCAGCATTATGATGATGATGGAATAAACCAAAGGCCTTAATGAGAGGAAGGGATGGGCAATCCAAACAGCATGTAGAAGAGATGGGGAACCTGTAATTCTCGGAATGTTGCTAGACTACAGATGCCAACATCCCTGCCCATTGGTCATGCTGGCTGGGACTGTCGTCCAATGACATCTGGAGGGCTACAGGTTTGCTAGTTACAATATTCTTTTAATTCAGGGATGGGGAAGCTGTGTGAACATAGTTCAGATGTTGCTGAACTACAGCTCCCTTCATCTTTGACTATTGACCATGATCAGAGTTGGAGGCAATCAACATCTGGATTCTGTTCCTACAGTATTCACACAGGATCCCCATGGAATAAATACTTGGGATGTTAATGGGTCAATGGGATGTTAATAGGTTAACAGGACCATATAATAAATGATGGGTCGGTATGCATGATGAGAGCAACCTCCCCTATTGTCAACCTTCAAGGTTGCCTTGTCTCTTTTTCCTTTTCTTGAGATGCTACCACATACCAACAAGTGGGTAGTCTGTCTTCTCTGGGATCCAAGCCATTTTGTGTCTATTCCATTTGCGAAGTGGAGGCAGCAAAGGGTTGTAGCCGTGCCTATTATATTGATCGTCATATTGCGATACCAAGTGATGGTGTCTCGGTTCTTCGTGGTGGGTCAATATGTACTTCTTTGGCAGGCCCTAAAGTATAACACATGCTGAGCGTTAGCACAAGAATCCATGCTGCTTTTGGAGACGTGCAGCCCCAGACCTGGATCTGTCTTCCCACCCTCCCTATTACTTACATCCAGCTGCTTCATAATTCTTTTCATCACCGTTCGGTCTGGAATCTGAGCTGGGTAACGAACGTAATCTCGGTCGTAGCTGCTTTCGCCGGTTCCCTCATGGTCACGTATGAACTATGAAAATGCAGACAAGTGGCAGTCACTCTTTGGGAAGCAAGCATGGTTTATTCAAGCACCTTGGAGTCCTGGAGCAAAATTCAGACCCTCTCAGATTCCACAGCAGGGGTAAGGAACAAATGGGCCTCCATATCTTCTTGGACTAGCGTGGCGGCTAGCATGTGACTCTCTAGATGTAGTAAGAGTCCAAGCTCCATAAACCCCAGTCAGCAAAGAAATAGTGGAAGTTGTAGTTCATCAACTTCTGAAGTCTGTCTAATCCTGTGCTCCCCAACATCAGGTCTCCAGCTGTTTTGGACTACAATTCCCATCATCCCTGACCATTGGTCCTGCTAGCTAGGGATGATGGGAGTTGTAGTCCAAAAACAGCTGGAGACCCAAGGTTGGGAAACCCTGGTCTAATCCTTTCTTAAAGCCACCCATCTTCTGCGAGTGAATTCCATCATTTAGCTCTGAAGAAGTGCTTCCTATTGTCCTTGATCTCCGACATTCACAAATTCGCTGGGTGTCTCCAAGTTCTGGTATTGTGCATAATCTGATGCATAAACACCATGCAAATGTTTATACACCTCTATCATATTACCACCCCACGATATAAGCTGGAAAGCCCAATTTTCAGAACAACTCCCAACAGAAAGTCCAAAATAATCCAAGTAAAGTTATACACAAATTCTAGCAAAAACAAAATAACACAATCAGATAAAACTTGGCTTTCAAAATTACCAGAGATCCAAAATGACTAGCGTTTTCAAAAGGGTTTTCATGTGGTGCCAACAAGCCCTGGTTGCCCCTCTGGGAAGAGAACTGGCTCAGATCCAGGGGTCTCCATTGAGAAGACCCTGCCAGTAGTCACACCCACCTCACCTCTAACATAATGGTCCCCGAGAAATTTATACAGTCATGCAGGAAGTTGCTTTGGACTAATTCACCCCATTGGTCCATGTAGTTCAGAATTGTGTACTGTACATAATTATACAACCATCTGTAGACATCTGAAGGCAGCCCTTTATTGGGATGCTTTTAATTCATGTTGCTCTGCTGTGTTTTTGTATATTCTCCTGGAAGCCACCCAGAGTGGGCTGGGGCAATCGAGTCAGATAGGCAGAGTACACACTGACTGGAAGCATCTCTCTGTGGTTTCAGATGGGGGACATTCCCAGTTTTGCCTGGAGATGCTAGGAACTCCTCCTTCATGCCAAGCATCTGCTCTACCAACTCATCCTGAGTCAGACCATGGGTACATCTACCGCAGTATTGTCTACACTGACCAGCAGTGGCTTCCCAGGGTTTCAGAGAAAGTTATCTCCTAAGCCCTACCTGGAGAGACCAGTGATTGAACCTGGGACTTTCTGCCTGCGTCAAGCTGCAGTAATTGGTTGCTAAACCACACAGAGCTTAATAATGATAATGATGATGATGATGATGATGATGATAATAATAATATAATAATAATAATAATAATAATAATAATAATAATAATAATAATAATTTTATTTACACACTGCCCATCTGGCTGGGTTTCCCCAGCCACGCTGGGCAGCTTCCAACAAAATATTAAAATACAATAGTCTATTAAACATCAAAAGCTTCCCTAAACAGGGCTGCCTTCAGATGTCTTCTAAAAGTCTGGTAGTTGTTTTTTCCTTTGACATCTGAGGGGAGGGCGTTCCACTGGGCGGGTGCCACTACAAAGAAGACCCTCTGCCTGGTTCTCTGTAACTTGGCGTCTCGCAGTGAGGGAACCAAGAGAAGGCCCTCAGCATTGGACCTCAATGTCCGGGCAGAACGATGGGGGTGGAGACACTCCTTCAGGTATACTTCAGGTATTCTTTATAGGAATGCAAGCCCTTTGATCTGTTCCTAGAAATGGACCAGGAAATTAATGTGCCCCATCAATTTTATCCCATGTTATAGGTGTTGGGGTGGGGTGATGCTTCATTACCATCTTCTCCCTCCCCTCTCTACTGCAACCACCTGGGATTTAGTTCCCTTTCTTTCTTCCCTTCCCAAACCTACCTTTTTTCTTTCTTCCAGCCAGTTTCCAATAAGTACTTTAGTAGAATATTTGGGTTCTACCTTCCAGCTGGGAGTGTACCATTCCTGTGCATCTCTACACTGAGTAAACATGGTCCCGTTCACATGCTTTGGCAAAAAGTGAACTCGAAAGGTCCTAGACTTCCATCTCTGTATGTGCAGAGCAGGACATTTAACCTCTGATGTTCCTTGGTCTCGGGTTGCCTATTGTTGACCATCCCCATGGTAACACTCCAGGCAACAAGGGATTCTACCGTGGTGAAATCAATTCTACTATTCCACTGAAGGCAACAAAACACGTGTTTGTGAATGGACGCAGAATAAGGGGATAATGCTTGCTGCTTACCCCACCCAAAGATGAGGAATCCAAATCCAGAGGCATGATAGGCTGGGGCTGGTGGAATTGGAATCCATCAACATGCAGATTACCATTGCAATCTGACCACTGTGAAGATGTCTGGGTTTGGACAGAAAAGGGCACCATCCTATGCATGCCTGCTCAGAAACTACTCCCATTGGGTTAACCTGGAACTTAAAGGTAAAGGTAAAGGTACCCCTGCCCGTACGGGCCAGTCTTGACAGACTCTGGGGTTGTGCGCCCATCTCACTTAAGAGGCCAGGGGCCAGCGCTGTCCGGAGACACTTCCGGGTCACGTGGCCAGCGTGACATCGCTGCTCTGGCGAGCCAGAGCCGCACACGGAAACGCCGTTTACCTTCCCGCCGGTAAGCGGTCCCTATTTATCTACTTGCACCCGGAGGTGCTTTCGAACTGCTAGGTTGGCAGGCGCTGGGACCGAGCAGCGGGAGCGCACCCCGCCGCAGGGATTCGAACCGCCGACCTTTCGATCGGCAAGTCCTAGGCGCTGAGGCTTTAACCCACAGAGCCACCTGCGTCCCGAACCTGGAACTTACACTTAGCTAAATGTGTACAGCAGGCATGTCCAACTCCCAAGAGACTGCGATCTACACACAGTATTAAAAATCTGGCCGTGTTGTTGAGCTTTATTTAGGGAACCAGAGTCCCTCATTTTCCATTAGCATGCTCTACCTAGTGGCGGACAGCACTACCACAAATAGCACAATGTGCCAAAGCAAACCTATCTTGCCCTCTAGGGAAGCCCAGGCAGCTGCAGTGGTGGCTAGGCGCTCACTCTCCCCACCCCCTACCCAACTTAGGCTAGTAGTCCAACTGTAACTCTAACTACACTGTCTGATTTTGGCCTCCTTTATTTATGCATTTGTTACTTGCCAAGGTAGACTACTGCAAAGCATTTAGTGTGGGGCTACCTTTGAAGATGTCTCAGAAGCTTCGGTTGGTACAAAATGGGTTGTATCCAACTAAGTCCTGCTCAGAGTTTACCCATTGAAATGAAAAGATCTATGGTATGACAAATCTGCTAACTCCTGTGGGTCTGCTGTGAGTGGTGCTAACATCGGATACAATCTGATATGTCCACCTGGCTATTGTTTTGGACCAGGTGGTCAGAATGCAGGTACACCAACGCCTGTTAGAATTCATGCTCTGTGATTGCAGTCATGGGATTGTTGTCTTTCACGTGACGGTGTATGTTTTGACTCCACAGTGGGAAGTGACGGAGACAGGATGTTTGTGTTACTGTGTTCCGTGAAGTGGGACTATTGTCCTTTGTTTTCTCTCTCTTTGCTGTCTGATGCTAGAGAGAGAGGGAGCCATGTTGCAGTGCTCCGTGTACGTTTATATGTAAATAAAGTAGATTAGCCAAAATGCTGAGTTGCTGAGGTCTGTTACGCACACTGCGAACACTCTGCAGATCCCTAAGTGTGCCAGTGTCTGTTGGCATCAGTCGCTGTGATGTTTGGGCTGAAGAAAGCTTTTGAAGCTCCCGAACGAACAACCAGGAGGGAGAGAACATGCCAGTCGGGCCTGTGTCTCTACCAGGGTCCTACTCGGGTGTAGGATGAGCTCCTGACAATGCCTAGTGAGGTCTTTGCTCCCCCCCCAATATTTTCTGGTAGAGGTCTGGGCCCCCGTGATGATGAGCAGGCAGAGGAGGCTGAGCACAGTGTGGTTCAATGGCTGGCTTCACCTGAGCATGAGATAGGAAGCCACGTCGCACTGGGCTCCCTGCTTGGCCTCCTCCCAGTGACACAAGGTCTCTATCCCCTTTCTCCTTGGTCTAACATCATGTAATATCTTCATGACTGAGTGGATGGTGGAATGGGGATGTCCCTGATACTAGTCCAACTCTGATGTCCCTGATACTAGTCCAACATTCTGACCACCACTCTAATTTTGTTAAATTGTGGGGGCGGGGTAGGGAACCCTCCCAGGGATTTGGGACTCCAGTTGCTCCCCAGGGATACTGGGTACAGACTCCAGTCTTGCTCCTCTAAAAAAGCATCTAAACATTTGAGGGTTTGTAGGAATGGTTTGCCAAGAATGGTCACATGACTGATCCCCTACAGAAAAAAACGTTGGCACAAAAAGCCGAAAGACACAAATCTGTTTCCCAATTACCTTGTCCTTAAATTGGCAACATTCAAACGTTTATTGAGGTTGCTTCTTTTCCTGAATATCATCCATATGAAGATTTTTTTAAAAAGGGTTCAACAACCTTGGACCATAGGCACTACAGTGGTACCTCGGGTTAAGAACTTAATTTGTTCTAGAGGTCCCTTCTTATCCTGAAACTGTTCTTAACCTGAAGCACCACTTTAGCTAATGGAGCCTCCTGCTGCTGTCGTGCCGCTGGAGCACAGTTTCTGTTCCCATCCTGAAGCAAAGTTCTTAACCCGGGTCATCCTGAAGCAAAGTTCTTAACCCAGGTATTTCCGGGTTAGTGGAGTCTGTAACCTGAAGTGTATGTAACCTGAAGCGTATGTAACCCGAGGTACCACTGTATTAGGGTTGCCACATGAACATACGTGTGCACAGAACAATTTATTAAACTGCTTAACATGTACATATGAGCTCTCTTTAAGGCAGGGGGATGTTAACTCTTGCCCTACCAGACTCCTTCTCCAAGATCTTGTAGCTTAGCCAGCGTATATCGTTCTCAATAGGTATATTGTTCTCAATACTGAGAAAAACTCCCTGTGGTTATTAGACCATGATGGCATCAGGGTATGTGCGTGATTTCCAGCAGAACATAGCTCAATTCCCATTGTAAGCATAAGGTTGGGTGTGTTTGTCTCTCTGTGTGTTATGCCATGCTCCCGACAGCAGCCATTTTTCATTATGCCATACCCCCTAGCAGCCATTTAGCGTCATATCATAGCCCCACCATGGTAGCTGTTTTATGACTGGTGCCCCAGCACTCTCTCAAAGTGCAGGATGCTCCCGTCGGTCCAAAATGGTCGGAGACCCCTGATTTAGAAAGATGCTTTTTGGTTTTATAAGCTCTTTATAAAATTGACTATCTTGTCCAGCCCTCTTTTACCAGAAGGGAAATTCAACCAGTCTCTGTCGAAGAAGGTTAGAATCCCGTGGAACCCATTTTCAATGTGGTACCATGTCACTGCTATGCCATTGTCCTCCAATCTTTTCTTGTAGAGTAATCCATCATCCCTCAGGACGTCGTATTCACAGGTCACGATGCAGGTCTCGGGAAGCAGGCGGACAATGGCATTGTCGGCAAGAAGGGGCGAACACTCTGAAGAACTTAGGACCTTCACTTTGTTGTAGACTTCATCATCACAGGGAACTGTCGCCACGGGCTTGTAGCCTCTGGTTTTAAATTCGCTTGGGATGTTTTCTGCACTCAGCCATTTCTTGTACTTCAATCTCAGGTCCACTGGAACATGAGAGCCTTCCAAAATATCTTCAAGGAGTGAAGCTTCCCCATTCACGTGTTGCAATATGTAAAAAGCAGCCCGTTCCCTGAATAAAATGGGCACGGCGTGGTTTTGCTGGTATGAAGGCAAGTTGAAGTCTACAGCCTGGAGGCCCGGGTAAATGAGGATCTGTGCACGCACTTTTGCAAGGCCTGGTCTATTCACTAAACTCTGGGAGATACAGGCAGTCATGCAGCCACCCGCGCTGTCGCCAGCAATGATGACACGGGTGTTGTCCACACCATAGTCTTCTGCAGTCTCCAGAAAGTGGGTGGTGGCAGCAAGACAGTCGTTGAGCGGGGCTGGATACTTGTGCTCAGGAGCCAGACGGTACCTAAGGCAAAATCAATCCACAGTAAATCATTTCCATCTGAGATTGTGTATGATGCTCCTGCTTTTGAATGATCAAATAACGGCCAGTCCCCATAGGGTGAAAGGCAGGAAGCCCACCAGCAGGTGGAGCCAGAGCCAATGACAGGCAACTAATTCTACTCTTTCCCTTTATCTCCTGTCTGCCGAGTTCTTCAGGAACAATGCTGAGATTAATGAGGAAGCAGACAAACCATACCTACTATCTCTATCTATCTATCTATCTATCTATCTATCTATCTATCTATCTATCTATCTATCTATCTCTATCTATCATCATCTATCATCTATCTATATCTATCTATCTATCTATCTATCTATCTATCTATCTATCTATCTATCTATCTAAAAAGGGAGGCGGGTGGCCCTGTGGGTTAAACCACAGAGCCCAGGGCTTGCAGATCAGAAGGTTGGCGGTTTGAATCCCCGCGACGGGGTGAGCTCCCGTTGTTCGGTCCCAGCTCCTGCCCACCTAACAGTTCGAAAGCACGTCAAAGTGCAAGTAGATAAATAGGTACCGCTCCAGCCAGAAGCAGCTTAGTCATGCTGGCCACATGACCCAGAAGCTGTACGCCGGCTCCCTCGGCCAATAAAGCGAGATGAGCGCTGCAACCCCAGAGTCGGTCACGACTGGACCTAATGGTCAGCGGTCCCTTTACCTTTATCTTTCTTTCTTTCTTTCTTTCTTTCTTTCTTTCTTTCTTTCTTTCTTTCTTTCTATTAATCTATCTATCCATCTATCATCTATAAAAATATATTCTACCCTACCTCCCAAAGAAGCTAAGGGCAGCCAGCACACAAATGAAAAAAGCAATTAAAACATCATAAGAGCAGCTGCAATACAGATGCAGACTGCAAAATAGGTCTCAAAAGGCTCGTTGCAGGAGGAATATCTTCACAGCACCTGTAATATTTAACAGGAGGAGTTAGATGCCACAATACCAATAACCTGCTTCCTACACTGTGTGGAATGGACCTCCTGATAAGATGGTACTGGATTGTAAATAATAAGGCAGCAGGGCTTGGAGGAATCAAGACCAAGGTTGGTGGTGCAGGGCCCCATTTCCCCCTATATGCCATTTAGGCACATGGGCTTACCCTCCATGGCAGTGGCATAGCATGGGAGGGGGCCACAGGGGCATTGACACAGATGCTATTAGGCAGTTGAATGCTCATGCATGCTCCGTCTGTTTCCCTCCTTCCCACTCCATTGTTCCGCATGGCCCTGGGCGCTGGCAACCCACGCTATGCCACTGCTCCATGGGCAGGCAGACCCGGAAGGTGGTCCACAAAGGGAATGTTCCCCTTGGGCTGCAAAGGGCGCTCTTTCCCTGAGGTGAGCAATGCTGAGCTAGATAGACAAAAGTCTGGCATGGTATAAAGTTGCCTCTCATCTATGTACAGTGGGTTACCCGACTTGCTCAGTGGTCAGAGAGCCAGGGGAAGTTGCGGCTCACGGGGCAACCACACAATTAGGCTTCCTTCTACAGCTGGCAAGTGAGCTGCTCTTAACATTTTGCCATGCTGTGGTTGAGTCCATCACAACCACAGGGGGCTGGGGGGGGGTGGAAAACATTGACTTACTCCACAGACACAACCACGGATTCACTCTCTCGGGCCAAATAGCGGCAGATATTTTCATGGGTTTCTGAAACAATAATATTCCCATAGTTATCCATATATTTAATCATTAGTAAGATGTGATGGTTTGATTATGTACCTCCCAGGTGCAACAGTTAATGAGAAGAACCTCATCACCACCAAAAATATATGCCAACAAAATTAACAGAGAAGAAACTCCCTGGGGATGTTATTGCAATATATTCATTCAACAAAATAGGGAAAATAAGTATGTTTTTCACCATGATAAGGAAGAGAGGGAGGGGAGGAGGCACAGATCCCATCAGGGCCTGCCCCAGTCAGACTCCATCCCCTTTGGCCAATAGGGAGTGGATGGGAGAACAGTAAAATTACAGAATTGCATTATTGTAAACCATATAAATCCCAAACCTACAGTTTCTTCTAGTTTCAAAATGCAGATCACTGCCCCGTCTCCCAAAAGATTTTTGTCCATTACTTTCCAGTGACTGAAGAACAGAGAGTTAAGGTGGGCTAAATTAGCAGGTTAATTACAAGCGGAACAAATAAATAAATATAACCCCACTGAAAAGTGGTCCAAGATGCAAAGCTCCAGCCTCATACTGGAAAGCCTTGACCTACCCCCTTCCGATTTTTAAGTCTCTTCAAAAAGATTTGAAAGTTTTTCCTCTAGAGCCCACGAGGACTGGAAGGTTGATGTTGTTTCTCTAAAGCTAGGATGGGGAACCTTTGGTCCTCCAGATGTTGCTGGACTTAATTGTCCCTCATCACCTTTGGTAATGCAAGCTGGGGCTGACGGGAGTTAGAGGTCAGCAACATCAAGAGAGTAAAATGTTTCCCACCCCATGCTCTAAAGCAGTGTTTCTCAAACTTGGGTCTGCAGCTGTTGTTGGACTACAACTCCCAGCATCCAACAATAGCTAGAGTCCCAAGTTTGAGAAACACTGGTCTAACCTATCTCACAAGGTTGTTGGGAAGATATAATTGCAGGGAGAATTGTGCAGGTCAACTTGAGCTTGTTGGAGGGATGGCGGGGGAAGAAAACAAAACAGAACAGAACAGCAGCAGCAGCAACAACAATGCACAGGAATCAACAACTACTTTGAAACTTGTCAATAAATGATGGCTGCAGCCCTTAGGATTATTAAGGCACATCCTGACTCCAGAAAGCCCCCTTTGGCTTGAGATATTTTTGTGGATGCTTTGGTGTGGTTAGATGGCTGATGATTTTGAGGAGAAACCTTATTATGAACTGGGTCTTAATTCAGAGGAGATCCCTCTACAAATGCTCTCTGTGTATGCGTTACCCTACTTCATTCAGGTGTTGACGCAGATTAAGTTTGGACATAACTCACGGATGCTTCCAAACACCCAGCCGCCTCCATGAAAGAACACGATCCCCCTCCTTCCGCCAGCAGAGGGAGCCTTCGGTTGGTAAATCCGGACAGGCACATGCTTAAACTTTGCGTCTTTAATGAAGAGTGCATTTTCTTTCCCCAGTTTCCGGCTGTTTCGCACCATCCGCACAAACTGGATTTGTGTGCAGATATGTAGGTTTTCCAAGATCCTTCCCTTTTGAGAGGGGGACAGGGAGAAGAAACAAAAGTCATATAGGAATTAACTCGTGGCAAGTTCATCCAAACAACTATTTAGATGTTCAAAATCTAAGGATCATAGTGCTACCCAGATTGGATGAAACATGCTGGGGCATGAGGACAGGGGAAATCATTTCAAAATTATAACATTATGGGTTATGTGGTTGACGTGCTGGATTTAGATATAAGCTAAACAAGCTATAGCTTGGGGCCCACTCTCTTGGGAGCCCCCCAAAAATATAAAGGGAAAAAACCCCTGGATGTACATTTCCGAAATATAAGATAAAAAACAAATAAAATAAAACCTACATACAGCAACAGTGTTTTGTGTTGTGTAGGCTCCTATGATGTAAGTAATGGGCCCTGCCTGCTAGCCTGCTCCCTAAAATATCACTGGTTTGCTCATTTCTATATGTTGGGTGCCTACATTCTGCATGTGCAAATGGCTTTAGATACATATGAGGTCCATAAATTACCATATAGCATATATTCAACACAAAAAATAGTGACAATTTCTTGTTGACAAAGGACAGCTGGACATATAAAGGGCCCCATTACCTTCAGTAGCTTAGGGCCTCTTCAAAACTAAATCTGGCCCAGTGTGGAGGATGTGAAGAGTAATGATATAAGAGAAGATTCATTTTATTAATATGCTTTTTATTAGTTTTCTTAAATAACAAACACACACAAAAATTAACAAAATAAAATAATAACAAAAGGAAAAACATACCTACATCCATAAATCCCTAAGTTCTTACAACCCCCCCCCAAACCCTTACACCACCATATTCTTAATTCCCAATTATCCTTCCCAATAGACTTCTGTCTTCCTCAAAGGAAGGAGGTCATGACTAAATAAGCGATAGACATTGGCTATAACATTGACTTTGAGAGTCCCTTTATCATATCTTGTTTAATTGCCCTTTATACACTGTTCCCCGATCAAGGATTCTGAGTTCAACCATTCTGGAAATTGTTGCTAAGCCACCTGAATTACATCTAGCTAGTTGCAGTTCTTTCATATAAAAGACTTCATGGAATGCTGCTTGACTATTAAAAATCTAGTAAACTATATGCACCATCTTTATCTTCAAGGCCATAATACGGTACATCTAGAGATTGTAAGTAATGTGAAGGAGATTATCCATTGAAATATTTTAGTTGATATTTTAGAATGTAAAATGCTATTTTATTTATTGATTTGTTTTACCTTGTGGGCTTATAGCCGAATAAAGTATTATCTATCTATCTATCCCCCCCTGACTTTGAGAGATGGCTGGAATTGTGGAATGTTAATATGAAGTTCATGGCGTGTACGGCATTAAGGGAAAACCTGTCGAAAATGATCTACAGGTGGTATCATACACCAGTGAAGCTAGCTAAGATCTATAGATTGAAGAACAAAAGAGGCTGGAAATGTGGGGAGGTAGAAGGAGACTTCTACCATATGTGGTGGTCATGCAGCAAAGTGAAAGGCTTTTGGGAATCAATCTATAATGAGCTTAAAAATTTTTTTAAATACACTTTTCCCCAAAAGCCCAAAGCTTTTCTGCTAGGAATGATGGGCAAAGAAATTAAAAAAGAAGATAAAACATTATTTTTATATGCCACAACAGCTGCAAGAATTATGTTAGCACAAAACTGGAAAACGGAGGTAATACCCACTATAAATGACTGGCAGGTTAAAGTGATAAACTATGCCGAGCTGGCTAGAATAACAGGAAGATTAAGGGATCAAGACGAACAGAAATTTCATGATAATTGGAACAAATATTGGAACTAAATATTGGAACAAATATTGGAACTAAATATTGGAACAAATATTGGAACTAAATTTCAGATGACACTGGCGGGGTTGGAATAACTCTAACAGTAAATGATTACTATGCAAAAGAGATAAAATATGTGACCATAAAACTTATTTGATACTTACCAAAGGAGTGGAGGGAAGTCCAAGGCTCGGCAGAGCCCAATTCAACTGTGTATTATACATATGATTTATGGAACAGATATAATATGTGCAAGCTATGTAATGGATTTGGTATATGTCTATATGTATATATATGTAATATCAATAAAAATTTATTGTCAAAAAAACAAAACAAAAAACAAAGCGGGTCTGTCTTATCTTTTTGTTAAACTGCTTCTTTGACCATTTTCCCATTTCTTTTATTATTTGAATGTTATACTTACAATATTTCTTGTAATTTGCGAAAACTTAATCAAAGCATGTCCAGCTTTTGACTTGAGGACACTGTTTTTGTTTTTTGAAAAAAAATTCTTTATAAGTTTCCCACTCTTTTTTTAATTTTTGGTTTGGCTGTCTCCTAATTGCCTCTGTCGTTTTTTCCAGTTCAAGATATTCAAATAATTTATTCTGACATTAGGTTACGTTTAGGATAAGTACAATAACAACCTTGTTAATGCTTTTTTCTTTTCTCTTGTCTTATTTATTTATTTACATGGGTGTGTATTAACAATTGTTATTCTTTTCATCATATATATATATATATATATATATATATATATATATAATCCCCCCCTATTTTTCAATAAAGAATATTAAGAAGAAGAAAAACCTAGCCCATCTAGGAGAAGCAAATCTCTGATCCTAAACCTCTGCTGCCTTGGGATATATTTGGGAGAAGAACAGGCTAAGCAGTAAACCAGCGGCCAGCAAAATTTTTCAGCAGGGAGCTGGTCCACTGTCCCTCAGATCTTGTGGGGGGCAGCACTATATTTTTTTGGAGGGAATGAATGAATTCCTATGCTCCACAAATAACCCAGAGATGCATTTTAAATAAAAGGACACATTCTACTTAGGTAAAAACACACTGATTCCTGGTCCGTCCTCAGGCCGGATTTAGAAGGCGATTGGGCCGGATCCGGCCCTGGGCCTTAGTTTACCTACCCATGCAGTAAACCCTACACAAATCCAGAATGCAGTCCCTAGGATGGTGCCTTGTACGCCTCCTTCCGGCAACTCCTGCAGCCAAACTGGTGCCAAACGTCCCATCAACCCTGGCCACTGGCCATTTGTGCTAGGGCTGATATTGGGAGTTTTAGTTATGATGTGTATGGCATATAGACCTAATGAACTTGACCACTGGTTCCCAACTGGTACCCTACCCTATAACAAGCTTGATTCATAACAGCAGTTTGTGCAACCTCCTAAGGAAGGTGACAACGCAACAAAATTCAAAACAGTAACAGCTAATTGCACATTTATCCAATATCAAATTAAAACTATTTAATTAATTCAGCAACATTGATGAACTCAATCGAGCTTTTGAAAGTCATTGGCACCTACACTACATCCCTCTTGCTTCTTAGCAACCCCCCCAGCCCCCGCCCAGGTAATCCCACTGCCCCTTTGGGGAACCGCTAGGCTAGATGAACAAACTAGCTTTATGGAAGGCATGCTTCAACTGATTGCTTTGAAGAAAAAGCAACTGTGGCAATGGAGGCCCTGCTCCACCAACCTCAGCGAGTCCCTGCCTGCCTGCCTGTTCTGCCCGCTTATCAACTTCCTCCACCACCACCACCCTAATCTCAGTGTTGTCCTTGTCGAACTCAGCAAAAGTTGAATTCATTGGCTCCATAGAACTGTACAATTGTAGAACTGTGGAGCTGGAAGGGACCTCCCCCCCCCCAGGGTCATCCAGTCCCACCCTGCAATGCAAATAAATTCAACAAAACCCCCTCTAGGTAGCCATCCAACCTCCAATGTAAGAGAGAGTCCACCATTCTCCGAGGGAGTCAGTTCCACTGTCAAACAGCTCTTATCATCAGAATGGTTCGTAGGAAACTCTTTCATTATAATTTGAATCCACCGGTTTGGGTCCTACCAACCTGCTGGGATCTTGGTGGTCATCTAGTCCAACACACAGACACACAGACACCTCCGCAATACCGGCATCTCAGCCCTCGGTCCCCCATCCAATTTGAAACCATACCGGACCCTGCTTAACTTTACAAATGTGCTAGCAGTTTTATTGCTGCGCCACTAGGAGGCCAACTTGCTCCATCTTCCATGCCACAGCTCTTCAGATATTTTGAGGACAGCTCTCCTATCACCTCTCAGTCTCCTCTTTACCAGGCTAAACATCCCCAACTCCCTCAACTGTTCCTCATTGGGGGCTTGGTTTCTAGACCCTCGATCATCTTGCTTGCCCTCCTCTGCACACATTCCAGTTTGTCAATATCTTTCTTAAACACCCTCCCCCCTCTCAATAGCTCTGGTGCCACCTTTCTGATTTCCACCTTAACACTGGGTAGCAGCTACCACAGAGGTGCAGAATCCCTCTCCAAATCTGGCACAGGGCCTACACTAATTGCCTGGAGGAAATCTGCCTGCCTATTAACTGTTATCTGCTCCTGAAAGGACAGTATGTAGTAAACAACACTTTCAAGGGCAAACAGCAGCCCAGGTGTGGGTGTGGGTGCTTCAGCAGGAAAGAGAGTGAGCGGGAAAAGATTGAACATGCCTCCTTCACCTCACCGCATACCATTCTCTGTAGTGGCACCTTGCCAATGGAGCTCCCTTCAGTCTGTGCTCACCTCAGATATGTTTTAAGAGGTGACATTAAACCATTTTATCAGGCCAGAGTTTTGGACTCCCATGAGATAGACCATTTCCTTGGAGTGCAATTTTATTGATATTATTGCAGCAGTTCTGGCCATGCCGACTTTGAGAGTTTAACTTCCGTTTTACTTCAGCACAGCTGTTTCATTTGTTAATGTTTAGGTTCCCTGGGCTCCAAAATGAAAGACGGGCACAATATAAAGGTCTTGTGTAATTGCGTAATTTTTTTTTAAAAAAATC
Source organism: Podarcis cretensis (assembly GCF_951804945.1). Classification (NCBI taxonomy): domain Eukaryota; kingdom Metazoa; phylum Chordata; class Lepidosauria; order Squamata; family Lacertidae; genus Podarcis; species Podarcis cretensis. The sequence goes on from NC_137177.1 coordinate 69,152,348, forward strand.
TGTGTTGACTTTCTTTCTCACAAAGTTTCTTCTTTCTCATTCTTTCATTTATTCATTCGAAGTCTGCCTGTGAGCCTGCTACAAACACTGCTCCCACAGCAGGCAGTAATTGGCCTTTGGATGAAAATGTTCCAGAGGTTCTGTCAAACACCATTAATAATTTTTAAAACTTTCTCCTTCTCTCTCTCTTTCTCTCTCTCTCTCTCTCTCTCTCACACACACAGAGAGAGATAGCTGTCACATCCAGACTGTTTAAAGCACATGGGTTCCCCCAAGGAATCCTGGGAAGTGTAGTTTGCTCCTTACAGAGCTACAAGTCCCAGCAAACTGCACTTCTCAGGATAAAGGTAAAGGGACCCCTGACCATTAGGTCCAGTCGTGGCCGACCCTGGGGTTGTGGCGCTCATCTTGCTTTATTGGCCGAGGGTACAGCTTCTGGGTCATGTGGCCAGCTGACTAAGCCGCTTCTGGCAAACCAGAGCAGCGCACAGAAATACCGTTTACCTTCCCACTGGAGCAGTACCTATTTATCTACTTGCACTTTGAGGTGCTTTCGAACTGCTAGGTTGGCAGGAGCAGGGACCTAGCAACGGGACCTCACCCCGTCGCGGGGATTCGAACCGCCAACCTCCTGATAGACAGGTCCTAGGCTCTGTGGTTTAACCCACAGCGCCACCCGCATCCCTACTTCTCAGGATACTTTGGGGGAAAGTCACGTGCAGCAAGGATGTGACCAGAGTCTCACTCAAGTCACTACAGAAAGTTCAGCGAAATGCTAGCGCCAAGCAGCTACGCTGAACCTGGAGGATTAATCCTGCCCAATCATTCAGCACCAGACCAAAACTTTTCTGGGTTGCGTTTTTAAACACTGCCAAACTCGTTCCTTTCCTTTTCCCTCCTCCTGCCCAATAATTCGTCTCTCGTTAGATCTCTCCCTCTCCGACAGGGGGGCGCCCACTTTACCATTCGCGATGTCGGATAGAAGCAGGTTAAAATCAGGAGGAGAGCGCAATGGCGCGTGGCGGATGGGGAGGCGGTTAAGTTCGTGGGTTTCCCGCAAGTTACAACCTCGCCTTTGGATGGGGCGCTGCGATCCACTCACCAGGACAGACGCCCCAATCAGCGTGGCGTGAATGATTCGCAACTTGGCCGGGTGCTCGACTCCGGGAGGGATCTCCGAGTTGGCGTAATCGAAATAAATGCTTCCCAGAACCAGCAGGAGGAACGCTGCCAAGAGGGCAGCCACCAGGAGCACCAGGAACGCGTGCAGGAAGCCCATGTTGCTGCGGCTCGGAAGAGCGCCTGCTTACGCCCTTGGATTTTCCTTCTCACCGAACTTGGCTTGGGCTGTAGCTTATTTGCTGCTTTCTCCCGTGGCTGCGATACTCAGGTTGCAGGCAGCTGGAAGGAGCGTCCCTAATCCCCTCCCACGCGCGGGAGGGAACGAAAGGCGAGCCCGGGTTCCTTCAGAGCAGCAGAGAGACCGACCGAAGCCTCGCAGGATTCGATTGCCACCCCCAGAAATTCAAACGCCCCCTCCCCTTTCCCATGCAAGCCGAGCAGAGGCAAGTGTTGTTGCGCATGCAAAGAAAGAACCAGCGAAAGGTTTTCGCGTCCTCAAGGTTGCCGAACAGGTTAACAGACTATTGAGACACCCGAACAGGAAGCGCTGCAGAAGGCACGGCGAAGTGAAACTAACTTAGGCTCAGGAGCTGGCCGGGCCAAGTATTTCGTCTCTGTTGCACCTCATTGGGTGGAGAGAATGATTAAATCTAGGAGTCTCCACACAGCTCCAGCGGAGGTGGAAAACCTGTGGCTCTCCAAGTGCAATTGGACCACAACTCCCACCATTCCTGACGGTTGGCCATACTTGCTGGCGGAGCAGTACCTGCGGGGTGGGCCGGGGCGAGGGGGGGGGGGAAAGGGTTACCCAGATTTTTTGTCCTCGATGAAGGCTCCAGAGGGGCGCCATTGACGCTCCCAACCTGTGTTTGTGTGTGTGCGCGCGCGTAAATGCGCATGGGGTGGGGTGCCAAACTGGGTCTTTGACCCGTGCTAAATAAAGCCCTCTTGCTGGGGCTGATGTTGCCCACTCCTGTCATAAAGGATGCCTTGTTGTAGTAGAAGAACTGGTACAGCTTCTCCAAAGTTCATCTCATCAACTTTTTGGAATGCTTGAAATGTACAAAAACACATGCAACAAATTTGGAGTTGTGGGTGGGTTTTGAACCAAGAACCATGTAGATGCTACACAATCATTTTCTGAAACTAAACTCTCTCTCTCTCTCTCTCTCTCTGTGTGTGTGTTTGTCTGTGTGTGTGTAGGAAGACAGGATCACAGTCACTGGTCAAGCCCTCAGTACTTTCAGAATGTGTGTAGGGTTTTTTTTTAAGAAGGTATGCACAAACAGAAGCAGGTTTTGGTGCGACTGGCTCTGCTGCACTGGGAGCCAACACTAGAGGGCGCTGCAGGGCTTCACAACTATAATTCAGTGAATGGAGCAGAACAGAAGAAGAGAGGCCTCTGGGTGCTGAATTTTAGCTTTGCACAAGGTGCTGCTGAAATGTTAAAGAACAAAGTCTGCCACTGGCACAAATGTGTGTTGAAGGAGGGGGAGACTAGTGGGCACAGTCCCGCCCCCTATATGTGTGTTTAGTAAACCACTCCATAAGTTCTCTCAAAAAGTCTTATCATAGCATAAGAGTTCCCCAGGGCTGCTGAAATTCAGGGAGACATATTCTGGGCCCTGCTACCAACAGCCTGGTGACCCAGGGGCACTGATTTATTTTATTTGTTTGTTTGTTATATGCTTCTCATTCCAATGAATCACAAAGCAGCTTACAAACAATAATTAACAATAACAACACAAATACAGCACAATTAACGGCATGAGTAAAGCAATTGCCTCCCATAGAACACCATCGACGAAACAACTAAAAAAATAAGCTAAACAGCGCAATTGTAAAAAGTCAAATTATAGGATTCACAAAGTACTATGGCATTCATCTATGAAACAACGCCAACCGCATTAAAAAAATAACAACCAAGTGCTGCCAAATTCATACACACACGCTCCCCATCCCCATGATTCAAAATCTTTCCTTTGGTTCATTAAAAGGCAAGTTCACATAATGCCCATGGCAGCAAGGCTGTCCAAAAGGTTCTTCGGGCTGGAAGTGAGCAGCTGAGCCTCTTCTTCCCAGAAAAACATCAGGGCAAAGTAGAAAACAACCCTTCTTGCATCCACTGGGCAGTGAAGGGACAGCTGCTCCCAATGCTTGCTTTCCTCTTCCCTCCTCATTCCTTTATCCTTTTATATCACATTTCTAAGGTGGCACGCCTGCAAGCAGGAGCTGTCTTATTTTTAAATATCTGTAGAGCACATTTTACAATACGAAAAGTATCCCTGCATCTCTGCGTTCCTCATAACTTCTGCCATTGTTTAAAACCACCACCTGAAGCAGAAATGGTGTGAAGTGCAGTTAAAAATATGGGAGAAGCCAAAATGAGCAGATCCTTTCATCTCTATTCAAAGATAAATAAGATAGTTGCTGTTGATCATAAGAAGTCAGAGATACAAATCATGACTTTTTTTTTAATGCTCATAAGTCTTTTAGAAATGTTATAATGCTGTCTACCCCCTTTTTCCCAGAAGGAAATGATAGAAATCCATCAAATAGACTTATCACCCCATGAAATCCATTTTCAATGTGGTACCAGGTGACCGGTACCCTATTGTCCTCCAGTCTTTTCTTGTAGAGGATGCCATCGTCCCGTAGAACATCATACTCACAAGTTACGATGCATGTTTTTGGAAGTTGGCCGAACACAACGTCATCTACCATGAGCGGAGAGAAAGTTGGCTCTAGAGCTTGTTTCACCACTTCGTAGAGGTTGTCCTCATAGGAAGCGGCTGTAGGTGGCTTGTAGCCTCTGACCTTAAACTCACTGGGGATGTTTTCTGAGCTGATCCACTTCCCAAATCTCATTCTTATGTCTCTGGGAACATGGCAGCCCTGCAAAACACTTTCTAACACTGACAAGTCCTTATTGAGATACTGCAAGGCTGCGCTAATGACTTTCTCCCGGTACAATATGGGGACGGCTCGGTTTTGCTGGTACGAAGGCAGGTTGAAATCTAACGCTTGGAGGCCAGGATAGATCAGAATCTGAGCAAGTGGCCTCGGGATACCAGATCTCGTCACTAATGCCTGGCAGACAGAGGCAGCAATATTCCCTCCGGCGCTGTCTCCGCTGATGACGATGCAGGCCGGGTCGACTCCATAATCTTTGGCGGTTTTCATAAAATGTATGCTGGCAGTCAGGCATTCCTTATACTGGGATGGATATTTCTCCTCAGGGGCCAAATGATACCTGGGATATGATTTATTTGTATATAAGACAAATCTGGCCAGAATAACCAAACCAAAATAACAGCACGATAGGATCACTTCTTATACACATTTAACTCACATGATTTCAACCATATGTGGCTCATAATCAGGCATAGGCAAACTCAGCCCTCCAGATGTTTTGGGACTACAACTCCCATGATCCCTAGCTATCAGGACCAGTGGTCAGGGATGATGGGAATTGTAGTCTCAAAACACCTGGAGGGCTGAGTTTGCCTATGCCTGCTCATAATGAAAGGTTGTAGCCAGCTAGGTTCCGCTCTGAGTAGACCTATTACAATTAATAAGCCTAAGTTACTCATGGTCATTAACATTAATGGGCCCTACTCTGAATAGGATCCAACCCCAAACTCATAGCCATTTTCCCATCAGGCACTGCAATCTGAATTTACTTTGCATTGGGCTGGGTGTGTTTCAATTGGGAAGAGATAGCCTTCTGCTGGGGTCCACCATTAAGTGATGCCAGTTGGGAACTCCACATTCTGTCCACTGAATGTGTGACCAGGCAGGTGCCAGTGGTGGAATCCCTGCAGCGTTTAGCAAATTCAGCAGTATAACGCTATTAGTCAGTTCCCAGGGTCTGTTTACTTACCCAACAGAAAGCACCACCGAATCACTTTCTTTGGCAATGTAGCGGCAAAGGGGGTCATAGGAATCTGGAAAGACAAGATGTGTGGGCCATGTTAGAAGAGTTCTGGAGGCCGTCTCATCCTAGCAGAAAGTTGGGATTAATACAGGTGTTATGAAGGCAAATGATTCCAATTAGAACAACCAAAGCAACAAACATGTTCCATACAGTTTCAAAATAGTAGAATCATAGAACGGTAGAGTTAGAAAGGACCACGAGGCTCGTCTAGTCCAAGCCCTGCAATGCAGGAATCTTTTCTTCAACATTTTGTTCAACCAGGGGCGTCTTGCCCATAGATATACTTAAGACGGCCCTGCTCACAACTCTAAGGTTAAGAATTTAATGATCTGCCAAATGAGCTAAATATGATTCACCTTTGGTCTTTGTGCACCTGAGCACTTCAAGATTATTCATTTATAGCCCTTTATGAGGAAACCAACAAAGCATCTTAGAATGCTCAGAGACACAAGGACCATTCCATGCTCCCCACCCCCACCCCAAACTGTATGTTATGCATTTTTCAGTACACTTGAAAGGACAAGGTGAGCTCCTCACCGCCAGCTATTCCCGGCTCACTCTGGGACAATCTGTTAAGATGGAGAGTAGGAAGATACCCAACTGATGTAATCTGTTCTTTTTTTAAAAAAAATTTTTTTTATTGGTTTTACATTTTCGAAACAAATTCCTAGCAGCAATATTACAATACATACAAAAAACAGACAAAAAGTAACGAAGACACAGGTGCAATCTGTTCTAAACTATTTGCAAGCTGAATGTTTGGCTGCATTATTTACATCATATACACCTGGAATGTTACTTGTTGCATAGGGGTATATGGAGATGATCTGTTTTATGTATTTTTTAGAAACTGAAAAATAAAGTTAAGAAGAAGAAGAAGAAGGGGAAACAGACAAACAGACAAACAACACTTGTAGCTCTTCTGGGATCTGAAGGCATGAAGACTTTTCCCTCTCTAATCATCCATAAGGACATCTCTCTCTCTCTCTCTCTTTCTCTCTCTCTCTCTCTCTCTCTCTCTCTGTGTGTGTGTGGCATGAGAAACTCATCCTCAGTCTGATCTCAGCCAGTGGCACTGACTATCACCTTTCTCCTTCTTGGTCTCATTGTTTCCCTTGCAAGGAGGAAGAGGAGGAGGAGGATGGAGACAAAACTAGAATTAGTTGAGTCTGCCTGTCATTGGCTTTGGCTACTGTTGGCCTCCCTGCTTTCTGTTATAAAATGTGGCTAGTTAATTGCTTTATGGCCCAATTAGCCCAGTTTATAGCGGTCCGGCACACTTCTTAGCCAAGCTGTGCCGACCTTCTTCTCTCCGGTTTCGCCTTGCAGAGTAAAAAAACACAGCGGAAAAAACTGTTGCTGCTTGCTTAGATCCAAACAAACACATCAAGCTCTTGTGTGTCCAAATTTATCAGTTCTTTATTGCAGCAGAATATTTACAGCTCAGCATTTCTCAGATTCTCCTGGACTGCTAGCATTCATGGCGTCCGTCTCTTTCAGAGACAAAGAGAGAACAGAACGTAAAAGCTCCTCCCTCCTTCCAAACCTTGGAAACCTGACGTCAGAATGTGAGGCATTACTCAGAACAACTTAACCCTGTACGTTCTGAATCCCAACACTTTCCACCGTACCAGTCCCAGTAGGCACCAACCATCACAGTACCAACACTGAGTTAGATGGACAGAAATCCACAACCAGAACAGCATTCATCCCTCAATTACTGCAAAAATCTTTCTCATTTCATCTAGCCCAATTGCTCTATCCTCCCTCAAGTGCTGCAGAGGAAATTGCCACAGACAAATCAGAGGTTGGTCCCAGAGGTAGAGCCCCAGACTTGATTTTTGTCCCTTAAGGTTGCAGCTCAAAGCTTAAGGTCAAATGTGAGGTTGTGTTGTTGTTGTTTTTTAAAGTTCTGTGTAGGTAAAGGGATCCCTGACTGTTAGGTCCAGCGCAGACGACTCTGGGGTTGCGGCGCTCATCTCGCTTTACTGGCCGAGGGAGCCGGCATACAGCTTCTGGGTCATGTGGCCAGCATGACTAAGCCGCTACTGGCAAACCAGAGCTGTGCATGGAAATGCCGTTTACCTTCCCGCTGGAGTGGTACCTATTTATCTACTTGAACTTTGACGTGCTTTTGAACTGTTAGGTGGGCAGTTGTGTAGGTGGTTCTATCTTATTTGCTTAAAAACAAGCAGTTCAAACTGGTACTGATAAACAATGATGTTGTTGACATGTGGAAACAACTGTACGTACTACTGCTTCCCTGGCTAAGGTTACTTTTTGACGTCAACAACCAACACAGTGGAGTAACTTCTTTCCTGTTGAGCCATTTCCCCTGTTGAAAATTATTTCCACCTGCTCCTTTTCTCATCCATTGGAGGACCATCTCCCTTGTTCTTTGGCTTCATGTCTCCAGTTTTTTTGACTGACTGCCCACACCAAAATGGTCAAATCTTTCCTTGTAGAAAAACTGCTAAAAAATAAAAATAAAAAACCTGGATGGATTTGCTTGCAGTTTATCCAGTTTCAGTCTATAAGGGCAAATTTGCCTGCAACTTTCATTCACTTCTGCAGGAAAAAAATATAGCTTTTCTTTTAGATTACTGATGGGGCCGGGGGCAGAGCATCAGATTTCAGAGATCTGATTTTGCCCGGAATAACAAATCAAATAGGAAAAGCAGATTTGATCCAAGACAAATTCAGTTATTTCTCAATGCTACAGACAGTATTTATCTTGGTGATGATCTAGGTATTACATTTATTTCATTATTAGTAACCATGACTAGCTTCTTTTTAAGTAATACAAAAAATGCCGTCCCACAGCATGTGGGGAAAGAGAAGTTTAACCATTTCCTCCCTAGCCTTGAAAATTGTCCCCATGTTACAATATAATTATGAATAAAAATAAATAATTAGTTATTATTACCATCATCATCTATCATCCTAAATAGAAATAAATGAAGACTGTCTAATAAGGATGAGAACTATTATAATGTTGCATTTCAGGGAGATGGAGTTATGGATCCTCAGGTCCATGGACAAAATGAAGCCCTCAAGTCCTTTCTATTTGACCCTTGGCTATCTCAGGTGAGATACCCTCTTCCCCAGGCCACACCCATCAACATCTCTGCTCCCTGCCTTCCTCAAGTGGAAGTGGCTGACTTTTCAGAATGCCTTACTGATGCTGCCGAACATCCAACTTCCTCCATGGAAGTAGATGACTCCTCTTCTTTCTCTTGGGCCCCATGGCTGGTAAACCCTTACTGGGATGTCCTCAAACACCAGGTCCCTAATGTCAAGCTTGGGGTCCTCCCCCATTCTCTTTACTTCTTGGATGTAGCGGTAGAAGTCAATCTCAGTGCACAGGTGGAGTTTCTCCAGAATCTTCCCCTGTTTGGAAGAAAAATACAGTGAGAGGAGAGGAGGTGATATGAATTCCAAAGAGCGTGTTCTCTCCTGTGCTGGATGTTTCCATTCTCATAAGAAGAGTCCAATGGCGCCATCTAGCACAGCATCCTGTTCTCATAGCAGCCAACCAGATGTCTCTTCTGGGAAGCCCTCAAGAGGTAACTGAGCACAAGAGCCCTCTCCCCTGCTGTGGTTTCCAGCAACTGCTATCATTCTCCCATTATTGTAACTGTTAGGAGTGGATTTCTGTTAAATCTTGAAATGCTAATATTTAATGTTATTCTATATTATTTTAATAAATGTTGTTTTATTTGCATATTGCGTATTGTATTATGCATATTGTCTTGTCTTGTCTTGTTCGCTTCCCCGCTCCTCCACATGCAGCTGCTGGGTGACCTTGGGCTAGTCACGCTTCTTTGAAGTCTCTCAGCCCCACTCACCTCACAGAGTGTTTGTTGTGGGGGAGGAGATTGTTAGCCGCTTTGAGACTCCTTAAAGGGAGTGAAAGGCGGGATATGAAATCCAAACTCTTCTTCTTCTTCTTTATATGATACTAGCTGCTCTGAGCCTGGCTTTGGCCGGGGAGGGCAGGATACAAATAAAATTTATTATGATGATGATTATATTCCCTATTTCTGTCATTGTCATGTATAGCCCTAGCAGAGTGCCAGATTCTGAGTTCTTAGCGGATGAACAAGACACCTCACAGTCTGAGGATACTGAGGAGCAGGCAGGGCCCCCTGAGGCCAACACTGAGTCTACTTGTGAGTGAGGTGTCTCTTCGTAAGTAAGCAATCCCAGACACTAGGGCTGGGAGATGTCAGGTTTTCAATATCATGATGTATCACCAGCCAAGCATTGTGGTTTGGCGATACACCGTGAGGTTGAAACTACAAGCTGCATTGGCCCCAGCCCAAGAGGTGCTGGGTGAAACTGCCACAGCTCTCACCATGGGAGCTGAGGAACTTTTCACCCCAGTGCCTCGTGGGCCAGCACAATGCAACTTATTTGCGAGGTTCAGCTGGGGAGTGGGAGGGCTCCTTCCTCCCAGCTGAGTGAGCCCCCAGGCCCCTGACACTTGCACACATGTGGCAGGAACTGCTTCTGCCCCTCAGCTGAGAATGCCCCATGCCTCTCCAGCTTGCATGCGAGGCATCAGAAGAAGAAGAGTTTGGCTTTGATAGCCAACATTATCACTACCCGAAGGAGTCTCAAAGCGGCTAACAATCTCCTTTCCCTTCCTCCCCCACAGCAAACACTCTGTGAGGTGAGTGGGGCTGAGAGACTTCAGAGAACTGTGACTGGCCCAAGGTCACCCAGCAGCTGCATGTGAAGGAGCGGAGTCGTGAACCCGGTTCACCTGATTACGAGTCTACTGCTCTTAACCACTACACCACACAGGGCTCGCTTAGCTGGCAGGTGAGAGCAGTTTAAAACAGCGGAGGGAGGAACAAGCTGTATCAGCCTGGCGATACAGCTTGCTCCTCCCTCTGCGGTGTGAGGGGCTGAACAATGGCAGCTTCGCCCGGCCGTAACTTTCAGGTGAAGCAGCCGCTGCTCCTCAGTCCCTCTGCTACCAGTGGCCCGGTGTTGAAAGTGACACTGGTAGCAGAGGGACTCAGGAGCGGAGGCGGTTTCGCCTGCAATATATCACTGGGTGAAGCAGCCTTCATGGCCTGCCCTTCATATATCAGTACATCGCCCAGGCCCCAGGCCTACCTGATTCTCCTGCACTGCAAGCAGCCATGGGTGGCTCTGAAAGAGGATTAGACAAATTCATGGAGGATAAATCTGTCAATGGCTATGCTCTGCCACCACAGTTGGAGGCAGCAAAGCTTCTGAATACCAATTGCTGGGAAGCGAAAGAAGGGCAGAGGCTCTTGTGCTCAAATGCCACTTGCTGGTTTCCCACAGACATCTGGGTGTACAGGATGCTAGATCATTGGCCTGTTCCATCAGGCTCTTCTTTTGTTATCCTGTCAGGAGGCCAGGGTATATAATGCCTTCCTGGTTCTGGAAGCAACACGGGTCTCTGTCTTGTTTCCGAGTCTAGTAGTCACTCTGCTCTGGTGTGTTATACCTTGCGTGGCACCCTGTGATATTGACCTTTCCCTTACTTCTGGTGTGTGGACACACACTGCCTCCCTATGTGTAAACTTGGTTTGTTTAGACTGTGCTGCACTGGAAGCTCTGTTTGTGCTGGTCAGTACTTTGGTGAAAGCCTTATATCTCCTGGGGCTGTAGTTCTTGAAAGCACCCACAAGAACATGACTGAAGAAGCAGGGAAGACGCAAAAACACAATGTGAACCATAATCTACTATTGCTCCAAAAAGTGCTGTGTTTGGGGGTGGCCCCCAAGTCCCATGGAGGACACTGTCACGTTGCCCCTGTTATATAACAACAACAACAACAACAACAACAACAACAACAACAACAACAACAACAATTTATTATTTATACCAAGCCCATCTGGCTGAGTTTCCCAAGCCACTGGGCGGCTTCCAATCGAGTGTTAAAAACAATACAGCATTAAATATTAAAAACTTCCCTAAACAGGGCTGCCTTCAGATGTCTTTTAATGATAAGATAGCTGCTTATTTCCTTCACATCTGAAGGGAGGGCGTTCCACAGGGCGGGCGCCACCACTGAGATGGCCCTCTGTCTGGTTCCCTGTAACCTCACTTCTCACAATGAGGGAACTGCCAGAAGGCCCTCGGAGCTGGATATCAGTGTCCGGGTTGAAAGATGGGGGTGGAGACGCTCCTTCAGGTATACAGGACCAAGGCCGTTGAGTCTAGTTGGCTTCTCTACAGTGGTACCTCTGGTTAAGAACTTAATTCATTCCGGAGGTCCGTTCTTAACCTGAAACTCTTCTTAACCTGAGTTACCACTTTAGCTAATGGGGCCTCCTGCTGCCGCCGCGCCATTTCTCTTCTCATCCTGAAGCAAAGTTCTTAACCTGAGGTACTACTTCTGGGTTAGCGGAGTCTGTAACCTGAAGCATCTGTAACCCGAGGTACCACTGTATATGGAACAGGGCTGGCCTTTGTAGCACCCCTTTGGCCGTAGCCTCTCCAACCTTCCAGCTCTCCAGCCATGCTCTCTTCCTGCCTCCAGTACCTCTTTCATCAGTTGTTCTCCCTCTGTCTCAAGGGAACCATCAACTTGGGAAAGCAAGACTGCCCACTGCAGTCCTTGCTAGGGCTGCCGTTTCCTCCGTAGCTTCTTTCTGAACCAAACCTTCCATCTGCTCCACAGTCCCTGCCATGGTCCTTTGTGCTGGGGTATAATCAGGAAGGATGGATTCTTTGAACTCATACGTCACCCTTTTCCCCCTTGAAGGAGCCCAGAAAGCCACATCGTCAACAGGCATACATAAGAAGAGCCCATCTAGTCCGGCACCTTGGCCTCACCATGGTGGACCTGAAGGAAACTTCAACACACAGGAGCATTCAAGAGCATCCTCCCCTCCTGTGGTTTCCAGAAACTGGTACTCAGAAGCATTACTGCCTCTGGCCATGGAGGCAGAACATAGACACTGTGGCTAGTAGCCAGTGACAGCCTTATCCTCCATGAATCTGTCTAATCTTATTCTAAAGCCGTCCAAGTTGGTAGCCATCACTGCCTCTTGTGGGAGGCAGTATCATAGCTTAACTATACACTGCGTGAAGAAGTGCTTTCCTTTATCGGTCCAGAATCTCCTAACATTCAGCTTTCTTGGAGGTCCATGAGTTCTAGTGTTATGAGAGAAGGGGATAAATCTTTCCCCTATCCGCTTTCTCTGCGCCATGCAATTTTTATGACCTCCTATTGACACATGGGATGCTGCTTTTGTGGAGTCCACCTAGTTCACTATTGCCTGCACCTGCTTTGGCCATGGGAGAAGCTGGGGTATGAATCTGGGACCTTCTTCGTGCAACACAAATACTCTACGATGAGTTTCAAGATTATGCCAGGGAAGCTCGCATGCAAAACTGTATTTACATATTTCTTTCATTCAGCCTACATACTTCCCGTTCCTATCGTATTTAATTCCAACTGAAATCAGGAAGCTTCATTATACTAAGTCAGACTACTGGTCTCTCTGGCTCCTCAGTATCTACACTGATCGGTGGTGGCTTTCCAGGTAGGGGACATTCCGAAGCCCAGTCCAACCTGGAGATAGTTGGGATTGAATTTGGGGACCTTCTGCATGCAAAGCAGTTGTTGAGCTACTGGGCTATGGGTATTCTATAGACATAGGAAACAGCTTCATACCAAACCATCTCTCTTTCCAAACTGACTTGCAAGAAGTTAAAATAGTTGTCCTGTATTAGGGATGGGGGGCTTGAGACCTCCAGCTGTTGTTGGGCTTCAGTGCCCATGTTCTCCGCTGGCTCTCGTGGGAGCTGGAGTCCAGCATCATCATCATCATCATAATAATAATAATAATAATAGTAATTGTCAGGGACTCAGGAGCAGAGGCACAGGGAAGAGAGGAGATGGAGAGCGAAGGGGAAGAATCCGAGGGGAGCGTAGGAGAAGAGGACAGTGGACCGAGGGATTCCATGAGCCTCTCCAGCGAATTGGAAGATTCACAGAAGGGGGCACCAGTGGCCAGGGGTAGGGGGTTCCCAAGGGGAACTACCCAGGAGCAAGGGGGCAGCAGGGACTCCCAGAGCAGTAGTTGGAAATCAGGACCAGCTTCCCCACCAGAGCAGAGTGGGGGGGAAGAGTCCCAAGTATCGGGGCCAGTGCATTCCCCACCAGGGAGAGAAGACGAGGCAGGGCTGACCACGCCTCCATCAGAAAGTCGGACAATGGAGGGGAGGTCAGATCCGGCCAGTATCACGGAAGAGGGAAGCAGTGACCGAAGTAGTGTAACGGTTAGGAGAAAGGTCACTGGGTTGGCGCGAGAGGCAAGTTCAAATGTACAGGAGCACGGGACAGCAGAGAATGAGGATTGGGAACCGGGTCCTAAAGCCCGCCGGAGGCAGGGGGAGGAGCTAAGCGACTCAGCGTCGGAAGAGTCCAGAAAGGGCAATGCCCCAGCGGGCAGGAGGACCCAGAGGAGGAGAGAGCAGCGTAAAAGGTGGAGCAGGGCTAGGATCTTAAACTGGTGTCAGAGGGGAGGAGACTCAGACGGGACTTTGCCGATCTAGGGTTTAAGACGTAGGGCTGCGCGCTGCGGCTTTGAAATGGAAATTGAACTTCAATAAAGACTTTTGTACATTACGACAGCCTAGCGTTGGTCCTCTGTGAGCTGGGACCTAGAGGCAGCTCTGACAGTAATAATAATAATATAATGATAATTTATTATTTATACCCCACCCATCTGGCTGGGCTTCCCCAGCCACTCTGGGCGGCTTCCAAAAATATATATTAAAATACTGTAATACATCAAACATTAAAAGCTTCCCTAAACAGAGCTGCCTTCAGATGTCTTCTAAAAGTCTGGTAGTTGACATCTGGTGGGAGGGTGTTCCACAGGGTGGGCGCCACTACCGAGAAGGCCCTCTGCCTGGTTCCCTGTAACTTGGCTTCTCGCAGTGAGGGAACCACCAGAAGGCCCTCAGTGCTGGACCTCAGTGTCCGGGTAGAACGATGGGGTGGAGACGCTTCTTCAGATATACTGGACCGAGGCCTTTTAGGGCTTTAAAGGTCCATTCCTGTTCCATATAACATGCAACCCTGATATCCTAATGGATGCGAGCTTGAGTCAGACTATAGCTTAGTGTTAAAGCATCACCCTTGTGTGCAGGAAGTCCCAAGTTCAATCCCTGGTGCTTCCAGGTAGGGCTGAGAAAGATTCCTGCCTAAAACCTGGAAGAGACCCTTCCAGTCAATGTGGAGCATACCGAGCAAAATAGTCCAATGGTCTGACTCACCATTCCTGCATTTCAGGGGGTGGACTAGATGGCCCTTGGGGTCCCTTCCAGCTCTACAATTCTGTGATTCTAAGGCAGCTTGCTATATTCGTAATCATGGAGGCAATTTAAAAACAAAAAGGTTCCATCGTTAAAAAACACACGAAAAACTTACCAGGAGTGTTGCAAGGATCAAGAGCCAGTTAAGAATGCGAAGCTTCATAGGCTGGTCAATGCCAGGAGGAATCTCAGACTTGGAGAGATCACAGTAAATGACCCAAGTGATCAGCAGGGCAAAGGAAATGATCAGTATTTGCAGGAGAATCACGAAATAGTTGAAGATTAGCAGCATGTTCTCCAGTGTTGGTTGGATGCTTCCAGTTGTTTGTTATCTCCTGGTTCCAGATGCTTGTTATCTCCGGTGTCTGCAGTTTCCCAGTGTTATAAGCTGCATACTGTTTGGAACACTGTAGTAGTATCTGAGGGTGGCTGGGCTTTTTTAAGGCTCCGGTTGCAGCAAACACACAGGAAGCCCAAGAGCGTCTGAAAATAGAAGTTGGCCAACGAGCCGCTGGAGTTCTTTTAAGGTTGTGCAAGCCCTGTCAAAGAATCGGGCAACTAAGGAAGGTTAGGAAAACATGACTGTTTTGATCCCAGCTCACATGTCCTGTGATCCATGTGCTGTTGCTTTCTTTTGGGAAAGAGCAAGTTCCAGTGCCTCTCTGCCAATGGAAGTGGTTCAGGAACACCTTGCTAAACACAAGCATGTCCCCAGGTTACTCACTTCAAAGGCATCGCAATGCCAAGGGCGATTGCGAAAATGGATGCGGAGGGGTGGAGCAAGTGGTGCAAAGGGGCAGAACCCTCTCCTAATTTCTGTAACTAGCAAGACAACCACCACCTGGATTTATGAGGGTAGGGGATCTGTGTCTAAGGTTGCCTCTGAGGAAGGCTCCTTTATATCCCTCAAGTTTTATAGCACCCAGCAGAGCATGCCCCTCTTTGTTTTCATGTTTTGGGTCCAAATTAGAGTTTGAGCTGCCCTGCTGCAATCTCTCCACCCTCTTGGAGCTAACAGCAGTTTATGCCTGCCTTTTTGGCATGAACTGAGCTAGAGCCAGCTCCAGGGGTAATTTAGATTTTGGGGAAAGGCAAGGACTTGCAACCTTGTTTGAGAAGATAATATTACATTTTATGCTGTAAGCCGCCCTCTTATATTAGGGCAAAGGACAGAAAACAAACAAATGGAAGAGGAATTTCCACAGTACAGAGTCATAGTTCAGTCACTCATGGAGGACCTGGAACAGAGCTGGTGAGATGTGTGGTCTGGAGAGAGTTCGAAGGGCCACACAGAGAAGCCAAGAGGGCCACATTCATATACTTGCCAATTTAGGATGGCATCCCATGCATCTGAGAAAGTGGACTGTGATCCCCAAAGCATATGCTTGTAACACAGTCCCTTAAATAGAAAAAGTCCACGCCACAACCACTTCCATTCCTCTGTTTCATGGAACATAGGGTTGCCAGACCTCCAGGACTGAGCTGAAGTCTCAAAATTAGCCTGTCCCTTTCCAGGTTGCAGGTGGAGGGCTTGACTCTCCAAGTGGATGATAATGCCATTTAAAAAAAAAATAAGTAGACTGTGCATGTAGCTTCAGCCTGGCAGGCGTCAGCTGCAGATTACTGCATAGACTCTCTTTCCCAATTAACCTCCGCCTCTGCAAATTATTGCATAGATACTCCAGGGAGTCTGCCCTCCTCCCTTTTCCCAATTAACCTCTGACTCCGGGGCTCAGAGGGAGTGCAGAGAAAGGAAAAGAACTGAGCTAGGCTCAAAGGGAGGATGGGGGTTATGAGTGTGACTGTGCATCTAGTGCAGGGTGACAGAAGTGTGCAGAATATGTGAAGAGCAGCAGCAGGAGTTAGGTTCTGCTGCCTCTGTTGCCCACAGAAACTCCCAGGTTTCAGGTTTAGACCTTGAATTCTCAGGATGATCATGACCTGACAACCCTAGTGGAACAGCATCCTTCTCGAGATCCACTATCTGATCTTTCTGGAAACAAATGTAGATCATTTATCTTTTCCATCAGTGTGGTGTGTGTGTGTGTGTGTGTGAGAGAGAGAGAGAGAGAGAGAGAGATTAGGTCTCTGTCTTGAGTGTTTCTTTGTGTTGTATTTTAAAGCCAATCTTAGATTTTGTTCGTACTATTCTTAAACTTATTTAAGCTGTTTTTATTGCATGCTTGCAGGTTGCCTCGGGACTTATCTGAAACATGATTCCTGCATTCATAAAAGTGTAATAATTAGTATTAGTGTTTATAGTCTTTGCGATGCCGGAATATACTTGCATTTCAGTGACATTGCAGGGATGTTGGGAGTGAAGGGAAGAATACAATGCACATATGCCGTCACTCACCTCCAAATGAGCCCCAACAGGTTTAGCTTCCAATTATGCAACTGCTCAAGGAGCCTCCTGAGGACATTTTCTCAAAGGCTTAGTGCAGATGACATATGAGTGCAAGAGCTACCCTGCTTAATAACATCAAAGACCAATCTACATAGGCACCCTGCTTCCCACAGTGTCCTACCTGATGCATCTGAGAGGCCCACACCATCTGAGCCTTGGACTTCAGGGTCCAAGATGGACCTCGGTGCAGCACAAAGAGCTCCTCCTACAGTTGATCCTCTGGGATCCTCCTCCAGTCTTCAGTTTCCTTATATTCTCTTATCAAACCTTTCCTTCTATCGCTATATAGTTTGAGCAATCATCCTTCAACAGCCTGTTAATAATAAGGATCCACAGATTTTCTTTGAAAACAAACCAAAACAAAACAAGCCTATTCCGTCAATGAAAAAAATACAGTCATACAAAAATTAAAACAAAGGGCCTTAAGGGGAGAAAAGGAAAGGGAAAATAAGTAATAGAATGAGTGGCTAGTAGCGACAATGACTGCCGTCTACTGGACAAGGCTACTACTTTTACTATCGGAGGCAGTATACTGCCAGTATACTGCAACGAATGTGTCCTTTTGGTTTCAAATGGTACATGGGTAGATGAGTCTAAGAAGCCCAGGACACAAATGTTCACAGCCCTCTAGCAGCAATGGTGGTTCATTTACCAGAAGTAATGTATTTAGTGTTAACTCTAAAAGTGTATACCGTGGAACTTTGGTTGTCGAACTTAATCCATTCGACTCCCGGAACTGTTCGAAAACCAAGGTGCAGCTTCTGATTGGCTGCAGGAGCTTCCTACACTCAATCGGAAGCCATGGAAGCCACGTCGGATGTTTGGCTTCCAAAAAACATTCGCAAACTGGAACACTCACTTCTGGGTTTGCTACGTTCAGGAGCCAGTTTGTTTGGGAGCCAAGCCAGTCAACAACAAAGGAACCACTTTACTCAGTTCTGACCAGACTAAGCCTCCTGATATATATTGTGCTCTAGGGGGGTTTAGTTTGGTCAGAATCAAGTATACATTTCTACCCATGTACTATTTGAAATCAAAGGGGTGCATTGGTTGCCAGATTTGTGTTTTTTTCTGCTCTTCTTCCTCACTACAGAAGCATAGAGCTAATATTGCGCATAGAGCTGATATCTTGCTTTCATGCTGTCAAAAAAGCAACTGCAGACCCACCAAGTGTCCTTATTTTCCAGGGTCACTCTTGGATTTACAAAAGCTGTCCTGGTTTCTTATTTGATATTGGAATGTTCCTCTTTGCCTTGTTGTTGTTGTTTAGTCGTGTCCTACTCTTCGTGACCCCATGGACCAGAGCACGCCAGGCACTTCTGTCTTCCACTGCCTCCCACAGTTTGGTCAAACTCATGCTGGTAGCTTCGAGAACCCTGTCCAACCATCTCGTCCTCTGCCATCCCCTTCTCCTTGTGCCCTCAGTCTTTCCCAACATCAGGGTCTTTCGCCTTAGGACATCCCTATTTTTATCAGAGAAATGTTGGATGGTATGGTAGGATGTCTCTATTTTCACTGGAGGGTATGGAGTTATACGACCCCCTAGACAAGTAACTACACAACATTTAGAAGACATCTGAAAGCAGCCCTGTATAAGGAAGTTTTTTTGTTTTTTTTTGGACTTCCGGAGGCGGCGCGAACGGCAATGGCTGCCCTCTTCTAACTGGGAGAGGGAAGCTCCGTTGAGAACGGGTCGTCCGCTGCGGCGAAGCGGAGACCCGCTTTGAAAAACCACAGGCGGCAGAAGCCTGTGGTCCCGGGACCCGGCGGGCGCCAGGAGCAGCCCCCAAAACGTTGAAGGAACCCCGTAAGGGGCTCCGGATCGCGGAGGGGGTTGCGGCGCTGTGGGTCGTTCCGCGATCAACGGAGCGAAGCCGCGTTGCTGCTGCCAGTGAGCGCTGACCTTTCTTCCCTAACCTCTGATTCGGAAAGCAACAATCCGTGAGTAATTTGGATCTTACAAACTTCGAGACTTAAAGATATTGAATTTGGCAAAGCGGAGTGACGAAAAAAAGGGAAGTCCGTCTTCCGCTGACACTGAACTTTAAAGCAAAGAGCGGGAGGAGTGGAGGCAAAGAGTGAACTGTCAACTTAATTGATCTGAGCATCCGTGGAAATTATTTTTAAGCAGAATAAGGATCTTAAGCAACTGATTATTTGACTTCTATTTGGACTGTGATACCTTTCCTCCATTTGGATTACAATTTAAGCAAGATACCCAGGTGCTGGAACTGCCTGAGTAACTGAGTAGTCAGTCTGCAGGGTTGGATACTTTGAACTTAAATTTTGAAACAATCTGAGGGAGCTGGACTGGCTATTTTGAAACACCTTATGGAATACCAGTAAGCACTGTTTGAAACACTGTGACTTTTTAAATATTAACTCTGCTAAAACCTACCCTATTGAAGGTTCCTGGATATTAAATTAGACTTTATTAATTCTATTGGAATTGATTTCTTCCTTAAAGACATTTTAAGCTCCCTCTAGAGGATCTGGGATTTACAGCAGTGACATTGTTTTACTTTCCTTTTCCCGGCCTCCTGTTTGACTGTTACCATCTGGGCCGTAGCTTTCTCATGGGAAAAACTCAGTTTGACCTTGACTCTTAGATATCTCTGGAATGAGTGGCGCAAGAAAAAAGGGACCGAAAACCAGACAAACAACTTTAACAACTCTAACCGCAGCCTCTCAGGCACGTAGATCATCTGTGCCTACTCTGCCTACTTTGCCTATTTTGACCTCTGAGGAAGAAGCTGCTTCTCTGCCACGGGCAGAAACTGAGGAATTACAATTGGAAGAGATGGCCTCAGGAGCAACTGGCTCTATGTTAGAGAAAATTCTTGAAAAATTGGAAGCTTTGGATAAAAAAGTTGATCAGCACATAGCTAAAATTGACCAAAACACAGAATGTCTAAATAGATTAACTGGACAAGTCGCACAGAATGTACAAGCAATTGGAGAATTAAAGGAGACTGCAGGTGAAAATCAGAAATTGGCTGAGGATACCAGCCAAAGACTGGGAAATTTAGAAAAAGAGGTGAGGCCACTCAGCAAACAAGTAGGTGAACACCAGACCTATCTTTCTATGATAGAACTGCGGAATAGGGAGACCAATTTAAGGATTAGGTCGGTACCAGAGGTGGAAGAAGACAACCTAGCTGAGTTTCTGACTAAAGAATTTTCCAAGTTCTGGAACTTAGAGGAGAAAGACTTTAAAATCATATCAGCTTTCATGCTTGGAAGACTTATAAAGAAAGAGAAGCCCAGAGACTGTCTAATAACACTGAGATCAAAGGAGGAAAGGGACAAGATTTTAGGTCTGCACTACGGAAAGTCACTGGATATTCTGGACAAAAGAATTGAAATTTACAAGGATATTCCTAAACAGCTGTTGGACCTTAGATCTGACTATTTGGAACTAGCAAGACTGTTGAGGAACAACTCAATCATCTTCAGGTGGGATTTCCCTCAAGGATTATCTTTCACTTTTAGAGGGAAGAAGATTAAAATCAGAACACTGCAAGATAGAGACAAGTTTCTGACCGCCTACGGAGAGGACCTTCAAAAAGGACTTGAACTACCTTCGGGGCCTGGAGCACCAGGGGTGCCTGCACCCTCGGATCCTGAAGACCCAGCGAACAAGGTACCACCCCTAGAAAAATAATCAGATTTATTCAGGATGTCTCTGCAACTTTTGAGCTGGAATATAAATGGCTGTAACATTCCGGAAAAAAGGAGGAAAATTTTTCATATATTAAAAAAGGAACAATTGGACATTATTTGCTTACAAGAAACACATGTGACTAGGCTCCACAGAAAAGTATTAATAAAAAAAGACTTGGTCAGGAATTTATATCTTCGGACAAAGTAAAGAAGAGAGGCGTGGTGATATATGCAAAAGAGAGCCTGTCACCTAAATTTTTATTTAAAGATGAACATGGAAGAATCTTGGCAATCGAAATACAACATCAAGGAGAAAAGATTCTGATATTAGGAATTTATGCACCAAATGAAGGGAAGTCGGAATTTTTCAAGAAGTTGCATGAGATTATGCTGGATTATCTGGATTATGACAACATCATTATGATGGGAGACATGAACGGGGTCGTATCAACTAACATGGATAAGTCACAAAGTCAAAATGTTACAAAAGATGGCAGACTACCAAAGACCTTCTTTGAACTGACAGACAATATGGACTGGATTGACATTTGGAGAACGAAGAACCCCTTGGGAAAAGAAGGAACATTTTTCTCTGAAGCCCAGCTGACTTGGACAAGAATCGACCAAATATGGATAACTAGAGGTCTGGCACCCAAGGTCAGAAAGGTGGAAATCTGCCCAAAAACCTGCTCCGACCATAACGCACTGAAAATGGATATGACACTATTACCAACCGGCTCCTTCAGATGGAAGATGAATGACAATTTGTTCAGAGATCAGGAGATTATTAAGAAGGCCCAGAAAGCATTGAAGGATTATTTTGAGATAAATTTGAACACTACGGTGGAAAAAAGAACTATTTGGGATGCAAGTAAAGCTGTGATGAGGGGGTTCTTGATACAACAGAATGCTGTAAGGAAGAGGATACAAAACGACAGAAAAGATAAGATTCTGGAGAAAATAAAGGAATTAGAGAAGAAGTTAAGACTAAACCCGAAGTCACAGCCGATTTTGAGAGAAATTAAACTTCATCAAGCACAATATTCGAAACTGATAAACCAGGAAATAGAGTGGAAGATTAAATTAATGAAACAAAAAACTTTTGAATCGGCAAACAAATGTGGGAAACTGCTAGTTTGGCAGTTGAAGAAGAGACAAAAATTAAATACAGTCACAAATTTGGAAATTGAAGGAAGTAACATTCAGAACCCCAAGGAGATTAGAAAGTGCTTCCAGAAATATTTCAAAAAATTATATACTCAAGGGCCGCAGGATGAGGTTGAGATTAAACTATTTTTGGAGAAAAATGGACTTAAAAAATTGTCACAAGAAAATAGATCACTCCTGAACAGTAAAATAACACCTCAAGAGATTGAAAATGCCATTCAGAACATGAAATTGGGCAAATATCCAGGGCCAGATGGGCTAACCTCCAAGTATTATAAGACACTAAAAGACTACTTGATACAACCACTGATGGAGGTTAGCAATGAAATTATGGAGGGGAGGAGGGCGCCGGATTCGTGGAAAGAAGCATTCATCACATTAATACCTAAATCGGATTCTGAAAAGACACAACTTAAGAACTACCGTCCCATCTCCCTGTTAAATGTGGATTACAAAATATTCGCAGATGTCCTGGCAAACAGATTTAAAAAAGTTTTAAATGAAGTAATTCATAAGGACCAGGCAGGCTTTCTCCCAGGTAGACACATGTTTGCCAATACAAGGAACATTATTGACATTTTGGAACTTCTGCAAACAGACATAAATACAAAAGCAGTGTTAATTTTTATAGATGCGGAGAAAGCCTTTGATAATATTTCTTGGAAATTTATGAAGGGAAATTTAAAAGAAATGGGAGTGGGACGGGGTTTTGAGAATGGGATTGATGCAATATACTCAGAACAAAAGGCTAAATTGATAGTAAATAATGTGGTTACAGAAGAGTTTAAAATTGAAAAAGGAACACGACAAGGCTGCCCGATTTCCCCTTTGTTATTTATATCGGTTTTGGAGGTGCTCTTGAATATGATTAGAGGGGACCGGTTGGTGGAAGGGATTCAGGTCGGAGCGAAACAATATAAACTCAAAGCTTTTGCAGATGACCTGGTTTTGACCCTGCAGGAGCCAGAATCTAGTACAATAAGAGTACTACAATTGATTCAAGATTTTGGTCGGGTGGCGGGATTTAAATTAAATAAACAGAAAACTAAGGTGCTGGGAAAAAATTTGACAGATACAGAGTCGGAACGGTTTCAGAGAGAAACAGAACTAACTGTGGTTAAAAAAGTAAAATATCTAGGGGTAAATATAACAGCAAAGAATCTGAGTCTATTTAAGGATAATTATGAAAAATGCTGGTCTGAAATTAAAAGAGACCTGGATAGTTGGACAAAATTGAAGCTTTCCTTGTTAGGCCGTATTGCTGCTGTTAAGATGAATGTATTGCCAAGAATGTTGTTTTTGTTCCAAACATTGCAGATTGTGGACAAGACGGAGAGTTTCCGGAAGTGGCAGAGAGATATTTCTAAATTTGTCTGGCAGGGCAAAAAGCCCAGAATTAAGTTTAAGATACTAACTGACGCAAAAGAAAGAGGGGGCTTTGCCCTGCCAGACTTAAAGCTGTACTATGAAGCCGCAGCTTTCTGCTGGCTAAAAGACTGGCTACTTCTTGAAAACACTGATGTGTTGGATCTGGAAGGTTTTAACAACGCTTTTGGTTGGCATGCATACTTATGGTATGACAAGGTTAAGATAAATAAGGTCTTCAAGAACCATATTGTCAGGAAAGCAGTATTTAATGTCTGGACAAAATACAAAGACTTATTGGAAAACAAAACTCCGAGGTGGCTTTCACCTCTGGAAGCCAAGGCCCGAAAAAGACCCAATATGGAGGCCAAATGGCCAAAATATTGGGAAATATTAGAAAAAGATGGAGATAATTGGAAATTGCAGAGTTTGGAGAAAATGAAGGATAAAGTGCAAGACTGGTTACATTACGCTCAGATTAAAGAAGTTTTTAAAAATGATAAAAAGTTAGGGTTCCAGGTGGAGAAATCGAAATTGGAAACAGAACTGTTAGAACCTAAGACCAAGGTACTTTCAAGAATGTATAACTTGCTGTTAAAATGGAACACACAAGATGAAATGGTTAAATCGGCTATGATAAAGTGGGCTCAGGATATTGGGCATAATATTATGTTTGAGGACTGGGAAAGGTTGTGGACCATTGGGCTGAACTTCACTGCATGTAATGCTCTGAAGGAAAATGTAATGAAAATGATATACAGATGGTACATGACCCCAGTTAAACTCGCCAAAATATACCATTTGTCTGATAATAAATGTTGGAAATGTAAAGAACATGAAGGTACATTCTTTCACCTCTGGTGGACTTGCCCTAAAGTGAAGGCCTTCTGGGAAATGATATATAATGAGTTGAAAAAGGTATTTAAGTATACCTTCACTAAGAAACCAGAGGCCTTCCTTCTGGGTATTGTCGGCCAGAAGGTGTTAAAGAAGGACCGAACATTTTTTATGTACGCAACAACGGCAGCAAGGATACTTATCGCTAAGAGCTGGAAAACTCAAGATCTACCCACGCTGGAAGAGTGGCAGATGCAGCTGATGGACTATATGCAACTGGCCGAGATGACTGGCAGAATCCGAGACCTGGGAGATGAGAGGATTGAGGAGGACTGGAGGAAATTTAAGATTTACCTACAAAAATATTGCAATTTGGTTGAATGTTAAGAAGGATGCTAGATCATAAATAATGGCCCACCACTGAATTAGATTTGATTTTGACGATAAGCGAGATTAAGTAAAATATAAGTTTATTGGAGAACTGATAGATTGTATTTAAATGAGCGGAGATAAGATTGTAAATAAGTGGGTAATTTGCTTGGAAAAATTCTTATTTTCTGTAACGATGTAAGTGCGAGCGGGAGACGTGGGGGAGTCCAAAGATGTGATGAAACTATGTTATAAAATAAGTAATGTTGTTTATTTATGTATTTTTATTCAAAAACTTTAATAAATATGTATTAAAAAAAGGAAGTTTTTTTTTTAATGTTTAATGTTTTATTATGTTTATATATACGTTGGAAGTCACCCAGAGTGGAATTATTATGGAATAGGACATTCCTATTTTCTTTGGAGAAATGTTGGAGGGCATGCATCTGGTTGTCTGGCAATCACTGATTAGGTGCTGGAACTTTGCAGTGTGCATATTGCTGGAGAGATCTGTGACTATCAGGTAGTCCTTGGAATGCCATGAGAATAAATCAGTTCCTATCTTCTAGTAGGCCTAATTCATCATCTAGCTCTGCTTGTTGCTGTGAGTTACACTTTAAGCAGGTGGAACCACCTCCTACAATGGCTGCAATTTCCTTCTTAATCCTAGGCTAATACATCACCTCTCATGCACCTCCTAATGCCACAATGACTCTCACGGATTAGTTGTAACATTTCTTTACAGAAGCTACTAGTTATCACCACTTAGTTTCGATTGAAGACAATGTCATCTATCACTGTGAGTTCATGCCCGCAATTTGAGGAATCTCAAATCACACATGTTTCCGGATCTACAGTGATGGGTCTTTATCAGTGTCCTCATTTAGTTGTTATAATTTTTCATTTGCCACAGGAAGGGAAGCAATAAACATATCTACACGAGCTCCCATTTCCTGCCTCTTGTTTTCTACTAATTCAGTGGAAGGCACAGCCAGTGTGGTGTAGTGGTTAAGAGCGGTAGTCTCGTAATCTGGGGAACCAGGTTTGCGTCTCCGCTCCTCCACATGCAGCTGCTGGGTGACCTTGGGCCAGTCACACTTCTCTGAAGTCTCTGAGCCCCACTCACCTCACAGAATGTTTGTTGTGGGGGAGGAAGGGAAAGGAGAATGTTAGCCGCTTTGAAACTCCTTCATGTAGTGATAAAGCGGGATATCAAATCCAAACTCTTCTTCTTCTCTTGGAAGTGCAGTGAGCAATTTTTCCCCAGCTGTGCAAGTCACCTCTAAGTGATACTTCTGCAGCTTGAGCATCATTTGTTGGATCTGTAGTGGACAGTATTCAATGGATTGTGGAAGAAAGCTGTGAGAGAATTGTGATCTGTTACCACAGTCGCTGGGCATTAATATATATCCAGTAAATCTTTCACAGGAAAACAATATACTAAGTAGCTCTTTCTCAATCTGTGCATATTGAGTTTCAGCATCAGCGAGGGACCTTGAGATGTATGCTACTGGTTGCCAAGCATCATATGCCTATATTTTTGTAAGAGCACAGCACCCAAGCTAAACCGTGAGACAGCTGCTGAAATCTGGATAGGTCTAGTTGGTTAGTAAACTTTAACACCAGCTGTCTTCTATGGTGTTGCTTCAAAACATTCCTGGAAGCCTTCTGTTCCTCATCCCAGCACCATTCATTTTTCACTTCCAGAAGCTGCCAAAGAAGTTTTGCTGCTGTGGATAAATTAGGGGTATTTCTGCCCAAGGTAATCTCTGCCCCCTCAAATCTTTGAACATACTTCTTTGAATGTTGAGCATGGCATATATATATATAATTTTCAGATATTTTATTGCACTAGCCAAAGGCTATAGCAATGTTCAAATGAGGTGGGGGGGGGGGGGAGAAACAGCAGTCACTACATATGCAGAAAAACCATGGTCAAATCCACCAAAAGTTCTCATTACACAAATAAAATGTGCAGATTAGATTTCAGAGCCCCCTTTGCAATTGACTGCTAGTCCAGCCAATTCTGTCTTCCTAATCTTCCTAGCTGCCAGGGCATAGAGAGCCAACTTATAAGTCATAGAGCCATTTGAACCACCCCACCCTGGTTAGATTTGCTTCCTTTGTGAAAATGGGTTTTATGAATCGATTTCCTGGGTCTGCATATAGTGGACATTGTAGTAAGTAATGGCAAATGTCCTCTACACACATGCATCTTGTTTATAACCATTATATTATTTGTGCTTGTTTCACAACTTCATCAGAAAAAACGGCTCCTATAAATATCAAATTTTCTAACACCAAAAATACGTTTATCCCTGTTCAGCTTGAGGGTTCATGCTCTTGCAGTATTGAGGACTTGCTAGAGCTGTTGATCATGCTCTTCCTTAGTTGCACTTAGTTGCACTTAGTTGCAGGGACGTGGGTGGCGCTGTGGGTTAAACCACAAAGCCTAGGACTTGCCGATCAGAAGGTCGGCGGTTTGAATCCCCGCGACGGGGTGAGCTCCCGTTGCTCGGTCCCTGATCCTGCCAACCTAGCAGTTTGAAAGCATGTCAAAGTGCAAGTAGATAAATAGGTACCGCTCCGGCAGGAAGGTAAACGGCGTTTCCGTGCGCTGCTCTGGTTTGCCAGAAGCGGCTTAGTCATGCTGGTCACATGACTCGGAAGCTGTACACCGGCTCCCTCAGCCAATAAAGCGAGATGAGCGCCGCAACCCCAGAGTCGGTCACAACTGGACCTAATGGTCAGGGGTCCCCTTACCTTTACCTAGAGCTGTTGATCATGCTCTTCCTTAGTTGCACTCCAAATAATAATGGCCTCCACAAAGATAGCCACCCCAGTGATGTGCTGATAGAGAATATGTATGGTTTTATGATAGACTTTGGGTGCAAATGCAAATGGCAATAATAAAAATCTATACTGCCCATAATTATGAGCTGTTAACTTCAGTTGCCAGGATCCTGAAATGGCACCCAGTTTGCATTTTTTAAAAAGTGCATTTGCAAACTGCATCATTATCTCCCCTCAAGTTGGCAGTTCAAAGAGTTCTCTTACAATTGCCTTGTTGAGATCTCTTGAATCTAAGCATATACCCACGTGGCCATTATGCTTTTTCCACAAGTCTCAACCATACAGTTGGTTCATTTATTTTCTTAATTACTTCCAAGTCCTCTTACCCTGTGAACTGCCCTGAGCTCTATGGATGAAGTGTGGTATACAAATTCTAACAACAACAACAACAATCTCAGTTTGTAGTTTTGTCTTGAAGATCAAATAGCACTTTCCTGCATGGCTGAGCAACTGGAGGGCAAGGCCTTGTTATTCTGGGTGGAGTGTTCACCTGGCAAGCAGCCTAACCAACAAACAAGTCCTGGTATTCAGCTATAAGAATCTCATACCCTTGCTCAGTATGGTCCTGTAATGCAAATACGTGTTTTTCCACATTTAATTTTCCATAGGCTGCTGGACCTAGGATGGGTATCACTTTCTTCAGTACAATAAGGAACAAGTTGTATGTGGCATTTTTGTACTTGCAATGCATCTCGCCAGTATTGGAATATTTGTTGCACAATAACCAGTAACTTTGATATTTGCTGGTCTCAGTTTGGATAGACCTTTTGATAGATGTTTAGAGCCTCCTCTCCGAACACATGAAGGATATGGTGTTAACCATTTTGCTGCCAGGTGCAGTTCAAACCTTTGTCCAGACTTCTTCCAGTTATGTCCAATAGCCCTTGCCACTTGTAGGCTGGAGCAAGGCTACAATATTTCCATGTTTGCAAAGACCTGACAGTATCTATGAGTGCTTTATTACTGCCACTGGGCATGGCTGCTGCAGCTTCTTATCTTCTCTTTGTAGCCCTGCAACCAGAAACTGGCTGCCGGTTAATGCAACCCTTATTCTCCACCTTCTGACACCATGCAATGCTCATGGGGCCAATAACAGGCACTAAGAATGAGGAATAGGTTTATAAAGAGAGCTTTATTCAGAGGAGCCTCAAAGACCTTCTGCAAGAATGGAAGCTAACTGCCTAAGGAACTGGCCAGGTCATGTTGATGCAAGGGAAGTCCCCAAATCTCCATGTCCTTAACACTAAGGGAGTGTCAATAAGTTACAAACACTATCATTACAGTTGTCCTCCAACTTGTGGAGGGCAGTGGAAAAGGAGAGGGAGTAGACCCCAGGTGGTCATTAATGCAGGCTCCATTCATGTGTTGTATTTCTGCATTTCCTGAATATGAGAATGTAGTTCCCACACCTGCTTGCTTGTAGGCGGAATATAAGGAGCATGCTTAACTTTTGTTAGTTCTTTGGCGGCACCTAGTGGCAAATATTTCTGTGTCTCCAGACTTTCACATACAGTAGTACCTCAGGTTACATACGCTTCAGGTTACAGACTCCGCTAACCCAGAAATAGTGCTTCAGGTTAAGAACTTTGCTTCAGGATGAGAACAGAAATCGTGCTCTGGCGGCGCGATGGCAGCAGGAGGCCCCATTAGCTAAAGTGGTGCTTTAGGTTAAGAAAAGTTTCAGGTTAAGTACGGACCTCCGGAACGAATTAAGTACTTAACCCGAGGTACCACTGTATACAGGAAGCTCCGCACAGGGCAAACTGGCTGTTTGACCATGCACACTTTTACTAGCTGCCAAGTTTGGAGGTGCATTGTTCTGTCACACAGACCTGACCTTTAAATCATCTACAGTGGTACCTCGGGGTACAGATGCTTCAGGTTACATATGCTTCAGGTTACAGCCTCCGCTAACCCAGAAATAGTACTTCGGGTTAAGAACTTTGCTTCAGGATGAGAACAGAAATCGTGCTCCGGTGGCGCGGTGGCAGGAGGAGGCCCCATTAGCTAAAGTGGTGCTTCAGGTTAAGTACAGTTTAAGGTTAAGTACAGACCTCCAGAATGAATTAAGTACTTAACCCGAGGTACCACTGTATATGATTATGATTGTGTTTGTGATTATGATTACAATTATGATGTGTATGTCGTCCTTCACCTGAAGGTCACTGGGTGGTTCACAACATAAAAATACAAAACGAGAACACAAAATACATAATAAAACTAAAACTAAAATAAACCAATATCCTTCTCTCTCCTCCCCCCCCCTCCGCATTTGAAAAGGCCATTGAATGTTAACTACCCAAAGGCCTGCTTATAGAGAAATGCTTTCAACCCACTGAAAGGAATGGGCACATGTAACTTAAGTTCAGCTATCTATTTAACAATATTTGTACCATGCTTGATTGTTGAAACCACTAAGCATATTTTACATTAAGCATAAAATACACTTGGAAATTATATCTCACAAGAAGCTAAAAGCAAGCTGATTCCAAATATGAAGAAAACCAGTAGTTTGAGTTGTAAAAAAATGTTTAAAATGGCATTTGTAAAAAAACCCAGAAGCATATCTGTTAGGGATTGTAGGACAAGACCTGCCAAGAAAAACAAAGAACTTATTTATGTGTCAGACAACAGCAGCAAGAATCTTGATAGCACAAGGATGGAAGAATGAGGAAATCCCAATGAAAGAACAGTGGCAAGAAAAATTGATGAGCTACTCAGAGCTGGCTAAATTGACATACAAATTGTGGGACAAGGACAATTGTGACTTTAAGGAAGAATGGGAGCTTTTTACAATTTATCTAAAAAGACAACAAAATGAATTGGACTCCTTGGCAGGTTTTGAATAAACATGCACTAATTTATTGGTTGATAACAGTAAGGATATGTATAATTTTATAACATGCAGAGAATAATATGTGTTGAGAAATCAGAGAGAGAAGCTGAGGGAAGTCTTGGGAGGGAGGGCGGTTTGAAGGAGGGTGGGAAAAAGGGGGAAAATAATGAATATGATATGTTTTGATAATTTGTTATGTTGAAATTGTTAATAAAAACATTTTTTTTAAAACAGATAAAGAAAACCAGTAGGTTAAAAATATACATTATCCAAAGAAGAAAATAACACTTGAAAATAGTAAAGCTAAAGGGACCGCTGACCATTAGGTCCAGTCGTGGCCGACTCTGGGGTTGTGGCGCTCATCTCGCTTTATTAGCTGAGGGAGCCGGCATACAGCTTCTGGGTCATGTGGCCAGCATGACTAAGCTGCTTCTGGCGAACCAGAGCAGCGCACGGAAACGCCGTTTACCTTCCCGCTGGAGTGGTACCTATTTATCTACTTGCACTTTGAGCTGCTAGGTTGGCAGGAGCAGGGACCGAGCAACAGAAGCTCACCCCGTCATGGGGATTCGAACCGCCGACCTTCTGATCAGCAAGTCCTAGGCTCTGTGGTTTAACCCACAGCACCACCCGCATCCCTAACACTTGAAAATACACGTTGGCTTAACACATTTGAGTAATTGCGATGGGTCCAGTTTGAGTAGGACTGAGTTGGATATGGCCCGTTTTGCTTTATTGTAACCCACTTTGGGATTATTTTACAATCATTGTGTTGGAAGGGACCACCAAGGTCATCTAGTCCAACCTCCTGTAATGCAGGAATTTTTTGCCCAGCGTGGGGCTCGATTCTGTGACCCTGAGATGAAGTCTCATGCCCTACTGACTGAGCTATCCCAGACAAAAAGCAGGAAACAAACAAACAAACAAATAAATAAAATCAAGCAAGATAAAAGATCAGTTTAAAGAATTATACAGAGTTTATGGATATACAAGCAAATTAGTCCATTCATTTGCTGCATTTGTTGCAGCAGTTAAGAACCCACAGTTCCCACAAAGTAGCAATCTTACTCATCCTATTAATCACTGGTTTAAATTGCATTTCCCAATGCTAGTCCCACATATGTTTCCCAAACAATGGTGCAACTAATTTAATTTAATTTGCAAAGGCAGGCATTTGTTTCTTCACACTGTTGTCTGAAAGCAGAAAGGTTCACAGAATTGCAGACCCTGAGAGTCATCTAGTCCAAGTCCCTGTAATGCAGGAATGAAAGGATTATACCAGTGGTCCTCTAACATTTTTCTGTTGGTCACACTTTCAGAATAAGAATTTGCTCATGCAAAACCAATTTTTTTTATTGGTAAGAAATATCCTGGAAACAAAAAGAAAAATCTCCTAGCAGTGTTTGATTTTGAAAAGATACAGCATCTCTCCATATTCTTCAGCTAAACAAAATTATTCTGATGCTACACTATACTACACTGAAATATTTAAATGTTTATTTCATCGTTCTTCACCCCCCTTCTTCTGCCTGGACACTGAGGTCCAGCACCGAGGGCCTTCTGGCGGTTTCCCTCACTGCGAGAAGCCAAGTTACAGGGAACCAGGCAGAGGGCCTTCTCGGTAGTGGCACTCGCCCTGTGGAACGCCCTCCCACCAGATGTCAAAGAGAAAAACAACTACTACCAGACTTTTAGAAGACATCTGAAGGCAGTCCTGTTTAGGGAAGCTTTTAATGTTTAACAGACTATTGTATTTTAATATTTTGTTGGAAGCCGCCCAGAGTGGCTGGGGAAACCCAGCCAGATGGGCGGGGTATAAATAATAAATTATTGTTGTTATTATTATTCCTGCCATCCTCTCTTGCCACACCAGTGTGGTGTACCACACACTTTGAGAACCACTGGATTATACATTAGCGTTTGCAGGTAGGCTCTGATGCTCAAGGCAGGCTTAGGACTGATGGATGAATAGCTTATCCCATGCTACCTTAAAGATTCCCTGTATGAACCTGCCCAGGTGATCACCTTTTTTAGTCCAGTCAACATCAGAGGCACAGTGGGTGGTGACACAAAGGAAAGCTTTTTCTGAGGCCGCTCCTGTGTTGCAGAATTCCCTCCCCGAAATGCTCTTAGACCGGTTTGCTCATCGTTATCCTTCTGCTGGCAGGCTTAGACCTTCTTGTTCCAAGAAGCCTTTGGAAACTAAGGAGCAGACAATGCTAACTGCTAGGCTGCTGTCAGGGCAAGTTATAATTTGATTGCTGGTTCTAAATGTGTTCTTTATGCACATTATTTTAATTATTGCTTATAACTAGCTTGTTTTTATTGCTTTGTATTTTATAATGTTTCTCATATGTTGGAAGCTTCCTTGAATCCCAGTTTGGGAGAAAGGCAGATAGGAATATGTTAAAGAAATAAATCGGTGGCATAACTAAGGGCATTTTAGCCAGGAATTTTGCCCGGGGTGAAGCCTTCAGAAGGCGCCATAGCTGCCCTCAGCCTCCCAACTATTTTACTGTCTGGGGTTCTCTTCTGCCCTGTCTTCCCTTCCCAGGCACCCTCCCCTGCGACTCCTATTCACCCCCCAAATATCCTGTTGGATATTTTGTTGCTTAAATTATGTTGGAAACCAATAAAAATTGTGTGTATGTGTATTCAAATATCATATTGCCTACTTTTCATGCCCTCCAAGAACAAACTTGTTGAGCTGTGTGTGTGTACGTGTGCATGCAATCACACATGGGATAGTGCTGATCTGAGTCTTTGACCTAGGTGAAAGAAATCCCTGTTTTGTCCCTGAATAAATAATGCATTGTTTGGCAAGATGGCAGACAAATTTGTCTACCTGGGTTCCACCATAACCAGCAACCTCTCCATCGATGTTGAACTGGACAAGCATATTGGCAAGGCAATTATGGCAATGACTCACCTCTCCAAAAGGGTATGGGAGAATATGATATTAACATCCAATATCAAGATGAAGGTCTACCAAGCTAATAATAATAATAATAATAATAATAATAATAATAATAATAATTTATTATTTATATCCCGCCCATCTGGCTGAGTTTCCCCAGCCACTCTGGGCGGCTCCCAATCGAGTGTTAAAAACAATAAAGCATTAAATATTAAAAACTTCCCTAAACAGCCTTCAGATGTCTTTAAAAATAGGATAGCTGCTTCTTTCCTTAACATCTGATGGGAGGGCGTTCCACAGGGCGGACTCCACTACCGAGAAGGCCCTCTGTCTGGTTCCCTGTAACCTCACTTCTCACAATGAGGGAACTGCCAGAAGGCCCTCGGTGCTGGATCTCAGTGTCCGGGCTGAACGATGGGAGTGGAGATGCTCCTTCAGATATACAGGGCCACTTGTGTGTTGAGCATGCTGCTTTATGGAAGTGAGTCGTGGGCAATGCCACATCACCTTCCACATGCACTGTCTCAGGAGGATTTGGGGTATCACATGGCAGGGCAGAGTCCCAAACAAAGTTGTGAAGGTTGGCAACATCAACCCAGCCGTGTGATAATCCCTTTCAGACAACCACAGTGCCTGGAGACAGACAGTCAGGTTGTGTCCATAGCAGTGACCAGAGGAGAAATGTTCCCTGGGAGGAGTGCAGAAAGAAGAAACACCAGCAGCACAACCGGATGCATCAATCTGCCCCAGATCCAACAAAACATGTCTCTCCTGCATCGGTCCCTACAGCCACAGCAGGCACTGCGACCTTCCAACAGTTTGACCTCACAATTAAAGACTCACTTTTCCATTGTCTCCATTTTGTACGCCAACAATTTGATTTCTATTATGATAGCCCTACTTGGAGTAGACACACTGAAATTGGTGAGCATGGCTAACTTAGGTACATTCATCTCAATAGGTCTACTCTGTGTTGGATTTAATGGGATACAACCGTTTGTACTACACCATTTGTTTTTTGGGTTTTTTGGTGAGTGGCAGGGGGCCTTAGCCAACATCATTTCCTTAGAGATGTAATGTGGGCTCAACATTTCAGGAGAGGGTGGGACAAGACCATTTGTTTCCTTGTCCCTTTGCCTTATAAAGATTTGACAAATTCCACTACACTTTCTGCAATCTGATCTGCCGTAGGAAATGACAGATTCCCATAGCCGAAACAAATGGCCACTGCATGAAAGCCATTTGCAAGATGGACCCATTTTACAGACACACCATTGTCCTCTAACCGCTTCTTGTACAGAAGCCCATCATCCCTAAGCACATCAAACTCACAGGTCAAAATGTATGTCTGTGGAAGCTTGCGGATGACAGCATCTTCAGCAAAAAGTGGTGAAAATGGCAACTCCAATAGTTGTTTCATTTCTTCATACACCTTAGGTTTAAATTTACATATTTTGAGGTCTTGCGGTTTGTAGCCTCTGACTTTGAATTCTTCAGGAATGAGGTCCCCATTTACCCATTTCTGGTACTTCAGTCTGATATGCTCAGGAACATGGCAGCTTTCCAGGACACTATTCGCAAGGGAAGTATTCTTATTCAGGTAAAGGCATATATAATGGCCTACCACCTGCCTGAACAAGATAGGCACCTGGCTGTTCTGCTGATAGGAAGGCAGGTTGAAGTCCATTCCCTGCAGTGCTGGATAAATCAACATCTGGGCATGAATCTTGGGGAGATCTTTTCTGTCCACCAGCAACTGGCAAAGCCGGGTGGCAAAATTGGCCCCACAGCTGTCCCCCCCAACAATAATACGGGAGGAGTCCACATGATAATCAGCAACATTCCTCATGAAGTACACAAGGGCCCTGAGACATTCAACATACTGGTTTGGGTAAGGGTTCTCTGGACCAAGCCCATACCTGGAGAGGAAAAAAAGGGGTGTCATTGCTTCTTATCATATGTGCAGAAGAATTATTATCCTGTTTTCAATTGGTGGTAAAGGTAAAGGGACCCCTGACCATTAGGTCCAGTCGTGGCCAACTCTGGGGTTGCGGTGCTCATCTCGCTTTATTGGCCGAGGGAGCCGGCGTACAGCTGGTCATGTGGCCAGCATGACTAAGCTGCTTCTGGCGAACCAGAGCAGCGCACACAAACGGCATTTACCTTCCCGCCAGAGCGGTACCTATTTATCTACTTGCACTTTGACGTGCTTTTGAACTGCTAGGTTGGCAGGAGCAGGGACTGAGCAATGGGAGCTCACCCCGTTGTGGGGATTCGAACCGCTGACCTTCTGATCGGCAAGTCCTAGGCTCTGTGGTTTAACCCACAGCGCCACCCGCATCCCTTTCAATTGGTGGTAGAGGTACTGAAATTAGAACTAGGGGCTGATCCTCCAAGAGCAGTGCAGCCATGGGCATGGAGGTGATCTTGAGTACTCAGAATCATTCAGTCTCTCTTTTATACTGTATAAACATCCTGGTTCAGAAAACATACCATGAACCCAGTAAAGGGGGGGGGAAGGTAAAGTACCCCTGGATGGTTAAGTCCAATCAAAGGCGACTGTGGGGTGTGGCACTCATCTCTGCTTTCAGGCCGAGGGAGCTGGCGTTTGTCCACAGACAGCTTTCTGGGTCATGTGGCCAGCTTGATTAAACCGCTTCTGGTGCAACAGAACACCGTGACGGAAACCAGAACGCATGGAAATGCCCTTTACCTTCCCGCCACAGGGGTACTTATTTATTTACTTGCACTGGTGTGCTTTCGAACTGCTAGTTTGGCAGGAACTGGGATAGAGCAACAGAGGCTCACTCTGTCAAGGGGATTCAAACTGCCGACCTTCCGATCGGCAAGCCCAATAGGCTCAGGGGTTTGGACCACAGTGCCACCTGTGTCCCTAGTAAGGTCTGGCGAAGGCACACATGTTCCATTTTTAAGCTATGAAATAGAAAACCTTGGTGTGAGGAGGGAGATGCAGACAGGCAAGAGAGCGAGTTTGATGGTCACAGCTGGCTCTTACAAGGTAAGAAAGGTTTTTCTCGCTCTCTTGTGACGCTAGAACTTGCGGACATTCAATGAAGCTGAATGTTGGAAGGGTTCTTCACTCAGTGCATAGTTAATCTACGGAGTGCTATCCCACAGGAGGCAGTGATGGCCACCATCTTGGATGGCTTTAAAAGAAGATTGGACAAATTAATAGAGGAGGAGGCTATTGAGGGCTACGCTCCAAGATGTCTCCGCTGTGCTTCCATATTTGGACGTAGCAATGCTTCTGAATAGGACTTGCTGGAAGACCCACAGAAGGGCAGAGTGCTTTTATATCCTCAAATCCTTCTTGCTGGTTCCCACAGACATCTGATCGGCCACCTCACCAGAGTCAACCTACACATGAGGCTGGGTGAGATGGCTGCCTCAGGCGGCAACCCTGAAGGGGCAGCAAACCCATTCCTGCACGCAGCTTTGCCGCTGGTCTCCCTTGTGTCTAGGGGGACTAGCAACAGATCTCCCTGGAACGCTTCCCCTGTTGTTGAGTTGGAAAGAGGAGAGCAGGGGCGACTCCTTTAGCAGCTTGCATTCCCATCGCAGGTGCAGCAATGGGTGTTTCGCCACAGGTGCTGAAATGCCTTGGGTTTTAAGAGCGTAATCAGGGAGCAATGGCAAGATGGAGATGACACTTACCTAACAGCTACAACCACCACTCCACATTCCTTGACAATATGCCGCAATAATCTCTCGTAGCCCTCTAAAAGTGAGACAGTTGAAATGCATACAAGGTCAATCAAACCAACTATAACCCCTTAAACTGTTTGCAGAGAGATGGCCAGGTGATGTCCTAAAGCGAGGGGTAGGGGGGATCTTTTATTCTCAGCCCAGGCCCTAGATTCCCTCTTAGGAAACTCTCTAGGAGGCAGCCCTGTTTAGGGAAGTTTTAATCACTCATGTTTTAATGTATTTTTAATCTTTGTTGGAAGCTGCCCAGAGTGGCTGGGTAAACCCAGCCAGATGGGTATGTATGTATGTATGTATGTGTAAATAAAATAAATATTCTTATAATTATGATAATAATAATAATTATTATTAGAGGGCAGAGGCTAAGGGTGGTGGGGAGGGCCTGATGCAAACATCCAACAACCAAACAAACGAACAAATTAGGTGGAGCAATGGACAAAGATCTTACATTTGTACTGCTATAGGCTAACTCTGGCTGGAATGTAGCCTACAGACTTAGAAGTCCGTGCAGATAGTCAAGCAGAAAGCTTCATCACAGTTCAGGACACTTAGGATCATGGAATTGTGCAGTTGGAATGGACCATGAGTATTATCTAGTCCAACCCGCTGCAGGAATCTTTTGCCCAACATGGGACGTGAACCCGTGACCTTGAGATTAAGAGTCTCATGCTCTACTGAGTGAGCTATCCCCGTATATTTGAGGAGAGCATGGAGCAGAGCAAGGGAAAGATGTGGCCTAAGGAGAGGGGGTGTGGGTAATAAGCTTCTACAAAAGCAGGGCAGACAAGCAGACTATGCAGGGTGTGAATGAATCATAGAATCATAGAGCGGGAAGGGATTCCCAGGGATCACCTAGTTCAACCCCCTGCAAAGCTGGAATCACAGCTAAAGAATCCCTGACAGATGGCCATCCAACCTCTGCTTAAAAACCTCCAGTGGAGAGAAAGAAAGAGTTGGACCTTAAGGGTAGGTTGCAACTTTTTCAGCACACCTCTGAAACTTTTTCTCCCCAGCTGGAAAAACTAAATCACCCAAAAATGTAGCACAGCACTGATGGGGTTTCGTTTTCATTTTGACCTAAAAAGAACACTGTAATTTTGTTTGCTCAGTCGTCATCTAAAGAAGCCTTTTTTTCTTACCAGGACTTCCAAAGATACCAGACCCTCCGTGAATAAAAACAAAAGCTTTCCTTTTCCCAGTAGTTGTTTTCTTAGGCTGATAAACCCTGACCGGCACCTCGTCAAACTGCTGGTTCTGAATTAGAAGGGATGCATCCGGGGAGAGTGGGATTCCATTTGCTACAAGTCTCCAAAGATCCAAAAGAGAGAACAGTCCCAGTTTCTTCCCAATCGCTCCCTGTTTGCAAAAAGAAAAAAAAGAAAAAAAGAGATGTGAACTATTTGTTTGAGAAGGTCAGATGACTATAGAGTTGCAATAAATGGAACCGCTGCTGCTGCAACATCTACATGGAAAGTTGGGAGAGACTCTGGAAGGAAGACATCAAAATTACAGCATGTTATGATTTAACATGCAGGTGGCGCTGTGGGTTAAACCACAGAGCCTAGGACTTGCCGATCAGAAGGTCGGTGGTTCGAATCCCCACGACAGGGTGAGCTCCCGTTGCTCAGTCCTTGCTCCTGCCAACCTAGCAGTTCAAAAGCATGTCAAAGTGCAAGTAGATAAATAGGTACCACTCCGGTAGGAAGGTAAACAGCATTTCCGTGTGCTGCTCTGGTTCGCCAGAAGTGGCTTAGTCATGGTGGCCACATGACCCAGAAGCTGTATGCCGGCTCCCTCGGCCAATAAAGCGAGATGAGCGCCGCAACCCCAGAGTCAGCCACAACTGGACCTAATGGTCAGGGGTCTCTTTACCTTTACCCTTTTATGATTTAAAAGAAAATTGCATGAAAATGCTTTCCAGGTGGCATCTAATGCCTGTTAAGCTTGCCAAAATGTTCAGATCTAAGACAAATGCTTGCTGGAAATGCAGGGAGGCTGAAGGCACATGGATCCACATGTGGTGGAACTGTAAAAAGATCAGACAATTTTGGAAAATGATTTATAATGAGCTCAAGAAAATGTTCAAATGCTCCTTCCCTAAAAAACCTGAAGCCTTCCTGCTAGAAATTATGGGTAATGAAATCCCCAAAAAGTTCAGGAGAGTCTTTATGTATGTTATAGTTGCTGCTAGTATGCTAATTGCAAAAGGCTGGAAGGGAGAGATTCCATCTAAATTAGAATGGCAAAACAAAATAAGAGAGTACGCTGAGCTGGTTAAGAGATGTTACAGATGAAAAATGTATTAGAGAGTGGGATACATACAGAGTATATGTAAAAGAACACTGTCAAAAAATCAATTGGCAGGTCTTGATTGAGCTTTGGTGTGTAACTAGATTAATTTCAAAAAATAAAATTTATACTAAGTCAGATAACATAGAGAAAGTAAAGTTTAAGTGCATATTTAAGAAACTTAATTTGGGAACACAAGGGGAAGATTGGAGGTCTTGTCAAATCTACAAAAGCAAATATTAGTTAAAGAATGAATAATTGTTTATTTGTATTTCTCATTTTGCCTGTAACATCTATTGCATATTTCCATTATAAAGTTTTCAACCAATAAAGCATAAAAAAAGAGTTGCAATAAATGGAAAACTGAAACAAGCAGAATCCTGTTTGTGTTTTGCCATCAACTTGCCCTCCCTTTCATTTCCATTATACAAATCAAATTTGGGGAGCCAGTGGCAGGATTTCAACTCAGATTAGTTGCAGCCAGCATGGCCGAAGGTTGCAGATGATAGGGGTTGTACTAAGCAGGTAAGGTGACAGGTAAGGACATAAGAAGACTAGCCCACTGGTTCATCCGGTCCTCTATCTTGTTCTGGAGAGTTGTAGTGGGACCACAATACGTGGTCAGAGGGAGAAGAGGGAGCAGAAGAGGTGTCGGGAGCTGAAGAGGTAACAGGGTTTGGTGAGCAGGAAGAGTCCAGAAGCAGAGGTAGAAGCAAAGGCTACAAGGGAGGGAGGCCAAGCAGGCTGCTGAAGAAGACAGTGAGCCTTCCCCTCCTGCTGCAATCAGCTTCCCTCTCCCCTGGTTTCCCAGGACCAGAAGAGGTATGAAGAGAGCAGAGCAGAGACAGATAAGGCAATGGAGTCTCAGATTGCTTGAGAAGGACCTGGGTGGGGGAAGAGACTTAGGGATCTGTGGGAAGGCAGGGACCTTCAGTCCTCACAACAACTCTTTGGGGAAGAGTTGCTGTGCTCACTTGGCCTCCTGAGCTATTTTGCTTCTTTGAATAAAGAGGATTAACTTCACTGACACTAAGAATGAGCAAATGAGCTCAAAAATATGCATGAAGTTTTTTGAAAACATTTCTAAAAAGAACAAGCAAACATGCACCAGAAACTGAGGCAAAAGCAGAGTGAAGTTAAGATTGGAAAGGTGAGAAAACAAAATTGACAGTTCCTCCCATTCCAGTTCAGACCAAGAGTACATCTAGTTCAACCCTACCCTGCTAACCTTCTCAAATAGTTAATAGGCACAGCTAGACTTTCCCTGACCCTAGAGGCTATGATACCATTTCACAATAGGCTTAGGAGTGCAGGAATCTTTTGCCCAACATGGGGCTTGAACCTATAACTCTGAGATTAAGAGCTTCTGAGTACTCAGAATTAAGGAAAACTTACCAGAGGGAACAAGGAGATGAATATAATATGACAAAGACGGAGCTTTAATGGCTGGTCAATTCCAGGAGGCAAGACAGCTTGGGCAAAGTGGATGACAGTGGAGACCAAAAACAAGGCTGGATAGATGCAAACTGTAACAAGAGCAGATGCTACAAACCTGCCAAAGGGCATCTTGCCACTTTGCTGTGGGCAAAGCAAATGCTGTGGTTATGGCAGCTCCTCCTGCCGTGTCAACCAGTTGTTTCTTTATGTAGGCGATGAAAGAGCTTCGACACATATTTGTCATAGGGCAAAAGGTCTGGTGGACAAATTAGAATAGACAGTGTCAGCCTGGCTCCACCTCTGCCCATGACAACACCCATAAGACAACAAAGAGCAAAACACCCATATGACAACAAAGAGCTGCTCATCAATAAATCAAAGGAGGTTGCAATGGGGAGTAAGTTAGATAGGAAAAATGGACTTCATTTCTAAGGAAATTAATATCCCAAACTTTATTATTTATTAAATTTGCACTCATATGTTTATATAGAGAAATAGACAGAGATATGAAGAGGGCAGGGATGGGGAACTTGTGGCCCTCCAGATGTTGCTGGACTACAACTCCCATCACTCTTGGCCATGCTGGCTGGGGCTCATGGGAGCTGAAGTCCAAAATCATCTGCAGGGACACAGATATTGCTCATCCCTGCTTAGTCTAGAAGAGTGTTTCCCAGACTTGGGTCTCCAGCTGTTTTTGGGATACAATTCCCATCATCCTTGGTCACTGGTCTTGCTAGCTAGGGATGATGGAAGTTGTAGTCCAAAAACAGCTGGAGACCCAGGTTTGGGAAACACAGGTCTAGAAAGTGTCTCTCTCTCTGTATTTATACACGGACATCACCATTAGTGTGCAGGTTGCTTTACAGAAGACAAGAGAACAGATCCTTCTCATGAGGTCATTTCAGCATAATAGGTTGTAGCCAACATTAGTCCTATTCAGAGTAAACCTAGTGAAGTCAAGTGAGATCTAAGGAGGAATTAGTAGGATCCTAACCTAAAATGGGCACTGTCATGCTGTTTAGATCCATTCCAATCCAGTCTGGCCATGGAACTGAATTGGCCTTGGTCCCCTGATGCAGAGACTATTGGAGTGCAACCTTGCTCCTGCTTCTTACTTTCTCATCAGCATTCAGCATCATCGACCATGGTATCTTGCCGACCCAGGATGCACTGACCCTGAAGGAGCAAGTTTGCAGTTTGGGGTGCTTCTGCATCGTGCTCTGTCACTGGAAGCTCAGGTAGTCTCTGTGGCTAGAAGTGCCTTTGAACAAGTGCGGATAGTTTGACAGCTTCAGCCATTCCTGGACCTGTAAAGCCTTGCCACAGGATTTCACACACTTCAGGACTGCATTCTGGCATGCCCTGAACCCCAGCGTACCTGGCAACCAGTCCCACTGATGTACACAGTCCCAAAAGCAAATGCTAGCGAGTGGTCCAGCAGTCTAACAGGTTCAGGTTCAATACAGCCAGCCATGTCACGCCAGGTACCTGCCTCTGCAGCCAATCCAGGTTCAGGGAACCTGGAGTTCAGTCCCCCAAAGCACAGTCCCATAGAATTTTTAGGCCTGAGAAAGAGGACGTCTCTGGGAAAATCTGGACGTATGGCAACCCTACACCACTTCGGGGGTCACATAATACCCAGTCTGCAATTGTTGAGTGTCGAGCACCTGCACTTTGGAACTCCCTGCCTATTGAGATCATAGGTGCCTTCACTGTACTATTTCAGTTGCTTTCTTCTTTAGACAAGCCTGCCTAGATGCTTAGGAAGTTGAGGTAATTTTAATCTGCTTTAGTATTTTAACTATTGTATTTTAACCACTGCATTGTTTTAAAATATTAGGTTTTCCCCCCCACACACACACCTTGATTTTCATCTTTTATCTTTTTGCAAACTGCTTTGAGGTTGGTGTATGTGTGTGTGTTTAAAAAACCGCAATATAAGCATTTTCTGAAACAAACGATAAATAAATACTGCCTGTGTGGCAGTGTTCGTTGTTTACAAAAGAAAGTAATAATAGTAGACCTGTGCTAGTGAGCTAATGGTTTCGCCATAGAATGTAGGACAAGTCAGGTCAAAGGAGCATTTCTGTAGTATTAGCGCAGTTGGTTTATTTCTCCTAACTACAACCTGCCTCTGGATGTGGAATGGCCAGGTGATGAGTCCTCTCAACTCACCCCATAATTGCAATGATAAAGAGCAGGTGGCATGTTCCTTGACTCAACAGTGCCAGGAATGGAGCCCATCTGATATGGCTACAGCATAATGTTTGGTAGAGCTGGCTGTGAACATTCAGAAGGCCTTCAGAGAAGGGCTTCCAAGAAAACTGGATGTTGGAAAATTCAGGCTGGACTAAAAGATTTCCTTCTTCATGCAGTTCTTAGTTATGTCAGTTTGCATGTCTTAGTACAGAAAGTATTGATCTGATGTGTAGAGATCTTTCCTATTCTAATTAATTCAAGAGGGTTCTAGAAGCTTCTGGAAGCTTCTCTGTGTGAAAGAAACAGGCAGAAGGCTAATGATGTTTGGGTTATTCCTTCAGAGAAGCTGAGTACAGCTGGCTTAAACTC
This sequence comes from Podarcis cretensis, assembly GCF_951804945.1. Lineage (NCBI taxonomy): Eukaryota > Metazoa > Chordata > Lepidosauria > Squamata > Lacertidae > Podarcis > Podarcis cretensis. The sequence goes on from NC_137177.1 coordinate 69,195,156, forward strand.
CTTCTGTTATCTCTTTCTGTCAAGGTTATGCTGACTATAAAAGTAAAGCCAGAAGGAGCCTGGGTTTCACTTTCTCATTCTATCTCTTTTCCTTCTGGTGTGGTGTTCTGCACATAGTATGCTTAGTGTTAGGGTTTAGACTTATTATAAGTTATTGTAAGTTTAAGTAAAGTCTGCTGCAACTGGATTTCTTATGGACAGTGCCAATCCTGAATGTATTGGATTTGTGACCACTATGCTCATTTGCCTTCAGTGGCAGTAAAGCTCTGCTGGATGAAATGCAATTGCCTCTGGTCTATAGTTTGGGAATCCTGTAACATGTTTAGGTTGTTACTCTGCTAACTATACCTTGGAATCTACTCTGGATCAATACTGAGTAGAATTCCACGAGAAGTTAAACCATGGAACTCGCTCCCTCAGGAGGCAGGGATGGCTGTAAAAGAGAATTAGGCAAATCCATGGAGGAGAAGACTAACAACTGCTACTAGCCCCATTGGAGTCAGCAATGGTACTGAATACTAGCTGCTGGAAGCCACAAGAAAGGAGACTGTTTTTGGACTACATCCTTGACCACTGGTGCTGCTAGCTAGGGATGATGGGAGTTGTAGTCCAACAACAGCTGGAGACCCAAGTTTGGGAAACTGTGGTGTATCTCCTACCTGGAGATGCTGGGGATTGAACCTGGGACCTTCTGCATACAAAGCAGATGTTCTACAACTGTACTACTGCCCTCCCCCAGAACGGTAGGTGTGAAGACTAATAACATGCTCCCATTAGATGACAAGAAGTCCTAGATTGCAAAACACACCAAGCCATGTCATTATCAGGCCAAACAGTCTTATAAAGGTGTTGTATTTTCGCATATGTGCCTATCAGTTCTTAATTAATGTTCCATGTATAAACCAAGCCAAGGATGAACTACAGTCCTATGAACATGTCCTCTCTCAAAAGCCACAATGAGTTCAAGCACGTTCTACAAACCAGTGAGTGTCTTTAAGTCAGGGGTCAGAAACCTGTGGCTCTCCAGATGTCTGATTTGCAAGTCCCATCATCCCCAGCTGGCATGGTAAATGAGTAGGGACGATGAGAGTTGGAATCCAACCACATTTAGAAGGCTACAGGCTGCCTATTGCTGTTTAGACACATTGCATTCTTAGAGTTCATCTACTCAGAGTAGCCCCCTTGAATTTAATGATTTCAATGGGTCTACACCGAGTAGGACACACCCTTTAATGAGTATTTGTTCTGGTGCCTTTCCAAGATCATTTCAGTTTCAGCCAAAGTTGTGCTTTAAAAAACAAAACCAAGTCTGGCAACCAAGCCTTGTGAAGAATGATTGAGGAAGTTGGGTATGTTTAGTCTGGAGAAGGGAAGACAGAGGTTTTCTTCAAATATCTGAAGGGCTGCCACATGGAAGATGGAGAAGGCTTGTTTTCTGCTGCTGCACAGCTTAGGACCTGAAACAATGGACTCAAAGGACAAAACAGGAGATTCTGTCTAATATTAGGAAGAACTTTCTGATGGTAAGAGCTTTTAACAGACTCCCTCGGAAGGTGATGGGATCTCCTTCCTTGGAGGTTTTCTTAAGCAGAGGTTAGATGGCCTCCTGTCAGGGATGCATTAGTTGAGATCCCAGCATTGCCAGGGGGGTGGACTAGATGGTCCCTTAGGGTACCTTCCAACTTTTCATACCTCACTGTACTGTTGTGGGAATGAAAATGGGAAAGGTAAGAACCTTGGAGGAAAAGTACCTTATTTTTCGCTCTATAAGACGCACTCAAAAACTAAGGGGAAATGTCTGTGCATCTTATGGAGCGAATGTGTGGTCCCTGGAGCTAAATTGTCAGAGTGCGGCATGCTCCTGAGCTGCTCTTTGGGGCTGGCGGGGGAAACCCGGGCTTCCCCCTCGAGCCCTGGGAGCAGCGGGCAGGCTGTGCGCAGATGCCCTGCGCTCCTGAGCAGCTCTGGGGTAGCCCGCGAAGCCTCCGCAGGGCAGTGGGATGAAGGCTCCCCGCTGCCCTGCGGAGGCTTCATGGGCTACCCCAGAAGCCAGAACAGCTAGAGGGAGCGCTGCACAGTGCTCCCTCTAGTTGTTCTAACTTCTGCCTTAGCGGCGTGAAGCCTCCACAGGGCAGCGGGGAGCCTTCATCCCACTACCCCGCAGAGGCTTTGTGCGGCTATCACTGGCTTTTGCGGGAGGTGGGGGAAGGGACAGAGCATGTGGCTCTTGTGGGAGGTGGGGGGAAAGTCAGGAGGCTTGCTTTCGCTGAAGCCAGGAGGGCAAGAGGGATGGGTGCGCACCGATCCCGCTTGCTCTCCTGGCTTCAGGGATAGCGCTCCCTCTTCACTCATGAGGCTTTGCGTTGCTTTCTTATTTCTTGTTATCCTCCCCTAAAAACTAGGTGCGTCTTACGGTCCGGTGGGTCTAATAGAGCGAAAAATATGGTAGGCTATAAATCAGTAAAACAAGATGTGTCACACAGCTTCCCCACGTATATGTTTTTCATAGTTAATTACTGTATCCATACCTATGCTTAATGACCATGGTCACATCTGATACTTTAATCCCAAGTTGAAAGCCATAAGGAGCAACTCTTGCAAAACCCAGTTGAATTACACAGAGTTTGCACAAGTGAGGCTTCTGGTAAATAGAACCTCCTGATATCATTGCACTCAGGAACTTCCTGGCGCTGCTTCCCCTCCCATAAATAATCTCTTGGCCGTAAACTCTGATAATGAATGATTCCTTGATTTTAACAAGCTGATTCTAAGTTGCTGGAAGGAGGTGTAAAAGGTGACATACAACCATCTTAGGGACTCCACTCAGAATTTGTGTAGGGTTTACTCCTTAGTCTTTTCTTCTCCCAGAGATTTCCTGAAAGGCAGCTTAGGTTTAGTTCCAGAGTTTTCCTTCTACTAGATGGGTTAGCGTCCTAGATTGATGTGCCCCACATGCCTCTCACTTCCCTCAACAGCACATGCAGAAACCAGCTCCTTGACCATTGGGCCCACTATTGGTATTGTTTACTCAATCCGTTGGAGCCTGTCTTCTCATGCAGGTGAAGTCCCTAATTCACCGAGGGTTTGGGACTCATCAGCTACCCTCACCTGGTTTAGCTGGCCTGTCTAAGGTGTTTACAAAAATTAATGGACATGACTAACATGTGGTCATTATAGAAATTTCCCTGGGCATCATTGTGGCTTGGTTGCAGGGTTGGGATATTAGCCCTGGGCAAAGGAGAATAATACTTCCTCCAGTGTTGTAAACTAGCAAGTGTGACCTAGGCATAAGGAATCTTCACTATCAGAGCATCTATCCAGAACCTCCCAATCCCAGATCTGAATCTCATTCATTCTTCCACCAGCACTCTTATGCTTTGACCTGACACGTACAAGACATAATGAGTATAATACAGAACAGATAATCCTAGTTCACCCTGATGACCTCAGCTGTTAGTAGCGATCAAAACTTTGTACCCTTCTCAAAGGCAGATCGTTCTGAAATACAACAAAACAACACCACCACAAACTGGCTTATAAGTATAAAACCAAATTTACTAGAATAATAGCTAGACTAGAGATAGACTTATAACCATTCAAACAACAAACATCCTAAGGTGCCATGTGCAAGACAAAGCCTGGAGATACTGTAAACATGGAGTGGATAAATGTACAACTCTATCTTAACAAGTTACATGTGCAGTAAACGTTATACAGCCTGGATAAATGAACCGTTCAACAAGTAGCGTAAGTCCAGTCACAGAACGGCAACCACGTGCCGCCACAATGGCAAGGGTAGCACACTGGAGAATATGAAAAAGTTTTTCAAAGCTGTTTTTCAAAGATTGAACTGGATGAGATGTTCTTCAATGGGTCTTGAGTTGGAAACACAAAGCCGTGTGCATGGATCAATCACGGGAAGGCAAATCAAAGCCACCACCCTGGTGAGAATAACCCAAGTGGGCAAAAGGAGACCTGTTCTCCGGATATATTACAGGTTTTGCTACACGCTTCATCAGTCTGCATGATACAAAATAGCACTCCAATTACAATGTTCTGAAAGGCATTGTTCAGGCACTCTGTTGTTATCCATTAGCAGCTTATTAGGGTGATCAACAATTACCCTAAAGCACATAAGGGGATAAGAATGCAATCCTTTCCTGTCCCCTTTCTCCCATATCTCCTCCCCAACACCTTATGGTCAAGTTAGAAAAATAGCAGGAGTGTATGCGGGCATCGGGTCATTCATTGTAGAGCACTTTGCTGATATTTTCATAGAATCATAGATTTATAGAGTTGGAAGGAACCTCAAGGGTCAACCCCCTGCAATGCAGGAATACTGCCCACAGCTGTCCCTGGGTGGGCTCAAACCACCAAACTTCTGGTTAACCATCAGACACACTGACCCATTGCACCTGTTTGCTTTCCCTTAGTCCACAGTCCCCTCCTCTCTAAACCCCATGAGATCTTTCACCTCTGTCGTTGGCACTCTACCTTCATGGAGTTCAGTCAGAGAAGGTGGCCTTCAGTAGCAATGGTGGACAACGTTGATAAAGTACAGGTAGTGCGCAACTTACACACGTTTAACATCTGTGATTTCAACTCTTCGTGGTTGAAGGCCGGGCGGTTGAAATGTGTGCTGCACCGAAAGTGAACTGTTCCGGAAGCTGTGCTTACACCATCTTGGCACTCAAGATAGCTCTGCAATTAATTTGTGTTTGCTATAGCTAGGAGCTCATAGTTTAAGTAAAGTCTGCTGCAACTGGATTTCTTATGGACAGTATCAATCCTGAATGTATTGGATTTGTGACCATTATGCTCATTTGCCTTCAGTGGCAGTAAAGCTCTGCTAGATGAAACACAATTGCCTGTGGTCTATAGTTTGGGAATCCTGCCACGTGTTTAGGTTGTTACTCTGCCTTAGAAAGCACTGCAAATAACAAGGCCAGTGGAAGTGATGATATTCCAGCTGAACTATTTAAAATTTTAAAAGATGATGCTGTTAAGATGCTACACTCAATATGCCAGCAAGTTTGGAAAACTCAACAGTAGCCAGAGGATTGGAGAAGATCAGTTTACATCCCAATCCCAAGAAGGGCAGTGCCAAAGAATGCTCCAACTACCGCACAATTGCACTCATTTCACACACTAACAAGGTTATGCTTAAAATTCTACAAGGAAGGCTCAAGCAGTATGTGGACCGAGAACTCCCAGAAGTGCAAGCTGGATTTTGAAGAGGCAGAGGAACCAGAGACCAAATTGCAAGCATGCACTGGATTATGGAGAAAGCTAGAGAGTTCCAGAAAGACATCTACTTCTGCTTCATTGACTATGCAAAAGCCTTTGACTGTGTCGACCACAGCAAACTATGGCAAGTTCTTTAAGAAATGGGAGTGCCTGATCACCTCATCTGTCTCCTGAGAAATCTCCATGTGGAACAAGAAGCTACAGTTAGAACTGGATATGGAACAACTGAATGGTTCAAAACTGGGAAAGGAGTACGACAGGGCTGTATATTGTCTCCCTGCTTATTTAACTTATATGCAGAATTCATAATGCGAAAGGCTGGGCTGGATGAATCCCATGCCGGAATTAAGATTGCCGGAAGAAATATCAACAACCTCAGATATGCAGATGACACAACCTTGATGGCAGAAAGTGAGGAGGAATTAAAGAACCTTTTAATGAGGGTGAAAGAGGAAAGCGCAAAATATGGTCTGAAGCTCAACATCAAAAAAACGAAGATCATGGCCACTGGTCCCATCACCTCCTGGCAAATAGAAGGGGAAGAAATGGAGGCAGTGAGAGATTTTACTTTCTTGGGCTCCATGATCACTGCATATGGTGACAGCAGCCATGAAATTAAAAGACGCCTGCTTCTTGGGAGAAAAGCAATGACAAACCTAGACAGCATCTTAAAAAGTAGAGACATCACGTTGCCAACAAAGGTCTGTATAGTAAAAGCTATGGTTTTCCAAGTAGTGATGTATGGAAGTGAAAGCTGGACCATAAAGAAGGCTGATCGCCGAAGAACTGATGCTTTTGAATTATGATGCTGGAGGAGACTCTTGAGAGTCCCATGGACTGCAATAAGAACAAACCTATCCATTCTGAAGGAAATCAGCCCTGAGTGCTCACTGGAAGGACAGATCCTGAAGCTGAGGCTCCAATACTTTGGCCACCTCATGAAAAGAGAAGACTCCCTGGAAAAGACCCTGATGCTGGGAAAGATGGAGGGCACAAGGAGAAGGGGACGACAGAGGACGAGATGGTTGGATAGTGTTCTCGAAGCTACCAGCATGAGTTTGACCAAACTGTGGGAGGCAGTGGAAGACAGAAGTGCCTGGTGTGCTCTGGTCCATGGGGTCACGAAGAGTCAGACATGACTAAACGACTAAACAACAACAACAACTGCTAACTATACATTGGAATTTACTCTGGATCAATAGTGAATAGAATTCCATGAGAAGTTAAACCATGGAACTCACTCCCTCAGCTCATATATTGGCGAGGTACAAATCAATCATCATCATCATCATCATCATCATCATTGATTTGCTTGGTAATTACTAATTGCCACGAGGTACAAATCAATTATCATCATCATCTTCATCATCATCATCATCATCCTCATCCTCATCATCATTGGTTTGCTAGGTAATTACTAATTGCCAGAGCTCTTTTTCTAGAAAAAGAGGTGCAGGAGCTCCCACTTTTGGCAGACAACCCTAAGTTGTCCACAGCCTCCGACACAAAGCCACGAGTGGCATGCCACTATACAGCTGCTTCTATGCTACAATGAGCTCTGTATCACAAATATAAAAACAAAAAATCCATGATCAAAACAAAAACAACCCTATAACCCCACCCCCCCATTACATTTTATTTTTAAAAGGGACAACCCAAAGCACAGATACCTGGGGTGTTTGTCTGGGTGAGGTCAAACAAAGCATATTGGGGAATAAATAATAGAATTATGTTTATTCTTATTATTTTATAAAGGAAACGTGTCACTTTCAACGCATTTCAAGCAAAGGCAACTGTTCAGTGGTTTATGGAAAATGGGGCTCCGATCTGGCAGAGTAAGCCGCCATGAACCACATACAATGCCTCTCTCATGAGCACAAAAAACAATGATATAGTTAGAAAGAAGACATCATGAAATATTTGCAAGACCAAAAGGCAGTTCCATTTTGAGAACAGGATTTGAGATGAAATTGAACAGCAAGCAAAATTTACTCTTCTCAGATGCAGAGTACAAAACTATCAAAAGAAGGAAGGGAGTACAAAAAAACAACAACACACAACACCCACCAATGATTGGACAGCACCTGAAGCCTTAGACAAATTTTCTGCAAGAGACAAGTTTAGGATAAATTCATTTATCCCTGTCATGGTAGTTATGGAAGCCAACCTAGACAGAAGAGTAACAGTGTAAAGGAGTGCGGCTGGCAGTTTTTTATTTTTGGTAAACCTGCAACAACCAAGGAACAGGTTCACAATGGCATCGAGATGTTGATGCAAGAGTATTCAAATGGTGTTGACCTTGTTCTGGCTGATGAACTCTTGCAGTTCCACTTGTACGCCAAGCAAGCTCAACCTGAAAAAGAAAATTTCAGCCCCACAAGATATGTATCAAATAATATTCCAGGAGAAAATTTGCAGATGTGGAAACAATGTTCAGATTGTTCCTGTGTTTAATGGTTACAAGCTGTACTGGCAAAAGATTGTTGTTTAGACAAAAAAGGATAAAGAATGATCTACAGTCAACAATGTCCCCAATGGTTGTCTTATATAAGCACTCTCTGCACAGAAAATGATAACATGTGGCTTAATGATTTTAATTGTTAAGTTTGCATCCAAATGAGCTCGAAAGAAACTGTTCTGAGTTTGTATACAGGGTAACGCTATGACATAGCTATGATTCCCCAATGAATGCTGTTTGTGTATGTCTTCATTAACTCAGTACATTTGTAAACTTATTAAAGGTTATAAATTTACAAACTTTTCTTTGTCGTGCAAAAAATTCAGCAATATTCTGCTTTCACTGAGTAGATAAGAGAAGAGAATGAGGTTTTGTGTTTCATGATCACAAATACAAAATAGGACAGTGCAGAATATCTGGAAAAGACTTAAATCAGGCAGGTAGAGAACTTAAGACCACCAGGAAAGCCAAGATTCATGTTGAGAAGGAGTCCAGTGTGTCTGCATTTGTTGTATGTGTGATAAAATCTGACCAAGCGGCCTAGAATTTTTGGAGATTCTCCAAGCCTTGGTCAACATGTAGTTTATGTGTTATTTTTCAGCTAGTGCGAAACGCCACATATTTTTAACCCAGAGCGAAAGTTGCAATTCCTGTAAGTTTTCCATTTGGGTCACTTGAAGTTCTGGCACCCATCAGCACCCACATGAAGAATTCCTGAGAACTGGGGACTTCCGGTGGAGCGCGAACCCGACGCAAGCGAGGGATTTTTCCCGGGAGGGAAACCCTAGCTATTTTGGCCGAAAAGGGAGGTTTTTGGGGCTAAAACCCCCCCCGATAATCCTCTGGTAGGTGTCCAGAGGTCCAGGTTCCCGGCGGTGCCGATTAGCTGCCCGTCCGGCCGTCAGGTAGCCCCCGAAAAGGAGGTGAAGAGTACGGCGGAACGGACAGCTGGCTATCGGGAAGCCATTGCTGCGGCTGAATAGCGAAGCCTCGAGCTTGCGGGAGACAGCGCTCCGCTCTCAATACTAAGAAATTCGGACTCGAATCTATAATCCGGAAGAATCTGAGTACAAATCTAAGAGAAGTCTCGAATTTTTAAAGAGAAGACTCCGAGTTCAGCGTTCGTTTGGGATCTATAAAGACGCAGAACGGTATGCAGAGCCAGAAACGAAAGTGAGTTGCCGCTAGCGGCTATTGTTTCTGTTTTCCCCTAACTTTTAGAAACTGTTTCAAATAAGTTAAAGGATAAAAGTAACTTTATTATAAGAAGGAGAGGAAAGGAGAACATTAAGGGGGAACAGAGGTGAGCTGTGAGTAAAAGCGAAGGTTCTAGATGTAACTGAGGAATAACTTTCATGTTAATAAACTAAAGAATTAGTTTTGCACGTTAAAGAAGAACCAGTGACGCCATCTTAATTGACTTTCCAGGGTATTTGGGCAAGAGAAAGCAAAGTTTGGATTTGACTGCAGTGTCTTTTTGGTGGATTTTGGAATTTTTTGTACTATTTCCTCTTCTTTTTTCCTCTTTTTGATTTGGAATGCAAACTGTAGAAATTTTTTGATTTTGTTTCGGACTGTAAACTGCAGAAAGTTGAAGCGAGGACCAAACTTTGATCCCCCTAATGGATGGAATGTAATACTACAAGTTGTTTTTCTGGAATTTTTTGCTGTTGATTGTATATATTAGGACTTGAGAAAGAACTGCTTCCCACGGGATCTCCTCTTTGTGGATATTTATCCCTTTTCTTTTTCTGAGCTTATAAAAATCAGCAAAACTTATAAAAATCTTCTCATAGGCCTAATAAATATTTATAGAGAGGCTGGACTAAAAAAATGGGATTACAATTGGAACTTTATTTGGAGACTCTGCATTTTCTTTGGATTATAATCGTGATCCCTAATTGGATTATAATATATTTACCTCTTTGACAACTTGCGGATTTGCCCGAGTGGGGGCAAGAAGATAAATAAATTTACCAACAATTGGATCTCCTCCATTTATAGATAATTGGATTTCGTTTTTGTTGTTTGTTTGTTTGCTTTTCGGCAGTGGAAGTGACTCTGGTCACAAAGTGGGTATCTATACCAAATTTATCATATTGTTATAAAAACCTTGGACTTATATTTGGACTACTATTTGGACTATTTGGAAATTGTACGTTTGTATTTTGATTATATTTGCTATTTGATTTATTGAGAGAACATATATTATTGGGTTAGGTGGAATTTAAGAAGATGTCTCATTTGCCGAAAAAGGGGGCAGAGGGGGGGACTCCTACGGACAGGAGAGCTTCAAAACAGGAAACAGAGTTTAGAACAGAAATATTGAAAATGTTCACAGAAATAAAACAAAGTGAGAAAAATTTGGAGACAAAATTAGAACAGGTAGACAATAAAATCGGAAAAATGGATAGAAAAATTGACGAGACAGTTAATGAATTGAAAGGACAGATCAAAGACGTATCAAAAAAAGTGGATGAGGGATTAAAGAGGACAAAACAGGAGATGAAGGAGATGAAGCAGGAAGAGGAGAAGATAAAGAGTGAGATGGTGGAGTTAAATAAAGCACAAGAAGATATAAAAGATTCTATTGCTATGAATGAATTGAGACAGAGGGAAGTAAACCTAAGGCTGAGACAAGTCCCGGAGGTACAGAATGAAACAGTGGCCAGCATCCCAGCTGGCTCCACCGGCTCTTCACTCTTAGCCCTCACCGCCGCCGGGTGGACTCTCGCGTTGCTGTGCCTGGCTGCTGGATCATCCAGGCAGGGGCAACGGCTAGCTGATGGAGAATCTTCGGGGTGGGCGGACAAGAACGATACTCTGAGAACAATTTGTCTCACCTCTGATTAGAGGTGTGTGGGAGGTCACCTGGAGGCAGCAGTTGCTGTGGATGCAGCAATACCATTGCAACACCACACAGAGATCTTGGAAGAAGGTAAGTGGTTTAAATAAAGCAACGCCGATGGAGTGTTGCAATGCCCTCGTGGAGATTATCCCACGCAGGTGTAAAGCAAAGAGCATCCGCCGGAGGTCACTGTTCATTCATTTTTAAACTGAATGGGAAACAAAACAAATGAGTCCCAACCCGTTCCATTCCGTTGACATATTAGAGTGATAGGGGCATTCAAACTGCACGACCCCCCTCCCCCCAAAAAAAATCTCCTGGAGTATCTCAACAGTTGTCAGTGATGAGAAAAATCCCTGTCCTCAGACTTGCAACCAAAATGAAATGACACAAAAGGTAAAAGAGGCAGAGGGAGGAAGCAAGTTTGGAGATGTAGTAATAATATTTTCATACCAAAATGTCTCCCATTGAAACCAAAGGGAAAATAAAAACTAAGGTGGGGGGAATGAAAACAAAGAGAACAAAAAAAGTGGATGAGGGATTAAAGAGGACAAAACAGGAGATGAAGGAGATGAAGCAGGAAGAGGAGAAGATAAAGAGTGAGATGGTGGAGTTAAATAAAGCACAAGAAGATATAAAAGATTCTATTGCTATGAATGAATTGAGACAGAGGGAAGTAAACCTAAGGCTGAGACAAGTTCCAGAGGTACAGAATGAAAACATAAAAGAGAAACTAACAAAAGAAATTGCGCAGTGGCTGGAGCTGCCAGAGGAAGATGTTGCAAAAACAATACAAAATGCATTTAGAATGAAAATAAGAACAAGTAAAACAAAGAAATTTCCAGGCGATTGTTTGGTTACATTTAAGGATAGAGAAATGAGAAATTTGATTCTACAAAGAAATAGAGAGAATAGACTCTACATAGATGGGAATTACATAATCATCTTTAAAGATATACCGATAAGGCTGTTGAAACGAAGAGAAGCTTACAAACCACTGGTGCAAATTCTTAAAAAAAACAAGATAGACTTCAGATGGGAATTCCCTGAAGGAGTCTCGTTCTTTTACAAAGGTGTGAAAAGAAGACTGACCAGTCCTGAGGAAATAGGAAAATTTCTGAGGAGATACAAAGAACTACAGACGGGAGAGGAAGAGACCAAGGGAGCAGAGGGAGGATCAGGACTGAAGGGGGAGTCTGAATTAGGAGAAGAAGAGGACCAAAACGGGGAAAGCTCGCAAGAAGAGGAAGAGGAAGAAGAAGAGGTAGATAGATTGTAAAATAAAAAATTAAATTTATTTAATTGGAAGAAGAATGGCGTTGAAATTTTGGAATTGGAACATTAATGGGATGAATGACAAGAAGAAACGAAACAGAATTGAACAATTTCTAAAAAAGAAAAAATTAGATGTCATTTGTTTACAAGAAACCCATGTGGCAAAAAGACATAGAAAAATTTTGATTAACAAAAGATTAGGGAATGAATTTATATCCTCGGATAAAGAGAAAAAAAGAGGTGTTGTTCTATACATCAAAAATAAAATTGAATCTCACCAACTATTCAAAGATGAAGAAGGGAGAATCATAGCTGTCCAAATCAAATGGCAAGGCGAGAAATTAATAATTGTCGGGATCTACGCACCAAATGGAAATAAGACTGATTTCTACAGATCATTGGAGGAAAAACTATTTGAGTACATGGACCAAAAAATCATAATAATGGGAGATATGAATGGTGTGGTATCACTGGAAATGGATAGATTAAGAGAGGCAAAGAATAAAGAAGGGAAACTGCCTAAGACTTTTTTTACGATGATGAAGAACTGTAACTTGATTGATATCTGGAGACTTAGGCACCCCTTGGAGAAGCAATTCACTCATTATTCAGAACCGAATCAGTCAATGTCAAGAATAGATCAAATTTGGGTTTCGAACGAACTGACACCAAGAATCCATCAAATTGAAATATAAGCCAGAGTGATCTCAGATCACAATCCCATAGAATTGGAGTTAAAAGGCTTTGAAGAGAGATCATTTAGGTGGCGACTGAATGATAATCTGTGGGACGATCAGAAGATGGTTGAAAAAGCGCAAAAGAAACTATCTGAATACTTTATGGATAATGTGGACAAAGGTACCAAAATGAGTATTGTTTGGGACACAAGCAAAGCAGTAATGAGAGGTTTATTGATTCAACAAAATGCATTGAAGAAAAACAATAAGGAAAAAAGGATAAAAGAAATTTCAAGACAGATCATGGACTATGAGCAAAAACTGATCAAAAAACCTAACAATTTGAAAATAAAGCAGGAAATAAAGATTTTACAAACACAATTTGTGATGATAATAAATAAAGAAGTTGAGTGGAACATTAAAAGGTTAAGACAGAAAAGTTTTGAATCAGCAAATAAATCAGGAAAATGGCTTGCGTGGCAACTGAAAAAAAGAAAGGAGCAGAATACAATCAACAAAATTAAGATAAAGGGAGAAGAGACAACCGACCCGAAAGAGATAAGAAAAGGATTCTTGGATTTTTACAAGCAATTATATAAAAATAAAGAAAGGAACAATAAGAAGAAAATAGAAAGATATCTAAGAGAGAAAATGGTGCAAAAGATCCCGACAGACCAAAAAGACCAGCTGAATGCCCCAATAGAAAAAGAAGTAAAAGAAGCGATAAAGGAATTGAAAAGAGGGAAAGCCCCAGGACCGGACGGGTTCACATCTAGTTATTATAAAGAAATGAAAGAGGTGCTGACGACCCCATTGACCGTCGTTATGAACAATATCTTAAAAGAAAGAGACATTCCAGAAACGTGGAAAGAAGCATATATAACATTAATCCCAAAACAAGACTCTGATTTAACACAAGTCAAAAATTATAGGCCTATCTCACTTCTGAATATAGATTATAAGATCTTTGCAGGAATCCTAGCGAAGAGATTGAAAAAGATATTAATAAAGATTATTCACAAAGATCAAGCAGGTTTCCTACCAGGCAGACAACTGAGAGATAACATAAGAACTATAATTAATGTCATAGAATATCTGTCTGATAGGTGTGATAAACCAGCGACCCTAATGTTTGTGGATGCAGAAAAGGCCTTTGACAACATAATTTGGGAATTTATGTTGAAGAATTTAGAACATATGGAGGTTGGTCAAGAGTTTTTCAATGGCATAAAGGCAATCTATACAGAACAGGGACTTCCGGGTTAGCGCTGTCGACTAATGGCGGATTCCCTCCGAGCTCCGGAGGGAATCGGCTCCGCAGGATCGGGTCTTGTCCGCGCCGGCGACGCGGGGACCCTTAAAAATCACAGGCGCTGATGCCTGTGAGCGTGGTGACTCGGCGGGCACCATTTGCGCCCCCCCAAACCACGAAGGAGCCTTTTTAAAGGCTCAGGAACGGGGACGGGGGACGGCGCGGTGCTGTGAGTAGATTGCTCCTTCTGCGGAGCGAAGCCGCATGCCATTGTCGGAGAAGCGCTGACTTTTTCCTTGGAACATTTGGACTCAAAAACAAGAACCCGTGAGTAAATATGGAATTTGGAATTCAAACAATTTTTTGTTGAATTGGGAACGAGCGGGGAAGGGTCAAAAAGGAAGTCGCTCCCCCCCCCTCTGTGTAGATACTCTAACGCAAAGAGCTTGCAACTTAAGGTCGAGAGAACTCTTTTTCTTTCTTAAAAAAAAAACCTTCACGGCTTGACGCTATAGAATTTTACCGGAGGATAAACCTAACGTTAGGAGCTAAAGTTTCACCCCCCCCGAACCCGGGGGCATCCCGCGAGAGAACCTGCTGAGGAACCATTGAAGATTTTGACAGCTGTCAAAATAGCTGTGAAAAGGAAAGGATAAAGGGAACTTTGTCTTTGTTGCATCTGCTGGCTATATTTGTTGCAATTTCTGGAAAATAAGGGAGAGCTGCTACAAATTAACTTGCTGACTGGTTTTTAAACTGAAGGACATTGAAGGATTAAAATCCCCCTTCTGGGGGACAGAGACACTACAAGAATGGCTGAAAGAAGCAAAAATCAGACTAAACTCAACAAAATACTGGCTCTCCTGGGAAAGTTACAAGATCAGACAGATGTTTTGACTACAAGTGCGAACACTCTGGCCCTGGCAGTAAACAACATTGTTGAAGCTGACAGGGAGTGGAGGCAAGAAGTTTACACATATCAACAACAAGAGAAATTTGAGAGCCATGAGACTATGGAAGAGACACACGTTGTTTTTGAGGAAAAGGAAGGTGGACTGGTAACTTTGCAGATGTCAAGGGAGAATTACAGTTTGGGGCCTGGCATGCAGACAACAAAGGAGAATAAAAATTTGAGGTGGAAAGTTTGGACTGAGCTGGAAATTGTAAATTTGAGAGTGGAGCACCTCATTAGCACTAATTTTAAATATGGAGGGCCAACTGGAAAAATCATGGATTTTGTTGGGTCAGAGCCCCTTCGAGCCTTGGGGCTTAACCTAAAGGACTATCCAAGAGGCCGGCAGAGAGGAACTGAGGATGACTTGAGAGCCTCGGATGTGAGATCTCCAGGTTAAACAGTATTGACTGATGAACACTTATTGGGGACCAAAACCGGGAAAGGGGGGTTGGAGTTTGGTAATCCAAAGGGTACAGAATTATTAATTACTTTGTTTTAATTTGTTTTGTTATTTGTATGGAAGTTGGGAAAGCCGTGGAAGGGAAATATTGACCGACTTTAAGAAATATGTTAAAGAATAAGAAATGATGTATAAGATGTTTAAGATTAGATAAGTTAAAATTGGTGTCTAAAATGGTTAAAATGAAATGAAAATGAGGAATGCAAAAATAATTTAATGGAAGAATGAGGAAAGGTAAAATTACAGTATGTAAAAATCATTAAGTTAAGGTTGAGAATTAAGTAATAAGGATTTGCAGGATTAATAACTTGAACTGGAATACAAGAAGGGGAGGGGAGAGGAGGTCTAAGAAAGAAGTTATATGAAAATAAGCAATTGAAATCCCATTTGTTTTTAATTTTTTTTTTAATTTTTGTATTTTTTGTTATTTTTTCTTTTTCTGTGTGTCTATGTTTATTATTGAAATGCTAATAAATATTTATAAAAATAAATAAATAAATAAAGGCAATCTATACAGAACAGAGAGCAAAATTAATAGTGAACAATGTTATCACTGAAGACATAAAAATATCTAAAGGAACAAGACAAGGTTGTCCACTATCGCCATTGTTATTTATAACGGTTCTGGAAGTCTTTTTAAATGCAATTAGACAAAACAAGCAAATAAAGGGGGTAACAGTAGGTCAAAATGAGTATAAAGTTAAAGCCTTTGCCGACGATTTGGTACTGACTATGGAAGAACCAACAGAAAGTATAGAGGAGGTATTGGATGAGATGGACAAATTTGGTATGGTGGCAGGATTCAGATTGAACAAAAGAAAGACAAAAATGATTGTAAAAAATATGGATCAAAAGATGATCGAATTAATGCAACAACGAACAGAGATAGAGGTGGTGAAAAAGGTTAAATATTTGGGAATTTGGGTAACAGCCAAGAATATTGATCTATACCAAAATAATTATATCCCGGTTTGGAAGGGAATAAAGAAGGATCTGGAGGTGTGGGCCAGAATGAAATTATCATTTTGGGGAAGAATTTCTACGATAAAAATGATGGTGCTACCAAAGATGTTATTCTTATTTCAGACCATACCCATACTAAAGGGTATAGGAATTTTCAAAAAATGGCAAAAAGTGATTTCAAGGTATATCTGGCAGGGGAAGAAGCCTAGAATAAAATTTAAATTACTGACGGATGTAACAGAAAGAGGAGGCTTCGCCCTGCCAGATATGAGACTGTATTATGAAGCAGCTTGTCTATGTTGGTTAAAAGAATGGATAAAGTTAGAAAATAATGAATTATTAGATCTTGAAGGATTTGATAACAGATTTGGGTGGCACGCGTACCTTTGGTGTGACAAAAAGAGGGTTCATAAAGGATTTGGAAACCACATCTTCAGGGGTCCATTAATAGAGGTTTGGGAGAGATACAAAAATATACTGGAACCAAAAGTTCCACACTGGCTGTCCCCGTTAGAGGTAATAAGTGTGAAGAAGACTAATATGAGAAACAAATGGGCCACCTATGGGGAACTGATAGCTAATGAGGGAGGAAAATGGAAATTGAAGCCATATGAACAAGTTAAAGATTTAGTTTATGATTGGTTGCACCACTACCAAGTAAATGAAATATTTAAAAAAGATCTGAAGGAAAAGGGTTATGTGGAAAAAGAATCAAATTTCCAAAAGGACATTATAAATAATGAGTATAAAATTCTGTCAAAAATGTATAAGATATTGCTGGAATGGAATACGAAAGATGAAGAGGTTAAATCGGTAATGATACAGTGGGCAAAGGATTTTGGGTACAATATTCAATTTGAAGACTGGGAAAAACTGTGGAAAGAGCATTTAAAATTTACAGCATGTATTACACTGAAGGAGAATGTGATGAAAATGTTTTATAGATGGTATATGACACCTGTAAAATTAGCAAAGATGTATAAGGTTGATAACAAATGTTGGAAGTGTAAAGACAAGGAAGGGACATTCTTTCATCAGTGGTGGGAATGTAAGAAAGTGAAAAGTTTTTGGGAAATGATATCTAATGAGTTGAAAAAAATGTTAAGATATACTTTTGTGAAAAAACCCGAAGCTTTTCTTTTAGGTATGGTAGGAAAGGACATCAGAAGAAAGGACTGTAAGCTTTTCCAGTATGCGGTAACGGCAGCCAGAATCCTGTTGGCCCAGAAGTGGAAACAAGAGGAAATACCGACGATAGAAGAATGGAGACTAAAAATGACAGACTATGCAGAACTGGATAAATTAACTGGGAAAATTAGATATACTAAAGATCAAAAGTTCATCGAAGACTGGGGGAAATTTGTGGATTATCTGAAAAATATATGTGGTGTGAATACAACGCTAGTGGGATTTAAAGAGGCACTGTAAAAAAAGAAAATAAGTATTGTTTATGAGAAATAATAGGAGTAAGGAGGAAAAATGGCAATACGAAAGAAGGGAATGTGTATTAAAGGTATAACTACGGATGATTGTCAGAGACGTTGAAGGAAGTCAAAAAATAACTATGATTTGTTGTATGCGGGATAGGGTAGTGTCAGGGAACTGACATCAGAGCGAAAAGCGGAGGCAGGGCTCCAGAGCGATGCCGGAGAGGGAACCAGTCGGGGGGAAGGAATTCAGTGTGACACCAATAGAGAGGAGATGGAGGAATCGGTGTCAGGGCTCCAAGACCCTTCAACCGAAACCAGCGGAGAGAGCGCTGGCACGCCCTTGCCATCCCCTTACTTGCGCAGACGCGTTCCGCGCAGGGAACATAGGCGGAGACTTGGGGTCAAGCAGCTTTTATGCTGGAAGAGATTCAAGAAACGCCCACTGGCAGATTCTGCAAGTGACTAACAGGTCACGGAGGGCAAGCTCTAACCCTGAACATGTTTGAGCAAGCCACCTAATCGAAGTGGAGGCAGTTTACGCACGAGTAACCACACAATAACATTACAGCAATCTGCCAGTCTCTTGCTGTTACTCGTGAGTAAGCAGTGGAAACATGAGCCAGACAGGAGGCGCCGGGGCAGCGGAGGCAGCTGCGGGGGCGCAGGACCTGGTGAAGAGGAACCAGGAGCTGGAACGGCATGTAGCACTGCTGATGGCGCGGCTGGACGAGAGGCGCACCCAGGACGCGCAGGTGAGACCCACCCCAGTGGCAAAGAAGGTGCCCGGACTGGTACACAAGTTTGGGGGAAAACCCCAAGAATATAATGGATTCCGGACAGAAATAGAGTACGCACTGCAGCTGCAGCATGATGATTTTGCTGACGAGGCGGCGCAAGTGGCTTATATCGTGGGGCATCTTGAGGGCAGCACGAGGGAATGGGTTAGACCCCTAATGGCCGCGCATAACCCCGAAATGAAGGACGTCCGGAAGTTTTTTCAGGCGATGGACGCTATGTATTCCAGCCAATTGGGGGAGAGTGTGACCCAACGGGAGAAGGTGAGATGCAAGCAGGGGGACCTTTCCGTTAGAGACTATTGGTCCCGCTTTGCGATGCTAATACACAGGCTCGAATGGGATATGGACAGCCCGCCCATACGAATGCTGTTTGAGGAGGGGTTGTCCCCAGCCGTTAAAGATGAGCTCTCCCGCGCGCCCCGCCCGGAGACTATGGATCAGCTGACAAAATCTGCGCTGGCGATAGGCTCTCGCCAGGAAGCGCGCGCTTTGGAAAGGCGGGAAGGGAGCGGGGAGCGTTGCCCTGACTACCGCATTCCTGAGATGCCAAGGCAGCCTTCCAATGACGTGGTGCCAATGGAAATTGATGGGGCGCGCGCACGCGAGGTGCCGAGCGCCCACCAAATAGTCAAAAGGGAGGCAAAAGCTGGGAGAAACTCCAAGAAATGTTTCCTCTGCCAACGGCCAGGACACTTTGCCAGGGTCTGCCCACAAAGAAAGGCTTGGCAAGGGATGGTGGGGGCCGCTGGAAATGAGGGGGAGGGGGCAGAAGACAAGGTGCAGGAAAACGCCAGCGCTTGACTGCCCACAGGGGGGCGCAGCAGCCAAGCGAGCAACTAATTGAAGTGCCCCAACCGGACCCACCCAAGGTTTCTATAGCGATAGAGGTGACGCTAGAACTCCCAAATGGACACCCAGTCAAGGTGAAGGCAATGTTGGACTCAGGGAGCTCCTGTAATTTTTTTAGTAAGGAGTTTGCGCTGGAGCACCAGATCCACTTGCTGCCACTGGATTTCCCACTCCAAGTCACCACGATAGATGGCAGAGAGTTGCTAGGGGGAGAGGTGACACATCAAACCCCACCAATGAGAATGAGTGTGTCCAGGCACACAGAAACCATAGCCTTTCATGTGGCCACACTGGCGGGACCCCCAATAATACTGGGGATGAGCTGGCTAGTGCTACATGATCCAGTGGTGGCGTGGCACCAACGCACGGTCACCTTCGGGTCAGCCCACTGTTTGGAACACTGTCTAGGAGGGGAGAAGCCCAGGGTGAGGTTGGCCAGAGCAGCAGCAACCACGCTGGAGCAGAAAGGGAAGGTGCCGCCACAGTACGCAGACTTACAAGAGGTCTTCAGCGAGAGGGAAGCGGACAGGCTGCCGCCACATAGGCCCTTCGACTGCCAAATCAACCTTCTCCCTGGGGCACAGCTGCCGGTGGGTAAGCTGTATGCCATGTCCGACAGAGAGATGCAGGAGTTGCGAGACTTTATAGACAAGAACTTGAAAAGGGGGTTTATAAGAGAATCTAAGGCAGTGGGGGGCAGCCCTGTGTTTTCTGTGGATAAGAAAAACACGGATCAGCTGAGGCTCATCGTGGACTTTCGAAAATTAAACCTGGTATCAGAACCCGTGACCTTCCCAATGCCCAGAATTGATGATATTCTGACCAGGGTAAGGAAGGGTAAGATTTTTACCAAGCTGGACCTTAGGGGGGCCTACAATCTGATTCGAATGAGAGAGGGGGACGAATGGAAAACCACCATGTTCACCCCCCTGGGGGCCTTTGAATATTTAGTTATGCCATTTGGATTACAGTCAGGTTCTGCCTGTTTTCAAAGCTTCATGCACCATGTGCTGGGTCCCCTGCTGTACAAGAACTGCGTAGCATTTCTGGACGACGTCCTGATCTATTCGGACAATGAAAAACAGCATGTCCAGGACGTCAGGGAAGTGCTGAAAAGGCTACGAGAGCACCAACTGTGGGTCAAGCTGGAAAAGTGCCAGTTTCACGCCAAGGAAGTGGAATTTCTGGGATACAGGTTGTCAGACAGAGGCCTAGCCATGGACCCCGGCAAGGTGCAGGCAGTGCTGGAATGGAAGGCTCCCAAAACCCGGAAGGATGTGCAGAGGTTCCTAGGGTTCAGCAACTTCTACTGGAAGTTCATCAAGAACTTCGCCCACTTAACCGCACCCATCACGGATTGTCTCAGTAGCAAAAAGAAGTTCGTCTGGACGGAAGGGGCCCAACGTGCCTTCGAGGGGCTAAAGCAGGCGTTCGCCTCGGAGGAACAGCTCCTGCACGTGGATCTGCAGAAACCGATGAGGCTAGAGACCGACGCGTCGGACAGAGCGATAGGAGCGGTGTTGCTCCAGCCGGGACCGGCCCAAGACACATGGAGGCTGTGCGCCTTCTTCTCAAGGAAGCTGAACGAATCGGAACAGAACTACACGGTGTATGATTGTGAACTGTTAGCTATTTATGCTGCGTTTCGCCAGTGGAGACATCTCCTGATAGGGGCTCAGCACAAGATCCAGGTTTGCACTGACCACAAGAACTTGGAATACTGGAGGACAGTGCGAGTGCTCAACCAGCGACAGATTCGGTGGGCACAGGAGTTCTCCAAGTTCTTCTTTGAGATCAAGTACGTGCCAGGGCAAGAGAACGTGAGAGCAGACGCGCTTTCACGGAAACCGGAGTACACGGAAGGAGGAAGACCACCGGACGCTCGACATGTGTTCCCTGAGGAACGATGGGTTTGTGGGGGGGCGTTGGTTGGGAAACGAGAACTAACCGAGTTGATTCGCCAGGATGAATTTGCCCAAACCAGAATCAGGGAACTAAGGGAAAATGGGAGAGACCGGGGGGACTTCGAGGTAAGGGAAGGGTTACTGTATTACAAGGGAGCAATGTATGTGCCCGGGGGGGCCTTACAGGAAAGGGTGCTCCGACAACTTCACGACAACCCTACAGCAGGACACTTTGGGCAACACAAGACCATGTTACTGGTCACTAGGGAGTTTTGGTGGCCGAAGGTGAGGGAAGATGTACGAGAGTATGTACGAGGGTGTGACCGCTGCCAAAGAGCCAAGGGGGAGCGGGCAGCCCCGGCAGGGTTACTAGAACCCTTGCCCACGCCGGGGAGACCCTGGGAGGTGGTATCAATAGATTTCATGACAGATTTGCCCAAATCCAGAGGTAAGACAGCAGTCATGGTAGTAGTAGATCTGCTAACCAAGATGTGCCATTTTATAGCATGCTCTCATGCGGTGACAGCCGAGGAAACCGCACAACTGTTTGTTACTCACATCTTCAGGTTGCATGGAGCTCCTTCAAGGGTTATCTCTGATCGAGGGAAACAATTTACCTCGAGGTTCTGGAGGAAGCTTATGAGCTTATTGCAGGTGGAGGTGGGATTCTCGACGGCGAGGCACCCGGAAACTAACGGGCAGGCAGAGAGGGCGAACAGCATATTGCAGCAATATCTCCGCTGTTACGTCAACGAGAGGCAGAACGACTGGGTAGATAAGCTAGCACTGGCCGAGTTTGCGTATAACAATGCGGAGCATGTGTCCACGGGGATGAGCCCATTCTTGGCTAATTATGGGTGTCACCCCAGGGCCTTTCCCGGGAGGGGGGAGGAAGAGTGGAGCGTGCCCGCCGCAGAGCAGTTCGTGGAAGAAATGGAAGCACTGCACCAGCAGCTTAAGATGAATCTGGAAAGAGCCAAGGAAGAGTACAAGAGGCAAGCGGATAAACGTCGCCGGGAAGGGGAGACCATTAGGGTGGGGGACCGGGTGTGGTTATCCACTCAAGGATTGCCCTTCAAGGGTGGGTGTAAGAAACTCCGGCCGAAGCGGCTAGGGCCTTTCGAGGTGATACACCAAGTCAACCCGGTGGCATTCAGGCTCAAGTTGCCAGACAACATGAAAATCCACCCGGTATTTCATAGGTCACTGCTCTCGCCGTACCGAGGGGAGCGGAGAGTCCGGTAGGTAGGAGGAGAAGGGCTCAGACACCCACCACTGGAAGAGAAGGAACACCACCAGCAGATAATGGAGATCCTGGATTCGCGGTGGCGGGGGCGGCAGGTGGAATACCTAGTAGCGTGGGAGGGGGAGCCCGAGTCAGAAAACACGTGGGTTCCAGAAGGGGAAATAGATGGTGGGTATCTAGTGGAAGAGTTCCACAACAGGTATCCGAGGAAGCCCAAACCTCTGGAGAGATTCTGGGAGGAGCAATTTGCCACCACCGATGAGGAGGAGGAGGATTTTGTGGGTTTTCCAGAGTCGCCAGAGGAAGGAGGGGAGTCGTCAGGAGAGGAGGAATCAGATTGGGAAGCCCCTCCCATCAGAAACCGGGGCGGGTGGGAAGCGGGGTTTGAGTCCTCGGACGATGACGACAGCTCCTTTCGAGGGTTCCCTGCATCGTCGGCTGAAGGTGGGGACAAGGTCACGTCACCGGGTCAGGCCGGGGGTGGAGGGGGTCCTGGGGGGGAGGTGGATGTCAGGGAACTGACATCAGAGCGAAAAGCGGAGGCAGGGCTCCAGAGCGATGCCGGAGAGGGAACCAGTCGAGGGGAAGGAATTCAGTGTGACACCAATAGAGAGGAGATGGAGGAATCGGTGTCAGGGCTCCAAGACCCTTCAACCGAAACCAGCGGAGAGAGCGCTGGCACGCCCTTGCCATCCCCTTACTTGCGCAGACGCGTTCCGCGCAGGGAACATAGGCGGAGACTTGGGGTCAAGCAGCTTTTATGCTGGAAGAGATTCAAGAAACGCCCACTGGCAGATTCTGCAAGTGACTAACAGGTCACGGAGGGCGAGCTCTAACCCTGAACATGTTTGAGCAAACCACCTAATCGAAGTGGAGGCAGTTTACGCACGAGTAACCACACAATACCATTACAGGTAGGGTTCCAGGTGGAGAAATCGAAGTTGGAAACAGAATTGTTAGAACCAAAGACTAAGGTATTATCAAGAATGTATAACTTGCTGTTAAAATGGAATACACAAGATGAAATGGTTAAATCGGTTATGATAAAATGGGCTCAGGACATTGGGCATAATATTATGTTTGAGGACTGGGAAAGGTTGTGGACCACTGGGCTGAACTTCACTGCATGTAATGCTCTGAAGGAACATGTAATGAAAATGATATATAGATGGTACATGACCCCAGTTAAACTCGCCAAAATATACCATTTGTCTGATAATAAATGTTGGAAATGTAAAGAACATGAAGGTACATTCTTTCACCTCTGGTGGACTTGCCCTAAAGTGAAGGCCTTCTGGGAAATGATATATAATGAGTTGAAAAAGGTATTTAAGTATACCTTCACTAAGAAACCAGAGGCCTTCCTTCTGGGTATTGTCGGCCAGAAGGTGTTAAAGAAGGACCGAACATTTTTTATGTATGCAACAACGGCAGCAAGGATACTCATCGCTAAGAGCTGGAAAACTCAAGATCTACCCACACTGGAAGAGTGGCAGATGCAGCTGATGGACTATATGCAACTGGCCGAGATGACTGGTAGAATCCGAGACCTGGGAGAGGAGAGGATTGAGGAGGACTGGAGGAAATTCAAGATTTATTTACAAAAATATTGTAATTTGGTTGAATGTTAAGAAGGATGCTAGATCATAAACAATTGCCTACCACTGAATTAGATTTGATTTTGACGATAAGTGAGATTAAGGAAAATATAAATTTATTGGAGAATTGTTAGATTTTATTTAAATGAGCGGAGATAAGATTGTAAACAAGTGGGTAATTTGCTTGGAAATTTTTTTTTTTCTGTAACGATGTAAGTGCGAGCGGGAGACGTGGGGGAGTCCAAAGAAGTGATGAAACTATGTTATAATATAAGTAATGTTGTTTATTTATGCATTTTTACTCAAAACTTTAATAAATATGTATTAAAAAAAGAAAGATTTGTTGTATGCGGGATTGAACGAAGAATTGGATGAAAATTTATAAAATGTATAACAATAAAAATTATTATAAAAAAAAAGAAGAATTCCTGAGAACTGAAACCTTTCCGTTGATTGTCCCAAAGAGTTAGTAAACAAATCTGCAGTGAAGCTGGAATTGAATATTGGAGTATTTTGGTTATTTCTTAACAAATCATTGTCCAGAATTCAAATACATCGGTACCTCTGGTTGAGAACAGGATCCATTCTGGAGCCCCATTTGCAACCTGAAAGGAACGCAACCCGTGTCTGCGCGTGCGTGGGTTGCAATTTGATGCTTCTGTGCATGTGTGTGATGTCATTTTGCATGTCTGCACATGAGCGAGTGGTGAAACTCGGAAGTAACCCTTTCCGGTACTTCCGCGGGATGCAACCTGAAAAGACGTAACCTGAACCAAACGTAACAAGAGGTATGGATGTACCTGTCTTTTGAATTGTTTAGACTTTCCCCAAATGTGTCATATAGGAAGCAAATTTCTCAAGTGTACATAATTGCTGCTTCTCTCAACCTCCACACCGATACGAATCAGTAAAAAGAGCTTAATTGAAATGAAACCTTTAATAAACTCTGGCTTGTATCATGGTCATTGTATATCTATACAGTACGTCATGTGTTCAGCAATGCATGTTATAGAATGCAGTTGTTGTGGATGCAACAAAGGTGGTGTGTTGGGAAAGCGGCCTTCCATGCTGCAGAATCCAAAAGTTAGCAACCATAACAACAACAAAACTGAGCAACAGTGGGATGAAAAGTGAGTGGGATGGGGAGAACAATGAAGAAATCCTAATGCATCACTTCAAAAAGATGTGGATGTGATCTGGTACTCCAGCATCAATCTGGAGGGGGGAAATCAGTTGAGAATTACATCTGAATACATCTGAAAAAATGACATCTGAATAGACAGCTCAGGGGCCAAGCAGGGATCACCATAAACGCCATGGGTGGGAGGAAAGGAAAAAAGAGGACAGTGATTCTTATAACATTTGCATATGCTGATTTAGAAATGAATCTCTTTTTTTAGATAAGATTTATTAATTTTGAAATTAAAAACAATGATCAAACAACCAATAAAAAGAGAATTCCATAGATGCCCCTGAACTTCCCTCCGCCCCTTTGTGGGTCCTTATGTTAACATTTTTCCTCCTGCTTCTTCTCTATTAATCCAAATCTGTTAAATCTCCATTACAAGCAAAGTTCAACATTAAACTGAAAGTATCATTCCCATCCTAATAATAATTTTAATTGTTTACAGTGATTTTTAAAGTAAATAATATATTTTCCCCATTCCTTATTAAAATTTTGGTCTTCCTGCTTTCTAATTCTTCTGGTCATTTTTGCCATTTTGGCATACGCCATCAGTTTAATTTGCCATTCTTCTCTGATATGTCTTCTTTCCATCTCTGCGCTAGTAACATCCGAGCCACAGTGGTCATGTACATAAACGGTCTTTTCTGACCCATTGGTATTTCGGCACCCAGAATTCCTAGAAGGAAAGTTTAGGGGTTTTTAATGGAAATGTTATTTTAAACATTTTTTTCAGTTCATTATATATCATCTCCCAAAATTCTTTTACATGTCCATCACATGTGATAAAATTTACCTTCTTTTTCCTTACATTTCCAGCATGTATGTGACCTTGTTTTATACATTTTAGCAAATTTACTAATAATTAAGTACCAACAATACATCATTTTCATAACATGCTGTAAACCTCAAGTCTCAGTTTCATAACTTCTGCTATACTGTAAGTTGTATATTATTTCCGAAGTCCCTCACCCAGTGTATCATAGCTGATTTAACCTGTTTATCTTTTGTATGCATTAATTTATGCATTTTAGAAAGCAACATAATCTTATTTTCTAACAGCTCTTTTTCAAATTTAGAGGTTTGATTAAAAAAGCCTTTCTGGTCTCCCTTGTCTCTAGGGGCACTAGCAACAGATCTCTCTGGAACGCTTCCCCTGCTGCTGAGTTGGAAAGAGGAGAGCAGGGGAGACTCCTTTAGCAGCTTGCATTCCCATTGCAGGTGCAGCAATGGGTGTTTCGCCACAGGTGCTGAAATGCCTTGGGTTTTAAGAGCGTAATCAGGGAGCGTAATCAGGGAGCAATGGCAAGATGGAAATGGCATTTACCTAACAGCTACAACCACCACTCCACATTCCTTGGCAATATGCCGCAATAATCTCTCATAGCCATCTAAAAGTGAGACAGCTGCAACGCATACAAGATCGATCAAACTAACCATAGCTCCATTTTTTGTTAAATGTTTATTAAGAATTTTTTGAATACAAATGCAAAAATAATCAACAATATAGCATATATCATGACATATTTTCAAAACCTCTTTGGACTCCCTCACATCTCCCGCTCCCACTTGCATCTTCTTAAATTTTAACCAGCAAATTATCATCTTATTTATATTCCTAAGTCCCATTCTTTTAAACATAATCTAATCATTCTCCAAATGGTTTATATTTTCCTCGATCTACTTATCATCCTAATTCCATCTAATTTAGTGGTGGTCAATTATTTATGATCTAGCATTCAACCAAATTACAATGCTTTTTAAAATAAATCTTAAATTTCTTCCAGTCTTCTTCAACCTTCTCTTCTCCCAGGTCTCGGATTCTGCCAGTCATCTCGGCTAATTCCATATAGTCTATCAGCTGCATCTGCCACTCTTCCAGTGTGGGTAGATCTTGGGTTTTCCAGTGTTTAGCGGTAAGTATCCTTGCTGCTGTTGTTGCATACATAAAAAATGTTTGGTCCTTCCTTAACACCCTCTGGCTGACAATACCCAGGAGGAAGGCCTCTGGTTTCTTGGGGAAAGTATACTTAAATACCTTTTTCAGTTCATTATAAATCATTTCCCAGAAAACCTTCACTCTAGGGCAAGTCCACCAGAGGTGAAAGAATGTTCCTTCAGCTTCTTTACACTTCCAACATTTATTATCAGACACATGGTATATCTTTGCAAGCTTGACTGGGGTCATGTACCATCTATATATCATTTTCATTACATTTTCCTGCAAAGCATTACATGCAGTGAAGTTCAACCCAGTGGTCCACAACCTTTCCCAATATCCTGTGCCCACTTTATCATAGCCGAATTAACCATTTCATCTTGTGTGTTCCATTTTAACAGCAAGTAATACATTCTTGAAAGTACCTTAGTCTTAGGTTCTAACAGTTCTGTTTCCAATTTCGATTTCTCCACCTGGAACCCTAGCTTTTTGTCATTTTTAAAAACTTCTTTAATCTGAGCGTAGTGTAACCAGTCTCGCACTTTATCCTTCATTTTCTCCAAACTCTGCAATTTCCAATTGTCTCCATCTTTTTCTAGTATTTCCCAATATTTTGGCCATTTGACCTCCATATTGGGGTTTTTTCGGGCCTTAGCTTCCAGCGGTGAAAGCCACCTTGGAGTTTTATTTTCCAATAAGTCTTTATATTTTGTCCAGACATTAAACACTGCTTTTCTGACAATATGATTCTTAAAGGCCTTATTGATCTTAACCTTGTCATACCATAAGTATGCATGCCATCCAAAAGCATTGTTAAAACCTTCCAAGTCCAGAACGTCAGTGTCCTCGAGAAGTAGCCAGTCTTTTAGCCAGCAGAAAGCTGCGGCCTCATAGTACAACTTTAGGTCTGGCAGGGCAAAGCCCCCTCTTTCTTTCGCGTCAGTTAATATCTTAAGCTTAATTCTGGGCTTTTTGCCCTGCCAGACAAACTTAGAGATATCTCTCTGCCACTTCCGGAAGCACTCCGTCTTGTCCACAATCTGTAGTGTTTGAAAAAAAAACAACTCATCGCTAAGAATTGGAAAACTCAAGACCTACCCACACTGGAAGAGTGGCAGATGCAGCTGATAGACTATATGCAACTGGCCGAGATGACTGGCAGGATCCGAGACCTGGGAGAAGAGAGGGTTGAGGAGGACTGGGGGAAATTTAAGACTTATTTACAGAAATACTGTAATTTGGTTGAATGCTAAGAAGGATGCTAGATCATAAATAATTGCCTACCATTGAATTAGATTTGATTTTGATGATAAGTGAGAAATAAGGAAAATATAAATTTATTTTTTTTGGAGAATTGTTAGATTTTATCTAAGTGAGCGGTGATAAATATTGTAAACAAGTGGGTAATTTGCTTGGAAAAAATCTTCTGCAACGATGTAAGTGGGAGCGGGAGATGTGAGGGAGTCCAAAGAAGAGACGAAACTATGTTATGATATAAGTAATTTTTATTTACGCATTTGTATTCAAAAATCTTAATAAATATGAAATTTTAAAAAAAAAACCAACAACATTTTTGGCAATACATTCATCTTAATAGCAGCAATTCGGCCTAACAAGGAAAGTTTCAATTTTGTCCAACTGTCTAGGTCTCTTTTAATTTCAGACCAACATTTTTCATAATTATCCTTAAAAAGACTCAGATTTTTTGCTGTTATATTTACCACTAGGTATTTTACTTTTTTAACCACAGTTAGTTCTGTCTCTCTCTGAAACCGTTCCAACTCTGTATCTGTCAATTTTTTCCCCAACACCTTAGTTTTCTGTTTGTTTAATTTAAATCCCGCCACCCGACCAAAGTCTTGAATCAATTGTAACACTCTTTTCGTACTAGATTCTGGCTCCTGCAAAGTCAAAACTAGGTCATCTGCAAAAGCTTTAAGTTTGTATTGTTTCGCTCCGACCTGGATTCCTTCCACCAACCGGTCCCCTCTGATCATGTTCAAGAGCACCTCCAGAACCGAGATAAATAGCAGAGGGGAAATGGGGCAGCCTTGTCGTGTTCCTTTTTCAATTTTAAACTCTTCTGTAACCACATTGTTAACTATCAATTTAGCTTTTTGTTCTGAATATATTGCATCAATCCCATTCTCAAAACCCCGTCCCACTCCCATTTCTTTTAAATTTCCCTTCATAAATTTCCAAGAGATATTGTCAAAGGCCTTCTCCGCGTCTATAAAAATTAACACTGCTTTTGTATTTATATCTGTTTGCAAAAGTTCTAAAATGTCAATGATATTCCTTGTGTTAGCAAACAAGTGTCTACCTGGGAGAAAGCCTGCCTGGTCTTTATGAATTACTTCATTTAATACTTTTTTTAGTCTACTTGCCAAAACGTCTGCGAATATTTTATAATCCACATTTAAAAGGGAGATGGGACGATAGTTCTTAAGTTGTGTCTTTTCAGCTTCCGATTTTGGTATCAATGTGATAAAAGCTTCTTTCCACGATTCCGGCGCCTTCTTCCCCTCCATAATTTCATTGCTGACCTCCATCAGTGGTTGTATCAGGTAGTCTTTTAATGTCTTGTAGTACTTGGAGGTCAGCCCATCTGGCCCTGGGGATCTGCCCAATTGCATGTTCTGAATGGCTCGTTCAATCTCTTGTCGTGTTATTTTGCAATTCAGGATTGATCTATTTTCTTGTGACAATTTTGTTAGTCCATTTTTTTCCAGAAATTGTTTAATCTCAACCTCATCTTGCGGCCCTTGAGTATATAATCTTTTGAAATATCTTTGGAAGCACTTTCTGATCTCCACAGGGTTCTGAATGTTTCTTCCTTCAATTTCTAAATTTGTAACTGTATTTAGTTTTTGTCTCCTCTTCAACTGCCAAGCTAGCAGTTTCCCACATTTATTTGCCGATTCAAAAGTTTTTTGTTTCATTAATTTAATCTTCCACTCTATTTCCTGGTTTATCAATTTAGAATATTGTGCTTGATGAAGTTTGATTTCTCTCAGGATCGGCTGTGACTTCAGATTTGATCTTAACTTCTTCTCCAATTCTTTAATTTTCTCCAATATCTTATCTTTCCTCTCATTTTGTCTCCTTTTCTTTACAGCATTCTGTTGTATCAAGAACCCCCTCATTACAGCCTTACTTGCATCCCAGATAGTTCTTTTTTCCACCGTAGTGTTCATGTTTATCTCAAAATAGTCCTTCAAGGCTTTTGGGGCCTTCTCAACAGTCTCCTGATCTCTGAACAAATTGTCATTCATCTTCCATCTAAAGGAGCCGGTTGGTATTAGTGTCATGTCCATTTTTACTGCATTATGGTCGGAGCAGGTCTTTGGGCAGATTTCCACCTTTCTAACCTTAGGTGCCAGACCTCTAGATATCCATATTTGGTCGAGTCTTGTCCAAGTCAGTTGGGCTTCAGAGAAGAATGTTCCCTCTCTTCCCAAGGGGTTCTTTATCCTCCAGATATCAATCAAATCCATATTGTCTGTCATTTCGAAAAAGGTCTTTGGTAGTCTGCCGTCTTTTGTAACATTTTGACTTTGTGACTTATCCATGTTGGTTGATACGACCCCGTTCATATCTCCCATCAAAATGATGTTGTTGTAGTCCAGATAGTCCAGCATGGTCTCATGCAACTTCTTATAAAATTCCGATTTCCCCTCATTTGGCGCATAGATTCCTAATATCAAAATTTTTTCTCCTTGATGTTGTATCTCAATTGCCAAAATTCTTCCATGTTCATCTTTAAATAGAAATTTAGGTGACAGGCTCTCTTTTGCATAAATGACCACACCTCTCTTCTTTACTCTGTCCGAAGATATAAATTCCTGGCCCAGTCTTTTATTTGTTAGCACTTTTCTATGGAGCCTAGTCACATGTGTTTCTTGCAGGCAAATAATGTCCAATTGTTCCTTTTTCAATATATGGAATATTTTCCTCCTTTTTTCCGGAATGTTACAGCCATTTATGTTCCAGCTCAGAAGTTGCAGAGACATCCTGAAAAATCTAGTTATTTTTCCAGGGGTGGTATCTTGTTCGCTGAGTCTTCAGGTTCCAAGGGTGCCGGTGCCGCCGGTGCTCCAGGCCCAAAGGGTAGTTCAATTCCTTTTTGAAGGTCCTCTCTGTATGTGGTCAGAAATTTGTCTCTATCTTCCAGTGTTCTAATTTTAATTTTCTTCCCTCTGAAGTTGAAAGATAATCCTTGGGGAAATTCCCACCTAAAGATAATTGAATTGCTCCTAAGCAATTTAACCAGTTCAAGGTAGGCGGATCTAAGGTCCAACAGTTGTTTAGGAATATCTTTGTAGAACTTAATTCTTCTATCCAAGATGTCCAGTGACTTTCCGTAGTGTAGGCCCAAAATCTTATCCCTTTCCTCCTTTGATCTCAGTATTATCAAACAGTCTCTGGGCTTTTCTTTCTTTATAAGTCTTCCAAGCCTGAAAGCAGACACAATTTTAAAGTCCTTTTCCTCTAAATTCCAGAACTTGGAAAATTCTTTAGTCAGGAACTCAGCTAGGTTGCCTTCTTCCACTTCTGGTATCGACCTTATCCTTAAATTACTCTCCCGGTTCCTCAGTTCAATCATAGATAGATAAGTCTGATGTTCACCTACTTGTTTGCAGATTGGTCTTACCTCTTTTTCAAAATTTTCTAATTTTTTACTAGTGTCCTCAGCCAATTTCCGATTTTCTGACGTGGCCTCCGTCAGCTGCCCAATTGCCTGTGCGTTCTGTGATACTTGTCCAGTTAATCTATTTAGAGTTTCTGTATTTTGATCAATTTTAGCTGTTTGTTCATCAACTTTCTTGTCCAGAGATTCCCCTCTCTAATCCAAAGATTCCAATTTTTCCAAGATTTTCTCTAGAATAGAAGCATTTGCTCCTGAGGCCATATCTTCCAGTTGTAACTGTTCAGTTTCTCCCTCTCCTGCCCTTGACAGAGCAGCAGCTTCTTCCTCTGAAGGCAATGTGGGTACAGATGATCTACGTGCCTGCGAGACTGAGGTTAAAGTTGTCAGAGTTGCTTGTCTAGTTCTTCCCCTCCTTCTTGCGCCACTCATTCCAAAGTTATCTGAAAGTCAAGGTCAAGCTGAGTTGTTCCCACGAGAAAGCAGCGGCCCAGAGAGAAACAAAACAGGAGGTCGGGGAAAAGGAAAGTAAAATAATGTCACTGCTGTAAATCCCAAATCCTCTAGAGGGAGCTTGAAATGACTCAAGGGAAGAATCCAATTCTAATAAATTACTAGAATCAAATTTAATGTCCAGGGACCTTCAATAGCAAATTTTAGGCAGAGTTGGTGTTAACAATCACTTTGTATCAAACAGTGCATACTGGTGCTTCAATTGATACTTCAAAGTAGCAAGTCCAAACCCTCAGATTGTTGCAAGTTCTAATACACAGTAGCCAGATCTGTAAAACTGACAGCTCAGGTTGCCCAGGCAGCTCCAGCACCTGGGTTTCTCATCCAGATTGTAATTCCAATAGAAGAAAGGTATCACATTGCGAATAAAAATCAGATAGTCCAATACTTAAAGTTCTTATTCTGTTTAAGAAAAGTTCACTGGGTGCTCAAATCAATTAAGCTCAAGATTCCTTTAAAGCCTCCACTCCTCCAGCACTTTGCGTTGAAGTTCAGTGACAGCGGAAGACGGACTTCCTGTTTTGCGTCGCTCCGCTTTCAGCCAAATTCGTTAATTTAGACTCAAATTATTTAAAGTCCTTCTTTACTCACGGATTGTTGCTTTCCCGAATCAAAATTTCCAGGAAGAAAGGTCAGCGCTCACTGGCAGCAGCAACGCGGCTTCACTCCGCAGATCGCGAAACGACTCACAGCGCCGCAACCCCCTCCACGTTCCGGAGCTCCTTACGGGGTTCCTTCTGCGTTTTGGGGGCCGCTTCAGGCGCCCGCCGAGTCTCAGGACCACAGGCTCTTGCTGCCTGTGGGTTTCCAATGTGTTTACAGTGATTTTTAAAGTAAATAATATATTTTCCCCATTCCTTATTAAAATTTTGGTCTTCCTGCTTTCTAATTCTTCTGGTCATTTTTGCCATTTTGGCATACGCCATCAGTTTAATTTGCCATTCTTCTCTGATATGTCTTCTTTCCATCTCTGCGCTAGTAACATCCGAGCCACAGTGGTCATGTACATAAACGGTCTTTTCTGACCCATTGGTATTTCGGCACCCAGAATTCCTAGAAGGAAAGTTTAGGGGTTTTTAATGGAAATGTTATTTTAAACATTTTTTTCAGTTCATTATATATCATCTCCCAAAATTCTTTTACATGTCCATCACATGTGATAAAATTTACCTTCTTTTTCCTTACATTTCCAGCATGTATGTGACCTTGTTTTATACATTTTAGCAAATTTACTAATAATTAAGTACCAACAATACATCATTTTCATAACATGCTGTAAACCTCAAGTCTCAGTTTCATAACTTCTGCTATACTGTAAGTTGTATATTATTTCCGAAGTCCCTCACCCAGTGTATCATAGCTGATTTAACCTGTTTATCTTTTGTATGCATTAATTTATGCATTTTAGAAAGCAACATAATCTTATTTTCTAATAGCTCTTTTTCAAATTTAGAGGTTTGATTAAAAAAGCCTTTCTGGTCTCCCTTGTCTCTAGGGGCACTAGCAACAGATCTCTCTGGAACGCTTCCCCTGCTGCTGAGTTGGAAAGAGGAGAGCAGGGGAGACTCCTTTAGCAGCTTGCATTCCCATTGCAGGTGCAGCAATGGGTGTTTCGCCACAGGTGCTGAAATGCCTTGGGTATTAATAGCGTAATCAGGGAGCGTAATCAGGGAGCAATGGCAAGATGGAAATGGCACTTACCTAACAGCTACAACCACCACTCCACATTCCTTGGCAATATGCCGCAATAATCTCTCATAGCCATCTAAAAGTGAGACAGCTGCAACGCATACAAGATCGATCAAACCAACCATAGCTCCTTAAACTGTCTGCAGAGATATGGCCAGTTGATGTCCTAAAGCAAGGGGTAAAGGTAAAGGTAAAGGTCAAGGTCAAGGTCAAGGTCAAGGGACCCCTGACCATTAGGTCCAGTCATGGACGACTCTGGGGTTGCGGTGCTCATCTCGCTTTATGTGGCCAGCATGACTAAGCCACTTCTGGCGAATCAGAGCAGCGTATGGAAACACCGTTTACCTTCCCGCCGGAGTGGTACCTATTGATCTACTTGCACTTTGACGTGCTTTTGAACTGCTAGGTTGGCAGGAGCCGGGACCAAACAACAGGAGCTCACCCAACTCGGGGATTTGAACCACCGACCTTCTAATCGGCAAGCCCTGGGCTCTGTGGTTTAGACCACAGCGCCACCCGCGAGGGGTAGGGGATCCTTTTTTCTCAGCCCAGGTCATAGATTCTCCATTAGAAAACTTTCCAGGAGGGCACAGGCCAAGGGTGGCAGGGAAGGCCTGGTGGAAAACAAACAAACAAATTAGGTGTGGCAATGGACAAAGATCTTAGCTTCGTACTGCTGCAGGCTCCTACAAAAGCAGGGCAGACAAGCAAAATATGCAGGGTGTGAATGAATCATAGAATCATAGAGTGGGAAGGGATCCCAGGGATCACCTAGTTCAACCCCCTGCAAAGCTGGAATCACAGCTAAAGAATCCCTGACAGATGGCCATCCAACCTCTGCTTAAAAACCTCCAGTGGAGAGAAAGAAAGAGTTGGACCTTAAGGGTAGGTTGCAACTTTTTCAGCACACCTCTGAAACTTTTTCTCCCCAGCTGGAAAAATTTAATCATCCAAAAACATAAGGCAGCACTGAACTTCTGGTCTGCCAAGGAAGTTATGGGCCTTTTTCCAGGTGCGAACTATCCAGTGATGAAACTAGGCTTTTTTCCCCACCTGGGTCAAAGACTCATGCACACACACACACACATTTTTTCATAGAGGGCATAAAAGGTATTTTATTTGAATACAAAGTTTTTTAAAAAATATACAGTGGTACCTCGGGTTAAGAACTTAATTCGTTCTGGAGGTCTGTTCTTAACCTGAAATTGTTCTTAACCTGAGATACCACTTAAGTTAATGGGGCCTCCTGCTGCCTCCATGCCGCCACTACACAATTTCTGTTCTCATCCTGAAACAAAGTTCTTAACCCGAGGTTCTATTTCTGGGTTAGGGGAGTCTGTAACCTGAAGCGTCTGTAACCCGAGATACCACTGTATTACACAACAATATAGCCAACATAATCTATAACAAGAAGTTTCAAGGCCTCATATTGAGCTTCCCTCCTCTCTGCACCTAGAGCCCCAAGCTAGGACATTTCTCTATCATCATTTCTGCCTTATATTCTCTTCAGCCCACTAAACTACTTAGAAATGGGTCCGAGTTAAAGCCGGCACTCAACTGAAGAAATCTGAGATGATCCACCATCTGTCATGTCCCCAGGTCAAGGACCCAGATGACCAGGCAGGGTCAAAGAATTGTAGAATTGTGGAGCTGGAGGGGAAGAAGAAGAAGAAGAGTTTGGATTTGATATCCTGCTTTATCACTACCCAAAGGAGTCTCAAAAGCGGCTACAATTCTCCTTTCCCTTCCTCCACCACAACAAACACTCTGTGAGGTGAATGGGGCTGAGAGACTTCAGAGAAGTGTGACTAGCCCAAGGTCACCCAGCAGCTGCTTGTGGAAGGGCGGGGAAGCGAACCCAGTTCACCAGATTACGAGTCCACCACTCCTAACCACTACACCACACTGGCTCTCCCCACACTGGGGACCCTGAGATTCATCTAGTTCAATCCACAGTGCTGAGGGGGCCCACCCTTGATGCTTTTCGCACGTTGCTTCTGGATCCTGGTTGGATCTAGACTAATTCTCTGTGCTTGACCTTGTTTGGTTCTGGGGTTCTGCTGCATTTGGGCTATGACCCTGCCTGCACTGGTGAGAGGCTTGCATCTTCTGGGATCTGAGAATAACCAGAGAAGCATAACATTATCCACATATGCAGAAAACCTAGGTTTCATGTGTGTGTCCTGTAGAAATTTAAAAATATATATTTACAGTTAAACCAAGGAACATTTCCTTGTTGCATCTGGAAACAGCACAGGCAGAGGAAAGGTAGAAGGTCTGATGTGGGTGTTGTTGTGGGAGGTTCCCATCCTATGAGATGCAGTGGGGGAGGATCTCACCTGATGAGCTCTCCCAGTCAGTTAGTCCCCCATTTATTCCTTCATTCACTGCCTGGTGTCAAAATCCAGGCATCTACCTGTCGGCATCCTTTGGGGGTCGAGATGCTAGCTGGCTAGCCCCCAGCTGGATCATGCCCTTCCAGGTGTGATGATCCCTCAACCTCTGGTGCGACGTAAATCAGTGACTCAGACTTCAAAGCCTGAGCACACTATACCAGCAGAGCATACTGCGCAAACAGAAGTGGTGTGAGGCTTGTGGAAACATACTAACAAGCTACGGATTTATTGAGTATAAATCAGGACAAAGGAAACATGTCATCTCTTGTCTCTTCAGAGAGAGTCAAAAGCAACAGCTACACACAACGGATGTTCCCAGCAAACTGTGCTGGAATGTAAACAGACATGTGACATGTAACAATCTCACACGTCTGCAAGTTATGGTGGAATCGAATTTTCCAACATCCTCCCCCTTTCCATGTAACCTGTCATGCAGTATTTCAACCTAGCTGCAACTGTTGTACATATACCTGAAGGTGTTCCCTGTTAACAAATTTAGACAACAGATCTGCAGGAATTTCATTTCCTGGCATGTAGGACACCTGAATGAGTCCTTTCTGAATACACTGCTTTGCACGATGTAACTTTATCTGCAGGTACTTGGTTCTTTGCTTGCAACTCTCTGAAGCTAGCAAAGCCAAACAGGACCTATTGCCTTAATAAACCTGTATAGGAGATTTCACATTAACCCTGACATCCTGAAACAGCTGCAACAACCATTCACAATCCATAAGTGAATTGGTCAGTGCATTGAGTTCAGTTTCACAAGAACTCAGGCTCACTGTTGTCTGCTTCTTGCACAACCAGTCAAACAGACGCTGGTTGTACATGTAGCACACCCCGGAAGTGCTTGTGCCATCTGTGGTGTCACTTCCAAAACTTGCATCTGCAAACATCTCAAGACCCCCAGACTTCTGACTAGTGATCCTGAGTCTGTAGTGCATGTAACAATCTCAAAAGTCTGCAACTTAAGGTGGAATGGAATTTTCCAACACTACCACCCACCCTTGTCTCCCATCCCCCTCCTCACTTTGCTGCCTTGCAGATCCCTGCAGCCCTGGGACTCCCCTTCATCCAAAGGCACAGCGATTGGGCCTGGTAGCTCATGCAGTGCTCAGGAGTGACAGAAGCCACTCCACTCTGGCCAGGAACTTGGCAGGAAAGGAACTGTTGAGTTCAAAGGCAATGCAAGGCCATGGGAAGGACTGGGGGAAGGAGAGAAAATACTATTTCCTCTGCAAGTTTATTCCTCCTTCCCACATTCCTTTCCTATCCTCTATACGAACTGAGTCGGCTTAATTTTAATCTTTAGAAGGCCAAGCTGCAGGATTGTCTCTGCAAGCCGAAGCCAAGGAGGAACTGCACCCAAACGAATGGTGGTTTAGCCAGGTGTGTGTGTGTGTGTGGCCTGTGGCAGGGAAGGGGTCACTGACATTTGCCTTCCCTGTGATGAAAATAGAAGGTTGAGGGGTAAAGCTCAGCAAAGATACAGTGGTGCCCCACAAGACGAACGCCTCGCAAGACGGAAAACCCGCTAGACGAAAGGGTTTTCCGTTTTGGAGGCGCTTCGCAAAACGAATTTCCCTATGGGCTTGCTTCGCAAGACGAAATGTCTTGCGAGTTCCTGCGGGTTTTTTCCCCTCCCCCCTTTTCCTAAGCTGCTAAACCGCTTATCAGCTGATCCGCTGATAAGCCGCTTATCAGCTGATCCGCTAAAAGCCGCTAAACCGCTAATAGCGCTAATCCGCTAAGCTGTCAATGGGCTTGCTTCGCAAGACGAAAAAAACCGCTATACGAAGAGCCTCACGGAATGGATTAATTTCGTCTTGCGAGGCACCACTGTACTGGGAGAGTTGGTGAAACAATTCTAACTGGCGCCCTCTGGAGGCCTCACCCTGCACAAAATTCCTGGCTAAACGCCCATAGTTTTGGCACCACACCTCTTGACAGACAATTTCAAGGCCTCCCTCCTCTCCCTTCTTAAAGTTCTGTATGTTTAAACCAGACTTGGACAAATCAACCCTTCAGATAGAAGCCTATCCTCTAGTAGCCCTTCAAACTGAGGGCTGTCTTCTGTGAAACAAGCTACATGGCCACCCTCAAATCATAGAATCATAGAATTGTAGAGTTGGAAGGGACCCTGAGAATAATCTAGTAATTCTAGTTCAATGTCCTACAATGTAGCAATATACATAGGGGGACTGAACTTGCAACCTTGGCATTATCAGCACCACGCTCTAACCAACTGAGCTATTCAGGCAGCAACCTTTCCTCGCACACAAACTCAACACTCTAACACCTTTAACTTGGGATGATAATATGTCCATTTTTACCTATGCAGGTGCTTCCTGCAAAATATATTGGGTTGTAGCCAACTAAGCCCTACTCAGAGCAGACCCACCGGAATGAATAGACTCAAGTTAGCTGTGCCTGTTAACTTTAGTGGGTCAACCCTGAATAGGACTGGCACTGGATGCAGCAAACTGATGAGTTTTTAAGTGAACATGATAGTCAGTAGTAGGGTGTGCTGATGACAATATTCATTTCCGACATCCGTTTGGTGCTCTGGAAAACAACCTGATTTGTCTTGGACTGATTTGATTAGGGAGCTGTTTGATTTAGCTCAGGACTGAATCTGAATCCCAATGGAGTGAACAGAAGCTTTATGCTTCCCCAATTATTATGGCAACTTTTATTGCTTTTAAAAATGGTTATAACTGCTTTTAGATGAATTTTGCAGGCTCAGTGGGGGATGAAAAATAGTCACTCAATTCCAAATAAATAGGTCTAGGGGATTTTGCACTGGGCTCCCTACTTGTTGTCCTGCCAGCAAGCAAAGACTGTTTTATTCTTGATAGGCTTTTGGGAACTAAGGAAAGCTCTTTTAATAGTGTAGTGCTGTTTTTATTATCTGTATTTTAATAGATTTGATTTTGGGGTTTTTAATTCTATAGGGGTTTAATTACTTTTAAATGATAGCCTTTTGCACCTTTTTAGCTTTTTGTATTTTATCTGTGGTTTTCATATTAACAAAACAAATCAGAACAACAGAAAATTCCCCTACATAATTCTTTTGGTTGCAACCCTGCTTATCCAGGACAAGCAGCAAATCCAGCAATATAACCTGCAACAACTAAAACATTATTTCAACAAAAACAACAAACCAGCTCGAAAATACCTTGTGAAACAAAATGAAAGAAATTTGCAGTTAAAGCCTGCATTAAATAACATAGGAATTAAGACTTACCTTCATGCAAGCCTCTGAAAAGCTAGAGCTGAATGATGGTGAGGGCAGGACAGGCAAAGAGTGAGTTTTTTTAAAAAATGTTGGATCCCTTACCACTCTGGTTGTTTCTGAGGCACCTCTGCCAGTCCCAGTCTCCCCAATCCAGTCCAGTTCCTGAGACTCCACAGGGTTCCAGTCATCCCACTCCTGACCCCAAACTTTTGGAGAAGTTTAAAAAGGGGTTCCTAGACTGAAGGTATCCCTCTCAGAAACCCAAAAGAAAATGATGGTGAAAAGATTGCTGAAATACAAATGTGTGTGGGGACAGTCCCAACATTCAGGAGGTGGCTGCAGAGAACCACATCCAAAACAACATATTTTTAAATACACTTCCAGATTACTAGTCACCCATCAAAGGATTTCAGCAATCTTAATAGTTGCAACACAATGCCACAGTCTTGATCACAATCTTATGGTTGCAACACAACGTCACAATCTTAATAGTTGCAACACAATGTCAACATTCTGAACCAGCCCTCATCATAATGTCCTGCCATTTCACAGTCTTTATTAAGATTTTGACTAATTTTCCTATTCATTAAATGTCTCCTAGTATCCTCTTTCATCTGTCTACAAAACAATTCAGGGTTAATCACAATTGTCATGCCTGGATTATTCTCTTTTCATGCACACAGTGGCCATGATTCCTAGAATTTATTCTTTACAGTGCTCTGGAATGGACATTAGGGTTGCCATCTGAAGGCAGCCCTGTTTAGGGATGTTTGTAATGACAGATGTTTGTAATGTATTTTTAATCTTTTGTTGGAAGCTGCCCAGAGTGGCTGGGGAAACCCAGCCAGATGGGCAGTGTATAAATAATAAATTATTATTATTATTATTATTATTATTATTATTATTATTATACATCCAGAATTTCCTGGACATAGCTGGAATAGAGCAGTCAAAAGAAGGGTCTGGGTGGAAATCACTTAAATGTCTGTGAAAATCTGGACCTATGGCAACCCTCGGAAGTCATGATTTTGCCAAATTACCTTAAAAATAGCTCAAAAACTTCATCATCATCATCATCATCATCATCATTATTTTGAGATTTTGTGAAAACAGCTCAACAACTTTGCCAAAAAGAGTTCAACAGCTTTTGTATCTGGATTTTCACTTTTTGAAATATGGCAAACTTAACGGACATTCACTATGTACAGTACTTGTTCTGTACTGTAAAAGGTAGGCAAGCACAGGCCTTTTCAGTTTAGCTAGGTCATAGGCTCAAAACAAAATGGAATCATCATCAAAATGATGCACTTTTATGAAATTGCTCTTCTCGCCAGCGCTTACATTTCTGGTGAGGCATCAAATTGTCTCCTTTATGGGAGCACCCCCTGGTGAGCAAATGTAAGAATTACAGGCTCTGTCTTGATAGGTTTGCTCTGGAAGTGTGCATCAAGGCGGATTGGTGGGCACCTTTCTTAGCCACCTCTTCACTTACATAGATGACACTGGCCGCATCCCAAGGGAATGGGGAACAGCCATAATAGTTCCAATCTATAAAAAGGGCAACAGAGGGGACCCAGCGAATTATAGGCCAATTAGCCTATTAAGTGTGATTAGTAAACTCTACTCAAAGCACCTCCTTAATAAGTTTACAGAATGGCTAGAGAATGAAGATATCCTGGCCAATAGAACAAGTGGGCTTCAGACCCGGAAGGTCCATGACAGATCACTGCCTAATGTTACAAGATATCATCGACAAATACAAATCAGGAGGGCAGGCCTCGCTATACGCTGCCTTTGTTGACCTAAAAGCAGCCTTTGATACAGTCTCCAGAACCAGACTCTGGGACAGACTACAGGGTACCAATATAGATAGAAGGCTCCTGCTCTTAATTCAGGGAGTGCATGCAAACACGGCTCTTAGAGTCAGGTGCAGCCGCCTAGGACACCTAATGGACCCTATTAAAACCTTCAAAGGAGTCAGGCAAGGATGCCTATTGGCCCCTCTACTATTTACCTTGCCATCAAAGGTCCGTATAGTAAAAGCTATGGTTTTCCCAGTAGTGATGTATGGAAGTGAGAGCTGGACCATAAAGAAGGCTGATTGCCGAAGAATTGATGCTTTTAAATTATGGTGCTAGAGGAGACTCTTGAGAGTCCCATGGACTGCAAGAAGATCAAACCTATCCATTCTGAAGGAAATCAGCCCTGAGTGCTCACTGGAAGGACAGATCCTGAAGCTGAGGCTCCAATACTTTGGCAACCTCATGAGAAGAGAAGACTCCCTGGAAAAGACCCTGATGTTGGGAAAGATGGAGGGCACAAGGAGAAGGGGAAGACAGAGGATGAGATGGTTGGGTAGTGTTCTCGAAGCTACCAGCATGAGTTTGACCAAACTTCGGGAGGCAGTGGAAGACAGAAGTGCCTGGCATGCTCTGGTCCATGGGATCACGAAGAGTCGGACACGACTATACAACTAAACAACAGCAACTATTTAATTTCT
Organism: Podarcis cretensis; assembly: GCF_951804945.1. NCBI lineage: Eukaryota > Metazoa > Chordata > Lepidosauria > Squamata > Lacertidae > Podarcis > Podarcis cretensis. The sequence goes on from NC_137177.1 coordinate 69,237,221, forward strand.
ATCTAAATAACTTAGTATCTGCACTCAATGACTCAGAACTCCACCCGTCGAATCTCGCAAATCGGCATATTTCAGTCCTGCTATATGCCAATGATGCGGTAATTCTATCTAGAACCCCCATTGGACTCAAAAGAGCACTAAGATAGCTCACAGCATACTGTGAATCTGAATGTCTCAAAATCAACTATCAAAAGACCAAGACAGTGGCGTAGCGTGGGTTATCAGCACCCGGGGCAAGGCAAGTAATTTGCGCCCCCTAACCCGTGGATTTGCGCCCCTAACCCGTGGATTTTCCTAACTCCCAGATGTTGCGCCCGGTGCGGCCGGCCCCCCCTGCACCCCCCACGCTACGCCACTGGACCAAGATACTTGCTTTTGAGGAAAAACCAAAGCTTAGAAGCTGGGAACTCCAAGGCCATAAATTAGAACAAATCACAAACTACAAGTATCTAGGAATGGTGGTACAGGCCTCAGGAACCAATAAACTACACATAAACTCCATCAGGAGTTCAGTGGGAAAAACCACAAATTGTATCCTTAAATTCTTCAGAGCACAAGCGGGCTTCTTTGTCCCTGCAGCTCCAAAACTTTGGCACAACTCCTTTATGGTTCCTTTTTGGGTCTGCCTTCCTCTGCTTTCTCCCCCCTTGAGAGAGTTCTATCTAGACTTCTTAGAGCTCTCCTACAAGTCCCCAGATGTGTCTCAAACGCATGGGTTAGATTGGAAATGGGGATGATGAGAGTGGAGGCTAGCATCTGCCTAACATCAATCTACAAATGGCTGACATTGAATCTGCTCCCCCGAGGGATAGTCCCATTGATCCTCTGCGACCAATTCCAGTCAGGCTGGCAGACTGCAGTCCTGAACACCCTCCAGAAACTGGGTTTTGCCCCTCAAGCCCTTCTAAGTCTGGGCTTGGGCCACGCAAAAGCTATGGTCAGGCAAAGAATATTAGACACCAAGAGACAACAGGACTGCGCAAGGTGCCCCGACTATAAAATTGGAGAAATCGAGAGAGATATAGCCACACCGGCAGCATATCTCTTCTTTCTCGTATCTAGAAATGCAAGAAGGGCCTTTACACTCGCCAGAAGCTCGGCTCTTCCCTCTCCGGTCCTGGATGGAGCCTTTAGAAAAATCCCCTATGCTCAGAGACTTTGCACCTGTCCATTGGGAGAGATAGGAAGCCCAGAACACTTGTTCTTTAGATGTCCCTTTTCTGAAGAGGCACGTAGTAAGATGATTGATCCCCTACTGGTGAGGCTCGCCGACCTCCTGCAAAAGCAAATATTTGACCTTTTGCTGTTAGGCAAAGATCAGAAGATGACCTGGATGGTTGCCAGATTCTGTCTACATATCTGTAGGCGCAGACCATCACCCAATTCAAAATAGTCCGGCATGAAAATCCCCAAACTCGGTTCCATGGGTGACTGTGAGTCAACTCCCTGGGATAGTTTATTGTTGTACATTGTTTCTAAATTTATTGTTGTACATTGTTTTAATTGTCTGTTTTAACCATATTTGCACATCAGTTTCTAATGCCGTGAGTGTCCTCTATTTCAGAGGCTTCTACTCTGCAGCCTCTTATAGTTGTTTTAACTGCGAGTCTTTTAGTTCTTATGCTCTTACAGTTGTTTTAACTGCATGTTTTTATTTGTTTTTAGTTCTTATCTGTTTTAATTATCAGTTTTTATCCATCCATTATCCGTGTTTAATCTTGTATTTTATTCAGATGTTTTATCCTATGCTTGTTTCTTTGTCCTCATTTGCTCTAACAATTATCAGTTAAAAAAAAATCCTAACTGCTATTTTATTTATATGGGGTTTTTTTGTGTATGTGTGTGTGTGTTTTGTTTTTTATCCTGGTCTGTGACCGTAATAAAGTTCATTCAAATGTGCATCAATGTATTTTTTTGTGGCATGGTTGTTTTCACAACCTGCAAAAGGGCATAGACACACACACACACACACACACACACACACACATACATATATATAGGTGGGACGCTGGTGGCGCTGTGGGTAAAAACTCAGTGCCTAGGACTTGCTGATCGTATGGTCGGCGGTTCGAATCCCCGCGGTGGGGTGAGCTCACGTCGTTCGGTCCCAGCTCCTGCCCACCTAGCAGTTCGAAAGCACTCTTAAGTGCAAGTAGATAAATAGGGACCGCTTTATAGCGGGAAGGTAAACGGCATTTCCGTGTGCTGCGCTGGTGCTGGCTCGCCAGCTGCAGCTTTGTCACGCTGGCCACGTGACCCGGAAGTGTCTTCGGACGGCGCCAGCTCACGGCCTCTAGAGCGAGATGAGCACGCGACCCTAGAGTCGGACACGACTGGCCCATACGGGCAGGGGTACCTTTACCTTTATATAAAAACACTGAAACACTGTGCAAAGAATGAATCCTGATGAAACATATATATATAATCCTGCACAGCATAGTAGGGTTACCACCTGTCCTGTATGAAATAAGAATGTCCCATATTCCAGTGTAAAATGCTATATCCAATACTGATATAGTTTTGTCTTGTATTTCAGGTCCCCCTCCCTCTCTCTTTCTCTGTCGAGTTAAGGATCCTCTCCAAATGCATGTGTTTGAAAGGGTGTGTGAAAGGTCATGTATTTAAGCTCTGCGTAGCCAAGAAAAGATTTGCAAATTCATGTCTATGTGTGTGCACCGTGTGTGTGTGTGTGTGTGTGTGTGTGTGTGTGTGTGTAACAAATTCCAGAGGGAACATCCTTTGGGCTGCAATAGATTGTAATGGATTGCTTTGAAGTCACTTCAGCACCAGATTAAAAAATAAAATAGAATTGGCACCAGTTGTTGTTGTTGTTAATAATGATAATAATAATAATAATAATAATAATAATAATAATAATAGTAAGAAGAAGAAGCCACCACATCAAACACAATAAAACATCGAACATTAAAAACTTCCCTATAGAGGGCTGCCTTCAGGTGTCTTCTTTGTCTGATAGTTTGCTTGACATCTGACAGGAGGGCGTTCTGCAGGTCGGGCATGACTACTGAAAAGGCCCTCTGCCTGGTTTCCTGTAACCTCACTTCTCACAGTGAGGGAACCACCAGAAGGCCCTCGGAGCTGGACCTCCATGTCTGGGATGAAAGATGGGGGTGAAGATGCTCTTTCAGGTATACAGGGCCGAAGCCATTTACGACTTTAAAGGTCAGCACCAACACTTTCAATTGTGCTCAGAAAGATACTGGGAGCCAATGTAGGTATTTTAAGGCTGGTGTTGTGTTATATGTGTTATAAACAGTTTTGCTGGGTAATCACTGAGGGTGCTTTAGAGGCTGAAGGACACAACATATTTTCTTTCATCACTGCTGTATTCTAGGCTATGTGACCGTACCTCAGCCAGCGTAGTGTGGTGGTTAAGAGCAGTGGACTCGTAATCTGGTGAACCGGGTTTGATTCCCTGCTCCTCCACGTGAAGCTGCTAGGTGACCTTGGACTAGTCACACTTCTCTGGAGTCTCTCAGCCCCACTCACCTCACAGAGTGTTTGTTGTGGGGGAGGAAGGTAAAAGGAGATTCTTAGCCGCTTTGAGACTCCTTCGGGTAGTGATAAAGCGGGATATCAAATCCAAACTCCTCCTCCTCCTCCTTTTCTTCTTTTCTCTTGGATTCTTGCAGAGACTTATGCCACCTGCCCTTTGGCGCAATCATGCCCGCTTTATTGCCCAGGGCTGCTCAGAAATCTAAGGAGCTTCCTGGAGTCCTCAAGATGCTTTGGCGCAATAATGTCAACGACCCACTCCATCCCAACATTCCACACTGAAACTAGGGTCTCAAAAGGAGCACCAGTTGTGCTGCCTGGAAAATACCTCAGAGCCTTCAGAAATCCCTGAGGTTTCATCCGTTTCTCCGGTGGACTACCTTTACTAGTTCACCACCCTTGTGAGGAGAGTCAGTCACAACCAATCCATACCTCGCCATGAGGTGATCCTTCCATGATAAATAGGGCTGTGCACTGGATTCCAGACAGAGCCCAGATCTCAAATCAAATTGGCCCAGTTTGATCCCCTAGGCCAGGTTGACTGACCCAATGTATCTACGTTAATTTCCAACAACTGCAATCCTTAAAAACATATTTACATTTTCATCTAGGTGAACTTTTTTTTCCCCCAATAGATTTTTATTGAGATTTTAAAGGTTACAAAAAGAAAAAATAAAGAACATATTTAAACAGAAAAAAAAATAAAAATACAGAACAATACAAGAACAAAGGGAAAAAACCAGAAAAAATGCAGATAATTAAAGAAAAAAAACTAAATCAATCCTTTACATAACTTTCTTTCCTTTGCTTATTTCCTTGACCTCCTCACACCTCCCTTTTCGTATTCTAATTCAATTAGATATTTCAGCAAATCCTTTCCATCTTTATTTCTATCCTAATGATTTATCTTAATATACTATAATTTTACATTATGTTCTTTCACCAATTAACAATCCATTTTTACTTAATGCTTTATATCATTTCTGCTAAAACCACATTACTTCATTCCAACATCCTTCTAACATTCCTTAATTTTACAGTGTTTCTGTAGATAAAATTTAAATTTCTTCCAATCTTCTTCCACCAACACTTCTCCTTGGTCTCGGATTCTGCCAGTCATTTCCGCCAGTTCCATATAGACCATCACTTTCATCTGCCATTCTTCCCAGGTGGGTAAATCTTGTGTCTTCCAGTACTTTGCAATAAGTATTCTTGCTGCTGTTGTGGCATACATAAAGAAAGTTCTATCCTTCTTTGACACCAATTGGCCGACCATGCCCAGGAGAAAGGCCTCTGGTTTCTTCTGAAAGGTATATTTAAATACCTTTTTCATTTCATTATAAATCATCTCCCAGAAAGTCTTAATCCTTGGGCATGTCCACCAAAGGTGAAAGAATGTACCTTCAATCTCTTTACACTTCCAACAAATGATAAATTTTTGCGAGCTTGACTGGCGTCATGTACCACCTGTAGATCATTTTCATTATATTCTCTCTTAAGGCATTACATGCCATAAACTTCATACCTATGGTCCATAACTGTTCCCAGTCAGCCATCATAATGTTATGTCCAACATCTTGTGCCCATTTAATCATAGCAGATTTCACCGTTTCATCCTGTGTATTCCATTTCAACAGCAAGTTATACATTCTTGACAAATTCTTAGTTTTAGGGTCTAACAGTTCTATTTCCAATTTTGATTTTTCCACCTGAAAGCCAATTTTCTTATCCAAATTGTAAGCCTCCATTATTTGGTAATAATGAAGCCAATCCTGCACTTTGTTTTTTAGTTTTTCAAAACTCTGCAGTTTTAATCTGTCTCCTTCTTGTTCCAAAATTTCCCAATATTTCAGCCAATTGGCCTCCATATTGAGCTTTTTCTGAGCCTTTGCTTCCATTGGTGACAACCACCTTGGAGTTTTGTTTTCAAGCAAATCCTTATATCTTATCCAGACATTAAACAGTGCTTTCCTGACAATATGGTTTTTAAATGCTTTATGTGCTTTGACCTCATCATACCACAAGTATGCATGCCATCCAAAGACATTATTAAAACCTTCTAAGTCCAAAATGTTCGTGTTTTCAAGAAGCAGCCATTCTTTCAGCCAACAAAATGCAGCTGATTCATAATAAAGCTTAAGGTCTGGCAGGGCAAATCCACCTCTTTCTTTAGCATCAGTTAGTATCTTAAATTTTATTTGAGGCTTCTTGCCCTGCCAGACAAATCTAGAAATATCTCTCTGCCACTTCTTGAAACAATCCATTTTGTCCAAAATTTGCAGTGTTTGAAACAAAAACAACATCCTTGGCAATACATTCATCTTTATCGCAGCAATTCGGCCTAGCAATGATAACTTCAAATTTGACCATATTTCTAAATCCTTTTTCACTTCCATCCAACATTTTTCATAATTATCTTTAAATAAGTTCACATTCTTAGCAGTCATGTTAACCCCTAGGTATTTCACATCTAGGTGAACTTTTGGTCCATTAAACCCTGCTGCTTTATGTCCACATAATTCAAGGATAATGGCATGTTGACCTGGTTGTACAGCATCTAATCTTCAATTAAGGGCAGGAATATCTTCCAGACGGAGCAGTCGGAATTGCCCAAACCTATTCCTAGGTTCCTCCCTTGTTTGTTTCAGTATTGTCTCTTCAGATTTTCTGCACCAGCTCAGCAGACTCTGATGGAGCAAGAACCTTTTTTTTCTGTTCATTCTGTTTTCTGTTGTAGTCTTGATTTCTTATTCTTCCAATAAGTTTCACCATTTCTGCATACTCCATTAGTTTTTGTATCCAATCTTCTTTCGTTGCGGCCTCTTCATCCTTCCACTTTTGGGCAAATAATATTCTTGCAGCTGTAGTTGCATACATAAATAAATTTCTATACTGTTTGGGTAGTTCTAATCTTATAATTTCCAAAAGAAAAGTTTCTTTCTGGGTTTTTAAATGAATGTTATCTTTTTCAATTCATTATATATCATTTTCCAGTAAGCTTTAACCTTATTACAAGACCACCACATGTGAAAAAGGTGCTTTTTTCTCTCTCTTTACATTTCCAACATCTATTTGACTTTTATTTATACATTTTTTGCCCCATTTACTAGGTGTTCAGTACCATCAATATAACATTATAATTTTCTCGACTTCCGGGTTGGTGCCTCCAGCAATGGCGGAATTCCTCTGATTGGGAGGAATTCGCTCCGTGGAAATTAGGGTCTGGCCGCCACGGTGAAGGCGGAGACCCACTAAAATCACAGGCGGGAGAAGCCTGTGAACGTGGGATTCGGCTGGAACCTTTTGCGCCTCCCCTACTCATGGGGAAACCCAGTTTTAGGGATCCGGAGTGACACTGGGGTGAGTGGCGCGGTGCTTCGAATTGATTGCTTTTTTCACAGAGTGAAGCTGCATTGCTGTTGCTGGAGAGCGCTGACTTTTTCCTGTGGACAATTTGATTCTAAACAACTACCCGTGAGTAGAACGGAAAATTGGATTCTTAAATGTCTTAATTTGGCACCAAAACGGGGAGGCTCTAAACAGGAAGTCCGCCTTCCCCTTTTGTAAATAGATTGAAGCAAAGAGCTTGTAAGCTAAAGTCTTGGAAAGTCCTTTGTAAAGGATTAAACTTCCATTGGCTAAAATCATTAACCCCCCCCTTGGAAGCAGGAGAAGAGGGGGGAAATTTTGGATTGCGTAAGCCTGCAGGAGAGAGGGAAGAAAGTTAAATTACCACCACTCTGAACCTGGAAACGGGCTGCTAGCAAGACCGATGTTTTGGGAAAGTTCATTGTTGTTGACAGCTAGTTAAATAAGAGAAATACATTGTTTCCATTGTCTCCTTCTGCGTTTAAAAAGGAGTAAAAGTAACTGAAAATTGAAACTAATTTGATTGCTTGAACTGTGCCTAAAAGGATTGATACAAATAGAAATTGTTTCCCTCTAGAGGGAGCCTTTGAAGCTGTTACAGGAGTTGAGCTGGGGGGATTTCCAGCTGCAAGATAAAAAATCGTGAGAACCAGGGATTGACCTTGGATTGGTTAAGAATGTCGACAGAAGAAGCCTTAGTGACTGCATTTTGTAAGATAAGTGATTCATTGGAACAGCTCCACAAGAAGATGGACATGATGACTATTAAAATTGACATTTTGGGTCAAAAAGTGACTAATTTTGGACAAAAAGTGAATATCTATACAGAAACTATTCAGGAATCGACACAGGTATCTATTTTGATATGGCAAACTGTGGAGAACGCGAGGGAGAAAGTTGTTGTTGTTGAACCTAAAGTAATACAAGTGGAGAGGGAGAGAGCCCCAGTCTTACAGAGGCAATTTGATGACTATACGTTGTTGCCTTCTATGAGTGAATTCAGAGAAAGTCAGATTTTGAGGATTGGAGCCCTGCTTGGACTGGAGAAGGAAAGTTGGATAGATCCCCTCATGCAGGGATTTACTGACCTTTGGGACGCGGACCTGGGTCAGGAGGAGATTGGAGTTGTGGGGACCTTCAGATTTGGAGGAATTTTGAAACACATCCTGAAATATCTTTTGAATTTTAGTTTTAACTACGGAGATTTGGCTGACCTGTCGAGAAGGAATAAAAACATTGCTAGGTCAGAGCTTCCCCGAGATCTACTCTTCAGCATCAAAGGAAGGAAATTAAGAACAAGATCAGCAGAAGACAAAGTAAAGTGCATGTATAAATATGAAGAAGACCTGCAGAAGGGACTTGGAAAAGAGTTAAGAGCCTTGGACAGAAGATCACCAGGTTGATGGACTATATGGAATTGACGGAAATGACTGGCAGAATCCGAGACCAGGGAGAAGAGACGGTGGAAGAAGATTGGAAAAAGTTTAAAGTCTATTTATAGAAATATTGTAAAATTAATGAGTGTTAGAAAAACGTTGGAATGAAATTATATGGCTTTAGTAGAAATGTTATAAGGAGTTAAGCATAAATAAGTATTATAGTATTAATGGAAAATAAGGTTAAAATAAGTTAAGATAATTATAAGACAGAAAATAGAGAAAGATGGAAAGGAATTGCTGAAACAATTAATAGAATTGGAATACAAAAAGGGAGGTGAGAGGAGGTCGAGGAAACAAGGGAGTGAAGGATAAGACATTGAAATGGTATGATGTATGTTTTTAAACTGTTTTTGTTCTGTTTTGTTTAGTTTAATGTGTTAATGTTGCGTTGTGTATATTGTAATGTATTGTTTTTTCTTTCTTTTTCTTTTGTTTCTTTTCTTTTTCTTCTTTTTTGTAAGGTTTAAAAGTAATAAATATTACTATTTTTTAAAAAAAAAACATTATAATTTTCTCTTAAACCGTAACATGCTGTAAATTTTATATCCATATATATTTGCAATTCATTTTTACTCTCGTCATTCATGTTTTTTTACCAGGAGCTTGGTTTTATCTTGGTTAATCTTAAGACCTGCTATTTCTCCAAAAACCTTTATCTCTCCTAATGCTTTCAGAATTGACACTATTGGTTCTTCTATAGAAATCACCACCTCATCTGCAAATGCTTTTGATTTGTATTGTCTCTGTCTCACCTGAGACTCTCTTATATCTGGTGCTATTTAATATTGACATCAGTGGTGTGTGGTCAATGGACTAAGGGGACTAGGCTAGTCCCCTAAATGTTCCCCTGGTGTCTCCTTGGAAAGAGGCAGGAAGACGCCAACATCCTGTTAGAGCCCTGGCACTGTCAGGGACCATTCTAAGGAGGGCTGCACCAAGGAAGAATGGTGGCAGCCACCCCTCACACTGATCCTGAATCTTCTCAGGAGCAGGAGGACAGTATAGATTTGGAACAGTGGTTTGCAGAGGGGCATAGTTCAGAAGGCAGAAGCTGGGATACACTGGATGGAGAATAGCTCGCAGAAGAAACACCAGAAGACAGAGAGAGTTAACAGATTCACAGTCTCTAGATAGCATCCACCCGCCTCCCCCTAACTCCCTTTGTGCTGCAAAAGGGGCAGAGACTCAGGGTGACCAACTCATAGCTAAGAGTGGCAAGCTCGGAGCCACTAGCTTGGTGTTAATTGTAAATAAACGTACCATAAAACTGCCAGAGACTGATTCATTCTTACCGGAGCTTGCTTGCCTGCCTGAGATCATTACAATTACATAAGGAAATAGAATCACATACCGTCCAACATTTCGGGAGGGCAAAGCAGGACATTCCATCCTATCAAGCCTGCCTGATCTCCACAGTTAGTCAGAATAGACACAAATTATAAAACTCCACACATAGCTCAGCAGATGAGCAGAGGGCTGGGTTTTCCCTAAATTTCTGTGGGAGAAGATAACACAAGAATATAACACAACCTCCCATCCCACCCATTTCCTTCATCCTTCTGACTTATTTAGTGTTGCCATTACAATCTACATTAAATGTATACCTGCACCACAACTGCATGAATTAGTCTGGGCCACATCCGTTTGTGGTGACGAAAATGTGATATGTTTGTCTTTAATGGTTGAGGTGTTCTTTGTACACATGTACACCTATGAAAATTTCTTGTCTTTTTTCCATGCTCCTGGTGAACACCATGTAATTGGGGAGAGGTCCCTATTTTACTAATGGCCACTATTGGAACATGCACTGCAGAAGCAGCTGGATTTCAGAAAAATTAAGAATTCCCCACTGATTTTTGCTTCCCGGTGGCTGCTGAAAACGGGGGAAAGAACCTCTCCTTGAGCATGGCAAAAGGGAGGCAGTCCAGAAGGGCTCTAAATGTGGAAACTGCTACCTCTTCATGTTAGCTATGCTTCTCTTACAGATTATCACCAAGAGTTGCCCAGCCCTCAGCTATGCCACACTCAGCTAGCTATCAGTAGAGAAAGCTGAAAACCCAGATGCTACCGAGTCAGATTCAAGTTGTACTTTGCACAGAAACCATGTGTCTGAGTGATCATGAGCAAGGACAGTGAAGGCAAACAGAAGACCGCTGTGGACACAGAATACCCGAGTGATTGCACCGATGGATCATGACTTTGATGCACAAATAAGACATGGGTGGAGAGCTCAGGTGGGGGGCAATTCCATAAGTTCACCTGGTGAAGCAGACAGATGAGATTCCCTTCCACTTGATAATAATAATAATTTTTATTTATACCCCACCGTCCCCAGCCAAGGCCGGGCTCAGGGCAGCTAACAAGCAATAATAAAAACAAGTTGAATGAATACAGCTTTAAAACAAGATTAAAATACAACAATTAAAATATTGAAACATTAAAATATTAAAATATTAAAATATTAAAATGCAGCCTCATCACAGGAGGAGAAAGGAAAAGGAAAAAGAAAGGGGGGGGAGGGAATCAAATTGGCTCCAAGCCAAAAGCCAGGTGGAACAACTCTGTCTTACATGCCCTGTGGAAAGAAATCAGATCCTGCAGGGCCCTGGTCTCATGAGGCAGAGCGTTCCACCAGGCCGGAGCCAGTGTTGAAAAGGCCCTGGCTCTGGTTGAAGCTAATCTAACTTCCTTAGGGCCCAGGACCACTAGGGTGTTGCTATTTATGGACCTTGAGGCTCTCCATGGGGCATACCGGGAGAGGTGGTCCCGTAGATACGAGGGTCCTAGGCCATGAAGGGCTTTAAAGGTCAAAACCAGCACCTTAAATCTGACCCTGTACTCCACCGGGAGCCAGTGCAGCTGGAAAAGCACTTGGTGAATATGCTCACATGGCAGAGACCCCGTGAGGAGCCTCGCTGCTGCATTCTGCACCCGCTGGAGTTTCTGGGACAGCTTCAAGGGCAGCCCCGCGTAGAGCGAATTACAGTAGTCAAGCCTGGAGGTGACTGTCGCATGGATCACTGTGGCCAGGTCGGGGCGGGAAAGGTAAGATAATGTTATCTTGTTCCTGACGAGGGAAGAAGGCTATTACTTAAGGTAGCAGCTATATGACAGGGGGGGGAGGATGGTTCCCTCAGGTCTCTGCCCAGGAGATCACCAACCACAGCGTTGTGGAGTTCAGTGTGCCATGCATGGAACAGCTGTACATAGAAACCGAAGCATTTGTCCATTGGAGTGCTCTGGATACAAAGCCATTGATGAGCCCAGAGAAGGCATATCTGTGTGCTTGCTGCCTCTTTGTCTTTCTCCTGGTTCAAAGGAGTTCTCCTGGCATCAGATATGGCTCACAGGAGAGCCACCATCCCAAGAGATGGTAAACTTTCTGCAGCACTGTCCTGAGGATGTCCTTTGTCTAAATATCCAAAGACTGTACTGGCCAGTGTTTTTGTTAAGTTTCTAGAAAACTGATGTAGAGCTGTATAGTTAGATCCAACTATACGCATGCTTTTGGGAGCTAGTGGGGACCCCTTTCATGTTCACTCTTTTTCTAAATTGTTGTATTTCCGGTGTAGCTATCTTGTTGCATTTCTTCTATTCCAGTGCATTTGTTCCTGGATTGATGGCTAGTGCTGGATTCAGCTATGACATCTTTGGGAAAGAAATATGAAGTGCAATGCTCATGCTGAATCTGTTACACTTCAGAATCTGTCGGTTTTAAACATATTACTGTAACCAAGTGACTTAATAAAAGCTGCACGGTGTTGTTATCACTGTGTTTGCCGGAGGGGTTTGGGCTTCAGCATAAGGATTAAACTCTAAAGTTAACCAACTGTAAAAGCAAAAAGTGGAGTTGTATGAGCAGCAATTGGTCTTTGGCAACAGCAACTGACAGGGCAGGATTGGCTCCATCATTCCAGCCACACAGCACTCATCTTTTCTGGCACACCCATACTTCCCGTCTGAAGAATAGCTGTGATATTATAGAATTAAGGATGGCCTGGAATGTGTGACCTGACTATTAAAGGGATTAGTTTTTCCCCTATCACCTGAGATCTGTGTGGGATGGCAAGGGATGCTGTGTTTCACAGGGCATTAAATACTTCCATGCCAAAGTCACTTGCGTCGGCTACAAGGAAATTCCCTTCTTTGGTGCCTCTTCGCTTAAGGAGAATGGCATTCAGTGAAACTCTGTGGATGCTGACATTATATGTGGCCATTTTAATCCATTCTTTGCTGCTTGCATGGGGAGTTTATTACCATCTCACCAGGACCCACATTCCTCCAGGAATCACCCATGGTGCAAAATTACAAATTATAAGTATGGCTTCGGGATATCTCTTCGGACTGGTAAGTGTGTGTATGATCATTTTCTCTTACTGAGCAACTTGTATGGGATACAGACTGCCTGTGTCTGTCAAGGGAAGAGGGAGCATCTTTGAGTTCCAACTTGTATCTTGTGAATTACTCTGCCCATCTGTAATATCTCCACCCCCCAACCACAATGCCTTCCACACTTCAAGCAAATGAGGGTTTTTTTGGGTTTTTTCTTGCATGCAGCCTGAGTAGTGGTTTTTCTTTTCAGAGCACTTACACGAATTCCGTCCAGCTGTCATATTTACAGTGTTACAAGTCTCTCCCTCTGAAAATGCAGTAATAAAGAGCCCACTTGTGATATTTCAGTGGTTCAGTGCTTGGACGTTGTTCCAGTAATCCGACGTTTTGCCCCTAAATAGCTTAGTCATTGAGTTTTGTAGCAACTAATATACAAGAGAAGACAGTATGTAAATGGCTTAAAGCAGGGTTATATCTGTCCCCATCGGCGTGTTTCCATCGGGAGCAAGGCCGTCTTTAGCATATGCGCTGCCGGGGTGTAAAGATTCGCTCAGCACCCCCAAATTTAGTTTAGCCCCCAAATTAACTTTTATTATGTTTATGTCAGACACCATGCCTTATCTCTTGTTTATGAGAGAAGGGAGGGGAAAGAAACAAACTTTTTTATTTGCTCATTTATTTACAATACGCTTAGACTTAAGTACACAACACCACCACATTTAACATAAGTATTGTTTAGGCACCTACTTAGGAGAAACATCAGTCGTGTCAAAGGTGCCGCTGCTGCATAGCAGCTCAATGCAATACATACCATAATATTTTGATGTAAGAGTTAATTTTGCGTGCACAGCGCCATTGTGAATGACAAGCGTTGCCTTTGAGTCTGACAAGTGCCACCGTTGTAAATGACAAGCGGCGCACAAAATCGAAAGTCCTTTAGTGAAACAGTAGGTATACATTTCAGTAATACCTAGGTATATATGTATTTTGTTTCTCTAGCTTGATCAAAATTATTTATAATTTCATAACAGGTAGATAGTTAAGAGCTTAGGTGGCTTCAGTGGCAGGCACCTGGCACCCCCCAGAATTCAGCGCCCGGGTGCCCCGCGCCCCTTGCACCCCCGGATAAATACGGCTGTGATCAGGAGGAGCATAAAAAGAGGACTATATCCTACTGTGGTGTTAGAGCATTCCTACCTAAAGGGGGAAATCCGCCTCTCTTTCCATTGCATTTTGATTCTGAATCCTGTGCTCCATCCTGCTACTCATCCTGCCCACCCCAACTTTTTAAAAAAGCGCTCATGTTTGGTTTCTCTCCATTTCTCCCCACCCCTTCTTAATATTAAATGTTAATCCTTGTGAAAATGCACAAGCATTTTAGTACATACTTCTTCAGGGGTGCCAACTTGAATAAAATATTGGGATGTGACATATTTGAAAGCCCATCAACCTGGTGGTGGTGGTGGGGGGGTGTTTCGGCCCCCTCTAGTATCTTAGGGTAGGGACCTTGGTCCCTAGCATTTGTCTCCTAAGCATCTAATATCCCTCCTATTATTTCTGCTCGGTTGTGACTAATAAACGTATTTGCAAGCAATGGACCTTAATGTGCTGTATTTTCATATGTCATTAGGTAAGACGTTTAGGTAGGGTTGTTGTTGTTGTTGTTGTTGTTGTTAAAAGGCAAATAAATTTAATTTCCCCCATCCCTATTTATCACTACAGGTGACAAAAAGTGGGTGAAGCCAGAAGAGATTCGGGAAATGAGAGTGATCCCAACTGTTAGGGTCAGGGCTGGCAAGGGGGAAAGATGTGATTAATTTGTGCCATTTTAAGTCGGGATGTGGGTGGCGCTGTGGGTTAAACCACAGAGCCTAGGACTTGCCGATCAGAAGGTCGGTGGTTCGAATCCCCGCGACGGGGTGAGCTCCCATTGCTCGGCCCCTGTTCCTGCCAACCCAGCAGTTCGAAAGCACCTCAAAGTGCAAGTAGATAAATAGGTACCACTCCGGTGGGAAGGTAGTAAACAGTGTTTCCTTGCACTGTTCTGGTTCACCAGAAGTGGCTTAGTCATGCTGGCCACATTACCCAGAAGCTGTACGCCGGCTCCCTCGGCCAATAAAGCAAGATGAGCACCGCAACCCCAGAGTCGGCCATGACTGGACCTAACGGTCAGGGGTCCCTTTACCTTTACCTAAGGTGGACGTTGGCATTTCTCTGCCTCTCAGTTCTGGTTCCCTCCATGGCAGGAGGTTGGGCTTTGGGCTTTTCACTGTGAATGCAAAAAGATCCGAAGCAGATCATGGATGCTAAATGTTTTGGTCCAAATAGGGGCTGCTCCTGGAAAAACTTGGCGTTTGCCACAGGTATATGATCTGGAGGATCTTAGATGTTTGGATATCACCAAAACACTACCAAGGGATGGTAATAAAGGACCTGGTTTTCGATGGGGTGCCAGTCAGGGTGCACTGGCCCCAAACATCACCTGCTGAGAACAGGAGAGGAGTGATGTATTTTCATGGAGGTATTGCTCTCTTCGGAACAATGCGTAAGTTCTTTGAAAGCATCTTAAAACTATATTGTTCTAGGATAATTTGGGAGTTCTGAAATGTTTGCCATGGAGGGTGGTGGGAGTGGTTTGTACTGCCCCTGTATGCATCTCAAGTTATATTCATATGGCAGGATGGGATCCTATTACAAGAAAATGAGACAATCCATTCACACTGGTGACCATTTCTGTATTCTCACCAGCCTTAATGGTCAATGAAAAATCCTTAAAATGCCAAAGAGCATGTTTCTGCTTTGTACGCTGTAATGGTTGTAAGGGGTTACTTGCGCGTAAGTTGCCTTCAATTTCGGTTAGATTGCCTGGCTCACCATGCCTTGGCTGACAGCCCACACTCCGTGGCCGGTCAGTCGCTTGCAGAATCCGTCAGTGGGCGTTTCTTGAACCTCTTCCAGCATAAGAGCTGTTTGACACCAAGTCTCCTCCTACTTTCCCTGCGCGGAACTCGTCTGCGCAAGTAAGGGGAAGGCAGAGGTGTGTCAGCGCTCTCCCCACTAGTCTCTGGTGAAGGGTCTTGGAGCCCTGTCTCCAAATCCTCCATCTCCTTCTCTTCTCTACTGGTGTTACGCTGAATTCCTTCCCCCCTGCTGGTCCCCTCTCCTGCATCGTTTTGGAGCCTTGCCTCCACCTCTCGCTCTGATGTCAGTTCCCTGACATATGCCAAATGATTTGAAAAGAGGTTCCAGAAATGGTCAGAAATAACTAAGCAGAAATGTGGACTGAGGCTTGGTCCTGTTTATATTTATGTTTATATTTATATTTATATATATATTTATTTGGTTCAGTCCAATTAAGTTTCTCTCAGAGTAGGTTCATTAGGTTTCAGGGTTTTGTTTTCCTTTTTTTTTTTACAATCCAGTGGCCTATAAATTTTATTCAATAAAATTTTATTCAATAAATAAGTAAAATAAGATAAATAGACCCAAATTAGTCATATCTGTTAATTTTAATGGATTTACTTTTTTTTCTTAGAGCAGGAGCCTTCTATCTATATTGGTACCCTGTAGTCTGTCCCAAAGTCTGGTTCTGGAGACTGTATCAAAGGCTGCTTTTAGGTCCATTGGGAGAGATAGGAAGCCCAGAACACTTGTTCTTTAGATCTTCCTTTTATGAAGAGGCACGTAATAAGATGATTGATCCCCTACTGGTGAGGCTCGCCGACCTCCTGCAAAAGCGAATACAGTGGTGCCTCGCAAGACGGAAAACCCGCTAGACGAAAGGGTTTTCCGTTTTGGAGGCGCTTCGCAAAACGAATTTCCCTATGGGCTTGCTTTGCAAGACAAAAATGTCTTGCGGGTTCCTGCGGGGTTTCCCCCCCTTTTCCCCCCTTTTCCTAAGCCCTAAGCCGCTTATCAGCTGATCCGCTGATAAGCCGCTTATCAGCTGATCCGCTAAAAGCTGCTAAACCGCTAATAGCGCTAATCCGCTAAGCTGTCAATGGGCTTGCTTCGCAAGACGAAAAAACCGCTATACGAAGAGCCTCACGGAACGGATTAATTTCGTCTTGTGAGGCACCACTGTATTTGACCTTTTGCTGTTAGGCAAAGATCAGAAGATGACCTGGATGGTTGCCAGATTCTTTCTACATATCTGTAGGCGCAGACCATTGCCCAATTCAAAATAGTCCGGCATGAAAATCCCCAAACTCGGTTCCATGGGTGACTGTGAGTCAACTCCCTGGGATAGTTTATTGTTGTACATTGTTTCTAAATTTATTGTTGTACATTGTTTTAATTGTCTGTTTTAACCATATTTGCACATCAGTTTCTAATGCCGTGAGTGTCCTCTATTTCAGAGGCTTCTACTCTGCAGCCTCTTATAGTTGTTTTAACTGCGAGTCTTTTAGTTCTTATGCTCTTACAGTTGTTTTAACTGTATGTTTTTATTTGTTTTTAGTTCTTATCTGTTTTAATTATCAATTTTTATCCACCCATTATCTGTGTTTAATCTTGTATTTTATTCAGATGTTTTTATCCTATGCTTGTTTCTTTGTCCTTATCTGCTCCAACATTTATCAGTTAAAAAAATCCTAACTGCTATTTTATTTATATGTTTTTTTTGTTTTTTATCCTGGTCTGTAAACGTAATAAAGTTCATTCATTCAATCTTTTTTTTTAAAAAAATAATAATAATTTTTATTAACAGGCCAATCACATCACATTATCCAAATCACATTAGTTCCAAATTATACAGCCAAATTGTAATTTTTTGGGGGGATACCCATACATCAAGCTCCGCACGAGTCCAAAACTCCGAACGAGTCCAAACATCACTTATATTACTGCTTTAATTAGACAGTTCTATCCAGTTCAATCCAGATAGTCCTTTATTACTTACTTTCTCTTCTTGTTGTTATCGTATATTCCTTTCTTTGCGATCGCTGATAATTTTCACAAGCAGATTGAAAACAGGCATCCTCTGTGTGGGTTTTGTACTCTTCAAAGATCATATCGCTCAGGGACAGCCTCTGTTCAATGCTTCCATAAAAAAAAATTAATCTTCGGTCTGTCCTTTACTTTTCTCAGGCTTTCCAAATAAATCAAATGAATCAGGAGGCTCTGTCAGGTCAAGCTTGCATTCCAACATTCCTTCTCTTTCGAACGATCCTGATTCTCTTCCCCCTGTCCTTCTTTCTCCGGCAAGCTTGTCTTGGCGAGACGCCATTTTTTAACTGCGTCATAAAAAATTTCCTCTTTCTCACCGTTCACCAATCCTCTCTCCTGTTATAATCCATCCCACACAGTTCTTGGATTCCTGCTTGTGATTAATAAAAACGCAACAATCTTATTTCTATCTGGGGTGAAGGGTTATTAATATCACATCGTGCAAAGAAAAAAAAAGTTTTTTCCTCCACACACACCCCTTCATTCCAAACATACAGTCTCCTAGTAGTGATTCATCAGAAAATTTACTTATCCATCCATCACTCCCGGTCACAGAGATCCATTAATCAGCAGTTTTATCTCTCGAACATTACTTGATGTAGGTACTTCAGCTTCATTCCAATCATAGCGCTAATTGGAATCGGCGTCAGGAAGATCTGACTTCACTGAGGGCTCGTGCCATCTCTCGGATCAGGGGGTACATTGTGAACACCGCTGGCAAGGCAGCGCCCCCGTCTCCTGGGGGGGGTAGGAAGACTGCATACTACCCATAGCAGCCCCTTAATTACCTCGTATGGGTCAGAGAGATGTTATTGTCGGCCATCTTCCAACGCGCCACCTGGTGGCCCCCCAAGTTCATTCATTCATTCAATGGATTTACTTTGAGGAGGGCTAATGCTGGGTGTAACTCAAAACGATTTCAATATGAATGACTAGGAAATTTTGTTATGGACGCTCCCTGCCCCCTATAGCTGTTGACTGTGTGTGTCTGTGTGTTTTCACCCCGCAGGAGCCTTTGAAAGATCATGCTGCTATATTGCCCACCAAAGTGAGTCAGTGGTTGTGAATGTCAAGTAAGTGCTTACATTCTCTTTGTAAAAAAAAGGTGTGTTAGAGTCCCCTCAGCTTCTAATCCTTCCTAAGACCTGAGCTCGGAAGAAGCCTGCTAAAATTTACATAGTGATTTGGCCAACCTCTCAAATGGACATTCCGTTTTGCATTTGGATATTTTTTATGTTCTAGGCCCCAATCATAGGATGAGTTCTGCTGGATCAGGTCAGTGAATGGCCCATTTAATCCAACATCCTGTACGCAACCAGTTGCCCATGAGAAGCCAGCAAGCGGAAACCAAGTGTAACAGCCCTCTCCCCAGTTGTGATTCTCAGAAAGTCGTATTCAGGTGCATATTGCATCATCTGTAGCTTTTGTTCAAGCACAGCCACTTTCAGGGAATGATCTGAAACCTCTGAACCTCTCCTACCCCTAGTGTGGACCGATGGGCTAGTTCATGGGTAGGCAAACTAAGGCCCGGGGGCCGGATACAGCACAATCATCTTCTCAATCCGGCCTGCGGATGGTCCGGGAATCAGCATGTTTTTACATGAGTAGAATGTGTGCTTTAATTTAAAATGCATCTCTGGATTATTTGTGGGGCATAGGAATTCATTTGTTTTCCCCCCTTCAAAATATAGTCCGGCCCCACACAAGGTCTGAGGGACAGTGGACCGCCCCCCCCCAATGAAAAAATTTGCTGACCTCTAGTTTGTCCATTTCTTTCTTTTTTAAAAAATAATATTTATTACCTTTTCCAACAATTTAGACACTACAGAAAAGAAAAACCATACAATACAATACAATACAATACAATACAATACAATACAATACAATACAATACAATACAATACAATACAATACAATACAATACAAAAAAACTACATTACACTAACAAACACTAATATTAAACTAACGAAACAAAACAAACACAATTTAAAACACAGCAAATACTTTCAATAACTTATCTTTCATTTACTTGTTTCTGCGACCTCCTCACACCTCCCTTTTTGTATTCCACTTCTATTAATTTTTTCAGCAATTCCTTTCCATCTTCCTCTATTTTTAATCTTATAATTATCTTAACACATTCTAACCTTATTTTCCCTTTAATACTCTATTAATCTATTTATCCTTAATTCCTTATAACATTTCTACTAAAGCCATATAACTTCATTCCAACATTTTCCTAACATTCATTAATTTTACAGTAATTCCATAAATAATCTTTAAACTTTTTCCAGTCTTCTTCCACCGACTCTTCTCCCTGGTCTCGGATTCTGCCAGTCATTTCTGCCAATTCCATGTAGTCCATCAACTTCATCTGCCATTCTTCCCGGGTGGGTAAATATTGTGTCTTCCAATATTTTGCAATAAGTATTCTTGCTGCTGTTGTGGCATACATAAAGAAAGTTCTATCCTTCTTTGACACCAATTGGCCGACCATGCCCAGGAGAAAGGCCTCTGGTTTCTTCTGAAAGGTATATTTAAATACCTTTTTCATTTCATTATAAATCATCTCTCAGAAAGTCTTAATCCTTGGGCATGTCCACCAAAGGTGAAAGAATGTACCTTCAATCTCTTTACACTTCCAACATTTGTTATCGGGCAAATGATAGATTTTTGCAAGCTTGACAGGTGTCATGTACCACCTGTATATCATTTTCATTATATTCTCTCTTAAGGCATTACATGCCGTAAACTTCATACCTGTGGTCCATAACTGTTCCCAGTTAGCCATCATAATGTTATGTCCAACATCTTGTGCCCATTTAATCATAGCAGATTTCACAGTTTCATCCTGTGTATTCCATTTCAACAGCAAGTTATACATTCTTGACAAATTCTTAGTTTTAGGGTCTAACAGTTCTATTTCCAATTTTGATTTTTCCACCTGAAAGCCAATTTTCTTATCCAAATTGTAAGCCTCCATTATTTGGTAATAATCTTTATTAAGATTTTGACTAATTTTCCTATTCATTAAATGTCTCCTAGTATCCTGTTTCATCTGTCTACAAAACAATTCAGGGTTAATCACAATTGTCATGCATGGATTATTCTCTTTTCATGCACACAGTGGCCATGATTCCTAGAATTTATTCTTTGCAGTGCTCTGGAATGGACATTAGGGTTGCCAGCTGAAGGCAGCCCTGTTTAGGGATGTTTGTAATGACTGATGTTTTAATGTATTTTTAATCTTTTGTTGGAAGCTTTCCAATTTTGATTTTTCCACCTGGAAACCAACTTTTTTGTCCAAGTTGTATGCCTCCATTATTTGGTAATAATGGAGCCAATCTCGCACTCTGTTTTTCAATTTTTCAAAACTATGCAGTTTTATTCTGTCTCCATCTTGTTCCAGAATTTCCCAATATTTTGGCCATTTGGCCTCCATATTGAGTTTTTTTGTGTGCCATCGCTTCCATTGGTGACAACCATCTTGGGGTTTTATTTTCTAACAAATCCTTATATCTTATCCAGACATTAAACAGTGCTTTTCTAACAATATGGTTTTTAAATGCTTTATGTGCTTTTACCTTATCATACCACAAATATGCATGCCACCCAAAAACATTGTTGAAACCTTCTAAGTCCAGCACCTCAGTATTTTCAAGAAGCAGCCATTCTCTCAGCCAGCAAAAAGCAGCTGATTCATAATAAAGTTTAAGAACTGGCAGGGCAAATCCACCTCTTTCTTTAGCATCAGATAATATATTGAATTTTATTCAAGGCTTCTTGCCCTGCCAGACAAATCTAGAAATATCTCTCTGCTACTTCTTGAAACAACCCATCTTGTCCAAAATTTGCAATGTTTGAAACAAAAACAACATCCTTGGCAATACATTCATTTTTATCACAGCAATTCGGCCTAACAATGATAACTTCAAATTTGACCATATTTCCAAGTCCTTTTTCACTTCAATCCAACATTTTTCATAGTTATCCTTAAACAAGTTCACATTCTTGGCAGTCATATTAACCCCTAAATATTTCACTTTCTTAACCAATGTTAATCCTGTCTCCTCCTGAAACTTCTCTCTCTCATTTGCAATTAAATTTTTCTCTAAAACCTTAGTTTTCATCTTGTTCAAGTTAAAACCTGCTACCTTGCCAAATTCTTGAATCAGTTCCAGTACCCTTTTGGTACTAGATTTTGGCTCCTGTAAAGTCAATACTAAATCATCAGCAAATGCTTTCAGTTTGTACTGTTTAGCTCCCACTTGTATACCTTTAACCAACTGGTCCTTTCTAATCATATTTAGCAAAACCTCCAGGACCGATATGAAAAGCAATGGAGAGATTGGGCAACCTTGTCGTGTTCCTTTCTCAATCTTAAACTCTTCTGTCACTACATTGTTCACAATTAATTTTGCCTTTTGTTCTGAATAAATTGCACCTATACCATTTTCAAAACCTTGACCTACCTCCATCCCCTGTAAATTTTTCTTCATAAAACTCCAAGAAATATTATCAAAGGCTTTCTCCGCATCCACAAATATCAGAACTGCCTTAGTATTTATATTCACTTGTAATTTTTCTAAGATATTAATTATGTTCCTCATATTGTCAGACAAATGTCTGCCCGGGAGAAAGCCCACTTGATCTTTATGAATTTCTTCTACTAACACTTTTTTTTAATCTTTTAGCCAAAATGTCTGCAAAAATTTTGTAGTCCACATTAAGCAGCGATATGGGGCGGTAATTCTTAAGCTGTGCTTTTTCAGTCTCTGATTTTGATATAAGTGTAATATAAGCTTCCTTCCACGACTCTGGTGCCCTTTTCCCTTCCAATATTTCATTACAGACTTCCTTCAATGGTTGTATTAACCATTCTTTCAAAGTTCTGTAATATCTTGAAGTCAAACCATCTGGTCCTGGAGATTTACCTAATTGCATGTTCTGGATGGCCCCTTCCACTTCCTGATCCGTAATTTTATAATTCAACATTAACTTATTTTCCTGAGAGATTTTCTGTAGTCCATTTATTTTCAAAAATTGATCAATATCCATTTCTTTCTGCTTCTCCTGTGTATAAAGTTGTTTAAAATACCTCTGGAAGCACTTCCTAATCTCCACTGGGTTCTGTATATTCTTTCCTTCCAAATTCGTAATAGTATTAAGTTTTTGTCTTTTTTTCATTTGCCAAGCCAACAATTTCCCGCACTTATTTGCCGATTCAAATGTCTTTTGTCTCATCTGTTTGATCTTCCATTCTGTTTCCTGATTCATCAATTTCATATATTGTACTTGATATAACTTTATCTCTTTCAGGATCTCCTGTGATTTTGGTTTTGCTCTCAGTTTCGTCTCTCCTTCCTTTATTTTCTCCAGGATTTTATCCTTTTTTTCATTTTGAGTTCTCTTCTTAATTGCATTCTGTTGTATCAGGAATCCTCTCATAACCGCCTTACTTGCGTCCCAGATTACTCTTTTTTCCACTGTAGTGTTCATATTTATCTCAAAATAGTCTGTCAAGGTTTTTTGGGCCTTCTTGATCACTTCTTCATTCCTAAACAAAGTATCATTCATCCTCCATCTAAAGGAACCAATTGGCATCAATTTAATTTCCATCTTCACAGCATTATGATCAGAACAAGTTTTGGGGCAAATCTCCACTTTGCTGGTCTTCGGAACCAGTCCTCTACTTACCCAAATTTGGTCAATTCTTGTCCATGTCATTTTAGCCTCAGAGAAGAAAGTTCCCTCTCTTCCCAGAGGATTCTTTATTCTCCAGATATCAACTAAATTCATATTTTCAGTCATGTCAAAGAAGGTTTTTGGTAGTCTACCATCTTTGGTGACTACCTTTCTCTGTGCCTTATCCATATTTGTAGACACCACTCCATTCATATCTCCCATCAAAATCATATTGTAATCCATGTAGTCCATCAGAGTCTCGTGTAACTTCTTTAAAAATTCCGATTTTCCTTCATTTGGTGCATAGATGCCTACTATCAAGAATTTCTCTCCTTGTAACTGAATTTCAATTGCAACATATCTTCCTTGGTCATCTTTGAATATAAATTTCGGTGATAGGCTCTCCTTTGCATAAAGAACTACTCCTCTTTTTTTAACTTTATCTGATGAGATAAATTCATGGCCCAATCTTTTATTACTCAATATCTTCCAGTGTAGCCTTATCACATGTGTTTCTTGTAGACAAATCAAGTCCAATTGTTCTTTTTTCAGTAAATGAAAGACTCTCCGCCTTTTTTCCGGGGAGTTCAGTCCATTCACATTCCAACTCAATACTTGCAATGCCATGGTATAATTACTCTGATTTTCCTCCAACTGCACCCAATGCTTGCTCTTCTTCTGTTAGTGGTGTTGGTGTCACATTCACTGGGGGATCCAGTCCAAAGGATAATGCTGATATATCCAATATTCCCCTATTTGGTGATCTTCTATCCAATGCTCTTTGCTCTAGTCCTCTATCTGATGATCTTCTATCCGGTGCTCTTGGCTGTTTTCCAAGTCCCTTCTGCAAATCTTCTTCGTATTTATACAAAAACTTTACTTTATCTTCTACTGATCTTATTTTATTTTCCTTCCTTTGAAACTGAAGGATAGACCTTGGGGAAACTCCCACCTGAAGATGATTTTGTTCCTTCTCAGCAGGTCAACCAAATCTCCATAGTTAGACCTAAGATCCAAAAGATATTTCGGGATGTCTTTAAAAATTTCCACTCTTGACTGTTGTACTTCCAAAGTCTTCTGGTAGTGCCAACCCAAAATTCTGCCTCTCTCTTCTTTAGTTCGGAGGGTAATCAAACAGTCTCTTATTCTATTCTTCTCTTTTTTCCCTCCTCTTCCAAGTCTAATGGCCCTCACAATTCTGAACTCCTCTTGATCCAAGTCCAAGTCCCAAAAATCAGCAAATTCCTGCGTGAGAAAGTCTATCAAACTGTCCTTCTCCAGTTTAGGTAAAGCTCTGATCCTCAAATTCGTCTGTTTTTCTTTGAGCTCAATCATAGAAAGCATCAACTTGTGGTTCTCAAGTTGCCTCTGTAGGGCTGGGACACTCTCTCTCTCCAGTTGTGTTACTTTACCTTCCAAAGCAGCAACTTTTTCCCTAGCTTCCTCTGCGGTCTGCCGTATCAAAGTAGATTCCTGTATCAATTTCTGGATGGTTTCTGAGTTAGTATTCACCTTTTGTCCCAAATTATTTATACTTTCTGTATTTAAGTCGCTTTTAATAGTTGCAGCATCCACTTTCGCATTTGTCGCGTCTGCTTTCTTGTTAAGTTGTTCCAATGAATCATTTATCTTACTTAATGCAACCGCTAAGGCCTCTTCTGTTAACATTCCTCTTGATTTAGAATGCACTGGTACAGCCGCAGGGGGGCCTGATGTTGAGGCTCTCCTAGATTGCTGTCAGGTCTTCCCAGACCTTGTTGTTTTTTCTGGAATTGACTGGTCTATTTTTTCCTTTCCATCTGCCATAACACTTAAGAAATTCAAGGTCAGTCCCACAGTCACACAGTTTTTATCTTGCAGCTGGAAATTCCCCTAATCCAGGTCTTGTAACAGTTTCAAAAGCTTCCTCTAGGGGGAAACAGTTGCTGTTTGTATTAATCCGTAATGTCCCCTTTTAAAACTCAGTTCAAACAATAAAGTTACAGTTTTCAGTTACTTTTACGCCTTTTTAAGGTCAGACGGAGACAATTGAAACAATGTATCTCTCTTATTTAGCTAGCTGTTAGCGAACGTTCTATTCACAGTCAATGAACAATCCAAAGCACGTCAGTCTTACTAGCAGCCCGTTTCCAGGTTCGGAGCGGTGGTATTTTAACTTCCTTCACTCTCTCCTGCAAGCATATACAATCCAAAACTTCCCCCCTCTTTTCCTGCTTCCAAGGGGGGTTTAATATTTTTTACTGATGGAAATTTAGTCCTTTACAGTAGGCTTTCCAAGACTTTAGCTTGCAGCCTCTTTGCTTCAGTCTATTTAAGAAAGGGGAAGGTGGACTTCCTGTTTTGAACCTCCCCGTTTCGGTGCCAAATGAAGACGTTTAAAAATCCAATTCTTCACTCTACTCTCGGGTAGTTGCTTTAAGATCAAATTGTCCACAGGAAAAAGTCAGCGCTCTCAGGCAACAGCTATGCAGTTTCGCTCCGTGGAAAAAGCAGTCGATTCGAAGCACCATGCCGCTCACCCCACGTCGCTCCGGATCCCCGAAACCGGGTTTCCCCGTGAGTAGGGGAGGCGCAAAAGGTGCCCGCCGATTCCCACGTTCACAGGCTTCGCCCGCCTGTGATTTTTAATGGGTCTCCGCCTTCGCCGTGGTGGCCAGACCCAGATTTCCACGAGGCAAATTCCTCCCGATCAGAGGAATTCCGCCATTACCGGAGGCACCAACCCGGAAGTCTCTCTAGTTTGTCCATTTCATTTTTTCTCAGTTTCTTCCTTTTGCTTAAGTCTTAAATTCAGTTCTCCACATAAGCTTGCCTTTAAAAAGAGTCCTCATAAAAACTGTTTGAATTCTTGTATGAATTCACCCTTATTTTTGTATGTTATTTTCAAGAATATACATATGCATTTTTATGCCCACTTTACCCCAGTAAAGCATTTAGTTCTATACATTCCTCGGCTGGAAAACTGCACTGTGTATGTTTCAAAGGATGATTGTGTTTCTGTTTGTGCACTGTGTACGGAAACTTCAAATTACCATATTTTTTGCTCTATAAGACTCACTTTTTCCCTTGTGGTCTGGTGCGTCTTATAGAGCGAAAAATACAGTAGGTGTGTTTATCTGCAGAGGTGAACTGAACTGGAATTTCTTCCCCAACGCTACCCAAGGTGGAGCATGAAAAGAAAGAGAGGAGCAAAATTCCTATAAAATCTTATAGAATCTCAGTCCACAACTATCATTTCTCTTTCTCAGTGTCATATAGATATTTTTGTTTCATTTCAATTGAAATAGAAACAGACATCATAATGGCATAGCACAGTTTGCAAGAATACCTCAGAATATACATAGTTAATCCTTAACCCTTCTTGGGATGCGGGTGGTGCTGTGGTCTAAACCACTAAGCCTAGGGCTTGCTGATTGGAAGGTCGGCGGTTCGAATCTCCACGACGGGGTGAGCTCCCATTGCTCGGTCCCTGCTCCTGCCAACCTAGCAGTTTGAAAGCACGTCAAAGTGCAAGTAGATAAATAGGTATCGCTCCAGCGGGAAGGTAAACGGCATTTCCGTGTGCTGCTCTGGTTTCACCAGAAGTGGCCTAGTCATGCTAGCCACATGACATGGAAAAACTGTCTGCAGACAAACGTCTCTCCCTTGGCCAGTAAAGTGTGATGAGCGCAGCAACGCCAGAGTCCTTCGCAGCTGGACTTAACTGTCAGGGGTCCTTTACCTTTACCCCTTAACCCTATTGTTGTTTTCATGTTTCAGCTTTACCTTATTTTTTTGGAGTTCTATGGTTTGCCATATTTCTGAATTTCTCAGACGTATCCAAAATATTGCAATCGGCAGCAATGTCGGGGTGGAAATTGACAAAATGTCCAGGAAAATCAGCAACTTTTCTTTCCAGATTTCCACTGTTTTACTCTTAGTTGGAGATGAGCTGTGGCGTTTATTTAGCTCTACAGTATACTAGTATAATCTGAGGGTGCTTTATTTTGATGAGAGAATTAAAAACAGTGGCCCTAAACTGAGAGATTAAAATAAAACCCAGATAGCTTGAAAATTCAAAGCAATATACCAGGGTTGGAAACCTCAGGGATGTGGGCTGAATGGAGCACTCTGTCCCTCAGAACTCACCCCAGATGACCACCTCCATAGTCCCTGTTTTGTGTGTGTGTGTGTGTGCGCGCGCACACACACACACACACACACACTTCATCTGCCTGGCTGGAATGTGCATATTTTGCAAAGTTGGAGGAATGTGTGGTGTTCATAGGAAGTAGCCTACGAGTACAAATATAAACTTTTCATTTTATGTCTGCTTAGGCTCTGGTTCCACCCATCATGTAGTCCCCAGAAGGTTGCACAGACAGGAATTTGCCCCGTGGGGTAAAAAAAGACACACCCCCAATACAAACCTTCAATATGCCATGAAGAAACATGCTCATTTTCTATGCAATGTACACTGTTGAATTTATAAAATCTCTCTCTTTCATGTAAGTTTCCGGTTAGCTCCTGAGCATCTGTATCCAACTCCGGTATTGGACTGCCGTACTGCTGCAATCCACTTTTTGAAGCATGCAAAGGAATACGGAGTGGACCCCAACCGAATTGCCATTGGAGGGGACAGTAGCGGGGGCACGATTGCTGCAGCTGTCTGTCAACAACTAGTGGCAAGGAAGGATCTCCCAAGAATGCGAGCTCAGTTCCTGGTCTACCCTTTCCTCCAAGCAGTGGACTTCAATTTGCCTTCCTATCAGCAAAACCATTCCATTCCTCTGTTGTTCAGGAAACGAGCTGTCAAACACGGTTTTAAGTATCTCACAGGGAAGATGATCAATGTGGATGGAATCCTAAAGGGCGCCCATGTCTCTGCAGATATATGGCTGAAGCACCGGAAATGGATTAATGCTGACAACATCCCAGAAGAGTTTAAGGGCAGGGGCTATGTCCCGGCAGTACCTCCTCCATTTTCGGAAAAGCTTCATGAACTCTGCAAACGAGGTTTTGAGACAATGTTTTCCCCCCTTTTAGCGGAGGATAACATCATCTGCCAGCTCCCTGAGACTTTCATTTTAACCTGTGAGTATGATCTTATCCGGGACGACGGACTGTTATACAAGAAACGTCTAGAGGACAATGGTGTGCCGGTGACATGGCGTCATCTTCAGGATGGGTTCCATGGAATGACTGTATCTTTTGGCCTGGGGCCATTTGAATTTCAAGCTGCAAGGAAATGTTTGCAGCACGTAGCAGATTTCTTAAAAGGTATATAGAAATAAATGGCCTGTTTTGTCCAGCGCTGGTAGTCTTCCCCTTCTGTGCAGGCATATTCTTTTTCATGCCCTGCTCTCCCAATCATAACATTAAAAAAACTGAAAGTCAGATCAAATGTTTGGCACAGTCTAATTTATTAAAGTCAATGTGCTGGACATAAGAAAAGCCCTACAGTTTCAGGCCAATGGTCCACCTAGTCTAGCATACTGTTCTCACAATGACCAGGTAGATGCTGTCAAGAGTCCAGGTTCCCAGCTTGATAACACAGTAAGCGTAGGTAATTAAAAAGGAGGATTTATTGTAAATACAAACAGATAACTCCGGATGGCTCTAGCCAAGCCACCGGCATTATCACTCAAGATGACCCTTCTGAAGACTCCTTCTGGTGTCGACCTTTACGTCTCTTATTTTGCTTCCTGTCTAGCAGCCCCCCAATTCGCCTCTGCCTTGGACTTTTTTGTCAGCTACAGCCTCTTCCTATTCCGAAAAACTGTCTGTGTGGCTTTTCAAGCCTTTTTGAGCTTCCTGAGACCTTCGGCTGTTTTCCAGCCCGCTCTCAGTTGTTCCCTTGGCAACTGGCTGTCCAAGGTTAGAGGGAGTCAATGCTGGCAGCTGTGTGCTCATCTCAGCCAGCGTCGACTCCAAACTTCTCTGTTCCTGACTGTATTCAGCAGCCGGATGCAAAGTTACACTGGGAGCTGGCTCATTCCTGACAGATGCCTCTTGGGACACCGACAAGCAGTGCCTGAGAAAGCTCATAGCGGCTGACATTTGGAAGCATGCTGCCTTTAACTGTAGAGGAAGAACTTAGCCTTCTCTTTCATGAATTTGTCTAATCCTCTTTTAAGTACATCCATGTTCCTGACCATCACTACCCCTTGCAGTAGCCAGCTTCACAAGTTAACTACATACTTCCTTCTCAAACCAGTAAGCAACAAACGCTTAGGAATTCTATCTGACCACGAGGGTCTTTGCGAACTGGTTTGATGACAACTTAAGCTATGCCTGCTTTATTTTAAGCAATAATGCTCTTTCCTTTCTACCTTCTTTTGCCTGTCCTGAATCTCCCAACACAGAGCGTCATAGGATGCCCCTGAGTTCTAGTGTTAGTGAGAGAGAAGAGGAAAACTTCTTCCTCTTTGTCTTCCTCTGCTGTTGGACCCATTGATGGCCCCTGGTGGGCCATCTAGTGGGATGTAGGCATTTAAGTTCATTCATATATATATATATATATAATTTACAATTTAGAATACTCATTTAAACATCCTTAAAATATCAAGGACTCCCCCTTCTTCTCTTTCCAAGGTTCATTTTGCATATCATAAATCTCTGCATTTTTTACATAAACTAAACCATTCAGTATTCCATAATGACATCCATCAAAACTTATTTACACAGTTGAATTCATCTTAATGCTGACAACGTTTCTAAGTGTACACAACCCTCCCATATATTCAATAAACATGTTCCAATCTTCTCTAAACAGATGTTCTTATTGTTCTTTTATTCTATCTGTTAAGTTTGAAAGCTGCACAATATTCCGTCAGCTTAAGTTGACTCACTCGTTTTCCATTTTTGGGCTAACAAAAGACGGGCTGCAGTAGTGGCCAGCCAGCTAGCTAAGTTCTAAGCAGAGTAGACTCCTTGAAATTAATGGGCCTGAGTTACCCATATCCATTTTTGTCAGTGGGTCTTCCCTGGCTGTGATATAACATTGGATATAGCCTAATGGGGACGGGGTGGCGCTGTGGGTAAAACCTCAGCGCCTAGGGCTTGCCGATCGTGTGGTTGGCGGTTCGAATCCCCACGGCGGGGTGAGCTCTCGTCTTTCGGTCCCAGCTCCTGCCCACCTAGCAGTTCGAAAGCACCCCTAAGTGCAAGTAGATAAATAGGTACTGCTTTATAGCGGGAAGGTAAACGGCGTTTCCGTGTGCTGCACTGGTGCTGGCTCGCCAGAGCAGCTTCGTCATGCTGGCCACGTGACCCGGAAGTGTCTCCGGACAGCACTGGCCCCCGGCCTCTTAAGTGAGATGGGCGCACAACCCTAGAGTCGGACACGACTGGCCCGTATGGGCAGGGGTACCTTTACCTTTACTTATAGCCTAATGAATATAGACATACCTTTGATCCCAAACGCCTTGCGAGTTGAATGTTTTGGCTGCTGAATGCCGCAAACCCAGAAGTGAGTGTCCCGGTTTGCGAACGTTCTTTGGAACCCGAATGTCCGACGCGGCTTCTGTGGCTTCCGATTGGCTGCAAGAGCTTCCTTGGTTTCCGAATGTTTTGGAAGTCGAACAGACTTCTGGAACAGATTCCGTTCGACTTCCAAGGTATGGCTGTATTGAACACATTGTCAGATTCTCTCTCTCTCTTCTTGTGAAATCCAGAAACTGTCAAAACAAAATTCCAACCACATCTGCAAGAGGTGAAACATTTAGCAATAAGAAGGAGCACTTGCGCAGAATGATTCCACGTGTGACATAAGTAAGACCTGTTGAGTAAACTGAACTCATTTCATTACACCCACCATGGGGAGGCTTATAACCAAACCCAAGTTAGTATTTCAATTCTCTCCATATCAGGTCAACAAGCGAGGGAATGTTTGATCCCATTCTCCTGTGATCCCCTACAGGTCAAACTTTCAAGGACCTTGAAATCACCTTGAAATGCACTCCAGTTCATCACTGACAAATGGTGGGGAAGGAAGGGTGCAAAGTATACCATTGCAATGCTGTGGTTTGACTAACTTGGCCTTATCCCAGACAGTGGTGGAGGAACCCTCTCTGGCACCTGGGGTAGGACGCCAAGGGGCAGGGCAAACCACCCAGTGGCACACATGTGACATCTGTACGGACTGCGCACGCGCAGCATCCCATACAGACTGCCCTCGGCTGCTCTACAGCTGGGGGGAGGCAGCGGGCCATCATGTCACCCCCCTGCGTGGTACCCAGGGCAGACCGCCCCCTCCACCCCCCTTCATATGCCCCTGATCCCAGAACAACTTAAATCCTGTTAGTTGGAACCAATAATGGTTAACCAGGGGCAGAATTTGGAGCCTGCTGCACACAAAGCACAAACTCTAAGACTGAGCTCTTAGGACCCTTGCTTCACCTAGCCTCTGGCTCTTCTGGTGACAGCAGATTGCTGGTTGGGGTTCCATTTAGATCTCATAAAACATGAGATATAAAAACCGGTCCCAAGGACCTTTGAAATAAAGTCTGAGTAAAATTGGTGAAGCAGCAAAAGTTTATTGATTACAAAAACATAGCTGCAAGAATGGGTGTCCAAAGGAGGCACATCTCAGGTCAGTACAACACAGGCATTTATCCTTTCACCGAGCGCAAAGTTCCTTCCTCTGCCTGCCCACTGGGTAGGGGCCTGCAAAAGTCACAGCCTATCACGACTGCCTAATTAAAATACTAAATTCTCCTCCTTTGTTTACATCTCACCCTCTCCAGACCCTCGGCGCCCAATCCCCATGATTATCATTGTACAAATATGGTCAAAGGTCCCTTAACATTTGTCTATTTACATAAGTATTCTAACCACAAGTTGTTCTAGTTACACGTGTTACACCACTATTTGTTTCAAATGCAAGCATAACCGAGTTTTATATCTTATGAAGCTAAAAGGGCAAACCGCATTTTGACCACCAGCTGTTCTAATCACAGGTGCAAACAGGCTTCGTGTCTAGGTCCCAACCACAGGCTATGTGACTTACGAACTTTTTAACCACGAATTTTGGCTAAATACGTGTTATCTGTTATCTTGTGACCTATCAGTCTCAGCATTCTTTCAGCAGTTGCAGTTCCATTATCTTAAAAGACAATATACCTTGATATTCCTTACATAAAACCCCAGTTTTAAAACAGCTGCTTTGAGAGCCAGTTCATTTCCGGGCTCGATTCAGGGGGCTCAGGTAATAATAATAATAATAATAATAATAATAATAATAATAATAATTTATTATTTATACCCCGCCCATCTGGCTGAGTTTCCCCAGCCACCCTGGGCGGCTCCCAATCAAGTGTTAAAAACAGTACAGCATTACATATTAAAAAGTTCCCTGAACAGGGCTGCCTTAAGATAGGGCTGCCTTAAGGTTAGTGCTTAAAGCCCTAAACAACTCAGGAACCCTATACCTTAAAGTCTGTTTCCTTCCCTACAGACCCTGTCAGGTGCTAAGGTTTCCAGAGGCAGCTCCCTTGGTTGTTCCACAACCCTTTGATGAGCATCTCTTAGCGTACGTTATGGTGTAGGAAAGGAAACATCTGAGTGGAGGATGAAGCACAGAAGAAAAGCTCTCCAGTGGTCTCCTCCAGAAAAACCCCATAACTGAAGTACTGCCATCCCTGGAATCTGCCCCCATTCAGGGATTTCTGAGTGGAAAACAAAATAGGTAGCCAAGTTCAAAGCCAGTTAGTTTAAAATGATTAACTGGAAAAACCAGGAATAAGTAAGGTTTACTTGTATTGTTTTAGTAATAATAAAAACTCTAGTTGGTGAGTGATTCTTGCCTCCCTGCTTTTATTCTGGGTTGTTTAACTAATTATGATATCTTGTTGTTATAATTATTGTATTTTCAGCCAGTTTTAAACTGCTGGTCTATGACCATAATAAGCTGATTGATTGAGGAATAAGTAAGGTTTAATGCAGTTCTATTCTGCAGTTGTGATTGACACCAGAAGACTGAACATAGAAAGGAGATCTACAAAGCAGATCAAGATATACAGTATTAGATTTCTGGGTGATCTGCAGGATAGTGGCATGGGCTTCTGGGCAAGTAAAACTGCAAGTTAAATAAGAGCAATAATTTATCCCATTCTTTACTTGAAAAACATGTGTATTGCTTGTGCTGCAAGCATCTTATTTATTTTATATATTTTCTCTAACCAATACAAAGAAAAAGAAAAAAAGCTGAACCAACCTGTGCAAGAAGGGGAAGACATTTCAGGCAAAGGGAGGGAGAGAAAAATTGAATATGGAATAGGAATGCAGATAGCCATTTTAAAATATTGTGAATTTTAAATAATGACATTTAAAATATAAATAAACTTTCAAACACATTGTGGTGTATGATACTTTCTATTTTCTTTATCTCCAGTTCAGCTGTTAGTTTAAGTTCACAGTCCTCAATAATTTCAAATCAATGAAATCACTGGAAGAAATCAAGTTTACTTACAACAGATGAATGATTGTGTTTGGGAGATGTTAACAACGATTATTATTTTTTAAATAGACAGTTCAAAAGACTCTGGGACAACAATCCAAATTTATAATTCTAGGGAATTTAAGATACCTATGCAAATACTCCAATATTTTTATGAGCAGTAACTGATGGTAGGGATTCCCCCCCCCCCCCCCGTTTATTGAAAAGGAGAATGCTTTGTCTTGCAAGAGAAACTGTGGGTTTTAAGTTCTGCTTATTCATTTATCTACTTTATTGGGATATATATGTATGTTAATTGGTGTTACTTCTATACAGATGTGCAGTTCGATTGGTTTGCTAAACCTTTTCATTGTAAGGGTCTGAGAACTAGATCTATTGTGCTTGATTAACAGCCCCATTTGCCTAACCCACCCTGCAGGGTTTCTATGAGGCTAAACCATTGGAAAGCTGTGCAATCATATTCCCTTTCATTGCAACTTCTTCTGCCTCTTGTAAAGTAAGTGGGAGGTAGACCTTTTGCTTATCTGACAAGAGCAAGACGGAGAGCACTAATTATCTGTTACAAATGAACACACCTTACATTACCAAATCCTCATCTCATAAAATTGCAACCAGCATTGCTCCTGTGTCGTGTAAACCCATTCAAGTTAAACAAAACAACTAACTTGGATCTGTTCATTTCAGGCCCACTGAATTGAAAACAACCTATATTCACATGTCATGCCAAAAACATTACTCTTCCTCTGGATTCATGACATGTGTTGGATATGTCCCATCTTTACCTCATTGTTTTGTTAAGATGGTGTAACAGCCTTACCTCTTGGCAACACCTTCTTAATAGGCTTTTATTTCAATCCAGATAGTCCAGGCTATCTTCCTCACTGTTGCATTATAAAACCAGTTTGGGAGGCTGGGGAGTCTGATCACATACCAATATAATTTGACTCCTTCCAGCTGCAGCAAATCATTCCTATCATTTCTACAGACTTGCTAATGTCTAGGGTTGTGTTGGAGGCACAAGATTCCACTTCCCTACCACTAAGAGCCTTCCCCTTATTGCCCCAAATGAGGTCAATATAGAAGTTTTTATCCAACCCTTTCACATACAGAGGTGTGGCACAGTTGATAAGAAACTAGCATCCATACCCTCAACCTTAGTCCCGCTTCCTTATATATCACAATTTTAGGTTCAATATCTACTACTCTTTCCATAGTGGGACTCCATTGCCTGCAAGACTGTTGTGAAAACAATGTGTCACTTACAGGCTCACAACTCTTGGAACACTTGGAAGATTCAGGAATGGATTGGTTCGTACCCACCGATTTATCAGCATCTTAAAAGACCCTCTTGTGCACAGTATAACTACTGTAGCCCTGAAACCTTCAGAATATCTAGAAGTAGAAGCTCCCAGAAAGGCAAGGTCTCTGTGATATATTCCCTGCTGATACAATCAAGTTCTTTCCACTAGTTACTTTGAAATCAGTGTAGGCAAACTTTAAGATTCAGAATGGTTTATAAGATCTTTCTTTATTAAAAATGGTTTTCATTTATGTACATTTCAATAGTAATTTAACTATAATTCAGACATTTCAAATCTCGACTTCCTTCCTCCTCTTTCTGCGGTTCGTTTTTTTAATCACCATTCCCTGCATATTCTAAGTTATATTAAATCATTCTTTTATTCATCTATTGTGTGGACAGGCAGAGTCCCCCCAACATGAGGCGACCCCTGAGCAGAATAATGACTCAAGACAACATGCTATGGGATTAAAATTGGCCACAACTTTATTAAGTTTCAGATGTAGGGAGACCTTGGCTCAGGCATTGGGCATTTATACTTCCCAGTCCCCAGCCAGGGATCTGGGAGACTTCAGGGTTATCCAGAATGTGTGGGGATTGGGCTGGCTCTGGAGAACATATGTTCAAGCAGAGAGAGCCCCCACCCCCGTTTCACTGCCTTTGGAGGGGAGAGCAATGACAAACTCTCGGCATATGGCCAATGCCTCCCCCTCAAGACTCCTTTAATGGGGAACCCTGGTATCACCACCGCAAGGGGGGCGTGGGTCACAACTTAATGCCCCCCCTTTTAGGAAGATAGACTAAAGGATTCCACCCAAGGCCTGAAACCACCAAAGTTGTGATGTTTTGCTACAGGGAAGGCAAAACCTGCCAAGGCAAGAAAATTCCTTTCCAGCCCTTCAACAGTGACCCTGATGTAGCAGCGCCTGCGTACCTGTGGAGAAGAGGTTAACCTGCAAAAGAAGACTTAACTGAGGGAGGGGAGGGTGGGAGAAGCTGTGGAGCCAACTTCCGCTTCACCAGTAAGATTCACCTTCTATTGTGTGGGCAGGACGGTCCCTCCCCTTACCTGGCCAATTGCCTGGCAATGCCTCCCCAGGTGGGATTGGGCGATTGGCTGAGGTAGGAGGAGACCTCCAGGTATCCAGCCTGGGGAGTATGAAACCAGCCTAAACTACCAGGAGTCACACTGGGATCCAGGGGGCTGCGTGCGACCACACAAAAGGAGCCCCCATTTGATGTGGGAGCGGTCATTTTCATATATCTATACAGTGGTACCTCTGGATACGCACACCTCTGGTTGTGTATCCTTCAGGATGCGAACGCGGCAAACCCAGAAGTATTTTTCTGGGTTTCACCATGCACGCATGTGCAGAAGTGCTCTACAGTGCTCTACCGCACTGTGCGCATACGCAGAAACAGCACCTCCGGTTGTGAATTTCTTGGGATCCGACCGGAGCTCTGGAACATATCCTGTGCGCAACTGGAAGTACCACTGTATTTTTTTCAAACTGCAGCTTGTCACAGTAGTCCTGCCAATGTTTTTTTCTGTTTTCAATTTGTTTGCAAATATTCAATATACCATTTCCATTCCTTTATAAAAAGTTTACTATCCTGATTTCATATTCTTATGGTAAGTTTTTCCATTCCTGCATAGTCGATAGGTTTTGTATACATTCTTCTTTTGTCGGGGTTCCAGCATCTTTCCATTTTGGGGGCAAATAACATTCTCACAGATTTTCCAAGCAGAAGCTAGAAAAGAAAGGCAGGACAACTTAGGTTCCAAAGATGACAAAAGTTTCTAATTTATTTGCATAGAAACACAAATACGGCCAAGGACAATGTTTCCCCAAAAAAGCTTGATCTCCGCTTTTGGTCAGCACATCGTGCTCAGAATGGTGTAAATCCCTAAGTAGGCCATTTGAAATAGGCCTGGTGTCTTGTGCTAGCAGCAGTGGTAGATTTGGGACTCTCAAATTTCAGCGGCACCATGTGCAATGCTAAAATTCGGCACCCCCTGCCTCTTGCACTCCCAGTGCAGCTGAACCAGTTTTGCTGCCCTATAACCACCTCTGCCAGAAGATTCTCCCTACACTGCCCTTCTAAGACCCTACATGTGTGGAAGGATGCACAAGGCCCAGGATAGACTTGGAAGGGACCTTGAGGAACATCTAGTTCAACCGCTGCAATGCTGGAATATGCACTTGTCTCATATGGGGATTGAACCTGCAACCTTGACATTGGAGCAACCCAGGAGATGGCCTGCCAGCAGGATCCACACACCCCCCTCTTCCACAAGGAAAAGGGGAAAAAATTCATCAGCCTAGCATTGGGCAGATGCAAGGCGCGGGGGGGGGGGGGGAATCTTCCCAATCATCCAATCATCCAGAGGATTTAGTGTCACAATGCAAAAGCAATGCAATGCAGTTTGAAAGTTCAATACAAGCCATTTACATACATAACTGAACACACAATTGCATTTATTTATTTATTCAGAAGAAAGAATAGTATTGCATAAGAAATTTCTGGAAAAACAAGGGTGTGATCAATTGCTACAGAATTGTGACGACAGAAGTTGGAATTGCATGACAGCAGAGAAAATAGTTGCCAGGAATCAGCCGGTTATTCAGTCCCTCCAAGGCTTCTCAGGAAGGAAGATGGATCTCTCCATGGTGATGCTGACTTTTGTGATCTGCTTCCTGCTTTCCCAGGTGGTGCTGATTTATCGTGATATCCGAAGAACAGATCTCCCTCCAGGAATCGATGGACCTTTCAAACTCCTCCTAATTTCCATTATGTTACACTCATTCTTGCGTATGGTAAGTTGGATGGACTTTGAACCTGGAGTTTCTGTGGGGCAGCTCAGTCGCTAGAGCATGAGACTCTTAATCTCAAGGTTATCTGCTTGAGCCTCACGTTGGGCAAAATATTCCTGCATTACAAGGGGTTGGACTAGATGGCCCTTGTGGTCCCTTCCAGTTCTACAAATTCTATGATTCTGCTATTTTTTTAGTTGCATGGGGGCTGGCCAGCCAGAAATGGTTCAAACAGACAACATGTTTTAGGAGGTGCAACCCCACCCACCCCATCATAGAAAAATGGAATTGTAGAGTTGGAAGGGACCACAAGCCCAAGCACCACTTTGCAAGGCAGGAATCTTTCACCAAATGTGGAACTCGAACCCAAGACCCTAGGATTAAGAATCACATGCTCTATCTACTGAGCTAGCCAGCCTAAAGGATTCATGTATTATAACTAGAGATCTGTGCAAAAAACCCTCTCCCAAATTTCCAGTTCTATTTGTGAGCGCTTGTTTGTGGCGGGACATCTCTCTCCTCCACAGTTCAAATACAGTGCTGATCATCAATGTGACTTCTGGAGGATGCTTTGGGCTACGACTTCTAGCATCCCCAGCTAGCAGGACCATGCTGGCAAAGACTGTCCCACGCAGTGGCATAGCGTGGGTTGTGAGCATCTGGGGCCATGTGTGGGGTGAGGTGGGGACTATGGAGCTGCCTAACAGTGTCTGCATCACCCAAGAGATCACAGCCTCAGAAACAAGAGAAGAAGATTCTCTCTGCTATCTGGAAAGTCACACAGAGAAGCCATTTTCAACAGAGCCCAGTGACAGAAGTATGCAGCTGTATTTAGGCAGCACCGGGTGTTGAAATTTTGCACCCAGGGCAACCGCACCTGTGGCCTCACCCCACGTTATGCCATTAGTCATGCAGTTCTATATTAGGGCTCATCCACCTTTCTGCTTGTCCATTGCCTAGAAAGCAGTCCTTTCCCACTTTCCCCACACTATCCGAACGTTTTGCCTTTGTCTCAACGCTTTCAGCCGATTCCCTGGTGGCCCACTGGAATGCGGAGTTAACCAGGGCTATTGACTGTCTGGCTCCGAAGTGCCCTCTCCGATTGCATGGAGCCTGGACAGCCCCGTGGTTTTCCCTGGAGCTGAGGGCAATGAAACAATCGTTGAGACGGCTAGAACACCAGTGGCGGAAAACTCATTCTGAATCAGACCGGACACGGGCTAGAGCTCAACGTTGAGCCTACCAAGTGGCAATGGTGACGGCGAAGAGGGCCTTCTTTGCTGCCTCCATTGCATCTGCAGAAAACAGCAGCAGGAGACTTTTTCAGGTGGTTCGCAATCTATCGGAACCACCTGTACCACCGGGGCCTGGTAGGGACCCCAAGATCTCCTGCAATGCTTTTGCAATTTTTTTTGCAGATAAAGTCGCTCAGATTCAGAAGGAGGTAGGCTCCAAAGTGGGAGCAGGGCCAGGGTGGGAGAGTGCTAGAGTTCTGTCTGGTCCTGTTACCTGGGATCAATTCCAATCTGTTACCTCCGAGGATGTGGACAGGCTGCTTGGACAAGTGAAATCAACCACCTGTCTCCTTGATCCTTGCCCATAAAAGCGAGCCGGGAAGGGCTGGGCGATGGGCTCTGCGGGGTGGTGAATGCTTCCCTCTGTGAGGGAGCCTTCCCAGACCTGCTGAAAGAGGCAGTCATTAAACCGCTTCTTAAAAAAACATCTTTAGACCCAGCCAATTTGGCCAACTATAGCCCAGTCTCAAATCTACCATTCTTGGGCAAGGTAACTGAGCGGGTGGTTGCCGAACAACTCCAAGCACGCCTGGAGGATGCGGACCATTTGGATCCCTTCCAATCGGGATTCAGGCCTCACCATGGGACTGAAACTGCCTTGGTCGTGCTGGTTGATGATCTCCGGCGGGCTAGGGACAAAGGTGAGAGCTGTTTCCTAGTTTTGCTGGATCTCTCAGCGGCATTTGACACCATCGACCATAACATCCTTCTGGACCGTCTTGAGGGGCTGGGAGCTGGGGGCACTGTTATTAGGTGGTTCCGCTCCTTTCTCCTGGGACGTGTCCAGAAAGTGGTGTGGGGGATGAGTGTTCAGACCCCTGGGCTCTCACTTGTGGGGTGCCTCAGGGTTCCATCCTCTCCCCCATGCTTTTTAATATCTATATGAAGCTGCTGGGAGAGATCATCAGGGGGTTTGGACTGGGTGTTCATCAGTATGCAGATGACATCCAGCTCTACCTCTCCTTTAAATCAGAACCAGTGAAGGCAGTGAAGGTCTTGTCTGAGTGCCTGGAGGTGGTTGGAGGATGGATGGCGGCTAACAGATTGAGGTTGAATCCTGACAAGACAGAAGTACTGTTTTTGGGGGACAGGGAGCGGGTGGGTGTGGGGCATTTCCTGGTCCTGAATGGGGTAACTGTGCCCTGAAGGACCAGGTGTGCAGCCTGGGAGTCATTTTGGACTCACAGCTGTCCTGGGAATCATTTTGGACTCACAGCTGTCCATGGAGGCATAGGTTAACTCTGTGTCCAGGGCAGTTGTCTAGCAGCTCCATCTGGTATGCAGGCTAAGACCCTACCTGCCTGCAGACTGTCTCGCCAGAGTGGTACATGCTCTGGTTATCTCCCGCTTGGACTACTGCAACGCGCTCTACGTGGGGCTACCTTTGAAGATGACCGGGAAACTGCAATTAATCCAGAATGCGGCAGCTATACTGGTGACTGGGAGTGACCACCGGGATCACATAACACCGGTTCTGAGAGATCTGCATTGGCTCCCAGTACGTTTCTGAGCATGATTCAAAGTATTGGTGTTGACCTTTAAAGCCCTAAATGGCCTCGGTCCTGTATACCTGAAGGAGCATCTCCACTCCCATCGTTCAGCCCGGACACTGAGATCCAGCGCCGAGGGCCTTCTGGTGGTTCCCTCATTGCGAGAAGTGAGGCTACAGGGATCCAGACAGAGGGTCTTCTCGGTAGTGGCGCCCGCCCTGTGGAAGACCCTCCCATTAGATGTCAAGGAGATAAACAATTACCTGACATTCAGAAGGCATCTTAAGGCAGCCCTGTTCAGGGAAGTTTTTAATATGTAACGCTGTACTGTTTTTAACACTTGATTGGGAGCTGCCCAGAGTGGCTGGGGAAACTCAGCCAGATGGGTGGGGTATAAATTATTATTATTATTATTATTATTATTATTATTATTATTATTTCCCCCAGAAAACCTGAATGCTATTTCTTCCAATTCAGACATAAAGATTGGGTTTCTCTGGGGTGAGGGAGTGCCAGGGCAAATACACTTTGTTTGCTGAAAGCAGCTGTGCTCAGTGTCGTAGTGTGTGTTGCCCAGGGGGTTGTGCCTCCTGGTGGACTGGGCAGCTGGGGATGAGTTGCGGGGATGAGTTGTGCACTCGGGGCCCCCTTTGCCCTCGGGCATTTTCCCATACTACATCACAGGTCAATGACATGCATATTCCAACCATGCAAAAACCCTTGAGAAGAGTGCAGAGGATGACCAGTGAAGGAGGAGAGGCTGAGAGACGGGAAAATGGCCTAGGAAGAGATCTTGAGGGCCAGAAAGAGATTTAGAGGACTGCATTAAGCCCCTGAGCCAATGGATTTCCACTGCTGCCTGGACTGAGTAACTCCAATAAGACAGCAAAAACAACAACACCCCAGAGCAACAAATGCATGCCTAGGACCCTCGTACCTACGGGACCGCCTCTCCTGGTATGCCCCACAGAGAAACCTACGGTCTGCAAATAATAACATCCTCAAGGTCCCAGGCCTCAGAGAGGTTAGGCTGGCCTCAACTAGAGCCAGGGCCTTCTCGGCTGCGGCTCCAATCTGGTGGAACGCTCTGTCACAAGAGACTAGGGACCTGCGGGACCTGACATCTTTCCGCAAGGCCTGCAAGACAGAGTTGTTCCACCAGGCCTTTGGTCAGGGCGCAGCCTGACTCCCTCCTCTGGCAACCTGCACAGAATTTTGCTTAATCGGTTGCCATTAATTTGATTTTAATTAATTTTTATAATGAAATATTTTTAGAATGTGTGATTATTTGATTGTTTGATTATTTGATTATTGTTAGCCGCCCTTCGGCTGGGGAGGGCGGGATATAAATAAAATTTATTATTATTATTATTATTATTATTATTATGTATGATTTAATGTCACCATTAAAATGATGGTTCAGTCAGTAAAGCATGTGACACGTAATCTCAGGGTCCTGAGTTGGGCAAAAGTGATCCTCATGGTCCTTTCCAACTTTATGATTCCAAACTTCTAACTTAAATAGATTAAAGTGAACTCAGCAAGCAAAAAAGTGGGAAGGGTTCTGCTTCGTCCACAAGTGTGGTCCTTTTGGACTAAAATGTGGACATCTCCCCCTCCCACCCAATACTTAATAGGCTTAACAAGTGGGTCTGATGCTGTTATGTGTTGTGGCAGAATAAGTGGGAAATAGTATTGCCAGATCAAAATCTCAAAGAAAATGTTCACAATAAGGGTGAACAGTCTACATAACAAGGCAATCACAGTCCTTTGGAAGATGGGCTATTTATGGCAGAAACTGGAGGTAGGTTTCCAACCATTTCCCTGTTAAAAGATCTAAGG
Source organism: Podarcis cretensis (assembly GCF_951804945.1). Lineage (NCBI taxonomy): Eukaryota > Metazoa > Chordata > Lepidosauria > Squamata > Lacertidae > Podarcis > Podarcis cretensis. Next base: position 69,279,690 of record NC_137177.1, read on the forward strand.
CTTTTAAATCTGCATAAGGCAGATATCCAACAGGTGCAACTATTCCATTACTGTATTGGAAAAATCAAGACCAATTGAATTGTTACAAGAAACTGGGGTGCTGAGCGAGAGGATGTGGCATGATAGCAGCTTTAAGCCTCCAACACCTATGCCAATGAGAAAGTCAACAGGTACAGCCTTCCACCCTGCAATTTAGGCAGGGAGAAGCGTGCAAAAGTGGGGTGTCTACCTGTTAAAACCACAGTAACCAGCAAGAGAAGAAGGTGGGTTTGGTGACGGGGCTTGTGCACAGCAAGGGAAGGAGGCATGGGGTGTGTGTCTTGATTTTTCTAGCTTAGGTTTTAGTTTGATGATCCCATGCCTCCGCTAAAATCACAGGGCTTCCTTTCAGTAAAGGGGGTTCAGGTTTGCTACCACTCGCTCACTCAAGCGCTGCTGCTTCCAAGTAAGGATCATAGCTTTGAAGCCCGCTCCTCTGCGCCCACGAACTCGGGACAACGGTTCTTGCTTCCAACTCGGAAGTTCCGAGTAAAAACACATACACTCCCCAGCCGGTTAGGGTCCTCCTCCTCCCCTCTCTGCCTAGCAACTTCCCCTGTGGTTTTCCCTCCCACGGATCTCCCCCTTGTGCAAGTGAATCAGCAGCCGGGGGTGGGAAGGAGGTTCCCTCCATCCATGCGCGGGGTGCTCGGTGCGTCTTTGCGCGCGGTGAAGTGAACAGAGGAAGCGCCCTCTCGAGTTCTCCCTCCTCTTGCCTTTTTCTCTCCCCCCCCAAAAAAAAGGTAGGGGTTGCCGAGATAGAGACGCTGCCCTGTCATCTTCTCATACAGAGGCTCCCTCCGACGCGGGACCCACCTGCTTGCAGCTCATCTGCCTGCCCGTGGCGCCTTGGGAGCTTCCGACGCCCCGCCAGCCACGGTTGCGTGGCGAGTGGCCAGCATCCCAGCCGGCTCCACCGGCTCTTCACTCTTAGCCCTCACCGCCGCCGGGTGGACTCTCGCGTTGCGGTGCCTGGCCGCTGGATCATCCAGGCAGGGGCAACGGCTAGCTGATGGAGAATCTTCGGGGTGGGCGGACAAGAACGATACTCTGAGAACAATTTGTCTCACCTCTGATTAGAGGTGTGTGGGAGGTCACCTGGAGGCAGCAGTTGCTGTGGATGCAGCAATACCATTGCAACACCACGCAGAGATCTTGGAAGAAGGTAAGTGGTTTAAATAAAGCAACGCCGGAGACTTCCGGTCGGCGCCAGCGTTTAATGGCGGTCCTAGCCTCGAGCTCCGAGGCAGGACTGCTCCGCTAGTTCGGGTCTGACTCGCTACGGCGAGCGGGGGACCCCTACAATCACAGGAGCGGAGCCTGTGAACAAAGGAGATTCGGTGGGCACCTTTTGTGCCCCCCGGTACTGGGAAGGAGCCTTTTTAAAGGCTTCTGAGCGGCATCGGGGCAAGCGCGGTGCTGAGAGTCGTCACCCAGCTAGCGGAGTGAAGCTGCGTCGCCATGAACGGAGAGCGCCGATTCCTTCCTGTAACTGAAAATTGACTACAACACCCGTGAGTAAGACTGAGAGATTGACGGGACACTAAAATAAGAAATTTGGCTGAAAACGGGAAAGGCATAAACTAAGGAAGTCTGCCTCCCCGGAGCTGCATGAGAAACAAAACAACGAAAAAGTAAGCTGCATTTGAAGGGAAAATTTTTTTTTAAGCTGTCAAAACTGACATCGGACTTAAACTTCCCCCCCGACAGGCAGGAGAAGGGGGGAAGGGATTTGGACATTGTTAACCTGCTGGAAAATTACTGGGAAAATAAGACCTTCCACTGCCAAATCCCCCAGGTCGGGCTGCCCAAACAAGACACCGGGATGTGAACTGTCATCTTAAACTTTCTAAAGTGGGGATTTGTCTGTAACAAAGTTACTGGACTTTAGCTTAGCTTGCTGCACTTTTGGCTACATTGAAAGACTGAGAGTTTATAGTGTGGACTTTGGAAATTACTGGCTACTGTTATACTTTCTTGCTTTTTTGTTTTTCCTCGCCATTTGGATACAATTGAATGCTCCCTCTAGAGGGTTTTAAGTGACATTGTTGCACTGAAAAAGAAACAGTGGGATTTTCCACTTGGAAACTATTTCTGTGAGAACGACCTTGAGGATATGAGTGGCCCAACAGAAGAGATAGTAACAAGGCTTAAAGCAAAACAATCTCAGAAGAAAAGGGGTTCAAAATCAGGCACAGCACCAGCTGCACAGGAAAAAGCAGCAACAGCTTCTATGGATCCTATGACACAGGCACTCCTTAAAATAAATCAATCTCTGGAAGCACTGACAAAGCTGTCGACAGAGAACTCCAAAAAATTGACAGAGTTGACAGCAAGACTAGATGTAAATACAGCCAGCGTAACGTCTAATACAGATTCTATAAATAGATTAATTCAGGAGAGCTCTGAAACACGAAAGATTGCAGAAAGTGCAAAAAATACTGCTGAGGAGACAAGGGAAAAGTTTGGGCCTATCATTAAAAAAGTGAATGAGCATGATGCAGCCCTCTCCTTACTGGAACTTCAGAGGAAAGAGAAAAACCTAAAATTAAGACTGGTTCCTGAAGGGGAAGGGGACAGCCTTGTGGAATTCCTTACAGAGAACTTTATAGCTTTCTGGCAAGAGGAATGGGCCGAAGAAGACGAATTTGAGATAACAACAGCCTTTCGACTGGGCAGGAGGCAGGACAAGAAGCCAAGGGATTGTCTTATTACACTGAGATCAAAGGAAGAAAGAGATAAAATACTGAACCTACACTATCAAAAGCCACTGGTGATCCAAAACAGTCAAATACAGATCTTTAAAGACATCCCCAAGTACATCTTAGAGGTGAGAACCCTCTATAAAAATTTGGTTGACCTGCTGAAGAAAAATACCATACCATTCAGATGGGAGTTCCCACAAGGACTGTCCTTCAACTTTAAAGGAAGGAAGATCAAAATAAAAACAATTCAGGATAAAGAACAGTTTCTGGAGAGATACGTGGAGGACCTGCAGAAAGGAACTGTAGAGGAGAAAGAACCACCTGATATAGCAAATTTATCATTTGGACTTTTACCACCACCATCGGAGGAAGAACAGAAGCTTGGAGCAGTTGGAGGAACAGGTACTTAAATACAAAATGTCTCTGCAACTTCTTAGCTGGAATTGTAACGGCTTGAACCTTCCTCGGAAAAGACGTCAAGTTTTTCATATTTTGAAGAGAGAACAATTAGATTTAATATGTTTGCAAGAAACCCATATTGCCAGGATACACAGGAAATTATTGATAAATAAGAGGCTTGGTCAAGAATTTATCTCATCAGACAAAGTGAAGAAAAGAGGTGTGGTGATCTATGCAAAGGAAAAATTGGCTCCAAAATTGATATTTAAAGATGAACAAGGAAGGTACCTGGCAATTGAAATACAAATTCAAGGAGAAAAGATTTTGATAGTCGGAGTATACGCCCCAAATGAGGGGAAGGCCGAATTCTTTAAGAAGCTGCATGAGACACTAGTCGACTTTATAGACTATAAAATCGTAATGATGGGAGATATGAATGGAGTTGTCTCAACAAACATGGATAAAGCACAGAGACACGTGATTTCAAAAGAAGGGAGACTACCAAAGACTTTTTTTGAAATGATTGAAACTATGGACTTGATTGATATTTGGAGAACAAGGAATCCTCTAGAGAGAGAGGGAACTTTCTTCTCTGAGGCAAAAATGACATGGACAAGAATAGACCAAATTTGGATTTCTAGTAGCCTGGCGTCAAGAACAAAAAAAGTAGAAATCTGCCCAAAAACTTGCTCCGACCATAACGCCGTGAAGATGGAGATGAAACTAACAACAACTGGATCCTTTAGATGGAGAATGAATGACACCCTATTTAGAGATGAAGAGATTTATAAGAAGGCCCTTAAAACATTAAAAGATTATTTTGAGATAAATTTGAGAACAGAAGTGGAGAAAAGAACAATTTGGGACGCAAGTAAAGCTGTGATGCGAGGTTTCCTAATTCAACAGAATTCTATAAAGAGGAAGAAACAAAATGAGAGGAAAGAAAAAATCTTAGAAAAAATAAAAGAAGGAGAGAAGAAATTGAGGTCCAAACCAAAGTCCCATGAGATCTTGAGAGAAATAAAATTTTATCAGATGCAATACATGGAGCTCATGAACCAACAGATAGAATGGAAGATAAAGCAAATGAGACAAAAAACTTTTGAATCAGCGGATAAATGTGGGAAACTTCTGTCATGGCAATTGAAAAAAAGGCAGAAATTGAACACCGTGACAAGTCTAGAAATGGACGGAAAAATTATCCACAAACCTAATGAGATAAATAATTGCTTTCAAAGTTTTTTTAAGAAACTGTATGCACAAGGGCCAGTTAACGAACAAGAAATAGAAGAATTCATCAGAAAATACGGTCTACCAAAAATTTCAGAACAAAGCAAAAGGATCTTAAATGAGAAAATAACAGAACAAGAAATAGAGGGTGCCATTCAAAATATGAAATTGGGAAAATCACCAGGACCAGATGGCCTGACGGCTAAATACTATAAAATGCTGAAAGAATGGTTGATACAACCACTGAAGGAAGTTTGTAATGAAATCTTGGAGGGGAAAAAGGCACCTGAATCGTGGAAAGAGGCTTTCATCTCACTTATACCGAAAACAGAGACCGAGAAGAACCAGGTTAGAAACTACCGCCCTATATCTTTACTTAATGTGGATTATAAAATTTTTGCAGACATTTTGGCAAAAAGATTGAAAAGAGTGTTGATAGAGGAGATTCATAAGGATCAAACAGGCTTTCTCCCAGGGAGATATATGTCAGACAATGTGAGGAACATTATAGACATTTTGGAGTTGTTAGACGTTGATATTAACAGGAAGGCAGTTCTGATTTTTGTGGATGCGGAGAAAGCCTTTGACAACATCTGTTGGACTTTTATGAAAAAGAATCTCCAAGGGATGGGGGTAGGCCAAGGTTTTGAAAACGGTATAGGTGCAATATATTCTAAACAAAAAGCTAAGTTAATTGTAAATAATGTGGTAACAGAAGAAATATCCATAGAAAAAGGTACACGGCAGGGATGCCCAATATCCCCTCTGCTTTTTATATCAGTCCTGGAGGTTTTGCTAAATATGATTAGAAAGGACCAGTTGGTTAAAGGAGTTCAGGTCGGAGTTAGACACTACAAACTAAGAGCATTTGCAGATGACCTAGTATTGACCCTGCAACAGCCAGACACTAGCACTAAAAGAGTATTAGAACTAATTGAAATATTTGGTCGAGTAGCAGGTTTTAAATTGAACAAACAAAAAACGAAAGTGTTGGAGAAAAATTTAACAATGGAAGAAAGAGAGAGATTTCAGAATGAAACAGGCTTGGAAATAACAAAAAGGGTAAAATACCTGGGGATAAACTTAACGTCCAAGAATGTGAACCTATTTAAGGATAATTATGAAAAAAGTTGGTTAGAAGTAAAGAAGGATCTGGAAATATGGTCAAGGTTGAAACTTTCCTTGTTAGGCCGAATTGCTACTATTAAGATGAATGTATTGCCTAGAATGCTATTTTTATTTCAGACGTTGCAGATTTTGGACAAGATGGACTGTTTCAAGAAGTGGCAGAAAGACATACCAAAATTTGTCTGGCAGGGCAAAAAGCCCAGAATTAAATTTAAGATTTTAACTGATGCAAAGGATAGAGGGGGGTTTGCCCTGCCGGACTTAAGACTCTATTATGAATCGGCAGCCTTTTGCTGGTTGAAACACTGGCTACTTCTTGAGAACACAGACATTTTGGATTTGGAAGGGTATGACAATAGCTTTGGTTGGCATGCATATTTATGGTACGACAAGGCAAAGGTGTATAAAGGCTTCAAAAACCATATTGTAAGGAAAGCATTGTATAATGTTTGGATTAGATACAAAGATTTGTTGGAAAGTAAAACCCCTAGGTGGGTGTCACCAATGGAAGCTAGGGAAGTAAAAAAGCTTAATATGGACTCTAAATGGCCAAAATATTATGAAATTCTAGAATATGATGGTGAAAGGGTTAAACTTCAGAGTTATGAGAAACTAAAGCCCAAGGTTCGAGATTGGTTGCACTATCATCAGATAAATGAGACATTCAAACAGGACAGGAAAATAGGATTCCAGAAAGAGAGGTCAAAATTAGAAACAGAATTGTTGGAACCCAATACTAAGAATTTATCAAAAATGTATAACTTGCTGTTGAAATGGAATACACAGGATGAAACGGTGAAATCAGCTATGATTAAATGGGCACAAGATATTGGTCATGATATTATGTTTGCTGACTGGGAACAGTTATGGACCACCGGTATTAAATTTACTGCATGTAATGCTTTAAAAGAAAATATTATGAAAATGATCTATCGGTGGTACATGACCCCAGTCAAGCTTGCAAAAATTTACCACTTGCCTAACAATAAGTGTTGGAAATGTAATGAGACTGAAGGCACTTTTTACCACCTTTGGTGGACCTGCCCAAAGGTTAAAGCTTTCTGGGAAATGATCTATAATGAAATTAAGAAGGTCCTTAGGTGGACTTTTCCTAAGAAACCAGAGGCTTTTCTCTTGGGCATGGTTGGCCAATTGGTGTTAAAGAAGGATAGGATTTTCTTTATGTATGCCACCACAGCAGCAAGAACTCTACTGGCAAAGTATTGGAAGATGCAAGAACTACCTACTCTGGAAGAATGGCAAACAAAGGTGATGGACTTTATGGGACTGGCTGAGATGACGGGCAGAATCCGCGACCAGGGGAAAGAGACAGTGGAAGAGGACTGGAAGAAATTTAAAATATATCTCAAAAACAATTGCAAAATTGAGGAATGTTAAGATGTCAGGGGGTAAGAGGTAAAGAACTGCAGCGGTAACTAAAAAACTAAAGGAAACTTTATGAAAGGGAATTAAGACAATTGACTTAAGGGTTGCTAAAGAATCACTAAACAAGGATGCAGGGATGGGGAGGTATGGGGAAGTCAAAAGAAAGAAGGGTATGAAATGATGACTTTGAAGCTATATTGGTTTAATTGTTTTGTGTGCTTTGATTTTCTTGTTTTTCTTCTGTTTGTTTTGTTTTGTTTTTATTATCTGTCTGAAAAACGAATAAAAATTACTTTAAAAAATAAATAAATAAATAAATAAATAAATAAAGCAACGCCGATGGAGTGTTGCAATGCCCTCGTGGAGATTATCGCGCGCAGGTGTAAAGCAAAGAGCATCCGCCGGAGGTCACTGTTCATTCATTTTTAAACTGAATGGGAAACAAAACAAATGAGTCCCAAGCCGTTCCATTCCGTTGACATATTAGAGTGATAGGGGCATTCAAATTGCACGACCCCCCTCCCCCCCCAAAAAAAAATAATCTCCTGGAGTATCTCAACAGTTGTCAGTGATGAGAAAAATCCCTGTCCTCAGACTTGCAACCAAAATGAAATGACACAAAAGGTAAAAGAGGCAGAGGGAGGAAGCAAGTTCGGAGATGTAGTAATAATATTTTCATACCAAAATGTCACAGAAGACATTACAGACTGCATAAAGCTGTCTGAGTCTCCCATTGAAACCAAAGGGAAAATAAACACTAAGGTGGGGGGAATGAAAACAAAGAGAACATTTAATGAATGCAATTGGAACAAATGGAAATGAAATCAATTAAACTTCTGAATGAATCAACGAAGCATTTATCACCCCACACTACTCCTACAAACAGACCTTGTGAAAACCTTATTAAACTGAAAACTAACTATGCTTGATACTAGCTTCTGTTGCTTTTTTGTTTTTTTTCTAAACAGGGATCTATTTTGGAGAAGTTGGGAATCTGTACAAAACCGACACTCCTTAAATGGAGTTCCTCTGCAATGCCAGCAGGGAGCGAGCCCAGACTCTACACTATCAACACAAAATTTGACAATGTGACTGTGAGGATTTATCAGCCAAAGGGCCTATCCACAGGACAGAGAGGAATTATCTACCTGTATGGAGGAAGTGGCTTATTCGGGAGCATAAGTGAGTCATTCTAATTTAACTTACAACCAGTGTGATCTGTGTGGGGCTTGATCTGGAAACTGCATCTCGTGCACGGCACTGGGATCAGGTTGTTGAGTAGAACAACCGGACAAGCAGATATTACACCTGTGCTGAAGCCACTGCACTGGCTGCTGATCAACTACCGGGGCATGTTCAAGGTCTTGTGGTTAGGTCCAGGACAACTCAGGAGCAGGTTACCTGAAAGGCCAGCTATCCATTACTTAGGTCGTTTATGGAAATTCTAATCAGGGCACCGCATCCTACAGAATATCCAGGGCCGGCCCTAGATATTTTGCCACCTGAGGCAAAGCAGAACATGGCACACACACCCAATGCCCTGCCGCCTGTGGCAACTGGAGGTGACCTGGGGAAGCCCCAGGCCACTGAAGGCAGTGGAGGAGGAAAAAGGAGGCTGGCATCAGCAGTATCCCTGCTCTTTCCAGGTGGTGCATGGGTGACAAGTGTTGGAGGCAGTGAGCAGTGAGCAGCACACTCCTGGGGGACTTCCCAGCTCTCCCCAGCCTGCTGCCTGAGGAGACTGCCTCACCTAAGCCTAATGGGCTGGCTGGCTCTGACAATATCATGGGGCAGTGTTCCCCAAAACAGGCATTTTCTGTTTGTTGTTCTCCCTGTACTGTGAAATCCCCTTCCCTCTTCCACACAGGAAGCAGCTACCACCAGTTGCTACAGGCATCTTGTGAAGTCTTTTCCTTTTGCCCTGGCTTTCCCTGGCCCATGACTGTGATCCTATAATTGGGGTTGCCATGTGTCCTCTTTTTCCAGGACATGTCCTCTTTTTCATGGGTAGCGATCCATATCGATCCATAGTTAAAAGTAGAAGCTGGCAAAAGTGTCCTCTTTTTTGCTCTTCAAAATATGGCAACCCATATGTTTCTAACCTTTTATATGTTTTTATGTTGCTACTCTACTGGTTTTAGGCTGTATTTTAACATTTTGATGTTTTTCGTTTCCTTTTTGGACTATACACTGCTCAGGGATTTTTGGAATATTAAGTGGTTTATAAATGCTTTCTCATAATTATATATATACACATATTTTAAAGGAATTGGTGTGAAGAAAGAAGCTGTGATGGTAATGAAGGTATCATATGTAGCTTTCTGCCGTATTTGCAGTCATCACTATAATTTAAATAAAGAGGTCATTTAGGCCGGAGAGAAATAAAGTAACCCTGAGAAGAAGAGTTCAATGTATATGGGGAAAATATTAGGTATCTGCTAAGTGTGTGCATTTCAGAAATGGATAAACAGATAAGATGATTTCACAGATAAGATGATTTCACACACATGGTATCCTTTTTTCTATGTAGCTCAAGGTAAATTAATAAAGCACTCCTGATTAAATCCTATTCTTATCTTCTTACTTCCAGTCTCTTAGCACAATTGATGGATACCAAATTGGAACTATGGTGACCAGACTTCTAGCTAATGAGAAAGGCTAGAAGCAAGTATTGCCAAATCGGTACCCTCCAGCCTTTGTGAATTGCAACTCCCCCTGGACCATTAGGATAGCTGGGGCTGATGGAAGTTGTAGTCCAATGACATCCAATGTAGTCCAATTTTTTCTGTGAACTGCCCTGAGACCTCTGGCTATAGGGTTGGTATATAAACTCAAATCATCATCATCATCATCATCATCTGAAGGACAACCCCTGGCTCAGAGAGTCAGAAGCCAGATTTATCGGTTTGTCGTATAGTAGGAAGAAAGAAGAGGTACATGCAGGAAATGCCTAGGGGAGGGAAATAATCTTTGACAACCAGGGTATTAGTTTGACTTTGGGGCCTTGGGATCTGGATGGGTGGAAGGCTGGGTAAATAGGAAAGATGGGGATTCTCCTCTGGCTCAGATACAAACAGAGCCACAAAGAACACTTGGGGTTACGTCGTACTCGTCTCACATCCACATTAATGTAGAAATGTGCATGCCATTGTGTAAAGTATTAATACACTGAAGGTCTTTTTACTATGCAGAAGCTTATCGGATGCTGTGCCGCTACCTTTCCAGAGAAAGTGAATCAGTGCTTGTGTGTGTTGGGTAAGTCTACGTATTCCTGCATTCATCCTGGATGATGGAAGCAGATGACACCCCCCCCAAAAAAATTACTCCCAAAAGCAGTGGGGGAATTTGCCACTACATGGTACAGGGTTAGCCAATGCAGTGTCCTCCAGGTGTTGTTAAACGCTAAGTCCCATCAACCGCAGACAGCATGATTTATGGTCTGGGCTTATAAGAGTTGTTGTATAAGTTGTTGTGCGCGTGGGGCTGCAAGCAAGGGAGGGACTCCCATACATTGATGGTGGCAGTGTGACAAGCTTATTGGGTTTGGGCAAATTACTTTTGATGTCATTTCTCATCTTGGTCTATCCCTGAACGCAAACCCTGCTCCGGCCCTTCTGCCACTAGATCCTGATCTAGATGCTCCCATTATACATAAACCGCTGCCCATTTCCCAATGGAAAGGTCTCAAAGGTCCATCTATGAGGGATAGCAAGGAGAAGTCTGAGGTTTGGCTCTCTTCAAGTATCTTACATGGCACAGAAGGGTGAACAGAGGCCAAACTAAACATGACCCTTTTGACAAGGTATAGATCAGCTGTGTGAACAGATGTCAGTGGCAGACCACCAGGCACACATCCTGAGTTATGAAGAGGCTGTGCCACATATAGATGAAGCCTTTGCAATGCATTCAGTGATTCATTTATGTGACAGTGCCCATGCTCAAGCTTCCTTCTTATATGTGACTGGTGAACTCATGTAACACTGGTATTGTTGGAGTTGATCAATGTCATCTTATTATAAGACCAATTAATATTCTAGAAAATAAAAATAAAGAAAACAGAACCAGCCATTTGCCTCCTTGTCCCAAACTGTTTGCAGGCTTTCAGATCTCCAAGTGTCAACGCAATATTGAAAAAGATACCCTATATATAAAGTGCTTTGACAATATCATCAGCTTTATTAATCAGCAAAACAAAGTAAATTGATGTTTCTGGTTTTCCTTCTTCTGCACCTGTTCCTGAAACAGTAACGGACAATTACAGTCTAGGTTTTGCATCCTGTTACACCTAGTCTATTTCTATGGCAACTCACTGCTGCAGTTATATGGTGGAAACATGTATCTGACATATTGAATATTTTATGGGAGAATTCCATGCTCTAAGGCAGACATCATGTCTGCTGTGTAATTGCCCAGGGTGTAAAAATCATTTGCTCAGGATAGTAAATTTTAAATAAGCAAGCCTCTTTTGGTTTATGACTTGTGTACCACAGCAGTGCTAGAACCACAGCAGTGTTTACTGAAATTTAAAATTAAATTACATTGTGAAGTTGTTGACCTTTTGGAAGTTCATTAAGGCTTCCCATAAACATCTGGCTGGCCACTGTGAAAACTGGGTGCTGGACTAGAATGTCCCATAGCCTGAGCCATCAGTGCAGACATTATGCATTTTTCTACATGTCACTTGGATGGGGAACAGTCCTACCAAAGTTGGAGAAGGGCAGATTTCAAACGCTGACTATGTTTCATTTCACATATTGCTTTAGAAAGTGTGAACTAGACTGGTTTGTCTTTAACTAAGAATAGGATTGACTTTCTCCCCTGCCCCTTCTCTCCATCATCTTCTAGGCAACGTTTGGCTCCTAAGCACCGCTGTCCTACACAAATCATGGACTGCATCACCGCCACTGAATACTTTTTGAAAAATGCAAGTGATTATGGGGTAGACCCTAATCGTATTGTCATTGCTGGTGACAGCACTGGGGCTGGAATTGTTCCCCTTGTCTGTCAACATCTGTTAACGAGAAAGGATCTCCCAAAGGTCAGAGCCCAGATCCTGCTCTACCCAAATATTCAAACACTGGACTACAACTTGCCATCTTATCAGCAAAACCGAAATGTCCCCATCCTGTTCACAAAATGGTCTGTTGAATTTGACCTCAGGTTTATGAATGTGAAGCTGGCATATTTGGATCAGTTCCTGAAGGGGGCCCATGTTTCCGAAGAAATGAAGATGAAATACAAGAAATGGATCCATGCAGATCATATCCCGGATGAGTTTAAAGTCAGGGGCTACAAACCACCCCCGCCAGTCCCGTTTTCAAAGGAGCTGCACGAAATGATGAAGCTTTCTTTTGATCCCAAGCACTGTGCTCTCCTAGTGGAAGATGACATTGTGCGTCAGCTCCCCGAGACGTTTATGTTAACCTGCGAGTATGATGTGCTTAGGGATGATGGACTGCTATACAAAAAACGGTTGGAGGACAACGGTGTGCCCGTAACTTGGCACCATGCAAAGGAAGGATTCCATGGGATTCTAAGTTCAGTTGATTGGTTCTTTGAATGGCCATGTGCAAGGGTGGCAGCAGAGCATGTAACAAGCTTCATAAAACGATTCTGATCAAAAATCTGTTCTCTTTCCCGCATAAAGTCCGTTCATTTTACTGCATGCATTGCACTTGAAGAAAATGTTATGAAAATGATGTACAGATTGTATTTAACACCAGCTAAATTGGCTAAAATGTACAAGACAAGAACTAACAAGTGCTGGAAATGTAAGGGAAGGGAAGGTATCTTTTACTACAAGTGGTGAAGGTAAAGGCTTTCTGGGAAATGGCATATAATGAGTTAAAGAAAATGTTTTAAAATACTTTTTGTTTAAAAAAAACCCAGAAGCCTTTTTTACTGGGTGTAGTGGGTGAAGAGATACTAAGGGAAGATAAAAGACTGTTTATGTATGCAACAATCGCGGCAAGAATTCTTTTAGCCCAAAAAATGGAAACAGCAAGAAGTACCAACGAAACGGAGTGGCAGATGAGGATGATGGACTTTGCAGAACTGGCAAAGCTGACAGGAAAATTCCAAAACCAGCACGATTCAGTATTGGAGTAAATTTATACAATATTTGAAAGATTATTGTAAGCAATTAACATCAATAGCAGGGTTGTCCGATGACCTGTAGTGAGAAATTTTCTACCTTTCTATTTTTATTTAAATTTTGAGACATTCTGTAATAAGTCTAATTAGAATTAGAATTGAAAAACTTATAAATAGCAGTGATATAAAGGTTAATTTCGAAATCCATGAGGTGGAAGGGAAAGAAATCGACGGGCTCTAAAGAGCCAGGGCGGTATAGTGAATAATGACGATGTGAATGTATAACATTAAATGGAATAATAATAATAATAATAATAATAATAATAATAATAATAATAATAATAATAATATACCTCTCATCCAACTTTGGGTGCCCCGTTTAGGGCTGTAGAATGTGCATAATTCTGAAAAGGATTCCTTATTTGTGATTGCTTGTGTGTTGGAACCGGTCTGCCGAATGTAACTATATGTTACATTTGGCCTAATCTCAGAGTGTTATATATAAAATGTTTGTCCTAAGCAGAGTTGTTGGCATCTGTCTTGAAAGACAAAGGAGTGCACCTCCGGGGATGAAGTCAAACCAAAGTGATCTCTCTGGGGCGCAAGCCTGGGTGATGCATGTGGAGCTCCTGGATCGCCTCGATGACAAGACCTCCCTCTCAGCCTCACTGATGTGGTCCAAAGGAAAGCAGAGCAATACGTTTGTCACTGCAGGAGTTGCTGGAAAGAGGCGTAGTAGGACCCATCTAACCTAGGGTTACCAGATGTCCCCGGTTTCCGGGGACAGTCCCTAGATTTGCAAATCTGTCCCCAGACAAATTCCGTCCCCGGAATGTCCCCTGGAAACGTGGCAGCGGCAGCCTCAGGTCTGGCAGGCTTCAGGAGCTGCCCGCTGCCGTGGCGCCCACCATTTTTCCTTGCCGGAACCTCCAGCCTGGAGCCAGACTGGTAGCGCAGTTGGTTCTGGCAGGCTTCAGGAGCTGCCCGCTGCTGTTGTGCCCACCATTTTACCTTGCCGGAACTTCCAGCCTGGAGCCAGACTGGTAGCACAGTTGGTTCTGGCAGGCTTCAGGAGCTGCCCGCTGCCGTGGCGCCCACCATTTTTCCTTGCCGGAACTTCCAGCCTGGAGCCAGACTGGTAGCACAGTTGGTTCTGGCAGGCTTCAGGAGCTGCCCGCTGCTGTGGCGCCCACCATTTTACCTTGCCGGAACTTCCAGCCTGGAGCCAGACTGGTAGCGCAGTTGGTTCTGGCAGGCTTCAGGAGCTGCCCGCTGCTGTGGTGCCCACCATTTTTCCTTGCTGGAACTTCCGGTGAGGAAAAATGGCAGGCACCACGGCAGCGAGCAGTGACCAGGCTGGCTCCGGGCTGTTGACTGCTGCTGCCATCACTGCCAAAGGGGACCCGGGGACGTCCGGCAGTACAGATCTCCTGTCCCCTCCCACCTTTGTTTTGACTGATAGGGGAAGGCTCGGGATTTGCAGGTGGGCATCCGTTGCCCAGTTTTTTAAAAAAACTCTGCGCATTTATGTTTCACAGGGTGCGAAAGAAGGGCTTTGCACCTTTATACAATATGCATGTCTTTTGCCTCACCATCTCCACTACTGACTTCCTGATGCTACTCAGCTTCAAAAAAATAAATAAAAAGTGTCCCTGGAGTCATTGGAAAAAAAATCTGGTAACCATAATCTAACCATCTTATGGATGCCACTCAGGATTTGTGTAGCATTCACGGTACTCCTTAGCCTGTATTAGGGAACTTGGGGACAGTACTGAGCCAAACTTTTGTTCATTGGCAGCTGGAGTTTATGGGGAAACTTTAAGACCCCTAGGAATTATATGAGACCCCTAGGAATTATACTCATACAAGTAACTGCTTCCTGCCTAGAAATTTACAGCCACCTTGTCACCTGAGGCTGGTATCACAAAGCTCAAGGATGCCCTACCTGCAGTCCATCTCTTTAATGTAACATTTGGTAGCAGGACTTGTCACAGGGATGTTTCATGCTAAAGTTCAAAATGAGCCTAGCCTCTTGTCCTCTTGAAAGGGTTGGGACCATTGAGAGTTGTGTCTCAGGGAAATGTATAAAACATTCTTTAACTTGGTGGGGTTTTTTGTCCACTCAGTTCTCCTACAAATCTGCATCTGCTGGCTTTTTCAGGCAGTGATGCACCAAGCCCATCTCACTTCAGGAGTGGGTTGAGGTTTATGAGAAAAGTGTATTATAATGGCTAGTAAAATCTTCCTTGTTTTATTGTGTTCTGGTGCTGGGATTCAAATGTTCCTGAACCTCTAATATGACTGATTTTAAAATAAATTATACATTTTGCATTGGGTTATGGAATCTTTCCTGTTTCTTCCTATCTTAAATAAATTCTGCTGCTATAGAAACAGCTGGTGTGAGTTATTGGAAATGGGCTCTGATTCTGATTTCAGTGTTCTGGGCTATTTGGGGGGTCATGGAGGCTTCTGGGGGAAAATGTCCCTCCCATTTTTTGGCTGAGGATTTGCAGAAGGGAGAGAGAGCTGAGGCACATCTCAGTCCTAGAGGGTCCCTGAAAGTTGAGTTGTCTAATTTGGACTCCTGCTGCAATGGTCAAAAGACTTTGGGACAACAATGCAAATTTATAATTCTAGGGAATTTAAGATAGCAAATACTCCAATATTTTTATCAGCAATAACTGATGGTAGGGATTCCCCCCCCCCCCCCCGTTTATTGAAAAGGAGAATGCTTTGTCTTGCAAGAGAAACTGTGGATTTTAAGTTTTGCTTATTCATTTATCTACTTTATTGGGGTATTTATGTATGTTAATTGGTGTTACTTCTATACAGATGTGCAGTTCGATTGGTTTGCTAAACCTTTTCATTGTAAGGGTCTGAGAACTAGATCTATTGTGCTTGATTAACAGCCCCATTTGCCTAACCCACCCTGCAGGGTTTCTATGAGGCTAAACCATTGGAAAGCTGTGCAATCATATTCCCTTTCATTGCAACTTCTTCTGCCTCTTGTAAGGTAAGTGGGAGGTAGACCTTTTGCTTATCTGACAAGAGCAAGACGGAGAGCACTAATTATCTGTTACAAATGAACACACCTTACATTACCAAATCCTCATCTCATAAAATTGCAACCAGCATTGCTCCTGTGCCGTGTAAACCCATTCAAGTTAAACAAAACAACTAACTTGGATCTGTTCATTTCAGGCCCACTGAATTGAAAACAACCTATATTCACATGTCATGCCAAAAACATTACTCTTCCTCTGGATTCATGACATGTGTTGGATATGTCCCATCTTTACCTCATTGTTTTGTTAAGATGGTGTAACAGCCTTACCTCTTGGCAACACCTTCTTAATAGGCTTTTATTTCAATCCAGATAGTCCAGGCTATCTTCCTCACTGTTGCATTATAAAACCAGTTTGGGAGGCTGGGGAGTCTGATCACATACCAATATATTTTGACTCCTTCCAGCTGCAGCAAATCATTCCTATCATTTCTACAGACTTGCTAACGTCTAGGTTTGTGTTGGAGGCACAAGATTCCACTTCCCTACCACTAAGAGCCTTCCCCTTATTGCCCCAAATGAGGTCAATATAGAAGTTTTTATCCAACCCTTTCACATACAGAGGTGTGGCACAGTTGATAAGAAACTAGCATCCATACCCTCAACCTTAGTCCCGCTTCCTTATATATCACAATTTTAGGTTCAATATCTACTACTCTTTCCATAGTGGGACTCCATTGCCTGCAAGACTGTTGTGAAAACAATGTGTCACTTACAGGCTCACAACTCTTGGAACACTTGGAAGATTCAGGAATGGATTGGTTCGTACCCACCAATTTATCATAATAATAATAATAATAATAATAATAATAATAATAATAATAATAATTTATTATTTATACCCCGCCCATCTGGCTGAGTTTCCCCAGCCACTCTGGGCGGCTCCCAATCAGTGTTAAAAACAGTACAGCATTACATATTAAAAACTTCCCTGAACAGGGCTGCCTTAAGATGTCTTCTGAATGTCAGGTAATTCTTTATCTCTTTGACATCTGATGGGAGGGCGTTCTTAAAAGACCCTCTTGTGCACAGGAACTACTGTAGCCCTGAAACCTTCAGAATATCTAGAAGTAGAAGCTCCCAGAAAGGCAAGGTCTCTGTGATATATTCCCTGCTGATACAATCCAGTTCTTTCCACTTGTTACTTTGAAATCAGTGTAGGCAAACTTTAAGATTCAGAATGGTTTATGACAGGCATCCCCAACCTTTGGACCTGCAGATGTTTTGGACTACAATTCTTTTTTTTATATATATATAAAATTTTTATTGAGTTTTCACATTTTAAACACAGACACACACACACATACAAAGACAGCACATATAGAATTTCATATCCTTACTTTCCTAACCCCAGTTCTTGACCTCCCCCCACCCCCCCTTCATACATCCTAATTCAATTAAATTAGCTCAGCAAGTTCATATCTCTCATCCTTTACATATTATTATTATTATTATTATATATATATATATATATATATATATATATATATATATAAAATACTTAATTCTTATTACTTGGCCAAATTTTAGTTATCCAATTTTCTTATAAATATTAAATCCTTTTCTAAGGTCGACTCAAATTCCTTCCACGAATTTCCCTTTTATCTTAAACATAGGTCATAATAATCAAACACAAAGGTCATAAACATTTTTAAAAAAATTCTTCCCCCCCCCGCCCCGGTTTCTGTCCCTTCCCAATGTCCCCATGTCCACAAAAACAGTTTTTAGCCTGGATTCCTCACATCTGAGGCCTTTAAATCTCTGTCAGTCTCTCTCTGCCGATTTTGTTGGTAGCTCTCTTTGTTGGTCCTCAGGTCTCGAAGGAGTTCTCGCTCAGTCTCATCAGATTTTCTTCCATCCAAAGTACTTGGTACCAGCTGCTGCGAAAGGTCAGCTAATCTTCCATACTCAAAGAGGAAGCCCCAATCATATTTCTTGTTTCTTTTAAATTCAAATGTTCCAAGTGTTCCAGGGGCTTCCTCCCTCCTCTTTCGCATCTTTCGCAGATTTGTAATCCAAAGGTCTTCTTCTTTATGTTCTGACAATGTAGGCTTCTGGTTGGTACTCTCCATCTGTACTGGCCCTTGTTCCCTCTCCTCCTGTTCCGAAGTTATCTCTTCTAATTCAGCTGCAGATTTTCCCCCGGTCAAGTCCATTGTGCATTCAGCAGAGTCACCCATCTTAGAGTTCAAGGTTATAAGTTGTTCACTCATAGCCGTAGTCTGCTCCTGCAACTTTCCCACGAGAAAAAATATTCTTTCTATCTCTGCCTGTAGTTTTCCATCTGCAGCCATTGTAGTGTTTCAATGTTTCCCCTAGGGGGATTCTGGTTACTTAATAGTCTTTTCTTTTTCTTTTTTTATTTTTTTTAAATAAAATTTTTATTGATTTCCAAATTTTTAACATGCACAAAAACAACATAAAAACAAACACAAAAAGTCATATTTTCTTTACCTTATTTCCATAGACCTCTTTTCCCGGACTTCCCCATACCTTCCCCTTTTTGCATCCTTAATTTTAAACAATTGTTCAGCAACCCTTCTTAGCCAATTAAATATAAATTCATTCTCCTTTTCAATTCCACCCTAAAATCAAACACAATTTACCGCTGCAATTCTACGTCTTCCTTTCCCTCAGCATTTTAGCACTCCTCAATTTTATAATAATTCTTGAGATACGTCTTAAACTTCTTCCAATCTTCTTCCACAGTCTCTTTCTCTTGGTCGCGGATTCTGCCGGTCATTTCTGCCAGTCCCATAAAGTCGATCACTTTCGCCTGCCATTCCTCCAGCGTGGGTAGCTCTTGTGTCTTCCAATACTTTGCTAGAAGAATCCTTGCTGCCGTAGTAGCGTACAAAAAGAAATTCTTATCCTTCTTCGGCACCAGCTGGCCGACCATACCCAAGAGAAATGCCTCTGGTTTCTTGTTAAAGGTGCACTTAAGCACTTTCTTAATCTCATTATAAATCATTTCCCAGAAGGCCTTAATCTTTGGGCAGGTCCACCAAAGGTGGAAAAAGGTACCTTCAGTCTCTTTACATTTCCAACATTTGTTATTGGGCAAATGGTAAATCTTCGCAAGCTTGACTGGGGTCATGTACCACCTGTAAATCATTTTCATAATGTTTTCTCGTAAGGCATTACATGCCGTAAATTTAATACCTGTGGTCCATAACTGCTCCCAGTCAGCAAACATAATGTCATGACCTATGTCCTGTGCCCATTTAACCATAGCTGATTTCACTGTCTCATCTATTGTATTCCACTTCAACAGCAAGTTATACATTCTTGATAAATTCTTAGTATTGGGTTCTAACAGTTCTGTTTCTAGTTTCGATTTCTCCACCTGGAAACCAATTTTCCTGTCTTGTTTGTAAGCCTTCATTATTTGAAAATAATGGAGCCAATCTCGTACCTTGGACTTTATTTTCTCATAACTTTGTAATTTAAGTTCACCACCTTCTTGTTCTAAAATTTCAGAATATTTCGGCCAATTTGTTCTCATGTTAAGTTTCTTTACCTCCTTGGCCTCCATAGGTGAAAGCCACCTGGGAGTTTTATTTTCCAATAAATCTTTGTACCGAATCCACACGTTATATAGTGCTTTCCTAACAATATGATTTTTAAAACCCTTATACACTTTAACCTTGTCATACCAAATATATGCATGCCAACCGAAATTATTATCAAATCCTTCCAAGTCTAAAATGTCTGCATTTTCAAGAAGTAGCCAATCTTTTAACCAGCAGAAAGCTGCCGATTCATAGTAGAGTCTTAAGTCCGGCAGGGCAAACCCCCCTCTTTCTTTAGAATCGGTAAGTATCTTGAACTTAATTCTGGGCTTTTTGTCCTGCCAGACAAATTTAGATATATCTTTCTGCCACTTCTTGAAACAGTCCAGTTTATCAACAATTTGTAATGTCTGAAACAAAAATAACATTCTAGGCAATACATTCATTTTAATTACTGCAATTCGACCTAACAAGGAAAGCTTCAGGTTTGACCATGTTTCTAAATCTTTCTTTATCTCAGTCCAGCACTTATCATAGTTATCCTTAAATAAGTTTACATTCTTAGATGTCATGTTAATCCCCAGGTATTTTACACTCTTTGCCACCACTAACCCAGTTTCCTCTTGGAATCTCTCTCTTTCAACATTTGTTAATTTTTTTTCCAGTACCTTGGTTTTTTGTTTGTTCAACTTAAATCCTGCGACCTGGCCAAATACTTGAATTAATTCTAGAGCTCTTTTGGTACTAGTGTCTGGCTCTTGCAGGGTCAATACTAAGTCATCTGCAAAGGCCTTCAATTTGTAGTGTCTAGCTCCGACCTGAATCCCTTTTACCAGCTGGTCCCCCCTAATCATATTTAACAGAACCTCCAGGACCGATATAAAAAGTAATGGGGATATTGGGCACCCCTGACGTGTCCCTTTTTCTATAGGTAGTTCATCCATAACCACATTATTTACAATTAGCTTTGCCTTTTGCTCAGAATAAATTGCACTTATACCGTTTTCAAACTTTTGGCCTACCCCCATCCCATGGAGATTCTTCTTCATAAATTTCCAAGATATATTGTCAAAGGCTTTCTCCGCGTCCACAAAAATTAAAACTGCCTTTGTGTTAATATTCACTGTCAACATTTCTATAATGTCAATTATATTCCTTACATTGGTAGATATATGTCTACCTGGGAGAAAGCCCGCCTGATCTTTATGGATCTCCTCCACCAGCACCTTCTTCAATCTTTTTGCCAAAATGTCTGCAAAAATTTTATAATCCACATTAAGTAATGATATAGGGCGGTAGTTCTTGATCTGTTTTTTATCAACCTCAGTCTTTGGTATAAGTGTAATGAAAGCTTCTTTCCACGTCTCAGGTGCCCTTTTCCCCTCTAATATCTCGTTACAAACCTCCTTAAGCGGCTGTGTTATCCAGTCCTTCAAAGCTTTGTAGTATCTGGAGGTTAATCCATCTGGCCCTGGAGATTTCCCCAATTGCATATCTTGAATGGCACCCTCAATTTCTTGTTCAGTTATTTTCTCATTTAGAAGCAGCATACTTTGTTGCGAAATTTTTTGTAATCCATATTTCTTGAGAAATTCTTCCATTTCTCTTTCGTTTTCCGGCCCTTATGCGTACAGTCTTCTGAAATAACTCTGAAAGCAATTACTGATCTCATTTGGTTTAGAAATGTTCTTTCCATCTACCTCCAAACTTGTGACTGTGTTCAATTTCTGTCTCTTCTTCAATTGCCATGATAGGAGTTTTCCACATTTATCTGCCGATTTGAATGTCTTTTGTCTCATTCGCTTAATTTTCCATTCGATCTCCTGATTCATCAATTCCATATATTGCTTCTGATACAGTTTAATTTCTCTCAAGATCTCATGTGACTTTGGGTTAGATCTCAATTTCTTTTCACTGTCTTTTATCTTTTCCAAAATTTTATCTTTCTTCTCCTGCTGTTTCCTCCTTTTCAAGGAATTCTGCTGTATCAGGAAACCCCTCATCACGGCCTTGCTTGCGTCCTAGATCACTCGTTTCTCCACTTCTGTCCTCAGATTTATCTCAAAGTAATCCTTCAAGGTCTTTTGGGCCTTTTGGTACACCTCTGGATCTCTAAATAAGGTGTCATTCATTCTCCATCTGAAGGAGCCAGCTGTTGTTATTTTCATTTCCATCTTTACCGCATTATGGTCGGAGCGTTTTGGACTACAATTCCCATCATCCCAGACCACTTGTCCTGTTAGCTAGGGATCATGGGAGTTGTAGGCCAAAACATCTGGAGGGCTGCAGATCGGGGATGCCTGGTTTAAGATCTTTCTTTTTAAAAATGGTTTTCATTTATGTACATTGCAATAGTAATTTAACAATAATTCAGACATTTCAAATCTCGACTTCCTTCCTCCTCTTTCTGAGGTTCGTTTTTTTAATCACCATTCCCTGCATATTCTAAGTTATATTAAATCATTCTTTTATTCATCTATTGTGTGGACAGGCAGAGTCCCCCCAACATGAGGCGACCCCTGAGCAGAATAATGACTCAAGACAACATGCTATGGGATTAAAATTGGCCACAACTTTATTAAGTTTCAGATGTAGGGAGACCTTGGCTCAGGCATTGGGTGTTTATACTTCCCAGTCCCCAGCCAGGGATCTGGGAGACTTCAGGGTTATCCAGAATGTGTGGGGATTGGGCTGGCTCTGGAGAACATATGTTCAAGCAGAGAGAGCCCCCCCCCCCGTTTCACTGCCTTTGGAGGGGAGAGCAATGACAAACTCTCGGCATATGGCCAATGCCTCCCCCTCAAGACCCCTTTAACGGGGAACCCTAGTATCACCACCGCAAGGGGGGCGTGGGTCACAACTTAATGCCCCCCCTTTTAGGAAGATAGACTAAAGGATTCCACCCAAGGCCTGAAACCACCAAAGTTGTGATGTTTTGCTACGGGGAAGGCAAAACCTGCCAAGGCAAGAAAATTCCTTTCCAGCCCTTCAACAGTGACCCTGATGTAGCAGCGCCTGCGTACCTGTGGAGAAGAAGTTAACCTGCAAAAGAAGACTTAACTGAGGGAGGGGAGGGTGGGAGAAGCTGTGGAGCCAACTTCCGCTTCGCAGGTAAGATTCACCTTCCCTCCCCTTACCTGGCCAATTCCCTGCCTCCCCAGGTGGGATTGGTCGATTGGCTGAGGTAGGAGGAGACCTCCAGGTATCCAGCCTGGGGAATATGAAACCAGCCTAAACTACCAGGAGTCACACTGGGATCCAGGGGGCTGCGTGCGACCACGCAAAAGGAGCCCCCATTTGATGTGGGAGCGGTCATTTTCATATATCTATACAGTGGTACCTCTGGATACGCACACCTCTGGTTGTGTATCCTTCAGGATGCGAACGCGGCAAACCCAGAAGTATTTTTCTGGGTTTCACCATGCACGCATGTGCAGAAGTGCTCTACAGTGCTCTACCGCACTGTGCGCATACGCAGAAACAGCACCTCCGGTTGTGAATTTCTTGGGATCCGACCGGAGCTCTGGAACATATCCTGTGCGCAACTGGAAGTACCACTGTATTTTTTTCAAACTGCAGCTTGTCACAGTAGTCCTGCCAATATTTTTATCTGTTTTCAATTTGTTTGCAAGTATTCAACATACCATTTCCATTCCTTTATAAAAAGTTTACTATCCTGATTTCATATTCTTATGGTAAGTTTTTCCATTCCTGCATAGTCCATAAGTTTTTGTACCCATTCTTCTTTTGTCGGGGTTCCATCATCTTTCCGTTTTGGGGGCAAATAACATTCTCACAGATTTTCCAAGCAGAAGCTAGAAAAGAAAGGCAGCACAACTTAGGTTCCAAAGATGACAAAAGTTTCAGATTTATTTGCATAGAAACACAAATATGGCCAAGGACAATGTTTCCCCCAAAAAGCTTGATCTCCGCTTTTGGTCGGCACATCGTGCTCAGAATGGTGTAAATCCCTAAGTAGGCCATTTGAAATAGGCCTGGTGTCTTGTGCTAGCAGCAGCGGTAGATTTGGGACTCTCAAATTTCAGCGGCACAGTGTGCAATGGTAAAATTCGGCACCCCCTGCCTCTTGCACTCCCAGTGCAGCTGAACCAGTTTTGCTGCCCTATAACCACCTCTGCCAGCAGATTCTCCTTACGCTGCCCTTCTAAGACCCTACATGTGTGGAAGGATGCACGAGGGCCAGGATACCTTTAGATCGTAGTGAAGAAGGCTACTATTGCTCACAATGGTCTTCTTTTTTTTTTTAATAATTTTTATTAACAGACCAATCACATCATATTATTCAAATCACATTGGTTCCAAATTATACAGCCAAATTTTTAATTTTTTTGGGAGTACCCATATATCAAGCTCCGCACGAGTCCAAAATTCTGGCTATTTCCAGACTTCACTTATTTTACTGCATTCATTAATCAGTTCTATCCAGTTCAAACCAGATAGTTCTTTGTATATTTTCTTCATCTTGTTGTTATCGTATTCCTTTCTTTGCAATCTCTGATGATTCTCATAAGCCAACTGAAAGCTGGTTTCTCTCTCTCTGTGGGTTTAGTCCAGGACCGCCCTGTTCAGCACCTCCGTAGACAAAATTAATCATCATTGTCCTTTATTTTTCCAGGCTAGCAGAATAAATCAAATAGATCAGGGGGCTCTGTCAGGTCAAACTTCAGTTTCATACTCCTTCTGCTTCATGCATTCCTGAATCTCCGCCCCTGTCTTTCTCTTTTCTCCTGCAGCCTGTCTTGGCGAGACGCCATTTTTTGACTGCGTCATAAATATTCTTCAGCGTCCACCGATCTTTTTTCCATCTCCCACACAGCCCTTAAACTTCTGTTTATGCTTCTTAAAAAAGTGCAACGATCTTGTTTCTTTCTGGAGTGGAGGATTATTTTTATCACTTCATATCACATAGAGAAAAAAGAGTTTTTCCTCCACCCCCCTTCATTCCAAACACACAGTCTCTTAGTGATGTCATATCAAAAG
Organism: Podarcis cretensis; assembly: GCF_951804945.1. Classification (NCBI taxonomy): domain Eukaryota; kingdom Metazoa; phylum Chordata; class Lepidosauria; order Squamata; family Lacertidae; genus Podarcis; species Podarcis cretensis. Next base: position 69,304,247 of record NC_137177.1, read on the forward strand.
ATTTACTTATCCGTCCGTCGCTCTCAGTCGCAGAGATCCATTATTCAGCAGTCTTATCGTCGAACATTGCTTGATATATGTGCTTCAGGTTCATTTCCAATCATCTGTTTCCAATTATAAATCCAGACTGAAGCAACCAGCACGCGCTAATCGGAATCGGCGTCAGGAAGAGCTGACTTCACCGAGGGCTCGTGCCAAGTGTTCTGCACCCCCATCTCTCGGATCAGGGGGTGCATTATGAACACCGCTGGCAAGACAGGGACCCACCATATCCTGGTGGAAGGGAAGGCTCCCTACTTCCCATAGCAGCCCCTAAACTACCTCATGTGGGTCAGAGAGATGTTATTGTCAGCCATCTTCCAACGCGCCCCCTGGTGGTCTCCTGCTCACAATGGTCTTCATTGCTAAACCCTAATCACTACAGGAGGCTAAGTATTGTAGGCTCTTTTGGTTCCTGCATACATGTCACCGCCCTGTGATAATCTAACTCAGTTAAAATATTTGCAGAATCAGATGAAATATCTTGCATAGGAAAAACAACAATGGGAATGAAGGTTTGGGACGTACCATATTATGAGGTCAAGCAATTATTTTACCCTGAGTTCTTGCAGTCCTTTGCTTCCATAACAGCCTTTGATGGAATTATGCAGCCCATAATTATGTGGCGTTAATTCACCAAGAAGCAGGCTTGGCTATTCCAACAATTTAATCCTTGCTGATTAGAAGGGACTCTGCCATACAGCCAAACTCCGCCCCCAAACTCACAACTATATCATGAATGTCCATTTCAAATTCAGTATGGATCAGCAATTGTAGCCAACATTAACTCAGAGGAGGCCCATTGACGTTAATGAACATGACTTTGCTTGGCTGCATCAATTTCTGTGGGGCTATTATGAGTATAGATTAATTGGATACAACTCACAGACCAGAATCTCACAGAATCTCCACTTCAAAATCTGGTTGAAAGGAGGTCTTCATTCATAGAATTCATAAAATCATGGACTTGGAAGGGACCCTGAGGATCATCTAGCCCAACCCTTCAATGCTGGAATATGCACTTGTCTCATATGGGGAATTGCGACGACAGAAGTTGGAATTGCATGACAGCAGAGAAAATAGTTGCCAGGAATCAGCCGGTTATTCAGTCCCTCCAAGGCTTCTCAGGAAGGAAGATGGATCTCTCCACAGTGATGCTGACATTTGTGATCTGCTTCCTCCTTTCCCAGGTGGTGCTGATTTATCGTGATGTCCGAAGAACAGATCTCCCTCCAGGAATCGATGGACCTTTCAAACTCCTCCTAATTTCCATTATGGCACACTCATCCTTGCGTATGGTAAGTTGGATGGACTTTGAACCTGGAGTTTCTGTGGGGCAGCTCAGTCGCTAGAGCATGAGACTCTTAATCTCAAGGTTAACCGCTCGAGCCCCATGTTGGGCAAAATATTCCTGCATTACAGGGGGTTGGACTAGATGGCCCTTGTGGTCCCTTCCAGTTCTACAAATTCTATGATTCTGCTATTTTTTTAGTTGCATGGGGGCTGGCCAGCCAGGAATGGTTCAAACAGGCAACATGTGAAAGATGGAGAGAGCTCTTTATGTGGAGATTTGAAGACCTTAGAATTACAAATTTGATCCAAGTGGAAGTTGGAGCTTTGGGGTCATTTGGATTTGAAAGGAGTATGAAACAAGATCTGGAATACCCCATAGGCCTCACTTTTAAGTATGGAGGTCTGGCCGGAAGAAATGTGGATCCTGTTGGGTTGGAGCTTCCCCGAGATTTGGTTTTTAATATTAAGGACTATCAAAAAGACCGGCAGAGAGAACGTGAGAGAGAATTAAGAGCCTCGGATGTAAGATCTCCAGGCTGATTGCTTTCTGAGACTGATGGACATGTTGGGGACCGAAACCGGGAAGGGGGTATGGGTGGAACAGAAATTGGGAACTTAAGGGGTACATAATTATAACTTGGGGTTTTTTTTGTTTTTTAGTTTTGTTTTGTTTTTTTTGTTTTTTTGCATGAGAGTTGGGAAATTCATGGAAGGGAATTTTGGTCGACCTTAGGGAAATGTTTTAAGAATAAGTATTGATATTGATATATAAGTTTGGATGAGAGTTAAGATTGGATAAAGTAAAAGTGGTTTTTAAAATAAACTAAATCACCTAAATGAGAAGATTAAGCAAAAATGAACTGAGGAAATGGATGAAAGAGAGAACGTAAAATAATAACATATTAAAATAAATTATTAAGTTAAAAAAAATAAGGTGAAAAGGACTTGCTGAAAAAAAAATTTGAACCTGAATACAGAAATGAGAGGTGTGAGGAGGTCAAGAAAATAAGTAAAGGGAAATTGATTATGTAAGGGATTTAAATTGTTTTTCTTTTTTCTTTTTTAATGATTGTATTTTTCTTTTTTTCTGTATTTTTCTGTTTTTTTATTTTTCTTTTCTTGCTTTTTGTGTCGTATTATGTATTTTTTCTTTTCTTTTTTCTGTAATTTTGAAAAGTATGAATAAATATTATTTTTTTAAAAAAAAAACAAAAAAAACAGGCAACATGTTTTAGGAGGTGCAACCCCACCCACCCCATCATAGAAAAATGGAATTGTAGAGTTGGAAGGGACCACAAGCCCAAGCACCACTCTGCAAGGCAGGAATCTTTCACCAAATGTGGAACTCGAACCCAGGACCCTAGGATTAAGAATCTCATGCTCTATCTACTGAGCTAGCCAGCCTAAAGGATTCATGTATTATAACTAGAGATCTGTGCAAAAAACCCTCTCCCAAATTTCCAGTTCTATTTGTGAGCGCTTGTTTGTGGCGGGACATCTCTCTCCTCCACAGTTCAAATACAGTGCTGATCATCAATGTGACTTCTGGAGGATGCTTTGGGCTACGACTTCTAGCATCCCCAGCTAGCAGGACCATGCTGGCAAAGACTGTCCCACGCAGTGGCATAGCGTGGGTTGTGAGCATCTGGGGCCATGTGTGGGGTGAGGTGGGGACTATGGAGCACGCATTCAGCTGCCTAACAGTGTCTGCATCACCCAAGAGATCACAGCCTCAGAAACAAGAGAAGAAGATTCTCTCTGCTATCTGGAAAGTCACACAGAGAAGCCATTTTCAACAGAGCCCAATGACAGAAGTATGCAGCTGTATTTAGGCAGCACCAGGTGTTGAAATTTTGCACCCAGGGCAACCGCACCTGTGGCCTCACCCCACGTTATGTCATTAGTCATGCAGTTCTATGTTGGGGCTCATCCACCTTTCTGCTTGTCCATTGCCTAGAAAGCAGTCATTTCCCACTTTCCCCACACTATCCAAAGGTTTTGCTTTTGTCTCACCCGGGGTGCTCGGTGCGTCTTTGCGCGCGGTTAAGTGAACAGGGGAAGCGCCCTCTCGAGTTCTCCCTCCTCTTGCCCTTCCCTCCCGCCCCGTAAAAGGTAGGGGTTGCCGAGATAGAGACGCTGCCCCGTCATCTTCTCATACAGAGGCTCCCTCCGACGCGGGACCCACCTGCTTGCAGCTCATCTGCCTGCCCGTGGCGCCTTGGGAGCTTCCAACGCCCCGCCAGCCACGGTTGCATCCCAGCCGGCTCCACCGGATCTTCACTCTTAGCCCTCACCGCCGCTCGCGTTGCGGTGGCTGGCCGCTGGATCATCCAGGCAGGGATCTCTGCAAGGGGCGTGCCTGGTTTGCACCCCCCACCCATATTGTGCGCCCAGGGCAACGGCTCCCTGGCACACACCACCCCTCTATGCCTATGTCTGTGCTGCAGCCTGGTAAACATCCTCCGCAATGACACAAACCTCGAGTCACGCACACAAATGATGGAGAATCTTCGGGCGGGGCGGGCAAGAACGATACTCTGAGAAAAATTTGTCTCACCTCTGATTAGAGGTGTGTGGGAGGTCACCTGGAGGCAGCAGTTGCTGCGGATGCAGCAATACCATTGCAACACCACGCAGAGATCTTGGAAGAAGGTAAGTGGTTTAAATAAAGCATCGCCGATGGAGTGTTGCAATGCCCTCGTGGAGATTATCCCGCGCAGGTGTAAAGCCAAGAGCATCCGCCGGAGGTCACTGTTCATTCATTTTTAAACTGAATGGGAAACAAAACAAATGAGCCCCAACCCGCTCCATTCCGTTGACATATTAGAGTGATAGGGGCATTCAAATTGCACGACCCCCCTCCCCCCCCAAAAAAAATAATCTCCTGGAGTATCTCAACAGTTGTCAGTGATGAGAAAAATCCCTGTCCTCAAACTTGCAACCAAAATGAAATGACACAAAAGGTAAAAGAGGCAGAGGGAGGAAGCAAGTTTGGAGATTGGTTCTTCATTGATAAAATTGCACCTGTTAAATTAGGACCTACTGGGTAACCTGTCTGATGCCTGTGGGGTGTGGGTGGTGGAATTCAAGAATGTAATAATAATATTTTCATACCAATGCTATTTGGATGGAAAACAGTGAAGTTACAAGCTGATTCCCCCAGAGGACACAATAAGAAGCTTATAGAACATGTGTGTGTGTGTGTGTTTTTAATGGTTTATAAAACTGTGACTCTGTGTCCATTATGTAGAAGGTTTGGTGGACCTGGTGGGGGAGGAATGTTAAAGTCGCCTAAAAATGTCACAGAAGACATTACAGACTGCATAAAGCTGTCTGAGTCTCCCATTGAAACCAAAGGGAAAATGAAAACCAAGGGAGGGCGGAATGAAAACAAAGAGAACATTTAATGAATGCAATTGGAACAAATGGAAATGAAATCAATTAAACTTCTGAATGAATCAAGGAAGCATTTCTCACCCCACACTACTCCGACAAACAGACCTTGTGAGAACCTTATTAAACTGAAAGCTAACTAGGCTTGATACTAGCTTCTGTTGCTTTTTTGTTTTTTTCCAAACAGGGATCTATTTTGGAGAAGTTGGGAATCTGTACAAAACCGACATTCCTTAAATTGAGTTCCTCTGCAATGCCAGCAGGGAGCGAGCCCAGATACACTATCAACACAAAATTTGACAATGTGACTGTGAGGATTTATCAGCCAAAGGGCCTATCCACAGGACAGAGAGGAATTATCTACCTGTATGGAGGAGCTGGCTTATTCGGGAGCATAAGTGAGTCATTCTAATTTAACTTACAACCAGTGTGATCTGTGTGGGGCTTGATCTGGAAACTGCATCTCGTGCATGGCGCTGGGATCAGGTTGTTGAGTAGAACAACCGGACCAGCATATATTACACCTGTGCTGAAGCCACTGCACTGGCTGCTGATCAACTACCGGGGCATGTTCAAGGTCTTGTGGTTAGGTCCAGGACAACTCAGGAGCAGGTTACCTGAAAGGCCACTTATCCATTACTTAAGTCGTTTATGGAAATTCTAATCAGGGCACTGCATCCTACAGAATATCCAGGGCCGGCCCTAGATATTTTGCCACCTGAGGCAAAGCAGAACATGGCACACACACCCAATGCCCTGCTGCCTGTGGCAACTGGAGGTGACCTGGGGAAGCCCCAGCCCACTGAAGGCAGTGGAGGAGGAAAAAGGAGGCTGGCAGCAGCAGTATCCCTGCTCTTTCCAGGTGGTGCATGGGTGACAAGTGTTGGAGGCAGTGAGCAGTGAGCAGCACACTCCTGGGGGACTTCCCAGCTCTCCCCAGCCTGCTGCCTGAGGAGACTGCCTCACCTAAGCCTAATGGGCTGGCTGGCTCTGACAATATCATGGGGCAGTGTTCCCCAAAACAGGCATTTTCTGTTTGTTGTTCTCCCTGTACTGTGAAATCCCCTTCCCTCTTCCACACAGGAAGCAGCTACCACCAGTTGCTACAGGCATCTTGTGAAGTCTTTTCCTTTTGCCCTGGCTTTCCCTGGCCCATGACTGTGATCCTATAATTGGGGTTGCCATGTGTCCTCTTTTTCCAGGACATGTCCTCTTTTTCATGGGTAGCGATCCATATCGATCCATAGTTAAAAGTAGAAGCTGGCAAAAGTGTCCTCTTTTTTGCTCTTCAAAATATGGCAACCCATATGTTTCTAACCTTTTATATGTTTTTATGTTGCTACTCTACTGGTTTTAGGCTGTATTTTAACATTTTGATGTTTTTCGTTTCCTTTTTGGACTGTACACTGTTCAGGGATTTTTGGAATATTAAGTGGTTTATAAATGCTTTCTCATAATTTTATATATATATATATATATATATATATATATATACACACACACACACACACACAGACACATATACATATTTTAAAGGAATTGGTGTGAAGAAAGAAGCTGTGATGGTAATGAAGGCATCATATGTAGCTTTGCAGTTGTCACTATAATTTAAATAAAGAGGTCATTTAGGCCGGAGAGAGATAAAGTAACCCTGAGAAGAAGAGTTCAATGTATATGGGGGGAAAATATTCCACATTAGGTATCTGCTAAGTATGTGCATTTCAGAAATGGATAAACAGATAAAATGATTTCACACACATGGTATCCTTTTTTCTATGTAGCTCAAGGTATAATTAATAAAGCACTCCTGATTAAATCCTATTCTTATCTCCTTACTTCCAGTCTCTTAGCACAATTGATGGATACCAAATTGGAACTATGGTGACCAGATTTCTAGCTAGTGAGAAAGGCTAGAAGCAAGTATTGCCAAATCGGTACCCTCCAGCCTTTGTGAATTACAACTCCCCCTGGACCATTAGGATAGCTGAGGCTGATGGAAGTTGTAGTCCAATGACATCTAATGTAGTCCAATTTTTTCTGTGAACTGCCCTGAGACCTCTGGCTATAGGGTTGGTATATAAACTCAAATAATAATGATAATGATAATGATAATCTGAAGGGCAACGCCTGGCTCAGAGAGTCAGAAGACAGATTTTTCGGTTTGTCGTATAGTAGGAAGAAAGAAGAGGTACATGCAGGAAATGCCTTGGGGAGGGAAATAATCTTTGACAACAAGGGTATTAGTTTGACCTTGGGGCCTTGGGATCTGGACAGGTGGAAGGCTGGGTAAATAGGAAAGATGGGGATTCTCCTCTGGCTCAGATACAAACAGAGCCACAAAGAAGACTTGGGGTTTCATCATACTCGTCATCCCAACCCACATTAATGTAGAAATGTGCATGCCATTGTGTAAAGTATTAATACACTGAAGGTCTTTTTACTATCCAGAAGGTTATCGGAAGCTGTGCCGCTACCTTTCCAGAGAAAGTGAATCAGTGCTTGTGTGTGTTGGGTAAGTCTACTTATTCCTGCATTCATCCTGGATATCCTGAACAGCTGATAAGTGTGGAAGCAGGTGACTCCCCCACCCCCCAAAGTTACTCCCAAAAGCAGTGGGGGAATTTGCCATTAGATGGAACAGAGTGAGCCAATGCAGTGTCCTCCAGGTGTTGTTAAATGTCAAGTCCCATCAACCCCAGACAGCATGATTTACAGTCTGGGCTTATGAGAGTTGTCGTCCAACTACATCTGCAGGGCACAACGATTGCTACCTCTGTATTAAAGGCAGTTTCTTCATGAAACGTCTGTTACAACAATTTTCTAACAGGTGTGTGGGAAAGCTGACTTCTTGACAGTTCTTCTAACAGCAGCCTAGGCACAGAATTGCACCAGGGCAGAATAATCCTCTGAAGGCAAGAGAATAAGAAACTGTGGAAAAGGAACCCAAGGTCCAGAAGGCTAGGCTGAAGTCTGGGCTCCAGTCAAGTTCACTCCCGTCACCACTGCGAGTTCACCACAATGCTGGTGGGGCTGCAAGCAAGGGGTGACTCCTATACATTGAGGGTGGCAGTGTGACAAGCTTACTGGGTTTGGGCAAATTACTTTTGATGTCATTTCTCATCTTGGTCTATCCCTGAACGCAAACCCTGCTCCGGCCCTTCTGCCACTAGATCCTGATCTAGATGCTCCCATTATACATAAACCGCTGCCCATTTCCCAATGGAAAGATCTCAAAGGTCCATCTATGAGGGATAGCAAGGAGAAGTCTGAGGTTTGGCTCTCTTCAAGTATCTTACATAGCACAGAAGGGTGAACAGAGGCCAAACTAAACATGACCCTTTTGACAAGGTATAGATCAGCTGTGTGAACAGATGTCAGTGGCAGACCACCAAGCACACATACTGAGTTATGAAGAGGCTGTGCCACATATAGATGAAGCCTTTGCAATGCATTCAGTGATTCATTTATGTGGCAGTGTCCTGGTCAAGCTTCCTTCTTATATGTGACTGGTGAACTCATGTAACACTGGTATTGTTAGAGTTGATCAATGTCATCTTATTATAAGACCAATGAATATTCTAGAAAATAAAAATAAAGAAAACAGAACCAGCTATTTGCCTCCTTGTCCCAAACTGTTTGCAGGCTTTCAGATCTCCAAGTGTCAACGCAATATTGAAAAAGATACCCTATATATAAAGTGCTTTGACAATATCATCAGCTTTATTAATCAGCAAAACGAAGTAAATTGATGTTTCTGGTTTTTCTTCTTCTGCACCTGTTCCTGAAACAGTAACAGACAATTACAGTCTAGGTTTTGCATCCTGTTACACCTAGTCTATTTCTATGGCAACTCACTGCTACAGTTATATGGTGGAAACATGTATCTGACATATTGAATATTTTATGGGAGAATCCCATGCTCTAAGGCAGACATCATGTCTGCTGTGTAATTGCCCAGGGTGTAAAAATCATTTGCTCAGGATGGTAAATTTTAATTAAGCGAGCCTCTTTTGGTTTATGACTTGTGTACCACAGCAGTGCTAGAACCACAGCAGTGTTTACTGAAATTTAAAATTAAATTACATTGTGAAGTTGTTGACCTTTTGGAAGTTCATTAAGGCTTCCCAGAAACATCTGGTTTGCCACTGTGAAAACTGGGTGCTGGACTAGAATGTCCCATAGCCTGAGCCATCAGTGCAGACATTACTCTATGCATTTTTCTACATGTCACTTGGATGGGGAACAGTCCTACCAAAGTTGGAGAAGGGCAGATTTCAAACGCTGACTATGTTTCATTTCACATATTGCTTTAGGAAGTGTGAACTGGACTGGTTTGTCTTTAACTAAGAATAGGATTGACTTTCTCCCCTGCCCCTTCTCTCCATCATCTTCTAGGCAACGTTTGGCTCCTAAGCACCGCTGTCCTACACAAATCATGGACTGCATCACCGCCACTGAATACTTTTTGAAAAATGCAAGTGATTATGGGGTAGACCCTAATCGTATTGTCATTGCTGGTGACAGCACTGGGGCTGGAATTGTTCCCCTTGTCTGTCAACATCTGTTAACGAGAAAGGATCTCCCAAAGGTCAGAGCCCAGATCCTGCTCTACCCAAATATTCAAACACTGGACTACAACTTGCCATCTTATCAGCAAAACCGAAATGTCCCCCTCCTGTTCACAAAATGGTCTGCTGAATTTGAACTCAGGTTTATGAATGTGAAGCTAGCATATTTGGATCAGTTCCTGAAGGGGGCCCATGTTTCCGAAGAAATGAAGATGAAATACAAGAAATGGATCCATGCAGATCATATCCCGGATGAGTTTAAAGTCAGGGGCTACAAACCACCCCCGCCAGTCCCGTTTTCAAAGGAGCTGCACGAAATGATGAAGCTTTCTTTTGATCCCAAGCACTGTGCTCTTCTAGTGGAAGATGACATTGTGTGTCAGCTCCCCGAGACGTTTATGTTAACCTGCGAGTATGATGTGCTTAGGGATGATGGACTGCTATACAAAAAACGGTTGGAGGACAACGGTGTGCCCGTAACTTGGCACCATGCAAAGGAAGGATTCCATGGGATTGTAAGTTCAGTTGATTGGTTCTTTGAATGGCCATGTGGAAGGGTGGCAGCAGAGCATGTAACAAGCTTCATAAAACGATTCTGATCAAAAATCTGTTCTCTTTCCCGCATAAAGACCGTTCATTTTACTGCATGCAGTGCACTCGAAGAAAATGTTATGAAAATGTACAAGACAAGAACTAACGAGTGCTGGAAATGTAAGGGAAGGGAAGGTATCTTTTACTACAAGTGGTGAAGGTAAAGGCTTTCTGGGAAATGGCATATAATGAGTTAAAGAAAATGTTTAAAAATACTTTTTGTTAAAAAAAAACCCAGAAGCCTTTTTTACTGGGTGTAGTGGGTGAAGAGATACTAAGGGAAGATAAAAGACTGTTTATGTATGCAACAATCGCGGCAAGAATTCTTTTAGCCCAAAAAATGGAAACAGCAAGAAGCAAGAAGTACCAACGAAAAAAGAGTGGCAGATGACTAACAGGGTTGTCCGATGACTTGTAATGAGAATTTTTCTACCTTTCTATTTTTATTTAAATTTTGAGATATTCTGTAATAAGTCTAATTAGAATTAGAATTGAAAACATAAATTGCTGTGATATAAAGGTTAATTTCGAAAGCCATGAGGCAGGAGGGAGAGAAAGAGCCAATGACGAAGTAAATGTATAACATTAAATGGAATAATAATAATAATAATAATAATAATAATAATATACCTTTCATCCAACTTTGGGTGCCTCGTTTAGGGCTGTAGAATGCTCATAATTTTGAAAAGGATTCCTTATTTGTGATTGCTTGTGCATCGGGTCTGCCGATATAGTATATTTGGCCTAATCTCAGAGTGTTATATATAAAATGTTTGTCCTAAGCAGAATTGTTGGCATCTGTCTTGAAAGACAAAGGAGTGCACCTCTGGGGATGAAGTCAAACCAAAGTGATCTCTCTGGGGCGCAAGCCTGGGTGATGCATGTGGAGCTCCTGGATCGCCTCGATGACAAGACCTCCCTCTCAGCCTCACTGATGTGGTCCAAAGGAAAGCAGAGCAATACATGTGTCACCAGCTTAGCTGCAAGGGTTTCTGGAAAGAGGTATAGAAGGAGCCATCTAACCATCTTAGGGATGCCACTCCAGATTTGTGTAGCATTTACTCCTTAGCCTGTATTAGGGAACTTGGGGACAGTACTGAGCCAAACTTTTGTTCATTGGCAGCTGGAGTTTATGGGGAAACTTTAAGACCCCTAGGAATTATATGAGACCCCTAGGAATTATACTCACACAAGTAACTGCTTCCTGCCTAGAAATTTACAGCCACCTTGTCACCTGAGGCTGGTATCACAAAGCTCAAGGATGCCCTACCTGCAATCCATCTCTTTAATGTAACATTTGGCAGCAGGACTTGTCACAGGGATGTTTCATGCTAAAGTTCAAAATGAGTCTACCCTCTTGTCCTCTTGAAAGGGTTAGGGCCATTGAGAGTTGTGTCTCAGGGAAATGTATAAAACATTCTTTAACTTGGTGGGTTTTTTGTCCACTCAGTTCTCCTACAAATCTGCTTCTGCTGGCTTTTTCAGGCAGTGATGCACCAAGCCCATCTCACTTCAGGAGTGGGTTGAGGTTTATGAGAAAAGTGTATTATAATGGCTAGTAAAATCTTCCTTGTTTTATTGTGTTCTGGTGCTGGGATTCAAATGTTCCTGAACCTCTAATATGATTGATTTTAAAATAAATTATATATTTTGCATTGGGTTACAGAATCTTTCCTGTTTCTTCCTATCTTAAATAAATTCTGCTGCTATAGAAACAGCTGGTGTGAGTTATTGGAAATGGGCTCTGATTCTGATTTCAGTGTTCTGGGCTATTTGGGGGGTCATGGAGGCTTCTGGGGGAAAATGTCCTTCCCATTTTTTGGCTGAGGATTTGCAGAAGGGAGAGAGAGCTGAGGCACATCTCAGTCCTAGAGGGTCCCTGAAAGTTGAGTTGTCTAATTTGGACTCTAGTCCACAAATCAGTAGGTGGTGGAAGGTATACCTTGGACTAAGTATTTAAATTGATGGGAGAACCACTGTATAATAATAATAATAATAATAATAATAATAATAATAATAATAATAATAATATATGTACCTTGCCCTCCCCAGCCTCAGCCGGGCTCAGGGCAGCTAACATCATAAAACTAATACAGTATGCAAAGAACATAAGAACATAAGAACATAAGAACATAAAAACAGGCAATCAATTAATTAAAATACATCTTAAAATTAGTTCAGAACGAATTAAAATCTGGACAGATGGCAGTCCATGGGTAAAAATGAGAATGGCTAATATTCTCCAGGGCCAAATGTTACCACTGGTTTTATAAAGGACCTGTGAGTGGGCTAGGAAGTCTCTTTAATGCTTTTTCTTATATAGAAAGGAAAGAATCAGACTGAACCCTGACCAAAGGCCTGGCGGAACAGCTCCATCTTGCAGGCCCTGCAGAAAGATATCAAATCCTGCAGGGCCCTGGTCTCTTGTGAGAGAGCGTTCCACCAGGCTGGGGCTACGGCCAAAAAGGCCCTGGCTCTGGTCGAGGCCAGTCTAATCTCCCTGGGATCTTCAGAGTGTTATTATTTGCAGACCTTAAGGTCCTCCGTGGGGTATACCAGGAGAGGCAGTCCCGTAGGTACGAGGGTCCTAGGTCGTATAGGACTGTAAAGGTTAAAACCAGCACCTTAAACCTGATCCTGTACTCCACCAGGAGCCAGTGCAGCTGGTATAGCACCAGATGAATGTGCTCCCACAGTGATGACCCCCTGAGGAGTCTTGCTGCGGCATTCTTTATTTCACAACAAGAAAGGTGAAAAGAGGAGTTGGGAATCTTTAAAGAATCAGTAAACTATATATATTGAATTCAGTCAATATCACAAGCTTTTTAATAAGATGCTAAAATCATCAATTTACAGCTTAGGTTTTCTTCAGCTGCTTAAGCTTATCACAGAGGAGTTAGATCTTAGGTTTCAACAATTTGTAGGTTACAAAACAGGCAAGTACTAACCTGCCTAATATCCTTCATATTCCCAACCTTTAGAAATTTCACACCTGAGGCTCCTCTATTAGACCCTGTCTGTCGGAGTAGAGGATCAGCACACACTCCTATTTTAACTGGTTTAGGATTATTCTTCTCTCACTAGAGAGAGATATCTCTTTCCTATTGAGCTGGGATGTAAGTAGAGCATTCCCTCACAACTCCACTTCTCCTCACCCAAAATCCAGCTTCCCAGTTCTTTCATGTCTGTATACCTTTGAAAGACAATAACCATGTATTTCAGGCTAATCGCCAGCCCAGAAACTGCCTTCTCTGAGTGTAAATCTTCCCTTGGGCTCAGAGTTTATGCTGTTACCAAGCTGAATGCCAGGAACCAAAACTTTCTCTCCCTTTTTCCGCTCAGAGTCATGTCTTCACCTGCTTCTGGCTAGCTGTACCAATCAGAGGGAAGCTCTAGCTCAGCATATTGAGAGCTATATCACTCTGGTGGAATTCTGCCTGTATTGTACCATCAAACTTTGCTTTGCCTTGACCATCCATCGCAGTAGTGGTTTCCCGCCTTCCCTTTTTTCTTTAAGGGAATGAATCTGAGGATGCAGCATTCCCTGGGCTGTGCGTGAGAGGTGAGATTGTGGCCACATATTCCACAAACTGAGGCAATTAAACATTGAGGAAAAATGTGAAGAGGACCCAAAGCTGTGATCTCACCAGAATCCAACCATCCCACTGTTTTTCTCTGGCAAAGTGTTACTTAAGAGGTATCGGAGGGGTGTATGTTTCAGAATTGATTAATGGTTATTATAGATAGCTAGAAGAGGATTTCCTCTACCCGACTATTTTGAGGAAAAGTTATAACGACATATAAAAGTCCTAGCAGAGATTTGTAAATCGAACAGGTGATGTGTAGGGAGAAGGGGTGAATGTATTTTGAAATGATAGTTGGAAAAGTTATTGTACTGGAAGTAGCAAAGGAGGGAGGAAAATAGAGAGAACATCAGTATGGCGGAGGGAGTCAGCTTTTAAATTTGCATTAAATTTGCATCAATTTGTATGAATTTGGTGGCAATTTGTTTAAAATTATGGAAAATGAATAATGGGGGGGGGGAGTCAGCGCCCCTGCATGTTATCACTGCAATTTAAATTTACTGCTCAGTCTTATTCTGTGGTATGTTTTTGTTGTTGTTGTAGGTCCCTGTAAATTCCTTATTTGAGTTTAGATTTTCTGCATTGCTGGGTGGCTGTAGCTAATGCACATACCTCGGGTTACAGGTTGCATTTTTCCGGGTTTCTGCAGTCGCACATGCACAGAAGCGCTAAATCATGGTTTGCACATGCTCAGAAGCACCCTGTGGGAGGGCTGGCCATATCATTAGTAAGCAGAGTCAAATGACCACATCAGGCAGCACACCAGGGGAGTGGCAGATATACAGATATACTAGGAAAATGAAAGTCCTTCCATAACCTGCCGTATTATCAGCAGTCCAAACAAATCTCTCTCTCTGCCTAATCTATCTCATGTGGAAAGGGAGAGCCAGGCACATCACCTTGAGCTCCTTGGAATAAAGTTGTGATGTAAAGGTGGTAAACAAATAATTAGTGACAACTCTGGATAAATAGAGTTTTAATTGGCTACAAGATTTTCAGGACTTTGGAACTTAGCAAAGGGCATCGTGTTGGACCACTCTGACTTAGGAATTCAGGACTCTTTGTGACATCGTTGGAAGCCGTGATAGCAAGAGGGTTTTTGGGGTGATCCCAGCATTTTCGGGACAGTTGGAGGGTATGACATACATGAAGGAAATTAGTAGAGGTGAATTGAAATAAAACCAATAGCAATAACAGTAATGAGCAAGTTAGGGTACATAAGAGAGGACATCACAGAAAGATGAGAGGGGAGGGAGAAAGAAAAGTGAGCGCAAGAGAAAGGGGAAAATATGTGTGTGTGTTTGTCAAGTCAAGTTTTAGCAGACAGCCATTTTACACATGAAAATGAAAATGATAAAGATAAAGATAATAATAAATAATAGAGATTTACATTTCTGCTCCATAACTGTTAAAGAATAAATCATTTTTCATGCCCCCCTTTATGTTTAATAGCATGGATATGTAGAGCCTTATCAAGAAATTTAGATATTCTGAATATTTAGATATTCTCTGCATCAGACAACAAAAAACAAGTCTTTGCTAAGGATAACCTTCCCTTCTGTCATTTTAACAGTGGGTGGAGAATTTGGAGAGGAAGAGAGAGAGATACAGAGGAAAGAGAGTTTAAAATGGGTCATGGGGCAATGTTATCTCCAATCCTTTCATTCCAATAGCTGATGAAAAGGATCCATCACACTTTAGTGATGCAGATTCTAGCTGTCACTTGAAGAGTTGCCATCACTTCTAAGTCCATTAAGACTCACGTCCAAACTCAGATAGCAGAAGAGAGCTGATTTCAGAGTGTATTGCAAGTTGTAACCAGGGTGTTATCTTATGTTATCTTAAATACACTATTCCAGGGGGGGGGGGGGTTTGTGTGTGTTTTACACTGCCTAGATGGCTGTTGCAGTGAAGAAGCCCAAACACACACACACACACACACACACACACACACACACCTCTTGTTGCATATTCTGCCTTTTTTCACTGCATCATTTGATTGCACCTCTTTAGCCTGCTGACACCCACAATATGTGTTTTCAGGACCTACCCTATGCCATTGTTGGTGAATTTGGGGGAGAGTTGTGCTACTGCCACAGCTAGCATTGAACCTGAGAAATGACTCAATGCTAAATGATATGGAAAAAATAGGCAATTGTTCCTCCCCACTGGAGAAATTGGTGCTGCTTCACTCCACCAAATATATTTTTTTGTTGTTGACAAAAAGGATGGAAAATTTGGAGAGACTTTGGGGCAGAGTGTCATCCACCATGAAGGGTCCTGCTTTTATTGATTGATTTATTGGGATAGTGGGGTTGCACCTCCTAAAACATTTTGACACACACACAGGGTGGTGGCAAAAGCTGCAATGTTAAACTCTGCTTAATCCCTTTCAGATTAAAAGGGGCTAGGCAACTGCCCCCCAATCCCCACAATATTAAATAAAAAATTGATCCCTGTATGTTCTTGGTCCAATCAATTTACCACACAAAAAACGCCTGTGAAATAACCATGAACAACAGGAATCTGGCAGGTTCGCAGATACAGTACCAGGAAGGAAATTTGTTCTTCAGATATCATAAGAAATTAACACCACCAGGTTGGTTAGAAAACAAGTCAGCAGGACAATGGAGAGATCGATCTTCTTCCTTGAGAAGTCCAAATGAACTGAATGCTCTTTTTACAGATGAGCTTAAGCAGATAGTCAGTTACACAACAGAGTTCAGTGTTGTAAGGTGTTTTGATTTCCAAGTATCATTTCTACCCTGATTCCCACTCTTTATAATTAGCTTATCCAATTGCACCATCATTTCTCTGTCTAAGCAATTACTTGCTGTAGGCATTACACCTTCCATCTGAACTGCTCCCCAGAGTCAAAATGTCTTCCTACCATGCCTTCAGTCTAACTTGCACTGAAACGTAGTCCTGCTGCACAGCTTTCCAACAATTAGCCTAACACCTCATTCTTACCCCAGTCTGTGAGTTGTGTCCAATTAAGTTACACCCAGAATAGACCCTGAAATCAATGCACCCTAAAATCAAAGAAGCTATGCAAGTCATGTCCATTAACTTCAATGGGTCTCCTCACAGTAGCACTAACATTGAATACAACCCCTGTTTTGGATTTGAACTTGACTTTTAATATATCATTGTGAGTTGGGAGCGGAGCTTGGCTGCATGCCTGAGCCCCCTTCTAATTGCTGGATCCAGCAAGAATTCAATTGTTGGAATAGCCAGGCCAGCTTCTTTGTGAATTAATGCCACGTAATTATGGGCAGGTGGCGTAATTAATACGCAGGTGGCGCTGTGGGTTAAAGCCTCAGCGCCTAGGGCTTGCCGATCGAAAGGACGGCGGTTCGAATCCCTGCGGCGGGGTGCGCTCCCGCTGCTTGGTCCCAGCGCCTGCCAACCTAGCAGTTCGAAAGCACCTCCGGGTGCAAGTAGATAAATAGGGACCGCTTACCAGCGGGAAGGTAAACGGCGTTTCCGTGTGCGGCTCTGGCGCACAACCCCAGAGTCTGTCAAGACTGGCCCGTACGGGCAGGGGTACCTTTACCCTTTACCTTTAATTATGGGCTGTTATGGTAACAAAGGAAGCGTGACTGCAAGTAATAATTTTATTTATTTATTTATTTATTTATTTATTTATTTATTCCCCCAAAATCTAGCTGGGCAGCTTCCAACAAAATATTGACAATACGATAAAACTAATTAAGGTGCACACTGTTTGTCGGAATCTCCACTCGGCCAAGCTGCTAAAGCTCATCTTCCGGCCAAGTCTCTGGAATCGCCCGCCCGACAAATAATTAATGACCTCGAGCCTTTGATGAGGCTCCAAGGCACGTTCTCATTCAGCAGAGAATCCAGTACAGGGAAGTGATGAGATTTATGGCTACATTGCAAAGAGTTTTATTTCTAAGCTATGCAGACAGAAAAGACAACCTCTCTCTATGAAAGCAGAGAGCAACTGAAACAAAGGAACAAAGGAACAAAGGAAACAGGAAACCAGTAAACATCACATCTGTCTTCTGCCTCCGTGAGACTTCCAACAGCCTGGAAGGTCTCTGGAATGTAAACAGAGTCCTGTGACTCTAAGCAGCTGCTCAGTGGCAAACAGAAACTCCCCCTTTTTGTGAGCACTACTGGGCAGCGTGTCAGTACAATCTCAGTACAAACCCAATTTCTGTACATAGGTACAGTGTTGATCCTTCGGAACAACCTTGGACAATAAATCAGCAGGAATTTCATTACCTGGCATGTAGGACACTGATACGAGTCCTTTCTGAACACATTCTCTAGCATGTTGCAGCTTCAATTGCAAGTGCTTCGTGCTTTGCTTACATCCCTCAGAAGTCAGCAAAGCCAAACATGCTTTATTATCCTGATAAACCTGGATTGGACACTTTACAGGAATTCTCATGTCTTTACACAATTGTAACAACCATTCACAATCCACAAGACAGTGCATTCAGTTCAGCTTCACAAGTACTTAAGCTAACTGTTGTATGCTTCTTGCACGACCAATCAAATAGACCCTGGTTGTACATGTAGCAAACTCCAGACGTGCTTTTCCTGTTTGTAGTGTCACTTCCAAAACTCGCATCAGCAAATATCTCAAGACCACCAGACTTCTGATTGTTAAATCTCAGTCTGTAATGCATAGTGCCTTTCATATAGTGTGCTATGCGTTTCAGAACTTTCCAATCCTTAACAGTAGGATTGTTGACTTGCCTGCTTAGCAAATTACAGCTAACTGCAATGTCTGGTCTTGAACATCTGGCGATGAAATTTAGTTTGCCTAGCACACTTCTATATAGTGTAGTGTACAGTTTTATTTACGCAGACAGAACAGACAACCTCTCTCTATGAAAGCAGAGAGCAACTGAAACAAAGAACAAAGGAAACAGGCAACCAGTAAACATCACATCCATCTCCTGCCTCCGTGAGACTTCCAACAGCCTGGAAGGTCTCTGGAATGTAAAAAGAGTCATGTGACTCTAAGCAGCTGCTCAGTGGCAAACAGAAACTAACACAGTTCTGAGTATGATGCGCTGATCAAAAGTGGAGATCAAGCTTTGTTGGGATTAATTGCCCTTGGCATTTTACAACGCCCTTGGGTAATGCGTTTAGAGCCGCTTTACATAGCAGCAGAGGATTGCACCAGGGATTTGGCATTGCTGCACAGCAGATACCCAAACCATGAGGCTCTGACAGGGACCTAGAGACCTTCTGCCTCCTTCCCAAACCCAGGAAAGTGAGGCATGTTAGACGCTTTCTTCCCCAAAACATACAGCTCTAAAACTGAGCCAGCCACCCAACCACCCCAAAGAAAAGCAGCTAAGAGCATGTTGACTTGCCAAGTTCCTCTGAAGTGGAAGTGACCTTACCTCCAGAGTAGCATGATCCTAGAATCCTCCTGGTCCTTCTCAAAGCCTTGTAAGCACTTTCCCAGGTTTGGAAAGATGAAGGGAAGGCTCTAGGACCCTACCAGAGCCTAGAGCTCAAAGCCCTGTGCCAGCTCTGCCACTGCTCCCTCAAGCGAGGGTTGTCACTTAAGCCCCTATGCCCTACCTGGTTAAGCTGGCCATTATGGGCTGCATCACATAACTAACTCCCCCAGCTAGGTGTTGCCTGAAGTTGTTTAGATCAAAAGCAAATGCTTGTCTATCTTTGCTATGTGGTGTGTGATTAATGGGAGTTTCCCTCTGTGGGTTAAGCTTTGGGTTATGATAACATACTGAACATATTTCAATTTCCCTTAATCTTGTATCTGTATTTCTCTTGCATCCCAGCGGTTGATGATGCCTTCTTTGTGTTGCTTCATGATGGCCTCTAGTCTTCATTGTAAATTGCTACTCTGAAAATCTTTAAATATAATGTCCAACACTGAACAGAGATTCCGGATATTGACTGCTGTTTTGTAGATCTTCATCAGCATGGTGGGAAAATACAGAATTGTTTCATAAACTGAAAATAAAATTTTACAGACGATGACCTGCATGACATATCACTTTACAAAAATTATAAACTGTAATACAAACAGTAATGAAAAAGAGTACACCCCCCATCTTATTTTGAATGAACATATGTGAATGAAAATATCAAATGCTGTGGTGGGTTGAAGCCCCATGTTGGGTGAAAGGTTCCTGCATGGCAGGGGGTTGAACTAGATTACCCTCATGGTCCCTTCCAACTCTACAATTCCCTACAGGCCCTTTCAGGTGCTAAGGTGGGCAAGGGGGGCTCTCTTGGTAGCTCCACTGCCCTCAAAAGCTCAGGGGAGGGCATCCTCCGTGGTAGCCCCTAGGTTGTGAAACCTTCTCCCTGCAGAAGTGCATCTGGCACCTTCAATAGAAAACTCAGGTTAATGTTGAAGATGCACCTCTTTACCTTGGCTTTTCATACTTCAGATGTATATTTTTTGAGCCCCACTTTATTTCTGAGATTGTCAATTGTTTTAACCTGTTTTTAATACTTGTTGGAGATTACAGGGAGGAAATCCTGACTGAAACCAATGGAAGATATAAGGAGCCAAGTTACCAATTGGTTACTGTATCTGTTATGTACTGAAGTTCTCACCCTGGGCCAGCAGGGGGATACTGTAGATAGTTTTCACTCAGGTCCACATATGCAAATAAGGAATTGAAAGTGACATTCAGTGATTGGATAGTTACAGAAAGTTGTTACTGTTGCTTTGTAGTTGGCTGAACCCTTTGTGGTTGGTTGAACCCTTCAGCCCATTTCTGTTCTGGGCCTGTGAATAAACAAGAGCTGTTTGAAGAATCACTGTGTCATCTGATATGTTCACCCACAACTTAACAGTATCATCAATTATGTGATGTGTTTAAGTTCGATTTTAAAAACACGGATTCCTGGACCAAAGCTTATAATTTGAAAGACAAGTATTACAGAATAAGGACAAGCTATTGTCCAAAATGTGTAACTTTTTATTAGAACGAGAAACAAAAGACGAGCTAGTTAAAGCCTAAGCGACACATTGGGCAATAGATATAGGACACAACATAGATTTAAACCTCTGGGAGAAACTTTGGAAGAATGATTTGAAATTTACTGCATGTTACTCATTGAAGGAGAATTATATGAAAATGATTCACAGATAGTATTTAACCCTGCATTGATTGGCTAAGATGTATAAAGCAGAATCAGATATGTGTTGGAAATGTAAAGAAATGAAGGGAACATTTTTTCACATGTGGTGGACATGTAAAAAGGGAAAAGAATAGACTGTGATATGGTTTATGAAATAATGATATTGGAAACTGCTATATATAATTACTAAGAAATTCAGATGGAAGAGATTTGACGAGGCCAAATAATATGTTTATGAAGATGGATTTTAATTAATTAATTAATTAAGTGATAGTCAAGCGATGATCTGTTGTATGTTTCATATTCTTTTTTCTTTTTCTTTTTTTCTGTTTCATTCTTTTTCCTTTATTATTGTCAACTTTTTCTTTTTTCGTTATGTTTATGTATGAAAAATAATAAATATTATTATAAATAATAATAAAAAAGGTAAAAGAATATTGGGAAATGATTTTAATGCGTTGAAAAAAATGTTTAAAATGATTTCCCAAAAAGACCAGAGTCCATTTTTGTTGGGAATAATCCAGACTGAAATTCCTAAGTGTCAACAAAATTTATTTATGTATGCAACAACGGCGACCTGGAGTTTTGTTAGCCTCAAAATGGAAAGTGAGGGAGGTCCCAGGCAAAGAGGACTGGCAACTTAAGATGGAAGAATATGCAACGCTTGCAGGTTTAACATATAGAATAAGAGAGCAATAAGAATATATATTCAAAGAAGAGTGGAAAATATTTACTGAGTATATGGAAAATAACTATACATAGCTGGAAATGCTGGCAGTATTAAGATAAAATCAACAGTGTAATGTTGGAGTGATGTAAAAGTGGAGAGTCGACTAATATGGTTGTAGCAAAATATGCAGGAATGAAAGATTCATAAAACGAACCAAGGAAAGAGAAGGAGGGAAGTCGTTGGATATTTAACAGTATGTAAAATGTTTCTTTTAAGATGTAAAATTGAAAACTTAATAAAAGCTATTTT
Source organism: Podarcis cretensis (assembly GCF_951804945.1). Lineage (NCBI taxonomy): Eukaryota > Metazoa > Chordata > Lepidosauria > Squamata > Lacertidae > Podarcis > Podarcis cretensis. The sequence continues at coordinate 69,325,804 of NC_137177.1, forward strand.
TTAAAAAAGCAACAACAACAATAACCTGTTTTTAATACTGTGCATCATTCTGGAGCAGAAAGCTGGGTCAGACTGCAAATGTGCTGAAGGCATAAGTGCCCTAACTGGCATTGTGAAGGGTAATTATGACATACAAGTTGTGATCCTAATGAATGGTTTCATCCATTTAATTTACTTAATGACTAAATGGCTAATTACAGGAGGTGGACGCGGGTGGCCCTGTGGGTTAAACCACAGAGCCTAGGACTTGCTGATCAGAAGGTCGGAGGTTTGAATCCCCGCGACGGGGTGAGCTCCCGTTGCTCGGTCCCAGCTCCTGCCAACCAAGCAGTTCGAAAGCACCTCAAAGTACAAGTAGAAAAATAAGTACCGCTCCGGCGGGAAGGTAAATGGCATTTCCATGCACTGCTCTGGTTTGGCAGAAGAGGCTTAGTCATGCTGGCCACATGAGCCGGAAGCTGTCTGCAGACAAACGCTGGCTCCCTTGGCCAATAAAGCACCGCAACCCCAGAGTCGGACACGACTGGACATAATGGTCAGGTGTCCCTTTACCTTTAACCAGGTTAAACCTATGTTATTCACTTGACAGGGCAAAAAATGTTTCTCAGTGTAATAACAGAAGATAGACAGTCTCCAATACAGTCTATGGATTTGCAATGTTTTTGCACGTTTGTGATGTCAAAGAGAAAAACAACTACCAGACTTTTAGACGACATCTGGAGGCAGCCCTGTTTAGGAAAGCTTTTAATGTTTAATAGACTATTGTATTTTAATATTCTGTTGGAAGCTGCCCAGAGTGGCTGGGTGAACCTAGCCAGATGGGCAGGGTATAAGTAGTAAATTAGTAGTAGTAGTATTGTGGTACTACACAAACAACTGAAGCAACGTGAGTCATCAGGATGTATGAGATAGCGCACTCTCATTTTGTTCCATTGAGCTATTTACAGATTATTGGCAACTGTATAACAAATATTTGGATGAAGATTGGAAAAATAACTGCTTAAAAAATAATTTATGTATTCAATTCATTTGCCACCTGTCAGCAATATTACGCCTTGGGGTTAGCCTTCCAGGTAGTGGGTGTTGTTTAGATAACATGATTTCATTGGAGATAAATGCTTGTTGGTGAATGGATAAGAATGTGCCATATAGAGATTTATGACACAATTGTTAACAATTGCTGAAACTGGAATTTGGTGTTTCATGCTATTTAAACATCTCTATCAAGCTGCTCTATTAAAGCCATGGTTTTCCCAGTAGTGATGTATGGAAGTGAGAGCTGGACCATAAAGAAGGCTGATCGCCAAAGAATTGATGCTTTTGAATTATGGTGCTGGAGGAGACTCTTGAGAGTCCCATGGACTGCAAGAAGATCAAACACATCCATTTTTAAGGAAATCAGACCTGAGTGCTCACCGGAAGGACAGATCCTGAAGCTGAGGCTCCAATACTTTGGCCACCTCATGAGAAGAGAAGACTCCCTGGAAAAGACCCTGATGTTGGGAAAGATGGAGGGCACAAGGAGAAGGAGACGACAGAGGACGAGATGGTTGGACAGTGTTCTCGAAGCCACAAACATGAGTCTGACCAAACTGCGGGAGGCAGTGGAAGACAGGAGTGCCTGGCGTGCTCTGGTCCATGGGGTCACGAAGAGTCGGACACGACTAAACGACTAAACAACAACAAAATCAAGCTGCTGGGAGTTGTTGCCAGGAGAGATAGGGTGAGGGATCATCTACATGTGGGTGAATTTATTCAATTCATTTACCACCTGCCAAAAATATTGTGCCTTGGGGTTAGCCTTCCAGATAGCAGGTGTCATTTAGATCAAATGATTTCACTGAAAGTAAATGTGTGTTGGTGAACAGGTAGAAAATGGTTATATAGAGTTTTTATCATGTTCAGATATTACAGAAAACAATTGCTGTTCCTGGTTCCTCATGTGACTGCAGCCTTACGTTCTAATATGTGAAGTGGACTAATGCCCCCTTTATTAATTATGGGATTTATTTATACAAAGTGTCTTTAGGATTAGTGACTTGATCACTTTGGTTGAAGATGTCAAGCAGATGTTGGTTCTGCATATATAATCCTTCAATAAAATCACATTCTAATATGCATATAGCAGTTGTGCCAACTTGAATAGATATTAGGAAACATTCATTTATGAGGGGCTCCACTAGGGGAGCCTTGGAAGATGGCCGACAATACCATCTCTCCAGCTCACTCGAGGTAATTAAGGGGCTGATATGGAAGTAAATCAGCCTCCCGTTTTTCTCCCCGGTGTAAGGGGAGATGCAGCTTCGTCCACGGTTGCCCATAAATCACCCCCGAGTTCGAAAGAAGGAGGGGGTGAGGGCACTGGACGGAAAGCCCTTGAGCGAGTTCGGATCTCCTGGATGCTGTCTCCAAGTGCGACCCAAGTTGCGTTTTTTAAGATAAAAAACTGGAAATAAGAATCATCGCACATGCTTCGAGTGAAGAAAAGGGTACTTTAGCTGCTAATTAAATCTGCCACTAAGAAGTTAAGAGCGATGGAGTGGACTGGAAAGAAGATAACATCAAAGAATAACATCTATGCCGGTATGTTGAAACGGAACGGAAAGGGGGGGGGACTTTTCCTTTTCTTATTATGATATTACTTAACAACCCCCCCCCCCCAGAAGAACCGTCAAAACAACCTAGAGCAAGTGAGATTGGAAAATAAACTGTGTGGAAATAAAAATATCAACTAAAGCCTTTGTTTGTTGAAATATCTGGGAAGAAAATAAAAGGCTCTCCTGTGACGCTGTTTTTAATCAGGATCCGCCATTATGAGACACACTATGTTGCAAGATTAATAGCCATAGGGGGAGGCAAGCCTTTACTCTGTTATCATGTTTGTACTCTAAGTTTCCAGGCACATCTCCCCTGGAAAGGCTAATTTATGGTGGAACTTGTCTGGGGAAATTAATGAGCAAATGCCTAGATTTTATTTCGTTGGAACTGAAAAAAATGGCATCTGCCACCCGAAGAGGACTTTTGGATCAGCGTGTTAAGATTTACTGCAAACAAAAGACTTACCAGTTTTTAAAAAAGGGAGAGCCTTACAAAGTTCACACAGAAGTATAATATTGTTTACTTTAACTCACCTGTGGGAACAACTCAGAGGCTATTAAGAAGAAAAAGGATAACATTAAGAAGATTGGAAGATGGGACTGGTGAACACTAAAAGCAGCACAAATATGAGATGATTGGACCCTACTGAACTCGAATCATGGGAACCCCAACAAAAATTTATAATCTGGCAAAATATTTGGACTTTATTATTTGTATTGGTATAACTTGGTATAATTAATGTGATATGATTGGATTGTTAAATGGAAAACTCAATAAAAATTATTAATAAAAAAGGAAACATTCATTTATGCCATCATAGCCATATGCCATCATATCAAAGGATTAAATTTGGGTAAATGTGGTGTGATCTCCTAAGAGTAATCAAACGAAACTTTAACACGTGGCATGATTTTAAAAAAATAAATCAATCTGTAATTTTATCAGGACAAGTTATTTGTTGTTTACTGTTGTAGACAACTGTTTACTCAAAACTGATGTTCTGTACCATGAAAATAAATTAAAACAGTATTTATTTATTTATTTATCTATTTATCTTTTATTTATTTAGAAGATAGTGGGTTGCACAACAAGTGTCGCTCTGTCAGTAAAAGTAAAATGTTTCTACATGCAGCAACGTTCAACACACATTGTTCCACTAAAGTAGGCGGCTGAATTCATCTTGTTCCTGGGAGAGGCTTTTTATCTGATCTTGTAGGACTGCTTTTATAGTCTTACCTAATCTGCAGGTCCACCACGTGAAGTGTAATCCATAGTTACCTAACTGGGGTGGCTATTTAAAAAACTCAGGATACACCCATATTGTGGGAATGGTGCATCCAAAATACAGTGGTACCTCAGGTTAAGTACTTCATTCATTCTGGAGGTCTGTTCTTAACCTGAAACTGTTCTTAACCTGAAGCACCACAATTTCTGTTCTTATCCTAAAGCAAAGTTCTTAAGCCGAGGTACTATTTCTGGGTTAGCAGAGTCTGTAACCTGAAGCATATGTAACCTGAAGTGTATGTAACCCGAGGTACCACTGTACTATGCAACCAGTTAATGCTGTCACACAGAATCTTGTGCTCTTCCTCTCTCTCTCTCTCAATATAATTACCACAGAGAAAGGGGTACGTGCCCAGAACCCAAAACCCAGAAAGAGAACCTGGAAATCCAAAAACCAGAAGCAGAGTTGCAAATTAATACTAATATTAATATACTAATATATTAATATTTATATTTATATTAATATACCTTGCCCATCTTGCTGGTTTCCCCAGCCACTCTGGGCAGCTTACAGCATATATAAAACATCAAACATTAAAAAACTTCCTGATACAGGGCTGCCTTCATATGCTTTCTAAAAGTCAGATAGTTGTTCATTTACAACTATCTGACTTTTAGGGAGAGAGTTCCACAGGGAGGGTGCCACTACCGAGAAGGCCCTCTTCCTGGTTCCCTCTAACTTCGCTTCTCGCAATAAGGGAACGATGGGGGTGGAGAAGCTCCATTTTGTACCTCAGAAATGGAAGTTAAACTTCTGAGCTCTTGATGGCTGTGTTCTCTTAATCTTATTCTCTCAGAAACAATTTTGAAAGGCAGATTGAAAAATGGAAGGAATTTTTTAGGATGGATAGAGGAGATTTTTTTAAAAAATCCAGACTACCCACCCTTACTGAGGCAGATATTATACAGTGGAATAGGAGACTAATTCAACACACACTGCAAAATATAATTACCACATATAAGAACTAGGAAGGTGAATCTAATCTCTTAGGTTTTTAGAGTCATTTCAGAAATATTCTGGGGGGGCACAAGAACTTAAGAAGCGCCTGCTGAACCAGGGTCATGGCCCAGCTAGTTCACTACCCAAAACAGGACCCAGGAACAAGAGCAGTTTCCTTTTCAGTGGCTGATATTGAGAAACATTCCAACCGTGGAAGCAGAGTGCAGACATCATGGCAATTGTTATAAGAATTCTGTAGTGTCATAAATAAAATGAATGTTCATAAGTGCACAAGTTACATTAAGTACATAAACCACATGACATAAACAGTACAGGAGATCAATCCTGAAGACATCGTGACTTGTAATGGCTCCAAATATTTCCTCTGCAGAAAGGGTCGTATTTTAGGTATGAATAGGGTAGCCTTGTGAACTGGACTCAAGAACAAAGATATTTACCATCTCAAAAGAATGGCCTAGACTGGCAGGATAAGGCAATCAGAAGCCTTATCAGGTATCGTGACAAACAGGAGATGAGCCACAGTCACACTTTTCTGTTGTAGACCATCTCTTTCTGTGAGGACACTGCTTGGTGGCTTAGGAACTGGAAGTTGGTGCTCCATGTTATATGAACATCCATATTAAGCTGGTGGGAGTTGTTATCAGGAGAGATGGTAATGAGGTATCATCTACATGTGGGTGACACCCATCTATTGTTCCCCATGCCATTAGACATCTTTATGAAGCTGCTGGGAATTGTTATCAGGAGAGATGCTGTGAGGGATCATCTACATGAGGATGATACCCATCTCTATCACTCTATTGCATCTAAATTAAGAATGGCAGTTGAAACAGATTCAAAGATATAGGTGTTATGTCTTCCAAGACCTTGATTCCACAAAGTGGGGAGATACACTGTCCTTTATAGGATAGTTCTGGACAGGGTATCTGAGAAGACAGCTCTTCCCACTCCCATCAACCCTGGTCACTTTGTACTTTGGATAAAGATGTGTTGATGGTGCCATACATCCCTGCAATAAAACATGGTGGGACTGTGTGCTTGGAGCACTCATGTTGCCACTTCTTTGGAATTCTCTTCCTTAAAACTTAATTGGGCCCCAACGATGTTACATTTTCTGTGCAATAGGCTCTATTCTGAGTAGGATTAGATAGAAACTTTATTTGCATTAGCCACTAACCATAGCAATAAGATAACAAATACTAGACAAAGCTAAATAGTTAGCTATACAAAATTCATTTGTGGAGGTTTACATCAATACAAATCGATAAAATATGTGAACCAATAGGTTTTCCTTTGATATATTTTTTAAGCAGAGGAATCTTCGAAAGTTGATCAACTCATAGATCCTATTCTAATTGCCTCTACTGAGTTTTTTGAAGTGTTTGCTGTCACCTTGGTTTCCAGACCATTGATCAGCCCAATCTCCTTGTTCTGCACAAATTCCAGCTTATCAATTATCCTAATTAAATTGTAGCACCCAGAACTGGACACAGTTCTCCTGGTCAAGGCAAAATGGAGTGGAACAATTCCTTCTCTTGATCTGGACACTATAATTCTGTTGATTCAGCCTAGAACAGCATTAGCAGTGCAGATCTCCAGCCAACTAATGTGTATTAAAAGGAAAATGGAAGAGGAAATAATATAGAAATGACATATATTAGAGCAAATTGTTTGGAATCCATATGAAGTAACCATGTTTCTTGGTGAAATTTCACACTAAAGTGCTGGTGAATTTTCATGAGGAATTCCCTGCTGCCCCAAAGAACCACATATTTCTACAGAATCATGGAGAACTAAACAGAAGATTGGAAAAATCAGAAACTATCAGAAGCCGACGTTGGCAGATTCTCCCCTCTTTATGAATGACTCACAAATTCAAGAGATTTCCTCTCATAAGTTTTTGACAAAGTCTACGATGCTGTCCATTAATTCAACTGCAGCGGGGAATGCAAAGATGAATCCTTTGAAGAAGTTTATCATCCCATGAAACCCATTCTCAACATGGAACCAGCTGACTTTCACCCCATTGTCCCCCAGACGTTTCTTGTACAGCAGTACGTCGTCTCGTACTACGTCGTACTCGCAGCTCACAATTAGGGTTTCAGGAAGCTTCTGGATGACAGAGTCCTCAGCAAAAAGGCAAGAAGAATCAGCTTCTAATGTCTCTGACAATTGCCTATAGACTTCAGGTTCATAAGGAGCAAGTGGGACTTGTTTGTAGCCTCTCCCCTTAAATCTCTCTGGAAGGTTGTCTGGACTCACCCACTTCCCATATTTCAGCCTCATTGAATCTGGCACATGAGAGCCCTTCAGGACCTGCCCTGCCAAAGAAGGGTCCTTTCCAAAGTACTTCAGGCCAAAGTAAACAAAACTTTCCCGGAACAAGAGGGGCATTGAACTGTTCTGCTGATAGGAAGGCAGATTGTAGTCCATAGTCTGTGTATAAGGATAGATGAGCACTTGAGCCCATAGCTTTGGAAGGTCTGATCTCTCCACCAATTTCTGGGCAACAACAGTAGCATAATTGCCCCCTGCACTGTCCCCACCAACAATGATCTTGGAAGGATCCACCCCATGGGAAGCTGCATTTTGAATTAAGTGTATGGTAGCAGCAAGGCAGTCCTTGTACTGAGTGGGAGGAAGATGCTCAGGAGACAGGCGGTAGCTGCAGAATAAAGCACAATTAAAGAGGTAAACTTCCAGAATCTTTTCCAAACACATTCATGATCACATAGAATTACAAGAAGAGCCTGCTGGATCAGTTGTAGCAGATACAATGCAGGTGAAAGTTAGCTGGCTTATGCCCTTAAAAAGCCGACTTTACTGGCTAGCAAAAGAGTGTAGGAAACGCTGGGGAAGCAAAACCATTTGCCGCTTGCAACTTTCCCTCCTCCTCCTGTTTAGATGCAGGGGGTGTTTCCCAGTCTCTTCCTGATTATACATTTAAAAGCCCTAACTGAACATTAGCCCCACTCCCGGATTGATTCCAGGCTGGATCTGGGTTGGGTGGTGTCAGGGAACTGCCATCAGTACTGGAGGGGGAGTGCAAAAGCCAGAGGGATTCCAGAGAGCGTCCAGGGATCGGGAGGAGCAGCCCATCTTCTGGGGAAGAGAATCAGCATAGCACGAGTGGAGAAGGGGGGCAGGTGGGGGAAGTGGTGAGGTGGTCCCATGACTCCTTGCCTGGGACCAGCGGGGAGAGTAGGGGTCCTCCGTTGCCCACACCCTCCCTGTGCAGAAGGCTTTCACGCAGAGAGGGTAGGCAGAGACTAGGCGTCAAAGAACTTCTTTGCTGGAAGAAGTTTAAGAAACGCCCACTCACAGATTCTGCCAGCGATTGTGTCAGCCATGGGTGAATGGCTGTCCGGACAGAAGAGGTTCACTTTGGCAGCCCAGCCAGGTATTTGCACCCAACCAGGGAGATAGGCACCTGCTTACGCACGAGCAACCACTAGAACCATTACAGCAATTCGTGAGTCCCTGACGTTGCTTGTGCGCAGCCCGGGGGAGGCAGCACGATGAGCCAGACAGAACCATCCGGAGAGACAGAGCAAGAAGCCATGGTGTGAGCTCTGGTCGAGAGGAATCGAGACCTGGAGGCACATGTCGCTACCCTGTCAGCGCGGCTGGAGGAGAGGCAGACTCAGGAAGTGCAGGTCAGAGCCACCCCGATAGGGAGGAAGGTCCCCGGGCTGTTAAATAAGTTTGGAGGAAAGCCCCAAGACTACAATGCCTTCCGAATGGAAATTCCATACGCTTTGGAATTGCAGAAAAATGACTTTGCTGATGACGGGGAGAGGGTGGCGTACATTATTGGACATCTGCAGGATGGGGCGCGCAAATGGATCAGGCCCTTGATGGCAACGGGGAATGATGCCTTAAAATATCTTAAAAGATTCTACCAGGCAATGGACGCAATTTTCTCCAGCAAGGTGGAGCAAAGTGTGACACGGAGGGAGCTGCTGGGGTGCAAGCAGGGGAGCCTGTCCGTCAGAAGCTACTGGTCGTGTTTTGCAATGTTAGTGCACAAGCTCGGGTGGAACCTGGACTCTGAACCGGTACAAACGCTGTTTGAAGCAGGTTTGGATCCCAAAGTGAAAGACGAGTTGTCCAGAGCGCCCCGCCCGCGGTTGATGGATGAGCTCACAAAGACTGTGCATGTGATTGGTGTACACCAGGAAGCACAGGCTCAGGAAAAGCGGGAGATAAGGGGGAGCGTTTCCATGGCAACTGCATTCCTGAGATGCCGAGGGAGCCTTCCCAGGTGGCAGAGCCAATGGAAATTGATGGAGCGCGCGCGCGCAAAGTTTCAAACGCTAATGAAGGCCGGAAAAAGGAGGGGAAGGAGTGGAAAACTACCAAGAAGTGTTTCCTCTGTCAGTGGCCAGGACATTTTGCAAAGGTCTGTCCCCAATGAAAGGCCTGGCAAGGCATGATGGGGACAGCAGGCCACGACGAGAAGGGGGAGGAGGGGCCAGTGCAGGGAAACGAGAAAGCCTGGCTGCCGACCAGCAGGGACAGCAGCCAGGCCAGTGACCAATAGAAGTGCCCCGGCTATAGCCATTGAAGTGGTGCTAGAACTCCCAAGTGGGCACCCAGTCAAGGTGAATGGGCTGCTGGATTCTGGCAGCTCGTGTAATTTCTTCAGTAGAGACTTCGCTCTGGAGCACCAGCTCCACCTGTTGCCACTAGATTTCCCCTTGCAGGTGACCACCATTGATGGCAGGGAACTTCTGGGAGGGGAAGTGACACACCAGACACCACCAATGCGGATGAGTGTTTCCAGGCACATGGAAAACGTGGCCTTTCACGTGGCCACGCTGGCAGGACCCCCAATAATACTAGGAATGATCTGGCTGGCACTACATGACCCAGTGGTGTCATGGCATCAGCGGTCGCTCACCTTTGGGTCAGCTTACTGTTTAGAACACTGCCTGGGAGGAAAGGAACCAAGAATGACTGTGGCCAGGGTGGCTGGGGTGGCCCTGGAGGAAAGGGGGCGGGTGCCACCGCAATATGCAGATTTGAAGGAGGTCTTCAGAGAGAGAGAGGCGGATAGACTGCCCCCCCACAGACCATATGACTGCCAAATCAACCTGCTTCTGGGGGCCCAGTTACCGGTGGGTAAGCTGTATGCCATATCCAACTGGGAGATGGAGGAGTTGAGGCAGTTTATTGACAACAACTTGAAAAGGGGCTTCATAAGGGAATCGAAGGCAGTGTGTGTGTGGGGGGGAGTCCAGTGTTCTTTGTGGACAAAAAATCAACCAATCAGCCCAGACTTGTGGTGGACTACCGCCGTTTGAATTTGGTGTCAGAACCCGTGACTTTCCCAATGCCCAGAATCGACGATATTCTGACACATGTGAGGCAGGGAAAGATTTTTACCAAGCTGGACCTAAGGGGGGGCATACAATCTGATTAGAATACGGGAGGGGGACAAATGAAAAACAACCATGTTCACCCACCTGGGGGCTTTTGAGTATTTAGTTATGCCATTTGGATTACAATCGGGATCCGCCTGCTTTCAATCCTTCATGCACCATGTGGTGGGGCCACTGCTGTACAAGAATTGCATGGCCTTTTTGGATGACGTCTTAATCTATTTGGAGAATGAAGCGCAACACGTCAAGGATGTCAGGGAGGTGCCACAGAGATTGAAGAAGCATCAGTTGTGGGTCAAGCTGGAAAAAATTCCAATTCCACGCCCAGGAGGTCGAGTTCCTAGGATACAGGTTGTCAGACAAGGGACTGGCCATGGACCCAGGCAAGGTGAAGGCAGTGCTGGAATGGAAGGCCCCCAAAAACCGAAAGGATGTGCAGAGGTTCCTAGGCTTCAGCAACTTCTACAGGAAGTTCATAAGGAACTTCGCCCACTTGACAGCACCCATTACGGATTGTCTCAGTAGCAAAAAGAAGTTCACATGGACAGAGGATGCGCAGCAATCCTTTGAGGAATTGAAGAAGGCGTTCGCCTCGGAAGAGCAGCTCCTGCACGTGGATCCGGAGAAGCCCATGAGACTGGAGACGGACACGTCCGACCACATGATTGGAGCAGTATTGTTGCAACCAGGGTCCAAGGAGAACTGGAGACCATGTGCCTTTTTCTCCCAGAAGCTGAGCAAGTCGGAGCAAAACTACACGGTGTATGACTGGGAACTGCTTGCTATTTACTCGGCATTTCGTCAATGGAGACACTTCTTGATAGGGGCGCGGCACAAGATCCAGGTCCGAACTGACCACAAGAACCTGGAATACTGGCGGACCGCGCGAGTGCTTAACCAGAGACAGATCAGATGGTCCCAGGAGTTCGCCAAGTTTTTCTTCGAGATACAATACGTGCTGGGAGAGGAAAATGTTAGGGTGGATGCACTCTCCAGGAAACCGGAATACATGGAGGGGGAAGGGCCTCTGGAGGCCAGGCACGTGTTCCCCGAGGACTGGTGGGGGGGGGAACGTTGGTGGGTAAACAAGAGCTAGCAGGGCTCACCCGAGATGATGGTTTGCTCAGACTAAAATCAGGGTGCTCAGAGGTGGAAAGGAAGACAATGGGGGGGTTTGAGGAAAAGGAAGGGCTACTGTACTACAAGGGGGCACTGTATGTACCAGGAGAGGCATTGAGGGGCAAAATACTGAGGCAGCTCCATGACAATCCAATAGCTGGGCACTTTGGACAGCACAAGACCATGCTACTAGTTACCAGGCAATTCTGGTGGCCAAAGGTGAGGGAGGACGTACGAGAATATGTACGAGGGTGCGACCAGTGCCAGAGGGCAAAGGGGGAAAGCACTGCCCCCGCAGGGTTACTGGAACCCTTACCAACACCGGAAAGGCCCTGGGAGGTGGTGTCCATTGATTTTATGACAGATCTGCCCAAGTCAAGGGGAAAGTCAGCGGTCATGGTAGTGGTCAATCTGCTGACTAAAATGTGCCATTTCGTAGCATGTTTGCATGCAGTGTCGGCAGAGGAGACAGCCAGGCTGTTTGTGGACCACATTTTCAGGCTGCATGGCACCCCATTGAGGGTAATCTCAGATCGCAGAAAACAATTTACTTCCCGGTTCTGGCGGAGGCTCATGAGCTTACTGCAGGTCGAGGTGAGCTTCTCGACGGCACGGCACCCAGAAACCAACGGGCAGGCCGAAAGAGCAAACGGTATACTCCAGCAGTACCTACGCTGCTATGTCAGCGAGAGGCAGAACGATTGGGTAGAGAAATTGGCATTGGCTGAATTTGCGTACAACAAGGCTGAACACGTGTCCACGGGATTGAGCCCTTTCATGGCCAATTACGGGTGTCACCCCAGGGCCTTCCCAGGGAGGGGGGAGGAAGGATAGAGTGTACCTGCGGCTGAGCAATTTGCCAAAGAAATGGAGGCATTACACCAGCAACTCAGGCTGAACTTGGAGAGGGCCAAGGAAGTTTACAAGAGGCAGGCAGACAGGCACCGTCGGGAGGGGGAGGCCATATGGGTGGGAGACCGGGTGTGGTTGTCGTCCCAAGGGTTGTCCCTAAAGGGAAGGTGCAAGAAGCTGGGGCCCTTTGAGGTAATACAGCAGGTCAACACAGTGGCATTCAAACTCAAGTTGCCCGACAGCATGAAGATACATTGGGTGTTCCATAGGTCCCTACTTTCACAGTACAGGGAGGGGCGGGAATTCCCAGAAAGGGAGGGAGGGGTTAGCACCCACCCGTGGGTAGAGGAGAGGGAACTCTGTAACGAAGCTACGGAAATACTTGATTCGAGGTGGCAGGGTCACCAGGTAGAGTACTTGGTAGCCTGGGAGGGAGAACCCAAGTCGGAAAACACCTGGGTCCCTGCTGAATCAATCACGGATGGGTATCTGGTGGAAGAGTTTCATGGTTTGTTCCTGGATAGACCTAAACCATTAGCTAGATTCTGGGAGGAAGAATTCGGAACCACAGACGACGAAGGGGACTCTGCGGGGTTTCCTGCCTCCGAGGAGGAGGTGTCCGAGGGAGGTGTCCGAGGGAGAGGAATCAAACTGGGAGGTTCGACCAGCTGGAAGAGATACGAGGGGATGGGAGGCCGGTTTTGAATCCTCAGAACATGATGACAGTTCTTTCAGGGGGTTCCCCGCATCGTCGGTTGAAGAGAGAGAGGAGGAGGTATCGGAAGATCGTGCCGGGGTGAGAGGGGTCCTGAGGAGGGGGTGGATGTCAGGGAACTGCCATCAGTACTGGAGGGGGAGCGCAAAAGCCAGAGGGATTCCAGAGATCGTCCAGGGATCGGGAGGAGCAGCCCATCTTCTGGGGAAGAGAATCAGTGTAGCACCAGTGGAGAAGGGGGGCAGGTGGGGGAAGTGGTGAGGTGGTCCCATGACTCCTTGCCTGGGACCAGCGGGGAGAGTAGGGGTCCTCCGTTGCCCACGCCCTCCCTGCGCAGAAGGCTTTCATACAGAGAGGGTAGGCGGAGACAAGGCATCAAAGAACTTCTTTGCTAGAAGAAGTTTAAGAAACGCCCACTCACGGATTCTGCCAGCAATTGAGTCAGCCATGGGTGAGTGGCTGTCCAGAGAGAAGAGATTCACTTTTGCACCCAGCCAGGGAGATAGGCACCTGCTTACGCACGAGCAACCCCTAGAACCATTACAGGTGGTCTCCAAGTTGAGGCTGATCTGGAGGCCCTGGTTAGGGGTGCTGTGCAAGGCTTTAAGCCCAGTTCATAGTCCCCCAATGGAAGCGAGCGTGTTCATGTCTTAAGCACATGAAGCTCTGATTTTAAATCACAGAACAGAATGTTGACAGGTTTCGTGGGGAGCCTCTTTCTGCTGCAGGGAATATGGCCAGGGATGCCAGCCTGAAATACAGCAGCATGCTGGGCCCCTACACTCTTTCCCCATGAAAGGCCATGTGGTTGTGTTTACTTACCCAACAGACACAACCACTGAATCACTCTCCTTGGCAATCTTGCTGCAGACATCTTCGTAGAATGCTAGCAAGTTGGGAGGGAAATTCAAAATTGGGAAGCAATTATGTGGAAGATATATCTAACGAAAGGAAGCTGTTTCTCAACCCAGGGATGATGCATTCACAGAAATCCCACTGAAATGCATGTACATAAGTCACAGCAGAACCTGAAGAATGACACCTTTGGCTTCCATTGCTCTACATCAGGGATCAGCAACCTTTTTCAGCCGTGGGCCGGTCCACCGACCCTCAGACCATGTGATGGGCCAGACTATATGGGGGGGGGGATGAATGAATTCCTATGGCCCACAAATAACCCAGAGATGCATTTTAAATGAAGGCACACATTCTACTCATGTAAAAATGCACTGATTCCCAGACCGTCAACGGGCCAGATTGAGAAGGTGATTGGGCCACATCCGGCCCACAGGCCTTAGTTTGCCTACCCCTGCTCTAGATGCTGAGAGACTGCAACTCCCAGTAATCACAGGCAGGGATGTCACACTTACCTTCAGTTTTCTACCTGCCCAGGGTTTCCAGCAACTGCTAGGCAGAAGCACTGCTGCCTCCAATCTTGCCTCAAAAAGCACATTTTTTGCAAAGTAATCTTCCCTTTCATACAATATTGGTACATGCGATATTCACTGACATAAGCCTTTTTATGCCCCGTGAACATCCCATTGCTAGAGAGCTGCATTGTAAGCATCAGAGACTGACTTTGGGTTCACAAATTGCTTCCCAAACTGCAAATTAAATAGATTCACATATAAAAACAAATTGAACAACATTACAACCTCCCACCCCCTCCCCCAGACACAAACAAATCTTCAATTTAAGAGATATGGGGCATGGTGTCTGGGATAAAGCAGGGTGAGACGCTTGGGAGTGGTCTGATTCTGAGAATGAGGCTGACTCTGAGAATGAGACATTGCAAGACCAGGGAAAAGAGTCGGCGGAAGAAGATTGGAGGAAATTTAAAGATTATTTGCAGAAATATGGCAAAATTAATGAATGTTAGAATGTTGTTGGACAGAAATTAAGTGGTTACCAGCTGTAAAGTAAAAATGGAGTAATAAGCTAAAATAAGTTACAAATAAGTTATAATAAGGATTTGCTGAATGAAGATTTGAACTGGAATACAAAAGGGGGAGGTAAGAGGAGGTTCGAGAAACAAGGTAACAGAAATAAGTTGTGGAAATTATATCTGTTTTGTTTTGATTTGTTTTTTCGTTTTTCTTTTTTTATTGTGTATTTTTGTACTTTTGTATTTTTGTTTTTTGTACTAAACTGGAAAATTTAATAAATATCTATTATATAAAAAAAAGAGAGAATGAGACATTGCAGCCTCAGGCAAGGCAAGGGTGGGTTTACTTGGCCCTCCTTCCTTCTCAGTCCTATGAAGCCGGCAGAGTAACAAAGGCAGGGAGTTTGCGGCTTCAGAATGTTGGGGGGGGGGGGAGAGATGTCCTGGAAGAGGATACTAGAGTAGAGCTCTCAGAGGAATCTTCGCTGGACAGCGAGGGGGGAGGATGCCCAAATTCTCCTCAGTTGGAGTGGAAGGTGAACATGCTAAGTACGGGGGAAAGGGGAAAGATCGTATCTTGTCTCCCTTTGTGCTGTCTGAGAAATGGAAACTCAGATTGAGCACTTCGTATCGGAGAATGACAGGCTGTCAGAGCTGCCTCTAGGTCCCAGCTCACAGAGGACCAACGCTAGGCTGTCGTAATGTACAAAAGTCTTTATTGAAGTTCAATTTCCATTTCAAAGCCGCAGCGCGCAGCCCTACATCTTAAACCCTAGATCGGCGAAGTCCCGTCTGAGTCTCCTCCCCTCTGACACCAGTTTAAGATCCTAGCCCTGCTCCACCTTTTCCGCTGCTCTCTCCTCTTCTGGGTCCTCCTGCCCGCTGGGGCATTGCCCTTTCTGGACTCTTCCAACGCTGAGTCGCTTAGCTCCTCCCCCTGCTTCCTGCGGGCTTTAGGACCCGGTTCCCAATCCTCATTCTCTGCTGTCCCGCACTCCTGTACATTTGAACTTGCCTCTCGCGCCAACCCAGTGACCTTTCTCCTAACCGTTACACTACTTCGGTCACTGCTTCCCTCTTCCGGGATACTGGCCGGATGTGACCTCCCCTCCGTTGTCCGACTTTCTGATGGAGGCGTGGTCAGCCCTGCCTCATCTTCTCTCCCTGGTGGGGAATGCACTGGCCCCGATCCTTGGGAATCTTCCCCCCCACTCTGCTCTGGTGGGGAAGCTGGTCCTGATTTCCAACTACTGCTCTGGGAGTCCCTGCTGCCCCCTTGCTCCTGGGGCATTCCCCTTGGGAACCCCCTACCCCTGGCCACTGGCGCCCCCTTCTGTGAATCTTCCGATTCGCTGGAGAGGCTCATGGAATCCCTCGGTCCACTGTCCTTTTCTCCTACGCTCCCCTCGGATTCTTCCCCTCCGCTCTCCATCTCCTCTCTTCCCTGTGCCTCTGCTCCTGAGCCCCTGACACAGGCGTTTGCCATGTTCTGTGATTTTGAACTGTAAATAAACGTACATAAATTTTGCAGAGGCCCGTTAATTCTTATCAGACCTCTTTGCCTGCCTGAGATCATTACACGCAGATCCATGAGTTGCAAGCTTTCACTGAAATAAGATGTTATCGTTTGTATTCATATATGCAAACCTATTTCAATTTTCAGAGACAGGAAAAACAAACTTGTTATAAGAACCTCCCAAATCTCCACCTTAGAAGAAATCTGCCTAGCTGTTGAAGTGAGGGAGCATGGGAGTTGTATTCCAGGAAGCAAGATCTTGGATGGGCACAGGTGCCCCCCATCCCCCCAAATATGAATGTCTGTAGTAATAGCAAGCTCTTGCAAGAGGTTGTGTCACAGTCTCCTGACTTCCAATTTCTTCATGTGTGACTTAATCCTAGCTTTCCTTCCTCCCGCAGTTCCTGCTTCATAGGCTCTTGCAATGGAAGGCTACTGAATGGGACTTGTTAACTGCCAACCTATTACATTGCAATTGGTCTTGTGAGATGAAACCTGGTGTGAGTCCAGTTCTCTCAACCACTCATATTGTCCCTAAGAGATGGGAAAAAGCCATTCTGCATTAGGCCAAAGGCCCAGCCAGCCCAGCCTTGTGTTCTCCCCAAGGCCAACCAGATGTCAGCAGGAGGCCCACAAAGAGAGCTTGTCTGCAACAGCACTCTGCTCACCTGCATGGGGAAATTTTGGGCGTGATGGCAGGCGATTTGGGGAACTCTGATAACAAGTTTGTTGTTTTGTGTATCTGAAAGTAGCACTGCTATTTGCCAACTTGTAAAATTGTGATTGGTTTTCTGAGATGGAAACCTGGCGGAGGTCCAGTTTCGGGTTACGGGTTTCGGAAAGCTGACCTGTGTATGCAGATAAATTAGCACATGTGGGTGTGGTGGGTGAGTGTGGGATTTGGTCGGGTGTAAATGAGGGGGTGGCTGGGGGTGGGATAGTGGCTGGGTTGGTAAGCAGAGCAATCTGGAACATCAACCTATTAGATACATGTTTGTGAACCTCTTTGAGGTTCTATGAAATCAAGTGTTATATGAATTTTATGAAAGGAATGAGTCGGTATCAGCAGTGGGGGGCATCTGTCCCTCCCCCAGGGGCTGCTTGCTGGAGTGCATCTCCCTGGTTCCCTGGCCATTGACAACTAGAGACGTAGGATCTGGGAAGCCATGAGAACAAGAGGGTCCATGTGTATAAATTAACAAATGCAAATCTAAAGCACACGTGTGCCCCTTGTCTCTTCAGGAACTTCCACCAACACTCTTGTATTTCAGCCCCGTAAACCTCTCTTCCAATGATATCTGAAGCACTTCTACCCAGAAAGCAGATTCCAACTAAGCATTAGAAACACCTTTCTGATGATAAGAGTTGTTCGACAGGGAACTGCCTCCCTTTGGAGGTGGCGAGCTCTCTTTGGCTGGAGGTTTGACAATAGAGGTTTCACACCATTTCTAGGATTCTACAGGGGCTTACTTCAGTTCAATGGCGCTTGCCTCTAGGTAAGTGTTCATAGGCTCACAGCTTTAATCTCTTACCGATGCTCCCAGTCATCCCAGCACCTCCATGGAAGAACACAAATCCTTTCCTTGGGCCAGCAGATGGTGTTTTGGGCTGATAAACCCTCACAGGCACCCCGTCGAAAAGCAGATCTTTGGAAGAGAGGCTGGGATCCGCTCTTGGATTCCAGAAATTCATGAGGACGTGGATAACGGCAACCTGTCTGCAGACACCCAGCAGTTCAAGGCACTTCCCCTGTTGGGCAAAGAAAAGTCTCATGAAAATAGTGCCCACATTTGCAACCTATTCACAAGGGGTGGTATCCAAATAAGTCCTATTTAAAGTAGACCCATGGAAATGAATGAGCCCATGTTAGCCAAGTCGATTAATTTCAATTGGTCAGCTTAAAATTGGTCACCCCAACCTAAACACCTGCCAAGGTACAGAGGCAAAAGAAGCTGGGAAACAGGGGGGCCCACCAGGTGGCGTGTTGGAAGATGGCCGACAAAAATATCTTTCTGACCCATACGAGGTAATTAAGGGGCTGCTATGGGAAGTAGGCAGCCTTCCCTTCCCCCCAGGATGTGGTGGGACCCTGTCTTGCCAGTGGTGTACACAATGCACCCCCTGATCCGAGAGATGGGGGTGCCAAACACTTGGCACGAGCCCTCGGTGAAGTCAGCTCTTCCTGACGCCGATTCCAATTAGCGCGTGCTGGTTGCTTCAGCTCGGAATTATAATTGGAAACATACGATTGGAATGGAAGCTGAAGCACATACATCAAGTAAAGCTCGAGATAAGGCTGCTGATTAATGGATCTCTGTGACCAGGGGTGATGGACAGATAAGTAAATCTTCTGATGAATCACCACTAGGAGACTGTATGTTTGGAACGATGGGGGGGTAGAGGAAAAAAACTCTTTTTTCTTTACACGATGTGATATTAATAACCCTTCACCCCAGAAAGAAATAAGATCATCGCATTTTTATCAATCATAAGCAGGATTTTAAGAACTGTGTGGGGATGGATTACAACAGGAGAGAAGACTGGTGAACGGTGAGAAAGAGGAAAATTTTTATGACGCATTTGAAAAATGGCGTCTCACCAAGACAGGCTTGCCGGAGAAAGAAGGACAGGGGGGAGGAGAATCAGGATCGTTTGAAAGATAAGGAGTACTGGAATGCAAGTTTGACCTGACAGAGCCCCCTGATCTGTTTGATATATTGTTTGATATATCTGGCTAGCCTGTGGAAAAATAAAGGACAGAACAAAGGTTAACTTTGTTCATGGAAGCGTTGAACAGAGGCTGTCCCGGAGAGAGATAGTTTTTGAAGAGTACAAAACCCACACAGAGACGCCAATTTTCAGTCTGCTTGTGAGAACTATCAGAGATTGCAAAGAAAGGAATATATGATAACAACAAGATGAGAAAGAAAGTAATACAGGACTATCCGGATCGAACTGGATAGAACTGTCTAATTAAAGCAGTAAAATATGTGATGCCTGGAGTTATCCGGAATTTTGGACTCGTGACAAGCTTGTATGGGTACCCTCAACAAAAAATTTAAAATTTGGCTGTATAATTTGGAACTAATGTGATTTGATTAATGTGATGTGATTGGCCTGTTAATAAAAATTATTTATATATTAAAAAAGAAGCTGGGAAACAAGCTAAGCTTTAGAGGAACAATCCACAATCTCCTTGCTAACCTATGAGACCATATTTGCTTTCCTGAAGAAACCGTGACGTAAAGAAAATATGGCTTTTTCTCTCTTTGTGTGTCCTTCTATAGGCTGAAAGGAAGCCCTTGTTGAATGTGATAATATATATATATATATATATATTCAAGTGAATTCATTGATTTTACTGATTTCATTATGCATGTTGGATTAAGCAGTATATGAATTACTTAAATATATAAACTGTTATTTATTATTTTTAATTAAATAAATATACTGCCCTTCATGAAAGGATCTCAGGGTGGTTCACAGCAAAAAAAAATGCAAGATAAAAACCCAAAATACACAATGAAAGAACAAAGCAGACCAATAACACCTTTAAAAGATATAGAAATGTTTTTGCCTGGTGCCTACAGATAAGTATTATTAACTCTAATAATAATAATACATTTCTTAATCACCTTTCCCATAAGAACATAAGAAGGACCTGCTGGCTCAACTAACGGCTCATTCAGTCCCCACTTACCGCAGTGAAGCTTATTAACTCTAATAATAATAATACATTTCTTAATCACCTTTCCCATAACTAACGGCTCATTCAGTCCTCAACTTACCGCAGTGAATGCCATTATGGCAAGACAGTGAAGACCTCGAAGCTTTAATGGACTGTCAAATCCAGGTGGAATTTCACTCCTGGAAAAATCATAGTAAATCGCCCAGGAGAGGAGAGACAGGGAAGGAATCCCTATAACTCCAATCAACCCCAGCAGCAGGCTCTGAAGAAGCTCCATTTCTCCGTTCCAAAGAGTGAGATGCAAACACTGAGCTAAACTGTCAGCATTTGCTGCTGTTTAACACCACCAGTGGTATCTATACACAGCCGGTTGTAGGTTGGTTGATGAACTGTTTCACAATTAGAACACAGAATTCTATGTAGATGTGATATCCATCAGAACACCAAGAACAATTTCATGGGTCAGGTTGGCACAATTAGTGGTGCCCTATTCAGGAATTTCAAGTCCAGTCACCGAACCATCCAGCTCCATGTAAGGCTCTTCAGTTTTACATACCGTGGGTGTTTGTTGACTGAAGTTCAAAACATCCCTACCCAGCTTAACCCAATAGTCAGGAATAGTGGGAGTTCTAGTCCATGGTGGAAGAGGATTTGTGTGCACTTCCTGGCCCAAGATCTCCAAGGCTTCCGACACAAGTCCCATTCCTACCTAAGCCCCTGGATATTGAAATCATGGGCTCTGCTCCTCATAGATAAATGCAACTTCATGTTGAAATGAAGTATATCTGTGCATGGACGCAGCCAGGATTTATGTTGGGGTGACAGGACACCCACCTGCCATCGTCCTCTGTCTGGCTCTGTCTAGCAGATTCCAAATGATACGACTCAACAGCAATTGCTTTAAAATACTTCCTTTTGACCCAAAGTGCTCAGCAAAAAATAATAATAAATAAATTACACTGAGAATTCTGCACAAATTTCCCAATCTTCTTTAAAATTGGTCTTTCTGATCTCTGATTTTGCACATCAAACTTGCCAATTCAACATATTCTATCAATTTCAGCTGTCCTTTTATTTTTTGGTAGGTACTACCTCATATCACCATTTCTGTGCATATGATTTTCATTCTGCCATTGTTGCATAAGGAAACAGATTTACCTGGGTTTGGGGGGGGGGGGATATCTGCTCCAGTTATCCCTAGTATAAAAGCTTCCCGCCAACAAAATCTACCCAAATCATCAGTGATTTGAAAAATAGGAAGGAAAATAAAACATTAACATCAGAGATTCATGTGATTAATGAGTATATTTTGCAAAATTACAAAGAACACGCCTTTTTATATTTCTTTTTTTAAAAAAACAACAACAAAAACTTCTTTTTCACATTCCTCCTTTCTTTCCTATGCACTTTTGCGTGTACACTCTGTAAGTATAACCTATGTCTGTGCTCCACTGTCATCATTGACCTTATCCAGGTCTTTACTCTCCACCAGGTATTGAATAACTGCTCTATGGTACAACTGGCGCATGTCTTGGCAAGAGTCAGGACATGTTTAAGATGTCTAATGGAACAATATTAAAATGTGAACCGATGTGAGCAATCATGATGCTTAAGATAATATATGAGATAGAGTACTCTTATTTTCTTACATTAAATTGCTTAATGTTAATAATAATAATAACAATAATGATAACGATAATTTTATTATTTGAACTCCATCCATTTGAATGGATGGCTCCAGCCAATCTTGGTGGCTTCCAACACACACACACACACACACACACACACACACACACACACAACAAAACATTAAACATTAAAAGCTTCCCTATACGGGGAAGCCTTCACATGACTTCTAAAAGCTGTGTAGTTAACTGTCATGTGACAAAGACTCATGAGAGCAGAAGCAGCAAAGCAGGCTGGGAAGTGCTGGGACTGCACAATCATTTGGGCCTACTAAAGTTATTCAGGCCTAACTGCTAACTGATGAGTCACTCTGACATGTGACTTAGCAGCCAGTTTCTTTTTTGTGCTCTCTGTAAGATTTCAGTGAGAGTCTGTCTGCTTCAGCTGTGAACAGAGTCAGTATGTAATCTCAATCAAACTGTTTGGGACCATGATGTTTATGAAGAAGTTTATTTTAACTCAGTAAAGCTTTTATTCTTTAAAACTCTGCATTATTAATGTACGCTGCACGTCAGGTTATGGGACCCAGTGTTTTATGGATGGTGAATGGCTAAAGCTGGAGAATCAGGGTGCTGTTGGTGAGGACCTCGAAGGGACTGAAGTGGTGAGGCCGCGTACCGAAAAAGCAGACCTGGTGCAGCAAGGAACAGAAGCCATGTCAGCTAAGCAACCTGCGCAGTTTATTATTAATCTTGGCAACACTGCCCAGATGGAATGTCTGAATGGTAAGAACTACCTGACTTGGGCTCTCAAGCTTGAACTGGTTCTAAAACGTGATAGACTTTGGCACTGTGTGGAAACTGGTTTGAATCCACAACCCTCTGAGCAGGAACGTGAAGAGGATGATAGAGCCAGAGCACACTTTGTTGACTCTAGAGGAACCACAGGTCCTGTACATTGCAGATTTGGACTCTGCCAAAGAATATTGGGGTCGTCTACGTCAGATACACCTGTCTGACAGTGCTGGTTCAATAATTGGACTAACTAGGAGACTGTACAGAACTGTGCTTGCTACCTGAAGGTGGATGTTTAACCACACACTCTGAAGGTGTGCACCATGTTATTCCTCCAGTTGCAAAGGAGAGGTAAAAGATTTCCAGACCTGGATCAAGTCTATATCCTGCTATCCAGTCTCCCACCAAGCTTTAATATTGTGATAGCCTTTCTTGAAAGCATGAGGCAAGATTTATCAATGGCGTATGTAACAACCCGTCTACAGGAGGAAACTGAAAAGTGTGTGGAAAAGCTGAGTGAGAAGGCAGACCAGAGGAGTTTGAGTCGCCCTGCTAACCAGAAACCCAGATTCTCAGGAGGAGATGGGACCGAAGAACGCTCCACGGATCGTGCCATGTTGGCAAAGAAATGCTATCAGTGTGGCAAGCTTGGGCACATGAAGAAAGACTGCTGTGTGAAAAACCCAGGAAAAGCGAGCGATCCACATGAGACAGAAAAGCAGACGCATTTCGTCTTGGCAGCCGCAAGAAAAGAAAAGAAAATTTCTCCAGACAGCTACATTTTGGACTCTGCCTCTGCCAGAATCATAATGAACAGCCCTGACTGCTTTACAACACTCAGCCAATTGCTAAAAGGCAAGGACAGCATTTGTCTTGCTGGTGGACTGCATTGTCCAATATCAGGTATAGGTACGTGTTATTTGCCATGCCTAGATGCAGAATTGAGGATGTATTGTTTGTTGAAGAACTAGAATTTTCTTTATTGTCAATTTTGTGCCTTACTAATGTTGGCTTTGAATCTATTTTTGAGGGTGATGAATGTTTTTGATTAAGAAGCAGGGCAAGGTAATTGCTTCTACAAAAATGGTGCATGGCTTGTACCCTTTACAGCATTCTCCGCCAAGTGATGGGGTCACAGAGGGACCTAAAACTGGAAAAAAGGATGTGTTAATAACTGAACTATGTCATCAAAACTCTAATTGCCCACATGAAAACTGCATCCATGCTTTGCACAGAAAAATGGGGCATGCAAGTTTCAAATATCTAGAGAACATGCAAAAAGTATGTAAAGATTTAAATGTTAACCAGTGCAGCACATACCTTGATTGTGCTATTTGCAAACAAGCAAAATCAAAGTTGCAACAAATACCAGGTAAAAGTGATAGAATTTCTATACGTGCTTTGCAACTTGTTCATTCTGACTTAATTGGTCCTTTTCCAGAGAGTGAGGGAGGATCTAGATATGGCCTAATTATTTTGGATGATAAACAAGGTATTCATAGCTATATCTATTGAGAAACAAATCAGAATGTGCTGATGCTTTTAAGTCCTGGAAGGTATGGACAGAAAGACATTTTCAAAGGCCACTTATTCAACTCCAAACCGACCAAGAAGGCTAATATTTAAGTAATCATTTCCAGGCATGGCTTAAATGCCATGGAATAATGCATCGTCTCACATGTCCAAATAGTCCCTGGCAAAATGGAGTTGCAGAGAGACGAGTGGGTGTCTCTCTGTAAAGAACAGCTTGTTAACTGATGCTGGATTGTAAAATGATGCAAAGTTCTGGGGAGAAGCTCTCTTGACTGCCAATTTTTTAGTGAACCGTACTTTTACTACTGCCACGGGTGATATGCCCTACAGAATGCTTTTTGGGAAGGAATTGGATTATGCAGGTTTACAGGGGGGGTTGGGTTTTTTGTTCATATCCCCAAGTCTATGAGACGCAAAGGTGAGCCTAAAACCAGAAAGCTACATTTCATTGGCTATCAGGGTTATCAGGGCTATTCTAGCAGGCATTATCATTTTGCTTTGGGACATGGGTGAGTAGTCATTTCACAAAATGCTGAATTTGCTGAACAGGATAGGTGGGAACAGGTTCATGCCAATCCTAGTATTTTAATTCCTCTCTCAGTACAGCCACAGGATCCTCTTAGGCTGGCAGCTGCTGAGGAAAGGCTAGAAAGTGGGGAAAATTTGCCCTCAGACACTGACACTTTGCAAAGTGCCACAAGCAGTGAATCAGAGGAACAACAAAATGATGAACTGGAGGAGCAACAAGAGAAGGAAAGCCCAGTGGTTATTCCTAGGAGGTCCACACGGACTACCAACCGTATTCCCCCTGATAAATTGACTTTTGGTGCAACAAAAGTGTGTCATGTTAATTGTACAGAGGATTTTGCTCAAGTTCTGAAACTACCTTCTAGGAAGAATAATAACAAGAGTTTGGATTTAATATCCCACTTTATCACATCCCGAAGGAGTCTCAAAGCGGCTAACATTCTCCTTTCCCTTCCTCCCCCACAACAAACACTCTGTGAGGTGAGTGGGGCTGAGAGACTTCAGAGAAGCATGACTAGCCCAAGGTCACCCAACAGCTGCATGTGAAGGAGCGGAGACGCGAACCCGGTTCCCCAGATTATGAATCTACCACTCTTAACCACTACACCACACTGGCTGAGGAACAAACCCAGTGGTTTGATGCTGTCAGGGAACTGCCATCAGCTCAGGGGCGAGAGGGGAAAAGCCGGATGGATTACAGAGAGCCCCCAAAGATCAGAGGAGGAGAGTAGCCACGCCTCTAGTGGAGAGGAGTTGCAGGGCTCACAGGAGGTGAGGCGGTGCCAGGACACCTTGCCTGAACAAAGCAGGGAGGAGAGAGGTCCTCCTTTACCACACCCTCCTTGCGCAGTAGGCTTCCGTGCAGAGAGGGGAAGCGCAGACTGGGCGTCAAGAAACTACTCTGTTGGGGAAGGTTTAAGGACCGCCCACTCTCAGATTCTGCCAGTGAATGAGCGAGCCAAGGAATAGTGGCGCTCTGCATGGTGAAGGTTTTTTTGGGCACCAGTAACAAGGCTTTACAACAGACCAGGGAGATATTTGCCTGATTGCTCTCGAGCAACCCCCTGATACTCTTACAGCAATCTGAGAGTCCCTGACATTGCTCGAGGGTAGCCGTGTGAAGGCAGCACGATGAGCCAGCAGCAGAGACGGAGCAGAAAGCTATGGTGCAAGGGCTAATTGAGAGGAACCGAGACCTCGAGGCGCACATTGCTACGCTGTCAGCCTGGCTGGAGGAGAAGCGAGCACAGGATGGTCAGGCCAGAGCCACCCCGATTGGAAGGAAGGTCCCAGGGCTCATGAATAAGTTTGGAGGAAAGCCCGAAGATTACAACACGTCCCGGACAGAGATACAATACACGTTGGAATTACAAGAAGGGGAGTTTGCTAGCGACCAAGAGAAAGTTGCTGCCCCCCCCAGGCCCTATGACTGCGAAATCAACCTGCTTCCGGGGGCCTAGTTCCCAGTGGGTAAGCTGTATTCCATGTCCCACCAGAAGATGCAAGTGTTGAGGCAGTTTATTGACAAGAACTTAAAGAGGGGTTTCATAAGGGAATTGAAGGCCATAGGGGGGAGCCCAGTATTCTTTGTGGACAATAAATTGACGAATGAGCATCACCTTGTAATGGATTATCGCCTCTTGAACAAGGTAACTGAACCCGTAGCCTTCCCCATGCCCAGAATTGACGATGTTTTGATGCGTGTGAGGCAGGGGAATTTTTTTACCAAACTGGACCTAAGGGGAGTGTACAATCTGATTAGAGTGAGAGAGGGGGGCGAATGGAAGATGACCATGTCCCCCCCCCCCCGGGGCATTTGAGTATCTCGTCATGCCGTTTGGATTTCAATCGGGATCCACCTGCTTTCCAGCCTTTATGCACCACGTGTTGGGGCCCCTGTTGTACAAGAATTGTGTGGCCTTTTTGGATGACCTTTTGATCTTCTCTGAAAATGAAGCACAGCACGTGAAAGACCTCAGACAGGTGCTAAAGAAATTGAAGAAGCATCAGTTGTGGGTCAAGCTAGAGAAATGCCAATTCCATGCTCGAGAGGTGGAGTTCTTGGGGTACCGACTGTCGGATAAGGGGTGGCCATGGACCCAGAGAAGGTGAAAGCAGTGCTGGAATGGAAGGGTCCCAAAACAAAGAAAGATGTGCAGAGGTTCCTAGGGTTCAGCAACTTCTACAGGAAGTTCATCAAGAACTTTGCTCACTTGACAGCACCCATAACGGATTGTCTCAGCGGCAAGAAGAAGTTTGCATGGACCAAGGAAGCGCAGCAGTCCTTTGAAAGGTTAAAGAAGGCTTTCGCCTCTGAGGAGCAGCTCCTGCACGTGGATCCGGGGAAGCCACTGAGAGTGGAGATGGACGCTTCAGACTGGGCCATCGGAGCAGTACTGTTGCAACAAGGGTCAGGGGAGGACTGCAGACCTTGCGTGTTTTTCTCCAGGAAACTGAGCAAGTCAGAGCAAAATTACACTGTTTATGACAAAGAATTGCTGGCCATTTATGCGGCCTTTCAGCAGTGGACACACTTTTTGATTGGGGCGCAGCACCAGATCCAGGTCTGAACGAACCACAAGAACCTGGAATACTGGTGGACAGCACGTGTGCTCAACCAGAAACAGGTCCGGTGGTCGCAGATGGGGGGGTTGAGGAAAAAGGAGGGCTCTTGTACTACAAAGGGGCACTGTATGCACCAGGAGAGGCATTGAGGGCCAAAATACTTAGGCAGCTCCATGACAACCCCACAGCCGGGCATTTTGACCAACTCCCTTCTCTTGCGGGGGCCAATTAGTACCATTGCCTTCCGTTAGGACTTTGGGTGTAATCCTTGACACCTCCCTTTCCATGGAGGCGCAAGTTACAGCAACAGCCAAGGCGACATTTTTCCACCTTCGCCGCTTGAGGCAGTTGGTCCCTTACCTTTCCCGCCCCGACCTGGCCACAGTGATCCATGCGACGGTCATCTCCAGGCTTGACTACTGTAATTCCCTCTACGCGGGGCTGCCCTTGAAGCTGTCTCAGAAACTCCAGCGGGTACAGAATGCTGCAGTGAGGCTCCTCACGGGGTCTCTGCCATGGGAGCATATTCACCCAGTGCTTTTCAAGCTGCACTGTTTCCCGGTGGAGTACAGGGTCACATTTAAGGTGCTGGTTTTGACATTTAAAGACCTTCATGGCCTAGGACCCTTGTACCTATGGGACCGCCTCTCCTGGTATGCCCCACAGAGAGCCTCAAGGTCCATAAATAGCAACACCCTAGTGGCCCAGGGCCCTAAGGAATTTAGATTAGCTTCAACCAGAGCCAGGGCCTTTTCAACTCTGGCTCCGGCCTGGTAGAACGCTCTGCCTCATAAGACCAGGGCCCTGCAGGATCTGATTTCTTTCCTCAGGGCCTGTAAGACAGAGTTGTTCCACCTGGCTTTTGGTTTGGAGCCAATTTGATTCCCTCCCTCCCTCTCTTTCTTTTTTCTTTTCCTTCTCCTCCTGCGATGAGGCTACATTTTAATATTTTAATGTTTCAATATTTTAATGTTGTATTTTAATTTTGTTTTTAAGTTGTAATCATTCAACTTGTTTTTATTATTGCTTGTAAGCCGCTCTGAGCCCGGCCTTGGCTGGGGAGGGCGGGGTATAAATAAAAATTATTATTATTATTATTATTATTATACCATGCTACTAGTCACCAGACAGTTCTGGTGGCCCAAGGTGGCCCATTTTTGGAGGTTTTCATCAATACAAATGACAGAATTGATAAAATATGTGAACCAATAGCCTTTCCTTTGATATATTTTTTAAGCAGAGGAATCTTCAAAAGTTCATCAAATCTAATTGCCTCTACTGACTTTTTTGTAGTGTTTGCTGTCATCTTGGTTTCCAGACCCTTGATCAGCCCAATCTCCTTCCTCTGCACAAATTCCAGCTTATCAATTATCCTAATTAAATTGTAGCGCCCAGAACTGGACACAGTTCTCCTGGTCAAGGCAAAATGGAGTGGAACAATTCCTTCTCTTGATCCGGACACTATAATTCTGTTGATTCAGCCTAGAACAGCATTAGCAGTGCAGATCTCCAGCCAACTAATGTGTACTAAAGGGAAAACGGAAGAGAAATGTTCATAAAATGCATATATTAGTGAATATAATATAGAAATGCAATGTAATAGAGCAAATTCCCCTACTGAGGGGAACAGAAGCAGTGATCTGTGGGCCTGACAAGATGTCTCAGGAAGTGTGCTGTCTCCCCGGGGCTAAGATCCAAGATGTAACTGAACGACTGCAAGGAATCATAAAACCCACTGACAAATACCCCTTCCTCTTGGTTCATGTGGGAACCAATGACACTGCAAGCAATAGCCTCCAGAAGATCAAAAGAGACTATGAGGCTCTGGGCAGGAAATTGAAGCAATTAAATGCACAAATTGTCATCTCATCTGTTCTCCCAGTTGAATGACGTGGCCCAGGGAGAGAGGGAAAAATAATGGAAGTGAACAGCTGGCTTCGCAAACGGTGTAAACAGGAACGGTTTGGATTCTTAGATCACGGACTGCAGTTTCTTGAAGATGGACTTCTGGCAAGCGATGGGCTGCACTTCACAACGGTTGGGAGGAATGTTTTTGCCAAAAATCTCAGAAACCTCATCAGGAGGGCTTTAAACTGACTAACGTGGGGGAGGGAGACAGTGCTCCTGAAGGTAGGAGTCTATCAATTGATGAAGATGATCATCCAAATGTCATAGACCAAATGGAGCAAACAGCACACAGACCTAGTGGTGGGAGGAAAAAATCCTTAAATAAGAGACACGGGGGAATGATTAATGGACTTCAATGTCTGTACACTAATGCGCAAAGCATGGGTAATAAACAAGATGAGCTTGAGCTCTTGGTACAGCAAACTAAATATGACATAATAGGCATCACTGAAACCTGGTGGGATAAGTCCCACGACTGGAAAGTAATAATGGAGGGATACAATCTATTTCAGAGAAACAGACCAGACAAGAAAGGAGGAGGAGTGGCGTTATATGTCAGGGATGTGTATACCTGTGAAGAGATCCAAGATTTAGAACCTCAAAGCCAAAGTGTGAGCATTTGGGTCAAAATTAAGTGAGAGAAGAATAACAGGGACCTCATTGTGGGAGTTTACTATAGATCCCCAAGCCAAACGGAGGACATAGATGATGCCTTCCTGGAACAGATGGCCAAGCATGCAAAAGGAAGGGAGATAGTAGTAATGGGGGACTTCAATTACCCAGATATTTGCTGGATGTCAAACTCAGCCAAGAGCATAAGGTCAAACAGATTCCTCACTGGCCTTGCAGACAACTTCATTGTCCAGAAAGTGGGAGAAGCAACAAGAGGAACAGCCATTTTAGATCTGGTCCTAACCAATGTTGATGACCTGGTTAGTGGGGTAGAAGTGGAAGGATCATTAGGCGCGAGTGATCATGCTCTTCTGAAGTTTACTATACAGCGGAAAGGAGCAGCCAAGCATACTAGGACTCAATTTCTTGACTTTAAGAAAGCCGACTTCATAAAACTTAGGGAAGTGCTGGGTGAGATCCCATGGACAGTAATACTAAAAGGAAAGGGAGTTCATGATGGCTGGGAATTTGTTAAGAGAGAGATAGTAAAAGCACAACTTCAGGCAATACCAATGACACGGAAACATGGAAGGTGCCTAAAGAAGTCAGGGTGGCTATCTAAAGAACTTTTAACTGAGTTATGATTAAAAAAGGATGTGTACAAAAATGGAAAAGGGGGGAAACCACCAAAGAGGAATTCAAACAAATAGCCAGCATGTGTAGACACAAAGTCAGAAAAGCTAAAGCACAGAATGAACTCAGGCTTGCTAGAGAGGTTTAAAGCAACAAAAAAGGCTTTTATGGGTATGTTCGTAGCAAAAGGAAGAAGAAAGAAACAGTGGGGTCACTCAGAGGAGAAGATGGTGAAATGCAAACAGGGGACATAGAAAGGGCTGAACTCCTCAATGCCTTCTTTGCCTCAGTCTTCTCCAACAAAGAAAACAATGCCCGACCTGAAGAATTTGGAGCAAATGATTCAGCAGAGGAAACACAGCCCAGAATAACTAAAGAGATAGTACAAGAATACTTGGCTAGTTTAGATGTATTCAAGTCTCCAGGGCCAGATGAACTGCATCCAAGAGTATTAAAAGAACTGGCAGATGTGATCTCAGAACCACTGGCAGTCATCTTTGAGAATTCCTGGAGAACAGGCGAAGTCCCAGCAGACTGGAGGAGGGCAAATGTTGTCCCTATTTTCAAAAAGGGGAAAAGAGAGGACCCAAATAATTACCGCCCAGTCAGTCTGACATCAATACCAGGGAAGATTCTGGAGCAGATCATTAAGCAAACAGTCTGTGAGCACCTAGAAAGGAATACTGTGATCACCAATAGTCAGCATGGATTTCTGAAAAATAAATCATTTCAGACTAACCTGATCTCGTTTTTTGACAGAATTACAAGCCTGGTAGATGAAGGGAACGCAGTGGATGTAGCCTACCTTGATTTCAGCAAGGCATTTGACAAGGTGCCCCATGATATTCTTGTAAAGAAGCTGGTAAAATGCGGACTTGACTATGCTACCACTCAGTGGATTTGTAACTGGCTGTCTGACCAAACCCAAAGGGTGCTCATCAATGGTTCCTCTTCATCCTGGAGAAGAGTGACTAGTGGGGTGCCACAGGGTTCTGTCTTTGGCCCCGTCTTATTCAACATCTTTATCAACGACTTGGATGATGGACTCAAGGGCATCCTGATCAAATTTGCAGATGACACCAAACTGGGAGGGGTGGCTAACACCCCAGAGGACAGGACCACACTTCAAAACGACCTTGACAGATTAGAGAACTGGGCCAAAACAAACAAGATGAATTTTAATAAGGAGAAATGTAAAGTATTGCACTTGGGCAAAAAAAATGAGAGGCACAAATACAAGATGGGTGACACCTGGCTTGAGAGCAGTACATGTGAAAAGGATCTAGGAGTCTTGGTTGACCACAAACTTGACATGAGCCAACAGTGTGACGTGGCAGCTAAAAAAGCCAATGCAATTCTGGGCTGCATCAATAGGAGTATAGCATCTAGATCAAGGGAAGTAATAGTGCCACTGTATTCTGATCTGGTCAGACCTCACCTGGAGTACTGTGTCCAGTTCTGGGCACCACAGTTCAAGAAGGACACTGACAAACTGGAACGTGTCCAGAGGAGGGCAACCAAAATGGTCAAAGGCCTGGAAACGATACCTTATGAAGAACGGCTAAGGGAGCTGGGCATGTTTAGCCTGGAGAAGAGGAGGTTAAGGGGTGATATGATAGCTATGTTCAAATATATAAAAGGATGTCACATAGAGGAGGGAGAAAGGTTGTTTTCTGCTGCTCCAGAGAAGCGGACACGGAGCAATGGTTCCAAACTACAAGAAAAAAGATTCCACCTAAACATTAGGAAGAACTTCCTGACAGTAAGAGCTGTTCGACAGTGGAATTTGCTGCCAAGGAGTGTGGTGGAGTCTCCTTCTTTGGAGGTCTTTAAGCAGAGGCTTGACAATCATATGTCAGGAGTGCTCTGATGGTGTTTCCTGCTTGGCAGGGGGTTGGACTCGATGGCCCTTGTGGTCTCTTCCAACTCTATGATTCTATGATTCTAATTGCTTGTAATCCATACAAAATAAACATGATTCTTAGGGAAATTTCACATCAAACTGCTTATGAATTTTCATGAGGAATTCCCCGCTGCCCCAAAGAACCACATATTTCTACAGAATTGTGAAGAACTGAAAAGAAGATTGGAAAAATGAGAAACTATCAGAAGCTGACGTTGGCAGATTCTCCCCTCTTTATGAATGGCTCACAATTCCAGGCATTTCCTCTCATAAGTTTTTAACAAAGTCTACAATGCTGTCCATTAATTCAACTGCAGCGGGGAATGCAAAAATGCATCCTTTGAAGACGTTTAACATCCCATGAAACCCATTCTCAACATGGAACCAGCTGACTTTCACCCCATGGTCCTCCAGACGTTTCTTGTACAGCAGTACGTCGTCTCGTACTACGTCGTACTCGCAGCTCACAATTAGGGTTTCAGGAAGCTTCTGGATGACAGAGTCCTCAGCAAAAAGGCAAGAAAAATCAGCTTCTAATATCTCTGCCAATTGCCTATAGAGGTCAGGTTCATAAGGAGCAAGTGGGACTTGTTTGTAGCCTCTCCCCTTAAATCTCTCTGGAAGGTTGTCTGGACTCACCCACTTCCCATATTTCAGCCTCACTGAATCTGGCACATGAGAGCCCTTCAGGACCTGCCCTGACAAAGAAGTGTCCTTTCCAATATACTTCAATCCAAAGTAAGCAACGTTTTCCTGGAACAAGAGGGGCATTGAACTGTTCTGCTGATAGGAAGGCAGGTTGCAGTCCATAGCCTGTGTTTTAGGATAGATGAGCACTTGAGCCCGTAGCTTTGGAAGGTCTGATCTCTCCACCAATTTCTGGGCAACAACAGTAGCATAATTACCCCCAGCACTGTCCCCACCAACAATGATCTTGGAGGGATCCACCCCATGGGAAGCTGCATTTTGAATTAAGTGTATGGTAGCAGCAAGGCAGTCCTTGTACTGAGCGGGAGGAAGATGCTCAGGAGATAGGCGGTAGCTGCAGAATAAAACAAAATCAAAGAGGTAAACTTCCAGAATCTTTTCCAAACACATTCATGATCACCTAGAATTACAAGAAGAGCCTGCTGGATCAGTTGTAGCAGATACAATGCAGGTGACAGTCAGCTGGCTTATGCCCTTAAAAAACCGACTTTCTAGCTAGCAAAAGAGTGTAGGGAACGCTGGGGAAGCAGAACCCTGCAGGATTGGATCCAGCTGGTGGAAGACCATTTGCCACTTGCAACTTTCCCTCCTCCTCCTGTTTAGATGCAGGGGGTGTTTCCCAGTCTCTTCCTGATTATACCGTATTTTGCGCCCCATAGGACGCACCAGCCCACAGGACGCACCTAGTTTTTTGGGGGGGAAATAAAGAAAAAAAAAATTATTTTCCCCCTCCCCAGGTGCGGGGCTGGAAGAACCAGGTCGGGGAACAGCGGGAAGGCGCACTCCACCTCCCCGCTGTCCCCCGAGCTTGTGGGGCTGGTGATGGGGAGAAGTGTGCTGAGCCCGGGACTGCAGGCAGCTCTGCACAGCCATCGGGAGCCGGGCGGGACTTCGCGCCCCGCTCCCGATGGCCGCGCAGAGATGCGCTGAGCCCGGGACTGCAGGCAGCTCTGCGCAGCCAGCGGGAGCCGGGCGGGACTTCGCGCCCCGCTCCCGATGGCCACGCAGAGCTGCGCTGAGCCCGGGACTGCAGGCAGCTCTGCGCAGCCAGCGGGAGCCGGGCGGGACTTCGCGCCCCGCTCCCGATGGCCACGCAGAGCTGCGCTGAGCCCAGGACTGCAGGCAGCTCTGCGCAGCCACCGGGAGCCGGGCGGGACTTCGCACCCCGCTCCCGATGGCCGTGCAGAGCTGCGCTGAGCCCAGGACTGCAGGCAGCTCTGCGCAGCCACCGGGAGCCGGGCGGGAATTCGCGCCCCGCTCCCGATGGCCGCGCAGAGCTGCGCTGAGCCCGGGACTGCAGCCAACTCTGCACAGCCACCAGGAGCCGGGTGGGACTTCGCGCTCCGCTCCCGATGGCCGTGCAGAGCTGCGCTGAGCCCGGGACTGCAGGCAGCTCTGCACAACCCTCGGAGCCAGTCTCCTGAGGGTTGCGCAGAGCTTCCTGAAGCCTGGAGAGGGAGAGGGGTCAGTGCGCACCGACCCCTCTTGCTCTCCAGGCTTCAGCGAAAGCCTGCATTCACCCCATAGGACGCATACACATTTCCCCTTCATTTTTGGAGGGGAAAATGTGCGTCCTATAGGGCGAAAAATACGGTACATTTAAAAGCCCTAACTGAACATTAGCCCCACTCCCGGATTGATTCCAGGATGGATCTTGGTTGGGTGGTCTCCAAGTTGAGGCTGATCTGGAGGCCCTGGTTAGGGGTGCTGTGCAAGGCCTTATGCCCAGTTCATAGTCCCCCACACAGAAGCGAGCGTGTTCATGTCTTAAGCACATGAAGCTCTGATTTTCAATCACAGAACAGAATGTTGACAGCTTTCGTGGGGAGCCTCTTTCTCCTGCAGGGAATATGGCCAGGGATGCCAGCCTGAAATACAGCAGCATGCTGGGCCCCTACACTCTTTCCCCATGAAAGGCCATGTGGTTGTGTTTACTTACCCAACAGACACAACCACTGAATCACTCTCCTTGGCAATCTTGCTGCAGACATCTTCGTAGAATGCTAGCAAGTTGGGAGGGAAATTCAAAATTGGGAAAAAATTATGTGGAAGATATACCTAAAGAAGGGAAGCTGTTTCACACCCAGGGATGATGCATTCACAGAAGTCCCACTGAAATGCATGGACATAAGTCACAGCAGAACCTGAAGAATGACACCTTTGGCTTCCATTGCTCTACATCAGGGATCAGCAACCTTTTTCAGCTGTGGGCCGGTCCACCGTCCCTCAGACCATGTGGTGGGCCAGACTATATGGGAGGGAGGATGAACGAATTCCTATGCCCAACAAATAACCCAGAGATGCATTTTAAATAAAAGCACACATCCTACTCTTGTAAAAATACCCGGCAGACCCCACAAATTACCCAGAGATGCATTTTAAATAAAAGGACACATTTTATTCATGTAAAAACACGCATATTCCCAGACCGTCAACGGGCCGGATTGAGAAGGTGATTGGGCCACATCCAGCCCACAGGCCTTAGGTTGGCTACCCCTGCTCTACATGCTGTGAGACTGCAACTCCCAGGAGTCACAGGCAGGAATGAGTGAATCCTTTCTCATTTTTCCACATTTACCTTCGGTTCTCTACCTGCCCAGGGTTTCCAGCAACTGCTAGGCAGAAGCACTGCTGCCTCTAATCTTGCCTTAAAAACCACATTTTTGCAAAGAAATCTTCCCTTACATAAGATATTGGTACATGCAATATTCACTGACATAAGCCTTTTTATGCATCGTGCACATCCCATTGCTAGAGTGCTGCGTTGTAAGTGTCAGAGACTGACTTTGGGTTCACATATTGCTTCACAAGATGCAAAATGAATAGGTTCCCATATAAAAACAAAATGAATCAAATTACAACCTCTCCCCCCCAAAAAATATCTCCACTTGGCAGAGTAACAAAGGCAGGCAGTTTGCTGCTTCAGAATGTGGGGGGAGATGCCCTGGAAGAGGTTACTAGAGTAGAGCTCTCAGAGGAATCTTCGCTGGACAGCGAGGGGGGAGGATGCCCAAATTCTCCTCGCAGCAGGTTGGAGTGGAAGGTGATAATGTGAAGTAATGGGGAAAGCGGAAGGACCGTATCTTGTCGCCCTTTGTGCTGTCTGAGAAACGGAAACTCAGACTGAGCACGTCATATCGGAGAATGACAGGCGTTTGCCACATCCTGTGATTTTGAACTGTAAATAAACGTACATAAATATTCCAGAGGCTCATTAATTCTTACCGGAGCTGTTTGTCTGCCTGAGATCATTACACACAGATCCATGAGTTGCAAGCTTTCATTTAATTAACATGTTATCGTTTGTATTAATATTTGCAAACCTATTGCAATTTTCAGAGCGAGGAAAAACAGGAAAAACAAACTTGTTGTAAGAAACTCCCAAATTCCACCTTAGAAGAAATCTGTCTAGCCGTTGAAGTGAGGGAGCATGGGAGTTGTATTCCAGGAAGCAAGATCTTGGAGGGGCACAGGTGCCCCTATTCCCCCAAATATGAATGTCTGTAGCAATACCAAGCTCTTGCAAGAGGTTGTGTTACCAGTCTCCTGACTCCCAATTTCTTCATGTGTAACTTGATCCTAGCTTTCCTTCCTCCCACGGTTCCTGCTTCATAGGCTGTTGCAATGGAAGGCTACTGAATGGGACTTATTAACTGCCAACCTGTTACATTGCAATTGGTCTTGCGAGATGAAACCTGGTGCAAGTCCAGTTCTCTCAACCACTCATGTTGTCCCTAAGAGATGGGAAAGAGCCATTCTGGATTAGGCCAAAGGCCCAGCCAGCCCAGCCTTGTGTTCTCCCCAAGGCCAACCAGATGTCAGCAGGAAGCCCAATAAGAGAGCCTGGCTGCAAACAGCACTCTGCTCACCTGCATGGGGAAATTTCGGGTGTGATGGCAGGCGATTTGGGGAAATGTGAAAAGAAGTTTGTTGCTTTGTGTTTCTGAAAGTGGCACTGCTATTTGCCAACTTGTAAAATTGTGATTGGTTTTCTGAGATGGAAACCTGGTGGAGGTCCAGTTTTGGGTTACGGGTTTTGGAAAGTTGACCTATGTATTAATTATCACTATGTATAAATTAACACATGTGGGTGTGGTGGGTGAGTGTGGGATTTGGTCAGGTGTAAATGAGGGGGTGGCCAGGGGTGGGAGGGTGGCTGGGTTGGTAAGCAGAGCAATCAGCAACCTATTAGATACATATTTGTGAACCTCTTTGAGGTTCTATGAAATCAAGTGTTATATGAATTTTATGAAAGGAATGAGTCAGTATCAGCAGTGGGGGGCATCTGTCCCTCCCCCAGGGGCTGCTTGCTGGAGTGCAGCTCCCCGGTTCCCTGACCATTGACCACTAGAGAGGTGGGATCTGGGAAGCCATGAGAACAAGAGGGTCCATGTGTATAAATTAACATATGCAAATCCAAAGCACACATGTGCCCCTTGTCTCTTCAGGAACTACCACCAACAGTCTTGTATTTCAGCCCCGTAAACCTCTCTTCCAATGATATCTGAAGCACTTCTACCCAGAAAGGAGATTCCAACTAAACATTGGGAACACCTTTCTGATGGTAAGAGTTGTTCGACAGGGAACCGCCTCGCTTGGGAGGTGGTGGGCTCTCTTTGACTGGAGGTTTGACAATAGAGGTTTCACACCATTTCTAGGATTCTACATTGCCTTATTTGAGTTCAATGGGGCTTGCCTCTAGGTAAGTGTTCATAGGCTCACAGCTTTAATCTCTTACCGATGCTCCCAGTCATCCCAGCACCTCCATGGAAGAACACAAATCCTTTCCTTGGGCCAGCAGATGGTGTTTTGGGCTGATAAACCCTCACAGGCACACCGTCGAAAAGCAGATCTTTAGAAGAGAGGCTGGGATCCGATCTTGGATTCCAGAAACTCTGGAGGAAGCGGATAAAGGCAACCTGTCTGCAGAGACCCAGCAGTTCAAGACACTTCCCCTGTTGGGCAAAGGAACAGTCTCATGAAAATAGTGCCCACATTTGCATCCTATTCACAAGGGGTAGTATCCAAATAAGTCCTATTTAAAGTAGACCCATGGAAATGAATGAGCCCATGTTAGCCAAGTCCATTAATTTCAACTGGTCAGCTTAGAATTGGTCACCCCAACCCAAACATCCAACAAGATACAGAGGCAAAAGAAGCTGGGAAACAAGCTAAGCTTTGGAGAAACAATCCACAATCTCCTTGCTTGCCTATGAGGCAATATTGCTGCAGAAACCATGTTGTAAAGAAAACATGGCTTTGTGTGAATAATTTATTTCTCTCTATGTGTGTCTTTCTATAGGCTGAAAGGAAGCCCTTGTTGAATGTGATAATATATATATATATTCAAGTGAATTCATTGATTTTACTGATTTCATTATGCATGTTGGATTAAGCAGTATATGAATTACTTAAATATATAAACTGTTATTTATTATTTTTAATTAAATAAATATACTGCCCTTCATGAAAGGATCTCAGCATGGTTCACAGCAAAAAAAATGCAAGATAAAAACCGAAAAAACACAATGAAAGAACAAAGCAAACCAATAACACCTTTAAAAGTTATAGAATGTTTTTGCCTGGTGCCTACAGATAAGTATTATTAACTCTAATAATAATAATACATTTCTTAATCACCTTTCCCATAACTAACGGCTCATTCAGTCCTCAACTTACCGCAGTGAATGCCATTATGGCAAGGCAGTGAAGACCTCGAAGCTTTAATGGACTGTCAAATCCAGGTGGAATTTCACTCCTGGAAAAATCATAGTAAATCGCCCAGGAGAGGAGAGACAGGGAAGGAATCCCTATAACTCCAATCAACCCCAGCAGCAGGCTCTGAAGAAGCTCCATTTCTCCGTTCCAAAGAGTGAGATGCAAACACTGAGCTAAACTGTCAGCATTTGCTGCTGTTTAACACCACCAGTGGTATCTATACACAGCCGGTTGTAGGTTGGTTGATGAACTGTTTCACAAATAGAACACAGAATTCTATGCAGATGTGATATCCATCAGAACACCAAGAACAATTTCATGGTCAGGTTGGCACAATTAGTGGTGCCCTATTCAGGAATTTCAAGTCCAGTCACCGAACCATCCAGCTCCATGTAAGGCTCTTCAGTTTTACATACCCCAGGTGTTTGTTGACTGAAGTTCAAAACATCACCACACAGCTTAACCCAATAGTCAGGAATGGTGGGAGCTGTGTGCACTTCCTGGCCCAAGATTTCCAAGGCTTCTGACATGAGTCCTATTCCTACCTAAGACCCAGGATATTCAAGTCATGGGCTCTGGACTTCCACTTTTACCACCACCATTTGAAGGAGTGCAGGATCAACTCTCCGGAGAGGTCCTGAGCTTTGAGAGGCAAAAAGAGGTTACACTAGGGCAACAGTGAACCTTATAATCCGAGGAGTTAAATCCTTGGGGCTGGGGGGCTGGCTGTGTTCAGAGGCGTCTCTCCTGTGTGCACACCGGACCTGTCAAGGTTCAGCAAGGACGCAGGATTGAAGATACAAATGCTAGGATCCATTCTGACCTGCAAAGTGATGCCACAGGCTCCGAAAGGTGAAGCGGTAAAGCATTGTGTGGCTATTCCCTCCCCCCCACAGGTGGAATAAATGAAGACAACGGACACAGAGTTTTAGGTTAATGGGCGAAAATGGCCACAACTTTATTGATTACAGGAAAGAAGGGTATTGGCTTTAGGCATTGGCCCTAACCGACTATCCGGTCTGACCGGGAAGGGTTAAACACCAACAGGGGGAGCCACCCGAGATGCATATCCCTAGGCGCTCCCCAAGGGGTTACCGCTCGGGGGCGCGCTTTAGGCCCTAGCCTCCGTAGGTTTCGGACGAGGCGTCGCCCCTCAGAGTCCTTTAACGAACTACCCTTCAAGCATTGGGGGAGGTGATGGCGTTCCTCCCCCCCAACCTCATCTGCATGATAATACCCCGGCCAATGCCTACCGCCAAAACCGAGGGAGTTGTGACGATTTGCTACGAGGTAGGCGAAAAAACCAAGTGGCTCACAAAACCAGCCAATTAGCCAAATGGAAAAACTCCTACCAGGCCCCTTGCGGCGACCAGCCGAAGCCCATAGCAAGGTCAGTGGCAAAACCTAAAGGGCGGGTGGGTGGGAAACTGCGTCGGCTCCAGGGAAGAAAGGGGGCGAGCCAGGGGCTGCCCTGACCTTAAGTGGCCCTAGGAAGGCCCGCCCCTGCCGCCAGCCAATTGGCTGGCGCCACAGGGTATGCTAATTGGGTGAATCCCTGTCTCCTGCGAGGCTGACGCCAGCCTCGCAGAGTGAGTGTGGGCGGGGTCGTGATCCCACAACCCCCCCTCCTCCTGAAGATCGGAAGGGGCATTGTGTGGCTATTCCCTCCCCCCCACAGGTGGAATAAATGAAGACAACGGACACAGAGTTTTAGGTTAATGGGCGAAAATGGCCACAACTTTATTGATTACAGGAAAGAAGGGTATTGGCTTTAGGCATTGGCCCTAACCGACTATCCGGTCTGACCGGGAAGGGTTAAACACCAACAGGGGGAGCCACCCGAGATGCATATCCCTAGGCGCTCCCCAAGGGGTTACCGCTCGGGGGGGCGCTTTAGGCCCTAGCCTCCGTAGGTTTCGGATGAGGCGTCGCCCCTCGGAGTCCTTTAACGAACTACCCTTCAAGCATTGGGGGAGGTGATGGCATTCCTCCCCCCCAACCTCATCTGCATGATAATACCCCGGCCAATGCCTACCGCCACCGAGCCGCAAGCCGGCTCGCCGCCAATACCCTCAGACCTGTAACCAATCCCTAACGCCTTGAAAATTATCTGCCAACCAAATAACATTGCCAGCATCAGATAGATGCACGCCATCCCAGCGATAAAGCATTTCCTTGTCAAACCGTATGCATGGGTGCTGAATGACCCGACCGCCCCATGCGGCCACTCTACGAGCCACCGTGCGCTGCACAATCCTCCTAGCTTTGTTCACAGCCACGGGTTTTTCTGCATCCCGCCAACATCGCCTTTCCAGCAAAGATTATTGTAATGTTTTCATGGGATGCCCTCAACAATTCCAAGTCATTGATAATGTTCCATATCAAGTCCACCCCTTTCCTATACGCCAAGTCGTTCTCGCTCAGCTGGATGACCATGGCACTGGGTGGGCCCTCAATGCCACTCCCACCCAGGGCTGCCACTCTATGCACCACCGCCCAATGCCAGGCTTTCCTAGCCCTGTTTATGGCTATCGGGCACCTGCAATCTCTCCAAACCCGCCTCTCCATCCACGAGGCCCAAATAAAATAGTAGTGACGTTTGGGTAAGAGGCCCTAAGTTCCTCCAAGTCACTAAAGATATGCCACATCAAGTCGACTGCCTTTCTGTAAGCTAACACTTTTCGCCTAATTGGATAACTAAAGCATCTGGGGGCCCCTCCGCCGCCGCTCTGGCCCTAATAGCGGGCAACATTTTTGGCCCAGCGCATTCTCCTTCGAGAGATCCAAGATATATTTATGTAGCTAAGGTGCGGCCCGAGACCGGAATTGATGGCGCGGACCCTGGCCCAATGCACCATGCTGTGCCCGATTATCCAGATGCGCGCCCTCGTAGCTCCTGCACCCTAGGTCCCCATTAGCGGCATGGTTTATATCCCAGTGGACGGTGCAGGGCCTATACTCCAAATATGCATCGCAACGTCACCTGAAAGCAAAAGAAGGTAACAAAGCCAGGTCAGGTATACTGTGAACAATCACAAGGTCTTATGAATATATCCTTTATATGCATCAGACTTCCCTTAATGCATCAGACTTCCACTGCCCCCAAGTCCTTCATCCTTTCAGATGAGAGTCCCAAATGCACTGCTGTGGTGGCGGCCCCAATCCGAAAGGAGTTAACCGTGAATTTAGCTGAGGGTAAACCTCAGGCAGCAATCGCCCTTCGCATAACGTGCATGGACTGATGCCGTGCAAGGCCGGAGCCAACCCAATGTTCGAGGAATGGACCTGAGACGGTTGGTCCCATGTACATGAATTGTTTAGTGTCCTTTACTGCTGATCGGTTTTGGAACATTGGACATGCAGGACTAAATTGGATCTGAACAAGGTCAGGTCTCTCAAACTACCTCGGGCAATGGAATCTGGTTGGCCCTTACAAAACACTTCGCCACTGCGCATAACGCCAAAGGCAATGGAGTATGCAGCTGTAAATAACTGGGCCTTGTCCTCGGACCAACAGATACTTCTTAATTTTCTTCTTGTTTTTTTTTTATGGTTTATTATTATTATTATTTTACATTTATTTATTTATTTATGAATTAGCATAGAATGTCATAAGTTAAGGGCCTTCTACCATCACTTTTAGGAGGCTGCGGCCTGCGCCAGCCCCACAGTGCCCTTCACACTAAGAAGGCCACACCAGGGTCTCTGGATTAAACAACCTTACAGAAAAAGAGAGATTGCCGCCTACTGGATGTTTAAGAGTCTTTGCTGCACGACCCAGCACTCTCCAATGTACCAAGTATTGCAGAGCTTCAGCCTTGGTAGGAGGCGTGTGAAGCTTAGGATTTTTTAATTTACCTTGAGGTGTGTCAAGCGTAGGTTTTTTTTTTTGGTTTTTTTTGTTGTTGTTTTTTTTTTTACTATTATTATTATTGTCATTATTATTATTATCATTATCATATTTTATTATTATTATTTTATAAGTTTGCCTTGGAACTCCATAAAGTCCACCCAAGCCCTTTTAAAAGATCTAAGCGTGGGCGGGGCTCCTGAAGCTAATACTCCCTTCAGGACATCATGTTCCCAAGGCTCCAAAGGTGCTCCCGGAATGGCTGTGGCAATTCGCTGCACCTGTGCATCCGTGATGCCCTTGTTAACCCCAGGGGTAAATTTGTTAGAGAAGTAGATGTTTATTTCTAAGCACTAAAGGTCAAAGGTCCGGGACAGGTTTGCCACTCTAGGAGTGCGATAATTGTTTAGACGGGACACTTCCCGAACTGATTCTTTGGTTTGGGGGGGGGTTCCCCGAGTTAGGGGGTAATGAAATGAGGATCCTGAGGCCATAAGAGAAACTCTTTGCTGCCTCTATTTTTAGGGTATCTACCAAGAAGGGTTCTAAGAGGTGAGAGCTCAACAGAAGAGAACATCCCAGTCAAGGGCCAAATTAATACCAGTTTCTGGCTGTTCTTTTTGGCGGGTCTGTGAGCTTTTCAAGACCCCTGATGGAAATGCCCCCTGCTGCCCGGAAAAGGCTGTTTACCTTTAAAACACGAAGACGCTGGGTGGTTACCTAGGCACTTCTCACATTCATGCACATACTTAGCCCTTGGCACACACCCGTGTTGTACTCCCAGCAAACCTCATGGTGAGGGACTCGCTTGGCTTCAAATTTTCCGACTTTCCTTTTCCCACATAGGGACCCATATGCTCCATCCAGTAATTCTGGTCGCTCGGAACGCAGCAGGTGGTGGGCAGCAGGAAGCTTTTCTGAATCGTCCTCGGCATCAGAAGGCTTACTTCTTTTGCTCTTCTTGGCCGAATGCTTCTTCTTACTTAGACTTCTTTCTCCCTTCCACAGCATTCCCTGTGGAATACTGGGAAAGTCTGGGGTATACTGAGAGGCAGAAAGGTTATAATTGTAAGCATGAGCCCTACCTCCCGAGGATCTGTCATTGGAAACCCAGGGACACGTAGACTGTAATTATGTGTGAGGATGCATAAATGGATTGCTACCCGAATGTGGAACCCTAAATAAGGAGGCCAAAGTGCAAAGGAGCTCCTCACTATTTCGGAAGAGGCCGTAGTGACCATGGGCCTGAATTGTTGGTAGAAGGTTTCCAAAGCAGAGGAAACACTGACTAGGCCTGTGGGTTGCAGGGCACAGGAGGCTACCCTAACCCATCTTGGACACAGGACCCACTGTTGAATCATTGGCTGCTCTCAGCACTGCTGCGGTGGCCGCGGAGGTGCCAGGGCGGTCCACAACGTTAGGTGGCGTATCCAGGATGCATTCTTGGGT
Organism: Podarcis cretensis; assembly: GCF_951804945.1. Classification (NCBI taxonomy): domain Eukaryota; kingdom Metazoa; phylum Chordata; class Lepidosauria; order Squamata; family Lacertidae; genus Podarcis; species Podarcis cretensis. Next base: position 69,369,633 of record NC_137177.1, read on the forward strand.
GAGCGCAAAAGGTGCCGCTGCCACCTGGCCTGCGGGCCTATATTGCCTATAAAATGTCTAAAAAGCATTGAAAAACTGTGCCAAAGTATGTGGGTTACTAGGCACTACGAAGGCCTGAGGCCCCTCTTGGTTCCCTTATGCCCCCCCCCAGATACAGCAGGCATTACAAAGCCTGGGACCCCTCCTGGTTCCCTTGTGCCACCCCAGATATAGCGGCATTTTGAGCAGACATAGTTTGATACCCTTAATTAGCCTGGTTCAGTAAAATCAACGCCAACTAGCTTGGATTATATGCGTGAGCTGCGAGCAATATCACAGTAGTTCAGTATTGTCTGCACTGGTGAGTTTAAAGGAATCAAAGATGCCTAACTAATCTCCAACAAATTGTATTTAGCTGCAAACAATATCACCGTAGCTCATTATTATCTGCACTGGATAGCAGACCAAAATACCAGCCCACACCTCAAGCAATGTATTTAGAGGAATACTGAGTCTATAATAAACAGAAGAGCACCTTTGATAATGTCAGCAGCTATGCAGCAAGCTAGAGGTAGAATTATACATTGTAACCCAGCAATACAGCAGTGAAAAATGATAAGTTGACTTATGCAACAAACCTATAAGCAAAGCAAAGCTCCCAAAAGCCCTTAAGCACTATTATCAAAATCAACCAAATGATTTAAAATTGCCAGATTAAATATATACTTATAAACTAACTGATGAAATACCAGAAAGAGATGAACGTAAAAGAGGCATGAGCTATTTGCTTTAGATTCCCTATAACCTGTATGCAAAGCTCGCAAGAGATTGCAGGAGAAGAAACCCTTTAATAAATCAAATGATGTAAAACCTGGATCTCTTTTCCTTATAACTATGAATTAACTATACCAAATTATAAAACTTAAAGCCTAGGCAGAGAGTAAATGACACAGCTCCACAGAGCACCGCAAGCTGAATGAAATAATTTGAATTCCAATATACTATGCACTAATGCTTCAATTTGATTTAAATGTGTTTCATAAATTCCCAGAATGAAATTCTCGAGAGTGTAAGTATAAACAAAAGCAGTCAAATTAATTAGAGGATATTAATTCTAAGATTAGCCTAGCCAGAGACGCTGTAGCCAGCTCTATACAAGCTTATGCACCAAGAGGAGGGGCTCCCTGCAGCCCCTTGCATGCTCATATATAAGCTAGGCTCTATTAATAGTTGCGCTATCATCCTTTGTTTATATTGCTTATGTTTATTTCCTTTGTTTATATTGTTTATATTGCTTTTGAATTTAAAACCAAATAGAAAGTGAAGGGCACTCAAAAAGTAGATCCCACGTGGTTTTGCCTCTCCTAAAATGGCCGCCGCCGCAAGGCCACGTGGGCAATCAAAATGGCGGCCGTAATGCGTTCCCACTGCCTAGTGACAAGGAACATGTGCGGAAACACTTAACGCTAGCCCTTTAACACTGAAAAAATTCCACAACCACAAGAGCAAAACCTGCAGGCATTCCCCACGTACCCCTTATGAACATTAATTATTTCCCTGGTTTTTCCACCGGTTAGGCTTAAAAGGTAGGGTTTTTAAAATTACTTCCCAGGTGGAGTGCCTATAGTAAAATGGCAACCGCCCGGAAGGCCATGTGGGCGGATGAAATGGCGGCAGGGGCACGGTGGTTGCCCGGCAACGGCACAGCTGCTTCCGATGCTTTCCAAGTCTAAACTTCCGCGCGAAAATAAAACAGCCTGTAGGACTCACCCCCTCAAGAATGCTGCTGAAATGATTATTTGACAAGAAATTCTGCCCCCTCACCCCAGCAGGAAAATGAAACACAACCGGCACCAAACGCAGCCCGCTCTCCTCCCGCAGCTGCCGTTCAGCCTAATTGCACCACGCTCCCCTGCACAAACCCCTAGCTAAAGCATGAAGCCCCAACAGCAAAACCTGATTGGATGGGTGCGCTGTGTCCTCCGGCCTTTCTTCCTTGAGCTCCTTGCAGGACAGGCAGTCAGCAGTCGAGGGCAGGCAACGGATCACCAGAAAAAGCTCCACAAAGCTGAATAAATTCTTCTGAAGGGGGCATGCAGCAGCAGGCAAGGCAAGCTCCTGAGGGCAGGGAACTTGCACCAAAACACACAGAGCTTCCTGTAAAACTGCAGACGTGAAAGAGATGCTGGAAGGAAAGCACACAAACACACACACACAGTGATTTTTGCTCAATTACAGCTCCGGTGTTAAACTGCAGCAGCTGGAATGGAGCGCAAAGGGGGAAACCCCCAGAAGGAGAAAAGCCCCACAAAAATAGAGATAACAACTCCTGAAAATCAAGCAGTTTAGAAATCAAGCAACACCAGCAGCGAATGCTGAAAATTCCCTGTAAAAGAAAGGGAGCTTTTTCTGTGAAGCTACAGCATATTCCACGAGGTGCCCTGCAGCTCAAGAACAAAGGCAACAAAGAAGCAAGGCAGGAACGCTCCAGGCAAGGCAGATAAGATCTCCCACAAGCAGGAACAGCTGATATGCGGGAAACGTGAGGGCTGGCCGGGGAGAGGGGAGAAACGAAGGGGCAGAATGGAGACTGTTTAAATTAGCTGGGGAGAGGGGAGAAACAAGGGGGGCAGAACGGAGACCGTGTAAAATCAGCTGATTAAAGAGCATTCAAACCATGGGGAGAGAGGGGGAGAAGCAAAAGGAGGAAGGATGAGGAAATTCTGAAGCACCTCTGCTGACCACGGGAACAATAAACACACACACAAACAGCAAGGCACCAGCGGAATTAAGGACGAATGGCAATGCAGTCACCCCCCAGGCACCCCAATCAATTAAAATTCAGCCAAAGTACCCAATTATGAAGAGAGCAGCGCAATAAAGGCGAATTAAGCAGCGCTCACTCCTAGAGGAGAAAGGAATAACGAAAGGTAAACTTCCCTGCTGGCAAGCCTCTTCTGAGATAACTCCACGTGGTCCAGCAGCTGAGGGAAACCCAAACTGCAAACTGCAAACTGCGTCGGCTCCAGGGAAGAAAGGGGGCGAGCCAGGGGCTGCCCTGACCTTAAGTGGCCCTAGGAAGGCCCGCCCCTGCCGCCAGCCAATTGGCTGGCGTCACAGGGTATGCTAATTGGGTGAATCCCTGTCTCCTGCGAGGCTGACGCCAGCCTCGCAGAGTGAGTGTGGGCGGGGTCGTGATCCCACAACCCCCCCTCCTCCTGAAGATCGGAAGGGGCATTCCGAGGCTACCCGCCATATACTCAGGTTTTCTGGAAAGTGCGTCCGCCCTCACATCCCCCCCCCAGGAACGTATTGTATCTCAAAGTGATGCTGTGAGAATGTCTGCGACCACCGGACCTGTTTCTGGTTGAACACACGTGCTGTCCGCCAGTATTCCAGGTTCTTGTGGTCCGTTCGGACCTGGATCTGGTGCTGCACCCCAAACAAAAAGTGTCTCCACTGCCATAAGGCCGCTGTGCTGGTTCGGGGGGGGTGTTTAGCGTGAGGCGTGGTCAGAGTCCGGTCCTGGGTCAAGGGTCTGGAGACTGTCCACCAATGGCAAAGCGGGGTCCAAAGCAAGAAGCCAGGCGTTGTTGGGAACTCCGGAAAAACAGGTCTGGGTGCTGGCAGAAACAGGTTTCCAATGACGTTCTCCTGCAACCTGGGACTCGGGTGACTGGCCCACAGGTGACTCGCCTCTCCTGGCCTTAAGGCGAGCACTCCTTCTGATAGAACTTAGTTCCCTCCGCCTCACAAAGCCCTCAGCCTCTGCAGCTCAGGAGAGGCTGGAGGGTTACTGGACCCAGAGGCCGCCTCACCTTCCCCTGACAGGGCTGGGAGAGTAGCACCTGCAGGCAATGGGTCCTCAATCACCCCCGGAGCCAGAGTGGATTCATCTGGTGTCTGCTCCTGAGGATCCGGCACAGGTGCGGGCCCTTCAGATTAAAGGCCCTGCCCCGGCTCAGCTGGCCCTGGAGGCGGCGACTCCTGTGCAGGCTGTGATTCCTCCGGTTCAGTCTCTGAATCAGATTCCCAGGCCATCACAGCCACATAAATGGCCAGCAATTCTTTGTCATAAACAGTGTAATTTTGCTCTGACTTGCTCAGTTTCCTGGAGAAAAACGCACAAGGTCTGCAGTCCTCCCCTGACCCTTGTTGCAACAGTACTGCTCCGATGGCCCGGTCTGAAGCGTCCATCTCCACTCTCAGTGGCTTCCCCGGATCCACGTGCAGGAGCTGCTCCTTAGAGGCGAAAGCCTTCTTTAACCTTTCAAAGGACCACTGCGCTTCCTTGGTCCATGCAAATGTCTTCTTGCTGCTGAGACAATCCGTTATGGGTGCTGTCAAGTGAGCAAAGTTCTTGATGAACTTCCTGTAGAAGTTGCTGAAACCTAGGAAACTCTGCACATCCTTCTTTGTTTGGGGACTCTTCCATTACAGCACTGCTTTCACCTTCTCTGGGTCCATGGCCAGCCCCTTGTCCAACTGTCTGTACCCCAGGAACTCCACCTCTTGAGCATGGAATTGGCATTTCTCCAGCTTGACCCACAACTGATGATTCTTCAATCTCTCTAGCACCTGCCTGACATCTTTCACGTGCTGTGCTTCATTTTCAGAGAAGATCAAAACGTCCTCCAAAAAGGCCACGCAATTCTTGTACAGCAGGGGCCCCAACACATGGTGCATAAAGGCTTGAAAGCAGGCGGATCCTGATTGCAATCCAAACGGCTTGATGAGATATTCAAACGCCCCCAGGGGGGTGAACATGGTCATCTTCCATTCATCCCCCTCTCTCACTCTAATCAGATTGTACGCTCCCCTTAGGTCCAGTTTTGTGAAAATTTTCCCCTGCCTCACACACGTCAAAACATCGTCAATTCTGGGCATGGGGGAAGGCTACGGATTCAGTTACCTTATTCAAGAGGCAATAATCCACTACAAGGCGATGCTGTTTCGTCATTTTCTTGTCCACAAAGAATACTGGGCTCCCCCCTAGTCCCTTCGATTCCTTTATGAAACCCCTCTTTAAGTTCTTGTCAATAAACTGCCTCAACTCTTGCATCTCCGGTCGGACATGGAATACAGCTTACCCACCAGCAACTGGGCCCCCGGAAGCAGGTTGATTTGGCAGTCATAGGGCCTGTGGGGGGGCCTCTCTCTCACTGAACACTTCCTTCACATCTGTATATTGTGGTGGCACGCACCCCTTCTCCTCCAGAGTCACCCCAGCAACCCTGGCCATAGTCATTCTTGGTTCCTTCCCCCCCAGGCAGAGGGTCTGGTTGGGGTTATTCTACTGGTCGCCTTTTTCGTTTCCCTGCACCTGAGCCTTCTCTCCCTCCTCCTCTTTGCCTGCTGCCCCCATCATGCCTTGCCAGGCTTTTTTCTGGGGACAGACCTTCGCGAAATGTCCAGGGCGCTGACAGATGAAACACCTTTTGGCTGTTTTCCAGTCCCTCCCCTCTTTCTTCCTGAGCTCACCGGCGTTTGAAAACTCGTGTGCATGGGCTCCATCAATTTCCATTGGCTCTGCTGCCGGCAGACTGTGGGAAGTCCCTATAGGCATTTCAGGAATGCGGTTGCCATGGAACCGCTCTCCTCTGGCCTCCCGCCTTTCCTAAGCCCACACTTCCTGCCACACTCCAATCGCTAACACCGTTTTGTTAGCTCATCCATGGACCATAGGCGGGGGGCTCTGTATAATTCATCCTTTACTTCGGGATTCAAACCTGCCTCAAACAGAGCTTGCAGGGGTTCAGAGTCTAGGTCCCAGCCTAGCTTGTGCACTAACATCGCAAAATACGACCAGTAGCTCCTGACGGTCAGAGACCCCTGTTTGCAACTCAGCAGCTTCCTTCGTGTCTCCTCGCTGGAGAGCATAGCATCCATCTCCTGATAAAATGTATTCAGGTCTTTCAAAGCATCGTGCCCCGCTGCTAATCCATTCTCTAGCCCCGCCCTCAAGGTGTCCGATTACGAATGCAACGTTCTCTTGGTCGCTAGCAAGCTCCCCTTTTTGTAATTCCAACGTGTGTTGTATCTCTGTCCGGAACGTGTTGTAATCTTGGGGCTTTCCTCCAAACTAATTCACGAGCCCTGGGACCTTCCTTCCAATTGGGGTGGCTCTGGCCTGACCATCCTGTGCTTGCTTCTCCTCCAGCCAGGCTGACAGCGTAGCAATGTGCGCCTCGAGGTCTCGGTTCCTCTCAATTAGCCCTTGCACCATAGCTTTCTGCTCCGTCTCTGCTGCTGGTCCGGTCTGGCTCATCGTGCTGCCTTCACACGGCTACCCTCGAGCAACGTCAGGGACTCTCAGATTGCTGTAAGAGTATCAGGGGGTTGCTCGAGAGCAATCAGGCAAATATCTCCCTGGTCTGTTGTAAAGCCTTGTTACTGGTGCCCAAAAAAACCTTCACCATGCAGAGCGCCACTATTCCTTGGCTCACTCATTCACTGGCAGAATCTGAGAATGGGCGGTCCTTAAACCTTCCCCAACAGAGTAGTTTCTTGGCGCCCAGTCTGCGCTTCCCCTCTCTGCGCGGAAGCCTACTGCGCAAGGAGGGCGTGGTAACGAAGGACCTCTCTCCTCCCCGCTTTGCTCAGGCAAGGTGTCCTGGCACCGCCTCACCTCCTGCGAGCCCTGCAGCTCCTCTCCACTAGAAGCGTGGCTACTCTCCTCCTCTGATCTTTGGTGGCTCTCTGTGATCCATCCGGCTTTCCCCCTCTCGCCCCTGTGCTGATGGCAGTTCCCTGAGTTAAAATAAACTTCTTCATAAACAGCATGGTTCCAAACAGTTTGATTGAGATTACATACTGACTCTGTTCACAGCTGAAGCAGACAGACTCTCACTGAAATCTTACAGAGATTTTTTGCAGCACAAAAAAGAAACTGGCTGCTAAGTCACATGTCAGAGTGACTCATCAGTTAGCAGTTAGGCCTGAATAACTTTAGTAGGCCCAAATGATTGTGCAGTCCCAGCACTTCCCAGCCTGCTTTGCTGCTTCTGCTCTCATGAGTCTTTGTCACATGACAGTTAACTACACAGCTTTTAGAAGTCATGTGAAGGCTTCCCCGTATAGGGAAGCTTTTAATGTTTAATGTTTTGTTATGTGTGTGTGTGTGTGTGTGTGTGTATGTTGGAAGCCACCAAGATTGGCTGGAGCCATCCATTCAAATGGGTTGAGTTCAAATAATAAAATTATCATTATCATTATTTCAAGAAAGGCTAGATTGTCTAATGTATTTTCTTGTGTTTTTGAAAGTTCTTCTATTTGCCCTTTCATTCTTTCCCCTTCTTCTTTTGTTTTCCCTCATTTCTATTTGCATTTTTTCTGATTGTTCCTCTACTGTTTGTATTTTTACTTTCAATTCCTTCATTTGTCCTGATAAAACTGAAGCCACTTTCAATAACTTTTCCCCAATATTTTTTTCACTTTCCTTTACTTCTCTCTTGATTTCTCTTATTTCTGCCAATATTTCTGCAAAATCTCCCTCCCCTTCTATCTCAGCTTTTGATGTCCTTCTCTCTCCTGTTGTTGTTATTTTTGCTGTCTTACTCATGTTTCTTTAATTAATAATTTTTTCCCCAAGAAAAAACTTCCACTGGGGGCTTATTTTACCCTGTTTGCCGAGACACTTATTTTCTCTGCTATTCCCTCATTCACTACAGGGTATCTCTATCTCTCCTACTTCCTCTTTTATCACACAGTCGTACACAATGATAGTCTAAATTTCCTCTCTTAATAAGCAACTTTTGCGAATGAAAATAAATTCCCCGTCCGGAATATTGGGTCCAGCAAGCTTCCCAGTTCAGCTCCGTATCCCTGGAAGCTCTGAGCTGGCCTAGCAGAATAATGCAGCGGTCCTGAGTCCATGTGAGAAAGGGATAAATCAAGTCCAAAAGACAGATAGGTTCTTATCTCTAGAAGCGTTTATTTACAAGCCATAAATCAGTCTCTCCATCGGAGACCTCCGCCATTCTCCAAAGACATTCCTCCGTGCTTTCCAAAAGCACACAGACACAGCCTGTCTGTTTAGCTGTGTCTCTCAGCGTCTCTCGGTAGAACTGAAAGTAACTCTCACAGACAAAGCCTGTGACGTAAAGCCCTGCTTCCGGCCCCTCCCAGATGCAGGGCACCACGGAGTTTTAACCCTGTCTGTTCCAAACTCCACACCCCCTCTTTTCCTGCATCTGGGGACAATAGCCAACAATGCTTTCCCCATACACAAACCCTCACAGAACTCCTCGTGCTTCTGGAAGGTTAATGGTTTTGTGAAACCATCAGCGAGGTTCTTTGTTGAGGGACAGTATTTCAGAGCAACTAGCCCCTCACAAACGCTCTGACACACATTTTGAAAACGTATGTCCAAATGTTTGGTTCTCGCCTTGAATTGCCCCGTCTCAGCTAATTTAAGGCACGGTTGATTGTCTTCATGCACCACAACGGGCAGACAATTTTCTCCACAGATTTCCTCTAGGTACAGTGGTGCCTCGCAAGACGAAATTAATTCATTCTGCAAGTTTCTTCGTCTAGCAAATTTTTCGTCTTGCGAAGCACGAAATCCCATAGGAATGCATTGAAATTCAATTAATGCGTTCCTATGGTCAAAAAAAGTCCAAACAAAGCCAAATTTGGTACAAAAAGAGTTTATTAACTGCTCTTTAAAGTCACACATACTGTAAAGAGCATTTCAAAAACTGAAGGAACAATAAATTAAGTTTCTAAACATGACAGAAAAACATTTAAAAATCAACAAAGTGTACAGTACATTTTCTAAGACTCTGGGGGACAACTCGAAGAAGGTTCCTCTTCCACTCTTTGCTTCTTGCTGAAGAACCTGTCCATGGTCTGCTGCTTCATCCGCCTTTTCAGCACCTCCCTGAAAGGCAACATGACCCTCGTATCAAAAGTGTTCACAAGGTCATGTGCCAGGTCCTTGTCAGGGTGGTGCCGCTGTGCAAAAGCCTGCACATCTTTCCACTTCAGGCAAATGTCCCTCAGTTCTTTGGAGGACAGCCGTTCCTCGGTTGCTTCCTCCTCTTCCAGCGAGGCCTGCTCCTGCACAGCCTCTGCCTGCAGTTCGACCAGCTCCTGGGTGGTCAGCTTGTGGTCATGCTCCTCCACCAGCTCGCTGATGTCCTCCTCTGTGACCTCCAGGCCCATGGTCCTCCCCAAGGAAACAATGTCCTGCACCACTGTTGACTCTGGTGCATCAGAGTCACTTGGTGCCACACAGTCCGGCCACAGGCTGTGCCAAGCGCAATTCAAATTTCTCTGGCTGATCCCGTTCCAGGCCGTGGTGATCATCTTCAAGCAGGTGACGATGTCGAAGTGGTCCTTCCAGAATTCCCGCAGGGTGATGGTGGTGCAATCAGTCACCTCGAAGCATCGCCTGAAAAGCTCCTTGGTGTAGAGTTTTTTGAAATTGGCAATGACCTGCTGATCCATCGGCTGGAGCAGTGGTGTGGTGTTAGGCGGCAGGAACATGATGTTGATGAAGCTGAACTCCTCCAACAAGTCCATCTCAAGGCCTTTAGGATGAGCAGGAGCATTGTCCATCAGAAGCAAAGCAAAGTGTTTCTTGAAGGCCCGTGGGTTCTCCGAGTGGTACACCAGCAGGGGCTTGATCTGCAGGTCACCGCTTGCATTGGCACAGAAGAGCAGGGTCAGACGGTCCTTCATGGGCTTGTGGCCAGGCAACTTGGACGCCTCCTGAGTGATGAAAGTCCTTTTGGGCATCCTCTTCCAAAACAGCCCGGTCTGGTCGCAGTTGAAGACCTGCTGTGGAATGTAGCCCTCCGTCTTCACAACCTCCAGGAACTCCGCTGCAAAGTCTTCAGCTGCAGGAACATCAGAACTGGCAGCCTCTCCATGCCTGACCATGCTGTGGATTCCAGATCTTGCCTTGAACCGGTCAAACCAACCTCTGCTTGCCTTGAAGACTTCTGGCTCGCCTGAGGTTCCTGGCTGTTCTCGGACGAGGTCTGCGTGCAAGGCCTTGGCCTTCTCACAAATGACAGCCTCAGTCACTGTGTCCCCTGCACGCTGCTTCTCTTCTAACCAGATGAGCAGCAACTTCTCCACCTCCTCCAGAACAGCTGGGCGGTTCTTCACGATCCTGGTGACTCCCTTGGCTGCATCGGTCACCAGGATCTTCTCCCTCATCTTCAGGATGGTCCTGATGGTCGATTGATTCCTCCCGTACTCCCTGGCAAGGTCTGTCACACGCATTCCACCGTCGTGCTTCCGGATGATCTCCTTCTTCATTTCCAGCGTCACCTTCTGCTTCTTCCTCTCGCCGGCCTCTGCAGCAGCAGTCTTCTTGGGTCCCATGGCAGCACAGCTCCTACCTTCGTAAACTCACAAAAATAATAATAATCAGTGCTTCACATCCAAAAAATTCAAAAGCACCCAGCCACCCACCACACAGAAATTCAAACCCAGAACCAAGTCCTTGAATTCCAAACACCCCAACCCAAAATCCAACCCCCCCCCAAAAAAAAAAAGTTTTAAAAGTTTAACTTACCAAATGGATGCAAAAGAAGTTTTGGAAAAGCTGCAAAAATCCCCAACGTCTTCAAAAACCTCAAATGGCTGCAAAAGAAGTTTTGGAAAAGCTTCAAAAATCACCAAAGTCCTCAAAAACCTGAAAAAAGGCTCCTCGAAGTCAAGTCGCAACTGCACCTCTTCAAGCAATGCACCCTTGGTTTTATTTTTTATTTTTTTAAAATAAATTTTTATTAAAATTTTAAAGGTTACATGAGTAATAAAAAAAACAGAAAAACACCCAATTAAACCAAAAAAGAAAGCAAAACAATACATAAAAACAAGTCACATCAAAGAAAAAAGATAAAAAAGGAAAACAGACAAAAAAGAAAAAAAAGAAAAAAAATACATACAATCAGAAAAAAGAACAAATCAAACCTTTACATAACTTTCTTTCTTTATCTTATTTCCTTGACCTCCTCACACCTCCCCTCTTTGTATTCTGGTTCAGTTAGATATTTCAGCAAATCCTTCATCTTTGTTTTTATCCTAATAATTTATCTTAATATACTGTAATTTAACATTCTCTTCTTTCACCAATTAATCATCCATTTTAACTTTGATCTTATTTCTCATTAAAACTAATATATTTGAACTTAATCTCTTAAGACATTTCCCCTAGGGTCATAAAAATTTCATTCCACGATTTTTCCATCTCTCATTAATTTTTTAAAAAAATCTCCATATATACACTTTAAATTCCCAATTTTCTTCCACCGTCTCCCCTCCCCAGTCTCGGCCCCTGCAGTCAGTTCCATCAACCTCCCAGCATCCATCAACCTGGAGATCTTATATCCGAGGCTCTTAACTCTTCTTCACTTCCCTTCTGCCGATCTTCTTGATAATCTTTGGTGCTAAAAAGCAGATCTCGGGGGAGCTCCGACCCAACGATGCTTATATTCCTTCTTGACAGGTCTGCCAGATTTCCATAGTTAAAGCTAGGGCCCATAAAGTATTCCAAATCTTGTTTCACAATTCTTCCAAGTCCAAAGGCCCCAAAAGCTCCAATCTCCTCCTGGCTCAAGTTCATATTCCAAAAGTCATTTGCTCCCTGCATAAGGGGATCTCTCCACCTATCCTTTTCCAGATCAGGCCAGGCACCCATCTTCGAAAACTGGCTTCTCCTAATTACAGTCATATAAGGCCTCAAGTTGTAATCCTCCATTTGCCTCTTTAGGGTTAAGGCTCCCCCTTGTTTTGCCTTGTACTCAACAACAGCAACTTTCTCCTTCTCTAATTCATCAATTTGTTCAGTTAAGAAAGATTCTTGTGCCAGGTTCTTGTCGACTTCTATGCTGATGCCCACTTTTGTTCCCAAAATATCAATATTAGTAGCCATAACATCTATCTGTTTATGCAACTTTCCCAACAGATAGATTGTCCTATTCAGTACAGATGCTACTTCTTCCTTTGCCGACATTCTTAAGATGTTCAAGGTCAGAACTAGTTTCTCACAGTCTTTATCTTAAGACCAATTTCCCAGCTGCACTCTTGTAACAATGTCCCAAAACTCCCTCTAGAGGAAGACAGTCTCCATTTGTATCAATCCTTTCCAGCACTATTCCAAAAGTAAATTAGTAACAGTTTCCAGTTACCTTTTCTTCTTTTTAAGTGCAGAAGTGGACAATAGAAACAATGTCTTTCTTTTAAAGTTAACTGTCAAATTTGTCCTGTTTACCGTTGATGGACTTTTTGCAAACCATTCCCAGGTTCAGAGACGTGATGCTTCGATTTTTAATTTTTCACCTTCTCTTGCAAGTTCACTTGGTCAAAATTAATAGTTTCAATCAGTGGAGTTTTAATCCTTTACGTAAGACTTTCCAAAACCTTAGTTAACAACTACTTTGCTTCACTCTATTTACAGAAAGGGAAGGTGGACTTCCTGTTTGAACCTTCCCCGTTCGGTGCCAAATTAACTTATTTAAAAGCTCAATTTCCTGTTCTACTCACAGGTTGTTGTTTAACATCCAATTGTCCACAGGAAAAAAGTCAGCACTCTCCGACAGCAGCAATGCGGCTTCGCTCCGTGAAATAAGCGGTCGATTCAAAGCACCGCGCCTCTCACCCCACGTCACTCCGGATTCCTGATACCGGGTCTCCCCGCGAGTAGCGGGGACGCAGAAGGTGCCAGGTGAATCCCAGGTTCACAGACTTCTTCCGTCTGTGATTTCTAAGGGTCTCCGCCTTCGCCGTGGCGGTCAGACCCTGTTTTTCATGGAGCCAGTTCCTCCCGATCGGAGGAGCTCCGCCATTGCCGGAGGCGCTAACCCAGAAGTCCCAATGCACCCTTGGTTTTAACGGTTTTACAAAAAAGGAAACAAAGTTGCTAGACGTTTTCATCTTGCGAAGCAAGCCCATAGGGAAATTCGTCTTGCGAAGCACCTCAAAAAGCGGAAAACTCTTTCGTCTAGCGAGTTTTTTGTCTTGCGAGGCACCACTGTATGTGCTTGGTTGGTACGCTTATGAACACTGCCATATATCTAAGACCATAAAATTCTACCCGCCCAGGGTTTCTAGCAACTGCTAAGCAGAAGCACTGCTGCCTCCAATCTTGCCATTTTTGCAAAGTAATCCTCCCTTTCATACAATATTGGTACATGCGATATTCACTGACATAAGCCTTTTTATGCATTGTGCATATCCCATTTCTAGAGTGCTGTGTTGTGAGCATCAGAGACTGACTTTGGGTTCACAAATTGCTTCCCAAACTGCAAATTAAATAGGTTCGCATATAAAAACAAATTGAACAAAATTACAACCTCCCCCTCCCCCTCCCCCAGACACAAACAAATCTTCAACTTAAGAGATATGGGGCATGGTGTCTGGGATAAAGCAGGGTGAGACGCTTGGGAGTGGTCTGATTCTGAGAATGAGACATTGCAGCCTCAGGCAAGGCAAGGGTGGGTTTACTTAGCCCCCCTTCCTTCTCAGTCTTATGAAGCCGGAAGGGTAACAAAGGCAGGGAGTTTGCGGCTTCAGAATGTTGGGGGGGGGGGAGAGATGTCCTGGAAGAGGATACTAGAGTAGAGCTCTCAGAGGAATCTTCGCTGGACAGTGAGGGGGGAGGATGCCCAAATTCTCCTCGCAGCAGGATGGAGGAGAAGGTGAAAATGCTAAGTAAGGGGGAAAGGGGAAAGACCGGATCTTGTCTCCCTTTGTGCTGTCCGAGAAACAGAAACTCAGACTGAGCGCGTTTATTGGAGAATGACAGGTGTTTGGCACGCTCTGTGATTTTGAACTGTAAATAAAAAGGGATGCGGCACTCATCTTGCTTTATTGGCCGAGGGAGCCAGCGTTTGTCTGCAGACAGCTTCCGGGTCATGTGGCCAGCATGACTAAGCTGTTTCTGGTGAACCAGAGCAGCGCACGGAAACGCCGTTTACCTTCCCGCCTGAGCGGTACCTATTTATCTACTTGCATTTTGACGTGCTTTCAAACTGCTAGGTTGGCAGGAGAAACTGTAAATAAACGTACATAAATCTTCCAGAGGCTCATTAATTCTTATCAGAGCTGTTTGCCTGCCTGAGATCATTACACACAGATCCATGAGTTGCAAGCTTTCATTTAATTAACATGTTATAGTTTGTATTCATATATGCAAACCTATTTCACTTTTCAGAGACAGGAAAAACAAACTTGTTATAATAATCACCCAAATCTCCACCTTAGAAGGAATCTGTCTAGCCGTTGAAGTGAGGGAGCATGGAAGTTGCATTCAAGGAAGCAAGAACTTGGAGGGGCAAAGGTGCCCCCCATCCCCCCAAATATGAATGTCTGTAGTAATAGCAAGCTCTTGCAAGAGGTTGTGTCACAGTCTCCTGACTTCCAATTTCTTCATGTGTGACTTAATCCTAGCTTTCCTTCCTCCCGCAGTTACTGCTTCATAGGCTGTTTCAATGGAAGGCTACTGAATGGGACTTGTTAATTGCCAACATATTACATTGCAATTGGTCTTGCGAGATGAAACCTGGTGCGAGTCCAGTTCTCTCAACCACTCATATTGTCCCTAAGAGATGGGAAAGAGCCATTCTGGATTAGGCCAAAGGCCCAGCCAGCCCAGCCTTGTGTTCTCCCCAAGGCCAACCAGATGTCACCAGGAAGCCCACAAAGAGAGCCTGTCTACAACAGCACTCTGCTCACCTGCATGGGGAAATTTCGGGCGTGATGGCAGGCGAATTGGGGGATTCTGATAACAAGTTTGTTGTTTTGTGTTTCTGAAAGTGGCACTACTATTTGCCAACTTGTAAAATTATGATTGGTTTTGTGAGATGGAAACCTGGTGGAGATCCAGTTTCAGGTTACGGGTTTCGGAACGTTGACCTATGTATGGTGGGAAGAGGGCTGGGTTGGTAAGCAGAGCAATCAGGAACAGCAACCTATTACAGTGTTACTTCGGGTTACATACACTTCAGGTTACATACGCTTCAGGTTACAGACTCCGCTAACCCAGAAATAGTGCTTCAGGTTAAGACCTTTGTTTCAGGATGAGAACAGAAATTGTGCTCCGGCGGTGCGGCAGCAGCGGGAGTCCCCATTAGCTAAAGTGGTGCTTCAGGTTAAGAACAGTTTCAGGTTAAGAACTGACCTCCAAGGTACCACTGTATATACATGTTTGTGAACCTCTTTGAGGTTCTATGAAATCAAGTGTTTTAGGAAATGAATGAGTCAGTATCAGCAGTGGGGGGCATCTGTCCCTCCCCCAGGGGCTGCTTGCTGGAGTGCAGCTCCCCGGTTCCCTGACCATTGACCACTAGAGAGGTGGGATCTGGGAAGCCATGAGAACAAGAGGGTCCATGTGTATAAATTAACATATGCAAATCCAAAGCACACATGTGCCCCTTGTCTCTTCAGGAACTACCACCAACAGTCTTGTATTTCAGCCCCGTAAACCTCTCTTCCAATGATATCTGAAGCACTTCTACCCAGAAAGGAGATTCCAACTAAACATTAGGAACACCTTTCTGATGGTAAGAGTTGTTCGACAGGGAACCGCCTCGCTTGGGAGGTGGCGGGCTCTCTTTGACTGGAGGTTTGACAATAGAGGTTTCACACCATTTCTAGGATTCTACATGGGCTTATTGAGTTCAATGGGAATTGCCGCTAGATAAGTGTTCATAGGCTCACAGTTTTAATCTCTTACCAATGCTTCCAATCACCCCGGCACCTCCATAAAAGGTAAAGGTAAAGGTACCCCTGCCCGTACGGGCCAGTCTTGACAGACTCTGGGGTTGTGCGCCCATCTCACTTAAGAGGCCAGGGGCCAGCGCTGTCCGAAGACACTTCCGGGTCATGTGGCCAGCATGACATCGCTGCTCTGGCGAGCCAGAGCCGCACACGGAAACGCCGTTTACCTTCCCGCTGGTAAGCGGTCCCTATTTATCTACTTGCACCTGGAGGTGCTTTCGAACTGCTAGGTTGGCAGGCGCTGGGACCGAGCAGCGGGAGCGCACCCCGCCGCAGGGATTCGAACCGCCGACCTTTCGATCGGCAAGTCCTAGGCACTGAGGCTTTAACCCACAGCGCCACCTGCGTCCCAGCACCTCCATGGAAGAACACAAATCCTTTCCTTGGGCCAGCAGATGGTGTTTTGGGCTGATAAACCCTCACAGGCACCCCGCTGAAAAGCAGATCTTTGGCAGAGAGGCTGGGATCCGCTCTTGGATTCCAGAAATTCATGAGGACGCGGATAACGGCAACCTGTCTGCAGACACCCAGCAGTTCAAGACACTTCCCCTGTTGGGCAAAGGAACAGTCTCATGAAAATAGTGCCCACATTTGCATCCTATTCACAAGGGGTAGTATCCAAATAAGTCCTATTTAAAGTAGACCCATGGAAATGAATGAGCCCATGTTAGCCAAGTCCATTAATTTCAATTGGTCAGCTTAGAATTGGTCACCCCAACCCAAACACCCACCAAGATACAGAGGCAAAAGAAGCTGGGAAACAAGCTAAGCTTTGGAGAAACAATCCACAACCTGCTTCCTTGGCCATGAGACCATATTGCTGAAGAAACCATGTTGTAAAGAAAACATGGCTTTGTGTGAATAATTTATTTCTCTCTATGTGTGTCTTTCTATAGGCTGAAAGGAAGCCCTTGTTGAATGTGATATCTTCATCGCATCATCATCAAGTGAATACATTATGCATGTTGGATTAAGCAGTATTTGAATAACCTAAATATATAAACTGTTATTATTATTAATTAAATATACTGCCCTTTATGAAATGATCTCAGGGTGGTTCACAACAAAAAAAATTAAAATAAAAACCCAAAATACACAATGAAAGCAAGAACAAAGCAAACCAATAACACCTTTAAAAGATATAGAAATGTTTTTGCCTGGTGCCAACAGATACGTATTATTAAATCTAATAATAATAATAATAATAATAATACATTTCTTAATCACCTATCCCATAAGAACATAAGAAGGACTTGCTGGCTCAACTAACGGCTCATTCAGTCCCCAACTTACTGCAGTGAATGCCATTATGGCAAGACAGTGAAGACCTCGAAGCTTTAATGGACTGTCAAATCCAGGTGGAATTTCACTCTTGGAAAGATCATAGTAAATCGCCCAGGAGAGGAGAGACAGGGAAGGAATCCCTATAACTCCAATCAACCCCAGCAGCAGGCTCTGAAGAAGCTCCATTTCTCCGTTCCAAAGAGTGAGATGCAAACACTGAGCTAAACTGTCAGCATTTGCTGCTGTTTAACACCACCAGTGGTATCTATACACATCCGGTTGTAGATTGGTTGATGAACTGTTTCACAATTAGAACACAGAATTCTATGTAGATGTGATATCCATCAGAACACCAAGAACAATTTCATGGGTCAGGTTGGCACAATTAGTGGTGCCCTATTCAGGAATTTCAAGTCCAGTCACCGAACCATCCAGCTCCATGTAAGGCTCTTCAGTTTTACATACCATGGGTGTTTGTTGACTGAAGTTCAAAACATCCCTACCCAGCTTAACCCAATAGTCAGGAATAGTGGGAGTTCTAGTCCATGGTGGAAGAGGATTTGTGTGCACTTCCTGGCCCAAGATCTCCAAGGCTTCCGACACAAGTCCCATTCCTACCTAAGCCCCTGGATATTGAAATCATGGGCTCTGCTCCTCATAGATAAATGCAACTTCATGTTGAAATGAAGTATATCTGAGCATGGACACAGCCAGGATTTATGTTGGGGTGACAGGACCTGCCATCATCCTCTGTCTGGCTCTGTCTAGCAGATTCCAAATGATATGTCTTAACAACAGTTGTTTTAAAATACTTTCTTTTGGCTTCCTGTTTCCGGTGATGGGAAATGGCTGACTCCCACAAGAATGGACCCCAGCTGTGCCGATAATTCAGGGCTGATATGGGGGTAATTAGCCCTGCAGCCTCCCCAAGGTAAGGGAGGACTGTCTCGAAGACCACAGATTGTCTGTGATTGCCGGCACGCATTAAGGTGCAGCTAGCAGGACACTGTGTGCTCTGGTCCATGGGGTCACAAAGAGTTGGACACGACTAAACGACTAAACAACAGCAGGACACTGGGTCAAAAAGAGCACGGTCACGGCTGGCACTCTCCGATGTCACTCCCATATCTAGGAACATCTGTTTGGGAAAATAAATAGATTTGAAGAACAAACAGACATAGTCTGGATTGAAGAAGCTGGAACCGCCGCCCCCCCCCCCCCATGCAGAATGATACAGTCTCTGGTGTATGAGCTCGGACTTCAAAGAGATTCTCATCATGGTGTGTGGATTGCGGAGGTGTTTGGTGTGGGGGTTTTTTCTTCTCCCTCCTTAATATCAACAATTGGTTCCTCATGCCAAGCCTCATTAAGAACTTAAATTGCTTTTTTTAAAAAATGAGTACAGATGGACTTTTATTTACAACTGGGATTGTAATTCCAAGTCTTTTTTAAAAAAAGACTTGGAATGCTTGTTAAAAATAGGAGAACAAAGGAATAAAATGGCGCTCCCTTACTACTCAGTTCCGGAAAATTTGAAATCCTCCGCTGTTTAAGGGAAACAGGAATTAATTGTTGGTTGACTACAATGGTTTGAGACAATATTTTGGACAATACACAGTGCAGCTGTTTGCAAAAGATTTTCTTCATTATGAGCAAGAGAAAAGGCTAAATGGCTGTCTAGCAGCCCCTCTTTAGGGCCCGGAGGGGGGACTGGGTGGTTTCCAGGAAGGCTGGTCAACCTCCAAATGACTGATATATTGCAATACAGGAAACAGTCTGCTTAATAAATATGAAGAATAATTCAATAAGGTGGAAGGTAATTTATTTCTAAATCTTAAAAGGAAGGTTTCGACAACAGCCTGGACGGGAAGGATTAATGATTTGGGAGTTGCCAAGACATTAAACTTCAGAGAGTTGGATAACACCCCGGATTGGAATGGAGCCAGATGAAGCGACGCTAGTAAAAACAAACAGTTGAAAAGGTACATTACACAAACAAATCTGCATTCAAGGGATGAAAGGTTAAATGATTTCTGACATGACTGAGGATCGCAGAGCCAGAGACAAAGAAGTTCAGAGAGTTAAAATCGAGATGTGGAAATATGGAAATATCAACGAGAGGCAGGTCTGAGATTTGGACATGCTCAAGGTTCAGACTATAGGAAGCTGTAAAATAAAAAATTACAATTCGGAAGTAATTCAACCTCTTGTTTTATTTTAGTTTTTTATTTATATTGGATTAAGATTTGGTATGTTAATTGGATGTCTTTTATTGGAAAATTAATAAATGATCTAACAAAAAAACCAAAATTTATTTTGACCCAAAGTGCTCAGCAAAAAAATAATAATTAAAATTTACACTTTTAAGTATTCTGCCCACATTTCCCAATCTTCTTTAAAATCAGTCTTTCTGATCTCTGATTTTGCACATAAAACTTGCCAATTCAACGTATTCTATCAATTTCAGCTGTCCTTTTATTTTTTGGTAGGTACTACCTCATTTCACCATTTCTGTGCATATGATATTCATGTTGCCATTGTTGTGTAAAGAAATAGATTTAGCTGGGTTTGGGGGGATATCTGCTCCAGTTATCCCTAATATAAAAGATTCCTGCCAACAAAATCTATCCAAATCACCAGTCATTTGAAAACTAGGAAGTTAAATAAAACATTAACATCAGGGAGCACCTTTCATGTGGTTAATGAGTATATTTTGCAAAATTACAAAGAACATGCCTTTTTATCTTTCTTTTCTTAAATAAAAAAAAAACCTTCTTTCTCAAATTCCTCCTTTCTTTCCTATGCACTTTTGCGTGTACACTCTGTAAGTAAAACCTATGTCTGTGCTCCACTGTCATCACTGACCTTATTCAGGTCTTTACTCTCCACCAGGTATTGAATAACTGCTCTACAGTACAACTGGCGTATGTCTTGGCAAGAGTCAGGACATGTTTCAGATGTCTAATGGAACCATATTAAAATTTGAACCAATGATGTTTGAGATAATATATGAGATAGAGTGTTCTTATTTTCTTGCATTGAATGTATGGAGATAAATTAGCACATGTGGGTGTGTTGGGTGAGTGCGGGATTTAGTCAGGTATAAACGAGGGGGTGGCCGGGGGTGGAAGGGTGGCTGGGTTGGTAAATTGCTGCCAACACTCCAAAATGAAAAGTAGCTCCTTCTGGCTTGGGATTGTTACAACTTGAAATTGCATGTAAGTGAAGGCAAGACCAATGTGTGCTTTCATTGTGCAGATGCTACGCTGAGACCATTGGTAGAGACTTGCAGGTGCCGTTTTCTTATGTAGCAATGCTGCATAAGAAGAAAAATAGATTTGATGGGAGGCTTTGATATCTACTTTGAAATTCTATCTAATGGCAAATAATGAATGACACATAGGCACTGAAGAAGGAAAATGGACACCAGCAGGGATATTGGGGTGTGGATGGGGAATCATTGCCACGCTTCTATATGATTGACAGGATGCAGTCATATCAGTGGATTAAATATGGGTGATACCACATTTTTCCAATCAGTGTTTTAGTGGATTATTGTATCCCATGTAAACTTGTGGAAACCATGGTGAACCACTCCCAGGAGAGACGCATGACTCAGGTGCGCTGCAGGCCCCGCAATGAGTGCTGCCCAGCATTCTGTGACCTCTTCAGTGGTGATACCCAGGGCGGCCCACCCTCATCACACTCCTCTTCCTTGGCCCCTGGAAGGGGGAGGAACTCAGAACGAGCAACACCATAATTGAGGGATGGTGATTTCTTCATCTTTCACCGTGATGGCTGAATATAATAACTAATAACTTTCTTGTTTCCTCCCTGCTTCTTGCTGCCAGCGAGGGAGGTAGAGAATTCCTCATGCCTGACACCCTGCAACATTCCATCG
Organism: Podarcis cretensis; assembly: GCF_951804945.1. Classification (NCBI taxonomy): domain Eukaryota; kingdom Metazoa; phylum Chordata; class Lepidosauria; order Squamata; family Lacertidae; genus Podarcis; species Podarcis cretensis. Next base: position 69,390,529 of record NC_137177.1, read on the forward strand.
AAGGAAATCAGGATGCACATCTTTTGGTGTTGCACTCTCTCGGGAGTCAGCCAATTCGCACAAAAGCGTGACTCCACTGCAAGCATCAGCGCTGGCTGCAATGACCGCTCCCCACTTAAAACGGGGGGTGCCCTTTGCGTGGACGCGTGCAGCCCTGGATCTGGAGTGGCCCCATCAGCATAGGCTTTGCCTTCCCTCAGGTGGGATACCTGGAGGTCCCCGCCTACCCCAGTGAGTTGTCCAATCCCACCTGGGGGAAGCGTTGCCAGGGAAACCAGGCCAGGTGGGGGGAGGGATTACCTGCCCACACAATAGAGGGTGGATCTTACCTGGTAATCCTCACTTGGCTCCAGAGCTTCTCCCACCCTACCCACCCTCAGTTAATGTCTTCTTTTGCAGGTTAACTTTTCTTCATAGGTTTTGCAGGTTAACCTTTCTCCACAGGTATGCGGCCGCTGCTACGATAAGGTTGCTGTTAAAGAGCTGGAAAGGAATTTCCCTGCATTGGCAGGTTTCGCCTTTCCCGTAGCAAAACGTCACAACTTTGGCGGTATCAGGCCTTGGGCGGAATCCTTTAGTCCATCTTCCTTTTTGCGGCGGCGATACCAGGGTTCCCCGTTAAAGTGGTTTTTGAAGGGAGGCTTTGGCCGTACGCTGAAAGCTCGTCATTGCTCTCCCCTGCGGCGGCGTAACGGGGGCGGCTATCTCTGCTTGAACATATGTTCTCCAGAGCCGGCCCATCCCCCCCCCCACACACACACTGGATAACCCTGATGCTCCATAAGTGTTTCAAAAAGGGTGAGAGGCTGCCAGCTTTGCAGGGAAGGAGTGGAACAACTGGGCTCCTGAGCCCCACAGGGGTGTCACAGAAAGAATGTAGTTGGTTACGGGAGCTGTGGACTCAAAAAGATTGAAAACCTCTGCTATGTTGGAGTTTTATCCACGTTTCTTTTCTGACCTCTAGTGGCCACAGCAAAGAAAAGCAAGGTAGAAGGCAAACGAAGAAATTTTCCTCACTGAGCTCTAGCAACCTGACTGGAATTTCCTTTACATATGGAATTGGGGTACCTGGAGATGGGGGGTCATTCACATATTGCAAACAGGATGTCAGCAACCATTTCCCCCCTACTACCAATTTAGTAAATTTTCTGTGGAAAGGGCAATCTCAGATTAAACAGGGAGAATATGGAAGCTAGCATTCTGGTGCCAGTGACATTGTGTGGATGCTTCTTCTCCCCCCCCCCAAAAAAAATATCACTTTACAAAACAAAGGGCTTGTAGTAAAACTAGTAGTAATTTAGACAAGTTTGTAGGGAGTGGGGTTATCAATGGCTACTTGTTATGGTGGAGATTAGATAGATATAGATAGATAGATAGATAGATAGATAGATAGATAGATAGATGATAGATAGATAGTATCTAGAAGATGCAAAGATCACCTGTGTCGAAGCAATGATTCTTCAACACTTTGTTGGACTGGTCAAGTTGTTTGGATGCCTGATTATCGTCTTCCAAAGCAACTACTCTACAGTGGTACCTCGGGTTAAGTACTTAATTCGTTCCAGAGGTCTGTTCTTAACCTGAAACTGTTCTTAACCTGAAGCACCACTTTAGCTAATAGGGCCTCCAGCTGCCGCTGTGCCGCCGGAGCACAACTTCTGTTCTTATCCTGAAGCAAAGTTCTTAACCTGAAGCACTATTTCTGGGTTAGCAGAGTCTGTAACCTGAAGCGTATGTAACCTGAGGTACCACTGTATTTCCAACTTAAGAATGGAAAGTGAAATGCTTTAAAGACACTCACAAATCCAATCTAAAAATATATAGTATTTATATACTATAAATACTATATATTATATATTACTATATATAAATACTATATATACAACTGGGAATCACTGGCCTGCAAGGGCTCCAATTGGAGAATAGTCTCTACCAAAGGCATCATGGACTTTGAAGAAGCATGAACTCAGGACAAAAGGAAGAAACGTGCTAAGAGGAAGGCACATTTGGCAAACCCTCGTTGTGATCAGCTCCTGCCCAAAAACCTATGTCCCCACTGTGGAAGGATGTGCGGATCCAGAATTGGCCTCCACAGTCACTTACAGACACACTGCTAAGACAATATTCATGGAAGACAATCTTAATCAGTTACGAGTGATCACCAAAGAATATATAGTATCACTAGGATCAAAGGCCCCCTTCATGGATCACTGCCTTGCCGTGGCGAAGGGGCTTGAATAACTCAGAGAAGCTATGAGCTATGCCGTGAAGGGCCACCCAAGATGGACAGGTCATAGTGGAGAGTTTTGACCAAACGTGATCCATCTGGAGCAGGAACCGGCAAGCCACTCCAGTATCCCTGCCAAGAAAACTCCATGGACAAAGACAACAGGCATATAAAAGTTATGATGCTGGAAGATGAGCCCCTCAGGTCGGAAGGCATCCAACATGCTACTGAGGAAGAGCGGAGGACAAGTACAAGTAGATTCAGAGCTGATGAAGCGGCTGGGCCAAAGCTGAAAGGATGCTCAGTTGCGGATATGCCTGGAAGCGAAAGGAAAGTCCAATGCTGTAAAGAAAAAATATTGCACAGGAACCTGGAATGTAAGAACCATGAACATGGGTAAGTTGGAGGTGGTCAAAAATGAGATGGCAAGAATAAATATTGACATCCTGGGCATCAGTGAACTAAAATGGACGGGAATGGGAGAATTCAGTTCGGATGACCATCACATCTACTACTGTGGGCAAGAATCCTGTAAAAGAAATGGAGTGGCCCTCATAGTCAACAAAAGTGTGGCAAAAGCTGTACTGGGATGCAATCTCAAAAATGATAGAATGATCTCGATACGAATCCAAGGCAGACCTTTTAACATCACAGTAATCCAAGTTTATGCACCAACCACTGGTGCTGAAGAAACTGAAATTGAGCAATTCTATGAAGACTTACAACACCTTATAGAAATGACACCAAAGAAGGATGTACTTTTCATTATAGGGGATTGGAATGCTAAAGTAGGGAGTCAAGAGATAAAAGGAACAACTGGCAAGTTTGGCCTTGGAGTTCAAAACGAAGCAGGGCAAAGGCTAATAGAGTTCTGTCAAGAGAACAAGCTGGTCATCACAAACACTCTTTTCCAACAACACAAGAGACGACTCTACACATGGACATCACCAGATGGGCAGCATCGAAATCAGATTGATTATATTCTCTGCAGCCAAAGATGGAGAAGCTCTATACAGTCAGCAAAAACAAGACCTGGAGCTGACTGTGGCTCAGATCATCAGCTTCTTATAGCAAAATTCAAGCTTAAACTGAAGAAAGTAGGAAAAACCACTGGGCCGGTAAGATACAATCTAAGTCAAATCCCTTATGAATACACAGTGGAAGTGAGGAACAGGTTTAAGGATTTAGATTTGGTGGACAGAGTGTCTGAAGAACTATGGATGGAGGCTCGTAACATTATACAGGAGGCAGCAACTAAAACCATCCCAATGAAAAGGAAATGCAAGAAAGCAAAGTGGCTGTCCAACGAGGCCTTACAAATAGCGGGTGAGAGAAGGCAAGCAAAATGCGAGGGAGATAGTGAAAGATACAGGAAATTGAATGCAGATTTCCAAAAAATAGCAAGGAGAGACAAGAAGGCCTTCTTAAACGAGCAATGCAAAGAAATAGAGGGAAAAAATAGAATGGGAAAAAACAGAGATCTGTTCAAGAAAATTGGAGATATAAAAGGAACATTTCGTACAAAGATTACCATAATAAAAGACAAAAGTGGAAAGGACCTAACAGAAGCAGAAGACATCAAGAAGAGGTGGCAAGAATACACAGAGGAACTATACCAGAAAGAAATGGATGTCTTGTATACCCCAGGTAGTGTGGTTGCTGACCTTGAGCCAGACATCCTGGAGAGTGAAGTCAAATGGGCCTTAGAAAGCACTGCTAATAACAAGGCCAGTGGAAGTGATGATATTCCAGCTGAACTATTTAAAATTTTAAAAGATGGTGCTGTTAACGTGCTACACTCAATATGCCAGAAAATTTGGAAAACTCAGCAGTGGCCAGAGGATTGGAGAAGATCAGTCTACATCCCAATCCCAAAGAAGGGCAGTGCCAAAGAATGCTCCAACTACCGCACAATTGCACTCATTTCACACGCTAGCAAGGTTATGCTTAAAATTCTACAAGGCAGGCTTAAGCAGTATGTGGATCGAGAACTCCCAGAAGTGCAAGCGGGATTTCGAAGGGGCAGAGGAACCAGAGACCAAATTGCAAACATACGCTGGATTATGGAGAAAGCTAGAGAGTTCCAGAAAGACATCTACTTCTGCTTCATTGACTATGCAAAAGCCTTTGACTGTGTCGACCACAGCAAACTATGGCAAGTTCTTAAAGAAATGGGAGTGCCTGATCACCTCATCTGTCTCCTGAGAAATCTCTATGTGGGACAAGAAGCTACAGTTAGAACTGGATATGGAACAACTGATTGGTTCAAAATTGGGAAAGGAGTACGGCAAGGCTGTATATTGTCTCCCTGCTTATTTAACTTATATGTAGAATTCATCATGCAAAAGGCTGGGCTGGATGAATCCCAAGACGGAATTAAGATTGGCGGAAGAAATATCAACAACCTCAGATATGCAGATGACACAACCTTGATGGCAGAAAGTGAGGAGGAATTAAAGAACCTTTTAATGAGGGTGAAAGAGGAAAGCGCAAAATATGGTCTGAAGCTCAACATCAAAAAAACGAAGATCATGGCCACTGGTCCCATCACCTCCTGGCAAATAGAAGGGGAAGAAATGGAGGCAGTGAGAAATTTTACTTTCTTGGGCTCTATGATCACTGCAGATGGTGACAGCAGTCACGAAATTAAAAGACGCCTGCTCCTTGGGAGAAAGACAATGGCAAACCTAGACAGCATCTTAAAAAGCAGAGACATCACCTTACCAACAAAGGTCCGTATAGTTAAAGCCTTGGTTTTCCCAGTAGTGATGTATGGAAGTGAGAGCTGGACCATCAAGAAGGCTGATCGCCGAACAATTGATGCTTTTGAATTATGGTGCTTTAGGAGACTCTTGAGAGTCCCATGGACTGCAAGAAGATCCAACCTCTCCATTCTTAAGGAGATCAGCCCTGAGTGCTCACTTGAAGGACAGATCCTGAAGCTGAGGCTCCAATACTTTGGCCACCTCACGACTAAACGACTAAACAACAACAGGATCAAAGGCAAAATCCTCTGAATACCGGTGTCTAAGGAGTGGTAGAGGGAGAAAGCTTTGCACTTATGACCTGCGGGTTTACTACTGCAGGAAACAGGGAATTGGTCTTGATAAGCCAGGAGGGGGCAGACTTTTCCAATTCAAGGGCTGCATGAGCAACCCTTCCAGAGATAGGATAAAGGTCAATAGTGGTTGGCGCTACAAATGCCGTTCTGACAATAAAAGGGTACAGTTTCAATATACACGTGCAACCCACACAGCTTTCTCCACCCAGTCAAGCAGGGCTGCTGAATTCTTCTTGCTCCTGGGAGAAACCTTTTATCTGATCCAGCAGGGCTGCTTTTATGTTCTTACCTTAACGTGTTATTCTAAGTTACTCAGCAGGCTGCTTCAAAGCTCAGGTTACACCCATAAGACCTAGAAAGGTAAATCAAATCTCTTATGTCTGAAATGACTCTATTTCAGAAATGTTCTGAGCGGCATAAGAACATTATCCTGGATAGCTCAGTTGGTTAGAACATGGGGCTGATAATGCTAAGGTTGCAAATTTGATCCCCATATGGGACAGCTGCATACTCCTGCGTTGCAGGGGGTTGGACTAGATGATTCTCATGGTCCCATGAGTACATAAATCACATGTCTGAAATAGTACAGGAGAGCAATCCTGAAGCCATCTTGACTCTTAATGACACTAAATGATTCATCTGCAGAAGGAAATATCGTGGAAAAAGTTCTTCCCATAGTTCTTTTCACTTACAAATCGATTGTGCATGAGTTTGCTTTTTTTCTCCTTCCTCCAATCCCTTTTTCCATCTTTGCAATGGCTTCGGAGATCAGGGGTGGTGAACCTTCTCGGGAATATTTTAAGGGCCATATGGCTGCCAATTTGCTACAGACCAAGATTTGAGGATTTTTACTATTTGATAAATAGTTATGGTCGAATGCATAGGGTTGCCATGTTTTGAAGAGCAAAACAGAGGATGCTGTGACGGCCATTAAAAGCAAATAAAGGCAACTTGTATCAAATTTTACCCCTGAAAAAGAGGACGTGTCCTGGAAAAAGAGGACACATGACAACAGCAACGCTACCAGTGCTGAATATCCACTCTGTGGGCAAAGAAGGTTGTAGTAATGCAGCTCCACATATCCTCATAAGAAACAGATTAATTGGCTTCATTCCAGTCTGGCTTCAGGCCTAGCCATGGCACTGGAACTGCCTTGGTGACCCTGGCATTTGTTGTAAGAAAGATATAGGGGGTGTGATCCTCCTTGTTCTGATTGATTTCACAGCACCTTTGATACTGTTCACCAGTGTGGTTTTTCTAGAAAAAGAGGTGCTGGAATTCACCAGGAATATCTCCCTTGTTCTCTTATAATGGAAATGGGGCCTACCTGAGAGGTGCTAGACCTGAGTTCTAGTGAGTTGCAGCTAAAAAAAAGTCCTGCTGTTGACCATGGTATGTTTTTGGAGCATATTAAGGACGTGTGGGTTGGATCACTGTGTATCAATGGTTCCACTCCTACCACCAAAGCCATTTTTTGAAACTACTTATGGGAGGACACTGCCTGGTGGCTTAAGAACTGGAATTTCTGCTCCGTGTTATATGAACATCTCTATTAAGCTGGTGGGAGTTGTTATCAGGAGAGATGGTGTGAAGTATCATCTACATGTGGGTGATACCCATCTTTATCACTCTGTTGCATCTAAATTAAGAAAGACAGTCAAGGTGTTTGGCTGCGCCTTGGAGGTGCACATGGTTAGGTCAAGCCCTAAATTCCACAAAGTAGGGAGATGCACTGTACTTTATAGGATGGTTCTGGTTCTGGACAGGGTATGAGAAGACAATTCTTCCCTCTCCCATCCAACCCTGGTTACTTAGTACTTTGGATGAAGATCTGTTGATGGTGCCATGTATCCCTGCAGTAAAACATGGTGGGACTTAAGCATGTGCTTGGAGCACTCACATGCCAGTTCTTTGGAATTCTTTCCTTAAAAGTTAATTGGGCCCCAACATTCTTACATTTTTGATGCCATAGAGTCCTCTGAGCAGCACTACCATTGAATACAGCCCATGAATTGATAAAAAGCTTATAGAATCATACATCTATAGTGCTGAAAGGGACGCATTGCGTCATCTAGGTCAACCACCAGCAATGCAGGAATCACACCTAAAAATCCCTAACAGGTTGCCATTAAACTTCTGATGAAAAACTTCCAATGAAGGCGGTCCCACTACCTTCTGAGCTAATCCATTCCAATGCTGATCAGCTCTAACCCTCAGCAAGTTATTCCTAATGTGTAGTCTGAATCTCCTTGCTTATCATTTGAATCCCTTGATTCAAGTCCTACCCTCTGAAGTAGCAGAAAACAAGCTTGCTCCATCTCCCATGTGACAGCCCTTTATATATTTGAAGATGGCTACTATATCACCTCACTGTTCTCTTCTCAAAGCTAAACATATACAACTGCACCAATGATTCCTTATAAGGCTTGGTTTCCAGACCCTTGATCAGTCTGACCTACATCCTCTGCACAGATTCCAGCTTATCAATATCCTACTTAATTTGTGGCACCCAGAACTGGACACAGTCCTACTGGTCAGGTCTGGTTTAGATAAAATGGAGTGAAACTGTTACTTCTCTTGATCTGGACCCTATAATTCTGTTGATTCAGCCTAGAATAGCATTAGGAGTGCAGATCTCCAGCCAACCAGTGTGTAGTAAAATGAAAATAGAAGGGGAAATGTCAAATATATATATATATATTAATGAAAACAATATAGAAATGTATTATATTAGAGCAAATGGGTTCTAATCATGTGTATATTAGTCAAAACACGATGCAAAGTAAAAGTGTTTATTAGGAAAATTTCACACAAAAGTGCTGGTGAATTTTCATGAGCAATTCCCCGCTGTCCCCAAGAACCACATATAACTACAGAATTGTGGAGAGCTGATTTATGACTGGAAAAGTGACAAAATGTCAGAAGCTAAAGTTGGCAGATTCTCCCTTCCTTATGAATGACCCACAAATTCAAGAGATTTCCTCTCATAAGTTTTTGACAAAGTCTACAATCCTGTCCATCAATTCAACTGCAGCAGGGAATGTGAAGACACCTGCATCAAAGAGGTTTAGCACCGCATGAAACCCGTTCTTAACATGGAACCAGCTGACTTTCACCCCATTGTCCTCCAGACGTTTCTTGTACAACAATGTGTCATCTCGTAATACATCGTACTCACAGCTCACAGTCAGGGTTTCAGGAAGCTTCTGGATGACAGAGTCCTCAGCAAAAAGGCAAGAAAAATCGTCTTCTAATGTCTCTGATAATTGCCTATAGACTTCAGGTTCATAAGGAGCAAGTGGGACTTGTTTGTAGCCTCTTGCCTTAAATCTCTCAGGAATGTTGTCTGGACTCGCCCACTTCCCATATTTCAGCCTCATTGAATCTGGCACATGAGAGCCCTTCAGGAGCTGGCCTGCCAAAGAAGTGTCTTTTCCAATATACTTCATTCCAAAGTAAGCAACATTTTCCCGGAACAAGGGGGGCATTGAGCCATTCTGCTGATAGGAAGGTGTGTTGAGGTCCATAGCCTGGGAAGTCCCATAGATCAGCACTTGAGCCCGTAGTTTTGGAAGGTCTGATCTCTCCACCAATTTCTGGGCAACAACAGTAGCATAATTGCCCCCCGCACTGTCCCCACCAACAATGATCTTGGAAGGATCCACCCCATGGGAAGCTGCATTTTGAATTAAGTGTATGGTAGCAGCAAGGCAGTCCTTGTACTGAGCGGGAGGAAGGTGCTCAGGAGACAGGCGGTAGCTGCAGAATAAAACAGAAGCAAAGAGGTAAGCTTCCAGAATTTTTTCCAAACACATTCATGATCACATAAGAACACCAGAAGGGCCTGCTAGATCAGGCTCATGGCCATCTAGTACAGCATTCTGTTCTCACCAGGTCCAAGCAGCTTCCTATGAGGCACCTGCAAGCAGGGCTCAAGCACAAGGCCCTCTTCCCACCTGTGGCTTCCAGAAACTGGTCTTCAGCAGCATTCCTGCAAGTATCCATGGACAGCCCTCTAAATTCTTGCTCAGGCATTACTATATACAGTGGCACCTCGGGTTAAGTACTTAATTCGCTCCGGAGGTCCGTTCTTAACCTGAAACTGTTCTTAACCTGAAGCACCACTTTAGCTATTGGGGCCTCCTGCTGCTGCTGTGCCACCAGAGCACGATTTCTGTTCTCATCCTGAAGTAAAGTTCTTAACCTGATGTACTATTTCTGGGTTAGCGGAGTCTGTAACCTGAAGCGTATGTAACCCGAGGTACCACTGTATGTGGGATGTGCAGCCCAACTGGGATGTACACCCAGGGCTATTTTTCTAGAAAAAGAAGTCCAGAAATATGGTCCAGAAATCTCCATGAATCATGAACACCTCCCTCATTGTCTTAGAATGGCAATGGTGCCCACCTGAGAGGTGCCAGAACCCACCTGAGTGGTGCTGGAACTGAGTTCCTGTGAGTTCCCCCTGAAAAAGCCCTGTGTACACCCCATCTGCAGATGGTTAACCTTTGAACTCATGCAGAATCCTCTTCAAGAGGAATTACCTCAGGTCAGGGACAAATTCCAGGCAGGTAAGATCAAAGGTTGAGGGCACAAGACAGGGTCCATGATGCGGAAGTTAGACACTAACTAGACTCCCATTTGCAGGGTATGTGGAAGGCAGCCCTGAGTGCTTTGACCCTTTTATTAGTTCTCTTTTTCCTTCTATAAAAACTACACAAGACACACTATTTAAACAATTAAATAACATATACCTTTTACTTCCAGAGCCTCCAAATGTTCCTATTTTCCAGGGACATCCCTGATTTAGAGAAGCTGTCCTGGTTTCCACTTGGGACACGAGTTAATGGTGGTCGCTCCCCACTGCCCTCACATATTTATGAGGCAAAAAACCTGGCAATGTCCCTAGTGCGGTCAGGGGAAGCTCACTGCATCCTGCTGTGCCACATTAGCCTATGTCTGCCAACTTGAAAGGCAGAAAGGGTGCGACCCGGGAGTGTGTCCCTGCCATGGCTGAGCCTCCGTTTTGGGCATGATTTATGGTTGGTTCCTCCTCAATTTGGAGTATTGATTAGAGGCAATTTGGAATATTGATTAGAGGCACTCCTGGACCGACATATGATAATGGGCTGCAATCAATCAGTTGCCAAAAGAATGGAACTTGGCTCTTTGAAGGTATCTGAATGTTTTTCTTCCTGAAGCTTGAAAACCCACACAACAGCCAAGAAAGGAAGCGGGAGGACAAGGTGCTTTGTGCTTTCATATGGTTTCTAAATTGTCTTCTTTTTCTCATCCTCCCCTGTAAAATGAAAGAGACGTGCGTAGCCTTGGCTCTGTTATTCTGTCTGTCACCTTGGAAAAGAGGGGGGAGGCTTTTGATTTATGCTTAACAGGAATTTAACATGGGTTTTTTTATGCCCTCCCCCCTCAACCGAGGTTGAATGGACTTTATTTAAAATTATATTTGGATTTGGGACTTCCGGGTTAGCGCCATCGGTAATGGCGGAATTCCTCTGACTAGGAGGAATTTACTCCGTGAAAATCGGGTCTAGCCGTCACGGCGAAGGCGGAGACCCTTCAGAAATCACAGGCGGGTGAAGCCTGTGAACGTGGGATTCGGCGGGCACCCTTTGCGCCTCCCCTACTCACGGGGAAACCCGTTTTCGGGTCTCTGGAGCAAAGTGGGGTGAGCAGCGCGGTGCTGTGAATCGACTGCTTTTTCCATGGAGTGAAGCTGCGCAGCCATTGCCGGAGAGCGCTGACTTTTTCCTGTGAACAATTGGATTCTAAAAGACACTACCCATGAGTAGAACAAATTGGAAACTTTTAAAAGAAGAAAGACTCAATTCAGAATTGTAGCGGGGAGGCATAAACAGGAAGTCTGCCTTCCGCTTTTGTAAATAGAACAAAGCAAAGAGGCTGCAAGCTAGAGTCTTGGAAAGCCAATCGGAAAGGATTAATTTCAACCTCAAAAAATAGTAAATCCCCCCCTGGAAGCAGGAGAAGAGGGGGGGAGTTTCGGACTATTTATACCTGCGAGAGAGAGGGAAGGAAGCTAAAATTCCATTGCTCAGAACCTGGGAATGGGCTGCAAATAGGACAATAAGACTGCTGTATCTGAAGTGCACTCTGACTGTTAGCTGCCAAAGAGAGATACATTGTATTTAAATGTTTCTAACTGTCCCCCTCTGACTTTAAAGGGAGAAAGAAAGTAACTAAAAATTGAAACTAAATTTCCTGCTTAAGTTATGCTTTAAAAGGAGTTATTTTGGATCAATATAAGTACAGATTGTAACGGTTTCCCCCTAGAGGAAGTTTTGGAAACTGTTATAAGAGTTGGATCAGGGGAATTTTCCATTAGAAAAATAAAACTGCTTGACTGTGGGACTGACCTTGGATTTTCTGAGTGTTATGTCAGATGGGAAAGAAAAAATAGACTCGTCACTCCCAGAAAAACAACAAGATCTGGGAAGTCTTGGCAGTGAAGAGCGTCAGCATCTGGTCCTTCTGCCTCACCTGCAGCTGTACCAACATAACCTAAACCAAGAGGAATGACATCAGAAGAAGCTTTAGCGATTGCATTAGGTAAGATAAATGAAGCTTTGGAAAATCTTAGCAGGAAGGTAGAAGCGACAAATGTAAAAGTGGATGCATCAAATGCGAAGGTGGACGCTGCAAATACCAAAATTGATATAAATACAGAAAGTATAAATATTTTGGGACAAAAGGTGAATACCAACAGAAACTATACAGAAATTGATACAGGCATCTGCTTCTACCCGTCAGATTGCAGAGGAAACTAAGGAAAAAGTGGCTGCTATGGAAGTCAAGGTAACTCAATTAGAAACAAAGAGAGTCCCAGATATAGAGAGACAAGTTGAGGACCATAAGCTGATTCTTTCTATGATTGAGCTCAAGGAAAAACAGACGAACTTGAGGATCAGAGCTGTACCTGAATTGGAGAAGGATAGTTTGATAGAATTTCTTACGCAGGAATTTGCAGAGTTTTGGAAGTTGGATTTGGAACAAGAAGGAGTGAAAATTGTGAGTGCCTTTAGGCTTGGAAGAGGAGGGAAGAAGAATAGACTGTTTGATTACCCTCCGATCTAAAGAAGAGAGAGATAAAATTTTGGGTTGGCACTTTCAGAAGACTTTGGAAATACTGCAGACAAGAGTGGAAATATTCAAAGATATTCCAAAATACCTTTTGGACCTTAGGTCCAGTTATGGAGATTTGGTTGCTTTGCTGAGAAGGAACAGAATCATCTTTAGCTGGGAATTTCCCCAAGGCCTATCCTTTAGCTTTAAAGGAAGGAAAATAAAAATAAGATCAGTTGAGGACAAAGAAGAATTTCTGAGCAACCACGGAGAGGATTTACAGAAGGGACTTGGAAAAGAACCAGGAGTATCGGACAGACGATCACCAGATAGAGGACTAGAGCAAAGAGTACTGGACAGAAGATCACCTATACTGGACATAGCAAAGCTATCTTTTGGACTGGACTACCCAGTGAAAGGGATATCAACACCACTGACAGAACAAGAGCAAGCACTGGGCGCAGTTGGAGGAGACTTAAAGTAACTAGATCATGGCACTGCAAATATTAAGTTGGAATGTTAATGGGATGAACTCCCCTGAAAAAAGACGAAGAGTCTTTCATGTATTAAAAAAAAGAACAATTGGACTTAATTTGTTTACAAGAAACATGTGATAAGGCTACATAGGAAAATATTGATAAATAAAAGATTGGGACATGAATTCATTTCATCAGACAAAGTTTAAAAAAGAGGAGTAGTACTTTACGCAAAGGAGAGCCTATCACCGAAATTTCTTTTTAAAGATGACCAAGGAAGATATGCAGCAATTGAAATCCAATCACAAGGAGAGAAATTTTTGATATTAGGCATTTATGCACCAAATGAGGGAAAATCGGAATTTTTTAAGAAGTTACATGAGACTCTGATGGACTATATGGACTATAATATGATTTTGATGGGGGATATGAATGGAGTGGTGTCTACAAACATGGACAAGGCACAGAGACAGGTAGTCACTAAGGATGGTAGATTACCAAAGACTTTCTTTGACATGACTGACAATATGGATTTAGTTGACATTTGGAGAATTAAAAACTCTCTGGGAAGAGAGGGAACCTTCTTCTCTGAGGCAAAAATGACATGGACAAGAATTGATCAAATTTGGGTAACTAGAGGGCTGGCTCCAAAGACTAGAAAGGCGGAAATATGCCCTAATACCTGCTCCGACCATAATGCTGTAAAAGTGGAATTGAAACTAACACCAATTGGTTCCTTCAGATGGAGGATGAATGACACATTGTTTAGGAATGAAGAAGTGACTAAGAAGGCCCAAAAAAATCTGAGAGACTATTTTGAGATAAATATGAACACTACTGTAGAAAAAAGAGTAATTTGGGACGCAAGCAAAGTGGTTATGAGAGGATTTTTGATACAACAGAATACGATTCAAAAGAGAGTTCAAAATGAGAAAAAAGATAAGATCTTGGAGAAAATAAAGGAAGGAGAGAAGAAATTGAGAGCAAAACCAAAGTCGCAGGAGATTCTGAAAGAGATAAAGTTGCATCAAGTACAATATACAAAAATGATGAACCAGGAAATAGAATGGAAAATTAAACAGATGAGACAAAAGACATTTGAATCAGCAAATAAATGTGGAAAACTGCTGGCTTGGCAAATGAAAAAAAAGACAGAAACTTAACACTATTACAAATTTGGAAGTAGAAGGAAAAAATATACAGAATCCAGTGGAGATTAGAAAATGTTTTCAGAGGTATTTTAAACAACTATATACACAGGAAACCCAGAAACAAATGGTCATTGATCATTTCTTGAAAATAAATGGATTACAAAAAATCTCTCAAGAAAATAAGCTAATGTTGAATTACAAAATAACGGAGCAAGAGATAGAAGGGGCCATCCAGAATATGCAACTGGGTAAATCTCCACGACCCGACGGTTTGACTTGAAGATACTATAGATCACTGAAAGAATTGATAATACAGCCATTAAAGGAAGTTTGTAATGAAATATTGGAAGGGAAAAGGGCACCAGAGTCGTGGAAGGAAGCTTATATTACACTTATACCGAAAACAGAGTCTGAGAAGACAGCTTAAGAACTACCACCCCATATCTTTGCTTAATGTGGATTATAAATTTTTTGCAGATATTATGGCCAAAAGATTAAAAAAGGTACTAGTAGAAGAAATTCATAAAGATCAAGCGGGCTTTCTCCCGGGCAGACATTTGTCTGACAACACGAAGAACATAATTAACATTTTAGAAAAGTTACAAGTGAATATCAATACTAAAGCAGTTTTGATATTTGTGGATGCGGAGAAAGCCTTTGACAATATTTCTTGGAGTTTTATGAAGAAAAATTTACAGGGGATGGGGGTTGGTCAAGGGTTCAAAAATGGTACAGGTGCAATTTATTCAGAACAAAAGGCTAAATTAATTGTGAACAATGTAGTGACGGAAGAATTTAAGATAGAGAAAGGAACACGACAAGGTTGCCCAATCTCTCCATTGCTTTTTATATCGGTCCTGGAGGTGCTTTTAAATATGATTAGAAGGAACCAAACAGTTAAAGGTATACAAGTTGGAGCCAAACAGTACAAACTGAAAGCATTTGCTGATGATTTGGTATTGACATTACAGGAGCCAGAATCTAATACTAAAAGAGTACTGGAACTAATTCAAGAATATGGCCAGGTAGCGGGCTTTAAGTTGAATAAGATGAAAACTAAGGTTTTAGAGAAAAACCTAACAGTGACTGAGAGACAGAGGTTTCAGAAGGAGACAGGATTAACATTGGTTAAGAAAGTGAAATACCTAGGGGTTAACATGACTGCTAAGAATGTGAACTTATTTAAGGATAACTATGAAAAATGTTGGATGGAAGTGAAAAAGGATTTAGAAATATGGTCAAACCTGAAGCTATCATTGCTAGACCGAATTGCTGCGATAAAGATGAATGTATTGCCAAGGATGTTGTTTTTGTTTCAAACATTGCAAATTTTGGATAAAATGGAGTGTTTCAAGAAGTGGCAGAGAGATATTTCTAGATTTGTCTGGCAGGGCAAGAAGCCTCGAATAAAATTTAAGATATTAACTGATGCTAAAAAAAGAGGTGGATTTGCCCTGCCGGACTTAAAACTTTACAGTGGTGACTCGCAAGACGAAAAGAATCCGTTCCGTGAGTCTCTTCGTCTAGCGGTTTTTTCGTCTTGCGAAGCAAGCCCATTGACGGCTTAGCGGATTAGCACTATTAGCGGTTTAGCGGCTTTTAGCGGCTTTTAGCGGCTTTTAGCAGCTTAGCGGATAAGCAGATAAGCGGCTTAGCGGCTTAGAAAAAGGGGGAGGAAGGGAAAAAACCCCACAGGAACTCACAAGACATTTTCGTCTTGCGAAGCAAGCCCATAGGAAATTTGTTTTGTGAAGCACCTCCAAAACGGAAAACTCTTTCGTCTAGCGAGTTTTCCGTCTTGCGAGGCATTCGTCTTGCGGGGCACCACTGTATTATGAATCAGCCGCATTTTGCTGGCTGAGAGAATGGATGCTTCTTGAGAACACTGATGTGTTGGATTTAGAAGGTTTTAACAATGTTTTTGGGTGGCATACATATTTGTGGTATGATAAGGTCAACGCACATAAAGCGTTTAAAAACCATATTGTCAGAAAAGCACTGTTTAATGTTTGGATAAGATATAAGGACTTGCTTGAAAATAAAACCCCAAGGTGGCTCTCACCAATGGAAGCGAAGGCTCAGAAAAAGCTCAATATGGAGGCCAAATGGCCAAAATATTAGGAAATTTTGGAACAAGAGGGAGACAGACTAAAATTGCAGAGTTTTGAAAAATTAAAAAATAGAGTGCGAGATTGGCTTCATTATTACCAGATAATGGAGGCATATAATTTGGACAAAAAATTGGCTTCCAGGTGGAAAAATCAAAATTGGAAATAGAGCTGTTAGATCCCAAGAGTAAGAATTTGTCAAGAATGTATTACTTGCTGTTGAAATGGAACACTCAGGATGAAATGGTAAAATCAGCCATGATTAAATGGGCACAAGATGTTGGACATAATATTATGACGGCTGACTGGGAACAGTTATGGACCACAGGTATGAAATTTACGGCATGTAATGCCTTAAGAGAGAATATAATGAAAATGATTTACAGGTGGTACATGACACCAGTCAAGCTTGCAAAAATTTACCATTTGCCCGATAATAAATGTTGGAAATGTAAAGAGACTGAAGGCACATTCTTTCACCTTTGGTGGACATGCCCAAGGATTAAGACTTTCTGGGAGATGATCTATAATGAAATGAAAAAGGTATTTAAATATACCTTTCTGAAGAAACAAGAGGCCTTTCTCCTGGGCATGGTCGGCCAATTGGTGCCAAAGAAGGACAGAACTTTCTTTATGTATGCTACAACAGCAGCAAGAATACTTATTGCAAAGTATTGGAAGACACAAGATTTACCCAACTGGGAAGAATGGCAGATGAAGGTGATGGACTACATGGAACTGGCGGAAATGACTGGCAGAATCTGAGACCAGGGAGAAGAGTCGGTGGAGGAAGATTGGAAGAAATTTAAAGACTATTTACAGAAACATTGTAAAATTAATAACTGTTAGAAGGATGTTGGAATAATATTATATGATTTTAGCAGGAATGATATAAAGGATTTGGGAATAACTGACTGTTAATTGGTGAAAGGAGGAAAAGTAAAGTTACATTATATTAAGATAATTTACAGGACTAAAATTTTAAAAGAGGGAAAGGATTTGCTGAAATGGATAATTGACCTAGAATACAAAAAAAGGGAGGTGTGAGGAGGTCAAGGAAATAAGCTAATGAAAGATTAGTAATAAGGAGATTTGATGTATTTTTTTTGGCGTTTGTTTTTTTTTAATGGATTTTATTTCTCTGTTTTTTCATATTGTGATGTGTTGTTTTGTTTTTGTTTAATGTGGTATTTTTACTTTTTCTTTCTGTAACCTTTAAAATTTTAATAAATATTATTTTTTTAAAAAAATTATATTTGGATTGGACCGGGAGTGTGAGGGAGCGGTGTGGAGCAGGGAGAATGAATGGCTGCTGAATAGATCTGACAAGAGACTGAACTTGAGAAAATACTTTGTCTTTAACTGTTTGCCAAGGAAGAACTCCAGAGTGGAATGTTAATGGCAGAGATTGTTTATGTACTCTGTGAGTTATTTAGGCTGCAGCCAGTATGCTAGTTGGTGAACAGTGAAAGGAATGGAATGTGACCTCGAACCACCCAGATAAGCTGGCAAAGAACAGAACAAAGGAAGATAGTAATTAATTCTCTTAGCTCACCAGGTCTGAAACAACAATGTAAAAGAAGGACTACATACATGAAATGGATTATATATTGATAAGATGTAACAGAGGCACTGTTTGTAAGGAGGAAAAACCAGTCAGCTGCAAGGATGGACTAACGTCTAGTGAAGGATGACAACTGAACATTAAACAAGAGAAGATGCAGCTGCGGGGAGGAATGATCGACACATGTTTGCAACAGGAGCGAGAAACCTGATTTTAAGAAACTGTATTAAATTTAAGGAATTTTGTCTGATTTGTAATAATTTGGAAAATTAATTTTAATTTTTTTTTAAAAAAAAAATAGAGCGGCTGTCCTGGTTTCTGATTTGATCTCGTAATGTGCTGCTTTCCCGTAGGACATCCATACTTTCATTGGATAAATGTTGGAGGGTTTGGAGTTACCCAACTCCTGAGCTATCTGAAGGCAATCCTGTATAGGAAAGGTTTTATTATATTTTGTATATGTTGGAAGCTGCCCAGAGTGGCTGGGGTAACCCAGTAAGATGTGTGGGGTATAAAAA
Source organism: Podarcis cretensis (assembly GCF_951804945.1). Lineage (NCBI taxonomy): Eukaryota > Metazoa > Chordata > Lepidosauria > Squamata > Lacertidae > Podarcis > Podarcis cretensis. The sequence goes on from NC_137177.1 coordinate 69,408,732, forward strand.
ATAGAATCATCATTATGGAATGGGATGTCCCTATTTTCATCAGAGAAATGTTGGAGGGTATGTACTTAGTGCACTTGCAGTTGCAGCTAAAATATACAATGCAGGTGAATGCTTCTTAAATTGCTAATTCATTTTAGAGCTTCTCCTGGAGCTGGAATGGGGTTAGTTTAACCTCTGGTTAACTGAATTACTGTGTCCCGAAATGATGCACACCTAAAAAGTATGTCACATAGATAAAACTGTTACAGATTAACTAACCCTGAGGCAGACAGCAGAACAACAGTTCAGCTGCTCTCACGCAAAAGACTGTTAATAGCTGCCGTACCAAGGGCCATAACTGCCATAACTGCCATAGGGTGTATGACATCAGAGAATTCTACAGCTCTTGCAATTAACCCTTTACATATATATGAATCTCGGATGCTAACATCCTAGAAAGGAAGGATTTTGCCTGGCGGGGGGGAAGAGTGGCATTTGTGAGACCTGAGGGCAAGAGGCACAGCTGGGTGTGTGAGAGAGAGACATTTGAACCCTGGTTCTGAAGGGTCCACCCCCTGCTTCACACAGGTGTGTGAATCCTGCCCTTCCAACCACCAAATGCTGATTGACACAGTAAAAGGTCATAAAATACTACTAACAATAATTTTAAAAATCAAAACACAAGAGAGCACAGATAAAGCAATGCTCCGGAGGCATAGAGTAGCTGGTGAATAAAACAGAAGCAGAGTTTTAAGCTTCCAGGATCTTTTCCAAATACATCCATGAGCACATAGGATTCCAAGAAGAGCCTGCTGGATCAGTTATAGCAGATACAATGCATGTGAAAGTCAGCTGGATCGTGCCCCTAAAAAACTGACTTTTCCAGGGAAGCAGAAAAGAGCCAGGGAAGCAGAACCCTTCAGGATTGGATCCAGCTGGTGCAATACCATTTGCCACTTGCAACTTTCCCTCCCGCTTCTGTTTAGATGCAGGGGCATGACCTCTCATTTACCTGTTCCTTCCTGACTCTAAATTTAATGAGAGATTTAGTTGCCATGTGTCCAGATTTTCCCAGGCACATCCAGAATACAGCAATGTCAGGGCCCAAATCAGAAACAATGTCGGGGGAAATCCGAACATATGGCAGTCCATGTCAGCAGTGCCGTTTCTGCCATTTTCCCATAAAAATAGCTCAACAACTTTTCTGTCTGGATTTTCCCTGTTTGAAATATGGCAACTCTATAAAAGCCCTAACTGAACATTATTAGCCCCATCTCTGAATTTATTGTAAGCTGGATCTGGGTTGGGTGGTCTCCAAGTTGAGGCTGATCTGGAGGCCCTGGTTAGGGGTGCTGTGCGAGTCCTTATGCCCAGCTCATAGTCTCCCCACAGAACTGAGCATTTTCATGTCTTAGGTGCATGAGATCACAGAACAGAATGTTGATTGCTTCTGGGTTCCATTTCCGGTCTGCCTCAATGGAGGCAGCTCCCACAACAGCAGGAGATTGTTGGTGAAGAAGCAAACAAGGATGACTGAGAGTAATTATCCTTGCAAATTCCACCCCCCCCCCCCGGGATAGGGGGGAATGGGCTTCACTTGCAGTTTGTCTCGGTATCTGGCTCTCACTCCAGCATGGAAAGCGAGAGGCAGGGAGGCGCTGAGTGCAAAAGCAGTTCGCCTCCCAATAACCCTCCTATGCCGCCATTAAGAAGCAGAGGCTCTTCTGTTAATTAGAGTTTAATTTCGACTAATGTACAAACACGTGCTAGAAGAGATGACATTATACACTGCAGAATTGAAGCAGCTGCAAGTTCATTAAGGTTTGAACTTGAAAGAAGACTTCATTTGGTGTAAAAGACGGCGAGAGGAGGGGAGCCTACGGCTTCTTTATATAAAGTTTTATTCTATACTTTTATGATTTGGCAGTTCTCCTTTGAAATGCTAGTTCAAATTATGGATGTACAGATGAAGACGGTGAAAACTGGATAGCAGCTATGGAATATAACATCAAATGGAACTGTGTGTGTAAAAAAAACCAAAAAGGAAAAAAGGGAGGGAAGCTCTATTTTGCAAAAGGTTTGTGATGGAAACTTAGAGCTGACTCTTCCCTATCCTTTATTATCCTCAGACTGAACTGAATAATGCTAAAAGGACTTGGAATTTAATTAAATTGGAAGTGTAATCGCTTAACTTCGGCTGAACGGAGGGATGAGAGGAATCTGTGAGCTTGCCAAGGAGTTGATAAGGTTCATTACTGAGTTATTTGAAGTTCAACAGCTTACTCTCCTTCCAAGGATGAGAGAAAAATGGCAAAAACAGAATATTTATTGGGACAGTGTGATGTGTGCAGCTGCTGCTAAAGTTGCAAAACAATGAAGCACAGGATGGAGCAATGGAGAACTTCTGAAACAACAATGGGACACTAGCTCTGCCCAAGGCATGATGGAGAACAGCAACAACTGGCAAAATATAGGCATAATATTTTGCAAGGACAGGAAGAAACATTGCAGACAGAATAATTGCAACACACAGGAAGAACCAGTAGAGTGTTTGAATGCTTCACCTGTAGTTTATAAATAATTTAATGTGTCAATACAAATGGAAGTCATTAATTCTAGCACACAGGAGGGTACCTAAATTGTATAATTTGGCATCTGAATGATTGGTATTACATATGCATTATAATTTGGCATTGTTATAATAAAGTATTATATTGTAACTGAAAACTAATAAAAAATAATATTGGAATGTTGACAGCTTTCACGGAGAGCCTTTCTCTCCTGCAAAGAATATGGCAAGGGATGCCATCAAAATACAGCAACATGCTGGGTGCAAAGCACACACACACACATTTTTCATTTGAAAGGATACGTGGTTGCATTTACTTACCCAACAGACACAACCACTGAATCAGTCTCCTTGGCGATTTTGCTGCAGACATCTTGGTAGCACCCTAGCAAGATGAGAGGGAAATTTTAAATAGGGAGGTAATTATCTGCTGCCTCCAGTCTTGCCTTTAAAAGCACATTTTTAAACAGCAGTCTTCCGATATATAATGTATTTGTACATGCAATTTTTACAGACATAAACCTCCCAAATGCCCACCTCAAAAAACATTTCTCCAGTCAGCATGGTCAAAGGTCTGGGATCATGGCTCTTGCATTTCAGAAAGCAAGCTCTGTGAGGGGAACAGTATTCTCCCACCACCACCACAATATCAATGTCTAATAATGGCAAGCTCTCCTGAGTCCCCACTTGATTCTCGCCTTCCTTCCTCCTGATGTTACTATTTTATAGGTAAAAAGGTAAAGGACCCCTGGATGGTTAAGTCCAGATAAAGGTGACTATGGGGTGTGGCGCTCATCTCACTTCAGGCTGAGGAAGATGGCGTTTGTCCACGGACAGTTTTACGGGTCATATTACCAGCATGACTAAAACCACTTCTGGTGCAATGGGATTACTAGGTTGCTACTTTATAAGCTGTTGCAACGCAATGTCACTGTGTTCTGTAGCCAAGAGTGTCAGTATTAATTGCTAACTTGTGAAATTGCATTTTGTCTTGCAAATGAAAGCTGGTACAAGTGCAGTTTGTTGATTTGTTGACCTATTTAGCAAATGTGGGTGTAGTGGCTGTGGGGTGAGGTGAGGGATTGGGTCAGGTGTAAATGAGGGGGTGGCCAGGGGAGGGAGGGCGGCTGGGTTAATAAACAGAGCGATCAGGAGCAGCAATTATTATATGCTGTATTGCCCCAAATATAAGCCACACTTTCTTTCCAGATTCCGACTGTGAAAACTTAAAGTGCGGCTTAAATTCAAGACCTTACGAAATATCCTTAATAGAGATGTGGAGTCTGGGAAGCCATGATAACAAGAGCCTCCATTTGTTTGTTTCTTCCTGTTGATCTAAGTCAGCATATATGCATATAAATAAAAATAATCCAAAGCACACGTGTGCCCCTTGTCCCTTCAGGAACTACCACCAACATTCTTGTATCTCAGCCCAGTAAACCTCTCTTACATTGATATCTTAAGCACTTCTACCCAGAAAGGAAATTCCAGCTAAACATTAGGAACACCTTTCTGATGGTACGAGTTTTTCAACAGGGAACGGACTCCCTTGGAAGGTGGCAGGGCTTCTTCAGCTGTGATTCCTTCATTGTAGGGTATTGGTCTACATGACCCCTTGGGATCCCTCCCAACTCTCCTTTTCCATGATTCTACATGGGCTTACTTGAGTTCAATGGGGCTTGCCTCTAGATACGTGTTCACAGGCTGACAGCCTTAATCTCTTACCAATGCTTCCAATCATCCCAGCTCCTCCATGAAAGAACATAAATCCTTTTCTTGGGCCAGCAGATGGTGCTTTGGGCTGATAAACCCTCACAGGAACCCCGTCAAAATGCAGATCTTTGGCGGAGAGGCTGGGATCCACTCTTGGATTCCAGAAATTCATGAGGAAGCGGACAACGGCAACCTGTCTGCAGACACCCAGCAGTTCAAGACACTTCCCCTGTTAGGCAAAGGAAAAGTTTCATGAAAATAGTGCCCACATTTGCATCCTATTCACAGGGGGTGGTATCCAAATAAGTCCTATTTAAAGTAGACCCATGGAAATGAATGAGTGCATGTTAGCCATGTCCATTAATTTCAATCCTTTCATTCAATGCTTAGAATGGGACTATCATTAGAGGCAGCCCTGGGTCACAATAAGCGATCCAATGGTTTGGCTTGATGTCGAAACCCAAAAGCTTTCATAAATCATGGTTTGTTTGGCCACCCCAACCCAAACACCAGCCAAGGTGCAGAGTCAAAAGAAGCTTTGGAGAAACAATCCACAATCTGCTTGCTTGCCTATGAGACCATATGTGTTTTCCTGAAGAAACCATGATGTAAACAAACCATATTATTAGTGTGAATAATATATTTGTCTCTATGTGTGCCCCTCTACAGGTTAAAAATAAAGCCCTTGTTAAATTTGATAATATCTTCATCCATCATCATCATCAAGTAAACTCATTGATTTTCCTCATTTCATGCTCTATTGTGCAGTATGTATATGAATTACTGAAATATATAAACTGTTATTATTAAATAAATTTGTATACCGGCCTTCATACAAAGATCAAAGGGTGGTTTGCAGAATAAAAATACTAGATAAAAACACAAAATACATAATGAAAAGAAGTGCAAAGCAAACCAATAACACCTTTAAAAGATATAGAAGTGGTATATATAAAATATATAGAAAACAAAAACACCCCTCCCTCAAACACATTTAAAAGGACTTAGAAATGTTTTTGCCTGACACCTAAAGATGTATTAAAGATTGCTAATAAGAATAAGAATAATTACATTTCTTAATCACCTTAATAACATAAGAACATAAGAACCTGTTGCTTCACTTGCTTCACCTGTTTCTCATCCAGCCCCCAACTCACCATAATGGCAAGTTTTGAAATGTTAAAATGACTGAAAATCATAAAGAAAAAAATAAAGATGCTTCTTCTTCTTGACATCATCATCAGCAGCAGCAGCAGCATCATTTCTTAATCACCTTTCACATAAGATCATAAGAATAACCTGCTGCATCACATAATGCCTCAACAGGTCCCCAACTTACCATAATGACCATCATAATGACAGTCCAGTGAATGACCCGAAGCTTTAATGGACTGTCAAATCCAGATGGGATTTTACTCCTGGAAAGATCATAATAAATTGCAAAGGAGAGAAGCAACAGGGAAAGAATCCCTATAACTCCAGTCACCCCAAGCAGGAGGCCCAGAAGAAGCTCCATTTCACTGTTCCAAAGAGTGCAAGGGAAACATTGAGTCAACACTGGAAGAATTTCTACTGTGTGGCTCCACCAGAGGTGTCTATGCTACTAAATAGGCTGTAGACCGGTTAATTAAGTAATTCCCAATTAGCACACATACTCCCATGCAGATATTTCATCCATCGGAAGATCAACAGCAATTTCATGGCTCTTGGCAATGGTGCCATGTGTGATGTTCTACTCAGGAATGTCACGTCCGGCCACTGATCAATCCAGTTCCATAGTATCTGTCCCAGAGCTCTTCGGCTTTACATACTGGGTGTTCGTTGCCTGAAGTTCACAACATCCCCAGCCAGCTTAAGCTTGTAGTCAGGAATGGTGGGAGTCCTTGTCCGAGGTGGCAGAGGACTTGTGTGCACTGCCTGGCCCAAGATTTCCAAGGCTTCTGACACGAGTCTCATTCCTATCCAGAGATCTCAGGGATGAAACGTAAGCCCTTGCATATTCAAAGCATAGGCTCTTCTTCTAAGGTACGGGCCTCATAGCTAAATGCAAGTCCATGTTGAGATGAAGTTTTCATTAAAATGTTTTCAGTAAAGATTTTCTTGGGTTACAAAAGCACATACATCACCTCCGTTTTCTGATCATAATGTCCTTTTTACAGATCGCTTATATTCAATGTGAGCCTTAATCTTGTATACAGTATAAGGTTGGGGGAGAAGAGAAGTGTGGGGGAAGAGGAGGGGAAGAGGGAGTAGTAAACCTTCATTCTTCTACATACTGTATGTGTAATGTTTTTGTATCCGTGTCATTTCATCGTTTCATATATTAGTTTTCCTTTTTATCGTTTTTATTTGATTTTTCAAATACTGTATACATTTACAACAAAACCAAATACATTTCATTTCTTTTATTAGTTTTCATTGACATTGAGAGAGGTTGGGTGAGGCATTCACAAAGTAAAAGAAGGATTGAACTCTGATTAATAAGAATACACACAGAGGCTTGAACCAGCAAGACTCTGGGAAGGGTGTGTATAATAATCTCTGTCTCCATCCACCCCTCAGCCCAGGTCGTTTTATTCACAAAAGAACTTTTTACACAGTGTTCGTAAGAACCAATCAGATTTCTTCTGAGCATTTCAACACACCCCACGTGGGGACAAAGTTAGATCAAAAGAAATTCTTTTAACTACAAAGACTACTCAGCATGCATACATAATCTGAGAGTAAATAAAAGAGGACTAGAGAAACACCGGAGATCACAAACAGGAGTAAACAAGAGAGGATGGAAGGATGGCAAGGAGATAGGCATCTTTAGCACCTTCCTGTGAAACTATTTCCAGGTCCTAAGATCAACATCCTGAGATTAACATATCCTGAGATTAACATCAAAAGAAGCTTGCCCACTATCTTTGATGGCCCAGGATGCATGCCTGGCTAAGCAACTGGCAGTGTACGTGACTGGTCAAGAAAGAGAAATGGAACAGGAATGCAGAGGTGTGGATTGATCAAGAATCATATCAAAATAGTTTAAACCCAGTCAACGCAATGCTTTCATTGCTGACACAGATGCCTTACTCTATATTTGTTATAATTCCTCATAGCAATCCCGCCTGATCACTACAGTTGAGGGGCCTAGGACATGGTAGGTTGCCTTCAGTTGACTGCCATAAGTTTTGTTTATGCGTGTACAGGGAGGGTTGTTAGCCATATCAATTCAGATGCTCTTGGTGGTTTCTTGTTATCTTGTTGGGCTGTGTATGTAATAAAAGGGAGCCACACCGGGGTGCAGGCGTCCTCTTTTATTTGTCCCTGTGTTAGTTTCAGTTTGTGGGTTAGTTTTTATAGTAAGGGTGTTTTCCATACAGTTTGCTACCAGTGGTCCATGTTCACTCCTGACAGGTCTCTTCTGGTGTCTAGCTAAGATGCTTCTGGAAGCTGAGTGTAGGTGGGTTATAAGTTCTTTGTAGGTTGAGTGGGCATAATAGTCTTGGGAAATGTTCAATAGGACTAGTTCTGGGATGACTTCTAATACTTGTTTAGTTATTTTGCATATTTATTGTAGGGCTGATGTTCAAAAGTGTTGAATTTTGGGGCAATCCCACCACATGTGAAGGTATGTGCCTGTAGATGTGCAACCTCCTGGGCCTATCAGTGCCAACTTATTTGGTGTTAAGTATCATCTATAGATAAGTTTCAAGATGAGTCCCCTTCTTTTGGATGAAATGGATTTAAGGGGAGGTTTAGACCATTGTTTAAGGGACACAGGTGGCGCTGTGGGTTAAAGCCTCAGCGCCTAGGACTTGCCGATTGAAAGGTCGCGGTTCGAATCCCTGCGGCGGGGTGCGCTCCCGCTGCTCGGTCCCAGCGCCTGCCAACCTAGCAGTTCGAAAGCACCTCCGGGTGCAAGTAGATAAATAGGGACCGCTTACCAGCGGGAAGGTAAATGGCGTTTCCGTGTGTGGCTCTGGCTCGCCAGATGCAGCTTTGTCACGCTGGCCACGTGACCCGGAAGTGTCTCCGGACAGCGCTGGCCCCTGGCCTCTTAAGTGAGATGGGCGCACAACCCCAGAGTCTGTCAAGACTGGCCCGTACGGGCAGGGGTACCTTTACCTTTACCTTTTAGACCATTGTTTAGTCCATTGGGTAGAGTTTGTTTCATAGCCTATGTCATGTTCCCATTGTTTTATGATTGCATAGAGGGGGTCGGTGGGGTTCCGGAGCAGTATTTTGTATCTTGTGGATACCATTCCCTTGCCATGTCCCTCTGCTCTCAGGAGAAGGTTTTCGAAGGTGATCAAAGGCCTAACAGCTGCTTCATTTTTACTGTTGGATTATTTAAGAAGGCATGTCATTGATAGAGTGTTAGCTAGAATACCCGGATGTCCTCTAGTTTGTCTTGTATCAGTGTGGGTTTGGTATTTGTGAAGAAGTCTGTTAGGCGATATACTTTTGGCCTTTGGCTTGCAAAGTTTTTATTTGGAAGTTTTGGGCTAAGTCATGGAATAGTGGATGGTGGAACAGCTCCAGTCATTTGGAAACTAGGAACTTAAATATAAAATAAACACCAGGGAGTACCTTTCAGGCAGTTAACAAGTATATTATGCAAAATTACAAAGAACACACTGTGGCGTTCGTACGGAGGCCCCAGTCGTCTCACAGACTATTGACCCGTACACCACTAATACGCTGCCACCAACCAGGTCCTCCCTGGTAAAATCACTTCAGTCTCAGTCAGCTTTTCAATTAATAAAGAAGAGTGTATTTTATTTCAGACACAAACAAAAGTTTTACAGCATTCCAAACATTGTTGCTCTTTACTTTTTTAGTCTTATTTTCCTCTCTCTATCTCTTCTACCTCCCCACACTCAAGAACCCACTGACCTAACTGTCTCTCTATTCACAACTGCTTCTCCAACTGCCTTTTCCAACCAGCCAACCCACTAAAACCAACCAACTGCCCACCAACAACTCCCAATGAACTCCTCCCAGAACTAGTTTTATAGACCCACTGACTCCACCCCCTGGGTCCTGTCTGTGCAACCTATTTAACTATTTCCCTTCCAGCACTCTCTTATATATGTTAACGACACACACACCTTTTTGCATCTTTTTTTCTTTTAGTCTTCCTTCTCAAATTCTTCCTTTTTCCCCAATGTAGGTTTTGTGTGCATTCAGTAAGCATACCTGATTGAGATGCTCCCCTGTCAACCTTTGCCAGGTCTTCACTCTCCAAAAGGTATCAAATGAACACTCTAAGGCACAAGTGGTATATGACTGAGCAAGAGAGATGAGCAGAGCCTTGTTTGTGGTACAGCATTTCAATTTTAAATATTCTGATTATTTCTACTTTTAGTGAAATGTTTTTACATATCAGCTATTCCCTCCCTGTTTCATGTCATCTGCAAATTGTGTCATCTATTCCTTCATCTAAGTCATTAACAAAGACGCTGAAGAACAATGGGCCCAGGATTGAACCCTGTGACACCCAGCTTTTCACTTTTTTCCAGTATGATGAGGAACTATTGGAAAGCACTCTTTGGGTTCTGCGAGTCAAACAGCTACAAATCCACGTAACAGTAACATTGTCTAGCCCACATATTACCACTTTCTCTTCAAGGATAACAAAAAGTAGTTTAAAAAGCAGTAACTTGTTCCATCTGACCTGAATCTTCCAATATTCATCTCCATTGGATGTTCCCAAAGTTCTAGTATTATGGGAGGAAAACTGTTCCCCATCCATTTTCTCCACACCACATATCAGTTTATATACATCAGGCATACCCCTTCTATATCTTTCTCTAAACTAAAATCCCTCAAACATTGTCCACTTTCCTTGTAGTGAAGTTCTTCCACCCCCTTGGTCATTTTGGTTGCCCATTTTTGGTACTTCTCCAACTCCCAAATATCCTTTTCAGGATGAGACAACCTAGAAATTAACCTACGTATGATACCCAGCTCTACCTCTCTTTTAAATCGGAACCAGTAAATGGGGTGAAGGTCCTGAGTGAGTGTCTGGAAGCAGTTGGAGGATGGATGGTGGCTAACAGATTGAGGTTGAATCCTGACAAGACAGAAGAACTGTTTCTGGGGGACAGGGGGCAGGTGGGTGTGGTGGACACCTGGTCCTGAATGGGGTAACTGTGCCTCTGAAGGACTAGGTGTGCAGCCTAGGAGTCATTTTGGACTCACAGCTGTCCATGGAGGTGCAGTTCAATTCTGTGTCCAGGGTAGCTGTCTACCAGCTCCATCTGATATGCAGGCTGAGACCCTACCTGCCAGTGGACTGCCTTGCCAGAGTGGCACATACTCTGGTTATCTCCCACTTGGACTACTGCAATGTGCTCTATGTGGGGCTACCTTTGAAGGTGACCCGGGAACTACAACTAATCCAGAATGCAACAGCTACACTGGTGACTGGGAGTGGCCACTGAGACCACATAACACCAGTCCTGAAAGACCTACATTGGCTCGCAGTACATTTCCAGGCACAATTCTAAGTGTTGGTGCTGACCTTTAAAGCCCTAAACAGCCTTGGCCCAGTATACCTGAAGGAGTGTCTCCACCCCCATCATTCTGCCTGGACACTGAGGTCCAGCACTGAGGAACTTCTGGCGGATCCCTCACTGCAAGAAGCAAAGTTACAGGGAAACAGGGAGAGGGCCTTCTCGATAGTGGCGCCTGCCCTGTGGAATGCCCTCCCATCAGATGTCAAAGAAATAAAACACTATCAGACTTTTAGAAGACATCTGAAGGCAGCCCTGTTTAGGGAAGATTTTAATATTTGAGGAATAATTGTATTTTAATATTCTGCTGGAAGCCACCCAGAGTGGCTGGGGAAATCTAGCCAGATTGGAGGGGTAATAATAATAATAATAATAATAATAATAATAATAATAATAATAATAATTCAAAGCTATCTCTTCTGTCCTATTATTTGTGGGGAGGTGGGGGGGATAAGAAGAGCGATTTGGATCCAGCCAATGGTCCATTCAGCCCAACATCCAATTCTCACACCATTCAGCTAAATGCCTGTGGGAAACATGCAAGCAGGACCTGAGCATAAGAAAATTTCTCATCCTGCTGCTTCCAGCAACTACTATAAGGAAGCATTGCTGCCTCCCACTGTAGAAGAAGAGTATAGCCTTCATGTTTACCAGCCATTGATGACATGTAACTGCCTAGTCTAGAAGTCCAGGAACGTAAAAGGTAGCAACCGGATTACTGGCTGCAGTTCTGTTTAGATATTGTATAGATCCTCCTGTTTTCAAACACCTGCATGAGTTGCCAGTACATTTCTGGACCCAATTCAAGGTGTTCAGGTTGGTGTTCACAGTCCCACATGACTCAGGTCCCAAATACCTGCAAGACTGCCTCCTTCACAGTGCTGAGATTGCTCAGTTAGTAGAGAGTGAGACTCTGAATCTCACAGTGGTGGGTTCGAGCCCCACGTTGGGTAAAATATTCCTGCATGGCTGGGGGACATTTCTCCTTGCAATAGGAGAAGCTATGGATTTACAGTGTTTTCGCATTTTTAAGATGCCTTGAGGAACCACGTAAAAATTTGAAGCAATGTGAGTCATCCGGTTGTGTGAGATAACATATGAGATAGAATCCTCTATTTTGTTACATTGAACTGCTCACGGTTCATTGGCAACTGCGCAACAAGTATTTCTATGAAGATTGGAGAAAGATGGTGGCGCAAGCACTTGCAGCGGCTCGGCACTCCGAAGACCGGTTTTCAGTGAGTTGTGTTTTATTTTTATCTGTGAACGTACTGCTGCTATGGACTGTGAACACTCAGGGACAAGTAATTTATAGTCGTCAAGAGCTCTTAAGTATCGGCAGAGAAGGCTGCAGCCAGGAGGTCTTAACCTACAACATTCCAGCTGAGCTTATTAGAGAGCCTCCATATCTTGCATATCCTTGGGATACTCCCCTTGCTCTCCTGGCCAGAAAGAAAAGAAAACGGAGAGGGCGTAAGCAGAAGAGGGGCTGTAGGGCCGGACTACGAGTGAGGCTAAGTAAAAATCCTCACAAGCCTGCACTGCCAAGTCTCCTTGTATCAAATGTTAGATCTTTACCCAACAAGGTAGAGGAGTTGGAACTTATTACCTCTCGGCAGAAAAGTACCCGGGACTGTTGTGTTATGGTCCTTTTAGAGACGTGGCTGGATTCCTCCTTTCCACAGGGACTTTTGCAGCTAGAAGGACGCTCAGTAATTAGAGCGGATAGAACCGCCGAATCCGGGAAGAGTAGAGGAGGAGGAATCTGCGTTTATATAAATAACAACTGGAGCTCGGACATTAAACAAATGGACACGCATTGTTCTCCTGACTTGGAGTACCTAGTGGTGAAGTGCCGCCCTTTTTATTTGCCATGTGAGTTTAATGTTGTCATAATAACAGCGGTGTATATACCTCCCGATGCAAATACTACTACAGCTATGGGTCACCTGCTAACTGCTATTAGCAAACAGCAGCGGGCCCACCCGGATGGAGCATTTGTGGTTGCTGGTGATTTCAATCGAGCCGATTTAAGGACTGTGCTTCCTAAGTTCCATCAGTATGTTGATTGTCCCACTAGGGGGGGAAATACCCTAGACCGAGTATATAGCAACATCATGCATGGATACAAGACCAAGCCCTTGCCCAATTTGGGACAGTCAAACCACATATCCTTACTTATGATACCATCATATAGACCTCTCGTACGCAGAATTAGACCATCAACTAGAGAGATACGAGTGTGGCCAGCAGGTGCACCCGAGCAACTTCAAGATTGCTTTCGGAACACTGAATGGTCACTTTTTGTGGAGAATAATGTGGACACATACGCTTCAATAGTACTGTTCTATGTCAAAAGCTGCATTGATGTCGTTACTACCACCAAACAAATACGGGTGTTTCCTAACAACAAGCCCTGGCTAAACAGGGATGTGTATCTTCTGCTAAAGGCAAGGAATGCTGCTTTTCACTCTGGCGATGCGCAACAGTATAGAGAAGCTAGAGCCAAACTGAAAAAGGGCATTAGGGATGCCAAAGCCATGTACTGCCGGAGGATCGAAAAGCATTTTGAGAGCTCTGACCCTCGTCGTGTATGTCAAGGCCTGCGACAAATTACAGGGCAAACTATTAAAAACGAACTGGCTAACAGCAGTGCGCACCTGGCTGATCAGCTGAATCAATTCTTCAGTCGTTTTGAGGTGGGAACTGGAACCACCGTCACTACAGCATTGGCTACCAGCACACCATCAGGAACTATTACTGATAAACAACCACTTTTATTACAGACCTCCGACGTACAACGTGCTTTTCAGAGCATTAATATTAGGAAGGCAGCTGGACCGGATGGAATTATGGGACGAGTTATTAGGGACTGTGCTGCAGAATTAGCTGGTGTATTTACGGACATTTTTAATCTATCCCTGTTGCAGGGTTCTGTCCCTACCTGCCTGAAGACATTGATTATAGTGCCAGTCCCTAAACAGTCAGTGGTGGTATCTCTCAATGACTACAGACCAATAGCCCTAACATCTGTCGTTATGAAATGCTTTGAGAGATTGGTGCTAGATTATATTAAGGCTGGTCTTCCATCCACTCTAGACCCGTTCCAGTTTGCATACAGAAGGAATAGATCTACTGATGATGCTATTTCCATCGCTGTCCATACTGTACTGAGTCATCTAGAACGACAGGGAACCTACGCAAGGCTGTTGTTTGTGGACTACAGTTCTGCCTTTAATACAATTCTACCAGACAGGTTATTCCTTAAAATGACCAATTTGGGTATACATCAGAAGATCTGCTTGTGGGTAAGGAATTTCCTGACCGATAGGCCGCAGACAGTGAGAATGGGATCTTACCATTCTTCTACTTTAGTATTAAGCACAGGAGCCCCTCAGGGGTGTGTGTTAAGCCCCTTCCTCTATTCCCTGTACACATTTGACTGCACCCCACTGTATAAGTCCAACACAATCATCAAATTTGCGGATGATACAACAGTGGTGGGGCTCATTAGTGAGAATGATGAGGCTGCTTATAGGAAAGAAGTACAGGGGTTAATTCAATGGTGTAAAGAAAATAATCTTATGCTTAACACCAAAAAAACTAAAGAACTCATAATTGATTTTAGGCGAAAGAAAAGTGTATTTTTACCATTGCACATAAATGGCAAGGAGGTGGAGAGGGTTGGTAGTTTTAAATACCTGGGCACTTACATCTCTGAGGACCTCTCATGGACTGCAAATATTAATATGGTTGTGAGGAAGGTGCAGGGGAGGTTGTATTTCCTGAGAATGCTCAGAGGATTGAATCTATCTCAGCACCTACTTCTGTCCTATTATCATAGTACCATTGAGAGTGTCTTAACCTATAGTATATTATCGTGGTATGGGAGCAGCTCTGGAATGGATAAAAAAGCCTTACAGAGAATAATTAAAATTGCCCAGAATGTTATTGGGCTCCAACTACCAACCCTGGATGAGATCTTCACGTCTCGCAGCTTGAAGAAGTCACACAATATCCTGAGAGATCCCACCCATCCTGCTCACAACCTCTTTGAACTGTTGCCTTCGGGCAGAAGATATAGGACAATGAAAACACGAACCACACGCCTTCTGAATAGTTTCTATCCAAGAGCTCTGATTGCACTAAACAATGATCTCAGGGCCAGTTGTAAGAAATAGCAAGCAGTGAGTAGTAAGGAATGAGATAGGTTTTAGGTTATGCTATGCTTCTAATAGGTTGTGTTATATTCTGGATTATGTATGTTTTAATAGATTATGTCTGAATAGGATGAGAGTGTTGGAGATACGTGCAAATGTGTATGTGAATCCGGTCTTGGGTGTTTGATTTTCGTTGTTGCGTATACTGTGTATATACGAACAATGACAATAAATTTATCTAAATCTAAATCTATCTAATTGCTTAACATAATTTATTTATTCAGTTCATTTGCCACCTGTCAACAATATTGCACCTTGGGGTTAGCCTTCCAGATAGTGGGTGTCATTTAGACAAAATGATTTCATTGAAGGTAAATGCTTGTTGGTGAATGTATAGGAAGGTGCAATGCAGAGTTTTATGCCACAACTCTTTACAATTGTTGAAACTAGAATCTGGTGTTTCATGGTATTTAAAGATCTCTATCAAGTTGCTGGGAGTTGTTATCAGGAGAGACAGGGTGAGGGATCATCTACATGTGGGTGACACCCATCTCTATCACTCTGTTCCATCTAAATTAGGAAAGGCAGTGGAAGTGTTAGACTGTGCCTTGGATGGGCTAATGGATTAGATATGGGCCAATAAACCAAAACAGATACCTGAAAAGAGATAAAAGGGACCCATGGAGTCATCTAGGTCAACCACCTACAATGCAGGAATCACACCCAGAAATCCCTAACAGGTGACCATTAAACTTCTGATGAAAAACTTCCAATGAAGGCGGTCCCACTGCCTTCTGAGTTAATCCATTCCAATGCTAATCAGCTCTAACCCTTAGCAAGTTATTCCTAATGTATAGTCTGAATCTCCTTGCTTATCATTTGAATCCCTTGGTTCAAGTCCTACCCTCTGAAGTAGCAGAAAACAAGCTTGCTCCATCTCCCATGTGACTGCCATTTACATATTTGAAGATGGCTGCTATATCACCTCACTGTCCTCTTCTCCAAGCTAAACATATCCAGCTGCATCAATGATTATTTATAAGGCTTGGTTTCCAGACCCTTGATCATCTTGGTCTTCCTCCTCTGTACACATTCCAGCTCATCACTATCCTATTTAAATTGTGGAACCCAGAACTGGGCATAGTCCTCCTGGTGGGGTCTGGTCAAGGCAAAATGGAGTGAAACTGTTACTTCTCTTGATCTGGAACTATACTTCTGTTGATACAGCCTAGAACAGCATTAGCAGTGCAGATCTCCAGCCAACCAATAAATACTAAAATGGAAATAGAAGGTTGAGTTGTCCATTTACAAAATTCATATATTAATGAAAACAATATAGAAATGCATTATATTAGAGCAAATTGGTTGGAATTATGTATTTATTAGTCAATACTCCATACGAAGTAAAAGTATTACAAAACTTTCACACTAAAGTGCTGGTAAATTTTCATGAGGAATTCCCCGCTGCCCCCAAGAACCACAAATTACAACAGAATTGTGGAGAACTGAATATAAGATTGGAAAAATGAGAAACTATCAGTAGCTGAAGTTGGCAGATTCTCTCCTCCTTATGAATGACCCACAAATTCAAGAGATTTCCTCTCATAAGTTTTTGACAAAGTCTATGATGTTGTCCATTAATTCAATTGCAGCAGGGAATGTGAACAGGCCTGCGTCAAAGAGGTTTAGCACCCCATGAAACCCATTCTCAACATGGAACCAGCTGACTTTCACCCCATTGTCCTCCAGACGTTTCTTGTACAGCAGTGCGTCATCTCGTAATACATCGTACTCGCAGCTCACAATTAGGGTTTCAGCAAGCTTCTGGATGACAGAGTCCTCAGCAAAAAGGCAAGAAAAATAGTCTTCTAATGTCTCTGATAATTGCCTATAGACTTCAGGTTCATAAGGAGCAAGTGGGACTTGTTTGTAGCCTCTTGCCTTAAATCTCTCAGGAATGTTGTCTGGACTCACAAGGGCGGCATTGAGCCATTCTGCTGATAGGAAGATATGTTGAGGTCCATAGCCTGGGAAGTCCCATAGATCAGCACTTGAGCCCATAGCTTTGGAAGGTCTGATCTCTCCACCAATTTCTGGGCAACAACAGTAGCATAATTGCCCCCTGCACTGTCCCCACCAACAATGATCTTGGAGGGATCCACCCCATGGGAAGCTGCATTTTGAATTAAGTGTATGGTAGCAGCAAGGCAGTCCTTGTACTGAGCGGGAGGAAGATGCTCAGGAGACAGGCGGTAGCTGCAGAATAAAACAGAAGCAAAGAGGTAAACTTCCAGAATCTTTTCCAAACACATTCATGATCACATAAGAACACCAGAAGGGCTTGCTAGATCAGGCTCATGGCCATCTAGTACAGTATCCTGTTCTCACCAGGTCCAAGCAGCTTCCTATGAGGCACCTGCAAGCAGGGCTCAAGCACAAGGGCACTCTTGCTGTGGCTTCAAGCAACTGGTCTTCAGCAGCATTCCTATGAGTATCCATGGACTGCCCTCCAAATTCTTGCTCAGGCATTACTGTATATGTGGGATGTGCTGCCCAACTGCGATGTACACCCAGTGCTATTTTTCTAGAAAAAGAGGTCTAGAAATCTCCATGAACACCTCCCTCATTCTCTAAGAATGGCAGCGGTGCCTACCTAAGAGGTGCCAGAACCAACCTGAGAGGTGGTGGAACTGAGTTCCTGTGAGTTCCCTCTGAAAAAAAGACCTGTGCAGATAGTGTACCTTCAAACACATGCAGAATACTTACCTCAGGTCAAGAACACATTCCAGGCACATAAGATCAAAGGAGGAGGTCACAAGACAAGGTCAGTGATGTGGAAATTAGACACTAGTTCCCATTTGCAGAGTATGCGGAAGGCAGCCCTTAGTGGTTTGACCCTCTTATTAATTCTCTTTTTCCTCCTATAAAAACTACACAAGACACACTCTTTTAAAGTTCAAATAACAACTTTTACTTAAGGTAAAGGTAAAGGGACCCCTGACCATTAGGTCCAGTTGTGGCCGACTCTGGGGTTGTGGTGCTCATCTCGCTTTATTGGTACAGCTTCCGGGTAATGTGGCCAGCATGACTAAGCCGCTTCTGGCGAACCAGAGCAGTGCATGGAAACACTGTTTACCTTCCCGCCGGAGCAGTACCTATTGATCTACTTTCACTTTGACATGCTTTCGAACTGCTAGGTTGGCAGGAGCAGGGACCGAGCAACGGGAGCTCACCCCGTCATGGGGATTCGAACCGCCGACCTTCTGATCGGCAAGTCCTAGGCTCTGTGGTTTAACCCACAGTGCCACCCGCGTCTGTAACATTTACATACAGAACCTCTAAGTGTCCCTATTTTCCAGGGACATCCCTGTTTTAAAGAAGCTGATTTGATTCTGTATGTACTGCTTTGCCTTTGGATGTCCATACTTTCATAGGAGAAATGTTGAAGGGTATGGATTTACCCAACCCCTGAGCCATCTGAAGGCAGTCCTGCATTAGAAAGGTTTTTTTTAAAAAATGTTTAATATTTTATTATATTTTGTATCTGTTGGAAGCTGCCCAGAGTGGCTGGGGCAACCCAGTAAGATTTGTGGAGTATAACTAATAAAATTGTCATTATGGAATGGGATATCCCTATTTTCATCAGCAAAATGTTGGAGGGTATGTACCTAGTACACTTCCAGCTGCAAATTAAACATACAGTGCAGGTGAATGTTTCTTAAATTGCTAATTCATCTTACATTAGAGCTACTCCCTGATCTGGAATGGGGTCAGTAATGTCCCAAAATGATGCACATCTAAAAAGTGTGTCACATACATTAAACTGTTACAGACTAACTAACCCTGAGACAGACAGCAGAACAACAGTTCAGCTGCTCTCACGCAAAAGACTGTTAATAGCTGTCACTGCCATACTAACTGCCATAACTGTCATAACCGCCACAGGGTGTATGACGTTAGAGAGTTATACAACTCTTGCAATTAACCCTTTACATATATATGAATTTGGGATGCTAACATCCCAGAAAAGAAGGGTGTGGCCTGGGTAGGGGAGGAAGTGTGACATTTGGCTAACAGATTGAGGTTGAATCCTGACAAGACAGAAGTACTGTTTTGGGGGGACAGGAGATGGGCAGGTGTGGAGGACTCCCTCGTCCTGAATGGGGTAACTGTGCCTCTGAAAGACCAGGGGCGCAGCCTGGGAGTCATTCTGACCTCACAGCTGTCCATGGAGGCACAGGTCAATTCTGTGTCCAGGGCAGCTGTTTATCAGCTCCATCTGGAACACAGGCTGAGACCCTACCTGCCCGCAGACTGTCTTGCCAGAGTGGTGCATGCTCTAGTTATCTCTCACCTGGACTACTGCAATGTGCTCTATGTGGGGCTAACTTTGAAGGTGACCTGGAAACTACAACTAATCCAGAATGCAGCAGCTAGACTGGTGACTGGGAGCAGCTGCTGAGACCATATAATACCAGTCTTGAAAGACCTACATTGGCTCACAGTACGTTTCTGAGCACAATTCAAAGTATTGATGCTGACTTTTAAAGCCCTAAACGTCCTCGGTCCAGTATACCTGAAGGATGGTCTCCACCTCCATCGTTCTGCCTGGGCACTGAAGTCCAGCGCCGAGGGCCTTCTGGCGGTTCCCTCGCTACAAGAAGCCAAGTTATAGGGAACCAGGCAGAGGGCCTTCCTCCCTGTGGAACGCCTTCCCACCAGATGTCAAAGAGAAAAATAACTACCAAACTTTTAGAAGACATCTGAAGGCAGCCCTGTTTAGGGAAGCTTTCAATGTTTAATAGGTTATTGTATTTTAGTGTTTTGTTGGAAGCCTCCCAGAGTGGCTGGGGAAGCCCACCCAGATGGGCAGGGTATAAATAATAATATATTATTATTATTATTATTATTATTATTATTATTATTATTAGCGAGTCCTGAGGGCAAGAGGCACAGCTGGCTGAGTGTGTGTGACATTTGAACCCTGGTTCTGAAGGGTCCACCCCCTGCTTTACACAGGTGTGTGAATCCTGCCCTTCCAATGCTGATGGATCACCAAAAGCTGGTTGACACAGTAAAAGGTCATAAAATATCACAAAAAAATAAAGACACATGAGCACAGATAAAACAATGCTCAGGAGACAGGCGGTAGCTGGAGAATAAACAAGGCCTTATGCCCAGCTCATAGTCCCCCCACGGAAGTGAGCATGCTCATGTCTTAGGCGCATGAAGCTCTGATTTGCAATCATGGAACAAAATGTTGACAGTTTTCATGGGGAGCCTTTTTCTACTGTGAGGAATATGGCAAGGGATGCCACCAACAAATCAACAACATGCTGGGTGCAAAGCACGCACACACACAAACAAACATATTTTACCTATGAAAAGACAGTTGGTTGCATTTACTTACCCACCAGACACAACCACTGAATCAGTCTCCTTGGCGATTTTGCTGCAGACATCTTGGTAGCACCCTAGCAAGACGAGAGGGAAAATTAAAATAGGGAGGTAATTATCTGCTGCCTCCAGTCTTGCCTTTAAAAGCACATTTTTGAACAGCTGTCTTCCAATATATATTTTTACTGACGTAAACCTTTTTATGCACATGTGCACATCACACAGCTATTGTACTGCATGGTAAGAATAAGTCTCCTTGGTGATTTTGCTGCAGACATCTTGGTAGGATGCTCGAAAGTTGGAAGGGAAATTCTAAATATGGAGCTCTTTGGCAAATCCGGGCTGTTTGTATCTAACTCTTCAGAGCAGACCCACTGACATGCATGGGCATAAATCACAGCACAACCTGAACCAGAAGACCTCCTAAATTGGAGTTGGGATGGTGACATCTTGGCTACTGATGTCCGGAGACTACAACTCCCATCAGTCGCAGATAGGGATGGGTGAATCTGTCAATCTCAGTGTCTCTCAAGTTTCTCATTTCTCTAATATACACATAAGAACCAAATCAGATCCTGCAGGATCAGACCAATGGTCCATCTAGTCCAGCATTCTGTTCTCACAGTGGCTAAGCAAATGCTTCTGGAAGCCTGGCAGAAGGAACTGAGCCAAGAGCACTCTGCCTGCCCAAGGTTTCCATCCACTGGTATGCAGAAGCATTGCTACCTCCAGTCTTGCCTTTTAAAGCCCATTCTGGAACACCAATCTTCCCTGACATAATGTTTTTGTACATGCAATTTTTGCGGACATGAGCCTTTTTGTGCACACATTTTACTGTATGTGAATTGTGAACATCACATGGCTAGAGTACTGCATTGTAAGCTTCAGAGAGTGGCTCTGGGTTCACAAATGAATTTGCAAAAGGCAAATTAAATAGGTTCACCTATAAAAGCAAACTCAATCCAATTACACACAGATAAATCCTAGCCTTAAGAGATATGGGGTACCCATCCAATGGTTTGCAAGCTTTCATTTAATTCACATGTTATCATTGATATGCATAGATGCAAACTTAGGTCCATTTTCAGAAAGGGGGGGAACTTGTTATCAGAACCTCTAAAATCAGCATGGTCAACAGTCAGGGATCATGGCTCTTGCATTTCAGGAAGCAAGATCTGCAAGGGGCACAGTTGTCTCCCACCACCACCACAATATCAATGTCTCTAATAATGGCAAGCTCTCCTAAGTCCCCACTTGATTCTCGCCTTCCTTCCTCCTGAAGCTGCTACTTTATATGTAAAAAGGTAAAGGACCCCTGGACGGTTAAGCCCAGTCAAAGGTGACTATGGGGTGTGGCGCTCATCTCGCTTCAGGCTGAAGTAGCTGGCATTTGTCCACAGACAGCTTTCCGGGTCATGTGACCAGCATGACTAAAACCGCTTCTGGTGCAATGGGGTTACTAGGTTGCTACTTTATAAACTGTTGCAACACAATTTCACTCAGTACCCAAGAGTGTCAGTATTAACTGCAAATGAAAGCTCGTGCAAGTGCAGGCTGGTGATTTGTGTTTGTGAAAGTTGACCTATTTGGCACAGGTGTGTGTGGTGGCTGTGGGGTGGGATGAGGTGAGGTGCAAACGACGGGATGGCTAGGGGTGGTTGGGTGGTTGGGTTGGTAAACAGAGCGATCAGGAGCAGCAACCTCGAGTTATTATATGCATGTTTGTGAACCTCTTTGAGCTTCTATAAAATCAAGTGGCATATGTATTTTATAAAGTGAATCAGCAGGGGGGGGGCTCTGTCCCTCCCCCAGCTCCCCTGATCCCCGACTACTGACCAGTGGATATGTGATACCTGGGAAGCCATATTTTTTTCTTCCTGTTGACCTAAGTAAGCAAATATGCATATAAATTAACATATGCTAATCCAAAATACATGTATGCCCCATGTCTCTTCAGGAACTACCACCAACACTCTTGTATCTCAGCCCTGTAAACCATTCCACATGGATTTATTGAGTTCAATGGGACTTGCCCTTTCTGATGACAAGAGTTGCTCAACAGGGAGCGGACTCCCTTGGAAGGTGATCGGCTCTCTTTGACTGGAGGTTTCAAAACAGAGGTTGGATGGCCGTCTGTCAGGGCTTCTTCAGCTGTGATTCCTTCACTGCAGAGTGTTGAGCTAGATGACCCCTTGGGATCCCACCCAACTCTCCTATTCCACGATTCTACCTGGGCTTATTTGAGTTCAGTGGGGCTTGCCTCTAGATAAGTGTTCATAGGCTGACAGCCATAATCTCTTACCGATGCTTCCAATCATCCCAGCTCCTCCATGGAAGAACACAAATCCTTTCCTTGGGCCAGCAGATGGTGCTTTGGGCTGATAAACCCTCACAGGAACCCCGTCAAAATGCAGATCTTTGGCAGAGAGGCTGGGATCCGCTCTTGGATTCCAGAAACTCTGGAGGAAGCGAATAAAGGCAACCTGTCTGCAGAGACCCAGCAGTTCAAGACACTTCCCCTGTTAGGCAAAGGAACAGTCTCATGAAAATAGTGCCCACATTTGCATCCTATTCACAAGGGGTGGTATCCAAATAAGTCCTATTTAAAGGAGCCCATGGAAATGAATGAGCCCATGTTAACCATGTCCATTAATTTCAATTGGTTAGCTTTGAATTGGTTACCCAAACCCAAACACCCGCCAAGGTACAGAGGCAAAAGAAGCTGGGAAACAAGCTAAGCTTTGGAGAAACAATCCACAACCTGCTTCCTTGGCTATGAGACCATATTTGCTTTCCTGAAGAAACCATGATGCAAACAAACCATGGCTTGGTGTGAATAATATATTTGTCTTTATGTGTGTCCCTTGAAAAGGAAAAGGAAGCCCTTGTTGAATTTGATAATATCTTCACATCATCATCAAGTGAATTCATTGATTTTACTGATTTCATTATGCATGTTGGATTAAGCAGTATATTAATTACTTAAATATATAAACTGTTGTTATTATTATTAATTAAAAATATTGCCCTTCATGGAAGCATCAAAGGGTGGTTCACAGCATAAAAAAACAAGATAAAAACACAAAATACATAACAAAACCAAGCACAAAGCAAATCAATTACGCCTTTAAAAGATATAGAAATGTTATACATAAAAGATATAGAAACTAATAACACCTCTCCCTCAAACAAATAAGAAAGGACTTGGAAATGTTTTTGCCTGGCATCTAAAGATGTGTAAAGATCACTAATAAGAATAAGAATAATTACGGTACATTCTTAATCATCTTTCACATAAGAACATAAGAAGAACCATCACATAACGGCTCGTCCAGTCCCCAACTTACCGCAGTAAATGCAATAATGAGAGTACAGTGAATGACCCGAAGCTTTAATGGATTGTCAAATCCAGATGGGATTTTACTCCTGGAAAGATCATAATAAATTGCAAAGGAGAGAAGCAACAGGGAAAGAATCCCTATAACTCCAGTCACCCCAAGCAGAAGGCCCAGAAGAAGCCCCATTTCACCGTTCCAAAGAGTGCAAGGGAAACATTGAGTCTACACTGGAAGAATTTCTACTGTGTGGCTCCACCAGAGGTATCTGTTCATATTCTGATCATATTGTGCCTTAGGGTTAGCCTTCTAGGTAGCAGGTGTCATTTAGATGAAATGATTTAATTGTAGGTGAATGCTTGTTGGTGAATGGGTAGGAATTTGTCATACGGAGATTTATGACACAATTGTTTACGGAAACAATTTGCTGTTCCTGGTTCCTAATGTGACTGCAGCCTTATCTCTAATGTGTGAAGTAGATTTCTGCCACCTTTATTAATTAGTGTCTTTAGGATTAGTGCATTGATCACTTGGTTGAAAGTGTCAGGAAGGTGTTAGCTATATCATCCTTCGATAAAATCACATTTTAATATTCTTATAGCAGGGATGCCAACTTAAATAAAATATCTGTGGGGGGTAGGTGAGATCCGGCTTTAAAAAAATGGCCTGGGTTTAATCAACGTTTCCTTTCTGACCTCTAGTGGCCACAGCAAAGAAAAGCAAGCATTGTGATTTTGCATTAGGTGAATGGAGGATGAGGAAATGTTCCTCACTGAGCTCTAGAAACCTGTTTGCCGAAACCAAAGACAACAGATTAGAGTGAGGGAAGAGTCACAAGCAAGGCAGCAAGACATGTTCAGCACTACAAGCAAAGCCAACAAGTGTTTGCATTTGCCAAAAATTAAAATCTGTCTGTTTTTGGTGTGCTCACAGAAAAGAAGAAGAAGAAGAAGAAGAAGAAGAAGAAGAAGAAGAAGAAGAAGAAGAAGAAGAAGTTCTAAATCATTATTGGTGAAAAATGGTGCCATTCTAAGAAAAGGCATCATAAGAACATTCCTACTGGATCAGACCAAAGAGCCACCTATTCCAACTGGGTTTCTAAAGCTGCCAAACCATTGCTCCATGATGTAGGTAAAAAGGTAAAGGTAAATGACCCCTGGACGGTTAAGTCCAGTCAAAGGCAACTATGGGGTTGTAGCACTCATCTTGCTTTCAGGCCGAGGGAGCAGGCGTTTCTTCACAGACAGCTTTCCAGGTCATGTAGCCAGCATGACTAAACTGCTACTGGCGCACAGAGGACCGTGACAAGTGCCAGAGCACACAAAACACCATTTGCCTTCCCGCCGCAGCGGTACCTATTTATCTACTTGCACTAGCATGCTTTCAAACTGCTAGGTTGGCAGGAGCTGGGACTGAGCAACGGGAGCTCATCCCATCGCAGGGATTCGAATCACCGACCTTCTGATCAGCAAGCCCAAGAGGCTCAGTGGTTTAGACCACAGCACCACCCACATCCCGCATTAGCTCAGTATTGTCGGCACTGGATGGCTGGGAGTGGTTTTCCAGGGTTTCAACCCTACCTGGAGAAGCTGGGAACTGCTCACGAGTTGTTCATATATTGCAGATAGGACATCAACAACCATTTCCCTTCTGCCACCGACTTATTAAATTCTCTATTGTAAGGGTAATTCAAGATTAAACAGGGCAGATATGTAGGCTAACATTCTGGTGCCAGTGAAATTGCATGGGTGCTTCTCCATCCCCCAAAAATCACCTTACAAAACTAAGGATTTGTTTACGATCACCAGATTTAGATGGCTTTAAAGGGACTTCAGACAAGGCGAGTTGGTCTAGTGAGCAGGTGGATGGAGGCAGTGGGGAATGAGCCTGTTGGAGGTGGGCTCCTCTCACTCACCGTGTGGACTCTGCACACTCCCCAGGTTCACACCCACTCCCCAGCTGCCCAGTCCACCAGGGAGTGCAACACCTGCCCTGCCCCAGGTGCCAGCAAGCCATGCTACACCGCTGGTTAGCTACTGCATGGAACAAGGAATTGGTCTCAATGAGCCAGGAGGGAGCAGCCTTTTTCAATACAACGGCTGCATGAGCAACCCTTCCAGGGATAGGACAAAGGTCTAAAGTGGTTGGCGCAACAAGTGTTGCTCTGGCAGTAAATGTAAAATGTGTCAACATACACCCACATTGTATGCAGCTTTCTCCACCCAGTCAAGCAGGGTGGCTGAATTTTTCTAACTCTTGGGAGAGGCTTTTTATCTAATCCAGCAGGGCTGGATTTTATGTTTTTGCCTTATCTGCACATCTGCCATGTGAAGTGTAATCCTGGATTTTCAGCAACGTAACTGAAAAATCGCCTCATCTCCCCGCCCCCCCCCAGAAATGCTCAACAACTCTGGGAATCTTCAAAAACAAAAGCTCAACAACTTTGGCGATTTTCTCAAAAAAGGTCAACAATGTGTTTGTGTCCGGATTTTAAACTTCTTGAAATATGGCAACCCACTGGGACACAAGGGCACTCTCCTCTCCTGTAGGTTCCAGGAGCTGGTATTGAGAAGCATTCCATCCATGGAAGCAGAGTGCAGCCATTGTGTCAATCATTATACAAATTCTAAGGTGAATGTTCATAAGTGTACAAGATAAACACACATGCATAAGTACATAAGACTGAAATAGTACAGGAGAACAATCCTGAAGCCATCTTGGCTCTTAATGATCCCAAATATTTCCTCTGCAGAAAGAAATATGCTGGAAAATCTCTCCCCATAGTTGTTTTCACATACAAATTGAAACAATCCTGACAAACAGGCATATTTTGTGTGGGAATAGGGTAGGCCTGTGAACTGAATTCAAGAACTAAGGTATTTGCCATCTCAAGAGAATGGCCTGGATTTGCAGGATAAGGCAATCAGAAAACCTTATGAGGTATCTTGACAAACAGGAGACAAGCCACACTCTCAAATTTCTGCTGTAGACCTCCTTCTGTGATACTTCTGTGATGCTTTTGGGTGGACTTTGGCTAAGGGGTTGGGCAATTTCTAAAGTCTCTAAAAGCTGTTACACACCTTTGTTTGGGGCCCTCACCTTGTCACAAGGGAGGGATTCTGTTGAAACTGAAAAATAAAGGTTTTCTTTGCTTTCCTTCTACTGGTTCCTGCCTCCACCCATTTTCCTCTGGTTGATAATGGATGTAGGAGACACTGAATCCCTTGATGGAGAGTTGGGCTGTAAAAGCCATCCTTAAATCTTTCTATCACACTAGTAGCCATGGATCGTCTTCTCCAAGAATGTGTCTTATCATCTTTTCAAGCCATCTAGGTTGGTGGCCATTCTATGGACCTCCATTAGAGTTGATAAATGGATTGCTTATACAGGCATCCCTCCATCATGCATGGATTGGGGGTGGGAGGGGTAGGTGAAACAGACACCTCATGTGATGAAAGACCCCAAGATGGCATCCTTTGGTACTCCACTGTCTTCACCAACAGTGGGGAAGCAGTACCAGAATTGGCATTGATTTCCAGTGAGATCTCACCAAAATGACATGACCATAATTTTGGAGCATATCAAGGAGGTGTGGATCACTGTGTTTCAATGCTTCCACTCCTACCACCAGAGCCATTTCTAGAAAGTAGTAGTGGGAGACCACTATTTGGTGCCATAGGAACTGGAATTTGGTGTTTCATGCTATTTAAAAATCTCTATCAAGCTGCTGGGAGGTGTTATCAAGAGAGATGATATGAGGTATTATCTACACATGGGTGACACCCATCTCTTATTCCCTATGCTGTTAAACATCTCTATTAAGCAGCTGGAAGTTGTTGTCAGGAGAGATAGCATCAGGGATCATCTACGTGTGGGTGACACCCATCTCTATCATTCTGTTCCATCTAAATTAAGAAAGGCAGTCAAAATGTGATCTACATGCCTTGGATGGGCTAATGAATTGGACATGGGCCAATAAACTGAAACAGATTCCTGAAAAGAGATAAAAGGGACCCATGGAGTCACCTAGGTCAACCACCTACATTGCAGGAATCATACCCAAAAATCCCTAACGGGTTGCCATTCAACTTCTGCTGACAAAACTTCCAACAAAGGAGCTTAAACCGCCTTCTGAGCTAATCCGTTCCAATGTTGATCAGCTCTAACCCTCAGAAAGTTATTCCTAATGTATAGTCTGAATCTCCTTGCTTATCATTTGAATCCCTTGGTTCAAGTCCTACCCTCTGAAGTAGCAGAAAACAAGCTTGCTCCATCTCCCATGTGACAGCTCTTTATATATTTGAAGATGGCTACTATATCACCTCTCTGTCCTCTTCTCCAGGCTAGACATACCCAATTGCATCAATGATTCCTTATAAGGCTTGGTTTCCAGACCCTTGATCAGCCTGAGCTCCTTCTTCTGCACAAATTCCAGCTTATCAATTGTCCTATTTAAATTGTGGCGCCCAGATCTGGACATAGTCCTCCTGGTGGTCAAGGCAAAATGGAGTGAAACTGTTACTTCTCTTGATCTGGAACTATACTTCTGTTGATACAGCCTAGAACAGCATTAGCAGTGCAGATCTCCAGCCAACCAATAAATACTAAAATGGAAATAGAAGGTTGAGTTGTCCATTTACAAAATTCATATATAATGGTACCT
Organism: Podarcis cretensis; assembly: GCF_951804945.1. Taxonomy (NCBI): domain Eukaryota; kingdom Metazoa; phylum Chordata; class Lepidosauria; order Squamata; family Lacertidae; genus Podarcis; species Podarcis cretensis. Next base: position 69,437,051 of record NC_137177.1, read on the forward strand.
CGGTTTTCAAATGTAATCCATTCCAGAAGACCCTTCGAGTTCGAAAACATTCAAAATCTGAAAACTCAGCACGGAAGCCTGAATACAGAAAACTCAATACAGAAAACTCAATACGGAATCCACATGGCACGCCTTACTTAAGAGGCAAATTTGGAAACCAAAGCATTTACTCCCTGGTTTATGGCATTTGAAAACAGAAATGTTCATCAACTGAGACGTTTGAAAACCGAGGTACCATTGTGTTAGTGAAAACAATAGAGAAATGCATTATATTAGAACAAATGGCTTGGAATCATGTGTATATTAGTCAAAACTCCATACGAAGTAAAAGTATTTATTACGAAAAATTCACACTAAAGTGCTGGTGAATTTTCATGAGGAATTCCCTGCTGCCCCCAAGAACCACATTTTGTTGCAGAAATATGGAGAAATGAATATAATATTGGGAAAATGAGAAACTATCAGAAGCTAAATTAGGAAAGGCAGTGGAAGTGTTAGACTGTGCCTTGGATGGGCTAATGGATTAGATATGGGCCAATAAACCAAAACAGATACCTGAAAAGAGATAAAAGGGACCCATGGAGTCATCTAGGTCAACCACCTACAATGCAGGAATCACACCCAGAAATCCCTAACAGGTGACCATTAAACTTCTGATGAAAAACTTCCAATGAAGGCGGTCCCACTGCCTTCTGAGTTAATCCATTCCAATGCTAATCAGCTCTAACCCTTAGCAAGTTATTCCTAATGTATAGTCTGAATCTCCTTGCTTATCATTTGAATCCCTTGGTTCAAGTCCTACCCTCTGAAGTAGCAGAAAACAAGCTTGTTCCATCTCCCATGTGACAGCCCTTTATATATTTGAAGATGGCTGCTATATCACCTCACTGTCCTCTTCTCCAAGCTAAACATATCCAGCTGCATCAATGATTATTTATAAGGCTTGGTTTCCAGACCCTTGATCATCTTGGTCTTCCTCCTCTGTACACATTCCAGCTCATCACTATCCTATTTAAATTGTGGAACCCAGAACTGGGCATAGTCCTCCTGGTGGGGTCTGGTCAAGGCAAAATGGAGTGAAACTGTTACTTCTCTTGATCTGGAACTATACTTCTGTTGATACAGCCTAGAACAGCATTAGCAGTGCAGATCTCCAGCCAACCAATAAATACTAAAATGGAAATAGAAGGTTGAGTTGTCCATTTACAAAATTCATATATTAATGAAAACAATATAGAAATGCATTATATTAGAGCAAATTGGTTGGAATTATGTATTTATTAGTCAATACTCCATACGAAGTAAAAGTGTTTATTAGGAAAATTTCACACAAAAGTGCTGGTGAATTTTCATGAGGAATTCCCCGCTGCCCCCAAGAACCACAAATTACAACAGAATTGTGGAGAACTGAATATAAGATTGGAAAAATGAGAAACTATCAGTAGCTGAAGTTGGCAGATTCTCCCCTCCTTATGAATGACCCACAAATTCAAGAGATTTCCTCTCATAAGTTTTTGACAAAGTCTACAATCCTGTCCATCAATTCAACTGCAGCAGGGAATGTGAAGACACCTGAGTCAAAGAGATTTAGCACCCCATGAAACCCGTTCTCAACATGGAACCAGCTGACTTTCACCCCATTGTCCTCCAGACGTTTCTTGTACAGCAGTGCGTCATCTCGTAATACATCGTACTCGCAGCTCACAATTAGGGTTTCAGGAAGCTTCTGGATGACAGAGTCTTCAGCAAAAAGGCAAGAAATATCAGGTTCCAATAGCTCTCGCAATTGCCTATAGACTTCAGGTTTATTAGGAGCAAGTGGGACTTGTTTGTAGCCTCTCACCTTAAATCTCTCTGGAATATTGTCTGGACTCAACCACTTCCCATATTTCAGCCTCATTGAATCTGGCACATGAGAGCCCTTCAGGACCTGGCCTAACAAAGAAGTGTCCTTTCCAATATACTTCAATCCAAAGTAAACAACGTTTTCCCGGAACAAGATGGGCATTGAGTTGTTCTGTTGATGGCAAGGCAGGTTGATGTCCATAGCCTGTGTATTAGGATAGATGAGCACTTGAGCCCGTAGTTTTGGAAGGTCTGATCTCTCCACCAATTTCTGGGCAACAACACAAGCATAATTGCCCCCTGCACTGTCCCCACCAACAATAATCTTGGAAGGATCCACCCCATGGGAAGCTACATTTTGAAGTAAGTGTATGGTAGCAGCAAGGCAGTCCTTGTACTGAGCGGGAGGAAGATGCTCAGGAGACAGGCGGTAGCTGCAGAATAAAACAAAATCAAAGAGGTAAACTTCCAGAATCTTTTCCAAACACATTCATGATCACGTAGGATTACAAGAATAGCCTGCTGGATCAGTTATAGCAGATACAATGCAGGTGAAAGTCAGCTGGCTTATGCCCTTAAAAAACGGACTTTACCAGCTAGCAAAAGAGTGTAGGGAATGCTGGGTAAGCAGAACCATGCAGGATTGGTGGAAGACCATTTGCAACTTTCCCTCCTGCTCCTGTTTAGATGCAGGGGGCATTTCCCAGGCTCTTCCTGATTGTATGTTTAAAAGCCCTAACTGAACTGCTTAGCTCTGATTTTCAATCACAGAGCGGAACGTTGACAGCTTTCATGGGGAACCTCTTTCTCCTGCAAGGAATATGGCAAGGGATGCCACCAACAAATGCAGCAACATGCTGGGTGCAAAGCGCGCACACACACACACGCACACACACACACACACACACACATTTTACCTATGAAAAGACAGAAGGTTGCATTTACTTACCCAACAGACACAACCACTGAATCAGTCTCCTTGGCGATTTTGCTGCAGACATCTTGGTAGGACTCTAGCAAGATGAGAGGAAAATTTTAAATAGGGAGGTAATTATCTGCTGCCTCCAGTCTTGCCTTTAAAAGCACATTTTTGAACAGCAGTCTTCCGATACATAATGTACCGTATTTTTCGCTCTATAGGACGCACTTTTTCTCCTCCAAAAATTAAGGAGAAATTTGTGTGCGTCCTATGGAGTGAATGCAGGCTCCTTGGCTTCAGCGATAGCAAAGCGAAGCCTCCAAAGCACAGAGGGAGCGCTGCCTCCGCGCTCCAGAGGCTTCGCGTTGCTTTCGCTGAAGCCAGGAGAGTCTTGCTTGCCCCTTGTCTCTTCTGCAACTATCACCGACACTCTTGTATCTCAGCCCTGTAAACCATTCCACATGGGTTTATTGAGTTCAATGGGACTTGCCCTTTCTGATGAGAAGAGTTGTTCAACAGGGAGCAGACTCCATTGGAAGGTGGTGGGCTCTCTTTGACTGGAGGTTTCAAAACAGAGCTTGGATGGCCATCTGCCAGGGCTTCTTCAGCTGTGATTCCTTCATTGCAGAGTGTTGACCTAGATGACCCCTTGGGATCTCTCCCAAATCTACTATTCCACAATTGTACATGGGCTTACTTGAGTTCAGTGGGGCTTGCCTCTAGATAAGTGTTCACAGGCTGACAGCTTTAATCTCTTACCGATGCTGCCAATCATCCCAGCTCCTCCATGAAAGAACATAAATCCTTTCCTTGGGCCAGCAGATGGTGCTTTGGGCTGATAAACCCTTACAGGAACCCCGTCAAAATGCAGATCTTTGGCAGAGAGGCTTTGATCCATTCTTGGATTCCGGAAACTCAGGAGGAAGCGGGTAAAGGCAAACTGGCTGCAGACACCCATCAGTTCAAGACACCTCGCCTGTTAGACAAAGGAAAAGTCTCATGAAAACAGTGCCTGCAAACTGCATCCTATTCACCATGGGGTGTATCCAAATAATTCATTCAATCGAACAATCAATGTTTATGACAGTAATCAGCCAGCATAAGTATCCAGCTAAGTCCTACTTAAAGTGGACCCATTGAAATGAATGAGCACATATTAGCCATGTCCATTATTTTCAATTGGTCTGATTAGAATGGGACTATCATTAGAGGCAGCCCTGGGTCACAATGAGTGATCCAATGGTTTGACTTGATGCTGAAATTCAAAAGCTTTCCTTAACCATGGTTTATTTAGCCACCCCGACCCAGACACCAGCCAAGCTACAGATGCAAAAGAAGCCAAGCTTTGGAGAAACAATCCACAATCTGCTTGTTTGCCTATGAGACAATTTGTGGTTTGGTAAAGAAACCATGATGTAAAGAAACCACGGCTTAGTGTGAATAATATATTTGTCTCTGTTTGTATCCCTCTATGGGATGAAAAGAAAGCCCTTTTTTAAATTTTATAAAACATAATATCCTAATCTCATCATCATCAACAACAAGCAACATCCTAATCTCATCATCATCAACAACAAGGGACTTCCGGGTTAGCGCCAACGACTAATGGCGGATTCCCTCTGAGCTCCGGAGGGATCGGCTCTGCGGGATCGGGCCTTACAGCTGCGGCGAAGCGGGGACCCTCAAAAAATCACAGGCGGGTGAAGCCTGTGAGCGTGGGGACTCGGTGGGCACCATTTGCGCCCCCCAAGCTTCGAAGGAGCCTTTTTAAAGGCTCCGGAACGGGACGGGGTGAGCGGCGCGGTGCTGAGAGTCGATTGCTTCTTCCGTGGAGTGAAGCCGCACAGCCGTTTGTCAGAGAGCGCTGACTTCTTCTTGTGAACAATTGGACTTTAAAGCAACAACCCGTGAGTAGTACGGAAATTGGAACTTTAAAGAAAATTTCTTAAATTCGGCACGATCGGGGAAGGTCTAAATAGGAAGTCCGCCTTCCCTCTCTGTAAACAACTTAAAGCAAAGGACCTGTTAACTAAGGTCGAGGAGAATTTTTCTTCTTTCTTCTTGTAAAAGACTTTAATTTCACAGTTTGGCACTATAAGAATTTTATTGGAAGCAGGGGAGCCTGCAGAAAAAGAACTAAATCTGGGAGCTGAAGCGCCGCCACCCCAGACCCGGGAGTGTTCCGCGAGAGCCTGGTGATGAGGTATGGAAGATCTTGACAGCTGTCAAGTTAGCTGTCAAGACGCAAAAAGAGGACTTTGTTTCTGTTGCTTCTGCTGGTTACATTTTGTTACAATCTGCTCCTGAAAAAGGAAGGGCTGATACAAACTAACCGGACTTTTGGATTTGTGCTGAAAGGAATATCAAGGAACTAAAACTCCCCTAGAGGGGGCTTTGGGACATTACAAAGAATGGCTGGAGGAGGGAAAATACAGGCTGAACTGAACAGAGCATTTGTTCTCTTGGGAAAGTTGCAAGGTCAAATTGATGTTTTGGCTACAAATGCTACAACTTTGGATTTAACAGTGAATACCTTCATTGAATTTGATAAGGACAAGGATCTGACACAGGAAGCCTACTTAACTGGACAAATAGAGAAATTTGAGAGCCTTGAGAATTTGGAGAAGGAGATATATGTTGTCCCTGAAGAAAAGGAAGGGGGAGCTGTAACTTTGCAGATGTTAAAGGAGAGCTGTAATTTGAGGCCCGACATGATGGCAATAAAGGAAAATAAAAACCTGATGTGGAAAGTCCGGCCTGAATTGGAGAGTGAAAGATGGAGAGATCTCCTTATGTGGAGATCTGAAGACCTAAGGATTACAAATTTGATCAAGGTGGAAGTTGGAGCTTTGGGGACATTTGGATTTGAAAGGAGTATGAAACAAGATCTGGAATACCCCATAGGCTTTATCTTTAAGTATGAAGGCCTGGATGGAAGAAAAGTGGATCCTGTTGGGCCGGAGCTTCCCCGAGATTTGGTTTTCAATATTAAGGACTATTAAAAAGACCGGCAGAGAGGAAGTAAGAGAGAATTAAGAGCCTCAGACGTAAGATCTCCAGGCTGATTGTATACTGAGACTGATGGACACATGTTGGGGACTGAAACTGGGAAGGGGGCATGGGTGGGATAGAAATTGGGAACTCAAAGGCTATATAATTATAATTTTGTTTATTTTCTTGTTTTGTTACTTGTATAAAAATTGGGAAATCCGTGGAAGGGAATTTTGATCGACCTTAGAGAAATGATTTAAGAATAAGTATTGATGTATAAGTTTGGATGAGAGTTAAGATTGGATAAAGTAAAAGTGGTTTTTTAAATGAATTAAATGAAATGAAAACAAGGTTGGAAGGATATATAGGGAAGATGATTAGATATAGAAGATTAAGCAAAAATGAACTGAGGAAATGGACGAGAAAGAGAAAGTAAAATAATAACATATTAAAAAAAATTATTAAGTTAAAAAATAAGGTTGAAAGGACTCGCTGAAATAAAAATTTAAATTTGAATACAGAAATGGGAGGTGTGGGGAGGTCAAGAAAATAAGTAAAAGGAAAGTTGTCAAGTAAAGGATTTAAATTGCTCTTTTTTTCCTTTTTCTTTTTTTAATGATTGCATTTTTTCTTTGTATTTTTCTGTATTTTTTTCTTTTTTTCTTTTGTATTTTTTCTTTTTGTGTTGTATTGTGTATTTTCTGTTTTTTCCCCCATGTTTTCATTGTAATCTTTAAAAAAATCTGAATAAATATTATTTTAAAAAAAACAAGCAAACTCATTGGTTTTACTGATTTTTTTTTGTATGTTGTATTAAGCAGTATATGAATTACTTAAATATATAAACTATTATTAGTAGTATAAAATACAAGATAAAAACACAAAAAGTTGTTGTTGTTGTTGTTGTTGAGATGTAGCAGGTATTAAGATTAAAAAAGGCAAAACCAAACTTTTGGTAAAAAATATGAATGATGAGAGTAAAAATAAGTTACAAGATGTGTCAGGTCCACAGATTGAAAGGAATGTCAAGTATCTAGGTGTATGGTTAGCAGCAAATAATATAAAACTATATAAAGATCATTATTTAAAAACCTGGGAAGATATTAAAAGAAATTTGAAAATTTGGGACAGAATTAAACTTTCACTGTTATGTAAAGTGTCAACTATAAAAATGAATCTATCACCAAGAATGTTATTTTTGTTTCAATCAATTCTGGTGATTGGCAAGACAATGTATGGCAAAAATATATTTCTAAATATATCTGGCAAGGGGCAAAACTGAGAATAAAATACCAAATATTGATAGATGCAAAAGTGAGAGGAGGTTTCTCCCTGCTGGATATGAGATTATATTATGAAGTATCTTGTCTTTGTTGGTTGACGGAATGGATGACATTGGAGAACCCACATATCTTAGATTTAGAAGGTCCTGGTAATACTTTAGGTTGGCACACCCATTTGTAGTAAGAAAAGGTGAAAGAACACAAAAGATTAACAAATCACATAATTAGGGGGGAAATTATAGAGCCTGGGATAAATACAAAAACTTATTCCAGACAAAAACACCACTTTGGCTCTCACCATTGGAAGCCATAGCAGTAAAGAAAAAGAATATGATAGAAGGTTAGACAATTTATAGAAATTTATTAAAACAAGAGGGAGGAGAGTTTAAATTAAAATAATTTAAGGATTTATCAGGAAAGTTAACAACATGGATACAATATCATCATTTGAATGAAGTATTTAAGAAAGATAGGAAATGAGGGGTTGGGGAACAAATATCACAACTGGAGAGAGATCTGTTGGAATGTAATGAAGTGCTGTCTAAAATGTATAAGATATTATTGGATTGAGAGACAAAGGATGAGCAAGAAAAATCTTCAATGATACATTGGGCAATAGATATTAGTTATAGATATGGAAGTGTGGGAACGATTGTGAAATACGGATATAAAATTTACAGCATGCTATGGTGTAAGAGAAAACTATGAGTATGTTATATAGATGGTATCTAATAAACTGGCAAAAATGTATAAATCAAAATCAAATAGGTGTTGCAAATGCAAAGAGAAAGAAGGTACTTTCCACCATATGTGGTGGTCTTGCAGTAAGGCTAAAACTCGCTAGGATATATAATGAATTGAAAAAGATGTTTAAAATAACATTTGTTTTTTTAAAAAACCCGGAAGCTTTTCTTCTGGGAATTATAAGGGTAGAACTAACTAAACAGTATACAAATTTATTCATGTATGCAACTATAGTGGCAAGAATGTTATTTGCCCAAAAATGGAAAGAAGAAGAAGTCCTGACGAAAGAAGAATGATTACAAAAACTCGTGGACTATGCAGAAATGGTGAAACTTACCATAAAAATAAGAAATCAAGATAACAAACTTTTTATAAAAGAATGGAAATGGTTTATTGAATGTGTACAAATAAGTTGTAAACATTGGCAGGATTATTGTAATAACCTGCAGTTTCATAAGAGCAAATAATTAAAGCAGATGAATAAAAGAATAAGTTAACATAATTTAGAATATAATATACAGGAAATGTAAAAAATAATTTTAAGGAACCACAGAAAGAGGAGGAAGGAAGTTGAGTTTTGAAACATTAAAATGACTGTAAAACTATTGAAATGTATATAACTGAAAATCATTTTTTAAAAAATAAAAATATAAAGATTATCATCATCATCATAATTTTTTAATCACATTTTACATAAGAATGTACGAATAACATCATATAATGGCTCAACAAGTCCCCAACTTACCACAATGACCACCATAATGACATTGCAGTGAATGACCCGAAGCTTTAATGGACAATCAAATCCAGATGGAATTTTACTCCTGGAAAGATCATAATAAATTGCGCAGGAGAGAAGCAACAAGAAAAGAAGCCCAATAACTCCAATCACCCCAAGCAGGAGGCCCAGAAGAAGCTCCATTTCACTGTTCCAAAGAGTGCAAGAGAAGCATTGAGTCTACACTGGCAGAATTTCTTCTCCACCCAAGGTATCTACTGTACTTAATTGTCTGTAGGCTGGTTGATGAAGTAATTATAAATTAGCACACATACTTCCAGGAAGAAATTTCATGGGTCTTAGCAGTAGCACAATGTGTGGTGTTCTATCCAGCTTAATGAAGTCTTTAGTCAGAAATGGTGGTAGTAGTTGTTGAATATTGAAGAGGACTAGTGTGCAATGCCCAGCCCAAAATTTCCTACTCTTCAGACCCAAGTCACATTCCTACCCAGAGATCCCCAGGGTGGAACCTAAACCCTTGTATTTTCAAAGCATGGGCTCTTCTCTTAAGGCACGGTCCTCATAGGGAAATGCAAGTCCATGCTAAGATGAATTATACCTAAGACTACCGGATTCCAGGTATGTTATTATTAATTTAGCGTATTTCTTAACACCCCCGCTTTTACCTTGCCATATTTGTAAACGTGTGTGTTTCCTATCTTTCAGAAACAGGATGTGGGATAAAATTGCATGTATGCCAAGGGAAAAAAATAATTGTCGGTAATTATGGCTGCAGTCATGATAAATGCCTTTTTTTCTTTTAAGGTACTGAACTTCAATATAGCCAGGAAGTGGAACAGGGCTTTGAATCCTTCTGATTCTTCCCCCTTTATGTCCCCCTGTCAACAGGTCTTAAAGGAGTTCTTGTTGTTGCTGTTGTTGATTCCATCCACACACAAATTACAACAAGATGAAACTCAAAATATCAAAAGCACAGGAAGTAAACCACAGATTGCTAGAGGAAAAGGGCAGGATTATTCCTGCCTTAATGTCGAGCTTTGCACTGAACAGGGCCATCTTTACGAGGGGGTGCAAGGGGTGTGGGGCACCCAGGCATTCATTTTGTTGGTTTTGGCCCGATTTTCTAATCCTCTGGAATCCTGATTCTAGGAGCTACCCCTCCTTGTTTAGTGCCATCTGCAAGTTGGATGGGCATCATCTCTATTCCTTCATCTTGGTCATTTACCAAGAAAAAAACGGTCCAGCATCCAGTTCTCACAGCATTCAATTAGATGCCTATGGGAAACATGCAAAAGACATGAGCACAAGAGAACTTTTCCATCCTGCAACTTCCAGCAACTGATATGCAGAAGTATTGCTGTTAGTAGCTATTGGTGGCATGTAACTGGCTACCCTAGAAGTCCAGGAATACAAAATACATCAGCCGGATTACTGGCTGCAGTTCTGTTTAGAAATTGTAAAAAGGTAAAGGTACCCTTGCCAGTCGTGTCCGACTCTAGGGTTGTGCGCTCATCTCACTTAAGAGGCCGGGAGCCAGCGCTGTCCAAAGACACTTCCGGGTGACGTGGCCAGCGTGATGAAGCTGCTCTGGCGAGCCAGCACCAGCGCAGCACACGGAAATGCCGTTTACCTTCCCGCTATAAAGCAGTACCTATTTATCTACTTGCACTTAGGGGTGCTTTCAAACTGCTAGGTGGGCAGGAGCTGGGACCGAAAGACGGGAGCTCACCCCGCCATGGGGATTCGAACTGCCAACCATACGATTGGCAAGTCCTAGGCACTGAGGTTTTACCCACAGCGCCACCCGCGTCCCAATTGTATAGCCCCCATTTTCAAACATCTTCATGAGTTGCCAGTACATTTCTGGACCCAATTCAAGGTGCTCAGATTGGTGTTCACAGCCCTACATGATTCAGGCCCCAAATACCTGCATGACTGCCTCCTATGGGGTGCTGGCATTGCTCAGCTACTAGGGCAGGGAACTCTGAATCTCAAGGTGGTGGGTTCAGGCCCCACGTTGGGTGAAAGCTTCCTGCATGGCAGGGGGTTGAACTAGATTACCCTCACCGCCCCTTCCAACTCTACAATTCCCTACAGGCCCTTTCAGGTGCTAAGGTGGACAAGGGGGGCTCTCTTGGTAGCTCCACTGCCCTCAAAAGCTCAGGAAGCTAGGGGAGGGCATTCTCTGTGGTAGCCCCTAAGTTGTGAAAATTTCTCCCTGCAGAGGTTCAACTGGCACCTTCAATAGAAATCTTTCAGGTAGCATTGAAGACGCACCTCTTTACTTTAGTTCTTCATACTTCAGGTGTATATTTTATGAACCACACTTTATTTCTGTGACTGTCAATTGCTTTAAACTGTTTTTAATACTGTGCTTCATTCTGGAGCTTTGTGCTGCTCAAGACAGGAAGCTGGGTTTGACTGCAGATGTGTCAGAGGCATAATTTTCCTAGCTTGCATTTTGAAGGGTAATTATGCTATACAGGTCGCAATCATAATAAATGATCCCATCCATTTAATTTATTTAATGAAGGTAAACAACAATTACAGACGGTGAATGAAGTCAAAGCTACTTTATAACTTTGAGGGGGTAATAATACTTTTTGCATTCTTATAGAACATGGACATCCAATGCCAGCTACAGATTTGCAGTATTTTGGCATGTTTAAGTTGTCTCATGGAACCACATAAAAATCTGAAGCAATGTGAGCCATCAGGATATATATTTTTGTGTATTATTTATTGAAAAAGGGAATGTACAAGATACAAACGTACAGATAAAACAGGAAGAAACACAAAATGGTGCCCATGTAGAAAACAAAACAGAACAACAAAAATGATATATATTGGGATGCATGCAATAGTATATGAGATACTCTTATTTTGTTACATTGAGCTGCTCAAGGTTTATTGGCAACTGTGTATGAAAACTGGTATGTAATTTAAAAATATAATTTATTCATTAAATTAATTTGCCACTTGTCAACAAGAGGGCAGCATACGCCAATCAAAGCAATGCATACAATGAAACCATACCAATATACTGATTTTTTTTAAAAAAAATACTCCGCTTTTACAAAAAAACCAAAACCAAAAGCCCATGTTTAATATTCAAAATGTCCAAGAGCAGGGATTTGGACTGTGCTGAGAACGTACTGACACCAGCCTTCAGGTGGGACATGGGGGAACAGAGAACAGGGCCGGACCTTCCATTTGGCAAAGTGAAATGACTGCCTCAGGTGGCAGATTCAGGGGAAGAAGCAGCAGCAGCACATGGCTGTCCCTCCTGTGCCTCCCAATGATTGCTCTGTGGCTGCTCAGCCTGTCTTGGGAACCCAACTCTGGCTTGCTGCCTCAGGTGCTGTGGAGGATTCTATCACATCACCAGTGCAAGTAAGATTCAGCTGCCAGCCCAGCTGGCTCCTGTCCCTGAAACGGGAAGGGGGTGCCATCTTGAAGAGGTAAAATGTATTGGGCAGGCCCTGGCTAAGGGAACAAACTTCCAGAAGAGGAGGAGCGAACTTATGGCCCTCCAGATTTATTGGACTCCATCTTCCACCAGTTTGTTAAGGGTTCTTGGAACTGTAGCTCTCTGAGGGGTGAACTACACTTCGCACGGTTCCTTGGGGGAAGCCATGTGCTTTTTTTTTTTTTTTAAGTGAACTTCATGCACATCCCTAGTCCTGAATCTTCCCATTCTCCATGCTTCATTGGATGAGCCTCATTAGATTCTAATATCATGGGAACTTGGGAATTTTGCTATTAAGTTGAAATTTGCAAGATCCAGGACCAGCAATTAGGAATCGCAAGCTATGTGGAATCTAGTGGCCAACCTATGTAGCTTGAAATTGCTTTGCCACCTTTGCAGCACCTTCTGCATGTTTCCCTGTGGTATTTTTAGAACTGGGGTCATGCAAGGCCCTCTGGGACAATAATTCTCACCTCAGACCAGTAGTTCCAAGGAGGTGGGAGAACGTACACAGAAGGCTCAGTGTTTGGTTTGAACAAGGACGGCTCAGTTTGTCGATCAGCTACAAGCATGCCAGTGTTTCCGCATAGAAATAAGAAATGCTGCAAATTGGGGGGGGGGGGTAGGAAAAGAAAGGTCAGTTATTCAAGCACCAAGAAATCAGGTGATGCCATAATGACTGGTGTTTGTCTCGTTGGCTGGTTGAGAAAGAAAAAGACAGTGCTTAAAACTGTGGTGCTGATAACATTAGTAGGAGGCTCTTCAGTGCAAATTTGCACACAGGTCATGGAATCATAGAAGTGAAGAGTTGGAAGGGACCCTGAGGATTATCTAGTCCAATCCACTGCAAGGCAGAAATATGCAGCTGTCCCATATTAGATAGAGAGCCAGTGTGGTGTAGTGGTTAAGAGCGGTGGACTCATAATCTGGTGAACCGGGTTCGCGTCTCCGCTCCTCCACATGCAGCTGCTGGGTGACCTTGGGCTAGTCACACTTCTCTGAAGTCTCTCAGCCCCACTCACCTCACAGAGTGTTTGTTGTGGGGGAGGAAGGGAAAGGAGAATGTTAGCCGCTTTGAGACTCCTTCGGGTAGTGATAAAGCGGGATATCAAATCCAAACTCTTCTACTCTTCATATGTGGATCGAACCCACAACCTTGGCAATATCAGCACCATGCTCTAACCAATGGCTCAGATCAATTTTACATATACAACTTTCTTCTCTTTTCTTAGTGCTAAATGCATAGTCTTTAAAAACAAATCATTATTCAATGCCACTTTGTTATGTTTTAAGCCTTCAGGGTGCAGGCAGCATTTAAATCAGCCTATGATTCTGTCTCACAAATCGTGGTGCTCTACAGATGCTTTGTCTCCAGGGAGACAGCTGGAGCTGATGGGGGCTGTAGTTCAAAACCTCTTGAGGACACCAAACTGCAGAAGGATGATTTGAAAGTATCCCAAATTCACCCTAATAGACCCTGCATCTTAGCTGCAGTTGCAATGGTCCACTGATGCGGTATCTATTGCTTGCAACGTCAGAAATGCCCTTTTCAGGGCCGGATGTTATACAGCTCTCCTAGCTGCACCAATGTACAGTGTACAGCTGCTATCACACAGCACCAAGGTGGAGAAACTCATGGTTCTCCAGCTGTTCTTGGACTCCAGCTCCCATAAACACCAGCCAGCAGGGCCAATGGCCAAGGATGATGGGAGTTGTGGTCCAGCAACATCTGGAAAACCACAGTTGTGCCACCAGTCACCTGGGCTGTGGTGTTTTTCATGCTCATTAGAATTTCTCAACCTGACATTTTTTTTTGCAGACACTGACCTACAATTTCAAAGTATTGGTTCTAGGATTGTTGCTTTGATTGGATTAGCTAGAACTCCTAGGTTGACTTTTTTGGTGGGATGCTAATCGTTTGGCACACTCTAGGAGCTGAAATGAATAAATAAATAAATAACACTGAAAAAGCCAGCTGACATTTGTGATCTGGCTGCCAGACGATGTTCAGAATTAAAGCGTTCAAATGAAGGTTCAGAGTTGCCTTTTCACCAAAGATTATCAGTGACCTTTTTAGATTAGTTCAAGGACTTTGTGGCAATGTTTTATGGGGGGAAATGTAGGAATTAAGCACAGTTTTGCAGAGGTTTGTCCACAGTATACAAATGTTTCTCAGGGACATGGCCAGCTATTCTGGTTTTGATGTCAAGAGGTTATGAAATTAAGTCCTGCCTTTTTCTGTCTGCATTGCAGAAGCAGTCAAGTAGAGCAGGTAAGGAGGAAGGGAGAGAGGGAGCAGCCCATCTGGGTAAAAGGTGAGGTGTCATAACTGGTACTGCATACAAGATAGCTAAGGCTCTCATGCATTCTTCTGTGCGCCGTTTCCCTATATCGTGTCCTCTATTCCAGGAATCCCTGTATTGCAGTCAAATTATACAGACCTGTGTGGTGTGTAATTAAGCAAGTGTGTGTGGGCAGAACACATCAAATTTTATTTGGTTACTTGGTAGGTAGCATGCAGTGTTGCAATAGGAGAGATTGCTAGGCAGCTATGAGAGTGATTGGGTGCTTGAAGGAAGTGAATGAATGCTTCTGCAAAATTGTTCCATATAAGATCTGGTGTTGTTCATGGGACTTAATGCAGTATAGTTATCATTCAGCTGATTGGTAAAGGTAAAGGGTAAAGGGACCCCTGACCATTAGGTCCAGTTGTGGCCGACTCTGGGGTTGCAGTGCTCATCTCGCTTTATTGGCCGAGGGAGCCAGTGTACAGCTTCTGGGTCATGTGGCCAGCATGACTAAGCCGCTTCTGGTGAACCAGAGCAGCGCACAGAAAAGCCGTTTACCTTCCCGCCGTAGCGGTACCTATTTATCTACTTGCACTTTGACATGCTTTCGAACTGCTAGGTTGGCAGGAGCTGGGACCGAGCAATGGGAGCTCACCCCATCACAGGGATTCAAACCGCTGACCTTCTGATCAGCAAGTCCTAGGCTCTGTGGTTTAACCCACAGCGCCACCCGTGTTCAGCTGATAGTTTTGCGTTAAAAGCTTTCCATGCGCTCACTATAATGGATATAAGATATTACAGTCATACCTTGATTGTGTGGTGAGTTCCCGCCTCCCCCATAGAAATAAAGACACAGGACACAAGAATTCAAGTTAATGGGTCAATTAGACCACAACTTTATTGATTACAGGAATTGAGCGGTATTGGCTTAGGCATTGGTCCTACAACTAACCAGCCTGGCCGGTGAGGGTTAACCACCAGTGGGAGGAGTCCTGCTGAGGCACATCAACTAGAACCTCCCCCGGGGTCACCGCGTGGGGGCGTGCTGTGGGCCCACACCTCCATAGGCTTAGGACGAGGCCACGCCCCCTGGAATCCTTTACCGGACTACCCTTTATTTGGGAGAAGGTGATGGCGCTCCTTCTCCCCCTTCATCTGCATAACAATAGACTGGACCCCCACCAATGCCTACCGCCAATACCGTGGAGTTGTGATGGTTTGCTACAAGGTAGGCGAAAACCAAATGGCTGGAGCCAATCTGCCAGATGGAAAAATTCCTACCAGGCCCCTGGACGGTGACCAACCGAGGTTCATAGCAACGTCAGAGAACCTAGCCTAACGGGTGGGAGGGAAGGGAAAACCAGGTCAGCTGCGGCACGGGAAAGAGGCCACGCCCCCCCGCCAGCCGATTGCCTGGCACGGGGTGTGACGCGGCTGAGGATTCCCTGCTATTACGTGGGGCTGGAGCCAGCCCCCGCAAGTGTGGGGGAGGGGCGTGAAGCCCACAACCCCACCTCCTCCCCAGCTTGGAAGTGGATTTCTTGAATGCCTTGGTACTCATACATTTTGGGTCCTGAACGCCAAAAACCGGGAAGTAAGTGTTCCGGTTTTCGAACGTTCTTTGAACCCAAACATCTGACACAGCTTCCATGGCTTCTGATTGAGTGCAGGAAGCTCCTTTGCTCGATTGGACTTCTGGAACGGATTACGTTAGAGAACCAAGGTACAACTGTAACTGGGGAAAGCCCATAAATGTCCCTGTGTGGAGCTCCTTCTGAGGAGTCCCTCCCTGGACCACCTCCTGGACCATCCTGGGATCTTCAGATGAAGGGTGGTATACAAATTTTAATAATAATGATGATGATGATGATGCAAAGTCCAAAAATTTTGCCTGTTTTCCAGCATTCTATTAAGTAAAGCTAGAATGCTTATAGCAGGCAATAATACGATTTTCACTCAGTGCACGTAGCCTATGTATGAAGTTGGCAGCTCATGCAGATCTTTGATGTGTTGTAATATGCTGATGGGAACCAGGGGCGATCAGCAGTTGGGGAGGGGTGATCCACCCATGGGGGTGCTGAGCGATCTGCGCACTTGGTGAGCTGCCGTCGGAGTCCGCCTGGCAGATGCAAGCCCCACGCTGCCTTTTCGGGCGAGCTGCAGGCCAGGCCCAGCGGTAAGTGCCAACCCCCACGGTGTGCCATTTTGTCACACACACCCCTCAAGAATGACACCCAGGGTGGGCTGCGACCCCCAAACCCCCCTTCCTACGCCCCTGATGGGGGTCTCACTTCTGCCAGCAATTGTGCCAAGATATTCTGTGCTAACTGCAATTTCCAGACCCTGCACAGTGGAAGCCCCACATGGAATGCATTGTGGTAATCCATTTCTCAGGAGCATAGTGATGTAGAAATCGCACACCTTCAAACGTTTCCCCCCAAAATCACACACCTTCATATATTACCCATAAGGAACCCATGTTGATAAATGTGTTCCTAAAACCAGAAGTGTCAATAAGTGTAAAAAAAAACCCCACACCTGACTTTATCACAAATGTTGGTCTTTATTTACTTTCTTTTGCTATTTGTTTTACATAAAGTTATTTGCCTCTGCAAACCTTTTATTTTATTGAAAGTGTTTAGTTACATGTCTTTAGATACATCTCATATGAACTCAATAAAGAAATTGTAGAGAAATGTCAATTGTTATTAAGCAAACCATTGAAACGATGTATAAATATATAATCCATGTAGTTTTTGGTTGTAACTATATTTTGGTCGTAACAAAAAGCAATGTATCAAAAGGGACTTGACCACAGAATTCCCAGAGGAGAAATCTTCTGATCATAACCTTCTTCCTCTGCAATTCCAGGAACTTTGCATCAACACTGAGCCTGCAGCAAACAAGAAGAATTAACTCCCATGTCACACCCAGTTTCTAAAAACCGGACTCCATTGTTTCCCTGGAATCCAACTATCAACCTACCTTTTAAACCCACCAGGACTCTTTTGCACCTACCTTCCCTGACAAATGTAAATTAGTTTGCACCTGTGTCTTTTCGTTTCTGCACCCGTGTAAATTAGTTTGCACCTGTGTCTTTTCGTTTCTGCACCCGTGTAATCGTTTTTGGACTCATCACCTATGTACCCACATATAACCCAATCTCTCACACCCACAACCCAAAAATGTAGTGTACATACCTTACCATAGTAAATAAAAGTGTTACTCACCTGTAGCTGGGGTTCTTCCTTTTGCTTTGCCTTGGGGGAACCGAGTTGCAACTGAAATAAAGGATCATAGCTTAAGGCTGCCTTGTTTTTATCTCTTTGGATCCTGGCTTTTCCAAACCTTGATATTGTAATTTTTCCATCAACAGGAGGTCCCTTTGACACAACACCACCCCCGCAAGTTGATGGGCATTGCCGTTCAAATGGTGTGTGCGCGCCATGTATTGTGATCGGTGATGTGGGGCAGGGCTTAGCTGAGCCCTCTGAATGTTTTGTTCGAGTTGGCACCCCTGCTTGGGAGTTACCAATGCCTGGACCAGGGGTCAGCAACCTTTTTCAGCTGTGGGCCGGTCCACCCTCCCTCAGACCATGTGGTGGGCCGGACTATATGTGGGGGGGATGAACGAATCCCTATGCCCCACAAATTACCCAGAGATGCATTTTAAATAAAAGGACACATTCTACTCATGTAAAAACACGCTGATTCCCAGACCCTCCAAGGGCCGGATTGAGAAGGCGATTGGGCTGCATCTGGCCCCCAGGCCTTAGGTTGCCTACCCCTGGCCTAGACTAACATACCCTCCAACATTTCTCTGATGAAAATAGGGGTGTTAATAATAATAATAATAATAATAATAATACAATACCCATCTGACTGGGTTGCCCCAGACACTCTGGACAGCTTTGAACATATATAAAAATGGAACAAAACATTAAACATTAACAAACTTCTCTATACGGGACAGCCTTCAGATGTCTTCTCAAGGATATATAGTTGCTTATCTCCTTGGCTCAGGAGTCGCATAACTCCATAACCTCCAACATTTCTCCAGTGAAAATAGGGACATCCTAAGGAATAGTGGGACACTCTGGGATCAAATCAGAAACCGGGGCAGCTTCTGTAAAGCCAGGACTGTCCCTGGAAAACAGGGACACTTGGAGGGTCTGGACTAGTCTGGTCAAGCTATTCCAGTCCAAGAACAGACATAGCTGTTGTAGAAGCCAAAGGCATTCATAGCCACTGAGGCAGGGTTCCTATCTTCTAACCTGTCGCTAAAATGCTTATATCTAAATTTTTCCCTCCATAGTTTCTGCAACTGTTTCCATAGTTTCCAGTCACCACTAGATGGCTTCTAAGCATGGCAGATTGCAACAGAAGCAACAGATATTGCTAAACTTCTAATCACTTCCCAGCATTTGACAAAACAAAACATACAGGGTCACTCCCAGGTGCAATTGGGGGACATGGAATAAAAATAAGAGGGCAGTGGAAGTGTAAAGAAACAAGAGAAGAGAATAAAATTTTGAGAAACCATTCATACACGTTTCATCTGTTGTGTAATGACGCTTACCAACTTAACATAAAATCATGGTGATTATTTTCCAAATGGGACGCGGGTGGCGCTGTGGGTAAAAGCCTCAGCGCCTAGGGCTTGCCGATCGAAAGATCGGCGGTTCAAATCCCTGCAGCGGGGTGCGCTCCCGTTGTTCGGTCCCAGCGCCTGCCAACCTAGCAGTTCGAAAGCACCCCCAGGTGCAAGTAGATAAATAGGGACAGCTTACTGGCGGGAAGGTAAACGCCATTTCCGTGTGCTGCGCTGGCTCGCCAGATGTAACTTTGTCACGCTGGCCACGTGACCTGGAAGTGTCTCCGGACAGTGCTGGCCCCCGGCCTCTTAAGTGAGATGGGTGCACAACCCTCCAGACAGTGCTGGCCCCCGGCCTCTTAAGTGAGATGGGCGCACAACCCTAGAGTCTGTCAAGACTGGCCCATACGGGCAGGGGTACCTTTACCTTTACCTTTTATTTTCCAAATAAACACACAAAATGCAAGTTAACTTAAAAAAAGAGAAACCTGCTAAAAATAGCCAATCGTGGTGATTTTAGAATGCTGCCGCCAAAATAGAGCCGAACATTAATAAATTGGCAGCAGCGCCACCGGTTAATCCTTCTCATTGGGATTATCTTTAATGCTATTCGTAATTTTTATTTGAATATTATCCTTTGTTGCCTTAATTTTCTGTGTGCGGTGTGAATGTTACTATGGTTGATTTTAATAAATAATTTTATCGTTTCAAGCTTCAACATGTCTTATTTACAACATCTTCTTTCATCACTATGTTGTAGGACATAGGTAGGAATACAGATACATAAAAGAATGCAAATTTGTCATGGCAACTTTCTGTCTGTTCGCTTAAAGAAGGCAGATTTCCAGGGGGGTGCAGGGCTGGATTTAGGTTTGATGAGGCCTATGCTACTGAAGGTAATGGGGTCCTTTATATGTCTAGCTGTCCTTTGTCAACAACAGATTGTTGCTGTTTTTTGTGTTGAAAATATGCTATATGGTAATTTATGGACCTAATAGGTATCGAAAGCCATTGGCACATAACAACTAGGAGCCTACACGACACAAAACACTGTTCCTGTATGTCGGTTTTATTTTATTTGTTTTTTTATCTCATATTTTGAAAATGTACATCCAGGTTTTTTTCCTTTAATTTTTTTTGGGGGCCCCAAGTGAGTGGGGCCCTAAGCTATAGTTTGTTTAGCTTATATGTAAATCTGGCATGGGGGGGCGCTATTTTTTTTCTTCTAGTTGGCCAAATGAGTTTGGGAACCTCTGATCCAAATGGATGCCATGTAGCAACCTTTCCCCCATCTCAACAGCCACAATATAAAGCAAGGGAGGTAAATCTTTCTTCAGCCCAAGGGCCGGATTCCCTTCTGGGTTACCTAACAAGGTCCACATGCCAGAGGAAGGCAGGGCCAGAGGCAAAAGTGAGTGGAGCAGCAAATGTAAATTTTACCTTTGTACAGGAAGAAGAAGAGTTTGGATTTGATATCCCACTTTATCACTACCCAAAGGAGTCTCAAAGCAGCTAACTTTCTCCTTTCCCTTCCTCCCCCACAACAAACACTCTGTGAGGTGAGTGGGGCTGAGAGACTTCAGACAGAAGTGTGACTAGCCCAAAGTCACCCAGCAGCTGCATGTGGAGGAGCAGGGAATTAAACCCGGTTCACCAGATTACGAGTCCACTGCTCTTAACCACTACACCATGCTGGTTTGACACATACCCTCCACGCAGGCAAGCATGGGGTGTTATCAGAGTTCCAAGGGCACACTACAGTCATGGATGAAACACTGGATGAGCATCTCCTCAATTCCTTCATCCAAGACATTTATAAAGATGTTGAATAACACTGGGACCAGGGCAGAACCCTGCAGCCACTGGCGGAGGAACAGGGGTGCCGGGGGGGGGGGAATGCATTGTCCCCGGTGGCACTATCCCAGTGGGGTGCCATTGTGACTACACACACAAACACACACACACCCGCTGGGCGCCACACTCCCGCAGGCGGCACGCCATGCCCCCAGGATGCGCGGCACGCCCCGGGATGCACACCACGCCCCTGCAGGCAGCATGCCATGCCCCCGGGACGTGCGCCAGCCATGCCACCACCTTCTCTCCATCCCCCCCACCCCGAGATTAAAGCTCCGCTACTGTCTGCAGCACTCTACTTGTCACTTTTTCCCAGGATGACAAGGAACCACGAGTGAGCACTCATTGAGTTCAGTCAGTCAGTCAGCTACAAATCCACCTAACAGTTACCTCATCCAGCCCACATTTTACTAGCTTCTCCACAAGAATATCCTTGGGAACTTGGGGTCCAAAGCAGGACCAGTGAAGGGTGTGGCCTGGGAAGAACTTGGGAGCCAGACAGCTGCCATGCCTGAGGCTGTCCGCGCCTGATATAAAACAGAGACAAACTGTAAAGCAGTCTTCCTCAAACTCGGCCCTCCAGATGTTTTTGGCCTCTAACTCCCATGATCCCTAGCTAGCAGGACCAGTGGTCAGGGATGATGTGAATTGTAGTCTCTCTTTTTTTAAAAAAAAATATTTATTAAAGTTTTAAATGTTACAAAAAGAGATAACTCCAAATTAAACAAAAACTTTACAACACATAATAGAAAGAATTTTTTTTATAAAAAAACAGAAAAACAGAAAAATAGAAACAATTATAAAACACAACGAACCTTCCCATAACTTATCTTTCAT
This sequence comes from Podarcis cretensis, assembly GCF_951804945.1. Classification (NCBI taxonomy): domain Eukaryota; kingdom Metazoa; phylum Chordata; class Lepidosauria; order Squamata; family Lacertidae; genus Podarcis; species Podarcis cretensis. Next base: position 69,458,614 of record NC_137177.1, read on the forward strand.
TTGCTTGTTTCCTTGACCTCCTCGCACCTCCCTTTTTTGCATTCTAGTTCAGTTAGCTATTTCAGCAAATCCTTTCCATCTTTCCCAATTTTTATCCTATAATTTATCTTAATATAATGTAACTTTACCTTTCCTCCTTTCATCCATTAACAATCTATTTTTACTGTACTTAATCCTTTATAATATTTCTGCTAAAGCCACATGACTTCATTCCAGCCTCCTTCTAACATTCCTTAATTTTACAATGTTTCTGTAGATAAACTTTAAATTTCTTCCAATCTTCTTCCACCGACTCTTCTCCCTGATCTCGGATTCTGCCAGTCATTTCTGCCAGTTCCATGTGTAGTCTCACAACATCTGGAGGGCCGAGTTTGAGGAAGCCTGCTGTAAAGGGTAAAGAGAAGGAAACCCTGCTAGGATTCTGTATGTGCAGAAATGGAAGGAAGAAGAAGTTCCAACCAAAGAGGAATGGATAAGTGGGTTAATGGACTATGTATCTCAAATATTTCCATGAAGATAAGAAAAATGATATAATCCTGACCATGGCAAAATTTCTCTCGGAGGCAGTAAGAATTAGAAATATTGGATAAAACACAGTGACTGCCTAGTAATGTTTTTTTTCTGTATTTCTGCTGTACTTTGCTTTTGAAATCACTTTTGCCAGTCTCTGGACCATAAAAAAAGAATGTAGTGTGTGTGTGTGTGTGTGTGTGTGTGTGTGTGTGTGTGTGTAGAACTGGCAAAATTAACAGCAAAATTAAGAAAATCTAATGGTGAGTGTTTAATGGAAGCCTTCTTCAGACAAGTTAAAGAAATATTATAGTATGATGAACTCGCAAGAAGGGTTTGACCTATGAGCAACGGAAATCATATCTATCAAATCATAACCACAATATCATCATCTACAATACTGTGGTTATGATTTGATAGCTAGAAGACAGGGTGCAGAAGATATACAGCATACACAGGTGTGCACAGCTTGACCAAAACAGCCTTGTGGGCCACATGGAGAAGCCTGGCAGGCTGAATTAGGCCTGCAGGTCTGAGGTACCCCATCGCTGTGTGTGTTTAATACAACAACAACAATCTTTATTACAGTCCAGAGACCCAACAAATTGTTACAAAGCAATACACAATTCATACAGCCTACCTCCAGGTTAAACAAGCATTTTGTTCAGAATATATGGATCATTGGTTCTTGCAACCACCGATAAAAACTTTGCCACTGCTAAAGTTCTAGCATTTGTCTGGTCTTCCAATAGGAACCTGACATAGTGAGCCTCTGATTTTCCCGGGAAAGGCACCAGCAAGGGTAGTATCAGTTCAACCCTCGCTTGCTCATATTTTGCACAGTGCAACAAAATACGTTTTATGGAATCAATGTCTTGAGCACACGAGCAATACAATTGTCCCAAATGTCTAGTGCAGGTTGAGAAATGATAGAGACAAAAGACAGAGTGAAGCAACAGTCTGCAAGTCTGTCAATTTTGTAGTTAATTCCTTATTTTATATTCTCTTTTGTAAACAACATAGAGGTTTCGGGGGGGGGGTGTGACAAAAGATACAGCCTCTTGTTCAGGCATAAGCAAACTCGGCCGTCCAGATGTTTGGGGGCTACAACTCCCATCATCCCTGACCACTGGTCCTGTTAGCTAGGGATGATGGGAGTTGCAGTCCCAAAACATCTGGAGGGCTGAGTTTGCCTATGCCTGCTCTTGTTCAACAGATAGACGTAACAGACTGGTGGAGTGTTCTGCTGGAAAAGCATTACCGATTGGCTTTCTGGGGCTGGGAATGGCAGCGTGGAGGCTGGAGAGCCCTTGTTAAGAACCTGTCTGAAGCAGCCAAACAAACAAGACAGGAGAGACGATTGCAACATTGCTTCACCCAGATATTGCTCTGAGATTGCAAAAGAAATTTTGGTGTCGCAACCCTGTTGAACTAAAGCCTTGACATGAGGAGGAGATTAGCTTAAAGAACTCCTCTCCGTTGAGAATTTAAAAGCCCAGTTGCTTGGGCTAATCACTGCTGGGAGAATAAAAGTATTTTCATCCTGCTGAGCAGTAAATCCCAAAATAGTGGTCTCTTTGTGTTCCTTATCCAGGCTTGGAAAGCTCCCGATTGCCCTTGTGAATATCTTTATTTATGCTTAAGAACATAATTGTAGAATTGTAGAGTTGGAAGGGATACCAAGGGTCATCTAGTCCAACCCCCTGCAATGTACTACTACTGGCAAGCCAGGAGTCTCACCTCTTATATTTGTGCAGCTGGTTCTTCCTGCCTAAGTGCAGAAGCTTGCATTAGTCCTTACTGAAATTCATTTTGTTAGTTTTGGCCCAGTTCTGCGATCTGTTACAGTCATCTTGAATCCCGATTCTGTCTTCTCTGGCATTAGCTCCCCTCCCAGTTTGGTGTCGTCTGCAAATTGGATAAGCATCCCCTCCATTCCTTCGTGCAAAATGTTTTTAAAGGTGTTGAACAGCACTCCACTTGTCACTTTTTTCCAGGATGACAAGGAACCATTAGTGAACACTCATTGGGTTCGGTCAGCCAGCCAGCTACAAAACCACCTAACAGTTACCTCATCTAGCCCACATTTTCCCAGTTTCTCCACCAGAATATCCTGGGGGACCTTGTCAAAAGCCTTACTGAAATCAAAATACACTACGTCCACAGCATTCCTCTGATCCACCAAGCTTGTAATTCTATCCAAAAAAATGAGATTTGTCTGGCATGACTTGTTTTTGAGAAAGCCATTAATCACAGCGTCATTTTCTGTTTAATAATATGTTCTAGGACCTTTCCTGGTATCAATGTCTGGTTGATGCTTACCTGGGTCTTCTTCTTTTTCCCCCCTTTTGAAGATGGAGAAAACATTTTCCCTCTGGTCCACAGGGACCTCAGCTGTTCTCCAAGAATTCTCAAAGATCATAGACAGAGGCTCTGAGATTATATCCACAAGCTGCTTTAGTGCCCTTGGGTGCAACTTAACAGGCCCTGGAAATCTGAATTCATTTAAAGTATCTAGGTGTTCCCTTGCCACCTCTTTTCCTGTCTTGGACTTCAGCTCACTCCTTGCATTCTGTGGCCCACCTAGTCCTGTTCTCACAGGGGTCCCCCAGATGACCCAATGAGAAGCCTACGATGAGAACCTGAGCACAGCAGCATTCTCCCCTTCTTTGGTTCACAGCAACTGGTATTAAGAAGTATTTCTGCCTCCAACTGTGTAGGCAGATCATAGCCATCATGGCTAGTAGACATCGATAGCGTTCTACTCCTGTATCTTAGGCTGAACGCCTTATCATGTGGAACCACCAAGGTCTGTACTTGCCTCATTTTCAAGCCTTCCGAGTTGGTGACCATCACTGCCTCCCGAGGGAGCAAGTTCTGTAGTTTAACTCTGCACTGTGTAATGAAGGACTCTCTTTTATCCATCCTTAATCTCTCAACACTCAAGTATCATTGGGCGTCCATGGGTTCTAGTGTTAGGAGAGAAAGAGAAACACTTTTCTCTGTCCACTGCCTCCAGGCTATGAGCAGTCTTATAAACTGCTATCATGTCCTTCTCTTGATCACCTTTTCTCCAAACTAAAAAATCCCAGACTTTGGCCAGTGGTGGCTGGTGCCCTTGGGAAGTGATTGGGCGGAATGCAGGGTACCCTCACAGTAGGTGGCGCCAGAGCCAATGACAGGCAGAGCTAACCAATTCACATTTTCTCAACGGTGCACCTCCCTGCTGCATTGTACAAGACCAGGGGTCAGCAAACTTTTTCAGCAGGGGGCCAGTCCACTGTCCCTCAGACCATGTGGTGGGCCGGACTATATTTTGAAGGAAAAGAATGAACAAATTCCTATGCCCCACAAATAACCCAGAGATGCATTTTAAATAAAAGGACACATTCTACTCATGTAAAAACACGCTGATTCCTGGACTGTCCACGGGCCGGATTGAGAAGGCAATTGGGCCGAATCCAGCCCCCAGGCCTTAGTTTGCCTAGTAAAGTATTCAGTAAGACCAGTTGGTAGGGCAGAATGCGGTACCGCTTCATAGGTTAACAGAGCACTTTAGTTTCATGTGGGGTGAAACTGACAGCGACAGGTTTCAGGAGGACCAGGTCTCTTTTATTTGCTTTATTAATTCTTACCTAGAGGAACCTCAACCATCTGCTATTTATTTTGGAGGGCCTGGTGTCTTAATTCTAGGCATGTTACCCTTGTATGCTTTTGTTAATACCATTCATTTTTGAATGTTTGTCTTAGTTTGCTGCACGGTATACAGGTGTTGCCATATTCTGAAGAGCAAGGAAGAGGACACATTTGCCAAATTCTACTTTTAACTATGGATCGCTGTGAGGACTCTACCCATGAAAAAGAAGGTGTGCCCTGGGGGAAAAAAGAGGACATATGCAAACCCTTTTCCAGTCCAATGCAGGAATCGCAACTAAAGAATCCCTAATAGATGCCCACCTAACCTCCAATGAAGGAGAGTCCACCACCTTCTGAGGTGGTCTGTTCCACTGTCAAACTGCTCTTACCACCAGAAAGTTCTTCCTAAGGTTTAGTCAGAATCTCCTTTCTGGCAGTTTGAACCCATTGGTTTGGATCATACCCTCAGGAGCAGCAGAGAACAAGTTTGCTCCACCTTCCATGTGACAGCCTTTTGGCTATTTGAAGATGACCATCGTATCACCTCTCGGGCTTCTTTTCTGCTGGTTAAACATACCCAACTCCCTCAACCGTTCCTCATCAGGCTTGGTTTCCAGACCCCTTGCTCATCTTGGTTGCCCTCCTCTGTATATGTTCCAGCTTGCCAATATCCTTCTTAAACTGTGGTGCCCAGAATTGGACACAGGACTCCAGGTGAGGTCTGACCAAGGCAGAATAGAGTGAAAAAATGGATGTGACCTTTGTTTTATGTAGGCTACATTCCAGACACTCAAAAGTTCTACACACACCTCCATCCTGGCAAGCAAAAAAGCATTATCAGAGTTCAAGGACAGTTTCCAGCCAGGAAAAATAAAGCACTCAGGGAGTATGTGGAGTAGGGCCATGTGAGGGCTTGGGCTTGGGCAGTGTCCTAGAGGGCAGTTTTGAGTTTCCACACTGCTGATTTTAAAAAATACAAGTAGAAATACTTGAAATATTAGCTTGGAGTTTATTTTATATGTATTTATGTATGTCCTGGGAGCTCTGCCCCAACTCGCTTTGCTCTGCCCTGCTATGGAGGTTGTGTGACGACATTATTATATTTTTATTATACAGACTTGTCTAGGTGGATTACCATAGGCTCCAAAACATCTCTGACATTTTCTTTTGGAGAGACTGAAGTGTCATATGTTTGTCTGGCTCAACTCTCGGCTGGGAGCTTTACAGGGAATGACACTGCACAAGGGGTGTTGTGTAATAGGTTGAATGCTGCATAGTACCTCTAAGGTTTAGAGTAAGGATCAGCAACCAATTGGAGTCCACGGGCACATTTGCAAATAAGAGAAACTGCAGTGCACACCACATGCACACACCTCACAAGTTATTCATTAGCTGAAGCAGAATGTTTCTTTAAAGTGAAATTTAAGGAGAGGGAAGGACTCTCTGGGTACCAGAGGCAACCCCTGAAGGTGCATCAGTGGGGCAGCATGTAGTATTACTACTACTACTACTACTACTACTACAGTGGTACCTCGGGTTAAGTACTTAATTCGTTCCGGAGGTCCGTTCTTAACCTGAAACTGTTCTTAACCTGAAGCACCACTTTAGCTAATGAGGCCTCCCACTGCTGCCGCACCGCCAGAGCACGATTTCTGTTCTCATCCTGAAGCAAAGTTCTTAACCTGAGGTACTATTTCTGGGTTAGCGGAGTCTGTAACCTGAAGCGTCTGTAATCTGAAGCGTATGTAACCTGAGGTACCACTGTACTGCTACTTCAGTATCCACTGGGTGGAACCTTCCTCCCTAACAGACTCCTTTTCTGCCTGCAAGGACTTCTCTTTTTCCTTTTGCACACAGACAGGCAAAATCCCATAGTGACATAGGAAGTGCCTTCTGGATCAAGCCAATGGCCCCTTTAGTCCAGCATCTTCTTCTTACAGTGGCTGACCGGATGCTCGTGAGAAGACCATAGGAATGATCTGAGCACACAAGCTATTCTCCTCTCCTGTAGTTTCCAGCAACTGGCATTCAGAAGCATCAATGCCTCCAGCTACGGAGGCAGAGGATAGCCATCAGTGAAGGTGCTCAATCCTCTTTCCCTGCCATCCATTCCTGCAGGAGCGATTTCCATAGTTTAACTAGGCACAGTGCAAAGAAATCCCTTCTTTCCTGATAGGAAGTTTTGCTTGTGCACATGACTCTGGCAAACCACTCTAAGCTGAAGCGTTCCTTCCTCACCCACCCTAGAATGTTTAGTTCACATTGAGTTCATGAAACATCGTACCCTGACCTGTTCTCAATGCATGGTTAACCACATCTACGGAATGCGATAGTTATGTTCTTTTAAGTCTTGCTATATCAATCACTAGTAATAGTTTAATAAGGAGGTTTTCATACCTGTCCAATTCTGTGTTCCCTTTCCCAACCTTTAATCTATTGATGATTAATGCCTATATGCAACCCTTGCATTGTATTTGTGTTAACCAATCAGCAACAAGCACATATGTGGCAATGCTGTAATATTCAATAAAAGGGACTCCCCAAGACATGCTCGAGAGATGCCTCCCATATGACACTTGTCATTCGTCTGTTGTTTATTTCAACACTTTCCTTTCCTTGGTGCGGAGGCGCCAGCTTGGGCAATTGGGCCATTGTCACCCTGCAACAAAAAGGAAATTTCCAACCCGGACTTTGAAACATATGCTGCGCACAACCCGGACTTTGAAACTTACGTTGCACCCCACCCCGTCCCTCGAATAGCCCAATCTCAGCACTCAGTTTAGAAAACACGTGCTCGTGTGTGTTATCAGCAGTGTATTTATGTTAAGGGAGGAGGAGAAAAGAAGAGGGAGCTTCGGCTGGCTGTTGCCGCTGCCTCTCAGTTACAAAGTACTTGAATTACAGCTTGCGCAGGCCCAACGTGGCATCCAGCAAGTCCCGGCTTGCAGGCTTGGAAAGGAGGAAGATGCAGCCGAGAGCCTGGCTCGCGCTTTAAAGTTCCCTGCGTGTTTGTGCTTGTGTGTGTGCGTGTATGCGCGACGCTGCTTGGGGGAGGGGAGCGAGCCCAGCTAGCCACTAGCAAGGAGATCTTCTCTGTCTCCCTCTCCCTCTCCCCCCACCCCAACCTCCAACAATACTTTAACTGTCAATCAGGCTTAATAGGGTATAAAACCTGCTCCCAGGGCAAGGGAGCCGCGCCGGGAAGATAAGAAAGTGTCCCAGGAGGAGCAGCCAGAGGTCGCCGAGAGGGAGGCGGGCAGGCGGGCGGGCAGGCAGGCAGGCAGGCAGGCAACGCGAGTCGGACTCCTTCCCTGCCTCGGATCGGCGGCTCCGGAGCAAACAAGAAGCGGCCAATGCTCTCCGCCACTTCTTTTCGCGTCTGCGTAAGAAAAAGCAGAGGAGGAGGCGGAGGCGGGCAAAGGCGGCGGGGAGTTTTCTTTACGCGGCGTATGTATAGAAGGGGGAGGGACCCCGGCGCGCTGCCCTGAACCTCCCCCCCGTCACTGTTTTTTTTTTAAGCCAACTCCTTCCAAAAGTCTCTTTTTTCCAACCCCTTCCCCGAGAAGCAATTTCCTGAACTCCCCAGAATAGACATGAGCTGTCTGGAAAAGCGCTGCCGGCTCCCCATGCAGACGCCGCCGCCTCGGAGAGCTTCTGGGGGGCTTTCCAGCCCGGCTTAGACGGCAGGACGCTCTCCAAAGGAAACAAGGAGTTTTCTTTCGCGAAAGCGGAGAAACGGGCTCGATCCTCTCCGGGATCCGGATCGCCCAGCAACTCTGGAAAGTTCTCCCGAGCTGTTTGTTTTGAGATCTCCCGCTCCTCAGGGCGGCTGCTCTTGCTTGGCACTTTGGGAGAGCCCCAGCGCAAGATCTGTATATCTATATTTATACATCTATATGTGTACTCGGAAGTAAGCTCCGTTTTTAAGCCGGCTGGCGCCCGGGTAAAGCGTACCTAGGACGGCGGCTTTCCATTGGATTCTCTACCCACCTGCGAGGAAGTCCGACCGAGGAAGCCAGAAACTCGTGCAACGCCAGAGCGGACTTTTGCGCGCAAGCTCGCGCAACCCACCTTCTCTCCCCCCCCCTTTTTTTTTTGTTTTTTTGTTTGGCTGGGTGGAGGTACGTTTGCCTAGGATCCGACACACACTTCTGGACGCCGTGCTCCCCCTTCCCCACCCCTCCTTCTCGACGGACTCCTCAAAATTCCCTCCCTCTTCGTGCGTAACCCCCCAACCCAAAGAGGATGGTTTGGAGACGCCTGGGCGCTCTGCTGCTCTTCCCGGTGCGGATGCTTTGCTTGGTAGCCAAGGCGGCGGCGTCCACGGTGCTCCCCAGCAAACTCCGCGACTTGGCCGGGGACAGCGTGCTCATCACCGGAGGAGGCCGAGGCATCGGGCGCTACTTGGCCAAGGAGTTCGCCAGACGCGGCGCCCGCAAGGTGAGAGGCTGGGAATAATGGATGGCAATGATTTGAAGGCTGGGTGCGTGCGCCTGCTGGGGAGCGCGGGGGGGGGGCAACCTGAAGCTGCTTTCCAGGTCCCCCTTCCAACCTCTCCGCTTGCATCGGTGAAGCATCGTAGCCAACTCCTAGAGGCCGAGGAGACTTTGCCCGCCACCCCACAATAAAATATTTGAGGATGCCTGGCCCCCCTAAAGTTGATGGGCATTGCCATTCAAATGGTGTGTGTGTATCCTGCCTTGTGATTGATAACACGGCGTGGATCTTACCTGGACCCCCCAAATATTTTATTCAAGTTGGCATCCTTGTGGTAAAGGGACCCTGCAATTTAAGGGTTAGCCTACAGGCCCAGTGAATTCTACTCGGAGTAGATTCGTGGAAATGGGTGAGCCTGTTAGTTGCACCCTTTAGCCTGAATGGGTCTGCTGTTTGTTTATTGCATTGATACCCGACCTTTTCTCTCTCTAACCAAGCTACATGAGGGGGCCTACGTGGTTCTCCTTTTTTTCATTTAATACACAACAACTACAACCCTGTGAGGTTGATTAGGTGGAGAGACAGTGAGTGGTTCCAAATCAGTGTCATGGCCAAGTAGGGATTTGAACCCTGTTCTGCCAAGGTCCTAGTCTGACACTCTAACCAGTACGCCAACACTGGCTCTCACTGACTAGCCTTGGCTGCAACCCTAAAGCTGCACTCCTAATCTGGGAGCGGGGCAGGGGAAGCACACCTGAAGCTGCCTCTCCCACCACCTCCCAACTTCTCTACTTGCATTGGTGTGGCAGGGATTGTGCAATGAAGGCAGGGCAGCCTAATGGTCAAGGGCGCATTCCTAATCCCACTTAACCTGGGGTTCTGAGGGGAGGAGGAGGAGCCTCCTCTTGAAGCTACTTTCCAGTCCGCCCCCCCCCCCCCGGCCTCCAATTTATCTGGCTGCATGAATAGAGCAACTATGCAAGTGACAGATTGTGCAATTAAGGTGGAGTTGCCCAGCGGCTCATGCAGCAGTTCTCAACCCACTTAACCCGGAGAGCAAGCCCCACTGAATCAATGGGACTTGCTTCTGAGAAGGCATATTTAGGATGCAGCCTAAATTGGGGACAGTGCCCTGCAATGAGGGAGATGCCACAAATCTCTGATCAGTTAGCCCCACACCCAAAACTCAGATGGGCTGGCTTGCCACATTTTATTTATTCATTAACTTAATTTCTACCACACTCCCCATTTAATTCCACAACATCCCTGTGATTATAGGGTGAGAGACAGTCTTGGAAGTTCACCCAAGGGAGCTAAATGGGGATTTGAACCCTGGTCTCTCAAGTCCTAAGTCTAACCACTACACCTGAAGCAAGTAAAGCAGTCCACTATGCCATCTAAAGGAATGTGTCTGTGCATGCAGGTTTAAAATCACTTTACAGCATCACTGGCTATGAATTGGGTAGCTCCCAGTTCAGATCTCAACTCTGCCTTAATTTGATCCTAGAGACTTAATTAAATTTGATCCTTGAGAGTTGGAAGGGACCCGAAGTATCATCTAGTCCAACCTGCTGCAGTTTCCCTAAATGGTCTTCATCAAGCCACTCTTTTTGTCCACCCTTCAACTACAATATGAGGAATATTAATCTAGATTACACGGTTAATGTATGGATTATGGCTTCCAGATAATGCAGGAAGGATAATATCCCCAGTCAGGCCATTGGTTCATCTAGCTCAGCCTACACTGACTGGCAGTGGCTGTCTGGGGTTTCAGGCAGGAGTTTCTCCCCACTCTGCTGGGGATCAAACCGGCAACCTTCTGTGGCAGATGCTCTACAACTGAACTGCAGCCCAGTAGTAGGGTGCATTTGCAAACTCTTGTGGGCACCATGTGCCTTATGTGATCATCCACACATGCACGCACTGTGTTTTTGAGCCATGTGTCATGCAGAGGTTAAGGCTGTGGTCCTAAGCAGCTCCTGGAAGAGCTGTGTAGCTCAGTGGCTGAGCATCTGCCTTGCAAGCAGAAGGTCCCAGGTTCAGTTCCTGGCATCTCCAGGTAGTGGTAGGAAAAGACCCTTTTCTGAAACTGTGCATAGCCTCTGCAAGTCAATGTAGATGATAATAAGCCAGATGGACAATGGTCTGTGTTTGTATAAGGCAGCTTCCTATTTAAACCAAACTCTTTTTTTTTTCAGAACCATGAGGGCTAGAACCCTGCTTTATTTTTTAAGGGAAGGACCAAAGCTCAGTGGTAGAGCACACCCTTCTGGTGCAAAAGATCCCCCGTTCAATCCCAGGCATCTTCAAGTAGGGCTGGGAGAGGCTTCTGCTTGAGAGCCTGGAAGAGCCGCTGCCAGTCAGTGCAGACAATACTGAGCTAGATGGACCCAATAGTCTGACTTGGTATAAGGCAGTTTCCTATGTAACTCAATATGACTTTCTTCTGTATAGACATGCATAGGATTGCATGGCTTATAGCACACATGTCCCGTTGGTGCTCTGTCAAGGTGATTTAAGCTTTCTTTCTGCCTGGCAGTTTTCACACTGCATGTACAGCCTGGGTAAGGGATTTGCCTCCCCCAGCCCACACACCGCTAGCAATATTTCTTGCAGATGATAAGGGAGCAGTCACGCCCAGGGAGGGGTAGACCTCCCACATCCAGCTCTCATTGAGCTAAATGACACCCCACGGCCCAGTGGAATGCAGCCAGACCATTACGGCTGTCTGGTTTGTTTGCTAAATGGAGAGGGGCTCTAGGGTGTCAGGAATATGTGCAAACTTTTATTTCCATGGGTGGCAGATGGCAGATCTGGAGCTACCGGCAAATGGGTAGTTAATATCAAATCAGCAACGATTTCTGACTCTCGACTGCTCTACGTTGTCAACAGCCAAATAGACTCCCTCCCTTGGGGTAAACAGGAATGACTTTAACATGGAAGGGGTACATGCAAAACTAGTTCCTGGGCTTAAATTTACTCACGGTAGACCCGCTGAAATTAAATAACGTGATTAAGTAAGGTCCATAGAATTCAACTTAGTTGAATACCACCCTCTAATCCTAAACCTATGGCTTCAGACACACCATGCATTCAGTGGCGTAGCGTGGGTTATCAGCACCCGGGGCAAGGCAAGTAATTTGCGCCCCCTAACCCATGGATTTGCGCCCCCTAACCCGTGGATTTCCCTAACCCCCAGATGTTGCGCCCGGTGCGCCCGGCCCCCCCTGCACCCCCCACGCTACGCCACTGCATGCATTTAAAGCACAAGACTTCGCTCCTCCCAAGAGTCCTGGGACCTGCAGTTTACTCATTGTAGAGCTACAATTCCCAGCACCCTTGTCAAACTGCAGTTCCCAAGATTCTTTGGAGGAAGTCGTGTGCTTTGAAATGTGCTTTGAATATTTGCAGTTCTGGTCATTTTGTACCTGACCCTTGTGTGGGTGGATTTGGGGGTTGGGAGGGGGCTAAAAAGCCTGAAGTCCTCCCTCTCTTGATTATGCAACCACTCCATAATCTGGAGCATGTGGCAGCAGGTTGTGGCTTCCGGGAGGTGAAGGGAGTGTAGTTTGCACATGCCCGGAGAGGCAATCTGCCCTTTGATGTGGCTCGACGGAATGCAGTGGGTTTCGGAACAAAGGCAAATTTGGGACTGGCCTGTCTTGGGGTTCTGACATAAGAAGAACTCTGTGGAAAGTCTGCCTTGGAAGCTCAGAATCTAGGGGCAAAGGCAATAACTGCACCACCACAATTTGACCATTGAACCTCTGGGATAGTTCAGTCCTTAGAGCATGAGACTCTTAATCTCAGAGTTTTGGGTTTGAGCCCCACATTGGACAAGGATTCAGGATTGGACCAGATGACCCTTGGGATCCCTTCCAACTCTACAATTCTGATTCTATGAAAATGAATTTCTGAATCCTCTAAGCCAGTAGTCATCGCCACATCTTGTAGCTAAGTGGTGGTGACAGGTAAATTTAAACTCTGGTCTCACAGGGGCTGGGCAGTGTATCTTCAAATGGTAAGACTATGTATTGATACGCTTCCAGATGTGGAAAGCCAAAGGAGTGGGACTCTGAGCTTCTACCCCAGAGTCCTGCTCCAATGGCACCCCTGCCTGCATGTTAACTACAAATTATAAGAAGGGCTGGATGGTCAGTTCCTTAGTTAGCTTGATGGGGATACTGGATAATGCAGTCTTTCCATAGGCTACATGGTGTAAATAATCCTACATAGAACTGACAGAGTCTCATTACTGCTTACTGGGCTGGTTGCATGCCAGGGGATCATTAGAGAAGGCTTGTTTGTTGCAGTCCGTACCGGTAGGGGGAGCTTCTCAAAAGATTTGCATTATAAGGACCCTTCCCGATTGGTGTTTCGCTGTGGGTGTACAGTGGTACCTCAGGTTAAGTACTTAATTCATTTTGGAGGTCCGTTCTTAACCTGAAACTGTTCTTAACCTGAAGCACCACTTTAGCTAATGGGGCGTCCCACTGCTGCCGCACCGTTGGGGCACAATTTCTGTTTTCATCCTGAAGCAAAGTTCTTAACCCGAGGTACTATTTCTGGGTTAGCGGAGTCTGGAACCCGAAGCATCTGTAACCTGAAGCATATGTAACCCGAGGTACCACTGTATCCTGCAACACGTGCTCGACTCATTGATAATGCATGTAACCCGAGGTACCACTGTCTCCTGCAACACGTGCTCGACTCATTGATAATGCATTAGCGGTGGGTTTGTTCTGCTTTCGTTTGTGCTTCCTCGATGCTGCCACAAAATTGCTGTTTGGAGGTGCTACAGCACAACAAAAGTGGGACAAATGGCAACAGCAGCCCCAAAACATTTGTAGTATGAAAAGTTATGGGATTTCAGCAAGAAGTTACAAGGTATGCACCGATTGGGAATGAAGCAGTGTGACCCATCTGAAACTTCTGTCTGCATAAACAGCATTGAAAGTGGGATCAGGTATCCCAATTGTATCATGAGTACCAATCATCATAAATTTTCAATGAAAAGGACATCTGGGGATGCCCTAAGTAAGCTCGTTGGTTCATTCAACCCAGTATTGTCTGCTCTGGACAGCCAGGTCTGTTGACGCAGGCGTCAAATCTGGGATTTCTGACATGCAGAGCCAGCTACACTTGACTGTGCAAGTGAGAGGCAGCGTTTTAAAAACTGAACGGGAGGCCAAAGCAACCGAACTGGGGAATCTGGTTGGGTGACACCAGAAGAAAGGGGACGACTCTGTTGGTTTTGATTGGCGGCAGGGATTTCAGGAGGTGGGGCCCTGTGCTGGCGTGTGCGCACACGTTGTGGTGGGGAAAACCCCTTCATGCTTCCAAACGGCAAAGATGCCAATCTTGTTCCAGCTTGCACGGAAATAGGGAGTGCGTTCACGAGCTGTGCAGCTGACTGACAGTTTGCATTTGTGATTTACAGGCTCAGTACACTCTTTGCTGTTTATTTATCATCGGTATTTTTATACCGTGCACATATGGGCGTTTGTACATACCAGGGGCTGCCACCCTTGCTTGGTTTGTTCACCCAATCAGTCTCCTTGCCAAAACAACCCCCTTCCCTTAGAACTCGTCAAAAGCCTTTTATGATTATCCCCCCACTTCTCACCCTTCCTCCACCCCACCACCACCAGTGTTGGAGGTGTAAAAGAGAAAGGCAGGGTGGGTTGCAAAAGTCTTGTATCTTCTTCTGTTGGGATGAAGAGTTGGTCCAGCAGTAGGAGGAAGGAGACCAGAAAAAGCCAGCCAGCCAATCTGGGAATTGGCAACTTCTGCAGTAGTAGATTACCAGGGTGACTGGCTACCACTTCTGGCAACCTTCCTTATTCCCACGCAGACTGACCCTTCATCCTAACTGGGTGGGTGGCAGAGGAAACAGTGGTTCTCCAAGCTGCCCAAGGAGGAGAAAGGTCACCAGTAGCACAGTGCTGGCCACTGGGACCCAGTGGCAGGGTTCCCAGGGCTGGCAGGCTAAGGATTCAGCGGAGACCAAACCCATGGGACTCACTAATGTGTGTTAGCGATTGCAGCAGAGAAACTGGGGAGAAGTCGAATCTGGATTAACGGATTTGGCACAACGAGACGTGCACTCCGGATCACTGGAACAAGGCAGGCTAGCAATAGCCAAGCTTCCCCTTCTTCTGGCTATAGGACTCTGCTTTAGCTGGCTGGAGTGACAGAGGGGTTATCGCAGGAAGTAAAGCAAGTACCGTATTTTCGCTCTGTAAGACACACCAGACCACAAGACCACCTAGTTTTTGGAGGAGGAAAACAAGAAAAAAAATATTCTGAATCTCAGAAGCCAGAAGAGCAAGAGGGATCACTGTGCAGTGAAAGCAGCAATCCCTCTTGCTGTTCTGGCTTCTGGGATAGCTGTGCAGGCTGCATTCGCTCCATAAGACGCACACACATTTCCCCTTACTTTTTAGGAGGGGAAAAGTGAGTCTTATAGAGCAAAAAATACGGTATGTAGTTATGCTGGAAAGGTTGGAGAGTGAGGGGAAAAGCAAGCAGGCTGTTTTGCAGTAGGAAGAAGCACAGATCCTGACAGAGGACAGCTTGGGCCTCTGAGAGAAAGGGTAGCCAGAGAGAATATTTTGCCACACTTTGTATTTGTGTGTGTGTGTGCTTCCTTGAATGACCTGGATACTAGGACTGGGGAATATCTGGTTTTCAACCTCGTGCTATATCACCAGCTAAAAATCGTGATATACTGATATATCACAATGTCTGAAATAAGGATGGAGCTATGTAGAGGAATTGGCTGGCTTCAGGGTTTTCCCAGCATTGTGATTTTTGCCTAGCACAAACCCATCATGATTTGTGATATATTGCCAGGTCAGAAATTATGAGACTGATATCATGATCACAATATGGAGTTCAAACCGGTTTTTAGACAATATATGGATATATCACCCAACCCTACTGGATACGAAGTGGATCAGTCCCTTGAGTAGTTCACAGAGCTCTGTGTACATTGGGGTCGGGAACCTCAGATGTGGCCCTCTAGGCTTCTCTATCTGGCCCCATGGAATCTCCCCAGGTCACGCCCAGCTGTCCTGCTTTGCACCTTATTTGAGTGTTTTTGCCTGGCTGGAATGTGTCCTTGAATGACAATAGCGGCTTGTGCTTGTCTGGATCAGGGATAGAGCATAGAAATTTGCTTACTAAGCAAAGGTAAATTTGCACCTGCTGCTCCGCCCACTTTTGTCTCTGGCCCCGCCCACCAGCAATGTCACACAGCCCTTGGAAGGTTGCCCAGTAGGAAATGCAGCTGTCTGACTGAGAAAGATTCTCCAGCCCTAGTGTAGGTTATTTCCAAGTGGTCTGTGGAGACGAGAAGCCTGGCTATCACTGCTCCAAGGTGTTCAGGTGCAGCGCTCTTGCTGAGAGCTCTGAGCATCGCTGTCAAGAGGTTCTCAGCATCGGTTGCACACTGCACCTTCCAGAGCATCCCCATAAGCTTCTCAGCACCCACCGGGCTCCTGAGCCTTCCTCTGCTTGTTTCGCCATGTCCTCACATGCTCTTCCGAGGGCATACGTCTCTGTCCAAGCCCTGCTTCTCAAAGCGAATTTCTCTTCCCTTGCGGCTCTTGTTGAGTCCCTGCCACCTGTTTCATGTGGTTTCCGTATGGAGTTTCTCTTTCACGACGATTATGTAACTCCGGTGATTTTGCTCAACTGCTTCTTGTGGGCAGCTGCGCCTCCTGTTGATTAAGCTTAAGCCAATCTTCAAGCGTTGTTCTGGAGGGAGGCCAAGAAGTCTTAGCCTAACAAGAAGAGGAAGAGAGAGGAAGAGGGCAGAGAGAGAAGGGTGGGAAGCTGACTCACAGCAGCAGCGTGGGCCATCCAGTTTCTTTCCATTGGGATGGAGACACTGAGGTGGTGGCCCTTCGCAGTGAAATATTTCTTTTTTTCAGACAAATTTTTATTGATTTTCACAGATTTTACAAATTTGCTTACATTCTGATATATGTTTCTCTTAGAATTTTGACTCCCCACCCTTATTTCCTTGATGTTTTTATTGCCACCTTATACCTACTGTTTAATATAACATTCTTTTCTCTAATACAATTATCCTCTATTTCACTTATCGTTGTTCTCATCCCGCTGCCCATAATTTGAACCTTGTCCGTGTTTTCATTTGACTATAACAGTACTTCAACTAGTCCGGAAAGGGTTTTCCACTCTTTCATAAACAGTTCATCTCTTTTACCTCTTATTTTTGCTGTCAAATTTTGTCATTTCCGCATAGTCCATTAACTTTTGAAGCCATTTCTCCTTAGCTGGTACTTCTCTCCATTTCTGCATGTACAGGATTCACAACAAAATCTTTCCCATGGGCAGAATCCAGCTACGTTTCTCTGAGAGGAGAACCTTTGAAATTAATGGACTCAAATGAGTCAGGACCCTTAATTTCATAGGGTCTACTCATGAGTATGGCTGACATTGGCAATAACACTCTTGTCACTTTTCGTTTCTCGTTTTTTTCCAATTTTCAGTTCTTCATATTTCTGCAGGGATTTTGTGATCCTGTTTATTTTATATAAAAAGCCACAATGAAAATTCATCAGCATATAAATGCAAATTTTGCTTAATGTATGCTGCCTTGCCTTTTCCAAGCAGTGTCCCCAAGAGGATGCAGTTGGTGTGTTATTTTCATGAATGTGTGCAGAAAAATGCAGGATGGGCCTGGGCAGTGTAGAAGTCAGCAGCTGAAGCCAGCTAAGAAAGGTCAGACTCACAGAGTTTGACCTTTGTCCCAGCAGGGATTAAATTGATTCTAATTAATAGACTTCACAATGGAAGGCTACCTTTAGTGGAGTTTAAAGGGCTTGGGTCATTGGTGGGTTGTTGTTGTTGTTGCTTTTTCCAGTCTGCCATAAATTACATCTCTAATTAGCTTGGGGTCCTCTGTGTAGCTGCCCTTCCCCCTACCCTCTAGCTTCTTAAATACATCCCATTGCACTCCCAGCAATGCCAATGTAGCTATATTTGCAACCTGGGGGTGAACACACACAGAAATAATTTTGTTTAGATTTTTTTTTTTTAAGAAAAGAAAACATAGCCAGGGAATTAGGGCTTTTTGTGTTTGTCTTCTGCAACTTGTCATAGATGCAGTAATAAGGCCTTAGCTGTGGACCATCCACTGGCCATTCCTCATTATTAGCTGTTCTCTGATGCTTCCACAATATTATGGTATTGTTGCCATCTGGAGGGATTATCTGGGGCTGCATTCACACCACAATTTATTCTGTCTCCCCAGCATTTCCTTGCCTGTTAATATTTCACAGAATCATAGAGTTCAAAGGGACCCCCCAGGGACTTCTCTTCCAACCCCTCGCAATGCAGGAACCACAGCTAAAGAATCCCCTGCAGATGGCCATCCAATTTCTATTTAAAAAACCTCTGCCGGAGGTGAGTCCACCACCTCCTGGACTGGAGTTGCTTGTGTGGAAGGCAAATCCTGGTGAGATGTGGTTCTCCGCTGTTCAACGCTATTCCTCTGACTTATCCAAAATAATGTTTTGACATCTGAAAGTTGGGTTTGCAGAGGAGGACATTTGCATATGTAAGGGGAAGCCTGGCAATCAAAGGATCCTTGATGTGTGTGTGTGTGTGTGTGTGTAAGCACATCCGGATTGCTTGAGAGAATTGGCACCCACTACCTCCTTTGTGGCTCAGGGTTCATCGGCTGGTCAGGCAGCCCCCCCCCCCCCAACCTATGACATCATGACAATTTTGTTTATCCCTCACACAGAACAAGCACTGTGAAGGGAGAAGTGGCTTCCGACTACTGGTCCCCCAAATCTTTCTTTCTTTCCTTCCTTCTTTCTTTCTTTCTTTGCTTCGATTCAGCAGCTGCAAGACACTTGACTCAGGAACCCTGCAGCCCAGCAATTTTTGCTCTCATCGACAAGCAAGCATGACAACAATACTTTCTTCCTCTTTCCTTTGAACTCTTTGCAGGCTGGTTGCACCGCCAGAGACTGTTCCAGACTGGGGACGGTGGTGTTTTTTATTTTATTTTAAGCAAGTATATTCAGCAGCATGTCATGGACACAAGAATGGTACGCTAGTGGCAAACTTAACACTGCGCTGTCCAAATACCATAACAGCTTTGTTAGTTGTGCTCTGATGCTTGTAAGAGGTGACCCGTTAGAAGGTTATAAGATTAGACATGGCATAGAGAACACACAAAGCTTTATTGCGGTCCACAGACACAAAATACATAGTACAACAATAGTATATGTTGTTGTTTAGTCGTTTAGTCGTGTCCGACTCTTCGTGACCCCATGGACCAGAGCACGCCAGGCAACAATAGTATATAGTATATAGTATATTAGTATATATATAGTATATAGTACAACAATAGTATATAGCAACAGTCATTAAGGTGTAAGATTGGCCTTGCTAGCCAACAGAGGAGCTTTAGCCTATACATACTGATTTCTGATTTTTACTGCCTCTGAGAGGAATTTTACTACATCCAGTGTAATAGTATCAAACTTACCCTCAAGAAGAACCTTGACATGAAATGAGTTGGCCATTCCAGGTTGTTCTGACAGTACAGTGGTGCCTGGGGTTACATACGCTTCAGGTTACAGATGTTTCAGGTTACAGACTCCGCTAACCCAGAAATAGTACCTCAGGTTAAGAACTTTGCTTCAGGATGAGAACAGAAATCGCATGGTGGCAGCAGGAGGCCCCATTAGCTAAAGTGGTGCTTCAGGTTAAGAACAGTTTCAGGTTAAGAACGGACCTCCGGAACGAATTAAGTTCTTAACCCAAGGTACCACTGTATTGGATTGCTTACCATGAAGTTGTTACAGTAAGTGCCACACTTTTTTAACAATTAAAAAAATAGGTGCCAGTTCTACATACCCTTGAGTACGCGTGCCCCCCCCGGGGGGCGGGGGAAGCACTGGGTCTCGTAGGTTTAACAGTTTAGCATGCAGAATTTGCTTTGCTCTCTTGCCACCACCCTGTTTCATCCCAGGGATTAGGAATCCAATGGAAGGAACTCCCCTATCCTTCTCAAAATACGTCACTGTATCTTTCCATTCTCTGCCGACACCTCTCGCTGTTTGCTTTCCATTATCTTTAATGCTCAAAGATTTGCCTCTGGCCCAACGGTGTTTGCCATAGTTTCTCAGAGGTGTCATTAAGAGGCCTCTTAATGTCAGACTCCAAGCATCAAAAGGGTTTCTCTCCCAGCCTTGGACAATGGTCAACCTTTCACATATCTCCCTTGCACAAAAGCTTGCCAAATCTCTTTTTTATATATACATGCCAATCTGGCATGACTTGGATTATCTTCTTTTTTTTTTTTTTAAAAAAAAAGAGCTATTCTGGGAAGGGATGATGGTGCTTTATATATAGAGTCTGAGCACTGGTCCATCTAGCTTAGCATGGTCTGTGGTCCTCCAGATCTTGATGGACTATAGCTCCCATCAACCCTGTTCTCATGGAGGCTAAGGCTGGCTGTGATGGCTATACTCTGCCTCTGTGAGCAGAGGTAGCGATGCTACTTCTGCATCCCAATTGCTGGAAACCACAGATGGGAGAGTGGTCTCTTGGATGGGTCCTGCTTGCAGTTTTCCCACAGGCATCTGCTCAACCACTGTGAGAACAGGATGCTGGACTAGATGGGCCATTGACATGCCCCAGCAGGACAATTGTGATGACCTTATCTTCAAAGGCAGCCCAATGTAGAGCACACTGTAGTAGTCCAGTCTGGTGTCCCTGAAAAAAATGACCCATCACTTGGGAAGACAGGTGAACTAATGCCAGTGTACTGGAAGAAGCAAAGATCACCAGTGTTGAAGCAATGATTCTTCAACATCAGCTTCATTGGACTGGTCATGTTGTTTGGATGCCTGACTATTGTCTTCCAAAGCAACTACTCTATTCCGAACTTAAAAATGGAAAGCGTAATGCTGGTGGTCAACAAAAGAGGTTTAAAGACTCTCTCAAGGCAAATCTAAAATAATGTAGTATAAACATCGACAACTGGGAAACACTGGCCTGTGAGCACTCCAATTGGAGAACAGCCTTTACCAAAGGTGTCATGGGCTTTGAAGACACTTGAACTCAGGACGAAAGGGAGAAATGAGCTAAGAGGAAGGCACGCTAGGCAAAACTTCACCGTGATCAACTCCTGCCCGGAAACCTCTGTCCCCACTGTGGAAGGATGTGTGAATCCAGAATTGGCCTCCACAGTCACTTACAGACTCACTGTTAAAACTGTGTTTATGGAAGATGATCTTACTAGGCTACGAGTGATCGCCAGAGAAGAAGAAAGAAGAAGTCCAGTCTGGAAGCCATCAGAGCATGGAATGCAATGTGCATGCACATTGATCACAAGCCATTTTTACTATTTATAGCTCTGCTACAATCAGATCCCATTCAATGGCTTCCCATGGAGGCATCTGCTTGGCTACTGTGAGAACAGAGTGCCAGACTAGATGTGCCATTGGCCTGATCCTGCAGGACACTTAAATTCTTATGTTCACTGGCCATTCTGGCTGTGGCCGAGAGGACAACATATATAAGTTTTAATAACATTCACATGTCTCTCAGCAACTTTTCCCACCAGGACGAATCAAAGTCTTGGTTACCAGTATTACATTTAAGCAAACCCCTAGCTGCAGGCAGCTGAAAAGAAGGGACAAAATTTGACCTCACCCAGTCCCTTTCTTCCATGACTGAACACAAACTTTGCTCTCTTTCAGCTACTGTTTGCGCTTGCTCAAGCTGTTACCCTTTTGTCAACAGGTACCTTTGTGTGGCCCAGGCTGACAGATCCTTCCTGGCTTCAAGAGTTATGAAGTGCCCATTAAGGGCAGGCAGATCTGGTAGCATTGCTTTCTCTCTGCTTCTCATTTTTCCAGTCTTAAATTCAGGTCTCCACATCTCTGAAGCAAATTCGCATTTTTTAATATTAAAAAACAAACAGAGCCACATCCTCATTAAAATTCACCAGCATTTTAAGTGTACAGTTCTCCCAACAGACACAATTTTTAATGCAGGTCTGGCTAACAGACACTTGCAATGCACTTCCCCCTACTATAAAACTTTTTCGTATGTTATTTTCACTAATATATGCATTTCGGGCTTGAAGCACCAACAAAAGCATCTTGAACTGGGTCCAGAAGTGAACTGGCAACCAATGCAGCTGTTTTAAAATGGGGTTTATATGGGGCACAGGATGCTAACTGTTGAGCAAAATGAAAAAAAAAATTGGGGGAATGGAATGGAGTATCTTGGAAGGGGAAATGGCTGACTGGCTGGCACATTACATAGGAAGCATACTGGGCAACTAGGTCAGTTGGTAGAACATGAGACTCTTTATCTCAAGGTCATGCGTTCGAGCCCCATGTTGGGCAAAATATTCTTGCATTGCAGGGGGTTGGAATAGATGACCCTTGGGGTACCATCCAACTCTGAATTTCTATAAGTCTATGCAACATTTATTGCAGAGGCCACTTTTGTTGGTATGTATTCCTCCTGGGCATCCTTTCTTTCATCTGCTTTTTTCCCCTGTTTATCTATTGCCTGTACTCCTTGCATTTTTTTTCTTTGCACCTTTTTCTTTTAGAAAAAGGTCCCCTGCACCCAAATTTACATTACATTTTTTTTAATTTAACTTTTTATTGAATTTTACAAAAAGAAAAAGAAAGAGAAAGAGAAACAAAGAACAATACATAACACTGTAAACACATTTATACAGTGGTACCTCGGGTTACAGACGCTTCAGGTTACAGACGCTTCAGGTTACAGAAATAGTACCTCGGGTTAAGAACTTTGCTTCAGCGGCAGCAGGAGGCCCCATTAGCTAAAGTGGTGCTTTAGGTTAAGAACAGTTTCAGGTTAAGAACGGACCTCCAGAACGAATTAAGTTCTTAACCTCTGTATACATGTTTTCCAAAATGCAGACTAAAAAAAAAAAGAAAAGACAAAAGTTGCCTTCGGCATCTTTACAATAAGGCAGGATGCCATTTTTTCAACAAAACACCCAACCGTGCGCTGCGATGTTTGCACATTGCTCCTCCTCTGCTGACGCCAACCACAGAAGGCAAATGGGGTTGGTGGCAGAGCGCCACCCTGAATGATGATGTCAGGCCACCCGTTGCATTGGCATGGGAAGGGAAAAGAATGGCATCGGTGCGGAGCCCCTCTCGGTCTGCTATTTGGGGGGGTTGAGGCAGTTGGCAACCTGTAGCTAATTGCGGTGCAACAGCAGAGTGCTTCCGCCATCCAGCGCTGGCATCCTAGGCGGGCGGGAGGCCGCTCGCTGCTGACCCCAGCCCCTGGCAGCCCACCTTCTCCTGGGATGGCACAACGAAGCATTCCACCTGGCTGCCAAGGATTGAGGTCACCTAGAGTAGCAACAGGGCAGGAAGCTTCTGCACAGCGCCAGCCTTCCACAGCAGGGATTAACCGCCTCGCTGAGCTGCTGCCCTCGACAATTTTCTGGTCAGTAACTTTCTGAAAAGGAGAGTGTGTCTCTTGCAGGAGGGAGGGAGGCCAGCAGCTGAGGAGGGGTAAGGTGGGGGGGGGGAGAGAGAAGAGGACTGGATGGGTTCCAGGATGGGAAGCTATCACATCCGAAAACTACAGCCCTAGACAGAGGTCGGGTTTTCCAGTGCTTCTTCCTGCCTGCCCAACACAAATACAGAAACTCCAGCGCTTATTTAGGGATTGGGGGTGGGATGTGTCTATTCCACTGATATTAAAGGTGTGAGGGATATCGTGGCAGGGAACGGTTGTCTACTGTAGCAAGGCTTTGACTGATTTATTTAGTTTTTTATAATCTACACTTTAATAAAAAAATATAGCAGGGTGGAGCACAACACTTAGGAATAAAATCAGCAGATGATCCATAAAGCAGCAATTAAAAGGACAAAATAATGATGATGCAAATGGCTGCCTAAACAATGCAGATTTCAGAAGACATATAAAAGAAGGCAGGTACAATTCCTGCTAAACTTCCACTGGCAGGGAGGGCAGGGCCTGCCACACTGATCTTTAGAAATGGCCAAACGAATCAGAGGATCTCAGTGACTGAGGTGGAGCATAAGGAATTGGGCAGTCCTTGTTGTTGTGGTTGTTGTTGTTGTTGTTGTTAATTATTATTATTTATATGCTGCCCATCTGACTGGGTTACCTCAGCCACTCTGGCCAGCTTCCTACAAATATAAAACCATAATGAAACATTAAAAACTTCCCTAAACAGGGCTGCCTTTAAATGTCTTCTAAAAGGCAGATAGTTGTTTATTTCCTTGACATCTGATGGGAGGGCATTCTACAGGGTGGGCGCCCTAACCAAGAAGGCCCTCTGCCTGGTTCCCTGTAACTTCTTGCAGGGAGAGAACTGCCAGAAGGCCCTCGGTGCTGGACCTCAGGGTCCGGGCAGAACGATGGGGGTGGACACACTCCTTCAGGTATACTGTTCTGAAGCTATTTAGGGCTTTCAAGGTCAGCACCACACCAACACTTTGAATTGTGCTCAGACATGTACCGGGAGCTAGTGAAGATCCTTTAGGACCAGTGTCATATGGTCTCGGTGGCCACTCCCAGTCACCAGTCTAGCTGCCGCATTCTGGATTAGTTGTCATTTCCAAGTCACCTTCAAAGGTAGCCCCACGTAGAGCGCGTTGCAGTAGTCCAAGCGGGAGATAACCAGCGCATGCATGTACTAAATGGCCTTGGTCCAGTATATCTGAAGGAGCGTCTCCACCCCCATCGTTCTACCTGGACACTGAGGTCCAGCGCCGAGGGCCTTCTGGTGGTTCACTCACTGCGAGAAGTCAAGTTACAGGGAACCAGGCAGAGGGCCTTCTTGATAGTGGCGCCTGCCCTGTGGAACACCCTCCCACCAGATGTCAACTACCAGACTTTTAGAAGACATCTGAAGGCAGCCCTGTTTAGGGAAACTTTTAATGTTTGATGCATTACAGTATTTAAATCTTTTGTTGGAAGCCGCCCAGAGTGACTGGGGAAGCCCAGCCAGATGGGCGGGGTATAAATAATAAATTATTATTATTATATTATTACTTTAGCCCAAGTTGTGTGGATTAACACAACTATCTTGAACCTCCCCTAGTAGCAAATCAGAAACCAGTGAAACTCAGCATCTGAGTAACATGATGGCTGTGGTTAGAAACTTGGGCAGTCCCACATGAAGCATGGTACCATAATCAAGCCTTAAGGTTACAATTGGAACTGGTAGGGAAGGCGGGGAGATGGACAATAGGTGGAACCAGAGCCAATGACGGGTGCAGCTACCCCCTGGCTGGTTGTGAGTGAGAAGGCAAGCAGAGAAACAAAAGGCGCTGGGCTGGCAGGGTGGACACTGGGGTTGGTGGGGATGAAGCTGCACTGGTGAAGCATTCTCAAAGCAACTGGATGTCATTGGGCAATGATTCTTAAAGAGCCATCTTCTTGCAGATTATCCTGTGGGGTCGGACGGAGAAGTGCCTAAAAGAAACCACGGAGGAGATACGAGCGATGGGAACAGAGTGCCATTACTTCATCTGTGACGTGGGCAACCGCGAAGAGGTTTACCGACAGGCCAAAGCCGTCCGTGAAAAGGTACGTTTGGTGAAGAAACTTATCAAATTCTCAAATGACACCAAACTGGGAGGGACAGTGAATACCGCAGGAGATAGGATTCAATGTGAGCCCACAGTGTGATGCAGCAGCAAAAAAAGCTCATCTAGGCTGCATCAACCGAAGTATATTGCTCAGCTCAAGGGAAGTCAGAGTACCACTCTATTCTGCATTGGGCAGACCACACCCTTAGTACTGTGTCCAGTTCTAGGCACCAGTTAAAGAAGGATATTGGCAGGCTAGAGGGTGCAGAGGAGGGCAGCCAAGATGATAAAGGGTCTGTAAATCAAGCCTTATGAGAAACAGTTGAGGGAGTTGTGGGTGTTTAGCCTAAAGAAGAGAAGATTGAGAGGAGAGTCACCTTCAACTTTCTGAAGGGCCGTCACATGGAAGATGGAGAAAGCTTGTTTCCACTGCTCCAAAGGGTGGGACCTTTCTGACATTAAGAGCTGTTTGTCAGTGGGATGGAATCCATCAGAAACCGTACTCGACCCTGCTTCGCTTTGCAAATATGCCGGCAGTAAACAATGCAGACTGGAATCTTGCTTTCTTTTTAAGGGCAGTTCCATAAGTTCAGTGGAAGAGCATCACCTTTGCTTACAGAGGGTCCCAGGCATTTCTGGATTGGGCTGAGAAAGGCCTGAAACCCAGGGGAACCACAGCCTGTCAGTGTAGACAATACTGAGCTCTAATATAACATGAGGCAGCTTCATGTGGAGCATCTGTAGCCGAAGAGCACATGTATTGGATGCTGAAGGTCCTAGGTTCAATCCCTGGTGTGTCCAGGTAGGGTTGGGAGAGAGTCCTGTCTGAAACCCTGGAGAACTGCTGACAATACTGAGCTAGATGGAATCTGTATAAGGATGCATAATATGTTTACTGTTGGGAAACAAAAGACTGAGCTCAATGTACCTTTGGTCCGATCTTGCAGGGCTCATCCACTGACTGGGGGCTTCTCCTTTCTCCCCTCTCTCCTCTCCAGGTCGGGGATATCACCATCCTAGTGAACAACGCAGCCGTTGTTCACGGCAAGAGCTTGATGGAGAGCGACGATGACGCACTGCTGAAATCACAGCACATCAACACGCTGGGACAGTTCTGGGTACGAAGCCATCCTTTCTCCCACGTTCTCAGGCTTGGAAGTGACAGCAGGGAATTGCAGCCAGCGAAATCTTGGCTGCTCCGAGGGATGGCTCAGCCGAATTCGGGAAGATCAGCCCGGCGTGCAAACCTGCCAGGAAAAACAGTGGGGAGGGGGAAGGTGTGTGCAGGGGGAAAGATTCCAGCTACCTACTGAAATTAATACTAAGCACCATCGGGTGATGCTTTAGGCATGTGATGATCTTTTAGACATCCCTGAATTAGTCTCTACTGCTGGGTAGATTTTCCTTTTCTTGCCCCTGATCTAACCTGGGGTGATTAATTATTTAATTCTTTTTTTTTTTTTTGCCAATTGTCAATTAGATTGGGCATTGGGGAGCTCCTTATCTCTCGCTACCCAATGCATTTCCGCCTGTGGTCAATTGCCTGATATCTCAGCTCCATCCTACATGAGGAATTGTGACTTGCAAAGGAGAAGCAGGTCTCTTGAAAAGAAGAAGGGGATGGCCTCTGTGGCCCTCCTGGACTCCAACTGCCATCATGCCTCAGCCAGAAATGGCCAATTGTGAGGGATGATGGGAGTTGGAGTCCAGCAGTTCCTGGAGGGTCACAGCTTTCCCATCAGTCAGGGTTGGAGTCAGGAGCAAGTTGGCAGTAAATCACACGGCGTCAGTGAAGTTCTCTTTATTCAAGGAAACCAGGTTGACTCCAGAGGCCAGGCCTAATGAGCACAGCAGTTCATCCTGGTAAATCTTGCCCCTATGAGACAGTTGTTGGGAATGAAGGTCCCCGCCTTCCCACAGTTCCCTAAGTCCTCTCTTCACCCAGGTCCTTC
Organism: Podarcis cretensis; assembly: GCF_951804945.1. Taxonomy (NCBI): domain Eukaryota; kingdom Metazoa; phylum Chordata; class Lepidosauria; order Squamata; family Lacertidae; genus Podarcis; species Podarcis cretensis. Next base: position 69,485,765 of record NC_137177.1, read on the forward strand.
CCAAGCAATCTGAGTCATTGCCACTGTGCCTGACTTTGCTCCACACTCTTCATCTCTCTTCTGGTTCTGGGAGACCAGGGAGGGAGGGGAGCTGGTTGCAGCATGAGGGGAGACTCCATGGCTTCTTCAGCAGCCTGCATGATCTCTGCCAATTGGGCCTCCTCTTCTCCAGCCTCTGCTTCTGCCTCTGCTTCTGGACTGCTCTCTGCCACAGCCTCTTCCTGCTCACCAAACCCTATGACCTCTTCAGCTTCCAACCCTCCTCCCTCTTCTCCCTCTAGCCCCTTATCATCATCCCACCTCCAGTCCCCAGGCTCTGAGCCTTCTTCCCTTGGGGGTTCCCCAGCTGGTGCCTCCCACCACATCTCTGACACCATCCCTGCCATGGCTGCCAGCTTACAGTAACACAGATGTGGGCTTTTCCAACTGGTGGCACCACTGTTGTGCAGTGTCCTCCTCTCTGAAAATATAGGAGCCCTCCCCACTGGTTCTCGCTTTCCACCAGCTCTTGAAGACACACTTGGTTAAAGACCAGCATCCCCCTTAAATTTGAACTTCCTGATCTAATTGCCTTGGTGGCTCTTTTCATGCTTCTTCTTTTCAATGGGTCTTATCCCGTTGCATATTGTAGTTGCGGAAGATTTCGTGGGAAGGTTTTTATTGTGCGTTTCAGTTAGGCACGGGTATTTTATGTTTTATTTTATACTTGTAACCCGCTAAGAAGCCATTTCGGTGTGCAAGTAGTACATAAATCAAGTACAGTGGACGCTCAGGTTGCGAACGTGATCCGTGCGGGAGGCACGTTCGCAACCTGCAGTGTTCGCAACCCGTGACCCGCACGTCTGCGATGCACTGGTTGCGAATTAGTGCTTCTGTGTATGCGCAAAGCACGATGTAGCGCTTCTGCACATGCGCAAGCGCCGAAACCTGGAAGTAACCCGTTCTGGTATTTCCAGGTTCGGCGCGATGCGCAACCCAAAATCGTCCAACCCGACACGTCTGTAACCCGAGGTATGACTGTAATTAACAGCAGTTATCAATGATCATGGTATGTGAACCAAGGTTGTTCTCTCTCTGCCCATAGACCACAAAGGCCTTCTTGCCACGGATGCTGGAACTGCAGAAAGGGCACATTGTTTGCCTCAATTCTATCCTGGCCTTGTCTGCCATCCCTGGGGCTATTGACTATTGCACTTCCAAAGCCTCCTCTTTTGCCTTCATGGAGAGCTTGACGCTGGGTCTCTTGGACTGTCCTGGAGTAAACGCAACCACTGTCTTGCCATTCCACACCAGCACAGAGATGTTTCAAGGCATGCGGATCAGGTCAGTGCAGACAGCCACAAAAACAGGTCTGGTTGGCGATGCATGAGGTAGATCGTGCATTTATGAAGGAGCAGGGGTGGGAAATCCTGGGGCAGCCCGGCAACATTCAATCTACAGCTGAAGGATATCATGTAAGTGGTTTGGATAATGCAATATACAGTACAGTACAGTACCTTGGTTCTCAAACTTAATCCGTTCCAGAAGTCCATTCCAAAACCAAAGCGTTCCAAAACCAAGGTGCACTTTCCCATAGAAAGTAACGCAAAATGGATTAATCCATTCCAGACTTTTAAAAACAACCCCGAAAACAGCAGTTTAACATCAATTTTACTATCTAACGAGACCATTGATCCATGAAATGAAAGCAGTAATAATCAATGTACTGTACTATAAAATAAATAAGACAGTATTGTAGATGATAATTTTTTTAAAAAAGAAAAATCTTACCTGTGCTGATGATAGTCATTGTTTGGATGGGGGGCTTTTATCCATTTCCGCAGTCACACAATCAATCAATCAATCAGTAGCTGAACTGGGTTCCACACAGTCACAAAAACGAATAACCGAAAAAGCCTCAAAAACAAAATTTCAAAATAAATAGTAAAAACAAAAGTCCCAAACTTATTCATCTGTTTGACTTCTGAAATGTTCGAAAACCAAGGCGCAGCTTCTGATTGGTGCAGGTGGCCCCGAAACAATAACCAACAACCGCATCGGATGTTCGACTTCTGAAAAACATTTGAAAACTGGAACACTTACTTCCAGGTTTTCAGCATTTGAGAACCAAAGCGTTTCAGTACCAAGGCGTTTGAGAACCAAGGTACCACTGTATACGTTTTTAAAATATCAATACAGTTTTTAAAAACAAGGAGACAGAACGTTTTTTCAGCGCCACTTTCTGTCCACCAAAGCCTGAGGCAGCTGCTTCATTCCGCCTAATGGTAGAGCTGGCCGCGAGGTGAACAAACAGGACTGTGTTTTGTTTTCCAGATTCCCCAACCTCTTCCCTCCACTAAAGCCAGAGACAGTGGCTCGGAGAACAGTAGAAGCTGTTCAGCAGAACCAAGCTTTCCTCCTGCTGCCATGGACAATGCACATCCTGATCATCTTGAAAAGGTGCGGCCTGCTGCTCCACACCCATTTTTATTTTATTTGTTCAGGGAGGTCAAGTTGGCTCTCCAACTCCTCCCCATTATTTATCAACAAGCCTGTGAAATGGTGGCTTGGTCCAAGGTTACCATGTGAGCTTTATGGCCAAGTGAGGGATTTGAAGCTTGGTCTCCTGTGGGCTATTCCAGAGCCTATTCTGGCTGTCCCAACAGCTAAACCACACTAGCTCTCCAAATCTAGTCCTGGCAAGATGGAGCATGAATGGGGGGAGATTGAGGGGCTGCAGGCACCAACCCTGCCCTCATCATCTCCTACCTCCACCCTCAACCTTCATGTGTTGTGAAGGAAGGTCTGAAGGGGGAATCTTGGAGAGTTTGGCACTGAAAATCCTCCACATGAATGGTAAGCCCAGTCCTGCAGACCACACAGCTATTCCCCCTTCAGAACGTCCCAAGCCATGCATGAACATCTGAGGCTGCAACTGGCAGGGATGGAGGGCAGCGCCTTTTGCTGCCTCTCCTTGTGTGCATCTTCGATGATGAGAAGAGGCCTGATGGAGTAGGGAAGGGAAAACCAAGGCCCAGCAGCTCTCTCGGTTCCACAAATAGCTTGTGCCAAAATGTCAGCACAGTGAGTTGCAGAGCAACTTGAACTGTGAGATGAACACCCTGAGATGGTGAGATTGTCCCAGAAGCGGGAACCCATCACCATAAGTTGTACGTATTTCCATAAATGTGAAGGGGTGTGTGTGTGTGTGTGTGTGTGTAGGTAGGGCCCTGTACATTAATGCAAGGCCCTTTAACTTGGCCCAGAGGCGTATGGGCAACAACTGAACATAAGAACATAAGGAGAGGTTTACTGGATCAGGCCAGTGGCTGATCTAGTAATAGAATCATAGAAGGGACCAAAAGGATCACCTGTATTTTGCCCAACCTGGGACTTGAACCCACAACCTTGAGATTAAGAGTTTCATGCTCTATCAACTGAGCTATCCTTCAGTCCAGCATCCTCTTCTCACAGTGGCTAACCTGTGGGAAATCAGCAAGCAGGATTCGAGCGCAAGAGCCCTTCCCCTTTCCTGCAGTTTCCAGGAATTGGTATTCAGAAGCATTGCTGCCTCTAACTGTGTAGGAACCGCGTAGCCATCATGGCTAGAAGCCACCTACAGCTCTCTCCTCCATGAATTTCTTTTCACATTATTTGCAAAGCGTAAAATAAAAACAAATTACCCAGTCCTTCAGTATCCAGTGCACCTGTCTGCTCTGCCTGTCCTCTGCTCTGACTCTGGTGGACTGGCTGACCCACCCTCTCTTGCCTTCCTCTCTTGCAGCATCCTCCCGCAAGCGGCACTCGAAGAAATCCACAAGTTCTCCGGGAGCTACACCTGCATGAACACTTTCAAAGGGCGCACGTAGGCTCCGCGTCTCGCTCACGCACCAAGCAGGCCGAGAGCCCAACGAGGGCAATCGGCGGGGCCTCCCAAGGCCATACGCTTGCTCTCCCTTGCCACGGCGACAGCGTCGAGAGCCGTAGCGGAAAGGGGTGGAAGAAGAACTCACAGGGGCAAGGAAGGGGGACGAGCAACGGCAGCCATTTGCAACGTAGATTTTCAGAGGAGTTTCAAAGCCTAGCGGTTTGCCGAACCTCCCGTGCCGAGTACATTCCACTTTGGCCTGCTAATCAGGAATTGCAAATTAATTTAGTGGGGTTCCCTCCCCAATTTGTGTGTGTGTGTGTTGGGGAAGGGGTGTTCTCATTTTGTAAACCTTGTAAGATTTCACTACCCTTGGGTGAGTGCTGAGACTAGTGGTTATGAAGAAGTAACAGAAAAATGGATGCCACATTATTCTTTTTAGCCAAGGAAGCAGCAAGGACCTCTGCCTCCCACATGCCAGGAAAAGAGTACGGAATGTTCTTTAGCAAGGGGCAGCTGGCAGGAGTCTTTGGCAATGGACAGAGGGAAACAGCATCAAATGCTTCTATTGGGTTATCCGTAGAATGTAGGGAAAGGTGCATCCTGTGTCTGCAGTGTTTGGACCAAGGAAACCATCACAACTGCCTCATCGGATCACACCAAAACCCAGAATTCTGTTTCCAGCAGCAGACAACTTGAACTCCCTGGGTTGGTTTCATTCCATTTGTCTGGAGTAGATCTACTGCCTCTAAACAGGACGTGGTCCTTCTTAGCTATGGTGGTTTATTGCCATTGATAGACTCAATCTTAATATGCACAGGCTACGTGCAAGGGTTCTGCTTTTCTTTTCTTTTTTTGCAAGGAAGGAGCAAGTTAAGGCGAGTCATGCAAGGGTATCTCAGCATTTTTCAAGATAGGTAGTTGGCGCATCCTCTTTCTATGGTGGCAGGAAGCCTTGTGGGAAGGATCAAATTTGCACGGACAAACTTCCCAAATGAGTCCAGCTCTTTGCTCCTAAAAAACACCTCCAAATGGAACACAAAACCAGTCACTCATGCATATACACACATATATAAATAAAGGGTTTGCTAAGCTGCAGTGGTGGTCTTTGTGTGGACTCGGCGTGTTCTATGGCTGCCCATAAAAATAAAAAAAATAGCTCCAGATATAATGTCTGAATGGGATGAGGAGTCCAGTAAGAGAAGCCATTTTGTTTTCGACAGTGTATCCAGAATCAGCAAGCAAGATTGGCAACCAATTGTTCAGGGTATCAACCACTCAATCATGCCCTCTTGTGGGTTACTCAATCCATTTTGTGTTTTCCCCCCTTGCCTGCCCCTCTTTAGTTGGTAAGCATTCTGAGTCTGTCTTCACTAGGCTTGAGATGCATCAATTGTTCAAGAGATGTAAAGTCTTGCAACCTCGTGAATGGAGTCGAGTCTCCTTCTTGAAGGGTCCTGGTGGCTCTTTCTGTCTAAGGACTGCATTCCCTTCTGGGCATCCTTCCTGGGAGGAGTCAAGTGTCAGTGGTGGGTGGGACCAGATAGAAAGATGGGCGGTGACAGATGTGCAAATTCTGCCTTTGTACACACCCAGTTTCTAACTTCCAGCTAGTCAAACAAGGAGCTTTATAGGAGTTGAAGAACTCATTCCAGTGAGGAGAAAACACTCAAGGAGGATGCAAAGTTGCACTGGTAAGGGGCATGGCCCAGGGAGAGTCCTGAAGGTCCTGGGCCTAGGGCTCCTGGTTCCTGCCATACATCAGAGTAGGCCTAGGGACCAAGTGCAACCCCCAGGACTGTACATGACCCTCGGAACTCCATGGGGCACACACCCTCCCCAGACTTGCTTTGCACCCTTCTTCAGTGTTTTTACTTTGATGGATTGTTGTTGACATCTGTCTGGCTCTGGAGACACTGGAATGCACCTCCGGAGAGCAGCACCAAAATGACCTCCACTGAGGTCCTGGACTTCCCAGAAGACAAGACCTGTCCCCTCTTGGCCTCACTGATGTGGTCCAAAGGAAAGCAGAGCAATACACTTGGCACCAGCTTGGCTGCAGGAGTTGCCAGAAGGAGGCGTACAAGGCGCCATCCAACCATCTTAGGGACTCCACTCCGGATTTGTGTAGGGTTTATTCCTTAGCCTCTCCTGAAGATTTAGGTTTAGGATCAGAGTTTTCCTTCTCCTAGATGGGCTACCTTCCCAGGTTGATGAGCTCCACCTGCCCCTCACTTCCTTCTACAGCACTTACAGAAACCACCTTCTTGACTATTGGACCCACTGTTGGTCTTGTCCACTGAGTCCATTGCAGCCTGTCTTTGCATGCTCATCCTTGACTCTGATCCTGCCTCTTACTAGTCTGGATGGAGGATACGGAGGGATGCATGCGAGCGAGTTGAAGCTAGCCTACTGCACAAAGGTAAAGCTTAACATTTGCTGCTCCACATGTGACTCTCAGAAATATTTCTCAGAAGGGAAAGCAGCTCTCTGGTTCAAAATGGTCCCCCACCCCTATGCATAAACTTAACAGGATTAGCTTTGCCTTGTCTGATCTCCACTGCTTAGTCTGCTTCTCTATTAATACCTGCAGAAGTCAAAACTCTTCACTTGGAGGTGGGCACAGGGAGAGCTCCCTGGACTATTTCTGGTGTGCTTCACAGTGGGAAAATTTCCATTCTTCTATTTCATTGCATTCTGTTTCCTTTACCACCACCTCCTCCCCCTCCCTGCTCTCCACCATGTTTCTTCATTGCTACCCGCAGAGCTATATTAAATTAAGACATTTTCTTTCTTTTCTTTTTTAAAAAAGAACTCTGTATCAACCCAGCGCTTGCTTAATGCCACCATCTTGTAGCCAGATGTCAACCACAAAATCGGGGGCAGGAGGGAATCTGAGCCAAGGGAACTTCAACTGATCAGGGAAAGAGGCGAGATGAAGTAGCAAGATTGGGACCATAGAAGCAAAAACCAGAGCTGCTTAATCACATGGAAAAATTTAAGTAACTAAAGCCTGGGAGCAGATCACATTGGGTTGCTTCCAACTCAGTTTTACTCAGAGTAGAACCATTGAAAAAGATGGAACGAAGTCATTCATGTTCATTAATTCCAATAGGCCTACCATGAGCAGGACTAACATGCCCAAACCATTGGTGGTGTTCTCCTTTTACTCAGAGTAGACACATTGCATTAACATGGCTAAGTTAGACCCATTGACACTGAAGCTCTATTTGGTTATTATTTTCTCCATCAAATAAAAACATAGGACGCTACCTTCTACGAAGTCAGACCATTGGTCCATCTAGCTCATGGTTTTCAGACAAAAAAGGGTCGTCTCAGCTTCCTGGAAATGCCAGGGATTGAACCCGGGACCTTCGGCATGCAAGGCAGAAACTCTGCCACTGAGCTACAAACCTTCCTGCAAAGGCATGGAAATGTATAGGAAGCTGCCTTATACTGACTGGCCTTCAGATGTCTTCTAAAAGTCAGATGCCTTCCCTAACTATGAACCCTGAAATTTGGGATCACGTCCAAACCAGGGCCCGTGAATCCAATAGACCTAAGCCTGTCATGTTTCCTACTCTGAGTAGGACTCACATTGGATACTACCTAGTGATCAGGGCAAGTGATCGAAAACCAGACCCTGGTAAATAGGAAATTGGTGCTTATAATCTCAAAGGACTGCATCAACATGCCCTTCCAGAAACATTTGGCTATGCAAATGTTTCCTCTGGTGCTCGCTCTCTTTTTCCTTTGAACTTCCGGCAAAGAGTCACGGTCTGTTTGCTTTTTCTTTAACCACAGAAGGCCTTTGCAGTTGTGTGTGTGTGTGTGTGTGTGTGTGTGTGTTTACATATACATATATATATATATATATATATGTGTGTGTGTGTGTGTGTGTGTGTGTGTGTGTGTGTGTGTGTGTGTGCTGAGCTTGCCGAGAGAAATGAAGTCATCCCACAGGGATTTTCTGCAGTTTTTTAAATAATAATAATAATAATAATAATAATAATAATAATAAAATAAATTGCACAATTCCTTCATTGCTGGGATGTTAAAAAAAGAAAAGAATTTTCAAAGAAAACACAAGCTGGTTGTTTGTGTTTTTGCTCTGCAGCCAGTGCAGCAGCTTGAATATCTCTTTTGCAAGTTCAGAGGAAGGGAAAGTGCCAGGAAGCATTGTTCCTCCATGTTTTCTTGAGCTTTAGATGGCAACGCTGCGGCCGCCCTCCTTAAGGTGCCCGTAAATCTCGAAGTGTTTCATATAGGCTCCTTGTCGTGTGGCCATTAAGTTTTATAGCCTTTATGCTTCAAGTGAAACGATGACTGCGAATTCCTTCTAAATGTCATAATGCATCCCACATGCTAGCAGCTCCAAGCGTACAACCCAAGATCAACATTGAGCATTTAATAAGATGCGGGGCCATCTGCATCAAAAAGCACCAGCGGGATAGAAATGTCATAGAATCATAGTATTGCAGAGCTGGAAGGGATCCTTAGGGATCATCTAGTCAAATCCCCTGCAATGCTTTAAAAACCTCCAATGAAGGAGAGCCCACCACCTTCTGAGGGAGTCCATTCCACGGTCTCAAATAGCTCTTGCGATTGGAAAGTTCTTCCTGACGTTTAGTTAGATTTTCGCTTATGCACACAGGGCCTCAGAATATAACCCCCCACTTGAATTGGGAGGAGGGGACCTGAACTGATTATACCCATTTCACAGCCTTTCAGGTGGAAGTCAAAAGGCAGCTATTAGACTTAGGCTAATCCACATCAGGGGGATGCGGGTGGTGCTGTGGGTTAAACCACAGAGCCTAGGACTTGCCAATCAGAAGGTTGGCGGTTCGAATCCCCGCGACAGGGTGAGCTCCCGTTGCTCAGTCCCAGCTCCTGCCAACGTAGCAGTTCGAAAGCACGTCAAAGTGCAAGTAGATAAATAGGTACCGCTGCAGCGGGAAGGTAAACGTTTCTGTGTGCTGCCCTGGTTTGCCAGAAGTGGCTTAGTCATGCTGGCCACATGACCCGGAAGCTGTACACTGGCTCCCTTGGCCAGTAAAGCGAGATGAGCGCTGCAACCCCAGAGTCGGTCACGACTGGACCTAATGGTCAGGGGTCCCTTTACCTTTAATCCACATCAGAGTGGACGTTTCAGCTAAAGTTAGCCATAAGACTAAGTCCCACTGCAACTACAGACTCCTGAGAATCAGTACAAGACCATTTTCCATCTAGGTTCAGGCGCTGGTCCAAGAAACAGATCATCTTTATCGGGAGATGCAGCACAGGTTGCTTCAATTTGATGTCTCAGCAGGTTTGATGCCACCAACTATGGCATCCTACTGGACTAACTTAGTGGGCTGGGAGTTGGAGGCACTGCCATTTTCTCCTGCTTGGACCACATCCTTGAACTTTGATTGTGTATCTTGCATGGAGGATAGAAAGGGGTGCGTGAGACTGTGTAGGAACCAGCCTTTAGGACATAGGTAAAAATTTGCATGTGTTGCTCCTCCCACTTTTGGCTCTGGCCTCACCCAACACTAGCATGTGGCCCTCAGAATACTAGCTGAGTACCAAGCTGCTATGCACCTGAAATACTATGAAATCACATTCTTTGTTGAAGCTTTCACTATTGGCTTCACATTCTGCCTGTCAGACTCCACCTTGGTGTGTTGCATTCTGCACCCTGATTTGCTACTGCTTTCATCTGCCAGACAACAGCAGACTCCACCCCCTACCGCACAAAGCCCTGCCCCAAAGCCGACAGCCACCAGTTCTCTAACCTACTCATTCGGGGTCTGAAACTTTGAGAAGCTAGCAGCTTCCAAGGAAGAGGCTGTAGGGTTGCCAACTTCTCTTTCATCAGAGAATCAAGCAAATGGTCTCAAACAGCCTGGAATGGGCTCAAACTCCCAAAGGCTAGCCAATCAGAACATAAGAAAGCCACACTGTCTAAATCTGAACACACCCCCCCTGTGGAATATGTTAGATGAACTTCCTTCTGTAGAAAGTAGATCTGCACCAGCTTTCTGGTGTAGATGGTTCTGAGTCCCTTCCAACTCTACAATTCTATGATTCTGTGGTCTTCTCCTTGCCCTGGTTAGGCTACCAGTGGCAACCAGCCACAATGGCTATGATCTACCATCACTGCGAAGGGCAGCACATTGAGGAATATCAGTTGCTGGGAACTGTATTGGAGGAGTGTACTGTTGCACTCAGGTATACCCTCCAACATTTCTTGGATGAAAAGAGGGAAGTCCTATTCCGCAATAAAAATAATTTTATTATTTATACCCTGCCCACCTGACTGGGTTGCCCCAGCCACTCTGAGCAGCTTCCAACATACACTACAGTGATACCTTGGGTTACAGACACTTCAGGTTACATATGCTTCAGGTTATAGACTCCACTAACCCAGAAATAGTACCTCGGGTTAAGAACTTTGCTTCAGGATGAGAACAGAAATCATGCAGTGGCAGTGTGGCGGCAGCGGAAGGCCCCATTAGCTAAAGTGGTGCTTCAGGTTAAGAACAGTTTCAGGTTAAGAACGGACCTCCAGAACGAATTAAGTTCCTAAGCCGAGGTACCACTGTAGTGGCCAAAATTGTGGAAACCTTTTGGGAAAAGTGTATTTGAGAGGTTTGATGGCTCATAACACCTGATTGGCTCTCTAAACACTCATGCTCATTGGCTACATTCAAATGAAGGAAAACTACTGCGTATCAACCTAAGCAAGCTGTACTTCCCTTTTCTGGCTATTTGGCTATAACGTTTGATAGAATACAGATAACTGAACAAACTTTGTTGCATGACATTCTTCATTAAATTATCTTTCCATTGATATATGATTTTATGGCATTACTCCAAAAAAAGTGGTATTATGAGCCAGCAAACCTCAGAAATACACTTTTCCCAAAAGGTTTCCACAATTTTGGCCACTGGTGTAGATAAAAACATAACAAAACAGTAAACATTTAAAAACTCCCCTATGCAAGGCTGCCTTCACATGTCTTCTAAAGGTTGTGTAGTTACTTATCTCCTTGGCTCAGGGGTTGCCTAACTCCATACCCTCCATACCCTTCTCCAGTGAAAATAGAGACATCCTAAGGGAAAGTGGGACATTCTGGGATCAAATCAGAAACTGGGATGGCTTCTGTAAGTCTGGGATTGACCCTGGGAAATATGGGCACTTGGAGGGTCTGGTTCTGCCTGCAGTTGTCCTGTGGGCACCAAGTTGGCATCTGGTGAGAACAGGATGCTGGACTAGATAGGCCAGTGGGGTGCATTCCAGATATTTTGGACCAGATGCCCCATCAGGCCATGCTGGAGGGCACCAGGTTGGCGAAGGCAGTTGCATGCTGTGGGTTTCCGATCTTCTCGGCATCAAATGCTCTCTCCCCATCTGTCTTGCTCCTTTCTTTCCCTTTCTAACATCCACTTCCCTCGCTCCCACCCCTGCCTTTCCTGAAGGGTCAAAGGGCAGGCAGAAAACCAGGGAGGGTTTGGCAGACGTCTTTGGCTGACATGAGCCTGCTCAGGAGAGGTGAGAGGCAGGGGTTCGGGGAGCCTCGGGTTCAGAGCAAGGTTAGCCAAATATCAGATAAATTAAGCAGGAGCACCAGACAGCTTGGCTTGCGGGTGAACTTTTCACCCAGCCCAGCTAACCTGTTCCTGTCCTGGCCATTGCACAGGTGGAGAGGGCTCCAAGGGAAGCCTGACCCTCGGTCTCTCCGCCTTCCTCTGTCAAGGCGGGGGCAGGAATCAAAGCAAAGGCCCAAGCAGGGAGGACGCCCAGCTCTCAAGAACATGGAAAACTGCCCATTGGTCCAGAATGCATCCGAGGCGACACATACACACACATTCAGAAGACCATTCTATGTGATGCTAAATTGACTTTAATTAGGGATGTCCAAATACAGTGGTACCTCGGGTTACATACGCTTCAGGTTACAGACTCCGCTAACCCAGAAATAGTACCTTGGGTTAAGAACTTTTCTTCAGGATGAGAACAGAAATCACGCGGCAGCAGCAGGAGGCTCCATTAGCTAAAGTGGTGCTTCAGGTTAAGAACAGTTTCAGGTTAAGAACGGACCTCCGGAACGAATTAAGTACGTAACCAGAGGTACCACTGTATGTCCATTGCAGTTTCTCATTTTCCCCAATCCTCCTCATGAAAATTCACTGGCATTTCAGTGTGGATGTTTCTTAACTGTGCACTGGTTTGAGTGTCGGACTAGGACCTGGGAGACCTGGGTTCAAATCCTCGCCACTCGGCCCTGAAGCTCACTGGGTGACATTGAGGCCAGTTCACTGCCTCTCAGCCTGACCTACCTCACAGGGTTGTTGTGAGGATAAAATACCATCTTTCAGAGGAAAGGTGAGTTGCAAATGCAACCAACCAATCAATCAATCAATCATTAAATTTACCTTATATTTGTATTTCTGCGAAGCAATTTCCTCTACTGTAACACATTACCAATAAAAATTAAAATGTTACTTTCACTCATATATGCAATGCTATGCACACTTTACCCTTTCAATGCATTTATTTACACATTACTTGGGTAGAGGAGTGCACTGCAAGATTCATGGAAGTGTGAATTTTGGATGGATGGCCCTGCTTTGGTTTGTACTTCGTTTCAGAAAGTGTGAATTAGGTGAGCTCATCTTCAAAGGCAAACTGCAACTAAGTTCTCCAGCATCCATTGATGGATATGGATGGCTGTGTGTTTGTATCACTGATCAACTAGTATAATGCTCTTCTAATGGTTTGGGGTTTGTTTTTAAGAAATTGATTATTAATATATGATATGTGATTCTAGGTCATTTCTTTTGCAATACTGAATTTATTCTTTTCTAAATTGTTGGGTTTTATCTTCTTCATATTTACTGATACGTTTTGCAAACCGTTTTCTCCCCATCTCTTTTCCCCAACTTCCCACAATGTTTTACATTTGGATAATAAGCAGGTGTCCATTGTAAGATGCTCACTGTGGGAAAGCTGCATAAAAATAATCTTAAATTATTTTAAATTTCAGATTTAAAATAATGGTGCAAATTTAAAATATGATGCCTATTTTAAATGCATCAGTACTGCATTGTACCTGGCTTCTGAGAGCCTTCTGCATGTGAAGCAATTAAGAAATGTTCTTACCGAAAGCGTAACATCGGGAGGAGACCATATTGGACTACCCCCACATGAAAGCATCCATGGGGTTTCACACACCACCCATTTCAAAAGCCCATTTCCTGTGATGCTACATCAACTTTGACTCTCTGGCACAATTTGTGACCACGTGGAAAATTTGCCAAGTCAAGACAGAAATAAGAAAATGGCCAAATCTGAACCAGAAACCACTTGCCCTTGTATTGCCCTGTAAGATCGCTGAGGAAATTCTATTCATAGCACTGCACCATGCAGAATATTAATTGGGCAAACATCCGAAAATGGGCATTTTCTGTTCTTGCTCCTGTGGAATGCCCTCCCCTCTGCCAGACACCATCAGTTGCTCCAGAAATCTTTTGCCCAGGCCCTCCCTGAGCCATAAAATCAGACCCTCTTCTTATGTTTGAATCCCTCAAATTCCTGTTTTATTTGCTGCTGTTTTATTTGTTTAAGGTTGCGTTCTTGCTTTAACGATATTGCTTGCTTTTATGCTGTATGCTGTTTAGAGGTCTTTAAAAAATAATAATACTGAGCAGTTCAACTGTTGCCAAATAAAATAAAAAGTAGAAAGGGATAAGCAGAACTAAACATACAGGAACAAATTTCCACACCGAAACCAAACATTATAAATTAATATCACAAGGTTCCAAGTAACACAAAAGAGTTTACATTACCCCATTATTGCAGTACATTATAAAAACACTGTATTTCTCAATAAAGACATTATCTTGTTGTCTGCCCTCTCTGGTTCTCACCATATAAGTAAGCTTAGCCTTGCATACCATGTCTCAGATTTGAGTTGTTGATTGTCTCATGGTGTTCTCCTCCCCACCCACCCCCATTTTGACAAACAATATTTTTGGCAGCATTTAAGAGATGTTGCATTAATTCCCCATCCTCTGCTAATACACTTTCTTTAACATATCCCAGACTCTCCAAGTGTCCCTATTTTCCAGGGACAATCACAGATTTATAGAAGCCATCCGGGTTTCTAATCTGATCACAGAATGTCACACTATTCCTAAGGACGTCCCTATTTTCATCAGAGAAATGTTAGAGGGTATGGAGATATGCAACCCTCATGCCAAGGAGATAAGTATCTACACAACCTTTGGAAGACATCTGAAGGCAGCCCTGTATAGGGAAGGTTTTTGTTTTTTAAAATGTTCAATGTTTAATTATGTTTTTATCTATGTTGGAAGCCGCCCAGAGTGGATGGGGCAACCCAGTCAGATGGGTGGGATATAAACAAAAAAATTATAATGATGGAATCGGATGTCCCTCTTTTCATCGGATAAATGTTGGAGGGTATGATATCCAAATACAGTGGTACCTCTGATTACAGACGCTTCAGGTTACAGACTCTGCTAACCCAGAAATAGAACCTCAGTTTAAGAACTTTACCTCAGGATGAGAACAGAAATTGTGCGCTGGTGGCAGTGGGAGGCCCCATTAGCTAAAGTGGTGCTTCAGGTTAAAAACAGTTTCAGGTTAAGAACGGACCTCCAGACTGAATTAAGTTCTTAACCCGAGGTACCACTGTAGTAAAATTACACGACCCATGGGTAAACTAGTCAGTTATTACTTCAACTTCCATTGCTATATCTTCCCAGACAGATGGAGGGAAAGACGATGAAGAAAAATCCATCAACAACCCATTTTAGGACCACATCTGCACATTTCTTCTTGCAGACGAGATCTGGCCCCTTCCCAAGAGACTCTCAGCTCCCCAATCTGAAGCCAGTCACCCATTCCCTCCTTGAACAAAGTGCCTAGAAGATCAGGCCAGGCAGAGCAGCTCCTCGTGAGAGTGACCCAGCGGAGGAGACGGAGGCTCCCTCTGCCCTGTTCCATTACTCTTTTTGATTGACACTTTAATGAGGGTACGACGGGTCGCCCCCCTGCTGGGGGGCTGGTTCATGCCCCGTTTATCTCACAGTCCATGTAAGCCGAAAATAGCCGCTGGGCTGAGTTTCACCGGCCTGTGACCCAGCAAACCCCACCATGATGGATTGAGTGACTGAGGCGAGTTGGCAGCAAAAGTGTGTAGCAACAGTTTTGTTCTGTCAGCATGACACAATGGATTTGCTGATCTCTAGGTTTTTCCCTCCACAGCCGCTGCCGCTGTCCCTCGCAGATCTCCCCTCCCTTTGCAGGGGAATGGAGTGGGGAGAGGGAGAGGGATCAACAGAGATGGAAAACCTTCGATTTCAGTTTCTCTCTGCTTCTCTGTTTTAAATTCAACCTTTGAGAAAAAAATTCTCCTGAAAATTCACCAGCACTCCAGTGTGAATTTCGACCCACTCAGAGTGCGGTTTTGATTCATATATATATTTGCAAGCAAATCTTCTTATGTAATGCAATTATTGTACATTATTTTCACTAATACAGACATACACTTGCTTGTTCGAACTGCGTAGCAAAATTCAGCAAAGCGCCTATTTCAGACGACAGCTGCGTTTCAGTCAGTGTACTGTTTTGCAAACTAGGCGGTTTCTCATTAAAATGCAGTGTAATAAAATAAAATTGATCCCCCCCCCAATCCCTAGCTACCAAGGAAAAATAAATAATGTTTGAGAAGTCAGGCTCAAACCTTCTTCTTCCCTGACAAAGTACTGGGAATGGGCAACAGGAAATTTGAACTTTCCTTTTCTTGCCTTTTAAAACAGCTGCTCAGGAGCTGAATGGATGAGGCTCCTTTGTTAGGTGTGCCTGATTCTGCTCTGGCTCTTGCAGTTGCAAAAGGCAACAGTCACCAGATGTTACCAGACACTTTGTGACCCTCAGGGTAGGGTGGGAACGCACTCTTGTGCTATTTAAAGCTAGGTGATGTCAGTGCATCTTGTACAGCTTTATACTTGAGCCATGCTTATGTTTGTTATTATTTACGACTTGCACAGAGCCTTCAGAGCAGCAACGGAGGAGGAAGAGAGGCCCTCAAAGCGCTCTCAACATCTAATGAACTTTAACACGTGGAATGATAAAAGTCCGCCGTTTTATCAGGACAAGTTATTCATTGTTTACTGTTGTAACAGATGTTTTCTCAAAATTTATCTTCTGTACCATGAAAATAAATAAAAACAGTATTCCAACGATATAGGTAATAAGCCTAGGTTAAAACGGTGCTTTTATTAAGTAGCAACCTCTTTGAAACTCACCCCCCCTCCGATATTGTGACACACAAATATTTTCTATAAATAAAAAGCTGTATTTTAATTAACCTCAAAAAAGCATTAACCACCACAGAAATGTTATTTTGTCTGTTGTTGTGAAAACCAAGATGTCTGAATTGGTCCTTAGGCTGCTTATCCATTTCAGTTTAACACTGATATTGCCTCACAGGTGCAGGATGGTGTTGGCAAAATGTGATTTTTTCCCTCTCAAAGGCCTTATTGTTTGGAAGAAGCTTATAGTGGAATATTAGACAGCTAGGTGGGGTTTACGGCTGTTTGTCATCAAATTTGGCATTAAGAACTCAATTGAAGAAATCATATCTAGATTTGGGACACCTTCATATACTCGGAAAATATACCCTGGTTCATTATACGAACAATTTTGGAGGTACGCAGTTCCATTTTTCTACATCTATTTCACAACTCTTCTAACAACAGGAAGGCACCGTAAGGATCCACAATCTGCAAACAGCATCACTATTTCAGATATACGCTGTTTTGATAAACATGGGAGAGGTTTTGATGCATCTCCCCCTCCTCATTGCAGTCCCCATCTGGATTGGGCCCCACACCTATTTTTCTTCGTACCTGGGGTGGGAGCAGCTCCCATTTAGGAGGAGCGTTCAGAGCCAAGCGCTTCCCCCAAGATGGCAATTCTGCATGTACCTGCTGCCCCCCAATAATTCCAAATCAGGCAGCAACCGAGGGTATGAACTCAATGTCAGCAGCTATTTCAGAGTTCTCCCATTTGCAAAACGGCACACTTGACTCCTTGAAGGGTATCCATGGGGGGGGATAAGAAACCCCACTGTTTTGTGCTTTCTAGAAGTAATGGGAAGGCGGGGGGGGGGGGAGGGCAAGGGAGAGCCGGAAGATATTTTAAGCCATGGGCTTTGGAATCTGAATGCAATGTTTATTCACTTAGTAATGGGGTATTAGTGCCAATATCAACAGGAGTGTCACAGCTACACACACACACACACACACACACACACACACACACACACACGACTGTGGTTCCTAATGCTGTGTGTTTTTTTTTTTTTAAAAAAAAAGCTTTTCCCCTCTGACAAAACACACTGCAAAAGTCTGGAATGACTCCTTTTGCAGACGCAAAAGGAAGGCAGGAGCAAAGCTGTGCTTTCAAGATGGCGTCAGGAGGCTGCTTTCCTGGCTCTGCACAACCATGAGGGAAAGTGACTGAAGTTATCCTGGTTTGAATTGGAAAGCTACCTGTGCATTTCAGAGTACACCCAACACTTGATGGACTCTCCCCATGAAGTCCTTTGGGTAGCTGAATTGGTAGCACGCGTACGATATGTGAATCACAAGGATTCACAGCAGCAGCTATTTCGTTCCCCTTTCTATACTACCTATAGAAAAGTGGAGGTTGGTCCATTGAAGTGAATGAGGAGCAACCCCACCACCCTCAGTCTGGCCTCAGTCAGCTCCCACCTGCCTGCCTTCTTTCTTACAAGTAGTCCAGGGGTGGGGGGTGGTACTGGCTGTCAGCTTCTTCCTTCCTAGTCTCAGGTTTGGTTCATCCTGGAGCCTCGGAGATGAGCAGTAAAGTTGATTTTTTATTCAAGGAAACGGAATAAAACAGAGAAACCTAAGGCAAGAATGGCCCTCTGGCAAAGCAGTTGCCACTACTGAATATCCGGGATTCCCGCTTCAAGGTTTCCTTTCTACTATTGCCTTCCTCCCTCCGCTTGCTTGGAAAGGTGCCTCTTGCAATAAGAAGTAGCTTTACACCAAATCAGACCACCATTGGTCCATATAGCATTGTGGGCACATCTGGGATTTTGAAGCACGGTGGATGCTTGTCACGTGTAAAAAGGTAGAGAAAGCCACCGACATCAGCTTCCCCCACACCCACAGAGACAGAACTTTGACAGAGAACTTCCATGAGTGCCATAGGAGGTGGCACCCGCAGGCGTTGTGCTGATAATAATAATAATAATAATAATAATAATAATAATAATAATAATAATTTATTATTTATATCCCACCCTCCCTGACCAAAGCCGGGCTCAGAGTGGCTAACAACAGTAAAACTAGCACAATTAACATAAAATCACAGTCAATTAATTGAAAAACATTCTAAAATCAATTCAGAATCGAATTAATGGCAATCATTGGGCTAGAGTTCTATGAGGATTATAGAAGGAGAGAGGGGGTCAGACTGTGCCTTGGCCAAAGGCCTGGTGGAACAGCTCCGTCTTGCAGGCCCTGCGGAAAGTTGTCAAGTCCCTCAGGGCCCTGGTCTCTTTTGTGACAAAGCGTTCCACCAGATTGGGGCCACAGCCGAAAAAGCCCTGGCTCTGATTGAAGCCAGCCTAACCTCCCTGTGGCCTGGGATCTCCAAGATGTTATTTGAAGACTGTAAGGTCCTCCATGGGACATACCAAGAGAGGTGGTCCTGTAGGTACGAGGGTCCTAGGCCATATATTTAAAGGTTAAAACCAGCACCTTAAACCTGATCCTGTACTCCACCAGGAGCCAGTGCAGCTGGTATAGCACCGGGTGAATGTGATCCCGCAGCAAGGACCCCGTAAGGAGTCTCGCCGTGGCATTCTGCACCCGCTAGAGTTTCTGGGTCAGTCTCAAGGGCAGCCCCACATAGAGTGATGACCCTTGGTCTATAGTTTCTTCCCAGATCTACACACAGAGGCCCGGAATTGAACCTTGGATTGTCTGCATGGAAAGTGTTTGCTCTTTTCACTGAGCGACAGCCCTTCCCAGAGCTGCGAGGCAGGGAGCCAACCTGGAATTCATGGTCACCATCCAAAGAATGTGGAGACAAGAGGAGAGAGCAGCAGCAGCATTTATTAATCCTCAGATTTAAGACTACAGGACTGCAGTATTAAAATTTATAAACTTCCATTCTTCCCCCCCCCCTCCCAAAAGGCAGTTGATACTTTCCAGTCGTCTTATATACCTGGTGTTATTTCCTGGTCAGAGTCCATTTTCTGCTTAAGGCCAACAGAGGGGAACTTTTGTGTGTGCGCGTACGTGTGTGTGCAATAACATCACTTTCCTCTGCAAATGTCCCACTATAAAAGGAGGCATTATTGTTTAAACATCAACACTGCCTTATAAAGGGAACATCACAAAATGCAAGAAAAGTTACGCAGATGATTAAAAAAACAACACAAGTCTCCTGTTTCCCTTAAACTGGAGATTCTGGCTCCCTGCAGGGATCACTGCAGTACACACACACACAACCTCACCAGAATTATTTTATAGAGCAAACACCCTAGGTATCATTATTTTGCTGGAGCCCCCTACCCTTTGCCCTTCCAAACCATGAACCCAAATAATTCTGGAGCCAGCAGCACACAAAAGCACTGAATGGTGGAAAGGAACATGCCCCACCCTCGTCGCCAGGCCCCATCCTGACTCTGCCATAACCCAGCTTAGTGCAGGTCACTCACAGCACCTGTAACAAAAAATAAAAATGAGCCTTAAAGTGTTCCAGGTGTCCTCATCATCACCTCCACAGGAAAAGCATTGTTTCAAAATGCTCAGAATCAGTGCAATAGAAAACTCAATATAACTTTTCCTTTAATTTCTTTACATGAGATAGACCATTATACACCCTCACAACACCCTGTGCACTTTCTTATTTACACCAAACACAGTTGTACATACATACATATATATATATTTATATATATATATATATATCTGTAGAGGTATATATACACACAGAGAGAGTAAGAAAATACAGGGCTTCCCCTAAAACTAAATGTATGTCAAATACATCTTTGATCTTGTAGTTCCCCCATGGCGAGACTCTCTCTTGTTTCCAGGGCCTTGGCTTCCTAGGCTCTCAGAACACACTTTCTAACACCCAAACGCTGGTCCTGCTCTTTTCCACCAAGCGCGGAGGCGACTTCTTCACGAGGTTTCGTCAGGGTCAGGAGTCCAGCTCGAGTTGATCTGGGTGCTCGCTGGATCTCAACATAAGCTGTTGTTCATAGAAAAGGCTCTTTGCATAGTTGATTTCTTGAGACAGCTTCACCGCGTGGGCTTCAGACGTCACATGGACCTGCACAAAACAAATCACATTTCTCATGTCAACAGAGAACGGAAGCTATGCTTTGGAAGTAGCCTGCCGCTCCCCTCCCCTTGCTGGGTAAAAATGACAAAAATACACAGCTAGTGGTGACTAAGCTTAGGATTCCACCGTGAAGAAGAAATCTTAAAATACTGCTGGTTGTACACCACCCATGTCTTCATTTGTGCTTAATGGTGGCTGGAGACAGCAGATGGCGTTGGGGTGAACCCCTCTATCTGGAACAGTGGTAGGCAGACCAGGCTGGTGAGATCAACTTGAAGTTTTAAACTAGAATCCTGAGATTAATTATTCCCCTCCAAGAGGCTTGTCTGGTGCCCAAGTTATGGTTCTTTCAGTGCCAGGTGAAAATTTCAATTCCCCACCCCGGCCTTTGAATTTCAGCCGTCTACTTGGCACTTTTAAATCTGGACACAGATTGCTCTCTCTTTTTGCTGTTTCTTTAGGTTGGTTTTTTAATATTTATTTTATTCTAGCTGCTTGTTCTGCTGCTTGGGTCACATTTTATGCTGGTTCTGAGTTCATGATGTTTGTACCAAGGCGACTTATTGACTGCATTGTTATTTGTGCATTCACTGTTTTTTATGGACTGCTCACAGAGGGCTTGGGTGATTTTCAGGGCGCTTCTGTCTGTCTATAAACAGCAGAGATGCAAGCGGAAAGTAAATGAACCAATATCCTTACCATGGGCTTCTGATGAGATGGGCCAGGTATCGACACCCCACTGCTTGAATTGACAGCTTTCTTTGTCAGCTGCACATAGACTTTCCCGTGGTCCTTTGAGATAAGGCAATGGTAGAGATCGTCATACTTGACCTCCAGGAAGACGGCTTCTCGGTCCATCGTGTCGCCACTCTTCAGGAAATAAACCGTTTTGGAGGAAATGATAACGCAATAACTGTCTATGTTCTCTGCTGCAATGAAGCTGCAAAAGAAAGAAAGAAAAATCAAATCAAATCAAATCAGGAAGTCAGTGTCTCACTTGCTAGATGTTCATGTTTCAAACATCTGCTATCAAAT
This sequence comes from Podarcis cretensis, assembly GCF_951804945.1. Taxonomy (NCBI): domain Eukaryota; kingdom Metazoa; phylum Chordata; class Lepidosauria; order Squamata; family Lacertidae; genus Podarcis; species Podarcis cretensis. The sequence goes on from NC_137177.1 coordinate 69,507,046, forward strand.
GAGTTTGCTGCTAGAAGAATTCCAGACAGCACACTGGCTACCGAGATGGATTTTAATCTCACGCAAAACCATCACAGGACAGAAGACGAGGCAGAGAGGCAAGATGTGGCTTGAGAATCATTATCTGCCTGAACTAGAATAAATCGTCCTTGGGTCCAGTCCCAACTTGTATGCAGCTTGTGTCTGGCACTTGGGAAATCATTTATAATGATTGACAATAATGCAACGTACATCCTGAATCCAACACTGAGTCAGCTGCTTCTACCAATGAATTATGTCCCCCTGTTGCACTTTTAGGTTCCTACATTGTTAAGGTTGGGTGGGGGGCTGCCTTTCCTATGGCCTTCTGTATCTGAAGTTTATTTTGACCAGGAGTGCTAGGATGTTTTATCTCCTCGTATATACACTGGGGCAGAGTCACGTGGAACCCGGAAAGATGTTCATCTTTTATGATTTCCCTCTGAGGCAGAAAACGACCACTTTCTGAATGCATTTTATTTCCAGGCTCTCTTTCCTTACACGCTTGGAAGCAAGTTTCCCGAGTTTGAAAGGGCTCCTTTCCAAGAATGTTTGTGCAGATGATCGCCATGATCAGAAGCCTAGCTGCAATCCTACGCACAGCTAACCTGTGGTGAGTATTGCTGAAAACAATGGGATTTACTTCCAAGTAAACTATGCATTAGATCTGAGGGCACAGTCTCACTTGCGGCGACACATTTCCGGACGGACTTTTGTTTCGCCTTTGCCCTTATTGGAGAAGGAAAAAAATTATTGTGTGGAGGAACCTGAAGGTAAAAACGTTCTCACCTATCCCCACATTTTAAACAACGTACTCTCCACAGAGGTGGCATTACCACAGATTCAGCGAGACTCCCAGGAGTTTGGGAAGAGCGTGATTGTGGCTTTAGAAAACTGCCTTCCCTGAAGGTGCTGTTCCTGAGCTACAGGATCCAGCTACATAGAGTCACCTGAACTCAGCAGGGGAATTCCCAGTTTTGTGGCCATGCCTGGACTGGTAAGATATAGGACATGCTCCTAGGGCAAGCTGTTTGCGATTCAACTCTGAATACTGCTACTCCTTCTGGAGACTAGGTGTTTCAGGCATGCAAGAGAGAAAACTTCCTGTGGTTGCTTATCACTCTGAAACAAACAACAGCTGAACATCCATTCACAGTTGGGGCTGCAAACAACTTCAGGCCTGACTTCCGCTACTCTGCCTGCAGTTATATAGAGAGGTATAGAAGAGGGAGAGCCATGTACCTTGTCTACAGGGAAGCCTTATAATAAGGAAGCTTTGAAATCAGACTGTGGGGTGGCTCACTCAAGGCCTTTTAGAGACCAGCAGGTGGCCTGGGACAATATGCCTGGCATATGGTAGCGTTTGAAGTCGGGGGCTGTTTAAAAAGCACTTTCCTCTGGCATTAGCTGTAACTAGCCAAGTGCAGAAAACAAAACAAAGAACATGGCCACCCCTTGGTCTCCATAAAAACAAACAAACAAGCAAACACCCAAACACCGCGAACTCCCCTGTTACAAGGAAATCTTTTGTCAGCTGCGCTAAAATAGGCAATTGGGTGCAACGTGGGCAGGGAGTCCTGTAAGCACAAGAGGAGCCTTGGCAATGTTATTGGCTGGAATATCCGTAGCAAGAGCTCTGTTTTGTTCTAAGCTTGAGTCACACATCATTGTTCATTTTCGCTTGCTGACACATGCCTTTCCCCTCTCCAGGATCAACTGACAAACCTTCTGGTGACCCCTGAAGGCTGTTGTGCTGCTCCAAAACCCCACCCTCCCCAAAGCCCTACATTTTGGCAATTAAAAAAACCAAAAAAACCCAGCAACAACTGCAGCGGCAGCATCGACAACATAGCAATGCAAGCAACAACCTTCTAAATAAAATTAAAACCAAAACTAAAACAACAGATCTACAGAACAAAGTGGAAGCCGATAATGTCTCTGGAGAACTTATGGCTCTACACTCTTGCAGCACCCCTCCAAACCTCCCCCCTCCTTTTTTTTTTTTTTACATAAGGAACTAATTTAATTACACAACCTTTTCCAGAAGTGAAACAGTGGGCCTAGCTGAGGGGGGGGGGGAATGGAAACATTTAGCAAGAACAGTAAAGCAAGGCATTAGATCCCTCCATTTTATGGATTTAACTCTGGAGAAAATATGCAATCGTTTGGGTCTATATATATATATATATATATATATATATATATATATATATACACACATACATATGCAATATATGTATGTATATATATCACAAGTGAGGAGTGGATGGCCGTTGGGGGCGGGGGAGAGGAATACACACATCAGAGTTTGTACTGGGCTTCCCACAAACGGGTGTTGGCTTTGTTACGGAGATACCAGAGGGAAATGCTCTGGCGAATGAGCCATCTGTATGGCTCAGAAGGCTCTGGCTGACAGTCCAATTAATTATCTTGTCTGGTGGGGGGACAAAATGAAAATTATGGCTGATAACAACAACAAGCTTGGGAAAGGCCACAGGTCAGTGGCAGAGCACCTAACAGGCATGCAAAAAGGTGCCAGGCCCAACCTCTGGCATCTATCTCTAGGTAGCTGTGGAAGAGATTCATGCCAGACAGTGCAGACAACTATGAGCAAGTTGGACCGATTCAGCCATGGAACCTGCTTGGTGATCCCCAGTCACAGGAACATAGAAAGCTGCCTTAGACCAATGGTCCGTTTGGTTCAGTATCTGCTACAGTTAAGAGTAGGTGACGTGTTGCCTTCCAGATGTTTCTGGAGTTCAGCTCTGAGCACAGGCCATGCTGGCTGCAGCTGATGGGAGTTGGAAGTCCAACCTCTCAGGGTTGTTTGTGAGATCCTTGAAAAAATGAACAGATATAAGAATAATCTGAGCAGCATTCCGCCTCCTACGAACTTATTCTCTACTGGTAGTGACAAAAAGGAGTGTGTTTTGATACCTTCTGTCCACTACAGCCTTGCAATGTAACCACAGAATGAGCAGGAACTTGGCTAACGGAAAAGGCTTTTCCAATTTTGTGCGTAACTTAATGGAACGATGTGCAATCACATTTCCAGGGATTTGTGGCTCACTCAGGTGTGTGTGTGTGTGTGTGTAGTTTCTTCTCTATGCTTTCATCCCACAGAAGACCACAATTTAAGGGCACAAATTGAGATGCATTAAAAAGGAGAGGACAGATGCTCCATTTTTTGTACGTTCAGTTGCAAAGCGATGCTCAGTCTCTTACAGGCCCTTCCTTCCTGTTTACTGCCTTTCAGCTCAAAACCTTTAAGCGGACGCTGCAATGAAAAGAGGCTTACATTTATACCCCACCTCTTAGTTTGTCTACAGCCAGATTTTATTTTATTTTATTTTATTTTTTTAAAAATATTCTTTTTTATTAACTTTCATTTTATAATGAACTGGATAAGGCATGTGCGGTGGTGGGGCAAGGAGTACAATAACAGAATCCTGTTTTGGTTTTTAAAAATCTGTTTTCATCTCAGGAAACGAGGGGCAACAATAATGTGCTAGCAGGCAAAGCTGTTGCAACAAGGGGGTGATGCAACCCACATGGGAATTTCCTAACGCCGGTGGGAATCGCACGAGAGCAAATGAAAACTGCGTTGCAGCGAGCTGCCTCTTGGTCTGCAAACCACGAGAAGGCATTTAAAGAGAATGTGGGGAGCAAAGGGACAAACTGCTTTGGTGCTTACAACTCATCCTGAATGTTCTCCGTCAGCTTGCACAGCACCTCTTGCCCTTCTGCCTGACTCTCCAAGTATCGAGGAAGGAGTCCTTGTGGGCCCCTGCAGCACCGCGGCTTCCTCACTCTTTCCGCTTGCGTCCTGTCAATCATAAACAAGACAGGCAATGTTATTCTTATTGTTTCAATCATAATTTCATTTGCAAGTCAGTCAAATCCAATTTGCTGGAAAAACAACAACCCATTAGTCACCACGAAAATGCCATAATACGGAATGGCACTGAGATACGTTTCAGCATAAGTGGCCCCCAGCATACTGAAAATTTGCCTAATCCACTGGGCTGCCAAGGCCAACGTAGAAACATTGCATATAGCGTGTTTGTTCCCATCCATCAGCAAACAACCCAATTTCTACCTACTATTCAGTAAGGAAACTCTCTGAAGAATTCTCTTGGGAACTCTTATCCCTAGGAGAATTATATAGTACATAAACAAGCAGAATTTCCCACCCACCCCCTGGTGGTGATTAGAACAACAATCTACAGGTGACTTATTAGTCACTTTACACCAGTGATGGCCATACTTAGCCCTCCAGCTGTTTCGGGACTACAATTCCCATCACCCCAGACCACCGGTCCTGTTAGCTAGGGATGATGGGAGTTGTAGTCCTGAAACAGCTGGAGGGCCAAGTTTGGCCATCACTGCTTTACACAGAAGTATCAATGCAGCTTACAAAATAAAAAAACACTGTATTTTGGGCAACACACGGCAGGGCAGAGTCTCAAACAAAGATGCTCTTTCCCAAGCCCACATTCCCAGCAGGCTGACACTCCTGTCTCAGTGATGTCTATGCTGGCTTGGTCATGACCACAGAATGGAAGATGGCAGGATCCTTCTACGGCAGCGGTTCTCAACCTGTGGGTCCCCAGATATTATTGGACTACAACTCCCCTCATCCCTGAGCTCTGGCCCTGCTAGCTAGGGGTGATGGGAGTTGTAGTTCAACAACATCTGGGGACCCACAGGTTGAGAAAGGCTGGTCTACAGGGAGCTGGCTTCAGGCACCAGGCCTGTTAGCAGACCAACTCTGTGTTACAAGGGCGCCTGCAAACATGACATGACAGTTGGCGAGATCCACCCGGCCGCGTGGCGATCCTTTGCAGACAACCACAGTGCATCCATAGCAGTGACCAGTGGAGGAATGACCGCCGGGAGGAGCGCAGAGAGAAGAAATGCCATGGTGCATCTGCAGCAGCACAACCAGTTGCAACAAAATAATGTCTCTCCAGTATTGGTCTCTCCAGCCACAGCAGACACTGTAACCTTCCAAGAGTTTGACCTCATCCTCAAAGGCACACTCCTCCATTGTCTCCCGAGACAGACAGATACCCACAACAATACAATACAGACATGGTAAAGCCAATAAAAAGGTCATCAAAGCTCGAATGAATATCTGCTAGGCTCCTTGCAACAGCACCTGGTCTACCCTCCCAGCTGACCCGTCCCTTGCAAGTGGAGATCATAGATGCACATATACAATAGTCTTCTGCGTATGGTTTGCCTCCATACCCAGAGTAGACCCATTTAAATCAATGAACCTAAGACAGCCACATCTGTTAAGTTAAACAGATCTACACTGAGTAGGAATAACATTGGAGCCAACCCTATGTAATTAACTTGCAAACTGAGGCAGCAATCTCTGTAGGTGCTCCGGACCATAAACAGAGTCCTGTAAAGAAGGTCATTCTTACTCCCATTTTGCAGATGGGCAGCCAAGGCAGGAATTCGACCAAGGCCTCTGTGAGGAACACAGGAAAGCAAATCAGGCAGGCAGAAGCTCCAGCTCTCAACCCTGCACAGAGCATGCAGCAGGACCATGCTGTCTTGAATCAACAGCACATTTCGGGTAAGTCAAAACATTTATTATTTGTTTTAGATGTTTGCATACCGCCCTTTATCCTATTAGGGATTTCAGACTGGTGTACTGCCAACTTTATCACAGTTCAAGTACAACAATGAAACAGATAACATCCCTGAAGTGAGTTGAAATGAAATAGGTGAGTAAGAGTGTGAGTTTTCTGACTTTGCATCAAAGATTATAGTGAAGATGCTGGAAGTGTCCCTTTATGGAGGACATTCCATTAGTTGGGGCGTCACTCCTAAGAAAACCCTTTCCTTCATTAAGTTGTGCAGCTCTTATAACGAAGGCATAGGGAGAACTTCAGCAGAAGGTAATAAAACCCAAGGAAAGTGAGGAAACATCCTCCTTGTTTTAAGGACCAGAGGGCACAGAATGCTACCTTATACCTTGGGTTCATCCAACTCCATATTGTCTACATTAGGGTTTCCCAAACTTGGGTCTCTAGCTGTTTTTGGACTACAATTCCCATCATCCCTGATCCTGCTAGCTAGGGATGATGGGAGTTGTAGTCCCAAAACAGCTGGGGACCCAAGTTTGGGAAACCCTGGGACTTTATTGGGCCTATCTGGAGGTGCAAGGGATTGAATTTAATAATTTCTGCATGCATAAATGCTCCACCACCGAGCTACAGCCCCTTTCTTGAAGTGTCCAGGATTTGATGTCTCGAATTAAGTCTGAGCTTGTCCTGGAGGATGGCATCGGGGGCAAAGCAACATTCCTCTGACCAACTTTATCTTCTTTAAAGAGCCCCACTTCACACACTGAGAATCTCTGGCTCTGACCACACATTCCTCCATCTTCACTCCACAATCCTAACCCAAGTGTCTTGTGCAAGGTATTTCAGATTTTATCATAAAGACCAGAGACTGTATCACTTCCTTGCACATCATCATTCTCTGCTCTTGTTTAGAGACACTGCCTTGATGTCCGGAACGGAGAAAGAGGGTTCCTTGCTTGTAGATGCCATTTTGGGTGTTGCCCCCTCCCCGGTAGGGGCTGTGCTCAGTGTATTCTGCTTTCTTTTCAACCTTGACAGAGCTCAACAATCTGAATGCTGTGGGGCAGGCAGATCCAGGCAACCACTGGGGTATCTTCACACCAAGTCACCCACCTTGGACTTAACACTCCCTAGATTTCATGCAGAAGTTTGTGGGTGCCTAGAGCTGCTTTATTTTTCTGCGCTACCTTCCGCCAGCATGGAGCAACCCAGGGGCTGTTCCTACGTGACTCTACAACCACGCTCGTTGCGCAATTCGTGCTCCCCAGTTCCCCCCCCCCTACAGACTGAACTGCTGCTGCTGTTGCACGTTTGATCTAGAAATAGATGAACAAATCATGCACTGTAACTGGAGGTGTTTTTCTTCTTCTTCTTCTTCCCTGCTTAAGCCTCTTGGCAAAGTACAGAAGACTGACTGGCTTCTTGCAGATGTTTTCTCCAGAGGCTAGTTTCCTCCTCTCATACCTCGGCAGCCCCCATCCCCTTTAGCAACATGGGTCCTGGCTAAGGAGCACACAGGCCTTCTTTCATCAAACATGCGTTCCCCACCCCCTTAAAAAAAAAAAAAGGCTCCATTTACGGGACAATAGTGCTATTTGCACGTCTTCTTCAAGAGTGCCACTTTGCTAAATAAAAAACGTGGCACTAATCTCAAAGGTAAGAGTTATGAACTCTATTACCACCACCGCTGTTCTTCTGTAGCTGTTCCCCCCTACTCTGTCTCTTGGCTTTTCTTTCTTTCTTGCAAGTCTCTTCTATCATATGTGCATAGATGCATTAACAAAGGGGCCAGACGTATTGTCCCCGAAAGCCAGTAAAATCCTGTGACTTGGGAAAACAGAATTCAGCAGCCTACATAAATTATCCAAATTAAAAACAAAAAGAAAAAGTGATTTTCTTGTTGTGCATCATTTGTACCGGGAGTCAAGGGGGGCAGGCGGCGGCTGAAGCACTGCCCCCTGGGAATCTAAGGCAAGGGGTTGCATCTGATACTCAAGAGTAGCCCCACTGAAGTTAATGTCTGTGACTAACTTGTGTCCTTTTAATTTCAATGGGTTTACTTGGCTGGTTGCAACAGTCCTGCTTCACACATGCCACATGACGCTCTAAACAGAGTAGGCTATAATTATAATTATTTGTCACTTGTTGTTCAACGGAGGGGGACACAGCTCTTACGAAAACCTTTCCTCCCAGCTTGGGAAGATCTATTTGCATTGGGCAAAAGACTTTCACCTGTCCCACCCAAGCAATGACCAAAGGCACCTCCATTCAAAAGATACCATGATTCCTGCTTCCTTGCTACTCTTTCATTCTGCGATGCTCAACCTGGTAATGATGATGATGATGATGATAAAAATCTAATCATGATGGTAAGAAGGTCAACTGCCTTCTAAATTATGTCCTGCTGGTGCTAACATGAATTACATTAATTGGTGCAGGCCATCAGTGTTTTGGCAAACTGGTCTGTTTGGTCTGGACAGCAAGCAACATTCCACACTACTCAATTTCCTTTTTTTTCTTTAATCCTACGATTCGTTCCACTGTCTCAAGTTACATTCTGTAAATAACAAGCCACACAGTGATGAAATCCAAAAAGCCGAAGATCCGAAAAAGCAGAATGAATGGCGGTTCTGCGCTCACATCTGTGTTACATTAAACTCAACTCTCAACACTCAACACATTTGCTGATTCGCTTTTAATAGGCACACAAAAGCCAACACAAAGCAGAAATGCCCTCGTGTCTACCCATCACAGCAGGGAAGAGCGTCGCTGAATGGAGGCATGGAGAGGCCGAGGACGGCGTCCCCAGGAGGCTGAGCGGCACGGGACAGAGCGCCACTGTTCAAGACCACGTTTGGCACCCGGGCGGCTATTGATCAGGCTATCTATCCATGGCCAGTACCCCTGATGGTTATGTTCCACCTCTACTGTCAAGAGGCAGCGTGCTTCTCAGTACCAGTTTGCTGGAAACGGCAAGGGGGTGGAGAGTGCTGCTATGTTCTGGTCCTGCTTGTGGGCTTCCCACTGGGGCACCTCGTCAGCCACTGTGAGAACCGATACTGGACTAGAAGGTCCACTGGCTTGACACATCAGGTTGTCCTTAAAGGTAAAGGGACCCCTGACCATTAGGTCCAGTCGTGGCCAACTCTGGGGTTGCGGCGCTCATCTCGCTTTATTGGCCGAAGGAGCCGGCGTACAGCTTCCGGGTCATGTGGCCAGCATGACTAAGCTGCTTCTGGCAAACCAGAGCAGCACAAGGAAACTGCCGGAGTGGTATCTACTTGCACTTCAACGTGCTTTCGAACTGCTAGGTTGGCAGTAGCAGAGACAAGCAACGGGAGCTCACCCCGTTGCGAGGATTCGAATTGCGACCTTCTGATTGGCAACTCCTAGGCTCTGTGGTTTAACCCACAGTGCCACCTGCGTCCCTTTCCATCCAAATTCCTTTTCAGTCACTGGTTCCCAATGACCGAGAAAACTCTGGCTGCTGATACGTTATCGGGCAAAGTTTGAGGTTCCTGTGTTCATTTAAGGACTGGCCGATTCCTTATATCCCTGCTTGATCCTGGGTATCTTCAGGGGAGTTGCTGTTAGTGGCTGCCCATAGCTCAGATGCACAGCTTGTATCCATCAGAACTTGCTCTTTGCAGCCTCTGTGGCTGCTGCTAGAAGGATCTGCCACCCACTTACTCCCCCAAAGGCGAGTGAGCGCAGTCCAACTTTTTTTATTTTAACCATCTACACGATCCAAAGCATATTGGGATAATATAGGAGTTTTAAACTTGGATAATGAAAACTTTGTAGATGAATTCTGTGGATAAATATTGAAACGCTTAATCCCATTGTCACACTCACCCAGTCTTAAGATGCAGTCCTATGCTTTTTTTGCTTCAACAGGATCTGGTGGGTATGTGCTTGTCCAAGAAGGAAGGAAGGAAGGAAGGAAGGAAGGGAGGAAGGGAGGGAGGGAGGGAGGGAGGGAGGGCATGGCAGCTGGAACCATGATAGATACTGGCTGTAATTTTAAAGAACTGTTTATGTCTGGAAAGATGTGTATGAGCTTGCTTTCCCCTTCTCCCTCCCACTCCTTTTTTCTCGTGTGTCATGTCTTTTTAAAACTGTGAGCCTGTGAGGCAGGGACTGGTTTTTGTAAGCGGCTCCAAGAGACCTTTTGGCTAATGGGCAGGGTATAAAATGAATAGCAGAATCCGTGAACAACTAAGATGGCCTTCCTTTTGGATTGTGGCTTTTCTCTGAAGCCTAGTAATGGACCACCAGAATACAGCTCTACAGAAGCTGCTGGAAAGGTACAGATGGCTATATGCAAGGAAGAAAGCAAAGCTCTTTAATAACCGTGATCACAGTTGCTTTTCCAGTGTGGTGGTGTGTTATGTGGCTCCAAAGGAAGGTGCTACACGCAGAAACAGGCGAATGCTTTTAACCCTGCCTACGATGGGGGGCAAAGGGTGGCTGGCTGGGAAAATACCTCCATTTATGATATGCACAAAGAAAACCTGTTTTTCTGGTAGGAAGCCTGTAAGTCCTGTTTGTAACTAAGAAGAGAAAACACTACTTTAGAAGAAAACAGGAACCTGCCCCGGAGCCAGAGGGGAGAAACACCACAATGCCTTTAGATTAGACAATCTGGTGCCCTCCAGGGGTTACTGGACTACAACTGCCATCCCTAAGAACTGGAATGAGAGTTGGAGTCTAGCAACATCCAGGAAGGCCACAGGTTCCCTAGTCCTGGGTTTTAGTGGTTGTTATTTATGATGGGTATGTCAATTTCAAAGCACTTTGTGGACCTAGGTAAGGTAAAGGGGACCCCTGACCATTAGGTCCAGTCGTAGCCGACTCTGGGGTTGCGGCGCTCATCTTTCTTTATTGGCCGAGGGAGCCGGTATACAGCTTCCAGGTCATGTGGCCAGCATGACTAAGCTGCTTCTGGCGAACCAGAGCAGCGCACGGAAACTTGTGGACCTACCTCAATAGAAAAACAAAGCTACGACTCCCCATTGATCCAGACAATTCTGGAAAGTAGCTGGCACACGTAATGAATGTTTTTCTACCTAATTGTTAGGAGGAACTATCACGCTTGTTGTGTGCTGCAGTAATGTCAAACGAAAGCTTTTATTTAGCCAAAATTAGATTTCCACATGGCTTTCTTTAAAACGCAACTATACACACTGGCCTGGAGATGGAGAAAAGGTTTCGGTGGCTAGAAATTTGCGACAGAGTTGGAAATACTGGGTTTTGCCTTGGCTAAGCTTGCGGCAACAGGAGACCAGCAAGTCATTTGCAAGGAAGGTCTAGCTCAGAGGTGAGACACATATACAGAAGGCTCTAGGTTAAATCTCTGAAATCTCCAGATAAGAGGATTTGGGGAAATGATTCCACCTAAAATGCTGGAGGGTCTCTACTAGTCTGTAACAACAACAACAACAACAACAACAACAACAACAACAACATTTCTATACCACTTTACATTTTGAAGAATCTCAAAGCTGTTTGCAACACATTAAAACATCAAATAAAAATGATCCAAAACAATTAGCAAAGACAGTCAAATGCAAAGCATACATTCAAAGCAACATAATTACCAGGAAACTAAAATATTATCTTAAAGAATTCAAAACAAAACATCACAAAGGAGGTCAGCTACAGAATGCGCATTTAATGCAGCAAAGCTAACAATAAAATAAAATAATAAAATAAAATAAAATGAGCTAAATGGACCCAATGTGTGCTTTGCCGTAAGGAAAGGGTGGGAACCTCTGATCTGTGGGCCGAATTATGATCCAACTTGGCCTGCCACACCGCTTTTTACCCAAGCATGCCCCCCTTCCCCACACCAGACATCATATGGGATGGAGACACAGTGGCTAATGCACAATGGAGACCCTTAAAGTGTGTTCCACACAGTGCACTGGCAAAGAAGGCTTTGCTACTGAATTCCTCACGGAGAACTCTGTAGCCAGCCGATCCTTGAAGGGTCTCACCAGGCTCCTTACAACCCCCCACTGCTCCTTGCAAAGGGCCTTGCTTGGTGCTTTGAGGCTCAGAGACTCAGCTGGCTGCCAGCACTTCAAAGCACTGTGCAGGGCTCTTTGTGGCCACTGCTGGGACTTCAAAGCACCCCGTCACCCGATGTCACTGTGACACCAGGTAACTGAGAGGTGGGCAACCCCACACAGGGGTTCAATTTGGCCCCTGAGAGATAAGGATTTGGCTGGCTGGCCTTAGGAACTGATGCTAATTAGCTGGTTAGTATTGTCGCTGGAGGGATACTTCTCCCCCCTGCACCCGCCGAGTACAATGTGTATATTAGTAAACAAGCAGATATTTCGCACTGCCATGAGCTGCAAATGCTATCTCCTCACAAGAAAGGGACTGCTTGCAGCAACTGGCCTTGGAACGTCCTACTACTTGGGGAAGGAGGGAGCTGTGAAAAACTGGTAAAAGAGTGTGTGTGTGCATTAAAGGTAAAGGGTAAAGGGACCCCTGACCATTAGGTCCAGTCGTGGCCGACTCTGGGGCTGCGGCGCTCATCTCGCTTTATTGGCCGAGGGAGACGGCAGACAGCTTCCGGGTCATGTGGCCAGCATGACTAAGCCGCTTCTGGCGAACCAGAGCAGCGCACGGAAACGCCGTTTACCTTCCTGCCGGAGCGGTACCTATTTATCTACTTGCACTTTGACGTGCTTTCGAACTGCTAGGTTGGCAGGAGGTGTGTACATTAAGTAGCCACAAAATGATAATGAGCATCCGGGACTGAGTTCAAGACTACAACAGCGAGAGAGAACCCCAATTTAAGAGCATACAGACATCTGTAAAGCAAAGGAGATTGAAGAAACCCTTCAAAAATGAATCTGGAAAATCAGACACCTCCACAAACTGTGTCTTTTTGAACCCTGCCTTTCTAAACTCAATCTCCAGAAGACGCCCCTCCCCGATGTAAATTCCCCACATAGGCCTCTCTGCAAAAATGTCAAATTTAGTGACAAGTGGAAAAAGTGTGTGTGTCGGGAGGGGTGGGAACCTGCACTGTTTTATGCAAGTACTGTGTTTTTAAGCAAATTCAAATCTGCAGCCCCTCTCACATCTGACTCATCACCAATATCGGAACACCATGTCGTAATTAGGTTCACAAGCTTTACTGGGAAAGAAAGGGCCAGATTCAGAGAGTCGAGCTCCCGTCTGCAGTTCCAACTTCATTCCTGTCAGACCTACACAGCTAACCCAAGAAACAAGGGGAAATTATGCACGCCCCAGAACTTCCTGCAAGGGTGCAGGGTGCTCGTCCCAAGGCCCGTTCCTGATGCACAATGACAAACATCCAAACCACGGATGGCCCCTTCTCTAGAGCGCCAAACTGGGGCAGGGGATGGGAGGCATCAATCCGGCATTGTTCCCTGAAGTCAGCTTCGCTTTACGAACCAGACTCGGAAGTAAAAACAATTGCACGTTTACTCTCCCCCCCCCTTTCCTTTTTAAAAAAGGCAACGTAGCTGTTCCTTAGCAGGAGCCCGTATACATTACATGCAGTGTGAGAGGGTTAAATAGGACAGCCTCAACTCCTTCTAAACTTTTGCCCTTTGGATATGTACTCATTGGCTGCCGTACAAAACTCGAGCAGTATTACACGCCTTAACGATATGGTTCAACTGTCGGTCAGGCCCGGGGCCTGGCATCGCGCCAGACCGCAATCAATGGGACGCAAACCTCCTCCCCGCCCCCACCCCCTTTTCAGATCATCACGAAGGTTCAGATTATCTCCTCCCCCCCCCCTTTTTTTGTCATGCTGGCTAAATTTATGGAGCAGAACCCCGAAGCTGCATTCCTCGGCTTGGGCCGGCCCACGCGGGCCTCCCTTTGTTTGGTACTGTAAGCGAGACGTGCTTTGGAGAACTGCAGAGTTGTTAGTTCAGGCACTGACTGTTTGCTCATGACTGAAATGAAGAGAGTTCAGGGGAAGGGCAAAAGGACAGCTCAAGTGTAAACTCTGTCCCAGCAGGCCCCGGGCTCCAGCACCACCGAGGCTCACGGCTCGGCAGCAAGCACAACACACACACACACCACTCCCCGCGACAAAAGGCCAAATCTCAGGCGGCACGCACCGCCAACCTTCCACAACACGGCATACCTGGAGGGAAACGGCGGCAGTGTCCGCAAGGAAGTGCTGGGACCCGGCTGCACGCTGGTATCCGGCTACTTTGGGAGCGGAAGCCAAAAATACAGGAAAAGTGTCAATGCTCTCAGGTGAACCAGCGGATGTTGAAAAAATGATGACCGTGTTTTAAATGGAGGGTGGTGGGTGCGCTTCTTTCCCTGCCCATTCTAAACCACAACTACCTCTCCAGGTTGATGAGGTTGAGGGATGGCCAGAAAGTGGATCAAGTTTACCCACTGAGCTTCATGGCTCCCGCTTAAACCTGGGCCTCTTGCCCTTAAAATTAACATTCAGTAGCCACCAGTAGACCATGCTTGCTCGCTTCATGCGACTGAAAACAGGTTATGTATTTAGCCTTCCCCCACATCTCTTTTTGGACGAACACCAATGGATGCCAACAAGTCACGTCTATGCCAGCTTCTACCAGTTTCTCTCTCGAGTTTTTGAAAGGCAAGATGTGACTGCATATGAACTACAGGGGGTTGGACTAAATGACCCTCAGGCTGCCTTCACAATTCTAGGATTTGTTTCTGCTGGAGGGAGATTTCCAAATATGGAGAGCGGGACTGCAGGGCAAGGGAGGGTGAGAAGAGAGGAAGGAAAGGGAAACACTTTGGAATTATCTATCCAGTGTACTTAGATGACCGTACTCCCACCGCCAACACCAAATTACTGCCAAACAGCAAGTGTCTGAGAGTCAACTGGAAAGTGAGTGTACAGGAAGGGGGAACGGAACGTAGAGAATAGAACAGAATGAAGAGGAAGAAGGAAGCTACCACCAGTTAAAAGAATTTATAGCAATTGGCTGGAGCAAGACATGTGGCTAAGGCAGGTTACTCAGGTGTGTTTATGTAGTTGCCAACTCTTCCCCCCAGCCCCATACAGAGGTTCTTGTGCCTGCTCCAAAGCACAGCTTCTCCTCTCACCATTCCACTGATGGGAAAAGCAGCATTCAGACATACGCTGCATGATGACACTGTCAACTCTCAGCTTTTCAGCACCAGTGCCACAGGGTGTTTTGCATTCCACAGGTGTGGATGGAGCCTGCAAGGCATTTGCCCGGCAACGTTTCCGAGTAGGCCTTCCCTGGATTGAGGGAAGGTTTCGCTGCGATGAGGATTTCTGGCTGAACTCTGCTTGAACCCAGAAGCATATCACTTATAACAGACACTAACAATAATGCTCTGATTACCTGCTTAAGGCAGGAGGGTTCAAAGCAAGTTCGTGTTCCATCACTCCTCCCAAACCTCGCCGCACCACTTTCAATAGTTCCTGTTCACAATGCAATGCTTAATGCGGTTCCTGTTTACAGTGTCTTTGCGCTCTCTCGCTCTCTCTTTAAAAGGTTCTCTTCATGAAAATGCCAGAGAAGGAAATCCGCTTTGTAGCACAGTTTATCGCAAGCATGCCTGCTTGTTTAACTTTGGCAGAAGCAAGCAGTCAGTAATGTGCTTTTAGTGCTATTTCGCAATGCTCACCTGTAGCATCAGGGTGCAGTGCAAAAGAGAAGGGATAAACATTAGAAAACGGCCAGAGTGAAGCTCAGTCATATCCCCCTGTCCAGCCTTGACATTTTAAAGTTGCTGCCAAATTCAACCCCGCTGCAGTGATGCTTGAGAACAGCTAAAAGGGAGGGGGGAAGGACCTGCAGCTCAGCAGCAGAGCAGAAGGCTGTTGGGTTTTAGCTTTGGGATCTCCAGTTTAAAAGGTTCTCAAGCAGCAGAGCTGAGAAGTAATTCCTGGACAGAGAACTAACTCACAGGAACATAGGTAGCTGCCTTAAACCAAGTCAGATAACTGGTCCCATTTCGCTCAGTGCTACCTGGAGGTTCTGGGGGGTTGAAGCTGCAACCTTATTCATGCAAATACTAAGCTATGGCCCTTCCATAGGAACACGGGAAGCTGCCCTACATTGCCAAACCGTTGGTACTCCTTTCTTTATATTGTCTGCACTGATTCGCAGTGGTTCTCCGGGGTTTCAGGTATGTAAATAGCAGATTCGTAGATAGATCTATAAATATACAACATGCTTTCCTTTTCTCCCTTGCCTCTGCACATATCCAGAAAGCATGCATGTAGGCTCAACTGCAGAACAGGGAGAGTGAGTAATTAATCAATCAATCAATCAATCAATCAATCAATCAATCCCCCAATCTGGCTGGGTTTCCCCAGACACCCTGGGCGGCTTACAGTGTATATAAAAACACAGTAAAACGTCAAACATTTAAAACTTCCCAATACAGGGCTGCCTTCAGAGATCTTCTAAAAGTCAGACAGTTGTTTATTTCCTTGACATCTGATGGGAGGGTGTTCCACAGGGAAGGCGACACTGCCGAGAGGGCTCTCTGCCTGGTTCCCTGTAACTTCACTTCTCGCAGTGAGGGAACCGCCTGAAGGCCCTCAGAGCTGGACCTCGGTGTCTGGGCTGAACGATGGGGGTGGAGACGTTCCTTCAGGTATACAGGGCCGAGGCCATTTGGAGCTTTAAAGGTCGGCACCAACACTTTGAATTGTGCTTGGAAGCATGTGAGTCTATATAGTTTACAAAACACCCTCCTGCAGATGCAGTCAAGCTGCACAAACACCATTTAGGGGTGCAGCGGGCTTGTTTTAGTCCACAACCTGCATAAATTCCCAGCCCCTGAAACTGCGAAACCTGTAAAAAGCCTTGTCTTGTTTTTCACCTGGCTTCACAGCTCCATAGGAGGAGATGCATTTGTCAAGCAATCTATGCCAAGCTCCTGTTGTTGCTGGAAGGGTTTGCAAAGATGGCATACAAGTACTATCACAGCCATCCGTCTGGGAACAGAAAGAAAAACTTTGCATACTAATCCAGCACAAATCTATCATCTTCAAGATCTCAGTGTGTCCAGGGCAGCTGTTTACCAGCTCCATCTGGTACATAGGCTGAGACCCTATCTGCCTGCAGACTGCCTCGCCAGAGTGGTACATGCTCTGGTTATCTCCCGCTTGGACTACTGCAATGCGCTTGAAAGACCTACATTGGCTCCCAGTATGTTTCCAAGCACATTTCAAAGTGTTGGTGCTGACCTTTAAAGCCCTAAACAGCCTCGGTCCAGTATATCTGAAGGAGCGTCTCCACCCCCATCGTTCTACCCGGACACTGAGGTCCAGCACCGAGGGCCTTCTGGCGGTTCCCTCACTGCGAGAAGCCAAGTTACAGGGAATCAGGCAGAGGGCCTTCTCGGTAGTGGCGCCCGCCCTGTGGAACGCCCTCCCACCAGATGTCAAAGAGAACAACTACCAGACTTTTAGAAGACATCTGAAGGCAGCACTGTTTAGGGAAGCTTTTAATGTTTGATGTATTACAGTATTTTAATATTTTTTGGGAAGCCGCTCAGAGTGGCTGGGGAAGCCCAGCCAGATAGGCGGGGTATAAATAATAAATTGTTGTTGTTGTTGTTGTTGTTGTTGTTGTTGTTGTTGTTGTTGTTGTTGTTGTGGCTTCCCTTGGTCTCTCATTCTGACGACTGCTTTGAAAGCATCACATGAATACTTGCATCTCAGGGCTATTTCTCGCTGCTCAAAAGGCTCTGCAAACTGCATTTTTGCCTGTGTACATGTGTGGAAAAGGGGGGATGTCGGGGGGTGGGGGGAGTAGCAATTCCCCTGCTTTCCTCTTGTTCAAAATTTCCATGTGATTATAGGAGTTCCGGGAAAGCCATCGCAGCTCACAAATGCCAAAATGGCAATGGAGGGGGGGAACAGAGAGAGAGAGAGAGGTGGTTATCCCACACCAAAAGCAAATCTACAAGGACTAAGAAATACACATCCAAGAGGCTAACTGAAAGTGATTCATGCACTCTCATAGCAATTCAAAGGGAAAGAAATGGATTTTGTTCATTTCTCAAGATCTGGTAAGAGCCTTACATAAGTGACACTCGAATGAGAAATGGATTGTTCTGGGCTTTGGAGTGCAAGGGAGTATTTAGAGTTCAGCCAACAGAAGGAAAAGACATTTGCAACACAGCTTTTTTTTTTTTTTTTTTTTTTTTGCCTTTGGCTTGCACTGGGCTGGGTTGAAGACAAGCAACAGTGAGAGCTTGGAGTATTAGCAAGACTTCAGTGGAGTGCAATTCTCCACCCAGTCTGGATGCAGAAGAAGGCACCCTCCAAACTCCCCACGTTAATTGATCTTTAGGAAAGCCTCTTGTATTTCCAAGTCCAACTGAATGTATTCCTCCCTTTTGTTTTTTAGGGACACCACTGTATTTCTTAAGTGGGTCACAAGGCGCTTTAAAAAACTGGGCAAAGTATAACACTGAACGTTCATCAGGCAAAAGGAACTGTGGCATGTGTCCCTGCCATAGGTGCCGGCTCCCTGGGTGCCCAAGCACCCACAAACTACAGTCCCAGGGCCTTGCATACTGCATGACACCCAGGGCCTTGGGCACCCACAATCGCGAGGCCAAGCTGGCACTCCTGGTCCCTGCTGAGAGTCACTTGCCCAGATTTGCTTCTTTAGAACAATTATTAAACCGCTACAGATTCTCAGAGGGCCTTTTACACGTCACAGGAATAAGGGGACAAGAAAGAGCCCCAAGCCGATCCCTTCCCAAGCCGCCTACTGGCAAACCTACCCATTCATCCCCTGCTTTCCCACACACACTATATGCAACTGCATGGGGAGGTGAGCGAGGAAAATTCATTTCACCTCTTTGCCTTTCCAAGAACACCAAGGACCACAGATCCATAACACACCCATTGTCTGTTTTAACCCGTCGCCTTCTGTTTTCCTGAGCTGAGAAACACCTCTGCAACAGCAAAGGCAGAGGAAGAGGCAATGAACTTTTTCGCCACCGTACCCTTTGTAGGGAGAAAGTGAGGGGTGAGGAGGCGAAAAGAGAGACAGAGGCAGGCAGAATAAAAGGGCTATTTCCCTTTAAACCTCCCACCTGCCTTTCAAAGTCACTAAACAGTTTGGGAGGGCAAGAGGGAGGAGAAGGGCAAAAGGGTTTCAAGGGAAAGATCTCATTTTCCTGTACTTTGTACAGAAGATCTTCTCCCGGAACTCATCTCTGGAAACCTGTTGCCAGGCCAAGCCAGGAAATCGATTCACTGCAAAATGCTTTGGATAATCCGCATGTGACTCTGCTTGGTACTGTCATCATTCCCCCCCCACCCCACCAAAAAAAGGAGATTTAACTAACCTGGGGCCGGTAAGCGTGGCTGTATCTCTCACTGCTTGGGCTGTTTCAGAGGCAAAGTCTAGAGCACCAGCCACCGGTTTGGTCACAGTTCCGACGAGTCCTTTCCCAAGGCCGGATATAAAGCCACTGACCCCCCCTTCGGTTTTTACACCTTCTACTGTCGAGGTTATGACACTTGTCAATCCACCAATGATGCCTGTCGAAGAAAATGAGTGTGCTTAGTAGCATAAGTAGCTCTAGGGTTCTAGGACAATGCTAAGAAAATTCACGGCTGCCGTAAGATTGAACACACCGGGAAGGCATGGACGTAAATTTCTTAAAAGAACAATTTGGACAGACCCTGTTTGGCTACGCTTGTAAAAATAATTGCTCTTCTAAAGCCTTTCATTCAAGGGAGCCCCGATATGCCCTTTGCACAATCTTTTTTACGAACATATGATATAATTTGATAGCCATCTTCAAATTTCTGGAGGGCTGCCACAGTGAAGATGGAGTAAGCTTGTTTTCTCCTGCTCCAGAGGGTAGGAAAAAACTAAACATAAGGAAGAACTGACAGTAAGAACTGTTCAGCAGTGGAATCCTGTATTGCCGGGTGGGGGGGAACCATATGATTCTATGTTTGTATATTACCATGAGCCAGTCCGTGAATGCCAGCTACGAGATGCTCCCCACTTGTTGCAGCGTGGTATCGAATGTATTCTCGTTCTGTTTGATGCCGGTTATCCATTGTCTTCCCCAACCCATCGGACAAAGTTCCAGTGAACTGTTAAAGACAGCAAACACACAAACATGGAACTTTCATTCAGTGGCGTAGCGTGGGGGGTGCAGGGGGGGCCGGCCGTACCGGGCGCAACATCTGGGGGTTAGGGTTAGGGATAGGGTTAGGGGGCGCAAATCCAGGGTTAGGGGGTGCAAATTACTTGCCTTGCCCCCGGTGCTGACAACCCACGCTACGCCACTGCTTTCATTAACGCTGAATGCGTGACTTGTAGTGACATTGCTGGGCTTCAGAACTGGTTGGTTCGTAAGTTAAATCTAGTAGGTTCATAGTTCCTGAAGTAGGAATAACTTTCCTAGTTGTTCAACAGTGGAACCAACTTGGAAGGTGGTAGACTCTCTTTCCTTGAAGGCTTTTAAACAGAGGTTGGATGGTCATCTGTCAGGGATCCTTTGGTGTGATTCCTGCACTGCAGGGGATTGGATCCTTGGGATCCCTTCCAAATCTACAATTCTAAGAATGCATAGCAAACCCAGACTTCAATCCACCAGACTTTATTAGCTTTGTAATTTAATCTTTTTGGGGGCCACACCATTGTAGCCACCGTTTCCCAGACTCCAGGCTTACCTGACAGTGTTACGGGCTCAGAGAAGACCTGCATTGGGCATTGCCACAAGAATGAATGGTAGCATTGAGGGCTTTTAGGGACCATGGCTTCCTCTGCAGGACTGCAGCCTAATGAGTCTTGGGAAATGAGGAACAGCTTGTGGGATGCCTTGCCACTCCTCTGTGATTCTACAATGATATTGTCGGGAGATTGATGGGGGTGAAACTTCAGAACGCGCTTGCGCACCCCCCCCCACTTTTGCTTTATTCTAAAAATAGGTTGCTTTGTTTGTTTTTGTGCTGAAGTCTACACTACACAGCTATCAGTATCATCTGAATTTGCTATGAGAGGAAGTGTTTTGGGTTACTATGTTGCAATCTGCTTTTCAGATTGATTTCAGAGAACTGCAGTACAGTACATAAATATTTCTAAACAACTAAATAAAACAACACTCTCTCCAACCACTCCACCAATTTTTTTTCAAATGACACATGCCCAGTTTCCACCTCATCTGCCTGATTAACCCTGGGAACTCCCAGAGTTTATTTCATGATGCATGCAAGAAGCGGTTCTCAGCAAAGCCGGCCTTTGTTTGGTTAAGTCTGGAATGGAGCTGCTCGGAAGCAACACACTGCGGTGCCACGCAAATGTATATGTAGCCAGAGCTAAGCCTAGAGAGATAAGAGCTGGGAGAAGATGGCTAGCCCCTTAGGTAAAGGTAAAGGGACCCCCGACCATTAGGTCCAGTCGTGACTGACTCTGGGGTTGCGGTGCTCATCTCGCTTTATTGGCCGAGGGAGCCGGCATACAGCTTCCAGGTCATGTGGCCAGAAGGACTAAGCCGCTTCTGGCGAACCAGAGCAGCGCACAGAAATGCCGTTTACCTTCCCGCCGGAGCGGTACCTATTTATCTACTTGCACTTCGATGTGCTTTCGAACTGCTAGGTTGGCAGGAGCAGGGACCGAGCAACGGGAGCTAACCCCGTTGCAGGGATTCGAACCGCTGACCTTCTGATCGGCCACCTGCATCCCTTTTGACTAGCCCCTTACAAAAAGGTAAAAACAAATGCAAAGTTAAGGATAGCAACACAAGGTTCTCAATCTGCACTGCTGGGCTCAGAGATACCAAGCAATTCTGTGATGAGTTCTAAAGCAGGCACAATGCCCAGGCAGAAGGGAATTAACTAACACAGGAAACTGCCAGATGATTGGTCCATCTAGCTCAACACTGTTGACCCTGCACTGACTGGCAGCAGCTCGCCAGGATTTCAGGCAGGGTCTTGTCCCAGCCCCACCTGGCAATGCCACTGGGCACTGCACCTGGGACCTTCTGCAGGCAAATCAGATGCTCTGCCACTAAGCTACAACCCTTCTCCAAAAAGATGCATTGCCAGCCCTTTACCTTTGGACTGCCTTGCTTCTGCAGCAGGTCGCAAGGTCAGGTTAATGTTTAAGGCAATTCTGTGCAGCTGAAACAGCACAGCAGGTTCTTCTTTTTCATTTTTTTCCAAAAAGAAAAAGCTCTGCAAACACTGTTTCTATTCTGCCCCGTCATTTCTCAACATTTTTTTTTTAAAAAAGAAGGCTCCTGACGGTTATTCACGTCCGAACAGCAATAGACAGAAACTAAATATATATCAAATACAGTGTTAGAAACTGAGATATGAAAGCTAGGAGCTAAACGACACCTTAAACCTAGGTTATGGGCACAACAACAAAATGTCTAGGCGTGCTTTTTTATAACAAGAATACAAAGCTGAAAATGAAAGAACTGCAGCTAAAATATTATGTTCATTTTTCACATGGTCTAGTCCTTCCCCTGTCCACCCCCCTAATATTCTTAAGAAGGTCTCTTCTCCAATCTTCAGAGAGGGGCTGGAAGTGGGGAGGCAGGAAAAGGTCCTCCTTTCTTTCTACTCTGCAGTTTTAATCGGAAATCTTAGGCACAGTACTGCACCCAGAGCTCAGAAACAGCTCACGCTAATGAAATTCTCTGTCGCAAAATACGCCTAGAACAAAGGGATTTTCGAACGCTGATCAAATATATACACATAAAAGCAGCAGTAATACAGTGGCACATTGGTAAGGAACCTTTGACTTGTTGGGTCTAATTAAGCCCGGCAAGGGTCCTAATTTACCCTGTTAACCCATGTTCCCCCATCCAGAGCCACAATCTCCCGCTCCACATCAGACGCCGTATATGATGCAGTGGCAAAGGAACGATCGGGAGCCTTAACATGGTCTCCTGGTTGTTCCATGGCAAGCAGGGCTTGGATTTGGCACCTTTTAAACCTGTCATCAAATGAACGTCCTGCTGAAATTACCGTATTTACTTGAGTCTAATGTGCCATTGAATCCAATGCGCACCTCAATTTACAAAAACTTGAAACCAAAAAAATGGCAAATGTAAATGGGCCATCGAATCTAATGCACACCTTAATTTTCACAACGTAATTTGGCCAAAAAAGGTGAGCATTAGATTTGAGTAAATACGGTAGTTCCATTCACAGGGCTTGAAGTCTGTGCCAGACTTGCTTTGCCGTAGCACTTCAACTCAAGTCACACTTGAGTGACTTGAGGGAAGAAAAGGATCACATGATGCCATGGAAACGTCAGCTGACTGATAGGTGTGTGGCCCCACCCACCTGTCAAAGTGGCCTGCTCAGGGTGAAGGCATTCAGGATCCAGCCCTCCTGCTGGATCCCATTCCCTGTCTCAGTAGCAAAAGAACACTCAAAACAGCACAAAAAATCAATTAAACATTCAAGATCCTGGACGAAACAGGAAGATCTCTGCATGGTGCCTCATCTGCTCAGTGTTACCCTGTGGCCTAATAGTCCAAGGGGAGAGCAGTCCAATGTTGGGCTGCCACCACAAAAAAGACCCTGTTAATCATTTAAAAATGAATGAATGTAAATTAACATATATGAAATGTAGGATAAAGGCAATACAGCATCTTCCTGCAGACATACAGACATAGCTAGATATTTTCTTGGGAAACTTAAAACATTCCCTATCTGACTTGAAATGCACACATTGAAAAACCTAGCTCTGAAAAATAAAAGAAAAAATGAAATAAACATGGAATGGCTTTCTAGTTAAGTCTACATCGCCTGTCTCAATGTCCATCTAAGGCAAATCATGATCTGTGGTTTGTGCCTCACTGTCTCACTCACAGGGTTATCAAATTTACCAGGACATTTATTTCAATAACTATAAAGACAGGAATTTGGTGCAATGTTGCATTACAAGACATTTTAACACCAGAATCCTTGCAGTGCCTTCCTGGGAACAGAAGCCACGTAGTACAAAAAGGGAAAGATGCTGCCACCAAAGGACTCAGCGAAAAGCAGACATACGATAGACTTGGCCCATGTGTCGCTTCTACAAAAAGCCTGACATTTTTACTGCCCCTCCCCACTCAAAAATAAAATAAAACTTGCCCTCACCCTCAGGATACTTGAAACAGTCTCAGACTGGCGTATTGTGGGCCTGGGCTGGCAAGCCAGTAACATGCATCTCAAGGTGGAATAAACACACACACTAACAATTCTCAGACCCGTAGGGTGTTGGTGGTGCATTAACTCGGGCAGAATTTGCAATTCTTTTTTTATCTTTTTTTAAGAAAGGCTCAAATTCAGGGGTTGTACACCGCCCAAACCCAGAAGCCGCCAGAAAGGTAGCAGCAAATTTTCCTTCCACCAAGCCGGACGGCATCTTCTTTACCCCCAATTTATGTCACAGAGCCCAAGCGAAAGGCCCTTAAATTAGCTCGCATCTCCTCGTTAACCCAGCCTCGTAATGAATTCTGACAATAGCATGTTGCTGGGTAATCCGCAAAGACGTCTAATGAGTTGTCTATGGGGATGCCCGGCCAGTCAAGAGGACCTGCCGGGGAGGGCCTAGTTCTTCTCCACCTCTACAGATGCCCAATGTGGGAAGGGGGCTGTCATCCCCCTGCCCTCCGCTGCCCCCCCCAGCCCCAGGACCCCCTGTGAGCCTGCCCAGCAGGTGCCTACGGGGGAATAGTTTTGTGTTACCGGCCTGAATGAGTGATCCCTGCAGGAGCTGCCGGCTGTTTTCACATACACAGAAGGCAGTCAAAAGTCCACAGAATGAACTTGGAATGACCCCAACTGGAGAGTCACTGGCGGGTTCACCGAGAGGGCAATCTACACTTTATTAAGCAACCAATTCTCTTTTTAACAGATCACTTTTGCGGAAAAGAGGCGTAAAGTCCCACCACCCCCACCACCCCACCTTCCAGGGTTGCTGCAAAAGAGGCACATGCACAGCTACTTCTCCAAAGCACCTTCTCCTTAGGATGAAAACAGGCTGGCCGAGAAGCTTAGAAACTTCCTTCCTCGCCCGCCACCCCATGAGAATATAGCATGCTTTTATCCTGCTAACACAGAAAATCCAAACAAGGCAATCTGGTTTTCAGAAAGGGCAGCAGGGGCAGATTTTCGCTTATCCTTCTGTGCTTTGTTTCCTTTGATCCCCTTTCTCCCAAAGTGTGAGGACGTCGCCTTGGGAAGGTGAAAGAAAGGTTTCCCGATCCCTCCCCACACACCCCTCCCCAGAATATCTCTCAGCTGGGCAAGGAGGCAAAACAGGACAATCTACATTCAAACTCAGCACATCTACTCCTCCTGGGGGAATCCGTGGGGCTGCCTGGCAAGTTTAGCTGTTGTTTCATAAGCTATACATGACAGGTGGCCATCCAACCTCTGCTTAAAAACCTGCAAGGAAGGAGAGTCCATCAGCTCTCCTGGGAGTCCGTTCCACTGTCAAAAGTTGTTCCTGATGTTTAGCCAGAAACTCCTTTCTTGTAACTTGAATCCCCTTTCATGTAATAATAACCTTTTATGCTAGATGCGGCCATACTTCAACTGCTTGGTTTTCTGTATTCTGCATAATCCAATTTTGTTGCCTATTACTTATTTAGTTTATATACTGCCCTATGCCCGCAGGTCAGAGTCCGGATCACAGAATGTTGTTGTTGTTATATATAGGAGTTGGGCCACATACCTCCTTTGTTATAAGACACATTTTCCCTTGAGATGATGACTAATGGCCAAGGATCTGATCTGCCCAGAGCTCTAACTCCCTGTAGGATTGCAGCGCATTCACAAAAGGAGAAGGAATGGGTCAAGAGAACAGCTCTCTCCATTTCTATGTGAGTGTCTTTTAGGGGTGAAGATGGCAAAAGAGGAGTACCCCTTTTCCAGAAAGCAGTCGGGCAGCCCAGTACTTTGTTTTCCCCGCCGCCCCGACTGTCTGCTCATTTGGCTTAAGAAAAACTGTAACACGAGGAGCACTGCTGCCTTCGTTAATTTGTGCAAGACTTGAGCTATTGTTCCACAGTTAAGAGGATCGGAAGTGCAGAAGTGCAAGAACTCACAAGGAGCAGACACGAGAGCTAGTCCCCTTCTCAGGTAGGTCATTTTAACATGTGCAAAGATACGCCTGGCAGGTGTAAGAGTCAGGTGAGCAATGCAAATCTACTGAACTCGTTTCATTTTAACAAACAAGATCGCAAGCAAGCATTTAAAATCCAAAAGCTGCCTCGTAAGCTATTATTTGCCCTGCGGTTGCAGAGTATAATATTGCCTGGCTATATTAAAAGGGTCGGAGGGGTTGGGGGATGTAGTCTGCCAAAGACTGGCCAGT
The DNA here is from genome assembly GCF_951804945.1 of Podarcis cretensis. Taxonomy (NCBI): domain Eukaryota; kingdom Metazoa; phylum Chordata; class Lepidosauria; order Squamata; family Lacertidae; genus Podarcis; species Podarcis cretensis. The sequence continues at coordinate 69,533,006 of NC_137177.1, forward strand.
CTGTTTCTGAATGCTTACTTAGGGACAGTGCGTCCAGATCAAGCCGTTCCCTTGCCAGGGTTCAAAGTCATCATTCATGCAAATTTACACAGGAGGAGGGGAAACGGGGGCGAGGATGGTTTCCCCCAAAATGCACAATGTGTATTATGTAACGTGTACCACCTCGCAGCTCAACACTCATACATAATTGCCTTCAGTAAGCAAGGCTGAATTCAGCTCGAAACAAGAACTGCACCTTCTGTTCAGCCCTGACAGAAGTCACAAATAAAAAGATTATTTTGCTTGTTGGACACACTGATGGTGCTAAAACCAAAACAAGGGTTACACAGCAGCCTTCAAACTGAAAGGCCAGTACAGGGATCAAGCTGTTGCTGCTTTAAAGAAAGAAATCAACATGAACAGCGACTTCCTGTTCATTCCTTGGTGTAGCACAAACTCTTTGTTCTTACCTTAAATGCTCTCCAAGACCTTGCCCAGCCTCTCTTGCCATCTCTCTGTCCTCACATACCGTGACATATCCCTGTCAATTACCTCTTGCTATTTTAGCACTGCCTGTCATAACCCTGGAGTCGGAATGCTCATCTGCAGGGGGTGAGAGTGAGGAGCAGAATGGGGGAGGGGGGGAAGCACGTAGGGTCAGCCCCAGAAGCGCTCTTGGGCGAATGTGCAGGGCAAGACCATTGCCATTCACTGACTCAGAAGACTTCCCCGGAGAAGACCCAGGAAGATCGGAGGCTTCCCCACACCACTGCTGCTGCTGCTACTAGCAAAGAAGGGCTCAGTTTCAGCTTGCCCCTTGCTAAACCAACTTCAAGCTCGGTGTTCCCCACCGTCTAAGCCTTGCACCTGAACCTTGCCTTGCATCTCTGTTGCTCCTTGCTTTGACACACAATGAAGCAAAACACTGCCTGCTCCATCATCCCTCCTGATCCTTAAGACTCCACTCTTTCTCCTTTACTGTCTCTTAAGTCTGGGAAATCTCTCCCCACCCCCATCATGCCATCTCTAGCTCTCTTGAGACCCCTTCCCAAAGAGACCTTTTCTGTGCCAACCATCCAGTCTCCTGCCTCCTACTGCAGTTCACACCAGCCTTTGCCAACCTGCTGCCCTCCAAATGCTTCGGATTACATCCCATCAGCCGGTATGAACCAGCGACCAGCGATGATGCGAGTTGTAGTCCAAAGCATCAGGTACTACAGTGTCCTCCTGTCCTTCAGAAAGTACCAGGCAGATTGATAGCAAAGAGACCTACGTATGGTACCTTAAGCCAATGGACTACAAGTCCTGACTCCCATCATCCCTTACTGCTGTCCTAAAGATTAACAGCTTGATTATGGGATAAACTTTTATGGGCTACAGTGGACTTAACGGATCTGATGAAGTTGCTGCTGGTCTACAACAGCTTATCCTGTAGTAAAGTTGGCGGTTCTGTAAGATGACAGAATAATATGTGCCACCACCAATATTATCCTCACAACCCCCCTGCAGAATATGACCTGCCCAATTTCACCCGCTAAGCTTCATGGCTATGTGGGGATAGGAAACTGGGTCTCCCCAGTCCCAACACCTCGATTAAGACATGTAAAAACTGACTATATAGCCTGGCTGAGCCCAATTAAACAAAACAAAACAAAACAAAAAACCTTGCCAAAATCCCCTGGAATTTCCACAGCGAATATTTTGCAAAACAGCGGGTGTCACCACTCCCAATGTTGGAGGGAGGGCACGTCACAACATCAGCTCTGCCAGCTTTTAATCACTTTGTCATACTTCAGATGAAAATGTTTTCTTCCTGCCTTGCCTTTATGTTGGTCTTTAACTCCTTTCTAACTCAACCAAGAGGATGGTACCCGGGGGTGGGGGTGGGGGGAACAACAGCTGCAGCTGGTTCAGCAGAAATTGAAACTCCCAAAGAAAACATCAAATTTTAACATGAAAGCTGAGCTCTCGTTGCAAGGTTTCTTTGTTGCTTATATTTATAGCCTTCAGAACCTTTAATTGCCCTAGTGCAGCAAGTAAACTTTGACTGCTCCTCCACTCACTCTAGTTTCTCGAAGTATTACACTGTCTGATAGGTACCAAAGAGACTTCTTTATGCTCCAGAACAATTTGCTTTAATAAAAGTGGCAAGTCGATTTCTCCAGTACAGTCCAGAACAAAACCCTTCAGTGGAGATATAGTGTATATACAGTGGTACCTCGGGTTACAGACACTTCAGGTTACAGACTCTGCTAACCCAGAAATAGTACCTCAGGTTAAGAACTTTGCTTCAGGATGAGAACAGAAATTGTGCGGTGGCGGCGGGAGGCCCCATTAGCTAAAGTGGTACCTCAGGTTAAGAACAGTTTCAGGTTAAGAACGGACCTCCAGAATGAATTAAGTTCTTAACCAGAGGTACCACTGTATTTTGCTGTAATCTGCCATATTGGATTCACAGAAGATACTGAGATAAGAGAGATAAGACAAAGCTTACACATCCAAAAGAGGTGCATACACACAACCCTCACTAGTTTAGAGAGAAATCTGTCTTGGAAGTTTCAACTAAAAAGAATTAACATGCCAGTAACTTGCCAGCTGGACCATTAGGACAAACCACATCACGTGCCTTGGCAGAAAGGCAGTCTATACATGCAATAAACAACAATAAAAATAAACAAGTAAGAGACTGATTTTCACTCCCCATGAAAATGGCTGCAGCAAAAGCACTGTCTCAGAAGTCACACCAGAGGATCATTCCCTGCAGCAAGCTGGGGAAAGTGTCGTTTCAAAAAGCCAAGCATTATCTCTTGAGAGGTGTTGGGCTGACACACCAAAGCAGAAAGGAGCTTTCACTACATAGTGGGTCATCTTGTGAAAAGGGAAAGCAAACCAGTCACAGAGGTAATCAAGATCTGCCTTATTAAGTTGCTTAAGAACTGCATCCTATCATTCACCCCACCCCACCCATATCAAGGGCACCCAAGCCCCAAATGGCACCTACCAGTCCCTTCATAAAAGTCAATTTCTATATCTGAGATTATCATGAAAACGCAGACACTGCACTCCATATTTTGTGTTTCCCTTCATTCCCAGTAACTTCAACATATAAAGTAGTTGCTTTACCTAGATAGGTGTGTGTCTGGTGCTCTAGTTTTTAGTTTTTGATTAATATATCTTGGTTCTCGAACGTAATTCGTTCCTGAAGTCTGTTCGACTTCCGAAAACCAAGGTGCGGCTCCTGATTGGCTGCAGAGCTTTCTGAACTTGATTGAAAGCTATGGAAGCTGTGTCGGACGTTTGGCTTCTAAAAAACATTCGCAAACCAGAACATTCACTTCCGGGTTTGCGAAGTTTGGGAGCCAAAATGTACGAGTACCAAGGCATTCGAGAACCACTCTAAACATGTAGGTTGTGGCATCCCCAACCGTTCAAACCTCTTCTCATCTCTTTTGAGAAGTTTTTTTGAGCTCCGTTCCTACTGAAATGAAGCTTCATGCTCATGCGCAGCTCCATAAGTATATTTCTGCCCTTGCCTGTTGTTCTCTCTTTATCTTTGACCATACTTTCCCTGCTGCAGACTCATACACACACACATCACCCCAGTCTGCCTAAGCTTGCTGCCATCACCTTGCCCAACATTGTGCTTTTACTCGGTTTTAAAGCCCATCTTCTGCAGGGTACCCTGTTCCCACACATGTATATTTACACACCAGTCATGGCAGCTTTTCTGTAATTTCCAGAATGGACTGCAAGCACGGGACTCTTTAGCCGCCAGCAAATAATCCGCTGCGCCTCTAGTACTGGAAGCCATTTCCAACGCAGAGCCAGCCACCAGACCGTAATATTTCTGACGCAGAAAGACAACCTTTCAGGGGGGGGGGAAACAACCCCTCTCCTTACACTGGCAGACACTGCAATAAAACCGAGGCTTTGAGCTGGAGGACAGAATTGAATCACTAACAGGAATTCATCTTGTTGCTTATAAAGTTGCACCACCAACTGTTGTCTCTAACCAAGAAGTCATTGAAGGGAGGAATAATTTTAGCTTTTGGTATTTGCAACCCTAAGGGAGAAAAAAGAAAAAAAAGGAAAAACCCAAATGAAAGGGGGGGGGGAGGATATTTGATGCAAATAGTTCAAACAGGACTGTTGGGTTCCTTTCTTTTTCTTTTTTAGCCGCCATGGCAGATGGAATGGAAATTCCCTCCGGTCCCTATATTTAGGATCAAAGCCCTTCTTAACACACAAAAACAGTCAGTCTCCAAGGGATCATGCCGCAGAGAATGGTCTGAAGTGAACTTCCATTAACCTGAGTTTCTGTGCCAACTTAAATACACAGAACCTCTCCACTTGAAAGAAGTCATTCACCCAGTACACGCTCTGAGATACATGGAAAACCCATTACTGGAATAATCAACAGTGATTAAACAGAAAATCTATACAATGGCAAAACCAGACACAGCTCATAAATAAGGCATTTTTGTGTGTGCATGCATGCAATTCTTGCAGGCACTTTTTATTTCTTTTAAAGGGGTCGTTAAAGTTCAGCCTTGTTAAGAAGTATGTGGATGTGGAAGGTCTGCCATTATTTGCATCTTCTGAACTGCTATTTAAAAAAGAAAGGGGAGTAAAAGGAACCAGGTAACCGAGGGGGCACAAGACACGTACAAATTTCCCTAGACGGGTTTTGGCTGCCTCAACCACCAACGACTCAGAACTGATGTAATGAATTGAAGGATGTGAAAATGTCTGGCTCCTCTGTGTCAGGTGGAAGGGTTTGCAGCGAGAGCAGACACCCTAATTAATCATACTCTGCCTGCAGACAGCGCACAAGAGCAGAACCAATGGCCACGATTTTTACTGGTCTGGCTAGGTTCCCTTGTGGCGAGACTGGATTATTTCTTCTCAACACCCGAGCCGAGTTTTCAAAGATTCCTTTGCGAGATGCAAAAGCACACAGCACTCAACGTAGGTTGGAATGAATAATCCGAAACAGGCATGCACGAGATGGATTCTGAAGGGGCTTCGCTGCTTAGGGAAGAAAAATGCATAAATCTCAGCAGGGGAAAAAAGCCCACGCTGAAAACATTGCCTCAATTGTGCTGAGGCTGTAAAAACAGGAGAACACAATGTCTAAATGAGGACCTGAAAAATAGAGCATGCACCACCAAGCCATGAAATCAACCAGCTGATTGTATTTGAACTCTGTCCTGTAATGTTTTCATTGTTGTTTTTACAAGTTGTTGTTTCAGTGCAAACTGCCCTAGAATCAAACGATGTAGGGTTGTATATAAATGTCTAAAATAGATATACTGTGCGCACATCGTTCTGCCTGTTTTGGGATCTGACAATCCTTCTGCCCAGGGCAGAACTCATTTGACAGCATGAGGAACTGTAAGGGAGGCAAAGATAAAACCATGGAGGAGACAAACTGCAAATAAAACACAGCCAAAGTTCTCAAAAACCACAAAAAAGCAAATACAAATAAAATAATCACAAATAAAATCAATTAAACTTTAAAAAATAATATATGCAACTCAACTATGAATTCTATCCAACGCTAGTGTCTGCTCAGAGTAAACGCACTGAAATTAACAGATCTAAATTAGTTACATCAATTCATCTCAACAGATCTAAGTAGGACTAATGTTAAATATAGTGCAATGGATTGCATCCAAAGTTGGTCATAATCAGGGCAGGCCCATTAATTTTAATGGGTCTACTCTTAAGTAGAATTGGATACATTCCCATATCTCTGGGCAGGGCTTGCTGAAATAAAAACTTTTCCGTATGTGTTTGAAGTAATATTGAGTGGCATCAATAGGCAGGGAATTCCAAAGGATGAAAGCTCTTATTATATAGGAAGGGTTTAAACGGCAACAGTCCATCAGTATGGAACAGAAGGGGAAAACAAAGTCATGCCCTATGATCTGTCACGATATAGGTTGATGATTTTATCTATCTTAAAATGGACTGTTTTCCCACTGGTTCAAGTCAGCCATCTTGCCAACCCATGTTTTGGGACAATCACACCTGGTAACAAAAATAATTGTGCTTTCAAGCAGTGTTGTTTGAGAATGAATACCTGGAGAGAAACAGGTAGGGGAAGGTTGCTCTGAGGCAGGGGTCAGCAAAAATTTTTTAGCCGCGGGCTGGTCTACTGTCCCTCAGACCTTGTGGCAGGCTGGAGCAGCAGCACCGGGGTGGGTGGGTGTGGAGCTGGAAGAGGAGGCGAGGGGTGCAAGTAGTCCTCCTCCCCACCCCCAGCCGCTGCACTTACTTTCCCTGGGGCTTCCACCACCATCACTACTGCCGCCACTGCTTCTCGTGGGTAGGCAGAGCAAGCTTGTCCGCTCTGTTCTCTGGCTCACAGGAGCACCAGGGCGGCGGCAGCAGAGGGAAGATGATTGGTGCGAAAGGGCTGGCTCCCGAGAGGGGCTGCTTAAAATGGCACTCAGCCAGCTCAGCCCAGCCCCCTTCCTCCTCTAGGCAGGGCAAGGAGGAGCCAGGAGGAGGGAGGGGGAGGAGGCGCCACCACGGTGTGTGTGCGGGAGAGGGGGGGGGAAATGGAATGGTGCAGAAAAAAATGGCACAGCCCGAATGAACAGAATCCCCACACCGATCCATGGACAGTCCGCGGGCCAGATCCTGAAGACAATTGGGCCTGATCCGGCCCGCGGATCTGATGCTCTGAGGCATCAGCGGTTGCTAGAGCTGCAGGAGGAACAAATGAGCCTCCTTATCCTTTGTATCCCTACCTTTGCAGCAGAGTTTGACACACCGTGGGCAACGTTTCGTATAAGGCCGCCGACGTTTCCGTATTTTATCAGCCCAGTAACGCCTTCTGAAACATCGTTCAGGAGACCCATCGGGTTGCCAAGGAAGTCCACGGAGCTCAGGATCCTTGCCGCTTGGCTGAGCAGCTCCTGGAAAGGGCATCAGAAATGTCACTGGAAACAGAGCTCACGGCAAAGTCATCATATTCAGTAAAGGGGGCTCTTTTGCATAAGGAGGGGCGACCATAAAGGGGTGGGGGAATAAGACCCTTTCCCCTCCTCTCTTCTGTATCTGAATCACAGAGCTGGAGAAGACCAAAATGCAGCCTTCTGATCTCACCATGGGTGCTAAAACAGCAGTCAGAGTGAAGGAGCGAGCTGGAGACACCCCAGTGTTCATGTCAAAACCCTCAAGGGGGGATTATATGTGGGTTAGTAAGCTGCTTTGTAACTTGGGCTACAACACAGACAGTAAGAGAGAACACCCAGCAAAGGAAAGGGGGAGACAAAGTGGGACAGAAAGAAAACATGGGGGTGGTTTAATAAGATGCCCGTGCAATCTACTCTATATTGGCTCAACCACACGAGCAGTTGGTGTTCGGATAGGGGAGCACACACAGATTGTCCCCAAAAGAGAACATGGCCACTTAACAGACAAAAGGCTGCTCACCCTTGCTATAAACATATCAGAACATCTGCGCTATCGCAGTCATCAAATGCTAGCAGCCCTCAAGTCTGCTAGAGGACTGGGGCTTTGGTGAACCTGAGTGAGGAAGGAAGGTTCCTATGTCACAATGCAGCAGGGACTACCTAGCAGGAAGGCCTGGCTCCGTGTGGCCCTGCGCCCTCTAGTGCAAAATTAACTCACTTCTTGGAAGTGCTTCAGGATATCGTTAATGATGAACTCTTTCGTCTCGTAGGGATGGACTCTGGTGAAAGGGTCCAAGTTGATCACAGCATCTTCAAACCTAACCAGAGGGAAGCCCAGGGTGCTTTTCAATGCCTAAAGCAAACAGAGTAACTACATTAGCATCTTAACACTTTAAAGCAACAGCAACAAAAATCAATAGGATGAACAATTCAAAGGGAGAAAAACGTAACTGTGACTGAGTGAAGTACAATATTGCTTACATCTTCTCCATCTTCAACATTAAGAAATCAAGATGGGTCAGAATTTACATCAAAATGAAATCAGATCAAAAGTCATCATCACCATCATCAACAACAAAAGGGACAGTCTGAAACATGTCTAGACCAGGCAAAAGGAGAAACAGTCAGGGAGGAGGCAACTGCCTTCTCCAAGATGCATGAGCCATTGGAGGTTTGTGTAATATGCTGTTATTGGTTATAGGAGAAACCCATACTGTATCTCCTTTGGCCAAACCTTGGACAACTCTGCGGTGGTAAATCAGATGTTCTGACAATTCAATTTGCCATACCCTCTCTTGCCATCCACTATAGGTAGGGCCAACAAAACAGCTCCAGTGAGATATGACCTCAAGGCTACCAACCCTTTAAATTCCGTAACCTGGCACTTCTCAGCTAAATCTGGCAGCTTTGCTTATGAATTAATGCAAGAGGCGTTTTGTGTTAAATGTGCATGACTTGGCACATGCTTCTCCTCATCTTCTTTTCTTACCTCCCAACCACCTTGGGGTTGAGCTTATGAAAAATGAGAGAGAATACAAGAATGGACAGAGCTTTAGCATTTGAAGCCCAGGTGGAGGCTGCCTTTTCTCTGCTGCTCCACTTGTTAAAAATTAAAACAAGGACCTCTGAAAGGACATCTTGAAAATCTCATTCCGTTTTCCTTCCCTGAGCTTTTTCGCTTTTGGTCTGCTCAACAAAAGGCAGCTTCCTTGAGTGGCAACAACTTCTTCGCCATTCCTAAATCCACTCCTGTCCTATTTCCTGAGAGGAACAGACAGCAGCAGCCACTAAAAATGTGGGCTTCTCTGGACTGTAAGGACAGCAAACAGAATAACTCTGCCATTGCTTTCCAAAGAGTCCCCAGCACCATGCGGTTTAATGCTCCCTGTGTTTTTGTTTGCACTGCCTGCCCCAGACTTGAGCTCAGAATGAATGCCATAATAAGTGTGGCTTTTTTTTTTGGGGGGGGGGTTAATTAAGTGGAGGCTCCTTGTCAACTGGAGGCTAAAAATAGGTCTGTTGACTTAGAACCGTCTTTTTCAAACTGTGTTCCCAGGAACTCCAGGTTCCCTGGAACCTTATCAGGAGTTCTTCAACAAAGAAGTGCAGGAACGAAAGCACGAGAAGGGCAGCTCTCTCCCCAGTGCAGCTCTCCCCAACCAACACAAAGCAGAGCTGCAAGAGAGCATGCTGTGGCCCACTCTGCTCCCACAAGGCAATGGCCAGGCTGGTAGGTCCAGAACGTGTTTTGCTTGGATAATGTGCAACAGTTCCATGGCAGGATGTGCAGAGTTTCTTTGGGGGCTTAACCCAGAAGGGTCCCCCTCTCTCTCCAGTGTCAAGAGGGAATGTGCCTCAGAACACTGTTTGCTAAGAATTGCAGGTTGCGAGGGCTGCTATCGCACCCAGGCCCCTTGTGCTGGCTTCCCATGGGCATCTGGTTGGCCACTGTGAGAACAATAAGCTGGGCTAGATGGGTCTTTGGGCCTCATCCTGCATTGCTTTTCATTAGCGGAGTCTGTAACCTGAAGCATCTGTAACCTGAAGCGTCTGTAACCCAAGGTACCACTGTATATAATTTCACAGAAGTTATACAGTTCCTATTAGAGCATTTCCCCATGAATGCTCCCTCCTTTAAGCCAGAGATGGCGAGTGGGTGTGGGGCACGAAGAGCCTGCGGTCCTCCAGTTGTTGTTGGAGATGGCTGGGCCTGGATGTGGAGTCCCACATCACTATTTGGACATACTGTAGGTTCTTCCATTCATTTTAAGCTGTACTCAGTTTGATTTCAAATGACGAATAAAAAAAGCAAAGTCTCTGCCGATGATCCTCCAACAGGCTTCCTTTTCAGGATATACTTCAGGTTCAAGTCTTAACATTGTCCCACACATTCAGAACGTGAATATCCTAGAGGCTGCCCATTGCTGTCAACCGAATATTCGTCAAGCCAGACAATTGGCAAGACAATCCTCAGTTGTTAAGGGGGGGAGGGGGGGGAAGAGGCGTGCATTTTACTACCCAATTCTCCCTGGATTCTGCGCTTTCAGCAGATATTATTTCACAGCCTTCGGTACTAGAAATCTGGCTTTCTAAATACAAGGAGATTCTCAGGAAGACTGCAGATCTCCTACATACCACTGCTTATCTATCACCCTACAAGAATTTATTATGCAATGCAGCAGAACACTCTGGAAGGATGGGCCCATGAAGCCTTACCTTGAGATCCAAGGGGAGCTTGCTGGAAGTGAAGACACTCAGCTTTATCTGCGGCACACTGATCTTGAGGTTTTCAAAGTAATATCGCTTCCGTGCTCCACCTTGATCAACCGGCTTTTCATGAAGGTTTTCATCGTAACTTTCAACTTCTGTGTTTCAACAACACAACACAGGCATTATTACTACAGTACATGGGGCATCTAATACCATTGTGATGAATGAGGACAACTAAAGTAATTACAGTATAAATCCAGGGAGCTTACAAGTTAACAGTTTCTGCAACCAACAGTTTCTGCAAAAACAACTGTGAGTTGCACCCAGGGTTAGGCCTACTCAGAGCAGACCCAAATAAATTAATGGAAGTGACTATCTGAGGTCTATTCATTTCAAGGGGCCTACTCTGACTAGGACTTAGTTGGAAGCAACCTTATGAATCCCAACCCAGCTTACTGCTGTGATTTTTGGTACTCCCCATTAATAATCTCCTGCTCCAAATCAGATAATCTTTAAATAAAATATATTAAAATGTGCATTTTATTTATATTTAATGCCCCTTTCCAGGACTGCACTGCAAAATATTCCAACATTTGCAATATGTTTTGTATGGAATACTTCTACTACTGTCTAGAAAATATAAATTAAGGCCCCAGCATGGCATTTTTTTAAAAAAAGCAAAAGCAGGCTGAAACCAACATAGAAACATTATTGCGGGTGGATGAGATGTATTCTGCCAAAATGTCATCATCTCAGGCTTTCCATCCCAATGTAGGGAAAATTCCAAGCACTTTTAATTTCCTTTATTTACAGACTCCGCAGGTGTGACTGCGGACCTGACAACGTACCTGATTCTGACTGATCACAGCCGAAGAAACTCAGAAGTTTCAGGAGCAGCTTCTCCTCGATTTGGACTGTAAACTTGCCAGCTGTGATCATCAGATGCTGGAACGAGAGGGAGGTGTGTTCTTTTCTATCGTGCTATGCACACAACTCTTTATGAAAGCAAACACAGATCACACGAGGAGTTTGCAATCTAAATAAATGCGCTCACAAAAAGACCTGTGACACAACCGTATTTTAAACTCTGCATTCTGATTTTCAGCCTTACAGGGCTTCCACTCGGTAACACACGGATTCAGAATTAATACACGCCCAGAAGGAAGCCTGAGGATTTGAACCAGGTACATATGCCAGGAGGCTGATGAAATGTTAACACATAATACAGATGTTTACCAAAACATTAAACGGGTTCGCATTGCATGAAGTCAACTTTTCGTATCTTCAAATAGGTACAAGAAAAAGATAAAATGAAATGTTGGAAGCACTACAGGGTCAACTTGAACCTTAGGGATGTGGTCCCTAACATAGTGCCCACAAATCTGTTTTACTTTTATCTCCCAACTTTGAGGAAGTTCCCTCTTTTGAGATGTGTGCACACACGTGCTATCTGCTTTCTTTGGTCTGCATTTTATTTGTTCTGTATGTGTCTCTTTGGGCATTTTGCCTAGGTTCCTTGTGGGGAGTGCGGGGAAGGCTTCTGAAGATCAGCAGCTCTTCTGTGAAATCGATATTTGGTGGTACCCACAAAATATCCTTAGATTTCCAAATATGGCTCTGGACACCCCACCCACCCCCGAAGCTGAGATATCCCTTCTGTAGGGGATTCAGCATAGGACGCAGGTGGCGCTGTGGGTAAAACCTCAGTGCCTAGGACTTGCCGATCGTATGGTCGGCGGTTCGAATCCCCGCGGCGGGGTGAGCTCCCGTCTCTCGGTCCCAGCTCCTGCCCACCTAGCAGTTCGAAAGCACCCCTAAGTGCAAGTAGATAAATAGGTACTGCTTTATAGCGGGAAGGTAAACGGTGTTTCCGTTTGCTGTGCTGGTGCTGGCTCGCCAGAGCAGCTTCGTCACGCTGGCCATGTGACCCGGAAGTGACTTCGGACAGCGCTGGCTCCCGGCCTCTTAAGTGAGATGAGCGCACAACCCTAGAATCGGACACGACTGGCCAGTACGGGCAGGGGTACCTTTACCTTTACCTTTACCGGGATTCAGCATAGAACAAATACAACAAAAAACCTTAAGGTCCCCCAGTGAGATTCGAGGCTGTGTAGGGATTTGAACTCTGGTCTCCCTGGTCCTAGACTGACCGCGCATGTTCAAAAAAAAATTTGTACATCTGTTTTGCTTTGTCTCCAATTCTGTCTACTAGAGGGAGCAATGCCTAGATAGGTACACAGATCCCCTTTCTTCCTAGTTCTGCAGTTCAATAGCCCAAACAATATCCGGTTGTTGGATTACCTTGTATATATCAGTTAAAGGGCTCTTACTGGGAAATTTCATGGCATTCAATTGTAGGGCAGGACCTGTCTCGGTTGCTTCATTTTCACCAGTTTTGGGGGTCAGGAAGAGCATGAAAGGCTGAGTGGTACGAAGGAGCTGGTTGTCCACCTAAACAAGGAGAGAGATGGGGGAGAAGCATCAAGATACCTTGAAGTTGCAAAATGAAAAACAGCTTCCGGTGAAAAACGGTACCCTGATGTTGAAATGGGAACACTTTTACAGGTCCCAAAGAAGACCACAATTTACACCTGTGTTGCCTTAGTAGGCACACTAAGGTCTTCACCGTTATATCAGTCAACAGCCAAAATGACTCCAGCTAGTTAACACCAGTTATTTCCCATTGGCCAACTTTAAAAGGTTATAGCATGTCATTTTCTAGCACTGCTAGAGTGTTTCGTCTGTTTGGGTGCACAAGTGCCATCTGCTGTTTGCACAGACACAATTCCATATTTGGGACTGCTTGGTGAACCAGAACATCCTGATCATTGATCTGATTCGAGGGCGAGCTTCCCAAGGGAACAGCGACTGCTCCTTATCAAGAGGAAGACAACCAGAGCCACCCCTGGCAAATCAGCTGTAACCTCCTCCCTCCTGTTTATTTTTCCTTGCGTGTCATATTCACATCTAGCTTATATATTTCCGGGATGAATTTCACTCCAAAGTCTTCTTTCTTTTTGTTCTTCTCTGAGAGTGGACCCATCCAGTTACCTGTATATCCTGTATACTCAGTTCGAGCACTTGACCCGTTGACAGCTGTGTGAAATGGACGTTAATGCCAGTGAAGCTCGCAAACACCAGCTCTTCTGGGGCCTTGTTAACTAAAGATAAACCTATTCCGCCTTCCAATTTCAACTGGACCTACAAACGGAGCAGAAACAAAATGGGTTGAAAAGCATTCAGGCAAGGATTAAACCACCAACGTTTCTATTTTTCAACCTGGGGGCTTCAGTTGGGGCCTTTTGCATTCAGAAACAGGGTTCACATCCCCTGGAAGTAAAGACTGAGGACTTGTAATTAGAACAACCTAAATCAGGTGTGGGGAACATCAGGGCTGGGGACAAAATGTGGCCGCTGTGCCACATTTGGCTTAGGGTGGTGCTGTGGGTTAAACCACTGAGCCTAGGACTTGCTGATCAGAAGGTCGGCAGTTCGAATCCCCGCGACGGGGTGAGCTCCCGTTGCTCGGTCCCTGCTCCTGCCAAACTAGCAGTTCGAAAGCATGTCAAAGTGCAAGTAGATAAATAGGTACCGCTCCAGCGGGAAGGTAAATGGCGCTTTTGTGCGCTCCTCTGGTTCGCCAGAAGCAGCTTAATCATGCTGGCCACATGACCCAGAAGCTGTACGTCGGCTCCCTCGGCCAATAAAGCGGGATGAGCGCCACAACCCCAGAGTTGGTCACGACTGGACCTAATGGTCAGCGGTCCCTTTACCCTTTACCTAACTGGCCCTCAGGACTGTCCCACACACTCTCCCCAGGCCTCACCTCTCACCAACCCTGCCTTTTGCTGTCCTTGAGTGTTTTTGCCTGGGTAAATGCCACAGAGAGATACAAGTTGGAACTTTTACATGGTTGCCACAGCCTTTCAAACAAAGCTAAGAGTCACGTCCATTGCAGTGCCTGCTATTGCCTGTGCCCCCCCCCCCAGAAGGCTGCCATGAGGAAATGTGGCCCTCGGGCTAAATTAGGTCCCCCACGGCTGATCTAATGAGCCGTTACGTTTCTGCATGAACCTCCTTGGCACAAAGCACCCGTTTTGCTCTGGCTCTGTACTTTTGCAGTCTGGATTCTGCGATTCATCTGCAAGGGACTCCTGTGTGTTATGAAATGCAACCCCAGCTCTTTTGAGTCCATAAACAGGAGTTCCTTGCTGGCTACAGCTTGATGTTTCAGAATTAAAACAGTGAAAGTTATCAGCAGTCGAATTTAGACTGCGAATGCTCCAAGAGGAACTTTTTACATTTCACGATGGGAACTGTCTCTCTCAGATCCAATCCTATCGGTCTCTGCATCAGGTCTGCAAAGCAGAATTTCTGAAGCACAACGAAGTGCAGTGGCCAATGCCTAATTCAGATTTGAAAACGAGAAGAGTGAGTGGTCCTTGTTACGCAGCTTTGTCTGTTGAAAAAACAGCAGCAACAGCAACAACCTCCCAACCCCAGATAGCAGCTTTCCTGACTCACTTCCAATTCTTGCTCTGTGTCAGGGTTCTTCAGCTTCCGCAGATCGTGTTCCAGCTCATCCCCTTCGTATGAGAAACGATCATTTCTGCGTTGGTTGAAGTCTGTTATCTAATACAGAATACACTATTAGGATTTTTTTTCCCCTCTACAAAGCCAGTTAAATCCACAGGCCTCAAAACAACACCCAGAAACAAAACCTGAAACCTGAAATAGAAAGTTTCAGTAAGAAATTGATGAATTGAAAAGAAACTGGCAGCAACAAAATATCTAATGCAACACTTTGTTCCTAGTTGGTTCTGTATGAACTTTTGCATCTTCAAAGGAGTCCTATATCCGTGTCCGCATCATCTGGTGGGGACACAACACAAGGTCTTCTTGGAGGTGGTGCCCAAGCTATGGAAATCTCAGTGCCAAGTGGTCTGCCTGTTTCTCCCTCTCTTTGCCTTTAAGGCAGCAGCGAGGAACCTGTGACCCACATGCCTCAGCAGAGCAGGTCTCCCCATTTGGCCTGTGAAGCTGGGCTTGCAGGCACTGCCAACAAGCAGAGTCTGCAAATGCTGGTGCCTTTGTAGTTTGATTCCAAAGCACATTTGAGGATGGGGGATAGAAACAATTTCGCCTGATATAACTGGGTTGTCAGGTGGCCGACAGGTAGGCAGCCCTGCCCACCTGTAAAAGTGGCCCAGGGAGAACTTAAGCATCGTGCCCAAAAGCTTCTGCACCCGTTTTAAATTGTCATTTTAAAACAAAGTAATTGCAAGATGCTTTTCAGAAGCAGGGGCATTCTTTGATAGCTTTTGTTATCGGTTTCTAATTTATTAGCACCGCTGCTATTTATTTCCTGGCTAGTGGGGGTTTTTTTTTTTGGGGGGGGAGGTGTGGTAATTGTTTTGTTGATAATCGTCAGCCAGCTTTAGGGTCCCCTTTCTGGGTATGGAAAAGCACAATATAAACATTGCTATACTGAAAGATAGCACAGGTACTGAAAGATGCATTAACTTAATTTGCAAATGTTAAGTTACTGTGCCTATGTCTGAAGAACTTTGGCTGAGGCCATTCCCCCAGTGCCTTGTTTAGCAATGCTCAATATATATGAATGCATATATAAACAGTGGACCTTTGCTGCAGCTAGAATGGTGCAGCCAGAATGCGGCAGCTAGACTGGTGACTGGGGGCGGCCGCCGAGACCATATAACACCGGTCTTGAAAGACCTACATTGGCTCCCAGTACGTTTCCGAGCACAATTCAAAGTGTTGGTGCTGACCTTTAAAGCCCTAAACGGCCTCGGTCCAGTATACCTGAAGGAGCGTCTCCACCCCCATCATTCTGCCCGGACGCTGAGGTCCAGCGCCGAGGGCCTTCTGGCGGTTCCCTCATTGCGAGAAGCAAAGCTACAGGGAACCAGGCAGAGGGCCTTCTCGGTAGTGGCGCCCGCCCTGTGGAACGCCCTTCCAGCAGATGTCAAAGCGATAAACAACTACCTGACATTCAGAAGACATCTTAAGGCAGCCCTGTTCAGGGAAGTTTTTAACGTGTGATATTTTACTGTATTTTTGGTTTCTATGGAAGCCGCCCAGAGTGGCTGGGGAGGCCCAGCTAGATGGGCGGGGTATAAATAATAAATTATTATTATTATTATTATTATTATTATTATTTCAGCATTTTCTGGAGGTATGACTGGTACAGACATTACAATCTTTTCAATGACGCTTTAAGACATTAAAAGAATCTGGGATTTTTAAAGGCTAATGCTGCTTCAGCCTGCTTTTTAGTTTTTATAATGTTTTGCTGCCTAAAAGTTATGAAAGACACTGTGGTTTTCTATTAGCATTCTGTATGACTAACTGTCTATGTTCACTGCGTATCATGTCTGGATGAAGATCGGTTTAGAAATACTGAGTTGTATTCAATGTCAGGCCAACTTAAAAATAGGCCTGGTGAAATGAATGAACGTGAAGGACTTGGCTCAACAGATGTCAATGGGTCTACTCCAAGCATAACTTAGTTATAGAAATAAATCTCCATGGATCAGACGGAGAATTTCCATCACCTGCAGGACTCTGGTTGGGCCATCTGGAATGACCCTGACTACCAAAACTCCCGAGCCAGGCCTCATCTTCTGATTAACAAACTGCTGTTCCGGTGGAACTGGACCTAACATCTCCAGGGACGTATCGGGTCCAAGAACGACTTCTGCTCCGTCATGTAGCCCTGCAATGCCTCCTTTTGCCTAGAAGGAAACAGGAAACAACAGAGAAAGCGGAAAGAGATTAAAACTAAATACAGTGGTACCTCGGGTTACAAACACCTTGGTTTACAAACATTCCAGGTTACAGACTCCACTAAACCGGAAGTAGTACCTCAGGTTAAGAACTTTACCTCAGGATGAGAACAGAAATCGTGCGGCGGCGGCAGCGGGAGGCCCCATTAGCTAAAGTGGTACCTCAGGTTAAGAACGGTTTCAGATTAAGAACGGACCTAAGTTATCCTTTTGGGGCAGAATTTCTTCAATCAAGATGAGTGTGCTTCCAAGGATGTTGTTTCTATTTCAAATGATCCCAATAATCAAGGGGACAAAGATCTTCAGAGATTGGCAAAGAACGATCTCAAAATATATCTGGCAGGGCAAAAAGCCACGAATACAATTTAAACTACTAACTGATGCGAAAGAAAGAGGTGGCTTCGCCCTGCCGGACCTGAAACTTTATTATGAAGCATCTTGTCTCTGGTGGATAAAGGATTGGATAACACTAAAAGACAATAAGCTATTGGACTTGGAAGGGTTTGATAATAGGTTTGGCTGGCATGCCTATTTATGGGCAGGAAAGAAGAAAGCTCATAAAAGTTTTGCCAACCACATTTTCAGAGGTGCCCTTATAGAAATATGGGACAGGTACCAAAATATTTTGGAACCAAATGTACCACATTGGTTATCCCCACTAGAGGTCATGAGTGTTAAAAAGATAAACATGAGAGAGGATTGGATGACTTATGGAGAGATTGTAATTAAAGAAGGGGGGAAATGGAAACTGAAGCCATATGAACAAGTTAAAAAATATGTATATGATTGGTTGCACTACTTCCAAACAAATGATATGTTTAAGAAGGATTGTAAAGAGAGGAAATATATTGAAGGAGAGTCTAGATTTCAGAAGGAAATAATCAATAATGACTATAAGGTATTGTCAAAAATGTACAAAATGTTACTGGAATGGCAAACAAAGGACGAAGAAGTTAAGTCAGTTATGATACACTGGGCCAGGGATTTTGGTTATAATATACAGTTAGCAGACTGGGAGAAGGTGTGGAAGGAAAATATGAAATTCACTGCATGCATGACGATAAAGGAAAATATTATGAAAATGGTATACAGATGGTATATCACTCCCGTAAAATTAGCAAAAATGTATAAGACATGTAACAAATGTTGGAAGTGTAAAGAGAGGGAAGGGACATTTTACCATATGTGGTGGGAGTGTAAGAAAGTAAAAGGCTTCTGGGAAATGATATATAATGAGTTGAAAAGGATGTTTAAATACACGTTTGTGAAGAAACCAGAAGCTTTCTTGTTAGGAATTACAGGAAGAGAAATTAATAGAAGTGATTATAAACTTTTTCAATATGCAGTGACTGCGGCAAGAATTTTAATGGCTCAAAAATGGAAACAAGAAGAATTACCAACATTGGAAGAATGGAGACGGAAATTGATGGACTTTGCTGAACTAGACAAACTGACAGGAAAAATTAGATACCAGAAAGATCACAAGTTCACACAGGACTGGAGAAAGTTTACGATTTATCTGGAAAATATTTGTGATGAACAGACAACGCTAGTTGGATTTAAAGAGGCTTTGTGATGAGAAAGGGTATTGTGGGAGGGATAAGAGTTGTAAAGATTAATTAACTGGCAATACAACTATAAAGGAAATGTGAAATAAATATAAAATTATGAGGATTGTGGAGGAAGCGGGGGGAAGTCCAAAAGAATTTGGCATTATGGTTGATGTGAATGTGTTATTTAAATCTGTAAAAGAAAATTTTTCTAAAAAATTAATAATAATAATAAAAAAAAAAGAACGGACCTAAGTGAATGAATTAAGTTCGTAACCAGAGGTACTACTGTAGCACTTTCTATTCAGAGCACCTGCATTTTCAAATCTTCGAGCTGATATATTTTAGCTGACTTGAGAACTTTTCCATATATATATATATATATATATATATATATATTGTCGTTTGCTTTGGTTAGGGGCTCCTAGCAAACTGACTTAAGGTCCAAACCTGTGCAAGTTTGCTTGGAAGGCAGTCCCACTTAAGTGTATGGGACTTACCTGGGAGTGAATGCATGCAGGACTACAGCCTTAAAAGGCCAGGTAATAATTCAGCAGGACAATCGGGAAAGGAAACACAATGGGCCCAGGTACTAGCACAATATGCCTGTACCAAATTATCTTTACTGGGTTTTTCCAGGAACCTAGGAAGTCACCTTATACCAGGACATTGGTCCCTCTAGCTCACTATTGTCTTAAACTTACTGCTGACGGCTCTCTAGGATTTCAGACAAGGGATATTCCCAGCCCTACCTGGAGATGCCGGGAATCAAACCTGGGACCTTATGAATGAAAGGCTGATGCTTGACCACTGAGCCACGGCCTTCCACTTCTTTGCAAAGCATAAATAACTACATGGAATGAGGGAGGAAAGGGAGGCAGACAGGGCAAATAGAGGGATCACAAATCCCTTTAATAAAGAATTCTGAACAGTGCATCTGTTATAATATAGCTTACAAATTAATTCCAGATGGATAGCTCAGAGTAGGCAGTCTTTGATCAAAGATCTCTGAGTTACTAAAATACACTCCCCCCACTCTTTTCTCTTTCTCTTTTGGTAAATCAGGTTTGATTCTTAATGACATAGTTTGCATTCTCCCTTTGAAAATCCTTTTCTTGTGGAAAACCAATTCACCATAATCCTACCAAATTTAAGTTTTTAGCTCAGAGCTTTCTTTTCCGTTAAGCTTCCTATTGTGGCAATCAGTGATGATCACAGAATTTAAGTGAAAAGGTTTTTAGAAACAAAAGCTAGACAAACGTAAACAAAACTAACAAACCACACAGGCCATAAATAATTCCTGAAATGCAAGCATGGTGGCAATGATCAAGTTTTGGCAGAACAGGGATGCTCTGTGGATTTCTTTACTTTTCCTTCTGGGCTGACAAGCGGCCGGGGCAGGCAGAGCTGTCCTGTGCTTTATATCTCAATTCTTATGCTGGTTTGTTGAATTTATCAGTCACTTCTTACAACCAGCAGGGATCCCCGAAGCAATTTGCAGAAAACTTTTTTTTTTTTAATGCAATATAATGACCCCAATGATACAATGCAGAATATAGCAGTGCTTATAAAAGAAACCCCCCAAAAACCCCTCAACGTGAGCTGAAAGCATAAAAGGTCCAACCCTCCCCAATCCAAACCAAGAATGAACACCTGACAGAGAGAAGAAAATCCAGGTCTCTATTGCTGTCCTAGTAGATGGGGAAATAAAAGAATGTTTCTGCTTGGTGCTGAAAAGATAACAATGTTAGTGTCAGGTGAGCTTCCCTGGAAACAGAGTTGTTCTGTGGCTGGAGGTCCACTAGAGAAAAGACCTGCTCCCTGCTATCTGCCGGACCTCTCTGCTAATAGGATCCGGGGGGGGGGGGTAAGCTGCACCCCTTAGCCTGTTTTTATTGGGCGAGAAGAACCCAGAAGAAGAGAAAGGAGGAAGTAGGGGGAAAGCTGCAATGGACAGAGTTGAAAGGAAGGGTGGGGTGCTGGGGAGGACGGGCTGTAGCTCCACGGAAGAAAGTCCAGAAGGTCCCAAGTTCCATCCCTGCCAGCTGGGGAGGACGCCCACCTGAAACACCGGCAAGCTGCTGCCAGTCAGTGCAGGCTCCTGACGTTTTCAGGCATGCAACCCACCTTTAATCAAAGCATCTCTGCGGTGGGGTGGGGCATCTTGCTGGTGAGGACAGGCAAGTTACTACGACTGACTGAGGTGGCTGAGAACAGTGTGTCACACTCTTTGCTTCGGCCGCCGATTTTGGCCATCAGTCATGGGTGCTTTAGCTTAAGAGTCCTGCATTCCAGGGGGTTGGACAAGGTGACACTTAGGGTCCCTTCCAATTCTACAATCCTTTTCTTGACATATTTTTTTTACCATAGTATTTGTCAGGCGGTCGTGCCCACTGATCCGAGCTTGGATCAGGCTGCGACTCAGCCATCAGTCTGGACCCACCCGTCGAAGAGCAGTGGTGTGGAAGCCAAATAGCCTAAGCCAACGTAAGGTGACTCCCTAGGTTTCCATGAAAGCTCTAGGCAAGACATTTGTTCAGACCTCTTGCCAGAGAAACCCGTTCCTCCCCCTGCACCCGGCTGGGTATGGAGGGAGAGAAGAAGATGGGGCTGCAGAAAGAGAGGAAGAGGAGTAGGTAGCAAAGAACGAGAGGGAGATTGGTTGGGAAGGGGAAGATCTCACTCTTCCCTGATGGTCTCTTAACTTTGATCCCTGACCAAGAACCCCAAGGAAATGTGTCTCTCAAAACAAGAAAGGTTCCCCATGCCTGCTATAGCGCAGAATGACTGTGTGTGTTAAGTTAAGCTCAACTGGAGAGTGACTAGGTTCAGGGCCACCCTGTGAGTTCCAGAACACAGCTCTCCCACCCAGCTCTCCACATTATATGGCTGGTCCTGAGCTACCACAGAAAGCTGGCAGCAGTTAAAAAGCCTTTGTCTTTGAGCTACTCATGCGCTGCAAATTAAAATCAGGCCTATGGATCAACCCGTACCTTTGCCCTGGCAGAAATGTTCCAATGAAATGCAGAAGTTGGATGAAATAACGCCCCGAAGGCAGTGGGTGGCTTGTGGCTTACTGAACAGATTCCTGGGATTCCTGGTTAATTGTTGTTGTTTTTAACAAATCACGGGCTTTTTCAGACCTAGGGCCACATTCCCTTTAGGGAAACTTTCTGGGGGCCACGTGCCAAGGCCAGAGGCAAAAGTGGGCAGAACAAGGAATGTAACACCTTACTGCTGTGCAGTAGAGAACTTTCTACACACACCCCGTCTCCATCCTCCACCCGGGCAAGCAAGAAACATTTTCATAGGACCTTTCCCAGCCAGGCACAAATGGTCACGTAAGGTGTAAAGCAAGTATGGATATAACCCAGACAAAGTCCTAAGGACCAGACAGAGAGGCCTGGAGTGCTGCTTCTGGTCCCCAAGCCCAGAGTTCCCCAGCCCCGTTAAGAGGATTTACAAAGGGCTGGTCCTTGTTCACCTCGAGAGACATCCAGGGAAAAAAAACACCCAATGCCAACCTGAACGACAAGCCCGTGCATGCCACAGACGAGCTTCCCATCCCGAAAACTCCAGGTCTGTGTCGTGCTACGCCGCCGGTCCGGCTTTCTCAGCATCAGCGGTTCATACCTGAAAAAGCAAAACAAATTCATCTGTGCACCATTTGTTTTCCCCCAGGTTTTTTTTTTAATGATCTGTGCATTTTAGTTTATTTCATTTCCACCCACCCACAATGCTAATTTACAGAAAGGCTGTTGCCCTCTGATGAGCAGTGGGATGCACTGTTTTTTGCAAGTAAGGCCGACAACTACTAACTACTCACAGAAATTCGCTCCCACAAGAGGTAGCGACGGACATCAGCTTTAAAACTACTGTTTACCTACCTCTCTCTATCCTTCATCTAGACAAGCACATTCCAGCCAGGCAAAAAACCCATAAAACAAACAAACAAAAAACAACAACCACAAAACACTCAAGGAGGGCACAAAAGAGGAAAGTGAAAGTGTGTGTGGCCTTAAAGGTAAAGGGACCCCTGACCATTAGGTTCAGTCGTGACCAACTCTGGGGTTGCGGCAATCATCTCGCTTTATTGGCCGAGGGAGCCGGCGTACAGCTTCCGGGTCATGTGGCCACCATGACTAAGCCGCTTCTGGTGAACCAGAGCAGCATGCTTTCAAACTGCTAGGTTGGCAGGAGCAGGGACCGATGAAGGGGAGCTCACCCTGTTGCGGGGATGCAAACCGCCAACCTTCTGATCGGCAAGTCCTAGGCTCTGTGGTTTAACCCACAGCGCCACCCGCGTCCCTCCGTGTGTGGCCTTAGGTCTGATTTAAAGGCCGAACAAGTGCCAGCTTCATAACTAGTGCATTTTCTTCCTCTGCCCAATTTATTTTTCACCCTGCAAGAGTGCCCCTCCTGACAGCAATAATGCAATTACATTTTGGGAAGCAACACAGAACAACTGATAAGGCAGAATTATGTGTGTACAGTTTGGTAATAATCCACCACTAACGCACCAATGCACCATCAGTGACATGTCGCAGGATACACCTACACTTTGGCAATAAACTCTGATCCCAACCTCCTTTTGTTAACACGAGTGAGCTCCGCATTAGGAAGCCCATTGGGATGTTTGCAGACCTGTTGTCTGTGACGGCAGCCAGGCCTGCGATGTCCAGGATCAGAGAGGATTCTGTGGAACGGGGAGGGGACGGCTTGTTCGGATGGTGAGGAACCGCAGAGCCCTCGTGGCAAAGCATCCCGGTGCCCGTCATCCTCCACAGCTGGGAGCGCTTTCCCGGCTCCTGAGAAGAAAACAGCAGCGAGGAAGAGATGGGATCACAAGCAGCTCAAGGCGCCCGCTTTTGTGTTCAGAACGAGGCAGTTTCTCTCCACTGACTATTGAGCTTCATACCTTTTTCTTTAATATGACTCTCTGCGTCTTCAGAGAAACATCCAGGACAAGTTCAGCACAATCCACGTCCTTATTCGAAGCCACGGGCCTCCCGGTTTCCTCCTGCAGTCTAGAATTGGAAGGAAATTGATTAGGTGCTCATGCAGAGAAGGGTTCCAACACTCAGAAGGAGCATAGATGTTTTAATGTTATCAGACGTCTTACAAGTGGTGAGAGGAAAGGTAACTTTTACAGGAAAGCAAAAGCACACAGGCAATTTTTTAAAATGCTCCTGGTAGTAGCTGCAGAGGCTGCCCCTTAGGGTAGATGGAAGTGTGCCCCACCAGTGTAAGCAAGCCTGCCTGCCAGCCTGCCTTCTTACATTTTAAGCCCAGGAGGTTGGCACTACCTGTCATTTTCTTCCTCCTTAGTCTCCGTGTTGCCCATTCAGCAGAGAAGAGGCCGATGGGATGAAACTAGAACCAGCTGCCAGTCATTGCTACTGGCACCACTACTGTCTGGGCTTCTCCCCTACCCGTTCTAGTAGGGATGAGCTACCACTGGATATTATTATAATTATACTTATTATTATTAATTTATTTGTACCCTGCCCATCTGGCTGGGTTTCCCCAGCCACTCTGGGTGGCTTCCAACAAGGATTAAAAATACATTAAAACATCAGTCATTAAAAACTTCCCTAAACAGGGCTGCCTTCAGATGTTTTCTAAATGTCAGATAGTTGTTTATTCCTTTGACATCTGATGGGAGGGCGTTCCACCGGGCGGGTGCCACTACCGAGAAGGCCTGGTTCTCTGTAACTTAGCTTCTTGCAAGGAGGGAACCGACAGAAGGCCCTCAGCACTGGATCTCAGTGTCCGGGCAGAAGGATGGGGGTGGAGACACTCCTTCAGGTATACTTTTAAAATGTTTCTGAGCAGTACAGGGCTAGAGATGCCTTTCCTTTCCTTCTGGTTAGTGATGTGTGACTGTATAACTAAGAAGTTTGGGCGCACCACATTACGATACGCTGTAAGGGATAGTAACAAGCAAAGACAGGCAGGCCCCTGCCCCAAGGAGGTTGCATTCTGAAACATCAACAGTGGGGGAAGAAAAAAGTGAGGAAGATTCATGTTCAGGGGACGAACAGGAGCAAGTGCAGTTCCACAGTCTCTGTTTTAAATGGATTTCTGCTTCAAATGGCGAGGTTTCCTAGATTCACAGAATGGTCATCGGTGAATCAAATCACTCACTTTCAGCCCAAGGTGAGCATTATGACCCCATAGTTGGCTCCGAATGGAAACTGAGCCAAAGACGGCCTCTTTCCCACCACCACAGTGTCCTTCCTACTTCCCCCATGCCCTGAATGCTGCTGTGGTGTTATTCCAGGCACCCTAAGGAAGATCTTCAACACTGCCTGTGCTGCTTCTGCAGTCTTTTGGGGGGGAGAAGGGAGCTTCCACTGTAGCAGCCACTTCCAGGTAAGGAGGCTGGGCTTGGGGAGACTTAAAAGGTAAAGGTAAAGGTACCCCTGCCCGTACGGGCCAGTCTTGACAGACTCTGGGGTTGTGCGCCCATCTCACTCAAGAGGCCGGGGGCCAGCGCTGTCCGGAGACACTTCCGGGTCACGTGGCCAGCGTGACATCGCTGCTCTGGCGAGCCAGAGCCGCACACGGAAACGCCGTTTACCTTCCCGCTGGTAAGCGGTCCCTATTTATCTACTTGCACCCGGAGGTGCTTTCGAACTGCTAGGTTGGCAGGCGCTGGGACCGAGCAGCGGGAGCGCACCCCGCCGCAGGGATTCGAACCGCCGACCTTTCGATCGGCAAGTCCTAGGCGCTGAGGCTTTAACCCACAGCGCCACCTGCGTCCCTTGGGGAGACTTACTACATTCTAAATATGTTACCTAGTTATGAGTCCTGTTATAAGCACCTCCCACAATAAAACTATCAATAGTTCTTTTTAAAAGCTTGCTCATTTTAACAAAGTGCCTTATTCTGCCTCTGGCTTATGAATGTGAAAACAATTCTTAGGCTACAGTCCTAGAACTGATTTTTATTTTGTTTTAAGCTGCTCCAACAGCCATTACGTTAAAGGGGGGGGGGTATAAACACTGCAAATAAATGATGTTTAAAAAGAGAGGTTACCCTGAGAAAGTGTACGTTGCAGCAATATAAATGAAGTTCTCATAATAGAGCTGCTTGCTGTCTTGGAAGTCATCCATGCTGCAGCTGATTTCGGAGGAGCCGGCTCCTTTGACGGTCAGGGTTATGTAAGGCAGAAGGGTGGGCTCGTCCCAGGCATAATCTAAAGAGGTTGTTGGCTTGACTTCCGTGCTGAGACGTGGTTCTGCAACGCCGTGCTGAGCAAAGACGATCGGGACCTACAGCAACGGGGATGTCACAAAGGGGTGAACCATTAGCATCAAGTCTCAAAAACGTTTTTGTTACAGGCCGTTATGCTACGAAATGGTCCGTCACCTTGGAAAAGTTGTCTATGCGGAATGGGGGTGGTAACTGGATGGTGTCGCTGAACGAAACACGGTATGTAGCTCCCTTCAGAGTGATTTCTACTCGTAAGAAGTAGCATTTCCCAAGGGTGTCCCTGCAGAAAACAGAACCAGTCTGGTTAGTGTCACAAACAGGAAAGCACCTTGCAAAACCAATAGGTTTAAGTAATGGCTCACAGTTTCAAATCCTCATAAAGGTGAGAGCTAGAAATCAACAATGCTTTCACATGACGGCACACCTGTCCCAAATATTGGCATATCCAAAGATAATGGGCTCGCATAAATTCCAGGTGTAATGTGAACTCAGAATTAACTTAGAATCAATGCACTGTCAATGAAAAAACCTAGATTTGTCTACTTTTGCTCCAGGGTTATCATAGCCCAGGGATTGTCTGGGTGACAGAGGTCATGGAGAGGGAAACTCTTAAGGTCAAGCAAGCAAGGCAGAGTAGATCCAATGAGGAGGGAGAAATCACACACACAGCTATCAACCGATGGCCAGTGTATCTGTGGTTCTCTTTTGCCTGACTTTCTGGAGCTCATTTCGGAGGAGGTGGCTAGGAGGAGCGTTGGAGGAAGGTGTGTTGCCAGAGACTTGAGAAGGAGCTCATTCAGGTAGTGGCAGGTGTGAAAACCTTGAAGACAGAGCTATGCTACGACTGAAACCAAGAGATTTTGCATTTCAAGGCAAGAGAAGTTAATTCAAGAATGATAGAGAAAAGACACTGAGAGGAGAAGCTGTTCCGAAGGTGAAAGAAAGAACAGGAGGAGGAATCTGCAAGAGCGGCACTAAGCTAAAGCTCTGTCAAGTGGTTTCCCTGACTTCCTGGGTGACAGGGAGACATACCCCCATCTTCCTGGAAGCTTCAGTCAACCCAGATGGAGAGAAAAAACATATTATCCTTGGCTTAGCACTACCACTAACTCGGTGATTGTGGGTTGTTTTGCTCCCCAGCTCAAGCAAATCAAGAAAAACTTTGTTGTTTGTTGCAAGTGAAACAAACCATGGTTCAGGCATAATGCTAAGCCACAGATCATGGTTTGTTTCCTCTGCACACTAAAGGGAGGATCAAATCAGCACAAATAGGCATGTTCACAGTAAGCTATTAACAATACTCTGACATATGAACCGGGCCTATAGGTAGATAGGAATTCCCCGCTCTCTAGAATCATGATGGTAAGCCCATATCAAATTCTGTCTTGCACAACAACTACTAAGGAGTATGCCTGCACATGTGTTTTAGATGTATTAAAGCAGCAGCATCCACACGACCGAAACTACCTCATATTGATATGGAAGGAATTGTTTTTGTTGACTTCAAAGCCTCCAGACCAAATGCAGTTTGGGACATCCATGAGCCGGACACAAAGCAGCTGGTCGTAATCATTGCGCGGCCAGTGGAACACGACACTGGAGCCAGGGAGGGTGGAGATGTAGCCATCTGGGTTCGATGTGCCCTGAAACAGCATGCATCAGCCAACAGCATTTACCATTTTGCATGGCCCCAAGGCGAGCGATCAATTGTTGGTTTTCTTTAACCCACATAAAGAAAACACAGGGCACGCCTAAATGTTAGTTAGCACGAAGAACAACCAGTCTACCTGAAGGACAGATTTCCTTTGGATTGGCATTATTTACATCAACACCACATGGTGCTCTGTCCCTGTTCTGCGCCCAGTACAGAGTCCTTCCACTGCCAGGCCCTAGAGGGCTAGTTAACTTATTGAGAGCTTATTATACAAGGCTGGAAGACTCTTATGCAGTAACACTAAAACTGCTTAGAGGGAATGGAAGCTTTCTTACCTGTCCCCTGGCAAACGCCCGCTGTGCAAAGGCAAGCTTGTGCATGGATTTATTATCTAGCAGGTAGCGAGGGGCAAACGTTACCATACAGGTGTCAATGTAGCGACCTCTGCCCTTCTTGACATCGATACCTGGTAATAAATACAGCCACAGTTAGAACATGCAGCATATGGGGCTCCACAGCCTTAAAAAGAAATTTAGGCATTTTATTGATTTTCCCAGCAACTGGTATTCAAGAGCATTACTGTGACCGGCCATGGAGGCAGAGCATAGCCAAGATGACCAGTAACCATTGATAGCTTTCTCCTCCTCCATGAGTTTGCCTGATCCTCTTTTTAAAGCCATCAAAGTCGGTGGCCATCCCTGCCTCCTGTGGGAGTGAGTTCTGTAGGTTAGCTATGCGTTGCAGGAAGGAGGACTTCTTCTCTCCAATCGATAGGGCTGGTTTAGAAACAGTGGTGTTGGTCTAATAAACTATGGTTTATCAGTAAAAGTACTATGCTGCCACACACACCTTGCTCCTCAGTCCAGCAGCGTAACACAGTCCGATAGCGAAGACTGATGCCATTTAGTTATTATTTAGTTACTCACTTGTCTGATAATAAGTGTTGGAAATGTAAGGAAAATGAAGGAACGTTCTTTCACCTTTGGTGGACCTGTCCTAAGGTGAAGGTCTTCTGGGAAATGATATATAATGAGCTGAAAAAGGTATTTAAGTATACCTTCCTTAAGAAACCAGGGGCCTTCCTTTTGGGTATTGTCGGCCAAGGGGTGTTAAAGAAAGACGGAACTTTTTTCATGTATGCAACAACAGCAGCAAGGATACTTATTGCTAAACACTGGAAAACCCAAGATCTACCCACACTGGAAGAATGGCAGATGCAACTGATGAACTACATGGAACTGGCTGAGATGACTGGCAGAATCTGAGACCTGGGAGAAGAAATCGTTGAAGAGGACTGGAAAAAATTTAAGCTTTATCTGCAAAAATATTGTAAACTGTATGAATGTTAAGCAGGATGCTTGATTTTAGACAAATTGGCACCATCAAAATAGATGAAGTAAATCATGAAGATAATTTAAATATAAGATGAAAAACCTATTTTTTTTTTTAGATAATTATTAGGCTAAATTAAATTTTCTTTTGTAAGGATTGGAATAAACGTATCTAAAATTTGAAATATATTCGAAATTTGACAGTAAGGATGGAGATAAGGGAATAAATTGTTTTTTTAAGTGTATTAAACTAGAACGTAGGAGCGGGAGATGTGAGGAAGTCCAGAAGTGATAAGAAAATATGTGATATGCAATGTTATGTTCATTTTTTTTTTTACTGTAAATGAAAAATTCTTAATAAATATTTTAAAAAAAAAGTTATTATTTAGTTACTTATATGATGCAGTTTACAGGATATTCCATTTGCAATGCTTCTGGACCAGACGTCTGCCCAAAGGTATTATTTTTACCCGTCTACCTGTAATCCATACTGCAGTGGCTATCTGTCAAGGTTGGTCCTAGACCTTATACCTCCCTCCACTTCCCCACCTTGTAGAGAGTTTGGAATTTGGCAACAGATATAGATGACTATTCAACTTTCCATTCACCAAAACCCTTCACAGCTGCATGACAGGCAGGAATTCAGAGGATTGTGCAGCTGGATCCAAGTGAAATGAAGAGGCGGCTTCTGCTGCTGCTGCTCCCTCCTTTCTTATGGCTTAGGGGCAGTTATGGGGAACCTTTGGCCCTCCAGATGCTGCAGAACTACAACTGCCACCTACCCTGGCTTTGCTTTCTGGGGCTGCTGGGAGTTGTAGTTCAGTGGCATGTGGCTGGCCAAAGATTCCCTACTCCTTGCATAGAGAAACAAGGTAACGTCAAATCATGCTTTATGATTCTGGCTTGTCTCTGTAAACCCTACCCACCATTAATCAGAATTTCAGGCTCAGGCCAATAATGAATCACGGTTAATGGGAAAGCTTCTGATCTCTTTGCCTGAAATTCATGCATGTTAACAATAATCCAGAATGTATCGCTGAATCTAAACCAAACCGCTGTCTCTTGAATTTTGTGACTACTGTAAGCCGCTTTAGAACGCAAACGGCTTTAGAATCAACAAACAAGTAAATTATTTAATATGATGACCTCAATTATTAGCCATACAAGTTCTTACCAATGTTATAAATAAGGCCTGGCCGGTTTCCTTGTTGGATCACTTTAAGGGCTCTGACCCCACTGCCTCCATCCAGCGAGAAGCCTTGGCACCAACCGGGCATACCTTCAGGGTGGATTCCTCTTCCAACTCTCATTGTGCAACTGCAGCAAGGAAGACAATGAGATATACTAGTTCAGCAATCCATACAATTCTGCTGATTTAGACGAGCCTTAAGAACCTACAGTGCAGTCTGGACCCAATTAAATGGTCATATTTCAGTTGTCACAGAATCTATTTTCCAATTTGACTACGACATTTTGCCACTGCACGGTTCTCTCGCAACAGCCCATCACCAAAGCTTACAGGTTTGGCTGTTCTTTGTCAGCATAACAGAAGAGGAGAGGGCTCAGGCTTCTGGCCAGCTCATGTTCTTCAAACTGGCCTGCTGCATCGATCTTGGCATTATCTTGTCTGAAGATCAGTGGCAACCCTTTAAAAAGAAACCGACAAGATGGCCGTTAGCCTCTGAATCTGAACTTTAATGCTTTGTTAGTTGCATCATCACAGAACTAGATGGACTCACTTATTCTGTGTGTATCATTTAAATACTGCTTTAAAACCAATTTCCTTATCTTGTCATGGGAAAAGGAAACTAATCCCCTCGTGCAACAGGTAAACCCACCTTTCAAAAAAAAAAAAAAAAAAGTAGGCATATTTTAGTAAATCTAAAAGAAGGATGACATTCTGTTAAGGTCATCTGTTAAGGTCATCTGCTTTTAAATTAGCCAGTGCATTTTGCTTTCTAGAGCAGGAAGATTAAAGGATTTTGTACTGTGCCTTCCAAAATTCTGCATCCATGGGTTTAAAAAAAGAGAGGGTTTTATGTGGTTGTATTCCTGAAGCTACCATCCTATTCACAAGTAAGCACCGCTGAAGGAAATGGCCTCAAACTCTCTAAACCATACCAAAGCGCCAGCATTGAAGAAGAAAAAGGTTTGTTTGTGCAAAATCTTTGAAAATCCATAGAAAACAACCACACAGGATAGCAAATAAGACCTGGTAGGCATTACTGAAACCTGGTGGGATGAGACTCATGACTGGAATGTAGGAATTGAGGGATATAACCAGTTCAAAAGGAATAGACCAAAGAGGGAGGGAGGAGCTACTGGGTATGATCGCATGGTCAGAAATACTCAATGAACTGCAAGCCTGGAATGCATACCAGATTGGTGGGGGCAAGCAGATGAGGGGTGGACAGTTCCAGCTCTCTCACTGGGCAGAGCATCAATGACTGGGTATTTGTATTCAGATTACGTTTTTAACATGATTTGTGTATTTTGATTACTGTTTTTCAGGTGAGGAATTCTTACATCCGTAAGAAGTTAGGCCAGATTTACCTGTTTTGTTGAGGAGCCAATACGGTGCTGAAATAAATATCTTCAAGGACCCTTCAGCGCGACACACAATCCTTATGGTGAGATTCATCTGCCGCTTGTTAACATCGTACATTCGCATCCGCACAATGTAGTTCTGTGTTCCGGGGGGTATTAACAGCTCTTTGCACTGTGGAAAGTTTTCAAGGGAGACTCCTGAAATTGAAAAGAAAGAAATGTGTGCTCTCTTCTTGACCGTTCTTACAGGGCACCTTTCTCCATTTGGGGGAGATTGGAGAGCAAAGTAAGAAACCCATTTTTTATTTTTTGTAAATGGTGTCCTCCCTTCCAACAACTGCACTGTATGAGCAAAGGTGATAGCCATGGTGTGACTTGAATCCTGGTACATCCAGACAGTGCATCCAAAGTACAATTTTTAAAAGTTGTTTTTAAAAAACAATCAGTTACTTCCAAGGAACTCTCTTGGGATAACAAGGGATAAAGGGACCTTTGGCAGCCATAGCAAACTTGTGCTTTGGTCTTGACATCCTATAGCTTAAGCCACAAATAATCCCAGGGGGCCTTACCAAGCTCGATGTTCTGCGAAGTGTCGGCTGTATGCAGTACCGCCTCTTTCCCAGGTTTCAGGGTCCCGTTAATGGGCATCCCTTTCACGTAAAACTCAAGTTCACAAGGCAGCAGGTTACAGAGCACCACGGTTGGAAGGAGATAAATGGTGTGTCCGGGCTGCCTGAAAATCTGCTTAGCGCTGTCGGAAAAGATGTTGGAGGGCATGTAATCTGGGTAATTCTCTTTCTTTATGGCGACACAAAACCTGTAAGGGAAAGGCAAGATACGTATGAAGAAACGCCTAGGAGTCACGGATGTTGCCTTTTGAAGAAATGCTTTTATATGTTTCCCCCACTCTCCTGAGTGCTGTGGGGCATCTCTGAGGTGCTACCAAATTTTTGCAACTCCTTCTCCTAGAGAAGCTCAAGGCTGGACTTCAGGCAGCAGGTCAAGGTGGCCCATTTTAGGAGAAACTGCCTGTAGCAACAATTCTATTCATCGTATTGTTTGGTTTGCTGTTTTACGCAATGCTGTGTTTCTTTTTGTAAAAAAAGCAGAAAAGTCGCAGGGTCAACAACACAAATTAGGTAGCACAGCCAGCTACTCATCTGCCATCAAATGGTAGCCAGTCCATATTTCTCCCTCCCATGTGATGGTTTCTTTTCACTACCCTTGGAGCAAAATGGACAGATCTCAAACACAAAACACCTCGGCCATGTTGTTTTCTAAATACTTCCTTTTCTTCATTTCTCGATAGCCTCTGCCAGCATACAACACTGTTTCTATTAGGAACAGGAGAAGCAAACGGTGCAGTTTCCCCAAGACCCAAGTCACCTGAAGAAACGGCTGTTTTCAGACTCCATCGCATGGCACTCTCGTTTGCTGCTGCTGACCTCCGAGGTCTTCTGCACATTTGTCCAGTGGATCGGAGACTTGCAGAAGAAAACTCCCATCCCCTTCGGCCTGGCCTGAAGTCGCCAGGATGTCAGATGCAGGGGAATAGCAAAGGAATCCCCCGGCATGACCGAAGGCAGCACTACAGGCTCTGCAACCAAATGAGAAATGCAAAATATGCTTGCAATACATCAGTTTCAGGACAGACAGAAGCGCAGAGCGCATAGTTGAAATGACAAATCTGCTCCTGCAAGAGGCAGTGATGGCCGCCAGATTGGATGGTTTTAAAAGAGGATTAGACAAATTCATGGTGGAGAAGCCTATCAATGGCTGCTGGTCACAACGACTATGCTCTCTCCCTTCTGCTGTCAGAAGTAGCATGCCTCTCAATACTAGCTGAAGGAATCACAAAGGGGAGAAGGCCGATGCCCTCAGGTCCTGCTTGCAGGCTTTCCAGAAACATATGGCATCTGGCCAGGACGCTGGACTATATGGGCCTTTGGCCTGACTTAAAAGCAGAGCTCTTTTTACATTCACCCTTCAAAGGAGACCATGGGACGCAGGTGGCGCTGTGGGTTAAAGCCTCAGCGCCTAGGGCTTGCCGATCGAAAGGTCGGCGGTTCGAATCCCTGCGGCGGGGTGCGCTCCCGCTGCTCGGTCCCAGCGCCTGCCAACCTAGCAGTTCGAAAGCACCTCCGGGTGCAAGTAGATAAATAGGGACCGCTTACCAGCGGGAAGGTAAACGGCGTTTCCGTGTGCGGCTCTGGCTCGCCAGAGCAGCGATGTCACGCTGGCCACGTGACCCGGAAGTGTCTCCGGACAGCGCTGGCCCCTGGCCTCTTAAGTGAGATGGGCGCACAACCCCAGAGTCTGTCAAGACTGGCCCATACGGGCAGGGGTACCTTTACCTTTACCTTCAAAGGAGAACCTCTGCTCTGAACTGTCATGGGTCTCGCCTTTCTCTTACACTGCTGGGCCTTTTGGCCTCAATTTGTATCACAGTATCTCAGATTCCTCCTACCCCCCTTTGCTTTTCTGTCTTTATCTAAGGGCATGTCGGGGTGTGTGTGTGTGTGTGTGAATGGAAGGCTACAGTTCATGCTTTTGGCCCACAAAGACTGAAGCTACAGTACATAAGTCTTCAACAGTGCAGTTCTACGCATGCACGTCCCACTATACTTAATGGAGCATACTGCAAGGTACACAGGCTTGCAGCACTCAGGTGTCTATGTGGGGTGTAAGCAGGAATAGGAACCTGCCACTCCTACCCAAAGAAGCCAGGGATTGAATGTAGGACCTTCTGCATGCAAAGCAGATGGTGCTCTACCAATGATCTCTATTGGGGGCTGAAAGAAGAATTCCTTAAGCACGGCTATCTTACACCACTGGTAATATTAAGAATCCACAAAAGGAAAGCATCCTGCCTCAGACACTGCAGTTCTGCAGGACCTTAAAAAATGAAGACACACACTTACTGTCTGGTGCTGAAGGGCTGTCTAGCCTGAGTTCCATAGGCGTCTCCAGTTTGTTTTTCACAATCAAGGCCGAACGGACAGTTATTACCTTCCGAGCGCTGCCTTCCATGGTGACTGCAAATACTACTCGGACTGGAGGCAATGAAGAAAACTGCAAAAATACAGGACTTATCAGTGGGGGTGCCAAGACCTTTGGAACTCCCTTCCTATTGACTTGTATGACCATTTATATGAGGCCTGAAAACCTTCCTCTTCAATCCTGCATTAAACTGAGATCACAATTAGCTTGGGAGTTACAAAGCCGCTTCTGAAATAATGCCCTATGTTTGGCTAATGCGGCTATTAGATCGTTATATTTTGCCTTGCTCTTGTTTGTACGCTGTTTTATGGGGGCGTAGGCCTAAAAGAAATATAAAATACAAATTTTCTGTTTGATTTAAATGTCTGCTTTATTTACCCAAGCATTCCTAGAAAATAATGCTGATCAAAACACATACATGTTGGAATTCTGAAGGATTTCCTTTTTTAAAAAATCCTTATATTGTCTTGCACCCATGGACCACTTTCACCCACCCACCCCACCTGCTTAAACATCCTTTTATAGATGTGGCCATTAATGTTCTGCTTGAATGTCCAGAGATTTTTAACTGCCAACAGTTATTAAAAGTGTCAAAGGGGGGGGGGACTACAATACAACTAAGATGTTAAAAAGTAAGCTAAATGCAGTCATGGATATATCCACTCTAAGTATGATGTCAAGTCCTGTGACTCTTTCTTCTGCATCTGCTTTGCCAAACAACTTTGATACTCAAATGAAATGGGATTCATCCCAATGCCTCAGAAGAATGCCCCTCTTAATGTATATTGTACACACCGCAACGCTCAAGGGAGAATTTGCTACTCACATAAACATGTGGATGTATGATGTTTGTTCTGCTAATTGGACTGCCAACCTAGGAAAGAAAAAGTAAAGCCGAAAACAGCCATTAGGAAGCTTGCCAGCTCTTCAGAGAGGATGGTATTTCTCTGATAGACAGTAGACAAATAGCAACCTGTAGAAAGGGCTGGGGAGGTTAGCAAATGAAAGGGGAGCGTCCTTTTCCTTCCGCCTTTCAAGAAATATGTCCATTGCCAGAAAAGTGTCAGAACTACACTGAGAATAATCCCTCCAGCAAAGTGTAACTGCCCATGCCATTTTCATGTTTGCAAAAATAAATCCCAGGTAATGGATATATAATGGCAAGAATTCCAAGGAAATGATTTAATTCATATTTGCATCGCTAGTGAAACGCTCACGCCACCCTCTCTCTGTTTCCCAAAGCCAGAAACCTTCAGTTATGCTAACAGCCCATTTTGATTCCACTTCACTGATGAAAACTTGTCCCCAAAGTATAAGCCCAAAGGTTCTAGACCAGCTTTCTCAACCTGCTGCCCCCTGTAGCTGTTGCAGGACTCCAACTCCCATCAGCCCCAACAAGCATGACCAATGCTCAGGGATAGTGGAGTCCAACAACAACTGGAAGGTGCCAAGTTTGAGCAAAGCTGTTCTAAGTTTCTCAGCCCTGTTTTGCCCTTCCTTTGTCCCCTGGAGTGGCTACAGATTTCAGTCAGATATTCCTTCAAAGGATAAGGGAACAATAACCCTCAAGGGATATGCCACACATTGCATCTGTAGACAGACAGAAACCAACAACATCAGTGTAGTTTTAAGGCAGACACCTGGCTTTTAGCCACAGTTGTCATCTTTGCAGAGGACAACGAAGTCCCTGGAGCACATTGGCTCACTTATGATGACCAATAGGCTGGTAGCAGTTTGAGAGGATCTTGCTTTGTACAGTGTCTATATATATATATACTTCATATTTTTAAAAATCTATTTTATTATCCAGCAACAATTATACACTGCTTGACTGTGGTAAAATCTCTTTGCAGCTTACAAATGTATGCCATGCTTTTCTAGGTAAAGGTAAAAGGTAAAGGACCCCTGGATGGTTAAGTCCAGTCAAAGGAGACTAGGGGGTTGCTGCGCTCATCTCGCTTTCAGGCTGAGGGAGCCAGCGTTTGTCCACAGTTAGTTTTCCAGGTCATGTGGCTAGCATGACTAAACCGCTTCTGGTGCAACGGAACACCGTGACGGAAGCCAGAGTCCATGGAAACGCTGTTTACCTTTCTGCCGCAGCGGTACCTATTTATCTACTTGCACTAGTGCACTTTCAAACTGCTAGGTTGGCAAGAGCTGGGAAAGAGCAACCGGAGCTCAACCTGTTATGGGATTCAAACCGCCGACCTTCTGATCAGCAAGCCCAAGAGGCTCAGTGGTTTAGACCAGCAGCTAGCATTCAGAATCATTACTACACCTGAACATGGGGGCAAAGTAGAAACTTACTAATACTGCCGGCTATTGACAGCCTTATCTTCCACTTGCTTTTTTTGGTAGTCTTTTATCAATGCACAGACCTACTTTGATACAGCTGGGGAAAGGAAGTTGAGGAAAGGGAACAGCCAAACAGCATCAACTACTAAAATGGGTGGGTGGGGGAGGAAGGAAGCATCAGGACTTACAGTAGAGGAAGATGTGCTCTTATCAGGAGCTGCATACCGGAAAAATATTCCTACTTTGTCTACCGACACTGGACTGACTTGTTCCCAGCCATTTACTCTCACTTGCAGCTGGTGAATTCTTAGGTCGTGTGTGTGCCTGTTAAGTTTTAAAATAAAGCAGATTAACATTAAGACCAAAGGAACAGTGAAGAGTTTCCAGATTCACCTTGTTGCAAAAAAATAAAATAAAAGAGCATTATCTCTTGACAGCAAAACTAAATGCTTCCCGGTTAAAGGACCAGTTGACTTTCACTAGCACAATACTATTGGGTCATATGAAGCTGCCTTATACAGAGTCAGACCACTGGTCCAGGAACCTCTGGACTGTCTCAACCAGGGATAGCGAACCTCTGGTCTGCCAGGTGTTGCTGGACAACAACTCTCTTTATCTCTGACCATCTGGCTATGCTAGCTGGGGATGATGGGAGCTGGAATCCAACAACATGTGAAGGGTTAACAGTTCCCTGCACCTTGTCCACATTTAGCCATGGCTCTCCAGGCTTTCAGATAGGGGATCTCAGCCTTACTGGGAGCTGCTGCAACAGATCCTGGAACTTGCTGCATGCAGCACACTGGAGCTTGCAGTTGATCCACTAAAGGGCCATTCAAATTCCAGTTAAAGGTTACCTTCTCCAAGGTGCACAGTCAAAAGCTGAAGCATCGAAATGCAAGTGGATAATCACAATGTGGTTTCAGTATGTGTCACCTGTGTCGCTGTTTCCCTTTGGCTTCAAATGCAAAGGGAACCTCTTCACCAGTAAGAACTTCTCGCCACTCGCTGACTTTATGCGTGCCATCCAGAAACGATCCGTTTTCCTCCGGGATGACTCCCGGGCTTCCGCTGTGAGAGAGAGCAGCACTAAAAGCAAAAGTCATACCAGACTGTCAGTTTTTGTGTGGACCTTGCTTTGCCAACTTCAAAGTCTTCAGTGTCTATCCTACGCAGACAAACATATAAACTTGCTGGACTTCCAGGTTGGCGCCTCTGACAATGGCAGAATTCCTCTGATCGGGAGGAATTTGCTCCGTGGAAATCAGGGTCTGGCCGCCACGGCGAAGGCGGAGACCCACTAAAAATCACAGGCGGGAGAAGCCTGTGAACGTGGGATTCGGCTGGCACCTCTTGCGCCTCCCCTACTCATGGGGAAACCCGGTTTCGGGGATCCGGAGCAACGTGGGGTGAGCGGCGCGGTGCTTCGAATTGACTGCTTCTTTCACGGAGTGAAGCCGCACTGCTGTTGCCGGAGAGCGCTGACTTTTTCCTGTGGACAATTTGATCCTAAACAACTACCCGTGAGTAGAACGGAAAACTGGATTTTTAAACGTCTTAATTTGGCACCGAAACGGGGAGGTTTCAAACAGGAAGTCCGCCTCCCCCTTTTGTAAATAGATTGAAGCAAAGAGCTTGCAAGCTAAAGTCTTGGAAAGTCCTCTGTAACGGATTAAACTTCCATCGGCTAAAATCATTAAACCCCCCTTCGAAGCAGGAGAAGAGGGGGGAAATTTGGGATCGCGTAAGCCTGCAGGAGAGAGTGAAGAAAGTTAAATTACCACCGCTCTGAACCTGGAAACGGGCTGCTAGTAAGACTGACGTTTTGGGAAAGTTCATTGACTGTGAATAGAACGTATCTTGACAGCTAGTTAAATAAGAGAAATACATTGTTTCCATTGTCTCCTTCTGCGTTTAAAAAGGAGTAAAAGTAACTGAAAATTGAAACTAATTTTATTGCTTGAACTGTGCTTAAAAGGACTGATACAAATAGAAATTGTTTCCCTCTAGAGGGAGCCTTTGAAACTGTTACAAGAGTTGAGCTGGTGGAATCTCCAGCTGCAAGATAAAAAACCGTGAGAACCAGGGATTGACCTTGGATAGGTTAAGAATGTCGACAGAAGAAGCCTTAGTGATTGCATTATGTAAGATAAGTGATTCATTGGAACAGCTCCACAAGAAGACGGATTTGATGACTATTAAAATTGATAACTTGGGACAAAAAGTGACTAATTTGGGACAAAGAGTGAACATCTATACATAAGCCGTTCAGGAATCGATGCAGGAATCTACTTTGGCGTGGCAGGCTGTGGAGAAGGCGAGGGAGAAAGTTGTTGTTGTTGAACCTAAAGTGGGTGGAGAGAGAGAGAGCCCCAGCCTTACAGAGGCAATTTGATGACTATAAGTTGTTGCCTTCTATGATTGAATTCAGAGAAGGTCAGATTTTGAGGATTGGAGCCCTGCTTGGACTGGAGAAGGAAAGTTGGATAGATCACCTCATGCAGGGATTTACTGACCTTTGGGACCTGGACCTGGGTCAGGAGGAGATTGGAGTTGTGGGGACTTTCAGATTTGGAGGGATTTTGAAACACGTCCTGAAATATCTTTTGGATTTTAGTTTTAATTACAGAGATTTGGCTGACCTGTCAAGAAGGAATAAAAACAATGCTAGGTCGGAGCTTCCCCGAGATCTACTCTTCAGCATCAAAGGAAGGAAATTAAGAACAAGATCAGCAGAAGACAAAGTAAAGTGCATGTATAAATATGAAGAAGACCTGCAGAAGGGACTTGGAAAAGAGTTAAGAGCCTCGGACAGAAGATCACCAGGTTGATGAACTATATGGAATTGATGGAAATGACTGGCAGAATCCGAGACCAGGGAGAAGAGACGGTGGAAGAAGATTGGGAAAAGTTTAAAGTTTATTTATAGAAATACTGTAAAATTAATGAGTGTCAGAAAAATGTTGGAATGAAATTATAAGGCTTTAGTAGAAATGTTATAAGGAGTTAAGCATAAATAAGTATTATAGCTGTCAGAGCTGCCCAAGATCCCAGCTCACAGAGGACCAACGCCAGGTCGTGGTTATATACAAAAGTCTTTATTGAAGTTCAGTTTCCATTCCAAAGCCGTAGCGCGCAGCTCTACGTCTTAAACCCTAGACCGCCGAAGTTCCGTCTGAGTCTCCTCCCCCTAGATACCAGTTTAAGACTCTAGCCTTACTCCACCTCTTCCGTTGTTCTTTCCTCCTCTGGGTCCGTCTGCCCGCCGGGGTGTTGCCCTTTCTGGACTCTTCTGATGCTGAAGAGTCCCTGGATTCTTCCCCTTGCCTCCGGCGTGCTTTAGGACCTGGCTCCCAATCCGAGCCCCCTGCTGTCCCGCGCGCCTGTACATTTGAACTTGGCGCGCGCGCCCACCCGGCCACCTTCCTCCTGACCGTTACACTGCTCCTGTCACTGCTTCCCCCTTCGGGGGGGCTAGCTGGATCGGACTTCCCCTCCGTTCCCTCACTCAGCGATAGGGGCGTGGTCAGCCCTGACTCATGGGACTCTTCCCCCCCGCTACGCTCTGGTGGGGAAACTGGTCCCGATCTCCAGCTGCTGCTTTGGGAGCTTTGCTGGCCCCTAGCTTCTGGTGCGTCCCTCCCAGGACCCCCCTTGCCCTGGCCATTGGAGCCCCCTTCTGTGAATCTTCCGATTCGCTGGAGAGGCTCATGGAATCTCTCGGGCCACTGTCATCTTCCCCTACGCTGCCCTCAGATTCTTCCTCTTCGCTCTCCATCTCCCCTCTTCCCTGTGCTTCTGCTCCTGAGCCCCTGACAATAGTATTAATGGAAAATAAGGTTAAAACAAGATAAGATAATTATATGACAGAAAATATAGAAAGATGGAAAGGAATTGCTGAAACAATTAATAGAAGTGGAATACAAAAACGGAGGTGAGAGGAGGTCGATGAAACAAGGGAATGAAAGATAAGGCATTGAAATGGTATGATGTATGTTTTTAAATTGTTTTTGCTTTGTTTTGTTTAGTCTAATGTGTTAATGTTGCGTTGTGTACTGTTTATATATTGTATCATATTATTTTTTTCCTTTCTTTTTCTTCTTTATTGTAAGGTTTAAAAGTAATAAATATTATTTTTTTTAAAAAAAACACACCATATAAACTTGCTTTTCCCTTGCCTTTTCATGACACAACAATTTGGGGCGGGGGGGGGGGCGGGAATCTCTCTGAACAAATCAGCCAGTCCTTCAAGAAAATGAATCCTTCCAACCTCTAGGTTTGGGGGGGGGGGGGGTTACGCGCACACACACTTTAAAAACAAACCAAAGCGACATACAAATTGCGGGACAAGGACAACTGTGACTTTATGGAAGAGTGGGAGCTTTTTACAGCTTATCTAAAAAGACAACAAAATGAATTGGGACTCCTTGGCAGGTTTTGAATAAGCATACAGACATTTATTAAGCGTCAACATAATAGATAGATAATGTAAGAATATGTATAATTTTACAACATGCAGAGAATAATATGTGCTGAGAAATCAGAGAGAGGAGCTTAGGGAAGTCTCTTGGGGGGGGGAGGGAGGGTTTGAAGGGGGAAAATAATGAATATGATATGTTTTCATAATTTGCTATGTGGAATTCGTTAATAAAAATATTTTAAAAACAAAAAAACAAACCAAATCAAGATCTGCATTCACCTCCTCCTCCCCACCCCAAATTCCTTACCGGGTCGGTGTTGTTGTCAAAGTGGCAAACCACAGAGTGCAACCCGTGTGATTTCGCAGGGCAAACGGCACAAAAGGCTGCCTGCGTTTTGGCGTCTTCATTTCAGCTGTGAGGGAAGGAGGGAAAAGAAGTTAGGAAGCTATGGGCACTGACCTGCAGGGCTTATTCTTCTCTTGCTGGGATCAGACGCTGCTCCAGCTACGGGCACCGTTCCTAGCTTGACCAGCTGAATACAGCCTTCTTCCAAATTTTCAAATGCTGGGCTAGAGATCACTCTCTCCAAAAAATTCCCAGTCAGCTGGATTAGATTGTTCATTTGCCTGAAACACTGCAAATAGTGTGTTGTGCATTGCTTCCAGTTAAGGAGAAGCCTAGCATCCTTGCCTGCTGCACAACATCATGCAGGGGAGAAGTAAATACTTTTCTTTTTTGCTTGGGTAAAGCCGGGGGCGGGGCGAGCTAGTGAAAAAGGTAGGATACAAACCCCATTTCACTCAAAATGGGGCCAGCCTTTGAGTTGTTATATATTAGTTTGCGAAGCCTGAGTGGAAATTTACTTAAGAATATTTTGTGAGTTTGCATTTTTGTGATAGAGCAGGTGCAGGCGTAGGTGCAGAGTTAGGTTTAAGAGAACTTTCTGCAGAGACATCAGAGAGCTATAGCTCAGAAGTTAAGATAGAATCAAAACGGTGTTTTCATGTCTTAAGGATTTTTAGCCTTATAAAGATTACCCAATCATTAAACAAACGTATTGTTAGGTTTTGCACAGATACTAATAGTTATAAGATGAGAAATTAATAGCCATTAGCGGCAATATTAAAAGGTATAAAAGCAGAGCTCAGCTTTAGGACCAATCCGTACAGGGTGGTTCATCACTCATAAAGTTTCCGTTACTTTGTTTCTACGTTTGTAAGTCTATGAACTTTTGCTGGGAAAGGCCATGAATATTCATTTACTTTATGCTAAATAAAATAAAAACCCCTACTGGACATCTGTCTGTCCAGTGGGAATCTGATTGAAACATTTGCTGAGCCTACACACTAGGAGAGACTGCTGGGAACTCAAGGACTGCACCCTTCTTCTCAGGCCCTGGATTCCACAGCAACATTAATTTTACCCCTAACACACCAACGTGTGAAGTAAGTTCACCGGAAATGACATTTCCAGTAAGTGGATGCTTATGTTTTTATTTATTTACACCATTCGAAGAAAGGGAAGTGAGAAATCTAACTGGGTATGTCCACAGGAGCTCAATAAAGCCTGGCCAGCTTTGATAAAAAAAGGTTCATATTGAGTTTGATCAACACATATCCCAATGTCCAGTAGGATTTAATTATGCAACACTGCAAGCAATTTAACAGATCACATTGGCTCCTTTTGACAAGTGACACAGAAGCAACAACTATCTGCTATACAAGACATTTCTGGGAAAGAGCAAAGCATCTCAACTTTGCAATACAGTACCTCTAGCATACATCTGGTGCTCTAGGTTAGTCAGACTGGCTGTACTCCTAGTTCTAAGGTAGACAAGAGGAAGGCCTGGCAGACAGGAAAGACAACATTAGCAAGGAAGGGGAAAATGCAGATATACAGGCAAGATTGTTGCACATACCCAAAGGAGGGGAAGTTATGAGCAGAAAGGGTATCACACGGCCAGAGAAAGAGCCCCTGTCATTGAGCTGGTTTACATGCAACACCAAGCCATGGTTAATATAAACCATGAACAATGAACCATCATGGGTGTGGCTGACCTGTGGTTAATAAGCCATGGTTAAGATGCTAGGCCAGGTTTGGACAATCAAATTAAACCATGGTTTAGCGCTGCATGTGAACCAGGACAATGGGGGTGTGAAATACCGCAACAAAAATATAGTGATATGGGGAGAAAGTAGGTGCAAAAGAAAGCTTTTCATTTTCAGGATTTTGTATCGAAGAAATCATTTATTTATTTTTAAAAGACAGAGATCAAAGGTTTTAACAGAGGCCACAATGCAGTATTTCCCCTTGGGTATCAAGGACGCTCCTACCATCTCAGTCACTCTCTCTCAGAGTTGTTAATACCACGAGGGATGTAAGACCAGAGGCATCTGACTGGGAAGCAGTCCCGAGGCAAAGGAGTGAGGATGGGAAGATCTAGGGTTTAGAAGTCGCTTCAGCACCCATTCACAGTCTTCTCAATCTGAGTGGGGCTTGTGCCCATACAGCTAGGAGAGCGGGAAGGAAGGTCATGCAAGAGCCAGGATCCTGGTTAAGAGATTGGGAGTGGTTGGCAGTGCAGGTAGGAGCTTGGGACAAACATTGGGAAGTTGGGCTTGAGGCCACACAGGAGACTGAAAGGATGTTGATGTGGATGTCCACTGTGAGTAGGGTGTAAACATGAAATAAAGTGAACCAGAAAACGGCTCCGTGGCCTGGTTACACTACCAACAGACCTTTTGTGTAATAGAGTATTATGCACATAGAAGTTACAGACAGGCGGTAACAAGCGCTCAGTTTGAAGCCGAATTGCCCAACAGCAAATTATCAGAGAGGAATGAAGCATAGAGTGGGGAGAACTCCAAAGGCAGTGCCCTAAGCATTCTACTAAGAGCAATATTATGACTGTCTCATTCTACAACTATAGTGCGGCATGTGCAATCACAAGCTAAAAAAAAAAGCCCACTGTAATGGAATAAAAGTCATACCTTGTCCGAAGGATGGAGGATCAACTGAAGAGCCCATCCAGTCTTCAGATTCAACTTCCTCTACTTCCTTCTCCTGCTTGCAATAATCTGCCATCCATGATTGCTTGGTGCTGGCATACTGCTCTAGAGACAGACAGAGAAACAGAAGAAGAAGAAAAAAGAAAATATAGCACAGGTCAGGTTGAAGCTAAAAAATTTGCACAACCAATGACTTCTCTGGTGCCTGCAGAGTTCCTTTCCCCCAAAAAATTAGGCTTAGAGAAAGATGCAA
The DNA here is from genome assembly GCF_951804945.1 of Podarcis cretensis. Classification (NCBI taxonomy): domain Eukaryota; kingdom Metazoa; phylum Chordata; class Lepidosauria; order Squamata; family Lacertidae; genus Podarcis; species Podarcis cretensis. Next base: position 69,577,201 of record NC_137177.1, read on the forward strand.
ACAAAGCCAAGGGTTGCAGCCAATGCTAGTCCTACTGATAACAGACCCACTGAAATTGATGGGCAAGACTAACTTAGGCTGGTTAAATTCAGTGGGTTTACTACCCCACAGGCCTGACATACCGATTAACACAGTAGTTATGTTGATGTCCAAACGATGCTTTGCTTTCACTTCCAGCTTCAACCGGGAAGGGTGGAGGCGGCTGGCTAACTGCTGCTGCCAGGACACAGAGCAAGGCCAGGGCTCAATAAAAGGCTCCCAGCCTGGGAGAAACAGAGGAAAACAGACCAATCATCACGGTGGGTTAAAACACGGACTTTGAATGCCAGTCATACCAGTTTCACACATGCTGCAGTGCATTTTATGTTATTATGCTTTATTGGAGTAACTGCAGCTTCAAATGCAAGCAGAAGTACCCCAGTCTAACTACCTGCTTCTCAGGTAGCATAAAGACAGAAACAGGTCTTTTTTTCTCTTTCTTTTTTAAAAAAGAGTATTCTCAGATGTACAGCAAACTCAGGTAAATGGCTGCTAGCCATGGTGGCTAAAGCAGCATCTTTCTGAGTGCCAAATGCTGGGAATACACAAACACTTATCCTCAAGGGTGGCAAACCCTTTTTAGCCTGAGAGTCATGTTTCCTTTTGTGCGACTTTCCAGGGGGCCACAATGGCAGTGGTGGATGGGGCCAGAGGCAAAAGTGTACAGAGCAATGAATGTAAATGTTGCCTCTGTACAGTAGGCTACACACACACACACCACTCTGCCCTCCATCCAGGCAAACAAGAGGCGTTATCGGAGTCCAAGGACACATTCCAGCCAGACAAAAACACACAAGGAAGGGGCAAAGCAGGGTCAGTAGGTGGTGACCACCACAGGAAAACCCTGAGGACCAGATAGAGGAGCTTGAAGAGCCACGTTTGGTCACAAAGCTCCCCACCCTTCTTACCCGAAAGCTCGCGGTTATAGTAATCTCCCGAGAGTGTAAAATTCGCATAACCTTCAGGGCTGGCTCTTAGATGCTGGAGAAAATTCAGGTCTGAAATTAAACCATTTATACAAAAATCGATGAGCAACTTTTCAACCATTTAAAAATAAATAAATCATATCCCCTCCCAGCCTCAGTCCATAGTTAACAAACATTTTTCAGTTCATCACTTTGTGAGAGGGTGCTCTAAAGGACTCTATCCAGGTACGCATTTAACCCACACAAAACGACACATACACACACACCCTTGTCACTTTTTTTCTTTTTAAACAACAATGAAGCATCAGAAGTAGTTGTAACAAAAGCTGGATCCCAAGTGGGAGGAGAAGAGGGGGGCTCTCAAAGGTGCAAAACAAAGGCAAATTAAATGGCATCACGTTTCCAAGATATTCTTCCTTGGAGTACTTAGATGTACAGCATTGTGTCCTATACCCATGAACTGTAAACAAACAAGCCTAATAAACTTTGAGTATCTTCAGAAATGCATTGGGCCATTAATTGCTCCTTTTCAGTTTTTTGCTCTTTTGAGACTCTACCTCTCCTTTCTTCCTCCTCTAGTACTCAAAATGCTTTACTGGCAGACCTGCTTGATATTAACAGTGGGTTGAGACTGATGGATTCATTGGTTTTGTGGAGACTGGTATGTAGCCCAGCAACCCTGCTTGAAGTCTCAGGTGTTGCCTTCCTAAACTCACTCTTTCTCTTAAAGGCACTTAACACCCGGGGCATGCTTTTCTTTCCCTGTTAATGGAGGAAGATGCTGGGTAAATTCTGATTAATGCTAGGCATTATTCCAAAAGCCCACCTTGCTGTACAAGGGCTGATCCTCAGGTTCTTGCAAACTTGCAATTCTACATACCACACCCTGACCAGCATTGAGCGTTGACTGAAGCTTATGTGGCTAACTTCCCAAGAGAAGAGATTACAGGATGGATTTCCAAGAACCTTAAAATGCCCTCATCACTCCAAGATTCCCCAGCCTCAACGAACTGAAACGCAAGCCATGTGACAACAAACAAACTCTGCAGCAACGGCTGCAAATAAAGTGGGAATATTTACGTGAAAAGGTTAGCTCAGCTAAGGGAACATCACAGTCCATGCAGTCGTCGATAAAGCAAATGCAGATGCTGTCTGCTTTAATTTCTACTCCAGAGATTAAGCGCAGAGCCATGGGGCCCTGGATATCACGGTGGCTGGAATCCAACGGTGCACACTTCAAAGGCTCGGCGTTCTTGAACAACCAACTTGCTGCTTTCTTCAGCTGACCTGAGTGCACAACAAGCAAACAATCAAGACACCTACTAAGCAATGCAAAGCAGGAAGGACGTCAAAAGAAAACTGCTTCTGTCCCAATAATGCAGGCTTGTCCCTTTGTACTTGAAAACATTAGGTAAAGGTAAAGGGACCCCTGACCATTAGGTCCAGTCGTGGCCGACTCTGGGGTTGTGACGCTCATCTCGCTTTATTGGCCGAGGTAGCCGGCGTACAGCTTCCGGGTCATGTGGCCAGCATGACTAAGCCGCTTCTGGCGAACCAGAGCAGCACACGGAAACGCCGTTTACCTTCCCGCCAGAGCGGTACCTATTTATCTACTTGCACTTTGATGTGCTTTCAAAGGTTGGCAGGAACAGGGACCGAGCAATGGGAGCTCACCCCGTCGCGGGGATTCGAACTGCCAACCTTCTGATCGGCAAGTCCTAGGCTGTGTGGTTTAACCCACAGCGCCTGGGTTGAGCTAAAAATAAAATAAAAACAGAAGCCTTCAAAGTGCCACCAGGTTAATATTATCTATCAATCTAATTGGAAACACATTTCCTTTACTATCCCTTAAGCACACCCAAGGCCAAAGAAACTCCCTCCATGCCTATATACGTAGCCGGAAGGAATAAAATCATGCTTTGAGCAGCCAAAAACCCTTGCCAAGAAGGGCCATACCTCTTTCCCCACCAAAGCAGCTTTATTGCCATCCTGACTGTTTAATTTATTTGGATGGTCTAGGAGGAAGGTTATAGACCTCCAGGTATAGGGCGGTATATAAATTCAACAAGTAATAATACATAATAATAAACTGATAAGAACGATTTATATTGGTAGTCTTCAACTTATTCCAACCTTTAACACAAAAGTGCACTTTTGTATGGTGGTAGTGCTGCTGCAGCCCTTCTTAGATCAGGCCATGGCCTGGTAGCAGGTCCACCCCTCTAGTTGAAAATCACATCTTCACAAAAATGGGGTAAGGACAATCAATGTTATGGCACTGAGGGGCAGGGGAGGGGGAGAGATGAGGAAAAAAAGTTGTGGACCGACAATATTGTCCACCTGCAAAGGGTGGAATGCACTCCTGTTTTGCTGCAGCAAACTATTATAAGGATGATTTTATAACATCTGCAAGTCACACAAAAATAACCATACCTTGGCATACCAATAGAGCTTTGCGGCAGTCATCTAGGCTAAACCCCAGTTCCTGCAGTCGGGCCAGCTGCAACTCTGCAATTAAATAGTAAGTTGCTATTAAGGCCTGAACACATATTCACTTCCTGCTGTTTCCCCTCCAAAATATTTTACGGAAGCGGTCAATTGCAAAACACAAGGAACAATTCTATTTTCAAGAAAAGTAGTATTATCAGTGTAGCATAAACAGTTAACACAGTTAGCAAGGTTGGGGACAAGTCAACCAGAGTAAGACTGTAGATATACTGCTGTCATTATGAAGCCACATCCCAACTGCCTAGAACTGCTATAACAATATATAAGCTGTCATACTGGCTGAGTTCCGATTGCCATCTTTGCTTAAGTTGAGATAGGAACGCGCTTTTTGGCTGCAAGCAGGCAAGCAAATCAGGAAGTCTTCCATTCCTGTGTCAGCTGAACCGGGAATCTGTGGTTATTAAGCAGGAAATTATTCCCAAGCTGTTAACCATGGTTTCCTGGTTTAGATGACAACATGGATGGACTTCCTAGTATGTTTGCTCACTCAAAGGCAAGAAATATGAGAGTATATGACACTGAATGTCTTATCTGTACCAAGCATTGAAAAATGTAATTAATTAAGGATTTTTTGCGGGGAGGCAGATAAGCAAGCGATACGATTGTGATCACATTCAGACAATCTCCTTTTTATTGTATCATTTATTATTTTCATTTGTATATTTTAGTTAAACGAATTAATCAAACTACCCACGTATGTCGTACTAAATCTTATGCATGACCTCAGCAATGGATGACTTAAGGCGGAAGTAACACAAGTTTAACTTAAAAAAATGCATTCATACCAAGAACGGGATCCAAAGTGTGCTTGTACGTTTCTATGGTTTCTGACACCAGTCCTGGGATCTCATTTACCCAGGAGGAAGCAGCAGGAGAAGGAGAAGCTGTGGCCCTGGCATCTGAAGCAGCAGCTGGGTCTGGCGCAGCGTTGCTGGTCTGACCAGGAATGGATTTTGCAATGGCCAGAAACAGCTGGACATCGTTGTAAGACAGCCTGATATCCAATGCTTGTAACTGAATCTAAATAAAAATTAGAAACAGCAGCAAAGAGAAATTAGCAAGTGGGAATGTCTACAGAATATAGAAGTGGACTAAAAACAAAAAAAAATTACTTGACCCTGTTAATTAAACCATTAAAAAACCCCCAAACCCCTATGTTTCTCTTTTAAAACAACCTGGTTTAAAATTAAATCAGAATCTAAAACACAAAGACAGGTGTTAAATGTTACAAATCTCTCATAACTGGAGCCATGAACTTTCTATCAAATGATGGAGTTTAAAGCAGCAATGGGGACTCCAGATGTAGCACTCCAGATGTTGTTGGGCTGCAACTTCAGAAGCCCCATTCAACATGACAAATGGTCAGGGATGAAATGAGCAGCCTCTAGGAGACCACAGGATCCCCATCCCAGTGTTGAAATAATCCATTTATACCAAGGAAGAAAATGGGGGAAATATCTGCCCTGTGAAGCGAAGTAAATTGGCAAAAAAGTCACATATAAATTTCGGATTAGGATCTGTTCACTGGTGTCTGAATCCAACCCCTTGTTCCAAGAAGTACAATATTCCCCCCCCCCCAGGTGTCCTAGGACACATCTTTGTTCCAAAAAGGCACATCTGTACAAGCAGCTATATAGCTTATTTTTGTTTAAAGAAAGGTTTCATGGAATTGTAGAGTTGGAGGGGACTGCAGCTGTCATCTAGTCCAACTGGCTGCGATTCAGGAATCGCAGCTGAATAATCCCTTACAGATGGCCATCCAACCTCTCTTTAAAAATCTCCAAGGAAGGAAAGCCCACCAGTTTCCAAGGCAGCCCGTTCCACTGTCAAGCTGTTCTTGCTGCCAGAAAGTCCTTCTAATGTTTAGTCGGAATCTCCTTCCTTGCTATTTGAATCCACTGGTTCGGGACCTACCCTCTGGAGCAGCAGAAAACAAGCTTGCTCCATCTTGTAAGTGACAGCCCTTCAGATATTTGAAGATGGCTCTCATATCACTTCTCAGAATTCCCTTCTCCAGGCTAAACTTAACACAACCAACACCCAACTCACTCAATCGTTTTACATGTTATTATGACACTTCCAAGGAAAGCAATTACGACACCCTTTGCAGGGTAGCTTGCACGTATATTTGAGAACGCTGAACACGCTCATTTAGAGAAGCCTGCCCCTATCCAGATGTTTGGGGAGGCAACTTCCATCAACCCCAGCCACCACAGGCTGATTTAGAGCATTACCTCTAAAACAGGCGGGAAGTCTTCACTGTTGAAGGCATCCAACAACCCTGAGCCGCTTGGATATGAAGAGTTCCCCACAAGTTCAACTTGAATTAGCACAGGGTCGATGATTGAGAGTGCCGTTTCCTGCTCGTTTCCCAGTCGGCATGAAAAAACCTAGATGACACGGAACAGAGATCAAGCACGATGTTTGTGGTCCTCCGCCAACACAATTGTATCCCTCCCCACACCCTGTGATACCCAAAATATGCTGCGGGGGGGGGGGGGGGACGGGACAGGGCAAGGCAGTGGATTTTCGAAGGCTGGTCCAAGTTATGGTGAGATACAGCTTTTATGCATCTGCTGGATTCTACCCTATTAGATTATTTAAAGCTCTTATGATACACTTTAGGAGACAGCTTCATTCTTTTTCTTGCCTGTTGTAGAAATTTTGATGTGCTGCCCCTAGATGCTGTCTGATTTTTAATTGTGCTTTTATCACTTCTTTAATTTTTTGTCTTTCATAGCATTACAATTCACACTCCATAGGGTTTAAGTTGCAGTGCAATAAAATACGATATAAGAAATGCAAGAAGCAACAAAATACAATTGAAGATCTATATGGATATTTAATGCTGACATACTGCGGACCACCTGACCACAATTTGGGAACCCCTGCGGACCAGAGTTTGGGAACCCCTGCATTAGGATGACAGGTAAGCTTCCTCCGCCCCCCAAAAATAACATCATCACCTGCTAGAATTGCATCAGGCGGCAGGAGAATGCACTCTTACCTCAATGCCAGACAAACTGCCTGAGAAAGGGCGATCCACTAGTTTGGGTTTGTATGTGAGAACCGTGGTCCCCTTCAGAATAATTGCATTGGTATCCACACAGGACATGTCTTCAACCACCACAAATTCAGTATCTGAAGGGAAACGTGACAAGCATTTCTACTGTTGGTTAATGGGTTTTGGATACTGTCAACATTCTCTCTCCAGCTTAGTGTGGAAAGTCAGATGTCACAAAATGAGAAATTTAAGGTAAATAACAGCTTTTTAAAATTTCTGATGCATGGGACTCTCCATCAAGCATCACAGAAAGGTAGCTAATTCTCAGCAATGGCCAAATAACACACTTGGCTCATCATTTCTGTTCATCTTTGCAGCCACATTCAACACTTCGCAGAACGCTGGGTGTCGACACAGAACTCTGAGAGCTACTGTCCCTAACCATAGTGGCAAACTCTAGAATGGGGTGTGGTATGGGCAGATAAGCGGGAGAAAAACCAGGGTTAACACAGACTGGCTGTTCTCTCCTCACCCTGCCAAGCAGGTCTATCCAGGCTGAACCTGAATCATCCCTACTGTAATGGTTCAGGTCTGAAACTGCAGGTGTTCAACCTGCAAACTGAGTTCTGTGTTCATGACGGCAACAGGAACATAGGAAACTGTGCCTGATACTGAGACAGTATAATCTAGCTCTTGTCCACACTGACTGGCAGTGGTCCTCTGGGTTTTCAGGCAGGAAACTCTCCCAACTCCACCTGGACATGCCAGAGATTGGGGCCTTCTATGTGTAAGGTAGATGCTCTATCCCTGGGCTTCATCTCTCCCACTCTCACCCCCCACTGTATGACAGAATGATGCACAAATAATGTGGATAGAAGCATGGGTTGCCACCATGGCAAAGCCTTGACCTCTGACTTCCCCCAGTCCTTCCCTTCCCAGCCTCCCGAGTTCTTGCCTTACCTGTCACATTTACCTTGACCTCCAACTGCTTTTCGGCAGAGACCTGAAGGGAAGAACGCTTTGTAACTATCCCACACTTCACTGCTTTGGGAACAACAGCGGCTTCACTGCTGTAATTGCGTTGTCGGGAAGGAGTGGCGCTGGACTCCTTTTTGGTGTCGCTGGGCGTCTGCAGGAAGTCGTGGACAAGCACTAGCCAATCAAAGATGAGAAACACGCGGAGGTTGTTCAGAACAACTGTGAAGCAGGAGGAATCCTTGGTAGATCTAGCGGGGAGAGATGTGAACAATGAGTATGTTTATGCACCTTCTATCAACCCCAACTGCCCACTTTTGAGCATCCATCATTTTGAAATTATTTTGGGGGAGTATTAAGCAAGCAAAGCTGATTACACGACGGTTGAGACCCATCTTTTGTTCTAGTATCGATGCTGTGACATCGCTGGTTCAAAAGGATATACCGTATGTACTTGAATATAAGCTGACCTTCGGCTTATACTTGAGTGAGGCAGGCGGCGGCGGAGGGACGAGCCCTTTCTCACCACTCATCCCTGCACCGCCGCCCGCCTCTCACAAGGGCAGCCACAGGAGCCATGGCTGGGAGAGGCGCTGCGCTGTGCCTCTCCCAACCGGGCGCCTATGCCTGCTCTTGCTAGTGGGGGGGGGGCAGAGGGACGAGCGGCAAAAAAGGAGCCCTTCCGGGCTGCTCCTTCCTCCTCCCCCACCTTTGCCGCTGTCAGGGGCAGCGGAGGAGGAATGAGCAGCCCAAAAGGAGCCCTTTCGGGCTGCTCCTTCCTCTTCTGCCTTTGCCCATGGTGGCGGTGGCGGTGAAGGAGCGAGCAGCCCGAAAGCAGCCCTTTCGGGCTGCTTGTTCTTCTCCTCCTCCGCTGCTGCCACCACCAGGTTTGTGGTGTGGTGAACCGGCTTATACTCGAGTCAATAAGTTTTCCCAGTTTTTTGTCCTAAAATTAGGTGCCTCGGCTTATATTTGGGTCGGCTTATACTCGAGTATATGCGGTACTTGAAACAGCTCAGCAGCTTGGCATCGGTTCTTTAGCTGCCAGCTGTGCTCCAATATCCAGTCACACTAGTTTCATTTCAAGTCCCCTTGTTGGCTCCCCAAAGGCACCTGATTCACCACCTTCAGAACAGAATGTTGAACTGTGATGGGCTTTTGGACTGATCCAGCAGGGGTCTTCTTATGTTCTAAATTATAAATGTTAATGAACCAAGTGATGCCGTAGAGACCATGAAATCTTGCCTGAAAAGGTGGCCTTGACACAGAGGCTCAAGTCCTCAGTGACCCTTAGCCTGCAGGCTGAAAACCAAGCTGAAGGCCACCTGTTCCACCTGAGCCAATACTGGGCTGTCTGTCTCATCTATCTTGGTCTCAGTGGCACGGTGATCTCGGGCTCCTCCTACCTGTAATGCAGCTCAATCTGTATTGCTCCTTGAGTACTGCTGTTCTTCGATGACTGGAAGATACAGTTGAATACGTTTGGCATTCCCGAAGCCATCTTCTGCCCTGTGTACCGCGTGTCAAATGCCATCATGGAATGTGAAACCAAGTTGATGGATTTGGTTTGGTTTGAGAAACCCTCAAAGAGCAATTTGGACTTCTTAAAGTCAAACCTAAAGGAATTTGAAGCAAGGGAGACCAAACAAAAAAAAGCACCTCACAAAATGCTTCCAAACAGTTGCCAAATATTCTGCTCATATTTGCATATTGTAGCATACGCTTCCTCCACTTCCCCCAGAAGAACTGGGTTGTATCCAACTGAGTTTTACTCACGAGCAGACCCACTGAAATTAATGGACCAAAATGAGTGATCGCTGTTCATTTCAATGGGTCTAGCATCGGATGCAACCTGTTGTGGCTGGTGGGAAAATTAAGTACAAGGAAATGGAGAGCTGGAACACGGTCAGTATGGAAAACAACAAGCTAGACAGGTCAATAGTTTGAGTTGGTGTGAGGAAACTTCCTGAGCTATTATTACCTAGCTAAGTGTAGGAGGGTAAGGAGAAAGGTTGTAATTTGATGGTAGGGTGGCTGCTTTGCATGCAGAAGGTCCCTGGCAATTCCAGATCTAAGTCATACAGAGCTGCTGATTCCCTACTGTAAGCAGAGATCACCCTGGCACCGGATTTTCTGAGCCAGCCTCAATCTGGCTAACAAAACGAAATGAAAACAAGGGAAAGTGAGGAATTATGGCTTTGCCTTAAGTTTTGCTGTAGCCAAACAGGATGGGCAGAGCCTTGTGACAGCACTAGGGCGCATTGGCCACAAAGCGTGCTGCAGGGTTAAGAGCTGTGAAGGACTGATACACTGGAATGGACACTATTGCAAATTGTTACATTCCCTTCTAAATTGTACTTGCCCTGCTTTACAATCTTGCTGGTTTAGGAGGAGTTTCCTTTTGGCGTCGTTCAGCGTGCTGAGCACACTGTCTGCCCTCTCTTCGTAAGGGTGGGGAACCTCCAACCCCACAGACTAAACATGGCGCTCCAGGACTCCTTCCCATTTGGCCCATTAAGCCATTACCCCCTGCCCTGCACCTGACAGTATACATGGACTCAGGTGTGGGGTGGCTGTTCCTTTGATCGAGCAAGGCACAAGCCCATCGGCCTAAAGTGTGGGAGGGGGGCGGAGAGGGGACGTTTGAAAGCAGGCTGATGCCCCTTGCTCAAGGTTTTCAAAAGCGCCCCCGCCTGGCGTTTCTCTTTCAAACCTCTGCAAAAAAGTCTCCCCACCCCTCACCCACAGGAAGCGACATTGTCCCCTACTTTCATCATTTGAACCCTCCCTCTTGTCCTTTATCATTCATCCCTTGCATGGAGAAAAATGGAAAAATAAAAAGCAACCAGGTTAGAAAAAATCAAACGCAGTAAAGAAGATTTTCTCTCTCTCGAAAGGGTGGGGAAACGTACCTGGCTAATGAGCCTTCCTTCCCCTGAGGATTAGTGAGTTCCAGACTTACATTGACCATGTCAATTAGGAAAGACACACAAGTGTACACTTCACCACTCAACACAGTCTAAAAAGGAGAAATGAACAAAAACAGTTGCGGAGAAGGATTCCAGTTTCCTATCCATGTGCACAGAACATTTTCTGAACGACTCCCAAGTTGAAGGATCACAGTCTTTGCTTACGGCAGCCCCACAATTTGTGTTCCACCTCATCACCACACCTCTCAGTCCACTGGAATTCTCCACACCTACACACTCAGTAACAAGTGTTTCAACGTGACTCCTATGCCTCAATAGAGCCTCAACATTCAGAATCTTCCTCTCCAACCATATTTTCATCTGACCCAGTCCTTTATTAGTCAAGAGCCTTCTAATGGCCAGTGGTGGACAAGGCCGGAAGAAAAAGCAGGTGAAACGATAAGTGTAAACGTGATTTTTACCTTTGTACAGTAGGTTAGTTTTTACGCTTATTCATATGTCCCTCTCCATCCTCTGTCCAAGGAAGCAAGAGGCATTGCCAGAGTCCACAGACATATTCCAGCCAGGCAAAAGCATTCAAGGAGGTTGTGGAGCAGAGCCAGTGAAGGGTTGTGGCTGAGAGGGCCACATTTGGCCCAGAGAGCCTGAGGTTCCCCACCCCTGGCCTATATTAAATCTTAACACAATGCAAATATTTCAGGACAGATTTTTCAACTGCAAAAGTGCACTCCTCTCACATGTATTCTTGGGTCCTGTAAGTCATAAGGCCGCATGAATTCTTCTATCGGCTCCCCAAGATTATTTTCCAAGAGTCCACGAATTAGTTTATATTTACTCAGATCCAGGGAACAATGCACCGACGACAAGATGCCATGAACAGATATATCGGGGACCGCATGGCTTATCTCCCTACAAAAGAAAAATGCACACGAGTCATCACAATGTCTTGGCATCGTGAAGCTGTTCTTCAACACTAACTTAATGAAAACAGTTGAGAAGTGATCTTAAAAACAAGTATACAGTATATGAAAAACTGCCACACTGCCACATAATGACAAGCTGAAATCTTCCAAATGCAAGTGAACTTAACTTAGGAGGGGAGGCAACCCAATGAATGTGGAATCAGAGTCACATAACTCACTTGTCCAAGTTTCTTTCTACTTGCAACTTCAGCCTGAAGGGTTCAGTCAAGAGGCTCCCCCTTGTCTGCCTGACAATGAAGGATGGGAAGACCAGATCAGCACTCGCATCTTCCGTAGCTTTCGAATATTCTCTTGAGTACCTTTCAGCAGCAAAAATATCCATGTCCTGCAGGTCAACCACAATGCAGTCCAGCAGGCACATCTGTTCCTCTGCAAAAGATCAACCCAAAATATTTTACTTTCCCCTGTCCAGCTCTGCAAAAAGTGCTCTTTACTGCAGAGCATCATTCTACATCATAAGGGCCAGTTCGAAGCTATCTCCAAGTGAAGGATGCTATCAAAGGTTTGCTATCAAAAATACAGCTCCACAAAAACACCTTTCAAAATCTACATTGAGCAGGGTACATACCCAGACCCAGGGCCTTGCAGAGCCAGGCAGAGGCCCGGGCCAGGTAGATAATGTGCCCCCCCTTTTTTTACCCTGGGGATAACTGGGTTAAAATGTATTATAATAGTTCAATAATGTATTTAAAAATCTATTTTTAAGTAGACAATTTTGACTATTAAATTATAATTATAATTAAAACTTCTCCGTCTTCCTATTCAATTGTGAATATGCTGACCGAGGCCCCCTTTGGAATCGGAGGCCCGGGCGAAGTGGCCCATATGCCCCCCCCCCCCTCTGTCTGGGCCTGCAAGACCACCCTGACTGTTGGATAACTTACCACATCAGTGGTAGCCAATCTGAATAGAACCAACACAAAATGAACAGGAGAAGATCAATGAGTCTGTTGGTCCAGCTCTCTCCAACTTACCAGGACTGTCCGGGACTGGCAAAGTGGTCATCTTTGGTGGCTTAGCCAAAGCACTTGCTCCTGGGTCACTTTTTAGCCGACTCAGATTTGGTCCAGAAGAGGACAGTTTCATGAACAACCCTTCAGAGGAACATGATGCCATCTTGGACTCATCAGTGCTTGCTGTCTTCTTCATGCTGTGTTTTGGGGTTCCCAGTGGTGAAGAAAACTGAATGGAATCCTGCTAAAAATGGGGGATGGTCCAAAGTTAGGGAAATTCACTGTTTGAAGCAATGGGCCACAAGTTTTTTTAAAAAATAAAAATCCATAAAGGGAAATGTCCTTGTTGTTTATTTCTCTAGCTACTAGTTGGGCTTGAACAGCTAACCTGGTGCTCCTTCAGATGCTTTGGACCAGTGATAGCTGATGTCCATTGGAGAGAACTGGACTGACAGTCTCATTGATCCTCTCCCTCTAGGGTGGACAGCTAACAGTAGGTGAAGGCAGAGTCGATGACGGGCCAAGTTAGCTAAGTCTACTATTCTACCTATCCTCCTCCCTGCCGAATTCCACAAGGGCAAAAGTGAGAGCAAGGAGGAAGAAGCTGGCAATCATTGAACTGGATGCTAAGTAAGAAGGGCTGGCAAGTGGGAGCAAGCTGAGGTTGGTGGGGCAGTGCCCCATTTGTCATAAAGAACCAGCCTCCACTCTTTGGGGCTACAACTCCCTACATCCCCAGCCAACACAGCTGTACTAGCAAGTTCTGGTGGGAGTTTTAGTCAGGAAGGAACCGGGCCAGCAAAAGCTGAGCTATGTCATGACAAACGAAATATTCCATATACAAGGAGCAATTCTCACTCCATCGATGCAGACCCTTACTGGAAGTGCATTTTCTTCCTGAAAAGCAGCTGCAGCTGAAGATACCCTCTGCCCACTCCACAAACACTTCCTATCAGTTGTCACCCTATGACACCCATCTCTGCGGTATGTTGCCCAGAAGCAAGGATGGCTGCACAACTCCTCCTGACTCTAGGCAAAATGGGTGATGGGGGACACTGATGGAGATATGTTATGCCTGTGAACATTGAATTACACCACAAGCTGGCACCCACTTTCCACTGACACCTGCAAATAAGGTGAGGCACTTCTGAAGAGCACTTTGAAAAGGCACAGCAAAAAAACACTGCAAGCTAAAATTCCAAACCAACCCTTATGGAATTCTGCAACTAATTACTGCAGCAATAATTGTGTCAATTATTATAGCAGCAGCGGTAGTAGTTTTAGAAATATGGACACCGTGTTTTGAATGAAATGTGCGTAGTAGCTGAATTCCACATGGGTTCTCAGCACAAACACCCAGCACCCTCTCTGCAAGGAAGGATGCTTGGAGATACCTCACATAGAATACGATCCTTGTAGACACCGCCTTGCAAAATTGAGTCCTCGGGGGGAAAGGAAAAAGGGACAGAAATATTTCAAAACAAATGCATTTTTACTGTATCCTGAGCTTGACTCAATGTACAGAACGGTGAAGGCAAGAACATTAGTCTTACCTTATCTTTTAGCGAAAAGGTACCAGGGGTACCTGCAAAGAGGAACCGGTTCTTGACTTTCAGTTTCCCAAGATTGGCTACAATAAGATGGTTGGATCTGGAGCTTTCAGGAATGAGGAGGACAGGAGCGCCAGCTTCGATGTCCAGAAGAACTCTGGTGGCTCGCTGGGCCTGATCTCGTACCTTAGGGAAGAGAGAGGTTGTCTCAAAAGATGCCCTGTTAATGTCATGGGTATGCTATGCAGAAGAATGATTTTACAAAAAATCAAGCGATGATTTTTCACTACTACCACAATGCTGAAAACCTGCTACTGGTTTCAGTTAATCTCACCAAAAATTCTCATGGCCAAAAAGCCAGACCTTCCATGTCTGCCTGAATTCTACACCTTCAGGTATATCACTATTAAAATACTAAAAAAATTACACAAAATTCAGTTTGACACGAAATTCAAGTTTCTAAACACAGGAAGCTGCCTTAGATCAGCTCAGACCATGGGTCCATTTACTCTGCATTGCCTATGCCAGCGGTTCCCAATTAGCTAAGTACCACAGATCCCCCGTTTTTCAAAAACCAAGCCATAGACCCCTTACTTCTGAAATACTCTGGCCCCATCTGAGCTGAAGCGGAATCTCTCCAAAGCACTCAAAACTGGGGTGCTTTGGGGATTTGGATTTTTAAATTTATTTATTTTTAATGGATACTATGTGTTTGCAAATATATGTATATGTTTAGAGAAGCTTTTAATGTTTGATGTATTACAGTATTTTAATATTATTTTGGAAGCCGCTCAGAGTGGCTGGGGAAGAACAGCCAGATGGGCGGGGTAGAAATAATAAATTATTATTATTATTATTATTATTATTATTATTATTATTATTATACACACACACATATCCCACCCCCAAGCAAAATGCAATGGCAGAAATAGGGAGAGCTCATTGTTTATAGGTCTAGCTCTCAAATCAGTGTGTTTGTTTGGAGAACAGATGACAAAGTAATGCGTCAGCTTGCTATGTATTGCTGTAGACTGTCCCGATTTCTAGTTCTGCTTGCTTGGAAAATGTTGTGGACGTTCAAAGATTTTCTGAAATTCCACAAGTTACTTTTGTAGGGGCACCATTATGATGTATGCCATTATGATGAAAGAACTGTGCCTTCTAGTCCTTGGCTGCCCAGGGCAGGGAAAACAGAAGGGCTATCGCAAAGAGGCCTCTCAAATTGCAGAGAAGCCTCCAGTAACCCTCGGAGGATCCTCGTGTTTCAGAAGGAAGGCATCTCCTGCAAGCTGAAAAGAAGGCTATAAAGCATACCGTCTGTCCCTGGATTGCTGCTCTCTGCCGCCCCAAGACATCCTGCAGCTGAGTGAAATGCTGAATGAAAGACACCACTTCTGCTTGAAAGCGCTGAGTGTGGACATACTGCACCGATGCCATTTGTAGGCTGACGCGCATATCACAGCCTCTCTGCAGCAAGGGATCAGGCCGGCCGTACCTGGTGGGAAACGAGACATTCAGTGTGCTCCACTCAAAAGTGCTCAGGTGTACCGTGGTCACCTGGCTACACCAGATGACATCTTCGTAACCAGCTGCCATTATGTTTTATTGGCTGAATACTTTTCTCTTCTTCCTCATTATGAGCAGGAGTCAAACAGACCAACGTATCTTGGCTCACTGTGAAATTTGTTCTCTACCCCTCCCTTCTAAAGCAGGAAACACTGGTGTTACACTGAGCTCAACACCCAGCAGAATTTCAGGGGATGAGTCCCTCCCTGACAGCTGAGAACATGGACATTTGTTCCTACTGTTCTAAACCTCAGGTGCTCAGAAAGCAATGCCAAGTTCCAAAGCTCTCTGAGCAACCCTGAGGCTCGGTACAGGAAAGTCCTGCCGTACCCCTGTACTTCTAATCATAGAATTGTGGGGTTGGAAGCAGTGGGATGTACAGTCAAATGCAATATTCCTCATTTCCCTAGAGTGGGCACAGGCAGGGGGACATCCTGTCAGTGTAACTTCCTGTTACACTGGTCTGGAGCATCCTCCCCCTGCATGTGACCTGGGAGACGGGCTTGGCTCTGGCTGACTCCATAAAAGAGCCAAGTCATGCTGCCATTTTCTCTGTCTCAGTCTTGATTCTTGCTGCCTTGTTGCTGCTCTCCTGCAGCCATTTTGTTATATTAATGTAATTTTGCTGTCTGCTGGCTCTCAGCCAGCAGCACATGAGTTCTGTCTCCCTATGAAAACTTTGTTTGTGCAACTACTAAGAAAAGCCTGCCTTTCAGGGATCGAATTGTGAACTGAAATGTGAGTAAACTTCTTGTTACTTTACTCGGAAAGACTCTTGTGTCTTTAAGAGGGATTAAAGGGGACACCAGGAAATAAACTTAACTAAGAGATTCAAACAAATCTGCAAACTAGCTTCCAGCTATATTGAGGGGAATCTGCTCTGCTACATCACTTACTAGCGTGAGTGAAGGAAGTATAATACTTATCTAATATATCCTTTCCTATTATCCTCAACATTCCCACAGAAGAGACCCTGAGCATCATCTAGTCCAACCCCCTGCAATGCAGGAATATGCAGCTGTCCCATATGGGGATCGAACGTGCAACCTGGGCGCTATCAGCGTCACACTCTATCCAACTGAGCTATGATAATTCTGAAGGAAGCCTGATCATAAAGCACACTGTAGAAGGCAGGGACTCTCCTTGATGCTATGCTCTTGAAAAGATGTAATTGTCAGCAGTGAGTGCATTTGAAGATGTTTAAACATGAAGTGCCCAAAGCAGCTCGCAACGTTTAGGGTTCCAAGTAAAATATTAAAAACTAAACAAAAATGAAACACACAGACACAACCTGGCAGATGATGTGAACCAAGTAACAGCTAGGGAAACAAGCAAAACTGGCAGGCGCTGAAAATGAAGACGTCAGAGGCAGGCCTGAACAACAAATGTCTTCAGCCTTGAGGGAGTTGAAGGGATTTCCCAGGAGAGGGCATTCCCAAGCCTGGGCAAAGCCACAGGATCAGATATTAGCAGGATATGCACCAGGTCTCTGCAGAGGACCTCAGGGAGCAGGGTGGCAGAAACTTGCAAATGACAAGGCTAATGTTGGCTTCCAGTGCCATCGCTCCTGAGGAATGAGGTTGGAATGAAGTGATGGAGTGCTCACATGGAAGGATGGACCAGACTACAGGTGAAGAACTGCTCTGAGATATTTGCCCAGGCTTGGGAATGCTGTCACTCTCAGGGGGAACCTCTATAATCACCACACATAAATCTAATGTATTTTAGTTTGTTTTGGTCTGGTCTGAAACAGGTGTGGTAAGCCTTAGGGCTCTACAACTGCCATCATCCCTGCACACTGGCCGTGCTTCATGGGGCAACACCTGCAGGGCCAAAGGCTCCCCACACCTGGTTTGGAAGCATCAGTGGAATCCTACTGATCGTGCTGAAGCAGCCTAGCCAAACAGCAATGTCTCCACCACCTACTTGTAGATCTGAAAGATGAGTGCCTCTTCGCCGCTGGTAGTGAAACGTTCCCTGTACAACTCTCCGTGCGAGGTGAGATCACTGAGGGATAGGCTTCCAAGGCTCCCTTGAAGGGCCAGATCTCCTTCTACAAGAAGAGAAGATGGTTCAGACACCACACGAGTGAGCATTCACTGCCAGCAAATTTACAGTAAAAGGGGCCAGGGAGGCGAGAACAGACGTGGGTTATGAGAAATTGAAGGGGACGTTTCAAGGTGCTCTCTGGCTGACAGCAATAATCAAGCTGTAACTCTCAACTCCCTCCTGCTCAGCACCCCACAACAGGGGAAGGGATCAAGATTTTGAGGAAGCCAAAAGAAAAAGAAAAGCCTCTTCCTTGAAAAGATATATAATGGAAGAGAAGGAGGAGGGCTGGTTTTTCAAAACTAGTAAAGCCCTGATAGGTGAATCTACCGTACCAAACTAATAATAACTGACGTTGTCTTTGCTTTCGTAATGCACTTCTTCAATTATGTACCACATAAACAACCAAAGCAAGACCGAAGGATTTTCTTGCTAATAGAATGCCCAGTGTTCACCAGCAGCTCAGAACAAAATTTATCAGCCAGCAGGTCATTTTTAGCTGTAGTTTACATGGTGCTCTGAAGTGCCTTCTTAGCAAGTCGCTTGCTTTGCCACTTCAGGAAGGCCACACACCTTAGTTTCTGCTT
Source organism: Podarcis cretensis (assembly GCF_951804945.1). Lineage (NCBI taxonomy): Eukaryota > Metazoa > Chordata > Lepidosauria > Squamata > Lacertidae > Podarcis > Podarcis cretensis. The sequence continues at coordinate 69,595,271 of NC_137177.1, forward strand.
GTGCTTAGCTAAATGAACTAAAACCAACATTACATGCAAACTGGGACATATTTGCTCTTTGCCAGATGTCAAAAAGCCATGAATTTGGAGATCTGAGTCTCATCACCAAATTCAGCTGCATGTTCCCTTCCTCCGGTTTTCTGCTTGGCAAATTGGGTATTTAGCAAGTCCAAAAGGGACATTATGTGGCACAAGGGAGTAAGACCGGCAGTGATTCCCAAGTGTGAAAATCATCCCGAAACACAACTCTCTATAATGAAATCCCCACCCCATAAGAAGTGTAGGCAACTCACACTCACCAATCATTTCCACATGAGTGGCCAGTTTAGATACATTCGCTTTAGCAAGTTCATTGGTCGTCTTATTCAGAACTAAGGAGAGGGAATGCACCTAATAAAGCAGAAAGGATGAGACTGGAAACATGCTCAGATGTATGACCTTTTCCATCCAAGTGCTACAAGCCTTCCTCCTGAATATTATTCCTCAAGGCACATTTTAAAGGTCATCCTTATGAGACAAGAGATTCAAGACATCCAGAAAGCAACAGGAGCTAGCAATACAGGTAAGAGACACATCCAGTGGAATTTGCCTTACCATATAGCTGGCTACATACTGGCTCTAAGAGTTACTTTGACAGGAAGGCTAAATTCAAACACTACCCTGGCTGTTGATTGTATCAACCACAGTTCAGAATACAAACCATGATTTGGGTGTTTGTTTGTTTTTTAAAGTCAGGCAAACCATGGATTACAGTTGTTTCTTTGCTTTCAACTTCCGATTGCTTGGCAACCAGAGGAACATAGGAAACTGCCTTATAATGACCATTGGTTCATCTATGACCATTGGTTTACACTGTCTGGCAGCAGCTCTCCAAGAATTCAGACAGGGGACATTTTCTCACCCCTACCTGGAAATGCTAGAGATTGAACCTAAGGCTTTCTTTTGCATGCATAGCAGATGTTCTGCCACAGAGCTATGGCGCTTCCCCAAATATCCAGCTCACAGGTCCAGGTTCAGTGGTCTCCGGAAACAGGGGGACAGCTACAACAATGGCTTGTCAGCATTAAAACACTATGCCAAATCATAAACAAACCATGGTTTACAAAGCCACATCAAACCAGTTTCTGATTCTGCACTGAGAGCTAATTATAAGCCAGTTTGCAAAATGACAACGCAAAGGATAAATTTCCTTTAACAATGGTTTGGCACGATGTCTGAATCAAGCCAACCTTCATGTCTCCAAATCTCCTTCAGAACTTTTGTCATCGGAACAATCAGAAGTATGTTTTGAAATACATCTGAATGCCTACTCAAAAAACAAATACAAACTTACATATTGATTTGCCTTATTGGTTTGTAGTCAACACAAGCCTACCTTCATGCTTGACTTGGAAGAGAGGCAAAGTATTCCCACCTGCATACAAGTTTGGAGAACAGGAGAGCCAGCAGAAGTTTCTTCTCTTCTCCAAACTTCTGTGCAAGTGAGGGTCAAACCAGGCATGACATGCAGTTATCCTTGTAATAAAGAGCCAACATGAAAAGCACAATGAGATGGAATGAGGAGTGCTTCAACCCTTTGCTTCTGTCACAGTCCTGAATTATGCCCTGTAAAGTCTTCAGTTGGCAAGGGGAGGCCATTGCAGATAGCAGGCAGAAAATGTGATGATTCCATTCGGGACCAAAAGAGGAACAAAGAGTGAATGACCCCTCGTGCCACAGTCTGAATCCATCTCCTACCCATCCATGGCACCAGCTGTTTTATTTCTTTTTAAAAATCAGCTATGCAAGAGCAAACCACATGATGCACTGGCTTAACAGAAGACTCTGCCTCTGTCACAAGATATCTGACAAGTGCAGACCTTGGAAGAAAGCCACTTTTCTTCCATTTATACTGCTGTTTAGAGAAGTGAAGCTCCTGGTTTGAATCCAACAAAGCTCTACTCAAGAGTAGTAGACCCATTGAAATGGAAGTGCCTCTTGGCCATGTCCCTAAACGTCAATAGGTCTGCTCTGAGTATGATTAGCATTGGATACAACCCTGTTTCTCTTCTCCAAAGTGGCAACCCAGAAGAGTCTATTGGGAGTCCTACTTGCCAAAGGGACAACCTGGCAAGTAGTCACTGCATGAAGACATAATTTATGAAGACAAACAGGACCCCCTGCCCCTCTCGTACCTTCAGATCCAGTTTGGTATTTAGAGAGTCCTGGCCTTCCGAGGCTGACAATACATTTGCCTCCGATTTAACGGTATGCTGCACATCTTCAGGCTGTGACTTCAAGCTGTGATTCTCGGCAGTTGACCCAATCCCAAAGAAGTCCAGTATCACCACCCAAGTTTGCAGAGTTATCAAAACATCCAAACAGTTAAAGTCAACATCCACAATACGGTTGATTCTGCCATAACTGGAAGAGAACTCTGGGTGCTTCTTGTCCACCAGCAACATGTTGATGTGGACCAAGGAATCGTCAAAGTCGCTCTTCCCGCAAGGTGTAGCTGTCCTTTCGGCGGTGGGAGAAGGGGGCGGCGTTAACGGATAGCCTGAGTCTGCATCTTCTTTGTGTCTTCTTTGGGAGACGCAGGTGGGCCGCTGATACAGCTGGAAGACATTAGGAGCTTCCTCCATATGAGAAGGGAGGGAACGGGGCATGTCTGGATATTCCACATTAGACACGGATGGACAAGACTGGGAAAGGTACTCCTTGTGTGCTAAACTGGATGGTTTGGGTGCTCCGCGTGACACCATGAGGTTCTTATACAGAGAGTCTGGATTCTTCTCCAGAAGATCCTCCATCAGCAGAGAACGTAAGGCAATCTGAATGGATAAGGTATGAGGGTGGTCCTTGGCAAACTCAACATCAAAATCCTGAAATTTCAAGCTAACCAGGCCTTGTGCCCCAAGCGTAAGGTCACCACTCAGCTGAACCTGGAGCTCTGAAATGTGAAAGGTGGCTTGTATTTGAGTAAAGGACTGTGCCACTTCCTTGACAGGCACAAATTTGTTCGAAGACGCAGAAAAGCTGGAGTGACTGAAGAGCCCGTTTTCCTTCCTGTCAGTGGAAAAGTCCGTGCTCATGCTGCGGAGCGATACTGATGGGGAGCTAGAGCTGGGATATGGGGAGGATGGAAAGCTGGATGGTGGCTTGGTCAAATCTTCACTGCAAACTAAGTTGTCAAGGGTTTGCAAGACTTGCTCATACACATGTTTTGCCAGCACCACCTTTAAGGGAAAAGATGTGCATTGTAAAACACTTTGGAAACTGAGTTTCAAGAAGTCTGGTGATACTTTCAACCACATGTATCATGCTTCTTCTGGCATGAGAGTAGGGCTGTTCAGATGAAATTTCCCCCACTTCTTCAGTGAACACATGGTGGGGCAAAGATGGTTCACTGGAACTTACCATCCTCTGCTGGATAAAGGGACCCAATTACTGCTGGACTAATGTCTCCAACTTATCAAGACAGAAAACTCGTCAAGAAATCTGCATGTGCTCCTCTTCCGCCTCTCTTCCAGGAAACCTCAGCTTAGTTTCCTGTGTAGCCTAGATCAGAAGTCCTTTTGTCTCTTGCCTACTGAGAAAAAAATTCTCTTCTCTTACCTTTAAACTAATTATCTTTCCTTAGCTTTAAACTAATCTTTCCCGCCACCTCTATTTTCTTCCAGAGCTCCTCTGCTGTTGCCAAATTGTTTCTAGATAGGCAGGAGAGAGAAGGACTTCTGGCCTAGGCTAGACAGGAAACAAAGCTGTGGTTTCCTGGCAGTGGAATGTATGCAAACTACTTGAAGAGTTTCCTAACTAGGCAACTTGGAGGCATTAGCCCAGCAGCGATGGGCTCCTGGACCAGGAGAAGAAGAGCCTAACTACGGCTGCCAGTCCAGGCCTATTTTACTGATGCTGTGCAGCATTAGTGAGAAAGAGCTCTCTACACCTGCAAGATGGTGGAAGTACCGTCAGTGAAGAATTGTGGCCAGCAGGTACATTAGCCTGGAAGCAGTATCATACTGTAAATGCATAAGGGGAGTTTCTTCCGAACAGCCCTTGTTAAATTATTATTCACACTAAACTCCATGCTACAAAATCAGCTAGAGGACAGTATGCTGGCAGGACCATACTTTTATTGCAGGTGCTTGAAACTGCCCCACACAGAGAGAGGCCACTTTGTGAATTACCACAAAATAGACGGAGGAGTTAAAGGTTATCACACAGGGACCACTCTAAAGCATTTTAAATGTCTTGGGGGTATTGTTTTGATTTGTTTTAACTATTTATTTTGTGCTTTCATCCCTTTTATCTTGTGAACCACCCTGAGATCTTTGGACGAAGGGTGGTATATATATGTAATCAATAACAAATAATATTAATAATAATAAATGCAGCATGTGTACCACAATGGCATCATGGTCATCTCTAGCAGGAGGAACACTACCCAAAATTAGAAACAGAAGTGTACTCTACCCGCAGAGGGTTGACAAATTTCCCCTCGATCCGCATAAGGCTTGAAATTTCAACATCATCGTTCATGGAGAAGGCCAACTCTGCATCGCGCTCTACTGGAATCTTCTCCAGTTTGAACTGGATAGTGGCATTATTCAAAATATGAAATGCTGCAATTAAGGAGACGTGTGTTCAACGTTATTAAGGTCTGAATTAACAGTCACAGGCGTTATGATCTGATAAGGACCAGAGATGGGCCATCCCTAATGATGATGATAATAATAATAATAATAATAATTTTATTATTTATACCCCGCCTACCTGGCTGGGTTATGCCAGCCACCCTGGGCGGCTCCCAGCAGAATAGTAAAAACACGATAAAAACACTCCAGGCTATAGGTAGCAGCTTCACCAGCCAAGATGGAAACCTCGATTCCAATTCTGTTGTTTGAACTCACATGCTGAAAAGGTGCTGCCTGCTACAACCCGTAACAGCCTGCATTATGCAAATTAGTGATTAGGCGTTCACACATTCACTCAGTAAGAACTGAAGAAGAGCCCTGCTGGATCAGGCCAAAGGCCCATCTGGTCCAAATACCCTGTTCTCACAGTGGCCAACCAAATGTCTATGGGAATCCAACGAGAGCTCTCTCCCCACCTGGAATTCCCAGCAACGGGTATAGTCATCGCAGATAGCAGTCACTGACAGCCTGATCCGCCATGAAATTGTATAATTCTCTTTTAAAGCCATCCAAATTTGTGTCTGTCACTACATCTTGTGGGAGCAAATTCCACACGTTAACTACACCTGAACTAGAGTGGTACCTCTGGATACGAACTTAATTCGTTCCGGAGGTCCGTTCTTAAGTTGAAACCATTCTTATCCTGAGGTGCGCTTTCGCTAATGGTGCCTCCGGCTGTGCGCGCACCTCTGCCGCATGACTTCTGCTCGCATCCCGGGGCAAAGTTTGCAACCAGGAGCAACTACTTCCAGGTTAGCAGAGCTCAGAACCCGAAGCGTGCGTAACCAGAAGCGTTCATAACCAGAGGTACCACTGTGTGTGCTGTGAAGAAGTACTTCCTCTTGCATGTCCTGAATTTTCCAATGTTTGGCAGCGCACAATTCTCATTACTGGGGCTTTTGTCCGTGCTGAGGTTTGCAAAAGTTTTAAAAAAGAAGAAGCAGAAGTCTCTCCTCCTGCTACTAAGTGTAGCGCAGTACGAACAGAAGACCATGCTCGCCCACAGCCCTGAAAAATTCCAGAGGTTTCTGGGAAGAGATGACAGTCAAAGCCAATTGCCTTTGACTATCTTCTCTTTCCAGAATCCTCTAGAAATACAAAGCCATGCTAAGCTGTGCAAATCTGTTAATAATCAGTAAACAGTTGAGATCTTTTGTGTCTAAAATTACTTCAAAATGGGAAGAAGCTATAGATCGGTGTTTCCCAAACTTGGGGTCTCCAGTTGTTTTTGGACTACAACTTCCAGTGGTCAGAGCTGATGGGATTTGTAGTCCAAAAACAGCTGGAGACCCAAGTTTGGGAAACACTGCTATAGATGAAAGAAAACACCAATTACTACTTAATACAAGGGTGGGGAACCTTTTTTTTCCCCAGTCCGAGGGCCACATTCCGTGCAATCTTCCAGGGGCCACATGCCAATGGTAAGCAGAGCATCAAATGTAGATTTCACCTTTGTGCAGTAGGCTAGTTTTTTATACACACACTTTACCCTCCATTCTGGCAAGCAAGAAGCATTATCAGGACACATTAAAGCTAGGCAAAAACTCCCAAGGAGACTGTGATGCAAGATCAATGAAGAGTCCCAAGTGCCAGAAAGAGGCCTAGACATCTGCATATGGTCCCTGGACCCAAAGTTCTCCACCCCTGACTTAGATTGACTGCATGGTTACCAATAAATCCGTAGCTCTGACAAGTGGGAGCAAACGAGCCCAAGCCTTGTTTAACTCACCATGGCCTTTATGTAAGGATTCAAAGAAATCGTGCCGAGTGAACTGAGGATCTTCCTGGCTGCTTCCACTGCTGCTAGCAACACCTGAAGGAGGGTGCAGTGCATCTGGCATCTCAGAAGAAGCTTCTTTCTTGGCTGCTAAATGACTGCTGTTTAGAGAATACATTTTAATATCTCTGATTTCAACTTGAAGCCTATCACTTCTCAGGCTGTCCTCTCCGGCCACAAAATTCTGGATCGATATTTGCCCTAAATGCCCCACCAGCAGCTCTGGGCTGCCCGGCTTCCGGGGTATGGATACCACTGGGGATTCAATGTTCACATTCAAAATAAGCTTGATCGTTTCGGTTTTGAAGCGCACCGGAAAGACCTCCTCCCCTTCGCTGTTTTCCAAATTGAAGGGGTCCCTGGACCGAGGCGTCGTATCGAACAGAGACACCATTTCGCTATACTCGGCCGTCTTCGTGGCCAAGACGGTGGTCACTTTCGTGGCTGCACTCTTCAGCATGCTGCGGAAGTTCTCCTCCAGCTCATCCATGGACAAGGTGATCTCTTTCAAGAACTTGGCCGAGTGGTTGTAATGTAGCGAGGCCATCCTGAGCTGGAGTGAGCACTCCTCTTTCGACTTCTCTGAGAAAGTGAAGCTCAAGGCGTCAGGAAGGCTACTGGCATCGTCGAACTGGAGAAACGTAGGCTTGAAGGAGCCCGTGACCTGGGTGAGGTTTTCATACCGCATCATATTCCCAATGCTTACGACATACTGGTTTTTCATGCTGTCCAGAGTCAGGTCCATAAGATGCAAGCAACCCAGAGAGCCATTTATGTCCAGCCGGCTGCCCATGGAGACGTTCACTTTGGTTCCGCCAATGCTCGCCGTTGCAATTTTCCGGCCAAGTTTTTCTCCGTTCACCATCGTAACAGTCCTAAGGAGAAGTACGTTTAACCAGTGGATGTCTACTGCTACCTCTGTACTCTGGGCGTGGGTGGTCTGGAAGGTTTCCTGCTCACTGAAATGCCTTTCTGCATCGGTCATGAGTGGCTGAGGACTAGAATCGTCTTTCTCCTTTGGGAAGGACTTTTGGAGAAAGCCAATCAGCTCAACGATCGTCTCCGGGTTGAGAATGATATCCAGGTTGTTCATCTGAACCGATATCACTTGGAGAGTGCTGTCCAAGTTCATGGAGGGGCACTCTGCACTCACAAACTGGTATTCCAACTTAATTAAGGATTCGTCGTCCTGTGGGAAGCTGCCAGGCAAATCACTTGATGCCACAGCGTATTTCTTGGTTGAGTGCACCCTGTCAGCTACACAAGTCTCATCGAGCCCACCGACAGGGGACTGGGCTCTGCTGTCCCGGAGGCTTCCTGTTGGAACATCGAAACTGAGATTCTTGTGAGAAGCCATCAAGAGGTCAAAATCAGAACCGTAGGTTTGCATAGTGTCAACCAGCAGCAAGCCATGGACTGTGAGGCAAACTTCTGCGTCGTAAGGCCTCTTCACAAAATGCGCATTCGTGCCGAAAACCTTGAGGACGGAGATATACCGGCCGTTGCTTTCAACGGCTAATTGCATACAGTTAACTTGGAACTCTGCTAAAAGCAGTTGCGATTCTACAAGGACTTCCTTAGTGTGTTGTTCTACCACCATCACGCTCTGTGTTAAATTCACCACAGAGCTGTGCAAACTTCCGCGCTGGTCCAGATCTGAAAAAGTCACCTCTTTGCCTATCTGCGAAGAGCCCGCAATGTCCGTATCAGATGTGCTCAGCCTTCCAAAGCAGTTGTTCAGAGCCATTATTTTATCCTCGTTGATGTGTATTTTCAAATCAGGCAGGTTCCCAGACAAGACGGCTCCTGGGTACTTGGGATCAGAGGTGTAGATCAACCTGCGTTCCAGCTGCAAGTGGACGTTGAATTTCTCCACCACATGGGTTGGACCGACATCACTGTCCTGGGCATGCTTCCAATTGTCTTTCACTCGGCCGACCATGATCTGCAGATCCATGAATGACAAGCTGTAGGTCTCATACATTTTTTTGCTCATCAAGTGCGCCTGCAGCTGCGCTTCACTGATTTCTACCCCCGTGAACTTGAGAGTTTTGTCCTCGCCAGCCACACTAATTTCAGGAGGCGGGCTGCTTGGAGGGGTTGCAAGAGGCGTTTTATACTCATCATCGCTCAGGTCACTCAGCTCTGAAGATGGACCACCGGAGCTCCTCTTTTTGTGCTCCTCTAGAAGATTGAGAAGACAGGAGAGAGAAATTTAGTCAGGTATTCTCTCTTTCTCAACCTTATGCTCAAAGTCTATCCATGAACAAAGCCTGTCTGCGGCAACCGGACAGCGCCAATCCTGAATGTATTGGATTTGTGACCATTATGCTCATTTGCCTTCAGTAGCAGTAAAGCTCTCCTGGATGAAGTATTATTTGCCTCTGGTCTATTTTTTGGGAATCCTGTAATGTGCTAAGTTTCTTTTACTCTGCTAACTATACGTTGGAATCTGCTCTGGGTCAATATGAGCAGAATTCATGGCATAAATATGTGTAATTAGAAAAGAAACTGGCATAGGAACTGAACTCCTTGCTGCTTCCAGGATTCTGGTTCCTTGCATTCTAAATCAAAATATTCAGTCACAGTTTTAGCTGTTTTTTCAAAAGGGTTTTTTTTTTAAGTACTAGCACTGGCAATACCCCACAGATTCTCTTCCTATTCAAAGCATTTTGAATAAAATAACAATTTTCTGATTTCAAGATTAACAGGCATGCTCCTCCTCCACCACCATCACCCTACTAAAAGTGTAAACAGTACCTTGTGTGTTGGTAAGCAGCATTCTTCCCAAATCGATCACTACTAAAACTGGATCAGCAAATTTAAAGTCATCAGGGAAGATCACCTGAGGAGCAGAAATATCAAGGCACACTGTCCAGCGTTTGCTTTCTTCCTGAAAAGAAAAAAGAAAACAAAATTTAAAAAGAAGTTTATTGATTATATATAGGTCCAATAAGATTGCAAGAAAACAGCTAGCCCCAAATACTACAAAGGAACATTATAACAATTGTTGTTTATATTATGTGCAAGCCTCTGTTCATTTGGTTTTGCTGTTCTCATTTTTGCTTTCTTAGCTATTGTCATTTTTATAACTGCAATCATAAAAATAAAGCAGTAGAAATGAACAGCTAATAATTGCAAGAGCACTTTATGAATTTTATTTATTCAAGAAGCTGAATATTATCCAAGTTGTGTACGTAACAGGGTAAAACAATTACCAATAACATATAGTTTAAAATCAGCAAAATTTAAAACTAAGTAAATGTAACTTTCATTTGGTTGAAACGAAAAGGGTTTTAACAGGCATCTAAAACATATAAAATGAAGGTACCTGCCAAACGTTTATTCAGGGAGTTCCAAGGCGCACAAAAATTAAAAACAGCACTGACAAATCAGTATAGAGAAACAAAAAGAGTGGATAATGCTTGGGTAACAAAAACATCTTCATAGTATGTCCGAAGACAACCAGAGAGGAAGCTGTTTTTGTGAGCGAGTAATCCCCTTCCCCCTTAAAAATCCCCCCCAAAACAGAACCAAAATGGGCATAAAATGGGGTATTTCCCACCTGTAAAAAAAGGTCAACAATTTTAACCTGAACCCCTAAAAATAGGGGGTAGATCACTGTCAGATTTTAATTCTGAAAGTTGATCGCAGTCCCTCAGGAGTTGGCCACCCCTGCCATAAATAAACCAGTTAGCTAGTGTAACTGATGTAAAATCGGTATAATTTGAGCCAACTCTTGTATGGGAAGCCACCTTATAATGAATAAGAATTATCTACACAGTGACTGGCAGCTGCTCACCAGGAATTCAGGCAGGGAACATTGAGAGCCCTACCTAGCAACCTTTCCTGCATGCAAACCGGGCGCTCTGTCACTGGTTCTGCTATTCATATTCCAGCCAAAATCCAGGCCAACCATAGTTTGCAAAAAAAATATATAAATAAAAATCCATGCAAATTTCCCCCCTTAATATACCACATTTTGTACACTTAATTTTTCAAAGTGTGTGCTTGTCCATTGGTCCTCTCTCTCCCTTCTGATCCAGAGACCGACATTACATTAAGCTACTTTCACGCTGATACACATAGATGCAAAGAGCACAAGTCACCATCCTTTGAAGTCCCCTTACAATGAAATCCCCCACAAGCAAGCGGTCGATGGTTTGCCTGATTTCGGCTTTCGTCTGCATTTTGAGCTTGTTGTACTGTCTCCTGGCAGCTGCAGCCACTCTCAGCTCCAGCTCAGACTGGCATCCGAAACCTGCACCGAGAGACAGACAGAGGTGGATGCCGGAGTTTGCTTACACTTCAATGGTACAGAAAGGAAAAAAGTAACAATCAATGGAGATAAGTTTCATAGGCGGGAGAAAAAAAGGGGGGGCGAGATTTCTAAGTTAAGAGAAGGTTATTTTCCCTCTTTTATGAGCATAAAAGTCAGAAGGAGCGTCTCTCTCTAACTAGGCAAATAGTGTAACTGACAATTTGGGAGTTGCCTCTTCTTAATTCTAAAATAAATGTTCTATGCAGGAAATGTCCATAATTGAGAAAACTTCCTCTTCCTGCACCCGCCAAGACATTGTTAAAAGCCAGTCACACATTCCATTTGGACTTTATGAAGATAAAACAATGTTCACAGAGGACTCATAAGCCATCGCAGATGTCATTTATGTGCAAGAACCACTCTATGCTCACAAAGTTATTTCTCTCCCAGGTTTAGCTCCAAGAGGGTAATTAGTAATTCACCCCTTGCTGGAACTCTGCAGGTATGAGCTGAACAGCCATCTGTCGATGGTAATCTACCTCTTGATTTCTTGTACTGAGATGCTCTTATTATTCTATGCCTCTTACTCTCCCTGGGGGCTCAAAGTCTCCCAGACACTGGATGTGGAAAATCATCCAGGAGTCAAGTCTGCTCAGGAATACTTTATGATGACCACATCAAGGTAATGCAATAAAAATTCTAACTTGATGGCCATCACAACATATTGGGGCAGTGAGTTCCATAGCTTACATATAAGAAATCTCATTCAATTCTTACTAGTGCACATGCATTGTACCGAATAAATTCTTTATTTCTACTTTGACAGTACTTAAGTATGAAGAAATAAAAAAAGAAAAAGAAAGGAAAGGAAAGGAAAATAAAGAAATGTAATTATTCTAGCAAAAAACAAGAAAGGTTAACCTGAGGTATGAACCCTTCCCTTGTAGAAGAAATCGGCTACTTTCTTAATGGCTTGTGGATTGTAAATAATATTTAGAGGTCGGGTACTGACTTCCAGACGTCTCTCAAAATTGCTGCGAACTGGGTTTCTCTCATACAGCATCTCAAACACTGGAACAGCAGGATCAGCAGCTGAATCAAAACAGAGCACAACATAGATCAGCAATGATGCCACCGACACGCACAGCGCCCAGGTGTATTTTCAGTTGTTAACAATAGATTTGCTACAAAAATGAGAAATGTTACCAGCGCTTTCATTACTCGTGTCTGAAGAGGACGTCTGGAGACCAATGGAAGAGACACAGCCGACTTCTTTTTGCTGATGAGAACAAGAAAGATATTACTATAGTTTATTATTTACTGCGTTTATATCCCACCTTCTCCTCCAAGGAGCTCAAGGCGGAGTATATGGCTCTGCCCCCTCCTCATTTAATCCCCACAACAACCCTGTGGGGTAGAATAGCCTGAGAAGCAGTGACTGGCCCAAGTTCACCTAGTGAGAGCTTTATGGCCCAGTGGAAATCTGAACCCTGGTCTCCCAGGTGCAAGTGCAATGCTCGCACTGCTACACCAAACTGGATCTCGCCACACTGTACCCTGTGTGTTACATCTTGCTCATCCAGCATCTATTCGAAACAAAACGTTCTACATTCTGTTGTAATTTCTATCATTTCTTGGGCTTATTGGTGCAACTAATGGCCTTGTGGAATTTTAATAATGGCAGATGCAATCCTAAACACATATCCACTTGGAAGCAAGTCCCGTTGAAACCAATGCAGCTTACATTCAAGTAAATCCTTTTCAGAGTGTGTGATCAAATTCACAAATAGAAATCAGAATGAAAATACTTTTTTAAAAAAATGCATGCCCCTTTTTTGCAATCTCTCTAGCTCAAGGCAAATCATTAAGGTATGGGTCACTAACCTGTGGACCTCCAGATACTGTTGGACTATCAACTCTTATCATTCCTGATTTTGGGGCCATGCTGACAGAGGATCATGGGAGTTGCAGTTCAGAAGAACTAGGGGGCAACAGGCTGGCACAAGCTGCTTTAGCAGATGTGCCTGCAGCCCAAAGCTGGATAATCCCCCCAACTCACTTTAGCAGAAAACTGGTTGTCCCCCGACCCCTTTTATGAACACAATGTAACATATATGTTAAATTCCAAGTTCTGCAACAAATGTTATCGGCACAATTCAACATACGGGGTTAGGGAAGACAAGGACAGGGAATATGGTCCCTTCCGTCGCTAAGTCTCGTAGGAAGAGGCCACCAAGCTGAACCTTGAAAAGGGAAGAATTCCTCCGAGGAAGAGATTCTGCTAAGATGGTTACTCCTAGAAAAAGAAGCACACAAAAGACAGTGTCATGTTGACTCAAAAAAATAGTCACGGCATTGGTCTGCTGAAAAACAGAAACAAGGAAGATAAATACCCCTTGACAGCAAGGGCTAATGCATCTTGTTTGTTACAAACGCTGCTGCAATCATGTCTGTCCCATATGATATTTCCCAGCAGTGCAAGTGAGACTCTGCTTCAAATCCAACCTATGTGGAGGCACATTGACCTACATAAGGAACAGGGCCTTTTCCATTGCAGCCCCAAGGAGAATGCAACCATGACATTTTGTTTGGTTGCAAGAGCCGTATTAAAGAACTGGCAGTGTCTGGGCTGTCACCAATAAATGCTAGGTTGGCTCCCTTGTGGGCCTCGTCCGAGCACAGAAAATCACCCACATATAATTGTGCGAACTGTGTTGGGGGGCAGGTCTAAAGCTACCAAAGGATTGTCAGGGATACTGATGTATGGCTGGCGCAGGGAACCCACCTCGTCCTTGTATCCCACTGCCATTTTCTTATTGCCTGGTAAGGTGCCTATTTTGAGCAGCTCGCTGTTACTGCAATTCTCACCAATACCACTACTTCCTGATGGCATGTGCTGTTCAAGAGCAGAAGAGACTGCTTAGAAGGTTTTCCTGCATTAGAAGTGTTTAACACTGCACTAGTGGTCCCCTGCACCACTGGAGATTCCAGTTCATAATTTTAACAGAAAGAGGTTTCTCTCTCGTGCGCACACACACAATCAATACCTGAAAATTCAAGCTGCATGAAAGCTCTTTCATGGGCCTGCAGGCCCTTCTTCCCAGCATGCAGCAAAGTGACAGAGCCACCTTGCAGCTGGAGATTTAACTTTGCCAAAACGTGATCCCTCTTTGTGAAGGTGTTTATGTTGGAGACATCTGCAGCTGGATCAAAAAAATCATCGGCACCTAATAATACAAGGAGAGGAAACAGCAGAGACTTTAGAAAATGCAAAGCACTTGCAAGCAAATCTGCCCAACCTTAACTAGAGAGTAAGAGCTTCTGGCCATTAATTGTGCTGTTGTTTTTTTGAGATTTTTTTTAAAAAAAATATATGAATACTACCGCACAAACTTAAAGGAGCACAAAATAATTATTTTTAACAATGAACAGAAATCCACGCTTGGCCCAGACCCCTATCTCAGAATTTAAGAAGGCTGGATGGAAGAGACCCTGCAGAATCAGCAGGAAAGTCCCCCAGATCCTTCTGGATGCCAAGACAACTCATATTTTGCCAGAGGCAGATCATTTTAACAGATGTGGAACAGGTTTTAAACTGGCAGGTACAGGGTTTGAGTGCCAATTAGACTCTTTATCAAAACCTGGTCTTTGGAACAGCCATCCACATTTTCTATTGCCAGTCCCAGGAATGGAACAACACAGCTCCCAACTACATCTAGTAAAAACAGGCTCTTACTGGTTTTCCAGCATAATCGGCATGGATATGTATTGTCCATGTAGTACACCACAACTACGCGATTTTAACACACTTTTTTAATAAAGTTCCGGGCCATGTTTGTTGTAGGTGTGTGTGGGGAGGGGTCCTTATTGTGTACAGTGTGGCAGCACCTTCACCAAGAGCAAGGATGGAAAACCTGCAGCCACACAAGTCCTGTTGGGACTTCTGACTCCCATCACCATAGCCAACGAACGAGGGATGATGGGAAATGTAGTCCAACAACAACTGGAGGGCCACACGTTTCCCACGACTGATCTAGAGCTTCAGGGTAAGTTTTCCCGTACCAGCGACATCGTCCGGCCTCCACTGTTCAGATGTTTCTGAAAGCAGTCCTTCGAAAGATTCCTTTTCCAGGGCTTCCTGAGAATCGCTGTACCAGCCTCCCCACCCAGGAAACCAGGACTGAAGATAGCGAAGCATTCCGCTGCTGCTAGTATCCGATTCAATTTCAATCGTTTCCTCTGAGGAATCGGTCAGCGGCTCCTTGATGCTCTGCTTGAAATGAGGAAAGGTATGATTCTTTTTTAAAAAAAGAGGAATTTAAAAGGGGTTGCTAATCAGAACTATTTTCTCTTACTGTTGTTACATGCCTGGAGTGAATGCATGATTGACCTGCTTTATCCCTGCTCTTTCTAAACGTGTTTGCTGGAATACTGCTACCACCACACCCTCTAACCTACAGCACGATCCAGTGGCGACAGAAACGGGATCCAAACTGGTATTACCGAAAAACAAAAAAAGGAGATCAGAATAGCTAGGGAGAGCCCCAAGATTTGTGCAAGAACCAAAAAATGATATACAGGGAGGGGGAATCTAAGGGGACAAAGACGTAAACCAAATACAGCCCAATGTGTACTGAGAAACCTCATTAGCCACAGGGTGTTTGTTTTGGGGTTTGTTTGTTTTTTGCTTTGTATCTCACACGGAATACTGGATAAATTCAAACAACGCATGAAATCAAATCAATAATTCTGATGTTATTTCACGTGCTTAAAGTCACTGCTCTCAGACGTTTCCAGGTTGGGTTCGTTTTCTGTTTGCATCTTTAGCAGCTCCAAACCCCCTAAGGTGCTTCTAAATATTGCATCTCATAAAATCTCTAACCTCAGCAAGTTCGCAGAATCTGTTGTACACTATCTCGCGCAAGATTTTCAGCTCCTCAAATGTCTGTTCATCCTCAATGCGCTCTATCTCCTCCTGCAGGCAGAAAAGGAAATGTTGGCAAAAGCTGAAAGACTCAACTCTTCATTCAGATAGCCATTTCTTTTCTTGAAGGAGCCACTTAATCTGAAGTTATGAGAATTAAGCTTTGAAATCGCAACACCAACTTAAGTAAATGGTCCAGTCTGGATGCAAGGCATCTTGGTTTACTAAGGAGAAAGATGCATGAGCTTTGTATGCATGCACACCACCCCCCAACTCCTCAGTGTACCAGATTTCCAGATTTCTGCTATAGTTGCCTATTACATTCTAACGGGAAACTATAGTTACTATGATTGGAACCCATTGTTTGAAGTTGGTTTCAAATCCTGGTTCTAAATAGCACTCAGAGGCCTACTGCCTCCGACACTGGAGGGAGGTGATAACGAACTCCTTGGAGTCTCTGTAAATGCTACTTCTGCAGTGAAAATGTTCAACTTCTGCAAACGCTTGCTGCTGTGCTACTTATAAACAACTGCCCGTTTTACCTAAACATTGCAGCATCTTACAAATATGTATCCCAGGCATAGGCAAACTCCGGCCCTCCAGATGTTTGGGACTACAATTCCCATCATCCCTAGCTAACAGGACCAGTGGTCAGGGATGATGGGAATTGTAGTCCCAAACATATGGAGGGCTGGAGTTTGCCTATGCCTGAATCTGAACAAAGGTAAGCTCTAAAATGTTTCCAACAGGCAAAAACATATATATTTTTTAAGCCATAAAAGCTCTACAATGGATTACGATTATACATGCCAGTTGCAGAGCTATAATCTCAAGATGATGGCTAAGATATGGTAGCCCAGCTGTTTCCCAATACCTGCTCCTCATCAGACAGCTCCACTTCTTTTAACTTCTTGTAATACAGATCTGTGTACAATACAGCATCTTGGGCCCGATGCAACACGAAATCCCAGGAACAGCGTTCCCTCTGCTCTCTGATCTCCGCAATGTGTGCATTCAGAGCAAAAAGCCACCACTCCCGGCAGCTGAAACATTGCAAATGAATGTATTTCTGGTTATTATTATTATTATCATCACCTTCTAACTCACTGCCTCAAGGCATTTTACATGCAATGTAATTAAAAGTCAAAAAGGAAAAGCAACACACACATTTTAAATGAGACTAAAATTCTAACAAGTGGACACTCGTGGTTAGCAGTTATCCCTGAGGTTGCAGAAAGATTCAAGAAAAGAATGAGCTACAAATGGTGCTACAAGGCTCTTGCTTGAGGCAGGCTGCAGGTCTAAATGGGAACACCTTAGCCAAGGAAACACTCTAGCTGGTATTTCGTTTCAAGCTCCCCACTTGTTCAATTTTATCTTCATTAACCACTGTAAGAGAGACCCTACAGCCTGCAAGATAATTTTTTAAAACCTGTTGTGCACTGCCGAAGGGATCGACTGGGTTATACTAAAAAGTCAAAACAACAAGGGGTAGACTATCTCCAACCAACAAGACAAAACTTAAAAACTAAGTTGGGTAAGATAATATAGAATGCTTCTGAATATTACAGGAAAGCGAAGTACAGCTTTAGACCAATATAAAAATATATATAAATGTGAACAAAAAGATAAAAGTTGGTGGGGGGGGGGGATGATACAATAACAAATTTACTTCTCTATGGTCAAAATCTGATTAAAATCCAATAGAATGACAAAAAAAATTGTCAAGCAGATACATTTCAACCCAATCAGCCTTCTTCAGTGATCAGAAGAAAATTATTATAGGCAACCTGTTTACAAAGTATTGGCTGCTCTGTCTAAATGATGTGCTGAGCTCACCAGTCATACAAACTCATGATCACAGGATTACTATGCACAAGTGGTGCTACCGAAAGCACACCACACGAACAAACAAAAGCCCTTCTTCATCTTAGCACTGTTATCTCCATATGTCACTTTGCCAAGCTATGACACTCCTCCAAACTGTAGTTTCTGTGTATGAGCATATTCTTCAGTCGTATTTAAAATTAAGCATAAAAGCAGATGGCAACTCAAGTGTGCATTCTTATCATCATCATCAACAACAAAAAGTATACCAGAAGGTTTAGGGAACAGTATTTAATTAGGAAAGGGAGACTTGTGTGTTATGATTATTTGATCCAAGAAAACAGAGCTCATACTTTCCAGCTACGGGGACCTTTGGCTTCCATCTTCTGAATCTGAGTTGTCGCTCTTTTCGATCCAGCTCTTTCAAAAAGTCCATTATCTGTCGGTATTGTGTCTGTGTGAATAAAATCACCATACAGTGGTTAGGCAATCAGTACGGATGCATTCCGTAACAGAACACAAATGCCAATATTAACGGCTGAACTCAAGAATGAACTTTGCCGCTTTGCCTAAAAAACTGTCCACATGTATAACGAAAAGGCAACATGGGCTTTAAGTAACTGTCCAGGGTAGCTGGCAAGGCTAGAGAGACGCAAATGAGGTAACAGGTTTATAGTTAGTGGCTTTGATAGTTTATTCCCAAATTCAGATTAAAGAAGCTAAAAAAAGTGATGTGAACATAGGAAGCAATTTCTGAAACCTCCATAGATATTGGCTGTGAGGACTCAAGCTTTGTGGTTTGAAGCAAGCCCTCCTGACCTGTTAGATTCGCTGCTGACTACTTGCATTTTTTTGTGGCCTATAGGCATGTAAGGCTATGTACTATTGGTAGAAAAGGTGCAGCATGGAAGATCATCATCATATTTTTTCCCAGTGCTTCAAGTGTTCAAAGCACTCTGTATACATACCTTGTTGTAACCCTTATAACAGATGTGGAGAATCTTTCTCAACCTGAGAACTGCATTCCCACGGTAAAGAAACTTCCAAGGGCATCTTTCTAGGAAGGGGTGGTGCGAGACTCATATACCACCACAGAGACCTTTACGTACGTAAGAAGCTATTTTCCATGGGAACAGAAGCCAATGTTCAATTCTTGATAACTCCACTCAACGCTCCCCTTTCTTTTGACTCCCCCCCCCCCACCAGTTTAAAAGAAAAGGCTCTCCAACATTCTTTACCTGCCATAACTGGGCAGAATAATACAAACCAAGGTCAGAGCTGAGGTTTCCTAAAAGCTGAACAGTTAATGGTTAAAAGGAGACCCAGAGGGCTGGTTGAAATCTGGCCGCAACAAGCCTATGTATTCTCCAATTGGGAGTGGCAGTGGTGAAGCGGCTCTCCTAAGCTGCCAAGCAAGTTCATGGCAAAGGCAGAATTCACACAAGGGCCTTTCTATACAATTCTATACAAGCCTGGAGTAAAGAAGAATGTTAAGCAACACGTGCATGCGTGAAAATATTGTATGCAGGAGAAATGGTACGTGATTCGCTTGAGTGGTATATGTATGCTGGTACTCTGTGTTAAAATGAAAGGTGCATGTTAGCATTCCTCTTCTATGAGTTGTTTGATATGACATTCAGCCTTGATTTGTGTAGGTTTTGCCAACAAGCACTGAATGCCGTTACTGTCTGGCTTTGACAACTGGAAATGTTCGCCTTACAGGGCAACCTCCTTAAAGCAGCTTTTACCTGTGAAAGTTTCAGAGGTATCGTCTCCAGCTGAATGTCAAACTCAAGCCGTGGGGTATTCCGCGATTTGAGGGGCTCCTTGGAACAGTTTCTCTTTAGAAGGGCAGAGGTACACACAGGCTCCATGATGTAGTTATGGTCACGGCTTTCCATGCTTTCATCCATTGCTTCCTGGAAATCATAACCAAGTTAATTCCTCTGAATAGGCAAGCATTTCTCACGCTCACAGGCAAAGGGGTAGAAGAAGAAGCTTTTACCTGCAACTCCCCAGGTGGCAAGTCTCCCATTAAAGCACTATCAGTGTCCCAATAGATGCTGAAGTCAGCAATATCCAGCTGCTTTTTCTTCATTAGCTCCTCCACCTTAAAATGAGGACAACTAGATATGAGCCACAGAAAAACCACACAGTATCAAATAACCAGCACACCTTGTTCCATTTATTACTTTACTGATTTATCAAATTTACAAACATAATACCATCAAGATGGTGCACAAGACAAAGACAGAATATGTTCTAAAAACAACAAAATCGCTTCAACGAAATTTAAAAATGATAGATCTTTACAAATCCTGAAAGCAATAAAAAAAGTTTCTGCAAACATGCTGAAGGTGTCTTCAAGGTGTCTTCATAATCTAAGCATTATGACCAATACACACAGAAAATGCAACCCAGATCATGCTGCCAGAGACAACAACAAAAGATCAATTGCACTGAACTTTAATTGGTGGCCAGGACCTACTACCAGGTCACAGCTTGACTTAACGCTGGTCACAGTAGCAGCAATATGGCCGTAACAATTGGGGTGGGTTCTGAGTCTGAGAAGGTTGAAGACTACTAGTACAAGGTACTTGGTACAACAAATACAGTAACATAAATCAAATCACTTGTTACAGGAAAGAGCCAAAAAAAAATAAATGAGAAGACGTTCACTAGCTGATCTATCCTAAGTGAAAATCACTAGTTAATCTGTCTCTGCCTCAGACCTTAATCAAACCACTGTTTCTTGAACTCACACATCCTTTAGTTGAATTCAGATTTTTCTTCTTCAACATTCCATCCATGGAAACCAGTGGCATTTTTTAAAGCACTTTACACAACACAGCACTGAGGCAATTCTTCACGGGAACAGCATTGACTCACCGGCTCATTTACAGCATTTTGCACAGATACATTTTTTATGCAGACTCCAAATGCGAACGGTTGTGAAGGATTTGTGACGCCATCCTCAAACCTCAGGTGGACATCTTGAATGTTTAACTGAAGGAGGATAAAAGGGAGAAGGGGAGGTTCCCTTCAGTTAGCAGGTACAAACTTATTGCTAACAAAGGTTTTAAACACATAAAACGGACGGAATATCGTCTTAAATAGGGAAATGCTGGTCAATCACCAAAAAGGACTAAAGGTTCCAGTCTGGCATAATATACTGCATAACATTTGCTCATGATACACAGTCACATGCTCAGCGGCAACACCCTTTGCACTTCATCATTTGTTACAGTAAAATCTTCCTCGTTGCTCAAAAGAGCCTATATCGCCTCCCTCCTACTCAAAATAAAGTAACACCCAAGCCATCTTTTCGTAGAGGAAATTACAGGTTGGCTCATTTGCTTATTTAGCTGGCCTTGGTGGCCAAAAAAACAACAACAACCTGTGGCCACCAGAACTCTGTCGCTCCTCACAATGACTGGAATCTTGTACCAGAGAATATATTGTATGTGCCAGAATGAGATTCGGGCCAATCTACTGCTCTCCTCCCCAGCTGTAAGGGAGTGTTCTTGCAAGGATGTTATACTTCCAATGCATTCCAAGCATCTTTTTAAGCAGAGTGCTAAAAATAAGCCTGAGCCCTCCTCTCTAGCTGGACCTGACCACAACAGCACTGCCTCCCTCCTGTGGTTTCCAGCAACTGGTATTCAGAAGCATGACTGTCTCCAACCCCGGAAGCAGAGCATAACCATCATGGCTAGCGGCCACTGATAGCGTTATTCTCCGTAAACTTGCCCAACCTGCTTTTAAAGCCATCCAAGTTGGTGGCCGTCACCACCTCCTGTGGGCGTGAGCTCCGCAGTTTAACTACACGCCGTACGAAGAAGTGCTTTATTTTATCTGTCCTGAATCTTCCAACACTGTTTCACTAGATGCCCGCAAGTTATTGCAAGAGAGGGAGAAAAATCTGCCCACTCTCTCCATGCCATGAATAATACTATATAGTCATACCTCATGTTATGTCCGCTTCGTGTTATGTTCTTTTAGGTTACGTCCCGCGGCGACCCGGAAGTACCGGAAAGGGTTACTTCCGGGTTTCGCCAGACCCGCAAAATGACATCACGCACATGCGCAGAAGCGATGAATCGCAACCCGCGCGTCTGCAGACGTGCCACTGCAGGCTGCGTTCCTTTCATGTTGCGAACAAGCCTCCAGAACGGATCCCATTCGCAACCAGAGGTAACCCTGTAAACTGCTATCATGCCACATCTTACTTGTCTTTTCTCTAAACTAAAAAGCCCCAAATTTCTCTGCTACATCTGCCTGATCATTTTGGTTCCTCTTTCCTGAACCCCTTCCAACTCTACAATATCCTTCTTGAGTCGAGGCAACCAGAAATGTACAGTGTTTTCCAAAAGTGGCTGCACTATAGATTCGTACGGCATTATGATAGCTGCAGCTTAATCTTCACTTTCTTTGAAGGTGGGAGAGGGGAAATTGCAGGTCAAATGGTGAGGCACATCAAGGGCCACATCTGATCCAAGTTGCCCCCCCCCCCCCCCGTTTTAAATGTCATGAAGGCATGTTCCCTATAATCCATCTATCAGTCAATTATGATCCCCACAGGCACTCATCATCCATTCACAATATTTCCTATCCCATATGCTGTGCTTGCTACAGCAACCAGAGAATGTGTTTAGGGGGAAGGAAACTTTTTCTCTGCTTGCACACAGTTATGCTGATGGCAGGGTGAGGGGGGAGACTGTCCACCGATCCAACTTACTTCTATGTTTTCTACGATCCGTGCGACGACAGATGCGGTGACGGAATACCAGTACGATTCTGCTGCCTGTTCCCGCTCTTTCTGAAAGAGAGAAAGAGGAGGGGTTCAGTCTTGTGCAAGTATGAAAAGAACATCTACAAGTGGCTTTGTGGACTAAGCTCGAGGAGAGGAGACATTCCTGAACACTTGTAGGCTCTTAATCAAAATCAACCGCCTATTTCTCATGTTTGAAAATTTCACTGCCTATAACAGAGATGGAGAATTTGTGATCCTCCAGATGTTTCTGGACTAACAAAGTCTCTGATCTCTAACCATTGGCTATGCTGGCTAACACTGTCAAGAAGTTGTAGCACAACAACACAAAGAAGCCCCAGACTCCCCAATCCTGATGTGTAATAAAAGTGCTGTTGCTTACCTACAGCCCCCTGAACAACCAAGATGTTTGAAAGGCCTCCTTTCATATGGACCTGCCCATTGGTTGAGATAATCTTCCAAGGGCCTACTGCATGTCCCATTACCAAAAAAAGATTTTGGTAATACCAAAAGAGATTTTGTTGGTATGAATGTGAAACAGGGTCTTTGCTGTGGCAGCACCCCGATTAGCAAATTCTCTCCCTAGGGAGGCTAGACTGGTTTCATCCAGCCTTTTTATTGGGCAGAAAACACTTGATTATCTTTCCCCAGTACTCTCTCTAAATTTGGGAAACATAGATGAATGTTACTATTAGGCTATAGCTCTAAGATCACAGAATATACAATAGCCAAGTTTAGCCAACAAAATCAGTTCACAGTTAATGGAAAGAGAAAGCATGAGTAAAAGTATGTGGGGTTTTTTTTTTAAAAAAATATTTATTATTGTTTATAGAAAAAGGAACCATTTGTGTGTATGCACATTGCCTTTCAAGGCCATGCCATTTTAATTTGAGAGAAACAAGAATTCAGTTTTCTGGATCCAGCCAGAAGGAATTTAATTTGTGGTTTTAAAGTAATTTCCCCAAATGCAGAGATAGTTTCATTCAAAGCCCCCAAGCAACTCACTTTCCATTTTTCTTCCAGTGCTAATAAAATAGCTGCCTTGCTTTCTTTTTCAAACAGCCTCTCTTTTTCTTCATCAAAATCTTCTTGCTTTTCCAGTGAGCCAATGAGGTGTAATTTCGATACCGATATCACCCATGGATCAGCATGAGGGCGATAAAATGGTATCTGTAATGTTATCTTGCCAATGAAGCCTGTAATTGCCAAGGAGAACAATGTCAGTACGTATAGAAACATCTTCCCTCTCTGTGACTGGTCACTGATGCAGAAGCTTCCAAATGCAAAAGCTTCCCATTCACTCCAAAGGAAGGGGATGCTGTACATAAAAAAAACACCCTGTGGGGTGCCAGCAGAGCTTACGATAAGATGCACTGCCTCTAAATTCCATACATACAGGTAAGGAATATAAATGTCACTTTCGTGACAAGCATTATTGCAAAATGTGATGATCATGCTGTTTAAGTCACTGGAAGCCGCTGAGATTCACAGCCAATTTATTGTTTTAAAACTACCAGGTCACTATAATAAGAATCTTCTTACAAAGGTGTTTCAGTGAATATAACACTTCAACAGCTGCAGAAGCACACTTCTAAAACATACCAGCTTTGACCTCAAAAGGCAGCAAATCCTTCAAGGCCTCTTTCTTTAGTGGTAAATTTTCCAATTCTACAGCACCTGCAGGAACAAATCAACAAAGCAGATCCTGAAGGGGAAAGACTCCTGTTTTATCATAGTATAGAGAAGTGAGGTAATGAGAAATATATTAAAAGATAGCACAACAACTCATTGTCCAAAAAACAACAACGACAACAAACCCAGGTCTGAAATACCAAAATCAATTAACCATCACTAAAGGTAAAAGTTACAGGTTGTATCCAATACCAGTAGTATTCAGAACTGACCCACTGAAATCAATGGGCCTATGTCAGTGGTTTTCAGCCAGTGTGCCGTGGCACCCTGGGGTGCCTTGAATGATGGTCAGGGGTGCCACAGGCAATACCGGCCTCTGTCCCTCTTTCCTTCCCTCTCCTCTCCTTCCCTCCCTTCCCAAAGGCTTGAACAGCTGTTTGTTGCAGATGTCCTGGCTACAGGCTCCCCAGGTGAATGGTGTTTCTAGGGCTGGCAAGGGGGTGCTGGGCACCAGGAGCTGAGACAGCCTTGGAGTAAGCAAGCAAGTGGGTGAGGGAGCCCAGCCAGCCAGTCCACCAGCCCTTGCTATTTGGAATGGACAAACAAGTCCCAGGCCCCTGTGGGGCAGTGTGAGGAGGCATCTCTCTTTGGGGCAGGAGATTGGGCAGCTCAGAGACTAGGGGCGGTGGCAGTGGCTGCCCAGAGGACTCCCAAGAAGAGTGGAGAGGAGGCTGAGGAAACACTCCACAAGGGAAGGTGTTCAAAGAAGGGTGAGAGGCAAGGGGTGACATAACTGTGCTCCTGAGCCCCACAGGGGTGCCACAGAAATAATGAAGTTGGTCCCTTGTGAAGCCGTGGACTCAAAAAAGGTTGAAAATTTCTGACCTATGTTAATCATGTCCATTAACTTCAATGGGTCTACTCCAACTAAGACCAGCAATGAATGCAACCCATCATTTGTATTCTGCCCTTCTTCTAAAATCTCAGAGTGGTAATTTGGCCACATCACAACAGTGAGAAATAGACTGGGAGATGCCAGCTTGTCCAAAGCTTCAAATGTGATTCCATTAAGCTATAGGACAGGAAGAGATGGAACTGCAGGGTCTCTCCACGGGCTCTGATGGAAGACCACTGACTTCTCAAATCGTTCTATTCTGGCTGCTCATTACAAGAACTCTGGTACATAATAGTGCCCACGTTTGTCTTTTTTCCTCCTGCCTTTTGTGTTGTGCCTTTTAAATCATAAGCCTGAAGACAGGGACAGTCTTATCACTGACACCTGTAAACTGCTCTAAGGACCTTTACTGGCTGAAGAGTAAAGTAAATTTAAAGAATAAAAATGCTTTTAAATAAAGGTGTGTGTTTGAACCTAAGGTGTGAAATGAAATTAGTCCTATTTGTAACATTCATGCACCTTACCTTTCAGAAGAGCTACTGACAGTTGATCTGTGTTCAGGTTGCTGACATACTTGCCGAGGTAGTTGTTGAGAACCCAGGCTACCAATCCCTCCAACATGACTACTTCTTGGGAGAGGGTAGCAAGGATTGCTCTCTCATTCCTGGTTGCTCTCTTCCATAGTTAAGAGGAATCTGCATGAAACGCAGAAGGGGAAAATTAACTTCAAAGGCGCATATACGAAAGCTGCTAAATGCAACCACTGTCACCACAGCAACAATGAATATTGTCCAGCAGTATCCAGCAAGGAGTCATATCTAGCCCAGGGACAGAGCATTCACCCTGCATGGAGAAAGGCCCGGGTCCTAAAAAGCCACAGCCTCCCTTATGGACCTGCCCATGGGTTGAGATCCAGGTTCAATCCCTAATACTTTCAGGTCCCCTGCCTGAAAGCCTGGAGAGCAACTGTTAGCCACAGTAGACAATACTAGCTAGATGGACCAATGGTCTGACTCCTTCTAAGGCAACTTCCTCTGTTCCGAAGAAGCTGTAGAATTTTACTCCTTAAAAACACCTTGCCAGCATTCCCCTGATATGAGTTGTTTCTCCTATTAAGCTAGTACAGGCTTCCTCAAACTCGGCCCTCCAGATGTTTTTGCCCTACAACTCCCATGATCCCTACCTAGCAGGACCAGTGGTCAGGGATAATGGGAGTAGTAGTTTCAAAACATCTGGAGGGCCAAGTTTGAGGAAGCCTGAGCTAGTAAGTTGCAGCATCAGTCACTGCCGCTGAGTCAATAATGCTGCCATCTCCCCCATCCCCAGTCCCAACACAGGCTGACTAGGTGGGAGCAAACCACACCATTTTAAAATTCCTTTCCTGGTGCTCTTCCTGCCTCTGCACCTGAATAGGGCCCACCCACGTCCCCAGCCACTATTTGTTTCCCCAGTTTTGCTCTCTGCAGACTGCAAAACCTTCATCTGCAAATGCAGGGCTGCCTTCGTTGAGGGTTTTTCCTCACTCCCCATGTCCAACCACAACTTACTCCAGACACTCTTATCTTGGCCTGGCAGATTTTAAAAACAAAATGAGACTGACTCCTGAAAGGAAGGACGGAACGTGTGGAGTGGATTTCTGTCCAGCTGGTATGTGCTCAGGCACAAATTAAGCCATACGTGAAAAAGAACAGAGAGCCCACTTAAGGCAAGGGAGTTGAAAGGGTTTCTGGACTGGAGTTCTGGGGGAAAAACATGAATGGTTTTTTTTTTTATTTGAAAGACAGTGTTTGTCTTCAGCTGTGCACAGTAGGGATGAGGCAACTGTGGCCCACCCAATGTTGCTGGACTACAATTCCCATGATACTTATCCACTGGTTGCATTGGCTGCAGCCAACAGGATTTAAGAGTCCAACATCTGGAGAGTCACAAGTTCCCCCTTCCTAGTGTACTGCGGACATAGTTTAATTTCTTAGAAGGGAAGAAACAAGAGTTGGGGGCTAGGGAGAAAACCTTGCAATCTGTTTTCTAAGCCCTTCTTTATTCTGGGTGGTTGGTGGGTATATGAGAGAGAGAGAGAGAGAATTAATGAATGAAGTTGAACTCATTTGGTGTGGAAATGCAGCACTCCCACTGTGCCTCATGTATTATCACAGGCATCTAAGCCCAGTCACATGTTTTGACCCATGCAGCAGAGCGCCTGTTGTGATCCTACATCTGGACAGAAAGTGAGTCACTGCTAACCATACGAACTTTCCAAAAACCTTCCTGATGCCCTAAATTGATTACGATCTGGCTAACATGTTCAACTTAGTAAAGTTGCAAAGGTCAATGCTATGTGCAGTACTCTTACACAAAGTTATTCCAGTAGCCCAAAGTAGGGTTTAAGGCTACAGGAGGGGTCACTGCAGGGTCTGGTATATACCAATGATGTCACTGCCATGCGATAAGGCCTAGGATCAATATCCAGACTCAAAGCAGAGTCAGATTAACTCTGCAGAGAGCCAGGGAGCAGCCGGGGGGCAGGGGAAAATCAATCAGTTATTTCATCACCTCAAGAATCTGAGCACCAGTTGCCCGTTTGGGATGCAGCCCAGACTTTTGCACAGATTCTATTATCTTCTAATTACTGCTATTAACTAGGGGGCACATTTGGGAATGCTTTGTGTTTTTGCAATTGTAACCTTGATTTTGTAATTCTTTACACAAGCAGGGATCAGTCTTCTTCTTGATTACACCACTATAGTATATCGATGTCACAATGCTACTACTTAGTGACTCAGGTCCAAGGATCTACTTTATGATTATCCAAGTTTGTGGAGGTTCTAGTGGAACTTTCGATTCTCCCCACATTCTTCAGACTACTTATGAACTTGCCTCCCTTTCAAAATAAGTGTGTTACAAACAGCATTGCACTGCACACAAGTCCAAACCTGTCTTGGGCCAACAAAACTAGCTATGGGGCTTTCTGGATCCAGTTCAACATTTATATATTGCATCTCAAGATTTCAAAATGCTTAACACAAATTATCATCACAGTAGATCTTTTTGGAAGCTCTATCACCACCACGTTGCAGAAAGATAATAATAATGCAAGAGGGAATAAAGGGGAGAACACTGTTCACCCAAAGCCAGGCCTTTTCTTCCACTAACCTGTTTTCTCTCAGTCACAGCAATCTCACCTCCAAATCTGAAATACAAGATGCATTCCAGAAAGGTAGCTGTGTTAGTTATGTTGCAGTAAAACCACCAAGTGTGGTGCACCTTGCAATTGAGAAATAAGTTCAGGCATCAGCTTTCATGGGGCAAAGCCCACTTTGTCAAATGCAAGGAGTGATTGTATTAACTAGTTGATGGATAAATTAATGAGTTTTGTACAGATACCATTTCAGCCTAAGAAGGGACAGAAGAAAGGAGAAGGTGTGTCCCATTTATGCACAAATGCAACAGAAGGGAAAATAATCCAGAGTGAGAAGAACTATCCAGTCCCAACTGGCAAGAGAAATAGTATACATCAGCATCCTCAAAGGACCAAATTTTAGAACAGTTAATCTGTTGTTGAAAGAGCTGCCAACCCTTTTATGCCAGAATCTAATTCATCAAAAGCAACCATAAATAATAAAGCCATGTCTAATAATAGTTTTGCAATATGAAATATTTTAGGTGACAGCTAGTGTAGCATAGAAGCCATGAGATTTGGCAACAAATCAACTAATTCCAGGTTCAAATCTTGTATCTGCCATGAATTCACTTTGTGGTCTGTGGAAAGCCATTCTTTGTTCCTGTCAAATCAGGTAATGGGGTTACTACCCAAATAATTGTTGTAAGGGTAACACTAAGATAAAGGATCTAAAAAACTTCTGACCTAGAAAACACTACATAAATGCTATATAGAGAAATATGTGGGATAATAATAGCATAATAATAGCCTGCAAAACAGCTTTGGTGTACACTTGGAAGGAGGATAATGGATGTGATTAAAAAGCTCTATAAGATGAACCCTGCTTGATCTGATGACAAAAGGCCTATCTAGTCCAGCTTTCCACAGAAGTCAACCAGACATAAGAAGAGTCCTGCTGGATCAGGCCAAAGGCTCATTTAGTCCAACATCTTTTTTTCAGAGGCCAACCAGATGCACATTATGGGATGCTCGCAAACAGGACTTGAGAGCAATAGCACTTTCCTCACTTGTAAAACCCAACAACTAGTATTTCAAAGGCATACTGTCTTGGACAGGGGATAGCACAGCCATTGGGGCCAGTAACCAAAATCATCCATGAATTTGCCTAATCCACTTTCAAAGCCATCTAGGTTGGTGGCTGCTGTTACATCATATGGGAGCAAGTTCCATAGTTTTAACTATGTGTTGTGCGTGAACATGTCTCATCGGTCCCATAATAACACATATGAATCGCGGTATCGCAGAATTCCTTAGACTGCCCATAAGGAAGCCACAACCTTATATATCATACCATCATCAATCAGCAATACCTGGGATAATACTATGACCTTAATTCTGAAGGCCATTGTAACTGTGACACCACGATAATAGACATGAAGCACTTTTGATGTTTGAAAGCACAAGGCAACTACTACTCTTCCGAGCTACAATAGGGGGGGGGGAGGAGAGAGATAGAAAGAATGGGAAGAATCCTACCTGCCCCTCCCCAGGGCTGCTGCAATGTGGACATAATATACTAAATACGAATCATTATGCAGAAACCACTAGAAACAAATTAAAAATTAAATTAAAACCCATACCCACCCACCCGCAACAACGGGGGGGGGGGAGTATGGGTTGAGGGGGAAATGTGAAGATGCTCATTGCACTGACAGACCTCATAGGGATGCTATCAAGCCAGTTGCCCAAGGGAAACGTGCGGCCGGAGCTACTGTCCTCCTGACTTGGGTGTTGTCACCTGCACTGCTCCTGGATCTGATCTGGGGGAAAGAGTGCTCATTATCAAGAAGACAGCCAGACCTGCCACTGACATTGGTTGCAACCTTAAGAGTTTGTGCCTGAGATTGTTTTTCCTTCCTTTCTCCTTTCTATTCCCTTTCCCTCGATTGCCATTCCTTGTTTGCCTGACAGCCTTATAAGTGACTGTGTGAGCTGCCTCTATTTAGAGAGCCTTTCCAGCTCACGTGCTTCCTTATGTTTTTATATGTGTTGGAGGCTGCCCAGGTGGGATGTAAATAATAAAATATTGTTATATATATACATGCTGGGTGTAAGTGATGCATAGCTAAGTAATAAATTAAATTAACACATAATTTCAACAAACGAGACAGGCACCATGGATTAAAGCACCATATAGACCCGAGAAAGGCTAGGTGAAGCGTTTCCTACGACCCAAACTGTACACGAATACTAAAGGAGGGTGAAATGGGAAGAAGCTCCTTCTACCGGCCGACCTCACAGGGTTGTTCGCAAAGATGGACACCTAGAGAAGAGGCACGAAGGAATGCCAATGGGCATACTATTCTCCCCAACGACAACATGGTGGGGGCGGAGGGGGGAGGAGAGAGAATGGGAAGACGCTAATCGCACGGACCTACCTCACGGGGTTGTTGTGAAAGGGAGGGGGGGAGAAGCCCAACACACTGGAGATAAATGGACGTGCGAAGCCAAAACCAAGTGCGAAGCTAGCGGGCCCCGCCCCCTTTTCCCATCAGGCGTAGCGAGAAAGTCACCTCCTCGCCAGCCAAAGGGAGGGGGAAAGGACAGAGCAGCCCAGGCGGGCCTGCGCTGGGTTTCCTTCTTCTCCGCCGCTGCCTCCCGCCTCAGCACTTCCGGCGACGTCGAGTGACGGCCACTTACTTCCCTCTTCCGTCCCGTCCCCGGCGCGCGCGCGAGAGAGAGAGAGAGAGGCGGGCGTACCTGCCAGTCCTCGCCGGTCGCCGTCCTGCGCTCGCTTGTGTGACAAGGGACCAGCCGAGCCGGGCTGGGCCCGCCTACCTTCGGCCTGCGTCAGGTCGACCGCAGAGCGAAGGCGCAGGCCGAGACGTGGGACGCAGAGCCGTCGATCGGATCTGTTGGCCGGGCCGGGCGTTTGCCGAACGCCATTGCTGGGAGGCCAGGGAAAGCGGGCGTGACCCCCCGGGGGGGGGCTCTCGGTTGTCATGGCAACGGAGGCCGCCCGGTTCAGGCTGCAGTGCTGTGCGCAAGCGCACCTTAACTTGATTCTAGAACGGGGAGATAGAAGGTGCGCTGCCTTAGCTCAGTTTGTTAGAAGGGGGCGCTGATGATGCTAAGGTTTCAGGTTCGATCCCCGTATGGGACACCTGCATATTCCTGCGGGTTGGAAAAGGCTCTATGCTGCCTTTGGCGGAGTATTTACTCCATAGCCCTCCAGCATTTCTCCCATGAAAATAGGGACGGTCCTATTCCATAATAATAAAAATATTATTTAAACTCTGTCCATTGTACTGGACGGAGCCACTCTGGGCAGCTTCCAACATACGTAAAAAGTAATTAAACATGAAGCATTAAAACTAAACTATAACTATACAGGGCTGCCTTCAGATGTCTTCTAAAGGTCTAGTTCTTTATTCTCCGATGAAAATAGGGACGCCATAATGATTTAAAAATTGGGGTTTGGCTTTTGCTGCCCAACTCCCCATGGGATTCTTGGGTCCCCTAAGTCTATGATCCATGAGAGAAGAATGCATGGAGACAGGAGCCAGTGGAAAGCAAGGCAGATGTTTATTTTTCTGTTGCAACAGAGTTCCTTCCCCTCCTTGCAAGGAGGCAAGAGAGACCCTGAACAAAAGTATGCAGGAACCTTTAAAGACTTTTGACATTGCCCAACCCCCTTACCTAAGGACCACCCCAAAATCATCATAGATACATCATAGGAGACAGTCTACACCAGGCATGTCTGAAAGTCCATTTTGGGGGTCTAATCCGGCCTGCAGGTCACTTTAACAACTCTGGGGTAAAATTGTAAAAAAAATCTGGCCCTCTTTGAAAAAAGTCTGGAAATCCTCTCTGCCAGGATAAGGGTCATTGATTGCATTATCTGGGCAGCCTGGCCATTCTTTTGTGATGGTTCATACTTTAGTTCCTCAATCCAGGTCACAGGCTCACCCTATTCATACACAAATAAGCCCTTAAAACAGGATTTGTAAGCAAAAGGACAATGGGAAGGCTTTCCCCATTTGCCTCCCTTATTGCAGAGGAATATTTGAGGTCAATGAAAGAGTCCAAATGGCTTAAGGATTGCTCTCCTGAACATGGTTTATATATTTAGATATGTGTGCACTTATGAATGGTTATTCTATATTTGAGGCCTCAGAATTCTTATAACGCTAAGGAAAAGCAGGAGATTCCAGGATCAAATCAGAAACCGGGATGGCATCTGTAAATCTGGGACTGTTTCTGGAAAATAGGTACACTTGGTGGGTCTCTTTCTGATTTGTTTATGAGATAATGACAACAGCGACGATGGTCAGTTGGACTTGTTACCCAAGGTTTCCAAATGATGTCAATTTTAAAACAAAATGCATTGCATAATACAAAGAAGAAGTCATATAAAGAAGCATTAATGCTTTTGTAATTCAAACAGCACACATGCACCAAACGACAGTAAAATAACAATTAAAACATAAATTGGCTCAGCCCATCAAAGTCCTGGTGGAAAAGCCAAGTTTTTGCTTGGCACTGAATAATGCCAGGTAGACCTCACATATGACAAGGAGCATTCATCCTGATTTGCTTGTGGATGTCATTAGTCATTTGTTTGCCCCATCAGTTCCAGGTTTGTTTGCACTAGGGCAACAGAGCACAGGTTAAGCCCCCTGCTTTCCACTGGTGCTGCCGAGTGCCCCATTTTACTGCCTCCCATCACAATAAATGGCATGTGAAGATCTGAGTGTGTGAAGATGTGGAAGCCACTCAAAATTACCACACAATAGATGTCCCTGTCAGATTTATTTAGCTGGAACAAAGCAATAAATCTGCATGTCCCACCTGCTGGGTTTGGGTACTTTGGCCTGTCTGGAGAGCACGGGCCCAACAGACACTGGCAAAAGCTTGAGGGTTGTTCCTTATAAGTCATACCAACAACGAAAAAATGGTTATGCTATGCAAGGTCTACTTTCATTTCATGAGGGTTATCAGTTGCTGCAAGCTCTGCTTAACTTCCCTGAAAACGGAACTCTCCATTTATCAGCCACTCAAGATGCTTCAGAATCATAGAGGCAGAGGAGTGTTGGGTCCTTCTAGTTCAGAACTTTCTGCACTGAAAAAAACCAGCTCTTCAGGGTTTCAAATAGGGGTCCCTCCCAGCGCTACCTGGAGATGCCAGGGATTGAACCTAAGACCTTCTGCATGCAAAGCAGGTGCTCCTCCAATGCAACGGTAGGATCAGGAGGCAAAGCAAAATTCTTCACTATTTTTCTCCAAGGCGTCTCTCAAGCAAGCATGTGTAAGGGAAGTAGAAAGAGTTAAACACTAGCAATTGAAGCTTTCTCGTGCACAGATGACTAAAATTCCCTCTTTTTTTATATAAAACTGCGTCCTCTCCCCACTTGGTGATATATTACATTATTTTCTTTATTTATTACAGCAACTGTACACAATTACATAAATGGAAAAGAATGTTGACTAAAATTCTGGAATACTATACTGAATGGGGGGAAAAAGTTTTGAAAAACAAATTCATCATCCCTATTGAACAATGGAAACCTATTATGAAGGAAAACATTCCTTGCAATCAAATTGCAGCTATCTTACAGGCCTGGGCCTCTGGAAGTGTGACTGAAAATCCAGTCTTCTGCTTAAATTGGATAAATAAGCCATAGGGAGACACCTTTTACCGGGTCAGATCCAGCTCAGTATTGTTGACACTGGCCGGCAGCAGCTCTCCAGGGTTTGTGGCAGGAGCCTTTCCAAGCTACCTGAGTTTGCCTCGGACCTTTAGGGAACAATGCATGTGAGTTGCCACTAAGTTATAGATGCCCCTAATGACAACAGGAAGCTGCCTTATACCTAGTCAGACCATTGGTCCATCTGCCTCAGTATTATCAACACTGACTGGCAGCGGCTCTCCAGGTTTTCAGATGGGACATTCCTAGCCCTACCCAGAGATACCAAAGATTGAACTTGGAGCTCTTTGCATGCAATGCATGTGCTCTAAATACGCTCCCACAGGAAGCTGACACTTATGGTCAGACCATCTGGTTCAATATGGTCTACACAATAACTAACAATGGCCCTCAAAGGTTTCAGACAGGGGAGCATTCACAGCCCCATCTGGAGATGCTGGGGACTGAACCTGGGACCTTCTGCGCGCAAAGCACATGGTTTTGCCACAGAGCAACATCTCTCTTCCAGTTGCTAAAAACACAGGCAGCATTTCTCCACTCCTGGGCAGAGCTTGTCTGGGATTTGAACCTGGGACTTCCTGCACCCTAAACAAAAATAATACACGTAGGCCAAAAAGCAGGAATGGGGCAAACTAGGGGGTGATGGAAAGAAAAAGATGGGATGGAGGCACAGGGGGAGGGGACACATTTTGTGGTGGCAACTGGGCACGGAATCAGAGCACCATATCACTATAGGTGTAATTTTGGGGCAACGTGGTGATCAGCGCATTCCAGAATCTGCATCTTTAGTCACCAACAAATCCTGGAATTCCAATACTGTACGTATATTTCTCACAAAGTTCGTTTTCTTCCCCTTCTATATATTACTAATTAAGCACCTGAGATTCTCTAGAACCCGTGGTGGGCTTGTGATCCATTTGTAACATACACAAACTGCTGTGCCACACTCTGCGAGTCTCCATAAGCCTCCCTCATGTAGCCTTCATGCCCACATCTTGTATGCTTAGGGGAAGTGCCTTCCCCAGGCTGTGGTCAAACGCGTCCATATTGTCCTCAACCTCTTCCGCAATCTGCATCCCGCTCTCCTTTTTCAAGGGGCTTTCTTCCTTCGACAGGGGAAGGTCTTCTGCCAAAGCGCAGTCTCTGGAATTGGAGGCACCCGAAGCATTCAGCAACTGGAACGGCAAGCTGTGGTCCGAAGCGTTACAGATGCTGACGGTGCAACTGACATTGACGTGTGTTCCTCCACTGCTGGATTGCTCTGTTATTAAAAAATAAGAAGGGAAAACCAATTTATAGCTGGCACTTTATTCCATGATAGCTCTCTTTTGTGCATCCTGGTGCATCTTGACTGTGTTGGAGGGGCTGCCATGTGGTTGGTACATATAAGCACACATGGTGGGACTGAAATTTGGTGGCTGAAAGGTGGCTGGATTTTGGAAGAAGGTGTTTGCTGAAATCGCTCCGATAACTGCACAAACGATTACTCCATCTTTCCACCTGGTGCTTTTGAATCTGTACATAGAAACAGAACTTGTATCACCTCTCGTAACAGCAGCCCAGGGTTGTACTGCATTGCCAAATCCTAATAATTTGAATTGGGAAAAACTTCTGGGTTCTGTTTATAATATGGTGGGGGGGGGCGATCTACCTTGTTAATAATTTGGATTGCTGGTGTTCTAGGGTTTAACAAATTACCTTTATTGAAAAGATAGCTCACAGACTAAAAGTGTCTAAAGGGCAGAGCTTGAATGACCATTTTTAATATATACATCATGATTTTATTTCTTATACATATATTGAGGCACATGGTGGTTACTCAGTGCCAGCAATACATGCAAATGTCTCATTTGTTTAAAACTATATAAAACCTTTATTCTCAATAATGATAGAACTCACAGGCGGAGAACACTTTTATTTTTCTATACCTCTGGTTACGTACCTCTGGTTACGAACTTAATTCATTCCAGAGGTCCGTTCTTAACCTAAAACCGTTCTTAACCTGAGGTACCACTTTAGCTAATGGGGCCTCCCGCTGCCACCGTGCCACCGGTGCGCAATTTCTGTTCTCATCCTGAGGTAAAGTTCTTAACCCGAGGTACCACTTCCGGGTTAGCGGAGTCTGTCACCTGAGGTGTTTGTAACCCGAGGTACCACCGTATCTTTATTGTTGGTAAGGAGGACACTCTATTGTCCCTTTGGAGCTGCACTGGACCTGTGCACTTTTGTCCTTCCGTAATGTTGACACTTTCTGCTTTATATTTTTGTTTCTTTGTTTTCTTTCTTGCTATATTTGCACTTTTGTTTTGTAACTGATCAATATACCTATTTAAACCACACTATTATTGGGCAACTGATAAATGGAATAAATGAGTACAAGTAGCATGCTCAGGGGAGTTCCTTACTTGAGTTTGCGCCGCTGTGATGCACGCAGGTATTTGATGGAGAAGATCTTTGTTGAGTCCTCTCTG
The DNA here is from genome assembly GCF_951804945.1 of Podarcis cretensis. Taxonomy (NCBI): domain Eukaryota; kingdom Metazoa; phylum Chordata; class Lepidosauria; order Squamata; family Lacertidae; genus Podarcis; species Podarcis cretensis. The sequence continues at coordinate 69,631,331 of NC_137177.1, forward strand.
TGTCGGTGCTTAAAGTGCCCTCGCTGCTGACCCCGCTGCTTTTCTCAGAGGCCAGTGGGCTATCTAAAGACCCACTGCTTGAGGCGGAGACCTGAAGGAGATTCTGCTCCTCCTGCTGCAGAGCGTTGGTGTCCTGATGCCAGTTGGTGGGTGCTTTTTCGGGACATGAAAACGGCTAGAAAGCAATGAAGGACAGAGGTGTCAGAGACACACCGACTTTGTGTTCAAGTAATTGACCATCGGCAGGTGCCCCTGACTGAGTTTTCATTAAAAAAAAAAGTCCTCCTAAACAGAAAGTTATGAGGCAAAATGTGCAAGTACCTTTCAAACAATTTATGTGACTTGAGAGTGGCTGTGATGTAGCCTCCTTGTCTATTTTTAGTCCTGTTGTGTTTAGCCGGCACCAGTATGTGAGAGAGATCAATATTACGTTATCTCCACAACCAGGACCAGCAGCGCATTAAAGGCATCCAATGAAACAAGAAGTTTGAATTATTCAGGAATAAAGTCTCTGCGTAAAAGGGTTGGGGGTGGTTGTCTCTCTGATTTTATGTTATGCCATGATCCCTAATCGCAGCCTTTTTGTGTTATGCCCTGCCATACTATGGCAGCCATTTTGTGGCTGGCACCTCCAACACACACTCAACATTTGAAATGTGCCCACTGGTTCAAAAAGGTTGGCGACCCCCCAATGCCGAGTGGAGGGGTTGTAATTATCTATATTCACCTTTGCTTGAGTATTATCACTGAATACTCCTAGTACGTTTCCGAGTACAATTCAACGTGCTGGTGCTGACCTTTAAAGCCCTAAATGGCCTCGGTCCAGTATACCTGAAGGAGCATCTCCACACCCATCATTCTGCCTGGACACTGAGGTCCAGCGCCGAGGGCCTTCTGGCGGTTCCCTCAGTGCGAGAAGCCAAGTTACAGGGAACCAGGCAGAGGGCCTTCTCGGTAGTGGCACCCACTTTGTGGAATGCTCTCCCACCAGATGTCAAAGAGAAGAACAACTACCAGATTTTTAGAAGACATCTGAAGGCAGCCCTGTTTAGGGAAGCTTTTAATGTTTAACCGACTACTGTATTTTAATGCTTTGTTGGAAGCCACCCAGAGTGGCTGGGGAAACCCAGCCGGATGGGCGGGGTATAAATAATAAATTCTATTCTATTCTATTCTATTCTATTCTATTCTATTCTATTCTATTCTATTCTATTCTCTAACCCAAACTGCAGGCCACAGTTAATATTTAGCTGAGGGCTGATGACCATCCCCGGCATTTGTGTTAGGAGGCAGAGTACTCTCCTCCAGACAGTCATTGCAGAAGCTAGAGTGCATTTCACAGGGCCAGGCATCAGGAGCTGGCATTCTTGGGCAGTTGCTGAGAGATCCACACCCCAGTGGGGGGATGGGGAGGATATAATTTGATTTGAAGGGCCAAGGGGTTGGGAGAAGGCTGACTTGGACCATACTGAGCTATATGGACCAAGGACTGTGTCCAACCTTTATTCAGAGTAGACCCACTGACATTAATAGAAGTAGATCCACAGGTGCAAGGACGTTGGGATACCCAATGGAGTTTACCCTCCATCTCCCTATGTGCCTCCCTCAATCTGTTATGGGGATTCCCCACAACTCACCAGAGCAGGTTTGGGGACAGCAAAGGGAAGGGGTAGGCAAGTTTTGTTGGGCAAGCAAAAATCCCCTTCTTGCAAATCTACTTCACTGCATACGGTCCAATAGACCAAAATTAGTCATCTCCATTAGTTTGATGGGCGTACTCTGAAAAGAACCAATGTTTGACACAACCCTAACAGTCCGACTTTGTATAAGGTAGCTTCCTCCACTCTCTTCTTAAGAATTTGCCTCAGGAAGGTTTTGATAGTGCTCCAAGGCATTAAAGGATACTAAAATGGTTCTACATGAGAAACACCATGTCAGGGGCATTATGGGTAATTAAAATGGCAGATGCCTCATGGACTCGGTGACCTGGTGCAGTGGGGATTTGCAGAGGTGCACTGGGACTCCCCACAGATGCTGTCTGTGGCACACAGGGAGGAGCATCCATGCTTGGTATAGTTGGAGATGAAAATACAATATTATCCTTTATATTGAAAGAGAAGCTGTCACTCACCTGATTTTCCTTGGCAAAAGGCAGTACGTAAAGGTGGCCTGCCAAAGAGAAAAATCACAAATTAGAAATTAACCTCCCTTCATGCAAAACTAGTTCCTGCAAAAGCCCACAGAGGGATGGATGAATTTGTCAATTTCGGTTTCTCTCGGCTTCTCATTTCTTCCCGTCTTTTAGCTATAAACCAGGACAAGGACAGGGAACTAGATCCATCTTTCCTCAACACCTGTGGGCAACTTTGACAGTTGGGCTGGGGCTGCCCACCTGACAATCACCTGATGTCACAATGTGGCCACACAGTACTTTGCAAGCACCCCTATGGTCGCTGGTGGGGAGCTGACAATCGGAGATCTGTGCATTGGAAGATGCCCCAAAGGTGTAGCTCTTGAGACACGAATATTAGAATACTTCAACTACCTATGCCAATTAGCATTGCAAGTGCCTAGAAAGAGTTATAGGAATTGCCAGTTCATATCATTTAGAAAAACTAACCTATTAGACCCATTCTCGGTAACCAAATTGTTCATAGTAATTCTCCCCTAACCGCTGAAGGAGTCCAACTGGGTCTAAAAGCCTTTGACTAAATTTGATGTTATTCATTGGTCACGTAAGTATTTTGATCAGTCTCAGACATAAACAGAACAGGTTAAGTTGTCATTGTATTATCTTTGTGATTTTCTCCGTTTCGACTGCATGCTTATGTTTCCACATTGTGTTAAAGTTGTATTTTATTTTCTTATAATATTTAGAAACATTTTTTTTCCTGTTCCTACCCAACTTAAATCTTTGAGTCTTGGTTTATATTGTGGGGATAGAGCATCCTTTTATCATGTTGCACAATTACTAAGAGAACATCTGTTCTTATCCATTGGGCTGCCTGGTTTTCTGTGCTCCAAATTCCAAGAATCTGGAGCTGTCCACCAACATCCGTTGTCATTTATTGGAAGCTGGTGTGTTCACTGCCGCTGGGAGCATAGCCAAGATGCCGATCTCATTCTTTTCTCTGATTTCCGGCTAAGAGCTCTTGCAAGATATAATACTGTCCCCTCCAGAAAGTTGGGAAACAGAGAAAGCTGGGGCGGTAGGCAGCCAGAGTATTCTGAAGCTATGTAAGTAAACTCTGGTAAGATTACTGAGACGTAGGATTGTACAGTTGGAAGGTACCCCAACGATCGTCTAGTCCAGCCACTTGCGATGCAGTAAAAGGACAGAAGAGTCTAGGGTTGCCATGCCTAGTGAGCAAGCAACAGAGAGGAATGGAAACACAGGCAGGAGAGAACACTGTACTAGGGGTATAAAGAGTTGAACTGTATAATGGAAGACAGGAGAGAACCCACTGTATACAAAACAAAACAAACAGAATGGGGGCTTATAATGAAAGAGAGGACAATGGAGGACTTTGAAAATGTTCCCCACCAGGGGGAGCTCTGAGTGCAAGAGACCACCAGGGGTTCTGAGGATCAGGGATGCAGCAGCCATGATGTGGTTTAGTTGCGGTATTTCCTCAGCAGTTCTTCACACATCTCACCTTTTTTCCTCAGAACAAAGCAGGCACAAGTCCCTCCGATCAGTGCAAATATGGCACACGCCACTCCGGCCACCAAACCTGGGAAGACAAATGACGATAGTGCTAGGAACCCCAATGCAAAACCCAGAAAAACACAACTTCCAAAGCTTCCAATTTGCATATGGAAAACACTAGGGTTTTAAGATGTCACATTTCTGGAAACTTTGAAGTGTACTGGGTGAGGGGGGAGTCAGTTTCAAAAATGTAAATGATGGGCGAAATCGAATTTTATGCCACCTTATCAAACCTAGACTGGACTTAAGGAAGAAGGATCTAAATCTGGGTCCTCAAAATTAGCCAGAGTGAAATGTCTTTTTTTTGGGTCGTTCTGTTGTGGATGACATGTAATAATAACAATAATAATAGTGGTAGTAGTAGCAACCCTTAACGTTGTTTTTTTACTGCACTTCTAAGTGCTCAAAGCACCCAACGTGTTATCTAGCTGTGATCTTTTATTTCTTCGATTTCCTTCCCAGCCTTCCCAGGGCAGGTTTACAGCAATACAGTTATAAAAGCAGTTATGCAATCAAATGGTTATGAAACCATGTACAACAGTCCCAACCAAAACAAGAGCAGAGCTTCTGGATTTCGACAAAAGTGATGGGTCCCCAAAACAAAACACCTTAACAGTGAAAGAGCAGAGCAAAGAGGTGCATCTGTAACACATGGCAGAAGCTGGATGCACCTCTGTAGGTAAGGAGTTCTGCCTTTAGGGGCTGCCACAGAGAAGGCCCCCATCCTGGGCCACCTTTCCCCACATTCCTGACCATGGCAGCACTACCAAGAGAGCCCCCTCTGCAGATCTTTACACCCAAGAGGACCCTTAGGGATGGAGTCAGAAGTCCTACACGGCAAAGTTTGCAAACCTGTTCTTTTCTTCATGGGCCATTTGAAAATGGATGAGGGCCTTGACGGACCATATAATGTTATTTTTCTGCCCCGGGTAGCAATTGTAATGTGTTGTGTTGTAGTCTTTCCTTATTTATTTTTTTTATTTGCTTCCTCCTGCTAATTCTTCCCAAGGAAGGATCCAAAGGGTTATTTAGCCCAACTCTCAGCAATGCAGGAGTCACAGCTTTAGAATCCCCGACAGATGACCCTCCAAACTCTGCTTAAAAACCTCCATCAAAGGAGAACCCACCACCTTCCTAGGTAGTCTGTTATTACACAGAAACATAGAATTGTAGAGTCGGAAAGGCCCTGAGGATCAACTAGTCAAACCCCCTGCAACACAGGAATATACAGCTGACCCATGCAGGTATCGAACCTGCAACCTTGGTGCTATCAGCACCATGCTCTAGCCAGCTGAGCTATCCAGGCCCCCTCAATGGTTGAGATGCATTCCTTTGATGCAAGCTGCTTTGAGCATGATTTTCTTTGTGGGGGAAAAACTATGAACAAACTACAAACGAATGAGTCCATCCTGACCCGTGCCTGGAAATGGCGAGTATTGAACCTGAGACCTGGCACTGTGGCGCTGTGTCCCCCTCTCTAAAAGAGGAACATGAGCCCAGCTCACTCTGTACACTGCCTAGGTAAAGGTAAAGGTACCCCTGACCATTAGGTCCAGTCGTGACAGACTCTGGGGTTGTGCGCTCATCTCACTCTATAGGCCGCGGGAGCTGGCGTTTGTCCACAGATAGCTTCTGGGTCATGTGGCCAGCATGACAAGGCTGCTTTTGGCAAACCAGAGCAGCACACGGAAACGCTGTTTACCTTCCCGCCGGAGCGGTACCTATTCATCTACTTGCACTTTGTGCTTTTGAACTGATAGGTTGGCAGGAGCAGGAACCGAGCAACTGGAGCTCACCCAGTAGCGGGGATTCGAACTGCCGACCTTCTGATCGGCAAGTCCTAGGCTCTGTGGTTTAACCCACAGCGCCACCCGCATCTCACACTGCCTAGAAGTTAAGTTAATTCCCCCGCCCCCCGCAATGCTCACCAGCAATTTGAGACATGTCTGCCGGAGGCTGTTGCACAACCGTCTTCCCTGTCGGACTCTTGGTGACCAAACGACTCTTTGCAGTGACTGTGGTGCGCAGAAGAGTTGCCACGGTGCCAACAGGCGCACCGAGATCGCTGCAAACTGCATCATGGGTGCTGTTTCCGGGAGTGATTTCTGATTCACAACTGTGAGGAACCAAAAAAAAACCACACAAAAAAAAAACGGGAGAAGGAAGGTGAAAAATCCGGCAAGAACCAGGAAAGTGTATGCTTATGACAATTAAACCAATCATAGAATTGCAGAGAAGAATGCCAAACTAAGCTGCTGGATTATGCTGAAATGGCAAAACTGACTGGAAAGCTCAGGAACCAAGAGGACCAAAACTTTAATAAAGAATGGGAAAAATTTGTAATTTACTTGAGAGACCACTCTAAGCAGATGAAAACATTAGCAGGATTACAATAACACTTGTAATGTAGAAAATACTATGGACAAAATGGAGAGACATTAAATTTGGATGATGAAATAATATGCAGTTGATAATATTTTTTGATAATAGGGCACATGGATGGGAAGGTGGGAAGTCTAGAAATTCTGACAAATCTCTAATCATGGATTTGTATTTTGTATTGTTATAATTCTACACTTGTAAAATCAAATAAAAATTATTTCGGGGGGGGGGGAGAGAGAATTGTAGAATTGGAAGGCACCCAAAGGATCATCTTATCCAATCCTCTGGAACCATAGCTAATATTTTTAAAATAATACTAAACTTTAAGGCAGCAACTAGTGGGGACTAAAGTTACTGGTATAGCAGCTGCTTTGCATGCAGAACGTCCCAGGACCCAACCTTCCCAAACCTGGAATTATTATGATTAAAATCTGTGTATCGCCCGTCATCCAGGGATCACTGGGCAGTTCACAACATAACAACACAAAACGAGAACTCAAAATACATTTTAAAAAGCTAAAAACAAACACATTAAAAAGACCATATAATGTTTAATCAGCCAAAGGCCTGGTTATAGAGGAATGTCTTTGTGTGCGTGTATTCTTAAAGATCACTTGGGTTTTGCATTGCCAGTAATTAAGGTCCAAGAAGGGTCTGTGTACTCCATCACCACGAAAACCCGCTTCAACTTTAAAGGAAGAAGCAGGACTGCTAGCATCCTTTGCAAGGCTGCCACCTGTGTATCTGCATATTTGGTGGAGAGATGGGGCAACTTACATCCTGTGAGGCCTGCAGGAGGCGCTGTGGGACTCCACATCTGAAAATGTGCCTGGACCGCAGGGCACACATCCCACATCCCTATTTTCTGTGCCTACAAACAAACAAACAAACAGGCATTTTCAAAGAGTTCTGGTTAGTCACGTCCACGGAAACATGAGAGCGGAAAATGGCTCAGAATCCCAGACCCAGATGCTTTGAAATTGACCTCCCAGAGGAACCATAGTTCCCAGGTTCCCAGCTCTCTTTTTAAAGAGAGAGAGAGAGAGAGTTTCTTTTATATATACAGAATTTTTATTAAATTTTCTGTTTTACAATTTAAAGTACTCATTTTTACATCCTTAAGTTATCAGTGACTTCCCTTCTTCTCTTTCCACAGTTCATTTCGCATATCATAAATCCCCGCATATTTTACAAAAAACTATACCATTCAGTATTCCATTATTACGTCCATCAAAACTTATTTACACTGTTGAATTTATCTTAATGCTGCCAGCATCTTCAGCTGTACACAATTATTTCCCACATATTCAACAGACAGAGTTTCTAGCATTTGTAGAAGTTGATACATGAGATAAAGGCCACATTCACACCATACATTTGAAGCACTTTGACCCCTACTGTCCATAGCTGTCAACTTTTCCCTTTTCTTGTGAGAAATCCTATTCGGAATAAGGGAATTTCCCTTTAAAAAAGGGAAATGTTGACAGCTATGCTACTGTCATGGCTTCCCCCCCCCCCAAGAATTCTGGGAGCTGTAGTTTGTTAAGGGTTCTGAGAGTTGTTAGGACACACACACACACACACACACACACACACCCCACTTCCCCTCCCAGAGTGGTTTAACAATCAATTCCTCTTCATAGGGAATCTGGGGAGTTGCAGCTCTGTGTGAGAAATCTCCTAATAACTCTTAGCACACTTAACAAACTACAGGCACCCAGAATTTGTGGTAGGGGCGGAGGGAGGAAGCCACAACTGATGATGGCCCATGTTTGGATATTTGAGGGGTGCAACTTAGATGATGGAGCAAATGAGTCTTCCGTCGCTCCAGAGGGCAGCACCCATGGCAGTTCAAATTATAAGAAAGGAAACTTTGACAAAACAGTAGGAAGAGCTTCCAGGCGACACAGACTGTCTTACAGGGGAACAGACCCCGCCTCAGAAGTGATGGTCTCTCCTTAGATGTTCTAGAGCCTGGGATAAGCGTAGGAAAGTGGGGAGCAGGCTAATTTGTCACCTAAAATAAAGCAATGAGAGGAATAGCACCTGTACATTTCAGGTGGTCCCCCGTGTCAGCTGTACTCAGAGCAGACCAATTGAAATAAACAGATCTGATGAACTTAATTGATTTCAGTGGGATGTGGGTGGCGCTGAGGGTTAAACCACAGAGCCTAGGACTTGCCGATCAGAAGGTCGGCGGTTCGAATCCCTGCGACGGGGTGAGCTCCCGTTGCTCGGTCCCTACTCCTGCCAACCTAGCAGTTCAAAAGCACGTCAAAGTGCAAGTAGATAAATAGGTACCACTCCTGTGGGAAGGTAAACGGCGTTTCCATGCGCTGCTCTGGTTTGCCAGAAGCAGCTTAGTCATGCTGGCCACATGACCCAGAAGTTGTACGCCGGCTCCCTTGGCCAATAAAGCGAGATGAGCGCCGCAACTCCAGAGTCGGTCACGACTGGACCTAATGGACATGGGTCCCTTTACCTTTTACTTTGAGTAGGACTTAGTTGGATACAACTTATTTAAAAGCGCTGCGATACCACTTCTTTGCTGAAGGGTTTTAAACAGAGGTTGGACAGACATCTGTCGGGGATTCTCGAACCGTGATGCAGCAGGTTGGACTAGATGACCCCTTGGGATCTCTTCCAACTCGACAGTTCTATGATTCTACAACAGCACTCTGCCCACCTGCAGCTGCCCGCAACTGGCACCCAGAGGCCTAATTCAGGAGAGATCCTGCACGACTACAGTTGCGGCGGTGCCTAAGAACTCTTTTTGGACACTTTGGGTGTTGCAAAGTAACCTATAAGCTTCCCAAAGATTTTGTGTGTGTGAAGTTTAGCATTTCTTTGCCTGAGCTGCACAGAAGTTTTACTGGCTCTTTGCCACGCTCCAAATCTCTCCCTGCATTATCGGCCACTGCCCTTTCCCGTCCCTGTGGAAACTTCCCCTTCCTGCCAGTGAACTTTGCACAACAACAAAACCGCCTACAACATGCGGGTCAGAGATTTCGCTCCTTCGTGTTCCCAGCCTGCTCTGGCTCTGCTTCCTTGGCTTCCTGGAGCCTCATTCCTAGCGGACTTGCTACCTGCCTCTCTCTGTATCTGCCTTGATTGCCTTTCAGGAATTGAGCTATGGAAGAGCCATAGCTCAGGGGCAGAGAATCTGCTTTGCATGCAGAAGGTCCCAGGTTCAGTTTTACAGAAAGAAGGTCAGAAGGTTTTAAGTCATGTGGGTACAGCAACAGAGTTTACCCCCGGTATATTTCATGCAGGGATGGGGAAGCCTATGCCCTTTGAGAAGTTGCTGGCCTATAACCCGCATCATTTATTTATTTATAAACATATTCAAATATCTCTGTATCAAATATTTTATATATATATATTTGAATGAAGTTGCTGGCCTATAACCCACATCATTTATTTGTTTATAAGCGTATTCAAATATCTCTGTATCAAATATTATATATATTCTTTTATATACATGCACACATACACACACACAAACACACACACACATATACATATATATATATATATATATATACAGTGGTGCCTCGCAAGACGAAAAGAATCCGTTCCGCGAGTCTCTTCGTCTTGCGGTTTTTTCGTCTTGCGAGGCAAGCCCATTAGCGGTTTAGCAGATTAGCGCTATTAGCGGATTAGCGGATTAGCGGATCAGCTGATAAGCGGCTTAGCGGCTTAGAAAAGGGGGGGGGAGGAAAAAACCCCCGCAGGAACTCGCAAGACATTTCCGTCTTGCGAAGCAAGCCTATAGGAAATTTGTTTTGCAAAGCACCTCCAAAACGGAAAACCCTTTCGTTTAGCGGGTTTTCCGTCTTGCAAGGCATTCGTCTTGCGGGTTTTCCGTCTTGCAAGGCATTCGTCTTGCGGGGCACCACTGTACACACATATATATTTATATATATATACACACACACACAAAATCACTGCAGTTTACAACAATATAAAAAAATCACAAACTGTACAACCAACCCCCCCCAAAAAAAATATAAAATCATAAAAATTTAAAAGCAAAAAGAAATTTTTAAAACAAACATCAGTAGACCATCAGGTTCGGGAATGTACTCTTAATTGCCTGAATAGGCCTGGCAAAATAAAAGTTTTCAGCAGGCATTTGGCCCAGAAGGCACTTGCTGAATCTCTAGTGGCGGGGTATTCCGCAGGACTGGGAAAATGACACTTAAAGGTATTTTCTCAATGCCGTCAAATGAGTCTCACCAACTCTGGGAACAACCAGAGGCGCTGGCCATCGGCCTTGCTGGTTGGGGCTGGCAGCAGATGTAGTCCCCAAAGACCATCAATTTCCTATCTCGAGTCACACCGAAGCCAGAAGTTTACACACATGCCTCTCCATTCTCCATCCAGGTTAGAGTGTTGGACTGCAACCTGGGAGACCAGGGTTCAAATCCACGCCCAGCCATGAAGCTTTCTGGGTGGACATGACCCCAGTGCTTTGCCTAACCTATCTCACAGGGCTGTTGTGATGATAAATTGGAGGACCACATGCACCAATAACACTAATAGGGGCAGATTCCAGCCAGGCAAAAGCCCTTGAGGAGGGTGCAGAGCAGGGCTGGTGAGGGACGTGGCCCAAGGAGGGGTTTGAAGGCTATTTTGAGAGGTCTAGGGGGCTGCACTCTGCCTGTTGGCCTGAGGTCCCCCACCTGCTGCTTTGAGACACCAGAAGACCCTTGTTTTTGTTTCTCTACCATCACCATTTGTCCCCTAGGGAGAAGAAAGAAAATATTTACCTTGTGTTGCAACTCCAAAGCCTTTTTGGCATTGCTGGTATAACTTGCACCATATGCAGGTGCCTGAATGGGCCAGCTGGCAGAAGTGATGAGGAGGACACTGGCATGATCTGTCTTGCACCCGAGTGCACTCCCTTGTTTGAACCAATCCTAATTTCAGGGGGGAAATATAAGACATTAGGGGGCTGTAGAATGGCAGAAACCCAAGTCCTTGCTGTAAGAAGCCAATACAGTGGCACCTCAGGTTACATAAGCTTCAGGTTACAGACTCCACTAACCCAGAAATAGTACCTCGGGTTAAGAACTTTGCTTCAGGATGAGAACAGAAATTGTGCAGCAGTGGTTCAGCAGCAGCAGGAGGCCCCATTAGCTAAGGTGGTGCTTCAGGTTAAGAACAGTTTCAGGTTAAGAACGGACCTCCGGAACGAATTAAGTACTTAACCTGAGGTACCACTGTACTCAAATGCCTGGAGATTGGGGAGGAGGTGGTGGGCGAGAGGGACCGTCCTCTTGTAGGGATTACAGGATTTGACTTAATTTGGTGGGAGACAGGAAGTGGCATTTTATAGGCTCTATGGAGGCCCTTGTATCTTCCCCTAGCTCAGTAATGGAGCCTCTGTTTTGCATGCAGAAGGTTACAGGTTCTATTTCTGGTATCTCCAAATAGGGCTGAGAGAGACCCCTGTCTGAAATCCTAGCAAGCCACTTTGAGTCAGTGGAGGCAATGTCGAGATAGATGGACCACTGGGCTGACTTGGTATAAGGCAATTTGCTGTACTAAATATATCCCTGCTGAAATATGAGAGGCCTTGGTGCAGTGGTTAAGAGCAGTGGACTCGTAATCTGGTGAACCGGGTTCGCTTCCCTGCTCCTCCACATGCAGCTGCTGGGTGACCTTGGGTTAGTCACACTTCTCTGAAGTCTCTCAGCCCCACTCACCTCACGGAGTGTTTGTTGTGGGAGAGGAAGGGAAAGGAGAATGTTAGCCGCTTTAAGACTACCTTAGGGTAGTGATATCAAATCCAAACTCTTCTTCTCATCAGTATTGGCATTCCACCGGCTCTTGAAGAGACATCTGTTCAGACAAGCATTGCCCTGAACTTTTCAATCAAATTACTGTAACTGTTGGAATTGTTATTTTTTAAAAACAGGTTTGTTTCATTTTATACTTTAGTAGTGGGCAGTATTGGGTAATATTATGTATTTTCATTATGTGCGGATATTTTAAAATTGTAGCTCCTAGAAGTTGTCAGCATGTGGCAGCAGCCACACCCTGTGAACGGCTTCGATTGGCTAGCTAAACCAGGGGAGGGCAGCTGAGGGGTCTTAAACTCTCAGTGAGTTAGGGATTTCCCCTGCATGTGAAGACAGGCTCCGACAGATTGAGCAGACGCAACCAATACTGGGTCCAATGGTCAAGAAGGCAGTTTCTGGACATACTGTAGAGGGAAGTGAGGGGCAGATGGGGCTTATCAACCTGGGAAGGTAGCCCATCTAGGAGGAGGAAAACTCTGATCCTAAACCTCTGTTACCTTGAGGGATATCTTTGTAAGAAATAAAGGCCAAGGGGTAAACCCAGAGTAGAGTCCCTAAGATGGTTGAATGGTGCCAAAAGTATTGCTCTGCTTTCCTTTGGACCACATCGGTGAGGCCGAGACAGGGGTCTTGTCATTTGGGCAGCCCAGGACATCCATACACACTGCCTAGGCTTGTGGCATGGGGAGGTCACATCAGTGCTGCTAACACAGCAGTTTGACTTCACCCCCAGAAGCACACTCCATTGTCTCTTGAGGCAGGCAGATGCCAACAACAATCCACTTAGAAGTCGATTTGGCATGTGAGTGGTATATGAATTTAATAATAGCAATAATCGTTCAATTGAGGACCATGAGGGCTGAAATCTTACTTGATATTTAAGTGAAGGGACCGTAGCTCAGTAATAGAGCACATGGTTTGTGTGCAAAATGTCACATGTTCAACCCACAGCCTCTCCACTTTGGGCTGGGAATACCCCCCCCCCCCGAGCTGCTGGTGCCACTCAATATAGAGAATTCTGAGCTAGAAGGACCATTAGTCTGACTCTTAATAAGGTAGCTTCCTATTCTCCTAATCAGAGAAATGGCTTTTATGGTATGAAAAGTTACAGGACTTGAAGCAGGAAGTTACAGGATGTGTGCCAATTGGAAATCAAGCAGTATGTCTGATCTAAAACTTTTGCAGGCACAAACAGTATTTTTGCAGGCACAAACTGCCCCAATACCATCATGGCTGCAAATCACCAGAAATGCATGATAAAAATGGTGCCTGGAAGGGGGCCCCATAAGCATAAGGGACTTGTGTTGCATTATCACCTTCCACCTCCAGGGCCTTCACATTCAGACTAGCAAGCTCCAGTGAGCTCAACATACCTGTTTTGCACGATGGCGAACAGCTGAAACAGAGTCCAGCTGCGCTCCAGACATCTGTATACGTCCCCTCATTGCACGCTCCGCACTTCGTATCAGTGTTCTCAGTGCACTTTTCAAGCACGCGGGAACCTGCAATGCAAACAAGGGAAATATATTTGTCAGAGGATGAGGCTAGCAACAGAAATGGTTTTAATTCCACTGTAAGAAGAATTAAAAGGGGGGCCTCCAAATATCACTTGGCATAGTCCTTTTTCAAGATTCTCCTACAACATTCCAGTAAAGCCCTCTTGTACCTTTGATTAGAAGATTCTTTCTTGAGGCTTCAGGTGCTGCAATCAGTTCTGTTTGCTCAAAGGCATTTCTTAATTCTTATAGGAATAGTCAGTGCCTATTACATGGGAGGGGGGTTGGTAATTAATTTCCTATTCACAACCCAAACAACAATTCATTTTTGAATTTTGAATTTTTATGCGTGCAGTTTTGTAATGTCACAGTTGCACTTTTTAGAACAACAGTTCGGGAAACTAATAAATTGACCCCACTGCCCCGCTCCCCAGCAGAAAACAGGCATGGTTTTATTGAGATGCAATTGAGGACCAGTTCAGCAATGCCATGTGATGAACATCAAACCAGGAGGAAGCTTCTAACAAAAGGTACACCACCACCTCAAAAAGCCCTATAGGTGCTTTGCCAGGCTGCACTGAGCTAGCAATGCTATTGCATTCAAAGTCTGAAAAATCACCATGGACCAAGTCTTTAAATGATGGAGGGCAACACAGAAGGTATGGAGATGCAGCGATGTGCTCTGCAACAGGGCATCATCTTTGCATGCAGAAGGTCCCAAATTCAATCTGTGGCACTTCCAGTTATAAGGACCTCTGCCTGGTCATTCTGTTTGGTTATGTCAAAGGTCTGGTCCTAGCAGATTAGAGGGAAATGGCTAGATATTTATTAGCCGTTGCTCATGTAACAATCTGCTATAACTGAAAATAGATAAAGACTCTTGACTGTAGTGGGCAATGTAGCCGACTAAGTTCTACCCAGAGTACAGCCACAGAAATTAATGCAGCTAAGTTAGCCATGCCCAGTAATTTCAATGCACCTACTCTGAGCAGGATTGACATTGAATGCAATCCTAATTAAAACTCCAGAAATACAACAGACTCAACAAGAGTGCATTCTAAACAATATATCCCAGATATACATGTGCAATACTACTGGAAATATACTCTTGGTAGTCTTATAATTTTCTCTTCGTTACTGCTATTGGCTTATTTTGCTGCTATTATATTTTGATGGTTGTTATACCTTTATGGATTAAAACGATAAATAATTTGAAGAGGGACCTCTGCCTAGAACCCCAAGGAGCTGTTGACAGTCAGCATGGAGACCTTAAAAGGGCTGGATCTGTTCTGAGCATTTGCTAGATCACACTTTTTCTGCCACGGCTGCCCCTTCTATTTCTGTTTCATTTTAATGGGGGTTAAGGATAAGAGGGCTAGAGCCACTTTTAATGTTTATGCAGCATTGTTCTAACACAGCGAAAGCCACTTTGCAAGTTTTTCTTAAAATAAAATAAAAATTACTAAGAAGGCTGAATAAATTCAGTTTTAAATGAATGTACCCCCCCCCCCGCCAGGGTACAGTCAAGTCAGGTGATTCAGGATTCACTTGAAAACATTACATCAGTGGATTGGAATTAGAAGCCGTGCTTCCCAGAATCCAAAAAGACTGCAACACACTGTGAAAAACACCACTGTTTTTGAGCTCTGTATCAGGGCTGGCTCCACCACTAGGGAGAGTGAGACATTGGCTTTGGGCAGCTGATACTAGGGGCTGCGGCACCCTTACTTCTAAGACAGCCTGCCCCGTAGCCCCTAAAATAATCTGTTGCATTGTAGAGAAGGGCACTGAGACCAGCACTGAAGCAAATATTAGTTGCTATTTGGTTGAATTCTCTGTATGGAATCGATGAGGAGGGTAGGTCTTTCACGGGCTGCAAGGTTTTCTTGGGCTGCCTGTGCTATGTAGCAAACTGACTGAAAGCTACACTTTCCTGATGGGAATTGTAGTCCAGAACTTACGGAGATCCACTGGGATGAATGAGGCTGGCACAGACAGTACTGCCTGTAACATGGCTCAATACTGCAGCTCAGAATAGGGCAAGCTTCTTACGTTCTGTAGATCAGTATGCATTTAATAGACGCCTTTAGCGATCAGTGGAGTGTATTTTTTCAATATGCGATGGCTCACAGACTTTGCCATACATGCATTTATAAAAATCACACTTCCTTTTGTTTGTTTGTTTTTTGTTTTTCTGGGTTAAGGGAACGTGCATATGGCAAAAGCTCACTGTAAACAGGAGGCTTTGCCCTTTAACTTCTCTTTTGAGTTCTCCTTTGAGAGCTTTCTGGAAGACACACTTCTGGTCACTGACTCCCCTGCAACACAGGAAACCCAGCTAATTTGCTTGACATTCACCACTTTGCGAAGCTCGCTCTCTTCCCCTGTGCGCTGGTTTCTTGCTTGTTCAGCCAAATTTTGGCAACTGGGGGAGGGAAGGGCAAAGACTTGCTTCTGTCGAAGAGTGCACATGGCCCGGAGTTTTGAAAAACTGGGGTGGCAGGGGAGAGAACAGCTGGATGGAAGAGCTCCCCTGGTGTTAGGGACTGGGCAGAGGAGGAGGAATGGTGGAGACCACCTCCCCAGCCAGACCCTTCCAGAGAAGAAGAAGACAGTTCAGAATTACAACAGGGGTTTGCGGGAGGTCACAGCTCAGAGGAAGATGAGGGGGAAATTTGGGAAATAATGGGAGAGGAGGAGGAGAAGGAAACAGAGCAGGAGCAGCTGGCTGACATGTTATCACTAGAAAGCATTCCAGACCCACCATCTCCCAGAACCCGGCGAGCCTTAAAAGTAGGAGAGCAAAGAACACGGAGACAGATGGCCCTAAGTGGCAACCGTAAAGGGTGTGTGTGTGCGCTGTTGATGAATGAGGAAGTGGAAGAAAAGGCACAAAAGAACAGTGGCAAGGGAAATTGATGGACTATGCAGAACTGGCAAAACTGACATACAAACTGTGAGACAAGGACAACTGTGGCTTTAAAGAAGAATGGGAACTGGGGGGTAGGGGGTGGGAAGGAGGGGGTTTTTTCGGGGAGGGGGGAAATGGCGGGGGAATGAAAATGATATGTTTTTGATAATTTGTTATGTTGAAAGTCTTAATAAAACCTATTTTTTTTATAAAAAAATGAAGTGGAAGAAAAGGGGGTTGGTGTCGGGACAACACCACTATTTGAAGAGGCTGCATTCTCAAGCCTCTCTCTGTAAATATTGAATAGAAAGAAAGTGGTAAGGACTTTTCCTTGTCTTATAAGTTCCTGGCAAACTTCCGTGGGTGTTGGTTCTCCTGCTGCCTGACACCTGGAGTTTCTTCATATTGTACATGGAGAGGGCCAGTGGTAGCTGATGCCCACTGGGACAGACAGCAGGGAGATCAACAACTGCTGGAGCCAGAGGCAATGACAGGCAGAGACAACTAACTCCACCTTTGCCTGCCTCCCGCTCCTCTTCCTCCTTCCTGCAAGGGCAACACTGAGACTATGGAGGAGGAAGCCGACAGACAGGGCCACTTCCTGGACTGGCTGTAAGAAAGAAGAGCAGTTGGGCTCAGAGGAGACCAAGACTGAGTTTGATGGGGCTCTATTAGCCCTAGTGGACAAACTCCATCAACACACCCATTTCCTATTCAGTTGCCCATGAGCTGGATGAATGCATCAGCTTAACATTTACCTGGAGGGCACAAGCTGCAACATTTACGGGTGGCTTCATCATATCGCTCCGTGCTTGGATTGTGGCACTGGCTCTGATTCTGGGGGGTGTACGGTAGTGAGGACACCTGCAGAGATCAAGAGAGAAAATAGGTCTTGAGTGGAGAGAAAGCTTGAGTTTGGCCATCACTACCCTGAGATCTGTGGGACGCGGGTGACCCTGTGGGTTAAACTTGCCGATCAGAAGGTCGGCGGTTCGAATCCCCGTAACGAGGTGAGCTCCCGTTGCTCGGTCCCTGCTCCTGCCCACCTAGCAGTTCGAAAGCACATCAGAGTGCAAGTAGATAAATAGGTACTGCTCTGGCAGGAAGGTAAACGGCGTTTCCGTGTGCTGCTCTGGTTCACTTGAAGCGGCTTAGTCATGCTGGCCACATGACCCGGAAGCTGTACGCCAGCTCCCTCGGCCAATAAAGCGAGATGCGTGTTGCAACCCCAGAGTTGGTCACGACTGGACCTAATGGTCAGGGGTCCCTTTACCTTTACCCTGAGCTCCTCAGGAAAGGGTGAGACACTGATTAGGGGCATAGGAGATAGCAAATCCAGTCCTAGTTCACCCTTGGGCAGAACTAATGTGTGACCCAAGCAGACCAAGGTATAACTAGTATTTCAGCCATGGTGGTGTCATGGTGAATCTTGAAGCACAGGAGTTCATCATGACAGCGTCCAGAGCCCAGGCAACTGGTTCCAACAATCTTTAAGCCAGAGTTTCTCAAACCTGGGTCTCTAGCTGTTTTGGGACTACAACTCCCATCATCCCCAGTTAGCAGGACCAGTGGTCAGCGATGATGGGAATTGTAGTCCGAACATAACCCAAGTTTGGGAAACCCTGCTCTAAGCGGAAACCCTGGGGCTTTGATTTGGAGAAAATTTGGTGTTCTCTCCAGACAGCATTATACACAGGATTTCAGGGCCAACCATGTGGATGTGCTGGCAGATTAATGAGGGAGCTGATCTGTGCCACCACTGACCAGGCAACCACAGCAGCATGGGAATGAAGTGGCCTTGGACTCTGCGGCAAACTCATCACTGGCGCCAAAGCTTCCTAATGTAGGAGTCAACATAGAAGTGGTCAGTACAACACCTTGAAATCAATAACTCTGCTGAAAGGCATCAAAGTGTGCAGCTGTGTGGGGAAAAAGTGACTCCACACGCTTCTGTTTCTTATGGGCACAACAAGGCCACAAAAAGGTACTCTCGAGTATCTTGTGCGTATGAGTTTCATGCTGTTAGAAACGATGGTTCAGAAATAGTTGACGGCGCAATACGCAGAACAGAGGGTATGAGAAGAAGAGATTTATTCCATGCAGGGTCGATAAAAATCAATGGGTTTTTTTTTTTAAAAAAAAAAATAAAATTAGATTTTTAAAATTTAAGTTGGATTTTTAAAATAAAATGCTTTGGGGGAGGGATCTTTCTAGTTTTCTATTTAAGTTACATTATAGTCCAAAGGCTATTCATCAAGAAATAAGGATTTGCTTTAAGTGTTTCACATGTGCTAAAACTCAGTCTAAAAAAAATTGCTTAACCACATCAGTTAACAAACATGGATATGTACGCTATTGAGTTATTGTTTGAGTTAAATAAATTGTTATTAAGGAAATGATTATTTTTCTCCTTCCAATAAAGTACAGCAGAAAAGTTGTCCAAATACAAACAGCGTATTAAACCTCACAATAATTTCATAATTTTCCATCTCTGTATTTCTAATAGTATAACCAAATCAGTAATTTTGCATATAACTGTAAAAACTACTCTGAAAATTTATTATTCCAAAAATGAAACCTTCATCTGGTTGTAAATATTAAGTTTATACCAGCAAAAATGAGTCTTTCTGTAAAAAAGAAAAAAAATTAAATCAAGTCTTACTGACTAGTGATTTAAATTGATTGGATTTAAATCAAATCCACCCTAATTACATGCCCAAGAGGCTTCTAACTGGTTGTCCCACCCACACCCACCCTGCCACCGCCAAAAACCTAGAAACCCAGCAGCTCAGTGGTAGAACTTCAGGTTCCAAGTTCAATCCCTGGTATCTCCATGTAGGACTCCCTGTCTGAGACCTTAGAGAGCCAATCAGGAGGCATTTCACAGAAAGGTGATGAACACACTCCTGCTTCTCTCTTGATTCCGCCTTGCCTTGGAAGAAGGGCTGCAGCTCAGTAGCAGAGCACTGCTTTGCATGGAGAAATCCCAGGTTCAATCCCTGGCGTCTCCAGGTGGCGCTGTGGTCTAAACCACTGAGCCTCTTGGGCTTGCCGATCGGAAGGTTGGTGGTTCGAATCCCCGCAACGGGGTGAGCTCCTGTTGCTCTGTCCCAGCTCCTGCCAACCTAGCAGTTCGAAAGCACACCAGTGCTAGTAGATAAATAGGTACCGCTGTGGCGGGAAGGTAGATGGCATTTCCGTGCACTCTGGTTTCCATCACGGTGTCCCGTTGCATCAGAAGCAGTTTAGTCATGCTGGCCACATGACCCGGAAAGCTGTCTGTGGACAAATGCCGGCTCCCTTAGCCTGACAGCGAGATGAGTGCCACAACCCCACAGTTGCCTTTGACTGGACTTAATCATCCAGGGGTCTTTACCTTTACCGTTACCTATCTCCAGGTAGAATTGGGAGAGAGAGAGACCCCTAGTGTAGACACTGCCAGTCAGTGTAGACAATACTGAGGTAAATGAGCCACTGTTCTGACTTGGTACAAGGCAGCTTCCTGTATACCTATCTAGGCCAATTGCTAGCCTAATAAACATGTGCAAACATAATCTGCATGGAGATAATAAGAGAAATCAGAAGTAGGAACAAAAGGTGGAAAAGGCCAAAATCAAGGGCAGCCTTCCTCCATGCTTTACTGTAAACCCCACAGTGACTTGACTAAGTTTGTTCTTTGGTAGCCAAGATAAACATCTGCACTGAAAGGGAAGTGTCATTTTAGTACACAGGGAAAATGTTTCAATTACTTCTCTGACAGGCATTTAACAGCATTCAGAACTAAGAGCTCTCTCTAAGTGGGCTGTGGGCCAATAAAAAAATAAGCTAGCAACAATCCAGTTACTTGTTTTCCTTTTTCTTTTTAATGTGTTTAAGTTGGCGCTTTGAGGAGCAAGACACCAATACAGTTCTGGGTGTTAGCCCCCTCAGAAAAACCCAGGAAGGAATGATTGCATGTCTGGTTTGGGCTGTTGCTGACTTTAGCTTAAGCTTGAAACCAGAAATAGTTTGGAGCAGAGGGGCTTGCTCTCGGTTCAAAGAACTTCTAAGGAATTGCAAGCTGAGCTGAGACAGTGCTGGCCACGTGAAACATCACAATGCACATCAGAGTCTGCCTTGTGCATTTCATGACATTTAGGAAAGTTTTAAAAAAGGAGAGAATTTGAAAAAAAGAGGACAAACTTGAATTCCTTTTGAGAAGAAGAATGGAAGCTGCAATAGATTAGCCTAAGAACCTAAGAGCCTGCAGGATCAGGCCAATGGCCCATCTAGTCCAGCATCCTGTTCTCAAAGTTGCGGCCAGATGACTGTGGGTAACCCGCAAGCAGCACCCAAGCAGAAGAGCACCTGCCACTCCTGTGGTTTCCAGGAACTGGGGTTCAAAAGCATTTCTGCCTCCAGCTGAGGAGACAGAGCATAGCCATTATGGCCAGTGGCTATCAATAGGCCTTCTCCTCCATGAATGTGTCTGGTCCTCCTTTAAGGCCACTCACGTTGGTGTCCATTACTGCCTCCTGTTCTGGAATTTCACTTTGCTCTGTGTAAAATAAAGGTAAAGGGTAAAGGGACCCCTGACCATTAGGTCCAGTCGTGGCCAACTCTGGGGTTGTGACGCTCATCTCGCTTTATTGGCCGAGGGAGCCGGCGTACAGCTTCCAGGTCATGTGGCCAGCATGACTAAGCTGCTTCTGGCAAGCCAGAGTGGCGCATGGAAACACCATTTACCTTCCCGCTGGAGCGTTACCTATTTATCTACTTGCACTTTGATGTGCTTTCGAACTGCTAGGTTGGCAGGACCAGGGACCGAGCAACGGGAGCTCACCCCGTCTCAGGGATTCAAACCACCGACCTTCTGATCGGCAAGTCCTAGGCTCTGTGGTTTAACCCACAGCACCACCCGCATCTTTACTGTATACTTTACTGTATACTGTCTTAAACCTTCCACCATTCAGTTTCATGGCAGAAGTCTGAGAAACCTGAGCAGATGAAGCAATAGGCTAAGAGCCCACGGAGCGATTTAGTATGATGGTTCTACCACTTGGCTGCTTTCTAGGGGCAAAGGTGGTCTAAATCACTGAGCCTCTTGGGCTTGCCGATCAGAAGGTTGGTGGTTTGAATCCCTGTGCGTGATGTGAGTGAGCTCCCGTTGCTCTGTCCCAGTTCCTGCCAACCTAGCAGTTCTAAAGCACACCAGTGCAAGTAGATAAATAGGTACTGCTGCGGCAGGAAGGTAAACAGCGTTTCCGTGTGGTCTGGTTTCTGTCACAGTGTTCTGTTGCACCAGAAGCAGTTTAGTCATGCTGCCTACATGACCCAGAAAACTG
Organism: Podarcis cretensis; assembly: GCF_951804945.1. Classification (NCBI taxonomy): domain Eukaryota; kingdom Metazoa; phylum Chordata; class Lepidosauria; order Squamata; family Lacertidae; genus Podarcis; species Podarcis cretensis. The sequence goes on from NC_137177.1 coordinate 69,652,960, forward strand.
TCTGTGGATAAATGCTGACTCCCTATGCCTTAAAGCGAGATGAGTGTTGCAACCCCATAGTCACCTTTGACTGGACTTAACCAGCCAAAGGCCCTTTACCTTTTTTACCTAGGGGCAGTGTCGTCTACTGGTGTTCAAGGTGGTTGGCATATGAACATCTAAAGGGGTAATTTCACAGCAGGGAAGAGGAAGAAGTGTCATGGTTTGATCCTGGAGAAGAGAAGACTGAGAAGCCATCTTCACATAGTTGAACAGCTGCCACATAGAGCAAGCTTGCTTTCTGCTGCTCCAGCAGGTAGAACACAAACCAATGGATTCAGATTATAAGAAAAGAGACTTGGAACTGAATATTAGGAAGAACCTCTTGATGGTAAGAGCTGTTCAACAGTAGTGCATAGGGGGCCTTAACTGGATACAACCTTTAAAAATGATTCCACATAAAAAAAATAGTTCCAACAGAGATGCAAAGTGGGATGGGGATACTCACTTTCAAAGCACTGTTGAAATTGATGTCAATGATATTAATTGATGATGACGATGATGAAAATTCACATTTCTTAACTGCATGGCTCAGCAGCTCCAACAAGCATCACTCAGGAAAATGCGGCAAGCAATAGAAAAACCGCAAGGCTTGCAACTGTGAACAGACATTATTTAAGACACCGAAAACAGGGCAGCTGGATGTGGGGGTGGGGCACGTCGCAAGAGAAGAGTTTTGCAGCTGCCTGAACTATTTTTAGGCCAATCTGTTTGTGGTTTGCACAGAACACACAAGATCAAGGTCCACTGCAAAATTAAAAGTCAAATTAAAAGTCAACCTCATTCAGCAGTGTAGCTCCTAATCTAGAAATCTTCCATTCAAGAACAAAGAGAAAGATAAAGCAGACCGCATTAAATAAATGCATTTGAGTGATGTGGCTGAGGTTTTCCAGAAAGTACTTATCTTCTGCATGGTGTATAAACAGGGCCGAAAGGAAGATCACTGACACCACAGAGAATCATGTCACAAGAATTAGCAGAAAGTTGGGCTTGGCCCATCATTGAGCTACTGGCCCATTTGTGGGGGACCATCTCACAAGTAGTGGTTGGATTTCTTGCCAAGGATACTAGTCTACTTGGAATAGCTCTGTTCCACATTCCATATGTTCTTACTAAGTCAAGCTGCACACTCAGGATTACTCAATGCCTATTGATTATCCCTTCGCTATTAGGAGAGCCCTAACCATGCTTCCTAGCCTTGAGCTGCTTGGCAAGAACAAGCCATGGTTTACCAGTTTTGATGAAACATTAAACTACAGCTACCCTGGGCAGAAAGGGAGGATCACTGCATGCAAAGGGAAAGGGAAGTATTGGAGTCCTTGAGACGCACTGATGTAGCAGCAAGCCATGGTTTGGCATTATTGTCAGGATCAGCCCAGTACCTGAAACTGAATCTCTTCATCATGCCCATAAAGGTATCTCCTAGTATGAGTCAAAGTCAACTCAAGGGGAAGTCACTTGTGGAGTCTGAAAGGTGGCAGGAAGCAAACTTTTTGAGTTTACAGTCCATGGTCTCTCCCACCTTCAGGTGCACCAAAAATCTACATGCCAAGGGCACAAGGGATTATAGAGGAGCAATGAGAAACAGTCTTGGAGTGTAATGTTCTGCTGCCAATCAGAAGCCACACTTTGGTTTTCAAATATTTTAATAGTCAAATGGACTTCCGGAACAGATTCCATTCGACTTCCAATGTACGACTGTACGTAGCTGAATACTGCCCCAGTAAGAAATTTGGATGAAAACTCTGGTGAATTTTCACGATGACTTTTTTTTTAAAAGAAGAGAAATGAAATTGCAAACTGATGTGGAAATGTGGAGAATTCAGCTGAAGACTGGAAAAAGTGATGAGCGGAGAGAACCAAAACTTACAGATTTGCTCATTCGCGCACGTGAGACCAGCCCACCCTGCGCTGATCAGTTGTGGTAGACCTCAAGGTCACAGAGGAAAGCAGAAGGTTAGCCAGACCCCCTCTTCAGGTGAGAAGGTAACTCGAAAGGGGGAGAAGCGGTGACTGGCTGACTAACTCTGCCCACCCAGAACACATAATGGTAACAGCTAAAATGGGGGTAATATGCTGAGATGGAGACAGGAAACAACAGAAAGAATAGCCATACCGGCTGCATGACAAAACCACAGTGATGAAGCCACCCACTTTCTGACATCAGAACCTGTGGCTGTGGAAAGAAAGAAAAAGAAGAACAGAATATCTGAGGTTGCTGCGCAAAGCAGCAAAATTTTGCACATATGAAAAAGGGAAACGAAGTTCCGCTCCCTGCTCCCTCCGAAAAACATAAATGTCCATTGAGCGATATTAAGAAAGAAACACCAACCAGGTCACATTTTGCTCACAGAGAGGGGCAAGGAAGAAGCCTAGGAAACACAGAGCGCATGATTCATTGTGAGACCACACTCTTGTGCAAGAACGCCGCTGTCGCACCGAAAGGGGGGCTTTTGGATGCACATCCTACACATGACCCAAATTTCACTTGTGCGGGGAAAGCCCATTCCAAAGGTCTGCTATGGCGTGGTGGTTAACCTCAGGCCTGGGAAAAGAATGTCCCCCTGACCCAGGAATCCCTATACAGCCCTTGGGACTCTCCCCAGGCCACACAACAGCCCTGATCGGCACCCTCTTGCAATGCTGTGTTGAGGCCAATGGTGAGCCTGAGAAGGCATTGGGCAATTTCTCCTTCCACCCTGGAGAAATTCAGCTAAGTAGTTGCTGCCACCCTCCCAAACCACCTGCACGTAGGGTGGAGAATTTTGGGGGTCCACTTGGGAAAAGTTCTAACATCAGCACAAGTGGCCATTTGTGTCCTCCCCCGGTTTCTGGTGGGCTCTGCAATGAGATAAGCAGGCACCTGACTGGTGACTATCAGAGATGAAGAGCAGCTCTTTGGGGTTTCAGCCAAGCCCGTTACCGTTATCAGACAAAGTTCCTGGAAGATGGCAATTGCGTGAACATTGGCCTCTCAGAAAAAACCAAAATGTTCTTCCTTTGAGGTATTTAAGCAGAGGCTGATGGCCAACTGCCCACTGTTTGTCAGCTGTGATTCCTGCATTGAAGGAACTCGGAATAATAATAATAATAATAATAATAATAATAATACATTTTATTTATACCCCGCCCTTCCCAGTTCAAAAACCAGGCTCAGGGCAGCTAACAACAAATTTAAAACACTTTAAAACACTTAATTATAAAAGCAGCATAAAATACAGTATAAAAACATGAATAACAATAAAATTCGAAAATCGAAAATAAGACGACTCTTGGGGTCCCTTCCACCTCTACAATTCGAAGTTCTAAACTGCACCACTGCCCTGACAGCTGCTGCATGAAAACGTGTGGGGTGTAGGTGGCGTCACTCCCAAGATTGCCCTATAAACTCTATACCCTTTTAAATGTGTTTACCGGAGTGGGGTTATTGGTTTGTTCTTGTTTTGATTATGTATTTTGTGGGGGTTTTTTATCTTGTATTTTTATGTTGTGAACTGCCCTGAGTTCTACGGGTGAAGGGTGGTATACAGATTTAATAAACACTAAGTATTATCATCAGCAGCAGCATTGAGTTGACACAGCATCCCTCTGCCTGAAACCCTGAAGAGCACTGCCAGTTCTGGGCTGGGTGGGCTGCTTGTCTGATTCAGTATAATTCAGCCCTTTCTCCAGAAACATGAGGGCTAGAATCTTACTTCACGTTTAAAAGAAAGACCGTAGCTTGGTAGTAGAGCAACAGCTTTGCATGCAGAAAGCTCCAGGTTCAACCACTAAAGGCATCTCTAAGTAGGGGTGGGAGAAGTTCCTGTCTGAATCCCTGGAGAGCAACTGCCAGTCAGTGTAGACAACACTGAGCTACATGGACCAATTGGCACAGGGCAGTTTCCAATATTATCTTTATCGATTTTCTAAAAAAACAACAAATGCTGTTCTGTCCTTGGCTTGATCAGATGCCTGTTTGATACTTGGCACAGCTGTCTGTGGGTTTCTTCATTCTGGGGCGATGACTCACCGCAAGGCGCTGTTATTTCCTAACTGTTACGTTAGCCCTTTCCAAAACACAGCGATACTGTTAACGTGAGAGTCACACTTCAGAGATGGATTTGAGTCACACTTCCTGTAATTCGCCTATTTGCGATACCTTCCCCCCACCCCCTTGTGCAAACCATGAGTGTGGGTGTTAAGGAGGTAGCAAGCTTTGCTGCAGGGAGACTGCAGTTCAGCATGGAAAAATTACCGCACAACTATTTGCACTGGTATCCTCACTTTGCCTCCAAGGAGCTCAAGGCAGCATACATGCTTCCTTCCAATTTTCTTGCCCTCACAACAACCCTGCGAGGTAGAACTGAGCTGAAAGGCAGTGAGTAGCTCAATGATAATTTGGATTGGGGTCTGCCCAGTCCTAACCTAAATCTGTAACTAGCTTTGAAATAAATCAAATTGTATAAGACTAGGGGCTACCGTTCCTGCTTATGTTGCTCGCCATACCCACGTGTATCCCCCCAACCCCCCTTTATTCGAACCCCTGCCATTGTTTAAAAATGCAATTTTAATGTTCTCTTTTGCTCCCTCCCTTCATGCAGATCCAGGATTGCAATGAGGTACTACAAATCCTCCTGTGTGGGCTGTGTGACGACAGCCTTGTGTTTTTATGTATATAGGAAGAAAAAGGGAACCATTCAACTAATGAAGGGGGTTTGCAGTGGGAATACTTTGGCAGCTGAAGGTCCCACACTCATGTGGCACAGAGAGCAGAGGGGTGCTCTTAAAAAGTGCACTGCAAAGGAACCCATATGCTAAGCTGGTTGTAGCTCAGTGGTTAGAGCAGATGCACTGCATACAGAAGCTCCCGGGTTCAATCCTAGTACCTCTAGGTAGGAAGCATCCACAGTCCTAGGGTCCCAGTCTGTCAATTTGCATTGAGAAGCAAACACAAATAAATAATAAAACTCTGTGCTTCAGGGCACAGATTTTTGGGCACTCCCAAATGACCTACTTATTGAACGTTCCTCCTGACATGTTTGCAGGGAAGTGAGGTGATGTTGCTTCAAAGCAAGCATTTCACCGTCACTTTCCTTCCTGCAAAAAGTCTGGTGTAGCATCTTTGTTTGGGGAGACCTGCAGAGCAGCTTTAATGGCACAGCCTGAATTTGCTGCCAAGTGATGGAATCACACCTGAAAACAGCCACAGACTGGATTAGACCTCCTTGCAGTTACAGCAAGGGAGCAAAAGGTGGCTGGTGGGGAAGGTTTGGAGGCAGCAGAGGTGCCACAAGTACCGTATTTTTCGCTCTATAAGACGCACCAGACCATAAGACGCACCTAGTTTTTGGAGGAGGAAAACAAGAAAAAAAATACTCTGAATCCCAGAAGCCAGAACAGCAAGAGGGATTGCTGTTCTTGCTGTTCTGGCTTCTGGGATAGCTGCGCAGCCTGCACTCGCTTCATAAGACGCACACACATTTCCCCTTACTTTTTAGGAGGGAGAAAGTACGTCTTATAGAGCGAAAAATACGGTACCATTTCTGGTTCGGCCTCAAACAGCAAAATGTATTAGGAAATGAAATAGGAAGGGAGTCTGGGGTAACGTTTGCATTGTTTCGAAAAGCTGAGGTTATCCTCTGGCCAAATATTGTTCTTTTCCAACTCCTTCCAAGTAACTGTTTCACTCAGATAAGATTCTGGCAGGGAGGCAGCTGTTAATTAAACATTTTGTTCAGGAATTGGTGTGTGGGATTGCCACTTGTTCTCATGGGAATGTTGAGCAGGCAGTTTCCCTTGTAAGCTCTAGGAAGCTCTAGGGGGAAATCGTTGCTCAGATGGGGGCGGGGGGGGGGAGAGACGAGACGTACCATAGAATCAAAGAGCTGGAAGGGACCCATCGAGTCCAATCCCCTGCAGTGCAGGAATCGCAGCTAAAGAAACCATGAGAACAGACAGGCACATGTTTGAGAAGCTGCCTTAGCCATACAAGGCAACCAAAACGTTCAAAGAGATTGAGTGACTCCCAAATAAAGAAAGACAGAATCACAGAATTGTAGAGCTGGTTGCAGTGTTTGGGGCATTTAAATTTCGAGAAAAAGCAAGTAAGAGATGGCACGGGGTAAGTTTTTTTAAAAAAATTATGTGTGGCATGGAAAAAGTGGCTAGAGAAAAGTTTTCTCCTTCTTAAGCAGCACTAGAACTCCTAGAATGCACAATAACAACAACTACTACTACTGCTACTTATTAAACAACAACAACTTATTATTTCTACCCAGCCCATCTGGCTGGGTTTTCCCAACCACTCTGGGCGGCTTCCAACAAGATATTAAAAATACATTAAAACATCAGTCATTTAAAACTTCCCTAAACAGGGCTGCCTTCAGATGTCTTCTGAAAGTCAGATACAGTGGTACCTCTGGTTATGTACTTAATTCGTTCCGGAGGTCCGTTCTTAACCTGAAACTGTTCTTAACCTGAGGTACCAGTTTAGCTAATGGGGCCTCCCGTTGCTGCCGTGCCGTCACTGCGCAATTTCTGTTCTCATCTTGAAGCAAAGTTCTTAACCTGAGGTACTATTTCTGGGTTAGCGGAGTCTGTAACCTGAAGCGTATGTAACCTGAAGCGTATGTAACCCGAGGTACCACTGTAGTTGTTTATTTCCTTGACATCTGATGGGAGGGTGTTCCACAGGGCGGGCGCCACTACCCAGAAGGCCCTCTGCCTGGTTCCCTGTAACATTCAGCAACCAACAAAACTGAATGTTGGGAGATTTAGGACAGATAACAGAAAGGACTTTCACATGCAGTGCATGGTTAGACTATGGACGTCACTCCCACAGGAGGCAGAGATGGGCACCAACGTGGACGGCTTTAAAAGAGGATTAGGAAAATTCATGGAGGGTCAGGCTATCACTGGCTACTAGCAATGATGGCGATGCTTTGCCTCCACAGCTGGAAGCAGCAAATGCTTCTGAATACCAGAAACAAGGAGAAAGTGTTCTTGTGCTTGAGTCCTGCTTGCAGGTTCCCCAGGGCATTTTGAAAACTGATGCAGGACCGGATCGGGCATGGACCTGCTTATATTTCCCTGTGCTAGATTCCGTCAGGCCATTGGTCCATCTAGCTCAGTATTGTCTACACAAGTGTTCTTCAAGCTTGGGTCCCGAGATGCTCTTGGCCTGCATCTCCTATCATCCCTGGACCATTGGGCAAAGCTGGCTGGGGTTGATGAGAGACAGAGTCCACCAACATCTGGAAGGTCACCACTTCCCCATCCCCATGTCAAAAGATACAGATTTCATCCTCGACTTAACCGTGATTTAATCCCAGCATTGTTATTCTTGCCTCTTCCTCTTTACTTCCCTTTTTTAGTTTAGAGATCTTGAGACGAGCAGCAGCCAGCAGAGAGAGAATTAATTGTCGAGAAGCAAGGATAGCCTTGGCACTCTCATCAATGAATAAGAGACATAGCTCAGCATCCAAGGTGACCTGCTGGCCAACAACAGTACCCATCTCCATTGCAACCTACATCCCGAACTTGTGTACATAGTCGCACCCCTACCGCAAATACCAGTATGTTCCTTGTACCTTACAACCCTGTTCATCTAGTGATATTTCACAGGTGGAAGGACGCGCCCTGTTATTCTAAGGGAAAAGTCATGCTTGTTGCCATTTTTTTTTTTTGGGGGGGGGGGAGGAATCTGACTCATAAGATAAATGCCGCCAGCGGTGAAATAGACCTCTCTGCCTTTGCTTCAGCTTAGGGGCCATTTGTGATTAACATGACAAAACAATCTCATGGTTGGCACATTCCCACTAAATATGTGTTTATTTGGCAACATGCACAAACATCTGGTACGTTTGGTAGAAATCTGAACCTTGTATTCCACTAAGTAATATATTTTACACCATTCGTTCTTTTTAAGCCTCCTATGATTATTATTTTAATGTCTTCTTGTGATGCTGTGGTGTGGTGTAGTGGTTAAGAGCAGTGGACTCGTAATCGGGTGAACCAGGTTCACTTCCCCGCTCCTCCACATGCAGCTGCTGGGTGACCTTGGGCTAGTCACACTTCTCTCTGAAGTCTCTCAGCCTCACTCATCTCACAGAGTGTTTATTGTGGGGGAGGAAGGGAAAGGAGAATGTTAGCCGCTTTGAGACTCCTTAAAGGTAAAGGTAAAGGTAAAGGTACCCCTGACCATTAGGTCCAGTCGTGGACAACTGGGGTTGTGGCGCTCATCTCACTCTATAGGCCAAGGGAGCTGGTGTTTGTCCACAGACAGCTTCCGGGGCATGTGGCCAGCATGACTAAGCCGCTTCTGGCGAACCAGAGCAGCGCCTTGAAATGCTGTTTACCTTCCCGCTGGAGCAGTACCTATTTATCTACTTGCACTTTGATGTGCTTTCGAACTGCTAGGTCCTGCTAGGGAAGGAGCAGGGACCGAGCAATAGGAGCTCACTCCATCGCAGGGATTCGAACCGCTGACCTTCTGATAGGCAAGCCCTAGGCTCTGTGGTTTAGACCACAGCGCTACACGTGTCCCTTTGAGACTCCTTGGGGTAGTGATAAAGCAGGATATCAAATCCAAACTCTTCTTCTTCTTCTTCCTGTTTTTTGGCTGATAGGGTGAACCTACAGAATCAGCAGCTTGACACAATCATCCCTTTGGAACTTTCTTCTCTATAAGGGTCACTTACTTTTACGGAAAGGGCTGGCACTGTGATGTTTCTATTGAACCCATCTGATCTTTTCTATGTGCTTATTGTATATGAAAATATACATATATGTATCTATTTTAATACTACTACCAATGTCCTGCCTTGTTAATAGCTGCCCATTCTGAGTTAATTTTTCAAACCTGGGAATCCCCTTCTTTTCTCAGTTAATAAAATCTGCAACGAAAGGGGGAGATCTTTCTGTTCAGTCTGTCATAAAACAGGATGCAAACCTTTGCCTATATACATCCAGGGCTTTTTTCCCAGCTGGATCTCCGTTCCGGCACCTCTCAGGTGGGCACCATTGTCATTATAAGAGAACAAGGGAGGCATTTGTGCTGATTTCTGGTACCTCTTTTTTCTAGAAAAATAACACTGTATACCTTTATACCTTTGCTGCTCATTGCTAAACTAAGTTGAAGGTAAACATATGGAACAGATAAGAAGTTCGGAATAAACAAGCCAGTCAAGTATTTACTATTTATGGTCCCCACCCCTGGCATATGAGTCTTCACTGTGTTTGAGACATGCTTTCACTGTCTACCTCTGGCCTTTGCCCTGCCGCCATCACCGTTAATCTAAGGAGTAAACAAGACCAAACTTTTGTTGTAATAATCATAATCATAATTTATTTGTACCCCATCCATCTGGGTTGCCCCAGCCACTCTGGGCAACTTCTAGCATATATAAAAACATAGTAAAACATTAAACCTTAAAAAGCTCCCCTACACAGGGCTGCCTTCAGATGTCTCCTAAAAGATATATAATTACTCATCTCCTTGACATCTGATGGGAGGGCATTCCATAGGGTGAGTGCCATTACCGAGAAGGCCCTAAACTCAGGTTAAAGTCCCCGTTTCACCGAGTGATGCTGAACCTTAGAAATTACAAGGAAGGAGCTACAATTATGACCTAAAGTCAAAATAAGCATTATGCTGTTTCCAGATCAGGCCTGAGGGTGCCTCCAACCTGTCACTGTTTTGCAAGAAGGATTCAAACACATACCGAGAAATTTTGGTTTGGGCAATTAAAGTTGATTCAAGTGCTCTGTCACCCTGACACAGCAAATCCTCTGTTAAAAAATAGGAACCAGACATTTGCAGTTAGGAAAAAGGAAATGCGTTGAAATGTGTGGGGTGGGTGGGTGTATAAACAGTACGCAAAGCAAATGAGGAGGAATACTCCTTGTCCTGCAAACTGCAAATTGAAACAAATGCTCAAGACCAGACATAGTCTAAGCCTCACATAAGGTTCTTGCAAGCAAATTAGGATGAATGTTCAATGAACAACGAATGCTCAGTCAAGTGGAAGAGCCCTGGGACTTTCCAATAAAATCCAGGCCCTTTCATGCACTACTTGCAAACGGGGTGTAATTATGAAGACTTTGCCCTCAACATTGCATATGTTGCCTATGGTTGCTGGAAGAGGAAAAAGCAGCTCAGTCCTGCTCGCATGTAGAGCTTCTGTCGATGGTTGTGATGCATAATTATTTAGAACTGCAAAATCCCAAGCAGAGGTCTCCAACAATTTTTTTTTTCAAATTGTGCAACAAAATGACAAGAGAAGTTCTAATGTAAATGAAATGCAAAGAAAGAGAGAGGGCATTGGGACAAAAAAGAAAAAAGAAACTGTAAATTCCCAAAACTTCCCATGTATACCAGGAGGATTAACAGATTGTGCTTTCTCCAGAAAAAAAGGGGTTGTGGTGAGCAGTAAATGTCAACTCAGTGCAAAGAAAAGAATCTTAAATGCAAGAGTCCATCCCACACAGACAAGTTATTGACATGTGTCAAAAGAGCTGTGTGACAGGTATAGGAAGGGCAGTTTTGTGTTGGGGATTTTAAAGAAAGGGCTTGAAGTTTTATTTTAAGAAGGCCTCTCTGGATCAGGCCGATGGCCCATCTAAATCCGGCATCCTGTTCTCACAGTGGCCAACCAGATGCCTAAGGCTAGCACTGGGTTCACTCTTAAGTACGTAGGACTTAGTTGGCCACAGCCCCATGCAGAGAAATTGTGTTATAGAAACAAATAAATTCAGGACACTTCCAGATTTGCTATTTCGCAAAAGAGATACAATCACGCACCAGTAAAATCAGGCAGCAGAAATTTAAGTGAATTTGGGGCCCTTGATCAACAAACCTGCTGCCTCTCCTATTTTTATTTTTTAGAAAATGATTTATTTTTTTTCTGCAGTAAGAAACATGCCTGGAAAGTGTGGCATAACAATTCCTCGGCGTGATGTCATCTAACCAGCCCACAAACAAATCAGAAGAAACGCTCGATAAACAACCAACATCACCTAACCTCTCCGGGGAAAAAACTCTTTGCCAATAAATCAGGGTGAGCTCTGAGCAAAGTGACAGCCACCAGATGTGGTGGCCATGAGCTTTAGGCTGCAATCCCATGCGCTTAATAATAATAATAAATTTTATCTATACCCTGCCCTCCCCAGCCAAGACTCAGGGCTCAGGGTGGCTAACAACCGACATAAAAACAAATTGATTGAAATACAACTTAAAAACAAGATTAAAACACAACATTAAAACATTAAAATGCAGCCTCATTTCAATGGAAACTCAAATCAAAAACTTGGGATTTCTGAGTAGGCACATAATGGGCTTGTGCTTGAAAATGGGATGAGACACATTCCTGGAGGACTGTCAATGGGTATCTGTTTGTTTTGTTTACATCCCACCTTTCTTTCCATGAGCCCAAAGTGCTGAGCACCATTCTCCCTCCCTCCCACCTATCACCCATTTTATTCTCCTAACACCCCTGCAAAGTAGGCCAAGCTGAGAGGGTTGCAACTGGTCCACAGCCACAAAGAGGTTTGAACCTGGAATACTCTGTTCCTAGCCAGACATTCTGCACCAGGCAGTCAAATGCTTATCTGCTCAAAACTCCCACTGGAAGAAGCTGAAACGTGGTCTGGATCCAACCACCCCTGGCCTGGTTTCCTCCAGATATTTTGGTCCTGGTAACTGCGAAGGTTGTTGCAACCCAATGCAGAACCGAGCACATCTTTACAACAAAAGTGAAGACCGAGACTCTTTGGGACTTGGAGACTTCTGTACCGCAGGTGAGCTTCAGACGATTTTTCTTAAAACTGCAACAGCAGAATTATCTCTCGTATGAATTTGCTGAGCCCACCCACAAGGAATGCTCTCTTCCAATTTGTTGCCTCTGAAGAAGACTATAGATTAAAATGCGCCTGTGGCGTTTTCTTCAAACACACTTGTTGCAACAGGCTTTCTTATTGAGGATATCAGAGTTTGGGTCGACCAGATCTTTGCATTTCATGGCTGCGGCGCAGTCAGCATTGGACAGAAATATCCGGTCAGCTCAGGTAGATATTTCAGAACACATTGACTTGATAGAACAATGTCTGCACTTCAGTGTCGTGAAGCTGCATATGACTGCTTGGGTATTACTGTATATATTCTACTGTCCAAAGTCCAGTGGCATTTACAAAGGCTTAGTCTTCGCAAAGTTTCTAAACCTTTGCATTACACAGTGTTTATTTAGTACCTTGCCTGTATCGCCTCCTTTGTAATGCAAAGACTATATGAGCTGCTGAAAAGTTTTATAGCTATGGTAACCTGTATTTTCCATTAATCATTCCCTGCCCCACTGAATGTGGAGAGATTCAAATATATGTTTTTTAGGGTGGGGAGGCAAGTACAGTGGTACCTCGGGTTACATACGCTTCAGGTTACATATGCTTCAGGTTACAGACTCCGCTAACCCAGAAACAGTACCTCGGGTTAAGAACTTTGCTTCAGGATGAGAACAGAAATTGTGCTCTGGCGGCGCAGCGGCAGAAGGCCAGTACCTCGGGTTAAGTACTTAATTCGTTCCGGAGGTCCGTACTTAACCTGAAACTGTTCTTAACCTGAAGCACCACTTTAGCTAATGGGGCCTCCTGCTGCCGCTGCGCTGCTGGAGCACAATTTCTGTTCTCATCCTGAAGCAAAGTTCTTAACCTGAGGTACTATTTCTGGGTTAGCAGAGTCTGTAACCTGAAGCGTATGTAACCTGAGGTACCACTGTAATCCTTCTGCCTCTGGGGAAGGGACAGAGCAATATTCTGGGAGGGGGGCAATATACGTGAATGGAGATATAGAGCCATAGGGACACACTGTTGCATGTACCTGTTGGATGTCTGCCTGTCTCATGGAGACATGAAATGCCCTCCAGAGAACTTTAGGTGCTGAATCGAATGTGGGCCTGTGCTTTAAGGACACAATAAGGCATCTATTAAAAGGGGATTGGCAGTGGATGGAGTATAATTAATTAAAAACGATTCTTAACTGCTTAATGTTATTAAAAATAAACCCTAGGGAAACCCACAGTGAAAAGCAGGAATGGTTGGCACTGTCCGGGCACGAACCTGGAGGGGGGGGGGCGGACTTGAGAGGCTTTTCCTGGCTTCGGTTCTTGGGGGTCCTAAGGACACGTTAGAGGGCTGGCTTGGGGGTGGGAGGGTGTCCGTGGACTGGGTTGTGGGGGGGGGAAAGCTGAATAGGATAGTGGGGGTCGCGCTTTGTGCTTCTAGGAAAATAAGGGGGTCTCTTGATGGGGGTTGGGTGGGAGCCTGCCTCTGTGATTTGGTTGGGGGCTGAATAGGACGGGGCAGCTCTAAGGACACCGGGTGGGGGAACCTGGGGACGACGACTCTATCCTGGGGGTGGGAGAGCCCACGGAAGGGGTTGCCTCTCTTACCTTCAGGAGCCCCACCAGTTGCAGCGCCCCATAGAGGAGGAGCCCCGCGGAGCGACAGCGCGCCGACATCTCGCTCACTCGCAGCGGAAAGCGAAAGGAGCGGCGGCTGTTGCCTCGGGCGCCCCAAGTCGAGGCGAGATCCAAAGGGGCGGGGAAGGGGCCGGCCCGGAGGAGGGATTGGACCCAAGGAGCCAAAGAAGGGGGATACACCGGGCGCCTCTGAGCATGTCCAGAGAGCGCTTTCTCGCATTCCCGAGGAGAGTTTTGTGCAATACAGTGGTACCTCGGGTTACATACGCTTCAGGTTACAGACTCCGCTAACCCAGAAATAGTGCTTCAGGTTAAGAACTTTGCTTCAGGATAAGAACAGAAATCGTACTCCGGCGGCGTGGCAGCAGCAGCAGGCCCCATTAGCTAAAGTGGTGCTTCAGGTTAAGAACAGTTTCAGGTTAAGAACGGACCTCCGGAACGAATTAAGTACTTAACCCGAGGTACCACTGTATACGCGCGCAGAGGCATCGCTCTCGCGGAATAAGCGATCGCTAAGAGGGGCGGTTCTCGGGACGCGCTCAGAGGCATCTTCGAGGCATTCTTCCCAGGCTGGAAACAGTGACATCTAAGCATGTGCAAAGAACTTCTGCCGCCGTTGCTCCGTCCCAGCCCGCAGTGACCCTGGACACACAGGGAGACGCTTGCTTCTGCTTCTCGGTCCTGCAATCGTGACTTCAAGGAAGAATGGAAACTTTTTTTACAAATTACTTAAAAAGACAACAAAATGATCTGAACTCCTTGGCAGGTTTTGAATAAACATCCGCAAATTTATTAGTTGAACATTTGATAGATAAGGCAAAGATAGGTACAATTTTATAACGTGCAGAGAACAATATGTGCAAAGGAATCAGAGAGGGGAGCTGAGGGAAGTTCTTGTGGGGGGGGGAGTGGGAGGGATGGCGGGGTGTGTGCGGAAACAATGTAATTGATTATTTGGACTGATAATTTGTTATGTTGAAATTGTTTAATATTTTTTAAAAAAGATACAGATAGGTAGCCGTGTTGGTCTGCCATAGTCAAAACAAAATAAAAAAATTCCTTCCAGTAGCGCCTTAAAGACCATCTAAGTTAGTTCTTGGTATGAGCTTTCGTGTGCATGCACACTTCTTCAGATACACTGAAACAGAAGTCACCAGACCCTTCTATATAGTGAGAAGGTGGGGAGGGGTATTACTCAGAAGGGTGGTGGGATTGGGTGATTGGCAGATAGCTGTGATGAGCCTGTTGACGACTCTTAACGACTGCAATAGGTCTTACAGGAAAAAGCAAGGGGTGAGAAGGTGAAAAATGGCTTTGTCATGTATAATGAAATAAGAATCCAATGTCTTTGTTCAGACCAGGTCTCTCCATGGTTTTAAGTTTGGTAATAAGTTGCAATTCAGCAGCTTCTCTTTCCAGTCTATTTCTGAAATTCCTTTGTAATAGAACAGCTACTTTGAGATCTTGTATAGAATGTCCTGGGAGATTGAAGTGTTCTCCTACTGGTTTCTCTGTCTTGTGATTCCTGATGTCTGATTTATGTCCGTTTATTCTTTGGCGTAAGGTTTGGCCTGTTTGTCCAATATAGAGAGCTGAAGGACACTGTTGGCATTTGATGGCATACACAATGTTAGACGATGAGCAATTAAATAGTCCCGAGATGGTATGTGTGATGTTGTTGGGGCCAGTAATGGTGTTGTCTGGAAGGAATTTTTTTAAAAAGAAAAAGAAAAGAAACATTATTGGTCCTGAATCCGTTTTAGAATGGTCATATTGATCGTGACAACAATCGTGGCGCCTGTATACAACAGAGCTTGCTTGCTGAGGCGCCTGTTTACCGGTATTTCCCCTGTGGCAATCCTGTTAGAAGTTTGACTCCATTTACTTGATAGAGCTCTTTGAAGGCCACAGGGTCGATTCCTATACGCACTATCTGCATGTTCCTGCATTACAGGGGGCTGGACCAGATGACCCTCGGGTCCCTTCCATTTCTACCATTCTGCGATTCTATATGCAAAGCCTGGGGCGTTTGGCTAGCGAATCTGGTTGGAGAGCAGACTCCACCCATTCAGTCTCACACACGGAGATGACTGTAGACTAAGAAAAATAACGAAGTAATTTATAGTAAGGAAGTAACTCAGGTAGATTTTTATATATATATATAGGTCTCTAACCTAACTAGCTCATGTGGAGAAGACAAAAGGCAGCCTTCTTTGCTCCTTTGTTCTCAGAGGATAACTCCAACGTGAACTTCTCCTCTTGAGGTCCGATAGAGAGAAGTAAGTGTGAGGAGGAGGAAGTTGTAAACAGGATGCAACCTAAGATATAGCAGTATAGTCAACAAAGAGAGCGATAGGGAGAGATAAGTCAGCATAGAGATAAAGGTTCAAGGATAATCTGGGACTCTGGAAGTTCCTCGTTCTGTCTTAACTCCATGCAACCTCTCTTCTGCAAGCTGACTTGTACCTAAACTTCAAACAAATCCACTTGGTTCCATTTATATCAGGGGCATAAAATGTAGCTTTGTTGTTCTTTTTCTCTATTTGCATGGAAGCTGGTTTGGGGAAAATGCATCAAAATGCAGCATTTCCAAGAAAGAATATGATAGATACAGGTTAGAATATGGATCGTAGATATAAACTGTGCATGTAACACCACTTTCTAAACCAGTGGTGGAAGAAGAGTGGATGCAGAGTAAATGGGAAATCTAACATGCGGAGAAAACACTTTTTTCTGTGCCCCCAGGAGTGTTCTGATATACAGTGGTACCTCGGGTTAAGAACTTAATTCGTTCTGGAGGTCCGTTCTTAACCTGAAACGATTCTTTACCTGAAGCACCACTTTAGCTAATGGGGCCTCCTGCTGTTGCCACGCCGCTGGAGCATGATTTATTTCTGTTCTCATCCTGAAGCAAAGTTCTTAACCCGAGGTACTATTTCTGGGTTAGTGGAGTCTGTAACCTGAGGTACCCCTCTATCTTCTTAAACTCCTTCTGTTTACGAGTTTATAGATGAGCTGCAGTTACTCATATCCCCCACTGTTTATTTTATTTTCTATTTGTTCGCTTGATTTGCCTAGTCAATATTTTACACTTCATGCATGTCTGTTTTGTTATCATTATGCTTTGTTGACATTTTATATCAGTAATCAAGGGGAACTTCAGGTGGTGAGAGAAGTCTCTCTTATGAGAGCATTCAGCATTTCTCCTCCTGCGCAACATTTTTCAGGAGCGGTCATCAGCTGAACTGCATTTTCTTAAGAATTATTATTAAGAAAATAAAGAATTTTTAAAAATAAAATAAAAGTGTGGCATTGAAAATAATGGCTTGAAAACTAACCCTGCTCAGAGTAGACCCGTTTAATTAACAGCCATGACTACCATAGGACCATTAATTTCAATGGGTTCAGTCTGAGTAGAATGTAGTTGGCCACAATCCAGTGTAATTAAGCAAGGCCACAACTCATCTGTGTTGCATTCAGAAGATCCAAGGTCCAATTCCTAGCATCTCCTGGTAGGACTGGGAATACCCGCCACTTGAAACCCTGGAGAGCCTCTGCCAGTCAGTGTAGACAATACGGAGCAAGATAGACCAATGGTCTGACTCAGTATAAGACAGTTATGTATGCTCCTATTTCTCACCCTTGTTTTGGTTTGAACGCTGAGCAAAGGCCTGGGGCCTGAAGGTACCTAATATCTGATAAGAGTCATATTATTGCTCCATGTAGCTCAGTGTTGTGTACACTGGCAAGCAGTGTTACCTAATGGTTACAGGCAGGAGACTTTCCCTGCATACAAAGTGTCTCTCCGTTCCCGTCAATGTATCACACATCAACAAAAGGTCTTTGGACAGGTGAACTGAACCTTGTAGCCTTGGCAGGATTTGTTGGCACCCTCCTGTTGCTCATTGGTGCAAAAGCAAATCCTCTGACATGATGGAAACTGCATATGTAGAGACACAAGGAGACTCAGTTCATTCATTACGAGCTAACAAAATTTGTGGGTGGGTGGGGGGACACTGGAACAAGGCTGGGCTTTCCCCCCAACCTGAGGGCTGCATTCCTTCCTGGGCAATCTTCCAGGGGGTCATGTGCCCATGTTGGTGGGTGGAGCCAGAGACAAAATTGGACAACACGATGGCTATGACTCTTACACACTTAGTCATCAAAAGTCAGAGCAACATGCTCACAGTCTGTCCGTCCTTCATCCAGGCAAGCAAGAGGCATTATCACAGTTCAGTGACACATTCAAGCCAGGTAAAAAAGCCATCAAGGAGAGTGTGGAGCAGGGCCAGAGAAGGGTGTATCTGGCAGGGGGTCCTGGAGGGCTTCATTGTACAGAATCAGGCCATTGGTCCACCTTGCTTCTGGGACTTTCTCCATGCAAAAGCACCTGCTCCATGCAAAAGCACTGAGGTGTTAAAGATATCACATTAAATGTTATGTTTGAGTGCATTGTATTTGAAATGCTATGCTGTAAGGTTTGTATTTGCAATGGAAGGTTTGCATTCGGCATGGGAGGTTTCACTCTGGCAAATGCAGCAGAAAAGGCTGGATGTTTCCCTTTCAGTCATTAGGCTAAGTGATGACTCATTTTTGGAAAACCAAGAGATCTTTAACAGCAGGAGATGAAACCTCGATAAGCCCTGGTGGAGCCAGCAGCAGCAGCAATAGAAGCTAAGCTCCACAATGATGATACAAGCAAGTTACTTAGGATCTCTCTCTGGGAGTAGAGAGAAGAAATTTTAATTGAACTGTTGTTGACATCTGTCTGTCTTGGGAGACAATGGAAGAATGCCCCTTTGGGGCTAATCTCAAACTTCAGGAGAGTTACAGCGCCTGCTGTGGCTGTACAGACCTATATGGGAGAGACTAGTTTTACTGCAGCTGGAGCAGATACAGGTGTCTGGTTTTGCTGCTACAGTTGCACGATTGTGTTTCTTCTGTCTGTGCAGTCGTTTCTCCTCTGGCCACTGCTGTAGATACAGTATTAGGACCTAAAAAAAGAGACTGGACCACATTGCTTGCTTGTTTAACAACAATGTGTTCCTTTGTATCTTGTAAGATTTAATTGTAACTGTTTTAAAGACTGTTTGCCGTAAAGCTTTGAAACTCTTTCTTGTGGTGGAGCACATTAGTTTCTCAGGTGCATGGACTCAAATGTGGCTGTCCAGGCCTTTCTCTTCATCCCATGGGCCTTTGCCTAGGAAAGCCCCCCTCCCAGTGGGCACGCCCCTCACGCCCCCTCCCCTCCTCAAGTGGTTTTGCTTGGGTGAAATGTGTCTTTGAACTGTGATAATGCCCCATGCTTGCCTAGGTGGTGGATGGAGACGTGTGTGTGCATATAAACTTCTTGGGTTTTGTGAGGCTGGAATGTAGCTACTGTAAAATGTAAGAATCATACCCACTACTCCACCCAGTTTTACCTCTGTCCCTGCCCATCAATGGCTTTGTCCTCAGGTGGTTGAAAGGGGTTCCTAATCTGTGGTCCATACTGGTGGCAGCAGCTGCCCAGCATTTCAGATAGGTGCCTGGAACTGTAGCTTTTGTACCTGAAGCATCTGCTCGGCCCACTGAACTGGGACCCTTCCCCAGTTTTCCCCGGTAAATAGTCAGGGAGACACCTAGAATGTGAGACAGCGGTAACAATTGCACATGACTCGCAATAATGTGAAGCTTTGCAGATCACTTCCCCATCACAGAAGGAAATAGTTGACTCAGCGAAGACTCAGTTGGGAAGTGCAAATTGACTTTCTCCAGTTCTGCATTTTGGAAAGTTAAATGCAACCTTGTGCAAGCATGAATTAGAACGCCTATAACACACCTTTTGGAGATCGTTTAACAAAGAAGAAGGAGAAGGAGATTCAGGTGGAACTTGCTGGCATTCGCTGAATGGCCTGTTTATAATGT
Organism: Podarcis cretensis; assembly: GCF_951804945.1. Lineage (NCBI taxonomy): Eukaryota > Metazoa > Chordata > Lepidosauria > Squamata > Lacertidae > Podarcis > Podarcis cretensis. Next base: position 69,672,357 of record NC_137177.1, read on the forward strand.
ATTGTGAGGGAGAGTTGAGGAAAGGAACAAGAAGCACTGAAGTTAAAGAGGCTGTAAAATGTTGTAGGGCAGAGAGAATTGAGGGTGGAGTAGCCCAGACTAGAGGAGGGAATTTTTTCTAGCCTGAGGATCACATATTTTTTTCATGCCCGGGGTGGGGGGGTGGGGATGTACTTTTTGTTTGCAACCACTGGTTGAAGTAATTAGAAATGACCCTAAAACAACAGGAGTCCAAATTAATCACACAGAATGCTGCATAGGAATGTTTGCTGGTGACACACTGATTTTATTGAATTAACAATTAAGAAAAGCAGGTGATGCCTTTCATGGCAAGAATGATGCAGAAGGTCTGGCCTTCAGATTAGCCTAAAGAAATCAGAAATGCTATGCTTTAATTTAGATCACAAAAATAAACAAAATAGACAACACAGGTATACCAAGCCATGGCCAAGCCATGAAATATTTGGGTGTGGTAGAAAAACGTAATTACAGACCATTTATGAAAAATAATAATTTAAAAGCTTTGCAAATATGGAGCGAAATAAATCCATACTGCTTGGAAAAAAACAAACCACTTCCATGGAAATGAATAGCATACCACATTTTAACTTACCTTTTCTGGCTGTTGCCTATTCCTATGGCAACTAAAACGCTCAAAAATTGGCAGAATTTTATTAATTTATTTATTCACAATGATAAAATAGCAAGATTAAACCCCCCACTATAATGTATAAACTATTCCAAGATGTTCACAATGAACTCTGCTACAGCAGATGTCGTGTGGTTCTGTTTTATGTTGATGTTTGTTATTTGTATGTTCAGAAAAATCAAATATTTACAACAAAGAAAGCCCACCCGCACAAGAAGCTGAAACTTACTTACTTATAGATATATCATTGTACGGATAATGTGGAAGATTATTGTACTTTCGAGGAGATAAGTGATCTGACATAGTCAACTCTTCCTGTCTCTGGTTATCTCTTCCTGTCTCTGGTTATGTTTTATTACTTTCTCTATCCTTTGTAAAAAGGTCTTTGATGTGTGGACTGTTGGCACTGGTCAGTAAAAGCCTTTGATGTATGGCTTGGCTTTTTGTCTTTTAGCTGGTAGTTGAGCCTGTATTAGCCCTAACAGGACATAGTATCTATAAAATACCTAGTTTGGGGGCAATTGAGCAATTGGTTTGGTGTTATACAGACATAGCTTAAGTGGCTGAAGAGCATTCCCCCATCTCACCACAAGATGTCCTGGTTGACTCACCTGAGCAGAAGTTTGAGGGACAGGTGAAGCGGACTTTGTAATCCAAGCAGAAATACTTCTGCCTCTTATTTATACAAGCAAATCCTTCTTTAGGGTTAAACCTAGTGGGGAGAGAAAGAAAATGAGAGAAGCAATCTGACTCACCAAACTGTGACCAGGAAAGAGAGAAGAAGTTGTAGAGAGATAATCTGCACTAAACTGGGATCCAACAGAACCTGGGATCCATCAGAACCTTCCTTTGAAATACAAAGAGCAGCTTCAAAGAATCTGTTTTTCTTGGGTCCATGGCAAGGAGAAAAATAGTTAAATTTCCCCTCCCCTCCCCTCCCAAGGATGATTCTTCATTTCTGGCACCACTCACGGATGAAAGATCTGTCCAGTGCTGGACGCTGGGGTTCCCTCCACAGTCTGAGCTTCAATTCCAGTGGGTTCAGGGCAAATGTCCGTGGGATATTCCCTCCTCAGGTCAGCAAGAGTTTCAAAGTCACCCACTCCTGAAGGGTCATCCCGGTCGAACCAACGAGTCGTGCAAGTTGAAGCTGAGATGAGACGGAGAGAAACTATTCATGGTCCTTTACTCTGGTATACGTTTGGAGAACGGGAAGTTTTTTGAGTGGAAATAAGTAGCAATGAAAAGGTCTTTGAATTCACTAAATGTGCCTGACAATGCAGGTGTGGTCTTAGGGTATGGTGTGAAGGCACACAAAGCCACCACTTTGGCGAAGCCAAACTGGTTGAGGTCTGGTCAGTTCCCAGATGAGAGACCACTGATCTAGAAGCTGGTTGTCAGGAGAAGTTCTAAGACAGACAACATTCACTCACTTACCACATGCTGGGAGAACTAGGACAGTCAGGAGAAGCTGAGGGAATGAAAGAGAGAGGATGCATTTAATGAGAAGAGGGGTTGACTCAACCAGCCACCATTCTGACATACCCACAAAGTAGGGTGGCAGCAAATTCAGAAGCGCAGGGTCCCTTCATTATAGTCAAAGCCATGTCTCCTCCTAAGATTATAATCTGACAATCATACAGTAATAATAATTAGAGATGCATTACAAAGAACAGTGTGGCTCTCCATGTCTTGCCTTTCAGCTAGTTCTACTATCTTCTGTGCACATACATGGGCACGTGATTTGGGAAGCTCCGAGATCTTCTTTCAAAGAGACTTAAATCATGTTTTCCTTAAAGTCTGTTGTATGTAACATATGTAGCTTGCCCATCTTTCCTGTGAAAATTGTGTTTCTAGTGTTTCTAAATGCCTAGTATGGGAGCATACAAAATAATTCCTCCTTGGTGTTCCTCCTGTGCACCTTCTCCAGAGTGACCTGCGGAGCCAATCCTCAGCAGCTGACTCACCTCCTTTCACTCATCGCCAAGCACCCATCAGCACCAAGTACGAGAAGACTTCGGTGGCTAAAAAGTTTCCTTTTCATGCTGATTGGATGGCTGGAGAGAGAGACTTGGAGGGACCTTGTTGCAGAAATGGTAATGAGTCTTTGATTACACCTCCCCACCCATACCAGTTGCAAAGGGTACAGACTCTGTGTTAAAGTACCAGATAGAGAGGATTGTTCTACTCCCTATTACCAAGCAAGCAATGCTCACCAGTCTCGGAAACTTCCCCATACTTCTTGGCTGGCAACGTGCCTATCTGTTGTCCGCCCAAGCTTTCAGGGCTTCAGCTAGAAATGCACAAGCTTTTATAGACATCAGGACCACACCTCTAACTGCATTGCTAGGATTCCTCCCTTCGAGTTGGGTAACCAATACTGCTGGCAGTTACAGAGCTGATTCCCAATGCCAGGTGATCTCCGCCCTGCATAATTGCTCACATGATGCAGTGCACACGAACCATTTGAATGGGAATGCCAATCAGCTATGCAGGGGCTCAGCTCTCGTAGCCCCTAGAAGTTGGCTCCTATGAGACAGCCCGCTCTGTAGGCTTATGTTCTAAAAGATGCAGCAAAAATGAAGAACGGATATAGAGAAAGAAACAGGAAAATCTACCCAGGCAAATTACCGGGTAGACTTGCTGGCATGGAAATATTTCAGGGGGGAGCTCAATGGAGCTGTTCTTTCGGCAGTGCTGATGGAAAGGGCCCCTGCTTTCCATCTCTCCCATTAGGACTGTGCTCTTTGGTTTTGTCCCCCCAGATCTGCAGAGCCAGGTGGGTGTGTACAGCCATTTAGTAAGGAGCCTGAGGAACCAATCAGTCTTGGTGAGCCCTCATGCTACTGACGTTTCCAGACACTTCCATAGAATCATAGGATTGTGGAGTTGGAAGGGACTCCAAGGCTCATCTGGTCCAACCAGATTTGGTCCAACCAGCATTGCATTGCAGGAGTCACAGCTAAATAAAATCCCTGACAGATGGCCATCTAACCTCTGTATAGAAACTTCTAATGAAGGAGAATCCATCACCTTTTACAGGAGTCCATTCCACTGTCATTCAGCTCTACACCGTGTTGCCAGGTGGCATGACTGAGCTGAATGGGCTTAAGATCAAACCTAACCCCCCCCCCACCTCTGCTAATTTCTTTTTGGAAATTGACACTGGCTTTGGCTCAGCCAGCTAAGCAAGTTATGTACATCGCATATTGTTGGCTGAGCCAGGGTTGGGGGCTTAGCACCAGTGGAGATCCGCAGCACCTTAAATTCCTCGTCACAGGATTAGCCCCACCAACCTATTATTTATACTATACCATCACTGGCCAGAGCCGATGACAGGCAGAATGACAGAATCGTAGAGTTGGAAGGAATCCCAAGGGTTATCTATTCCAATCCTGTGCAATGCAGGAATCTCAGCTGAAACATCCAAGACAGATGGCCACCCAACTTCTGCTTAAAAACCTCCAACAAGTTCTATGAATTCTAATTTTGTCCTCCTCCTCCTCCTCCTACCTGATGTGTTCTATAAGGAGCAACAGCTCCCAAGGAAGCACTGACAGCCATGGTAACTCTCCGGACTGAATATGCAACAACAATATTCTTTATTTCGGTCCAACGACCCACAAAGACATTTTCTTTTCTAAAATATTTTTTATTAGGGATTTCAAAATAACAATTTAACAAAAATACATCCTCCACATTCCCCCCTCCATTTCCCCCTCCCCCCTAAAAAAGAAAACCCCACCCTCCCACCCCCAGACTTCCCTCAGCTCCTCTCTCTGGTTTCTCAGCACATGTTATTCTCTGCATGTTATAAAATTGTAAAGATCCTCAATTTATCTATCTGTATGTTGCCAATAAAGAATTTGTGAGAGTTTATTCAAAACCTGCCAAGGAGTTCAGTTCATTTTGTTGTTTCTTTAAATACTTCATAAAAGCTTCCCATTCTTCTTTAAAGTCACAGTTATCCTTGTCACGTAGTTTATGTGTCAATTCCGCCAATTCCGCATAGTCCATCAATTTCTCTTGCCACAGTTCTTTAGTCAGGATTTCCTCATTCTTCCATCCTTGTGCTATAAAGACTCTTGACGCCGTTGTTGCATACATGAAAATGTTTATTTAATTTCCTTGGCAGGTCTACAAAAACATTTTCAAAAGCAAAGATACAGAGATACAGGGCAAGGGTTCCAAGACGGATCACTGTGTTTTAACCAAAGCGTGTATGGTTTCTATTTTTTATTATAAGCAAGAGGGCAGACAGCTGGAGGCTGCTGAGTGCTGACTGAGGAGGATGGGGCACAGCCCCATTTGCCCTGAAGAAGCAGCCTCCACTGTCTGTGATCATTCCGAAAAATAAACATCTATTGAGCATTAAGCCCTTTTGTGATTGTGTATTTGCACCCAGGGCCATAAGTCTTGGCAGGCCAGGGTGCATGTTTTTTTTTTTTTTAAAGAAATATTTATTAAGGTTTTTCAAAACAAATCCAAATCAAAACAATACATCAAAATTAACAATCAAAAACAGCACAACAGAACAAAACAACAGAAACAAAAAATAAAAAATTATTGCTTACTTACTAATTTTTTAACCCTCTTTCCTGACTTCCTCACATCTCCTTTTTCTGCGTTCCCCTTTACACAAATCAATTTTAGCAATTTCTTACCCTCTTTCCAATCTTATTCAATATTGTACATTTCAACCTATTATGCATTTATTTTCCTTCTTTTTTTAAGAAAAAACGAAAAGAAAATTTTATCAAATGTTCTTTGTAATTTAACTTAGTCCTTTATATCATTTGTTTAAACACAACATAATAGTGCTCTGGTCTTACCCCTTCTTTTCCACATCATTTTTACATATTTCTTTTTACCAAACCCCTAGTGCCCTATTATTTTTGTATCTCACATCATTTTAATCTCTCACATAATGTTATGACCAATGTCCTGTGCCCATTTAATCATGGCTGATCTAACTGTTTCATCCTGAGTATTCCATTTTAACAGCAAGTTATACATTCTCGAAAGTATCTTGGTTTTAGGTTCTAACAGTTCTGTTTCTAATTTTGATTTTTCCACCTGGAAGCCTATTTTTTTATCCAAATTGAAGGCTTCTCTTATTTGATAATAATGTAGCCAATCTCACACTTTACCTTTTAGTTTCTCAAAACTCTGCAATTTCAATGTATCTCGGTCTTGTTCTAGTATCTCCCAATATTTTGGCCATTTGGCCTCCATATTGAGTTTTTTCAAAGCCTTGGCCTCCATGGGTGATAGCCACCTTGGAGTCTTGCAGGGTGCATGTTTATTTTGCTGCTCTGCTGACAATCCTACTTTATTCTGGTCCCAACAGGATTTGACCGCTGGACTGTTTGCTTTCTTGGTTGTCCAAGGCTGGATTCCCCCTTTGCCTCCCCTTGCAGATCTGAATCACCTTTTCTCTACAAGGATGTATCTCTCGGTTTCCCTCTGCTTCCCTTAGTTTCTTATAAAAACCCCTGTTTCTATTTTGAGCCTGAGAATGAGGAAATGGATTCACGGCCTCGGTCCAGTATACCTGAAGGAGCGTCTCCACCCCCATCATTCTGCCCGGACGCTGAGGTCCAGCGCCGAGGGCCTTCTGGCGGTTCCCTCATTGCGAGAAGCAAAGCTACAGGGAACCAGGCAGAGGGCCTTCTCGGTAGTGGCGCCCGCCCTGTGGAACGCCCTTCCAGCAGATGTCAAAGCGATAAACAACTACCTGACATTCAGAAGACATCTTAAGGCAGCCCTGTTCAGGGAAGTTTTTAACATGTGATTTTACTGTATTTTTGGTTTTTATGGAAGCCGCCCAGAGTGGCTGGGAAGGCCCAGCCAGATGGGCGGGATATAAATAATAAATTATTATTATTATTATTATTACTTGTGATTCCTAACAACTGTTTTTCAGACAATGAAGGCAGAATGGAGGCATAGTGGCTAGTAGCCTTATGGTACTTGTGACCCTTTGGATGTTGCTAGACTACAGCTTGCATGATCCCTCACCACCAATCGTACTGGGATTGATGAGTACTGGAGACAAACAAGATCCAGAGAGTCACAGGTTTCCCAATGAAAATGTAACAGCTCATGAAGCAGGGCCCAACCAATGACATACCATCCAACATTTCTTCAATGAAAATAGCGATGTCCTACTCTTCTTCTTCTTCTTCTTCTTCTTCTTCTTCTTCTTTTTATTCTTATTCTTATTATTATTATCTTTATATCCCAGCCACTCCAGGCAGCTCCCAACAAACATAAAAACATAATAAAATATCAAACATTAAAAAACTTACAGGGCTGCCTTCTGATGTCTTCTAAAGGTTACTTATCTCCTTGGCTCAGGAGGGGAGGGGGTCACATAACTCTATAACTTCCAATGAAAATAGGGACGTTCTACTATACCCACCAACATTTCTCTGATGAAAATAGAGACATCCTAAGGAAAAGCAGGACATCCTGAGATCAAATCACAAACTGGGACAGCTTCTGTAAATCTGGGACTGTCTCTGGAAAATTTGGACACTTGGAGGGTCTGCAGTGATGCTCTCCATTGCTTAAAGAATTCCTTCTGGAGCTGTTTGTTCTTGTTCTATGGTCCATTAAAACCCCGCACCTCCTTTCCTGAAGCCAGACCTCACCTCTCCTAATCCTTAATGAGGCTCCAGATGTGCCCCCTCCTCATCCACACAAGGCACACAATTGGAGAATAACAAATCAGAGCACAATAAGCAAAACAGACTATGACACCTCTGCCAGTTGGACCAATTGGAGGCTGGGTGATGTTCAGGCTGGGAGGGGCAAAGCTTGGGGGAAGGAAGATCAGGTTGCACACCGGACTTCCGGACAGAGGTGGGGTTATGGAGATGAGGATTAGCCTTGTGGGTTGATAGGAATAACTGGGATGGGAGGCAAGTTGCAGGCCCTGTGGGGAGGGCCATGGAGCTAGTAGTTGTGTCTCAATCTGGAAAGACTCAAAGGCTTCACGTGCTGAATCTGAAGCCATGGCCTTCAGGACCCTCTCTAGAAACTTAACAGGGAGCCCAAGATCTGTTTGAAGTGTTAATGCTGTGAGTCCCTCCATCCTAAGCTCAGGCTGTATATATGTGTAAATAAAACCATACATGCCCTAAAGCAGGGGTCAGCAAACATTTTCAACAGGGGGCCGGTCCACTGTCCCTCAGACCTTGTGGGGGGCTGGACTATATTTTTTAAAAAGAAAATGAACAAATTCCTATGCCCCACAAATAACCCAGATGTGCATTTTAAATAAAAGGACACATTCTACTCAAGTAAAAACATGCTGATTCCTGGACCGTCCGCGGGCTGGATTTAGAAGGCGATCGGGCCAGATCCAGCCCCTGGGCCTTAGTTTGCCTATCCATGCCTATCCATGCCCTAAAGAATCCAGTCTTCATGAACTTTCCAAGGAAACCAAAACCTGAAAACAAACCTCCGGCACCCTTGGAGCCTTTTGCTCCTTGGGGACCGGGGTGCATGCAACCCATAACTAAAATATGTAACGAAACTAACACAACACACACGAATTAAAATAGGGGACTCGTGTAAACAGATTGGGGCTGATCAATGTGTGAAACAAAATGCTAGATGAGTCTTTGCAGGGATCTTCAAATATTCTGAGGAACTTTAGAAGAGCTCGCTGGATCAGGCCAATGACATCCTGTTCTTAACCGAGGTGAACCAAATCGCCATGGGAAACCTGAGCACAACAGCGCTCCCTGTTCCTATCATTTCCAGCAACTGACATTCAGAAGCATTACTTCATTCAACCATAGAAACAGAGAGTAGTCACCATGACCAGCAGTCATCAGTGGCCTTCTTCTGATAAACTTGTGTCTTTGCCTACATCTTACACCTGACTGGGGGTCTCCAATTCAGATTTCTTGCCAATGACCTCTTCTCATCTTTATTCTGTGTCCCACCCCCTACCCGCCAGCAGGAATGACTTGCAATACAGCTTCGCTATCTGGGAGCAAGTAGGAGTGCAATGATGAATTCTCATCATTGAGCCTGAGGAACCAATCAGTCTTGGTGAGCCCTCATGCTACTGACGTTTCCAGACACTTCCATAGAATCATAGGATTGTGGAGTTGGAAGGGACTCCAAGGCTCATCTGGTCCAACCAGATTTGGTCCAACCAGCATTGCATTGCAGGAGTCACAGCTAAATAAAATCCCTGACAGATGGCCATCTAACCTCTGTATAGAAACTTCTAATGAAGGAGAATCCATCACCTTTTACAGGAGTCCATTCCACTGTCATTCAGCTCTACACCGTGTTGCCAGGTGGCATGACTGAGCTGAATGGGCTTAAGATCAAACCTAACCCCCCCCCCCACCTCTGCTAATTTCTTTTTGGAAATTGACACTGGCTTTGACTCAGCCAGCTAAGCAAGTTATGTACATCGCATATTGTTGGCTGAGCCAGGGTTGGGGGCTTAGCACCAGTGGAGATCCGCAGCACCTTAAATTCCTCGTCACAGGATTAGCCCCACCAACCTATTATTTATACTATACCATCACTGGCCAGAGCCGATGACAGGCAGAATGACAGAATCGTAGAGTTGGAAGGAATCCCAAGGGTTATCTATTCCAATCCTGTGCAATGCAGGAATCTCAGCTGAAACATCCAAGACAGATGGCCACCCAACTTCTGCTTAAAAACCTCCAACAAGTTCTATGAATTCTAATTTTGTCCTCCTCCTCCTCCTCCTACCTGATGTGTTCTATAAGGAGCAACAGCTCCCAAGGAAGCACTGACAGCCATGGTAACTCTCCGGACTGAATATGCAACAACAATATTCTGGACTGTTTGCTTTCTTGGTTGTCCAAGGCTGGATTCCCCCTTTGCCTCCCCTTGCAGATCTGAATCACCTTTTCTCTACAAGGATGTATCTCTCGGTTTCCCTCTGCTTCCCTTAGTTTCTTATAAAAACCCGTGTTTCTATTTTGAGCCTGAGAATGAGGAAATGGATTGGAAGCAGTGAAAGAAGATACACTCTATGTTGTTGTGAAACGCTCCTGCGTAACCTTGACACTACAGTAGGGATGAACCTAAGCACTAAATAGCATCAAAATAGCACCATGAATCATGAGAACCTAAGGAGAGCCCTCCTGAACCAGTGGTTCAACTGGTCCAGTATCCTGTTCTCACAGTGGCCAACAAGATATCTGTTTCAAGAAGCCCCCCAATAGGACTTGGGCACAACAGAAACTCCCATCACTTGTGATTCCTAACAACTGTTTTTCAGACAATGAAGGCAGAATGGAGGCATAGTGGCTAGTAGCCTTATGGTACTTGTGACCCTTTGGATGTTGCTAGACTACAGCTTGCATGATCCCTCACCACCAATCGTACTGGGATTGATGAGTACTGGAGACAAACAAGATCCAGAGAGTCACAGGTTTCCCAATGAAAATGTAACAGCTCATGAAGCAGGGCCCAACCAATGACATACCATCCAACATTTCTTCAATGAAAATAGCGATGTCCTCTTCTTCTTCTTCTTCTTCTTCTTCTTCTTCTTCTTCTTCTTATTCTTGTTATTATTATCTTTATATCCCAGCCACTCCAGGCAGCTCCCAACAAACATAAAAACATAATAAAATATCAAACATTAAAAAACTTACAGGGCTGCCTTCTGATGTCTTCTAAAGGTTACTTATCTCCTTGGCTCAGGAGGGGAGGGGGTCACATAACTCTATAACTTCCAATGAAAATAGGGACGTTCTACTATACCCACCAACATTTCTCTGATGAAAATAGAGACATCCTAAGGAAAAGCAGGACATCCTGAGATCAAATCACAAACTGGGACAGCTTCTGTAAATCTGGGACTGCCTCTGGGTTGGATTAGCCTTGGATTAGCCTTGTGGGTTGATAGGAATAACTGGGATGGGAGGCAAGTTGCAGGCCCTGTGGGGAGGGCCATGGAGCTAGTAGTTGTGTCTCAATCTGGAAAGACTCAAAGGCTTCACGTGCTGAATCTGAAGCCATGGCCTTCAGGACCCTCTCTAGAAACTTAACAGGGAGCCCAAGATCTGTTTGAAGTGTTAATGCTGTGAGTCCCTCCATCCTAAGCTCAGGCTGTATATATGTGTAAATAAAACCATACATGCCCTAAAGCAGGGGTCAGCAAACATTTTCAACAGGGGGCCGGTCCACTGTCCCTCAGACCTTGTGGGGGGCTGGACTATATTTTTTAAAAAGAAAATGAACGAATTCCTATGCCCCACAAATAACCCAGATGTGCATTTTAAATAAAAGGACACATTCTACTCAAGTAAAAACATGCTGATTCCTGGACCGTCCGCGGGCCGGATTTAGAAGGCGATCGGGCCAGATCCAGCCCCTTGGCCTTAGTTTGCCTATCCATGCCCTAAAGAATCCAGTCTTCATGAACTTTCCAAGGAAACCAAAACCTGAAAACAAACCTCCGGCACCCTTGGAGCCTTTTGCTCCTTGGGGACCGGGGTGCATGCAACCCATAACTCAAATATGTAACGAAACTAACACAACACACACAAATTAAAATAGGGGACTCGTGTAAACAGATTGGGGCTGATCAATGTGTGAAACAAAATGCTAGATGAGTCTTTGCAGGGATCTTCAAATATTCTGAGGAACTTTAGAAGAGCTCGCTGGATCAGGTCAATGACATCCTGTTCTTAACCGAGGTGAACCAAATCGCCATGGGAAACCTGAGCACAACAGCGCTCCCTGTTCCTATCATTTCCAGCAACTGACATTCAGAAGCATTACTTCATTCAACCATAGAAGCAGAGAGTAGTCACCATGACCAGCAGTCATCAGTGGCCTTCTTCTGATAAACTTGTGTCTTTGCCTACATCTTACACCTGACTGGGGGTCTCCAATTCAGATTTCTTGCCAATGACCTCTTCTCATCTTTATTCTGTGTCCCACCCCCTACCTCCCGCCAGCAGGAATGACTTGCAATACAGCTTCGCTATCTGGGAGCAAGTAGGAGTGCAATGATGAATTCTCAGCACATGTTATTCTCTGCATGTTATAAAATTGTAAAGATCCTCAATTTATCTATCTGTATGTTGCCAATAAAGAATTTGTGAGAGTTTATTCAAAACCTGCCAAGGAGTCCAGTTCATTTTGTTGTTTCTTTAAATACTTCATAAAAGCTTCCCATTCTTCTTTAAAGTCACAGTTATCCTTGTCACGTAGTTTATGTGTCAATTCCGCCAATTCCGCATAGTCCATCAATTTCTCTTGCCACAGTTCTTTAGTCAGGATTTCCTCATTCTTCCATCCTTGTGCTATAAAGACTCTTGACGCCGTTGTTGCATACATGAAAATGTTTATTTAATTTCCTTGGCAGGTCTACAAAAACATTTTCAAAAGCAAAGATACAGAGATACAGGGCAAGGGTTCCAAGACGGATCACTGTGTTTTAACCAAAGCGTGTATGGTTTCTATTTTTTATTATAAGCAAGAGGGCAGACAGCTGGAGGCTGCTGAGTGCTGACTGAGGAGGATGGGGCACAGCCCCATTTGCCCTGAAGAAGCAGCCTCCACTGTCTGTGATCATTCCGAAAAATAAACATCTATTGAGCATTAAGCCCTTTTGTGATTGTGTATTTGCACCCAGGGCCATAAGTCTTGGCAGGCCAGGGTGCATGTTTTTTTTTTTTTAAAGAAATATTTATTAAGGTTTTTCAAAACAAATCCAAATCAAAACAATACATCAAAATTAACAATCAAAAACAGCACAACAGAACAAAACAACAGAAACAAAAAATAAAAAATTATTGCTTACTTACTAATTTTTTAACCCTCTTTCCTGACTTCCTCACATCTCCTTTTTCTGCGTTCCCCTTTACACAAATCAATTTTAGCAATTTCTTACCCTCTTTCCAATCTTATTCAATATTGTACATTTCAACCTATTATGCATTTATTTTCCTTCTTTTTTAAGAAAAAACGAAAAGAAAATTTTATCACATGTTCTTTGTAATTTAACTTAGTCCTTTATATCATTTGTTTAAACACAACATAATAGTGCTCTGGTCTTACCCCTTCTTTTCCACATCATTTTTACATATTTCTTTTTACCAAACCCCTAGTGCCCTATTATTTTTGTATCTCACATCATTTTAACATTCAAACATTTTACAATGTTTTTGAAGATATTCTTTAAATTTCTTCCAGTCCTCTTCCACCGATTCTTCTCCCCGGTCTCGGATTCTGCCAGTCATTTCTGCTAATTCCATGTAGTCAATCACTTGCATCTGCCATTCTTCCAAGGTGGGCAAATCTTGTGTCTTCCAGTACTTTGCGAGGAGTATCCTTGCTGCGGTCGTTGCATACATAAAGAATGTTCTATCTTTCTTTAACACCAATTGGCCGACCATGCCCAAGAGAAAGGCCTCTGGTTTCTTAAGGAAGGTATATTTAAATACCTTTTTCAGTTCATTATAGATCATTTCCCAGAAAGCCTTAATCTTTGGGCATGTCCACCAAAGGTGAAAGAATGTTCCCTCAGCTTCTTTGCATTTCCAACATTTATTGTCAGGCAGGTGATAAATTTTTGCAAGCTTGACTGGGGTCATGTACCACCTATAGATCATTTTCATAATATTTTCTCTTAAGGCATTACATGCCGTAAATTTCATATCAGTGGTCCACAACCTCTCCCAGTCAGCGAACATAATGTTATGACCAATGTCCTGTGCCCATTTAATCATGGCTGATCTAACTGTTTCATCCTGAGTATTCCATTTTAACAGCAAGTTATACATTCTCGAAAGTATCTTGGTTTTAGGTTCTAACAGTTCTGTTTCTAATTTTGATTTTTCCACCTGGAAGCCTATTTTTTTATCCAAATTGAAGGCTTCTCTTATTTGATAATAATGTAGCCAATCTCGCACTTTATCTTTTAGTTTCTCAAAACTCTGCAATTTCAATGTATCTCGGTCTTGTTCTAGTATCTCCCAATATTTTGGCCATTTGGCCTCCATATTGAGTTTTTTCAAAGCCTTGGCCTCCATGGGTGATAGCCACCTTGGAGTCTTGCAGGGTGCATGTTTATTTTGCTGCTCTGCTGACAATCCTACTTTATTCTGGTCCCAACAGGATTTGACCGCTGGACTGTTTGCTTTCTTGGTTGTCCAAGGCTGGATTCCCCCTTTGCCTCCCCTTGCAGATCTGAATCACCTTTTCTCTACAAGGATGTATCTCTCGGTTTCCCTCTGCTTCCCTTAGTTTCTTATAAAAACCCGTGTTTCTATTTTGAGCCTGAGAATGAGGAAATGGATTGGAAGCAGTGAAAGAAGATACACTCTATGTTGTTGTGAAACCCTCCTGCGTAACCTTGACACTACAGTAGGGATGAACCTAAGCACTAAATAGCATCAAAATAGCACCATGAATCATGAGAACCTAAGGAGAGCCCTCCTGAACCAGTGGTTCAACTGGTCCAGTATCCTGTTCTCACAGTGGCCAACAAGATATCTGTTTCAAGAAGCCCCCCAATAGGACTTGGGCACAACAGAAACTCCCATCACTTGTGATTCCTAACAACTGTTTTTCAGACAATGAAGGCAGAATGGAGGCATAGTGGCTAGTAGCCTTATGGTACTTGTGACCCTTTGGATGTTGCTAGACTACAGCTTGCATGATCCCTCACCACCAATCGTACTGGGATTGATGAGTACTGGAGACAAACAAGATCCAGAGAGTCACAGGTTTCCCAATGAAAATGTAACAGCTCATGAAGCAGGGCCCAACCAATGACATACCATCCAACATTTCTTCAATGAAAATAGCGATGTCCTACTCTTCTTCTTCTTCTTCTTCTTCTTCTTCTTCTTCTTCTTCTTCTTTTTATTCTTATTCTTATTCTTCTTATTATTATCTTTATATCCCAGCCACTCCAGGCAGCTCCCAACAAACATAAAAACATAATAAAATATCAAACATTAAAAAACTTACAGGGCTGCCTTCTGATGTCTTCTAAAGGTTACTTATCTCCTTGGCTCAGGAGGGGAGGGGGTCACATAACTCTATAACTTCCAATGAAAATAGGGACGTTCTACTATACCCACCAACATTTCTCTGATGAAAATAGAGACATCCTAAGGAAAAGCAGGACATCCTGAGATCAAATCACAAACTGGGACAGCTTCTGTAAATCTGGGACTGTCTCTGGAAAATTTGGACACTTGGAGGGTCTGCAATGATGCTCTCCATTGCTTAAAGAATTCCTTCTGGAGCTGTTTGTTCTTGTTCTATGGTTCATTAAAACCCCGCCCCTCCTTTCCTGAAGCTGCAGACCTCACCTCTCCTAATCCTTAATGAGGCTCCAGATGTGCCCCCTCCTCATCCACACAAGGCACACAATTGGAGAATAACAAATCAGAGCACAATAAGCAAAACAGACTATGACACCTCTGCCAGTTGGACCAATTGGAGGCTGGGTGATGTTCAGGCTGGGAGGGGCAAAGCTTGGGGGAAGGAAGATCAGGTTGCACACCGGACTTCCGGACAGAGGTGGGGTTATGGAGATGAGGATTAGCCTTGTGGGTTGATAGGAATAACTGGGATGGGAGGCAAGTTGCAGGCCCTGTGGGGAGGGCCATGGAGCTAGTAGTTGTGTCTCAATCTGGAAAGACTCAAAGGCTTCACGTGCTGAATCTGAAGCCATGGCCTTCAGGACCCTCTCTAGAAACTTAACAGGGAGCCCAAGATCTGTTTGAAGTGTTAATGCTGTGAGTCCCTCCATCCTAAGCTCAGGCTGTATATATGTGTAAATAAAACCATACATGCCCTAAAGCAGGGGTCAGCAAACATTTTCAACAGGGGGCCGGTCCACTGTCCCTCAGACCTTGTGGGGGGCTGGACTATATTTTTTAAAAAGAAAATGAACAAATTCCTATGCCCCACAAATAACCCAGATGTGCATTTTAAATAAAAGGACACATTCTACTCAAGTAAAAACATGCTGATTCCTGGACCGTCCGCGGGCCGGATTTAGAAGGCGATTGGGCCAGATCCAGCCCCTGGGCCTTAGTTTGCCTATCCATGCCCTAAAGAATCCAGTCTTCATGAACTTTCCAAGGAAACCAAAACCTGAAAACAAACCTCCGGCACCCTTGGAGCCTTTTGCTCCTTGGGGACCGGGGTGCATGCAACCCATAACTAAAATATGTAACGAAACTAACACAACACACACGAATTAAAATAAGGGACTCGTGTAAACAGATTGGGGCTGATCAATGTGTGAAACAAAATGCTAGATGAGTCTTTGCAGGGATCTTCAAATATTCTGAGGAACTTTAGAAGAGCTCGCTGGATCAGGCCAATGACATCCTGTTCTTAACCGAGGTGAACCAAATCGCCATGGGAAACCTGAGCACAACAGCGCTCCCTTTTCCTATCATTTCCAGCAACTGACATTCAGAAGCATTGCTTCATTCAACCATAGAAACAGAGAGTAGTCACCATGACCAGCAGTCATCAGTGGCCTTCTTCTGATAAACTTGTGTCTTTGCCTACATCTTACACCTGACTGGGGGTCTCCAATTCAGATTTCTTGCCAATGACCTCTTCTCATCTTTATTCTGTGTCCCACCCCCTACCCGCCAGCAGGAATGACTTGCAATACAGCTTCGCTATCTGGGAGCAAGTAGGAGTGCAATGATGAATTCACCTTGGGACAGAGATGATATCGTTGGAGAGGAACACAAGCCTTTGAATCAGTACATACGAGAGGGTAGGTCCCCCGATATCGGAACCCACCATGGCTGGGCAAGATTTTTTTACCATCTATTTCATGTTCACTCAGAAGCAAGCCTTGTTGTGTTCAGTGGGGCTTATTTCCTAGTACAGTGGTACCTCGGGTTAAGAACTTTAATTCGTTCTGGAGGTCTGTTCCTAACCTGAAAGTGTTCTTAACCTGTGGTACCACTTTAGCTAATGGGGCCTTCCGCTGCTGCCACACTGCGGCGGCATGATTTCTGTTCTCATCCTGAAGCAAAGTTCTTAACCTGAGGTACTATTTCTGGGTTAGTGGAGTCTGTAACCTGAAGCGTATGTAACCCAAGTTACCACTGTAGTTGTGTTTTAAGGAATGCAGCCCATAGCAATGGGTACTTTTATTTTTCTTCCTTTTCTTTTCTTGAAATATGTTTATTGATACTTTTCCGAAGATATACAAAAAATTCATATCCATTGCATAGTATCCTCTTATAAAACACTGAAATATTTCATCTAAAAAAGAACAGAAGTGGGAAGAATATTTTAAAACGTGTGGGGGAGCGAGAAATAAAGGTAGAAAGAAAGAGCGTTGGAAGGGAAAAGAGAGAGAATAAAGAAAAACAAAAAAGACCTTCAGTTTTATGTCCTGCAGCTACATTAACACCTGACCATTCTATCTTCTATAAACTGGTATTTATTTCAATCTTCAAATGCAGATATTACGAGTTCATTTCCTCTTTCATGCAAAAAAGTCCACAAGAAGTTTCCAGTCCTTCATAAATGTCAATAATGATTTTTCTCCAATTAAACACATTGTGGAAACTTTTTAATGGAATGGGAACATCCATTCCATTCTTGGACCACATTACTTAATGCAGAGATAAGAAGATATTCAGCTTGGTGCATGTGTTAATGTGAAGCAACCACACTACTTTCAGCTTCCTGAAACAGTATGCAAAGCAAGGAGCAGCTGTCCTTTCATGTTTGCACTTCTCCAAATGTTGTGATTTTTCTGCCAGCAACGGGGGGGGGGGGAGCATTTAATATGTGTATACTACAGCAAAGTGTGTATAGCAAATCATGCATAAGTATTAATAACCAGTGCTTTTTTCCCCCTAAAAAATGTTTTGGGGTACTCTCATTTTGACTCAAGAAAACCACCATTTTATAGTTCAAACTGGGAAAAATAAATTCAGTAAATGGACAAAAGTACGAAGATTCACAAAATGTTTAGGGATATGCGTACCTTTGCTTTCCCCCAGGAAGGAAGCACTGTTAATAACATACCAAAAAATGCATTCTGTTTTGGAGAAATTATTTGCAAAAATTTGCATATTACACAAGATATGCAGCAAAAATAGACCTAAAGTGTGTATATTAGGAGAAAATGCTGATCTATTCCAATGCAGGCTTACAACAAAATGGCAAGCTTGCTCAGTGTTGAACTTAAGAGTGGGAAAATCGAGAAGCGGAGAGAAACTAAATTTGTCGGATTCTGCCATCCCTGCTCTCCAGTGGTGAATCCCGGCCTTCTCTCTGCCTCTACAACAACCTCCACTGCCCTGACCCATCTGATATTGAAGCTGCAATGTTGTGTATGCCTGGGAGAACCAAGAAACATCTCAGATCTGAAGGATTGGAAAGCTGCATAGCTGCCATGGTTTCCTGACATGCCAACAAACCAGAGATGGCTTCCCAGTGGAAGCAAAACTGGTTGATAATAATAAATCAATAATAGTAATCATACTAACATATTTTTTAAAAATCATTATTATTTTAAAAACAGTTAAAATCATATCTCTCCACCAGTGCTTTCAGGGTTGCCAGGAATGGTTTATTTCAGCCATCTTATAAGTGGGTGAAAAAGAATCCTTTCAATTTCCCGCTGAGAGTCAGTAATGAAGGAGAGAGATATACCACATTGAGGAGGACATTCCACAAATGGGGAGCTGCCACTAAAAAGGCCCTGTCACAGGTCAAGGCCAATTGGGCAGCCCCCACTGATGGCACCACTAATAAGGCTTCACTTTTGATGGCTGTCTGCTCTGTCTCATCATATACATTCCCTCTCTTCCTGTAGGGCTGAATCATCTTCTCCAGGAACAGCTCCTCTGCGACACAACCATCGTGGCCAAAGGCGAACGGTTCCCCTGTCACAGGTATTTATTTATACATTTTGGGGTTGCTATTTGCCATGCAGGCAAAGGGCCTGCTCTGGGTTTAGAAGGGCCCCTGGGCAAGACACTCTCCATGTGGTTCCCTCTGCATGTGACTTGATCTCATCACCACCTGCTCCTCTTCCTTGTAATTACAGTGGTACCTCGGTTTACGAACAGTGCTGTTTACGAACTATTTGGTTCATGAACTCTACAAAACCAGAAGTGGTGTCCTGGTTTGTGAACTTTACCTCGGTATACGAATGGAAGCTGAATGGTGGAAGGGTACTGGTGGCGGGAGGCCTCATTAGGGAAAGAACAGATTTGGTTTAAGAACAGATGCTTGCTAGGTCAATGAACAAACAGATAGTTTGTTTGCATAAGAAGATAAGAAGAATGTGCTGGCCCATCTCATCTAGAGTCTTGTTCTCACACTGACCAGTCAGATGTCCCAATGGGAAGCCTGCAGGCACAACCTGAATGCAAGAGTATTCTCCCCACTTGTGATGATATTTAAAGGCATACTTCCTCTGACAATGGAGAAAGAATATATCCATCGGGGTTAGTTGCTACTGATAGCATTATTGTAGTAACCTGCCCAGGGACCTTGTGGTGGAAGGCAGTGGGTAAGAATTAAAAGAATGGGGCTTGCAGTCCAATGAGATCTGGTGGTCCACTGGTTCACCATTTCTGGATTCTAAGCTTTCCCCAATCTGGTGCCCTCCAGATCTTGTTGGACTCCAAATCAATTCAGTCTAGCCAGCATGCCTCATGGTCAGGCATGATAGCAACATCGGAAGGTCCTTGGGACTTGACATCCCTGGTTTAGGGCAACTCACACGGAATGCCCTGTTGACATTCTTTGCTATATAGCTCTTTCCAGCGTAATCCTGGAAATTCTTGTGCCAGAGTACTTCCTAGATCTACTCGCAATGGGTCCTTCTCTACCATGGTTGAAACAGCATCCATGTACTCATGAGGTATGGGGTGGTTAGGGTGCTGGACTCCAGTTCCCATCAGCCATAATCACTATGAGGTTTTTCCTACAACCAAGTGGGCATATACGTTTTATGAAATATCAAACAAAATAAATTATGGGACCTGTAGTCCACCAACATCTGGAGGTTCTTAGGCCTCCCCATCCCCAGTTTAGGGGAACTCCTATAGAATCAAACAATGGTCAGAAGTGGGGTCATCATTCTTTTTTTTTCAGGCTACAAGAGGCTGCAATAATTAGAAACAAAATATGGAAGCTGGTAGACACAGGAACATTAGAAACTGCCTTATACAAAGTCAGACCTTTGGTTTATCTAGATCAGGGTTGTCTACACTGTGAGTCAATGCTTTTAAACTCGCTCATAAATGGTTTGGAGTTAGGGTTGAGCAGTGAGGTAGCCCAAGTCGGCTGACAGAGATTCCACATGGTTCAAGGTAGCTAAGGGATGCTGAATTGATACCCTGGCCTCCTAATGTTGACACATCCCTCCCTCCCTGTTGTTTAGGATGCTCCTTGCTGCCATCAACCCCTACTTCCGAGCCATGTTCTCCAACTCCTTCCGGGAGTCAAAGGATGGAGAGGTTCTGCTGCAAGACATGGAGCCCTCCATTGTCCAAGCTGTGGTGAACTATTACTACACGGAGGAGATTGCGCTCGTGCCGGAGATGGCCCAAGACCTGTTTGTAGCAGCCAGCAGGCTTCAAATCCTTCCGCTGCTCGAGAGTTGCTCCAGGTAATCCCTAAATAATGCCACATCTTTGAACATTGGTATCCTCTTTACTGCCTTATACCAAGTTAGACCATTGTTCCATCTATCTCAGTATTGTCTCCGCTGGCTGGCAGCAGCTCTCAAGCGTTTACAGAGCGAGGTTTCTTCTGACCTTATCTGGAGATACTGGGATCAAACCTTGGACTTGATGGTCTAAGCTATGGTCCGTCCCTAAATATGAAGCAAGATTCTGGTCCTCCCATTTGTGAACAAAGTGCTGGCTTAATCAGGAAGCTGCTTTACAGTGAGTCAAATCAGTGGCCGACTAGCTTTGTACTGTGAACAGTGAGTGGCAGTGATTGCTCTCCTGGGTTTCAGGCAGAAGTCTCTCCCAGCCCTACCTGAAGATGCTGGGGATTGAATCTGGGATCTTTCACTTGCAAAACAAATCCTCCAGCCCTGGGCAATGATCCCCTTAGTGGGAAATGCCCATCTTGTTTTGTATCGCTTGTCCAGGGAGTGACCTATGCAACTCTCTCCGTTTGTTCTCACGTAGGGAATTTATTAAGTAAAAAGGCAACCAATGTTCAAGCAAGACGATACCCATCTTCATTGGTTGTACTGCAGTAAAGGACGGTTCCATAAAGGGATGGGAACTGTAACAAACACAGGGTCTTTTCAGCTTTTATGCCACCTCACAGTCACCCAATTAATCAGACAAGGCACAACACATTTGCCGTACAATTATTGCCATGTTGTCCATTACATGTCAGCTAAGCCAGTGGCGGGTGGCAGGATGCGGGTGGCACTGTGGGTTAAACCACAAAACCTAGGGCTTGCCATTCAAAAGGTCAGTGGTTCGAATCCCCTCGATGGGGTGAGCTCCTGTTGCTCGGTCCCTACCTACCAACCTAGCAGTTCCTCCTGCCAACCTAGCAGTTCGAAAGCACATCAAGTGCAAGTAGATAAATAGGTACCACTCTGGCAGGAAGGTAAACGGTGTTTCCATGCGCTGCTCTGGTTCTCCAGAAGTGGCTTAGTCATGCTGGCCATGTGACCTGGAAGCTGTATGCCAGCTCCCTTGGCCAGTAAAGTAAGATGAGACCACAACCCCAGAGTCGTCTGTGACTGGACCTAATGGTCAGGGGTCCCTTTAACTTTACCTAAGCCAGTGACATGACATCTTTATGAACCAGCCAAGTTAACAGCATGGGTTGGTCAGTAGCACAAGAACAGTAAACAGGAGCAGATTACACACAAAGTGTATCTCCATCTTCTCTGCCTCTAATTGGTTTGAAAGTAGGACCCCTCTGAAATAAGGCCTTTCTGCCTCTGTAACTACAGGCAACCCCTGATTTGTGTGGTAGTTGCATTCCTGGTTATTGTGCATGATGGTGGAGCATGGATAAGCCCACTCCTCCCTGTTATGCCCCTAACCCACCCCCTTCTGCCTCCTGTTCCACCCTCTTTTCTGGCTGCTTCCTGGCTGCCGCGATACACACTTGCATGGTCGTGCGTCAGTTGGACTCACATAAATCAGTTGTTGCCTGTATGTTCAAGCTATTGCAGATTCTGGGGAAGTGGAATATTAGGGTGCGAAGACATTCCCTTCTCCAATCAAGTGCATTTCCATCACATGCTGAGGCAATAGGGATAGATAAATATGTCAATTTTTCTCAGTTTCTTAGTTTTCCAACCGTCAGTTTGCCCCATTTCTGTATCAAAATTTCTTTTTATAAGCTTGCAGGAAAATCTGCAGACCTTTTTTAGTGCCTTTCTCCTAGGTATATGCATTTTGGTATGCAATTCTGTATGCATTCTTTTCCTTTTCTTTTGCAAGCAATAATGTAGATGCTCCCCTTTTGACTGCAGAACTGCTTCACACAATTGTTGAAAAATGGCTATGTTTTCACTTTGCCTTTAGATTCAAGAAGTGTAGATTAGGTAGATTGACTTTAAAGCGTGAACCAAAGTAATTTCTCCCCCGTGAGTCAGGAGTGCCATCTGCAGGGCTCATGCACAATTCCAGATAAGATGTAGTGTGCCAAAGAGTTGCATTCATATTATTCAGCCTGCACACTTGGATTTTGCAATTATATTCTGATTACAGGCACAGAATGGTTTAATAGTCAACTCCTCTTCCCAGGAAACTCTAGGAATTATCGCTCTGGGAGGGGAATAATGCTCTCTTAACAATTCTCTCAGTTTTTAAATAAATTTTATTTATAGATTTTTCAAAAAAACCAAACCAAAATAAATTGTACAACTTTTTCAAATTAACATTCAATTAGTATTTGAATTCCCTTCCAGCCCTCCATGGTTTCCCCAATTTTTCTAAAGTTGCTGCATATTATAATTATTCTATACATTACCTCCACAGTATTCTCAGATATGTATTTTACTGCTGTTCATACTCTAAACCTGCTTGTGTTTCAACATGTTTACAATGATTTTTAAAAAGTAATCTACATTTTCCAATCCTGCTGAGAAACAGCCTCATCTTGATCTCTAATTTTATTAGTTTGACTTGTTAATTCAGCATATTCCATCAGTTGGGTCTCCTAACAACTCTCAGCACCCTTAACAAACTGCACTTCCTAGGTTCTTTTTACTATTTAAATTCTCCTGATGCTGCTTTAAATAATATTGTGCAGATGTGGCCATACACATCTTGTCTAGCTCATCTTCTGCAGCGGTGTGTGCTTTGTTAGCTGTGGTCTAAACCACTGAGCCTCTTGGGCTTGCCGATCAGAAGGTTGGTGGTTCGATGGGAGTGAGCTCCCATTGCTCTGTCCCAGCTCCTGTCAACCTACCATTTCAAAAGCATACCAGTGCAAGTAGATAAATAGGTACCACTGTGGTGGGAAGGTAAACGGCATTTCCGTATGCTCTGGTTTCTGTCACGGTGTCCCGTTGTGCCAGAAGCGGTTTAGTCATGCTGGCCACATGACCCAGAAGGCTGTCTGTGGATAAATGCCGGCTCCCTCGGCCTGAAAGCGAGATGAACCCCATAGTCACTTTTGACTGGATTTAACCGTCCAGGGATCCTTTACCTTTTTATCTTCCCATCTGTCTGCCCCAGATACCTCTTGGAACACATCTCCCCAGAGAACTGCCTTTCACTCTACCAACTGGGCTTCGCACACAGCGACCCTGATCTCCTCCAAGAAGCCAAGATCCTGGTCAACCTGAACTTCAAGCGCCTCTCCATTGAGGACAAGACCTTCCCCAACTTGAACCCCAGTACCCTCATTAGCATCATCTCCTTGGACAGTCTGGTGGTCTCTTCTGAACTCACCGTCTACCGGGCCGTGTGGCGCTGGGTGATGGCCCAGAGCGCCAACCGCCTGCCATTCCTGGGGCAGCTCCTGACGCATGTGCGCCTCCCGCTCTTGACCCAGGAGGAGCTGAAGGTGGTCCAGTCCGAGCTGATGTGCTACAGGGACGTCCGCCTGCGGTGGAAGCGCTTCAACCGCCAGGAGAGGCTGCAGCACAGCGGAGGCCTGCGAAGAGGGATGTACTCCACCTGCATCATCTGCGTGGACCTCTTCAACATGGAAGGCCCAGAACTGAAGACCAAGGACTTCCAGGTCGGCTGCTTCGACCCCCAGGCTGAAACATGGGAAAAGATGCCCCTGTTGAAATGCCTGTATTGTGCCCGCTGTGTGGCCGTCGGGGACAAGCTGTATGTCACCGGAGGGGTCCACACGGATGACTCTTATTCAGACACGATGCACGAGTACAGTCCCTTGAGGGGTCGCTGGACTCAGCTCCCTTCCATGTCTGTGGCCAGGGCCTCCCACGGCTTCCTCGCCTGCAACCAGCAGCTGTTCGCCATGGGTGGCTGGTGCAAGTACGAGGACTACCTCGACACAGCAGAGTGCTTCGACTTGGAGAGAAAGTTCTGGGCCCCGATTAAAAGGATGCCCTTTGCGCTCAGCCACTTTGCCTCGGCGGCGCTCAGGAACAAGCTCTACCTGGTTGGCGGCGTCACAGACACCGTCGGCTCGTGGTACGCTTCCCGGAAGGTCCTGATCTACGAAGTGAGCTTTGACACGTGGAGTCAAGTGTACCTGGACAACGAGTGCTACTGGTCTGGTGCTGTGGCCATGAACAACGGGATCTATGTGATCGGGGGCTACTTCCGGAGCCGGACGAGGCACAACGAGCGCTGGTCGGAAACAGGGAACCTGCGCTGCACCCGAAAGTGCTTCTTTCTGGGGGAAGATGGCCAGTTGGACAGGAGAGTCACTATCCCCAGGCTGCCCATAGAGCTGGCAGGGGCCGGTGTGGTGCGCTGGAAGCACCGCATTTACGTGCTGGGTGGGGAGAACACCTACATGTATAACAACCTGGAAGGAGAGAACGAAGAGGAATATTATAACACTGTTTACTACTGGGAACTCGGAGCCACAAAGTGGGTCCAGTGCCAGGAGAGACTGCCATTCACCAGCTGGGGACTCAGCGGCTTTGGCTGCACCACCATGAAGGTCCCCAAAAAGCCCATCCTAGAGCTTTTCCGAAAGACGTCGGTTGCACTGACAGCCATAGAGGTGGTGAACCCTTAGTGGATGTGAGGCTCACAGACAGCTTGCAAAGAGGTTTCTACAGCAATGATCTGCCTGAGAAACCTGAAGGCACTTAACTCCCGAGAGGTATAGAACAGAAGGACTAGTCATTACCTACCCACTTGTGTTCAGTTTTTTATTTGTAATTTGTATGATTTTCCATCTAAGTGGAAGTGTAGGAGAGGGCTGGGGAACCTCAAACCCAGGGGTAGGGTTGCCACCTTTGTTTGGGCAAAATACAGGATAGGATGGTGGGCTGGGTGGGGTGGCAATTGCTCCTGCCTCCTGGCACTGAAATGACTTCAAAGCAATCAGTTGCACTCTATTGCAGCCAACTGGGATGCCACTCTGGAATTTGTCACACGCAGACACGTGCTCATGGATTTGCAAACCTGTCTGTGCTTTGCTACCCAGAGCTGAAATCCATGACCTTTCACACACCCTTTCAAACACATCCAGTACTGTACATTCAGGCCAGGACAAAATAAATAAATAGTGGGGCATATTCTGATGAGGAAACAGGCTCTGTTCCGCACGTTACGCTTCAGAAGGAGAGAAAAAACATTAGGCATGGAGGGCAAGCCTTATGGGGAGCTACTTCTCCCTCACCCTCCTCTTTCAAATATCCTGTAGATAACTATGTTCAGAACTGGGGCTTCTGAGCTACACTGACACAAAACCGCTTGTTTCTAGAATCTCGGAACCTGTTTCTCTCTGAGGAATGCAGTGGTGTAGCATGGGTTGCCAGAGCCCAGGGCTACTTGAAGGGGAGAATGGAAGGGAGGGAACTGGATGGAGTATGCACGTGTATTCAACTGCTTAACAGTACCTGCATTATCCAGGAGATTGCAGCCACAGAGATAAGAAGAGTCATTCCGCTGTCTGGAGAGGCCATTACCTGTTTTGCATGGAGAAGCACGGAGCCCAGTGATGGATGCATGCAGCTGTATCGAGGTAGCACCAAGTGTTGAAGTTTTGCGCCCGTAACAATTTTGCACCCGGGCCAACTGCCCCATGCCCACCCCCATGGTGCACCACTGGAGGGACGTGGCCCGACACTTCCAGGCTGCAGCTCTTTGGATAGGCACCTTAACCCATGCCCAAGGTGTGGGGACTGGAAGGGACAACATGAAAGCCTTGCCCTGGTTTGCTCCTCCTTGGAGGTGGGATAAGGAGAGGGAGCGAGAAGAAAAAAGGAAAGGAAAGAAACAAGAGGTGGGGAGGGAGGGAGGGAGAGAGAGAGAGTGTGCACACAGAAATAGGGGAAATACAGGACAAACTGTGTCCTGTATTGAATCAATACCTAGCATAGCATTTTACATTAAAATAAGGGACAATCTGGCATTATACAGGATGGGTGGCAACCCTACCAAGAGGCCATGTGTACCCCTCTAGGCCTCTAGAGCCAGTGTGGTGTAGTGGTTAAGAGCGGTAGTCTCGTAATCTGGTGAACCGAGTTCGCGTCTCCACTCCACATGTGGCTGCTGGGTGACCTTGGGCTAGTCACACTTCTTTGAAGTCTCTCAGCCCCACTCACCTCACAGAGTGTTTGTTGTGGGGGAGGAAGGGAAAGGAGAATGTTAGCCGCTTTGAGACTCCTTCGCGTAGTGATGAAGCGGGATAGCAAATCCAAACTCCTCCTCCTCCTCCTCCTCCTCCTCCTCCTCCTCCTCTTCTTCTTTGCCTGGTGCTTGTAACTCTCTCCAGACCACAACCCCTCTCCAGCCACACAAGCTTTCCCCAGGCCACTCCCCTCACCAGTCCGGCTTCACACCCTCCTTGAATGTTTTTCCTAGTAGGAATGTGTCTTAGAACTCATGGTGATGCTGTTCTCATTATCAGGATAGTGAGGGCTGTGTGAGTGTATATAGATGCCAGCCTACTGTGCAAAGGTATAATTCACTGCTATTGCTCCGCCCACTTTTACCTATGGCCCTGCCCACTTCTGGCATGTAGCCCCCAGAATGTGGTCTGAAAGGGAATGGGTCCCTCAGGCTGAAAAAATGTCTCCCACCCTACCTATCAGGTACGATTCCAGGAGAGATGAGCAGGAATGCTTGGTCTGGACATAAAGAAACCTGGCAGAATGGAAACAACATGGTTGTCTCTGGAAAGGATGGAGTAGGGCATCCTGGAGATGGGGGTCTCTCTTTACATCCAATAGGACATTTCTAGTGTTTGCGATCCCCAAAAGGGTAGACACTCCTTCACAGAATTGTTGTAAATGACAATTCAGTACTGGGGTTGTATGATCCACTCTCCTGACCCAAATGCCCAGGTGATCTTGAGCTGGAGAAAGAGATCAAGGGAGCATCCAAAAGAGGATTTATACTGTAGTAATAGTTGGTTTTAATTACTCTTGCTTAGACTGAGTGTGTGTGTGTCACAACAAAGAGGTAAGCTTTTTAAATGTCCTAGAATTCAGGTGAGCAGTGAAGTAGCCAAGTTTGCTCCAAACTCCTCCAAACTGGGTGAATAGGCAAATAAAATGGCAGGTGTGATTCAAAGAAGCAGGTGTGAAGTGATGGGCATGTGTGGGTGTCCTGATCTCACATGCTGATGGGGTCTGAACTGGAGCTGACTAACCAGGAACAAGGTTGTAACAGATAGGTCAACAAAGATATCAACTGCAGCAGCTGGGGGGGGGGGGAGAGGTAAATTTCACACAAGGGATCACGAGGACAAGGACTGGAAATAAAACTGTTGTCAGGGACTGGGCAGAGGAGGAGGAATGGTGGAGGCTGCCTCCCCATCCCGACCCTTCCAGGGAAGAGGAAGAGGAAGACAGTACAGTGGTACCTCAGGTTACAGATGCTTCAGGTTACAGACGCTTCAGGTTACAGACTCCGCTAACCCAGAAATAGTACCTCAGGTTAAGAACTTTGCTTCAGGATGAGAACAGAAATTGCGCGGTGGGGGCATGGCAGCAGTGGGAGGCCCCATTAGCTAAAGTGGTACCTCAGGTTAAGAACGGTTTCAGGTTAAGAATGGACCTCCAGAATGAATTAAGTTCTTAACACGAGGTACCACTGTATAGATTTATGACAGGGGTTTGTGGTACCGTATTTTTCGCTATATAAGAAGCACTCCCCCCCCTCCTAAAAAGTAAGGGGAAATGTCTGTGTGTCTTATGGAACGAATGCAGGCTGCGCAGCTATCCCAGAAGCCAGAACAGCAAGAGCGATCCCTCTTGCTGTTCTGGCTTCTGGGATAGCTGCACGAAGCCTCTTCAGGGCAGGGGGGGGGCGTTCCTCCTGCTGCCCTGAAGAGGCTTTGCGTTGCTTTCACTGAAGCCAGGACAGCAAGAGGGACCACTGCACAATGATCGCTCTTGCTGTTCTGGCTTCTGGAATTCAGAATATTTTTTTTCTTGTTTTCCTCCTCCAAAAACTAGGTGCATCTTATGGTCTGGTGCATCTTATAGAGTGAAAAATACAGTAAGTAACAGCCCAAAGGCAGATGAGGGGGAAAGTTGGGAAATAATGTGAGAGCCAGAGCAACACCCAGCTGACACGTTGTCATTAGAAAGCATTCCGGACCTGCCATCTCCCAGAACCTGGCCAGCCTTAAAAGTAGGAGAGCAAAGAGTTCAAAGACAGAGGGCAAATAGCAGCACCCGTAGAGGAGATGATGATGATGATGATGATGATGATGATGATGATGAATGAGGAAGTGGGAGAGACAGGGGCTGGAGATTCACTTGGGACGCCATTATCAAAGAGGCTGGGTTCTATAGCCTCTCTCTGTAATAATGAAATAAAAAAGGACGGTAAGAAAAGTTTCCTTGTCTTTATGCTTTCCTGGGCAACCAGCCAGGAGCCACTGACAGCATCCTGACAGCTGTCAATGTCATAACACTGCTACACGAATCTATGGTGCAACCACACTAGGAATATGGTGCACCCTTCTGATCACCTCACCTCAAAAAGAATATTGGAGAGCTGGAAAAAGAACTCAGAAAAGGGCAAACAGAACTAAGTCTTACTCTGAAAGCAATGGACATGACTAATAGAAAATAATATTAATTATATTGATAACAATAAGAAGCGTTCTGCTGTTCACAGCATTGCAGACCAAGTCTCGCAGCGAGTCAGTAGGTGACTATCCATAATTTTGCTATGATTTATTTGCATGTGTCTGCCCGGTTTCTGCTAACTTGAAAGTTCATTCAGGACCACCAGGGGGATGGCTATTTGCTGGCTGCAGACACAATGACAAGGGCGGTGACCTGGAAAAGCTGGCGGATGTGTGGGATAGGCCTCATCATGGTCACACATCCAAAACTGCTGATGCCCTCGCGGGTGGTAGGGATCTCTGTTGTGCTCCGGTGCCAGCGGGGTTCTCCAGGCTCCCAGTAGTAAATCATCTTGTAGCGCTGGGTTAAGTCTTCCCCACCCAACATGTAGATCCGCTTCCCGCAGGAGACTACCCCTGCATTGGCAACCCCACGCGGCAGTTTGGGCATACCAATGTTGCCACTAATTTTGCCAGTCTCGTTGACCAAGAAGCACTTGCGAGAGCTGTGGCGGTTCTCGGGGATGAGGAGCCCTTCAACCCAGTCCCGCATTTTCTTCTCGATGTACCCCCCGATCACATAGATCCCCCTTTCCCCAGCCACAGCTCCTGCAGCAAAGAAACCCGTGGACAGAGGCACCTGAGTCCATGTGTTGGAGCTGGTCTCGTAGATCAGGAAGCCTTTGTGGAACAGCCACTGGCCAGAAACTCCCGTCGCGCCGCCAAGGAGGTACAGCTTGTTCTGGAAGACGCTGGAGGCCGGGTGGCTCAGGGCAAACGGGAGCTTTGCAATGTTAGCCCACGTCCCTGTCGCAAGATCAAAAGCCTCAGCCAAGTTGAGGAAGCTTTGGAACTGACACCATCCCCCCATGGCATAGAGCTTCTGGTTGTGGAACAGGAAGCCATGTGCAGCCCTGGGCACAGTCATGGGTGCGAGCTGCAGCCACTGGCTTCTGAAAGAGCTGAACTCATAGACAGCGGTGGAGTAAGAGTTCTTACAGATGCCTCCAGAGACATAGATCTTCTCACCAGCTGTGGCACAACACGCATGTGTCAAGGCCTGCAGGCCGGGAAGCTTCTCCCACAGTTCGGTCTGTGGGTCATAGCAGCCCATGTGGGCCTCTTCATTCTCTAGCTCCTGGTACTCGCACATCTGGGTGTCAATGCACAGGATGTGTGGCTTGTACATGCCCTGCCGGAGGCCCTTGATGTGACGAAACCTCTCCTCGCCATCCAGCACCTTCCACTCGAGCCTGAGGTCCTTCCACTTCTCCAAGTCCCTCTGTAGTTCGACTTGCTCCTCCGGACTGAAGAGCGGGAAGCGGACATGGCGCATCAGGTCTCCTAGCAAAGGGCCATGCTTGCTGGATTGCCCTTGCACCCAGAGTCGCACAGCCCGATAGACCTTGATCTCTGAAGCCACTTCAAGGTTGCTGGAGGATATCAGGGTGATGAGTGTGCTGAGGTCCAGCTGGCGGAAACTCTCATGCTCGCAGACCTGGCTGAATTTTCTGGTGAGGAAGTGTATGACCGCATGGAGGAGGGCAGGACTCTTGTGTGTCCTTGCCAAAGAATACATCTCAAAGCAGTTCTGCACAGAGAGATTTTTCCCGAGGAACCTGGAAGGCGAAAGAAGGAACAGGAAGGCCTGTGGTGCAGAGGAATTTGCATGGCTCCTACCGTGAAACCTAGTGTTTAGCCTCAGGACCGCCAAATGGCCACCCAATTGGGCCTTGACAAAGGGCCTTGACAAAGACTCTCTAAATTGCAGCAAAAACTGGTTGGAGACTCCTTTGGATTTCTCTATGGATATAACTCTTATAACCATAAAAAAACACACCAGAATTTTGTAGACGTTTTTAGATTCTCCATTTGTGTCCATATTCAATGTTCCATGAGACAGCAACAGCAGATTTCAAAGCTGTCTCTTTGCAGCAGTTCTTCATTATCCCTCACTCCTCATTCCAAATTTAGCTGAAGTAGGTGTGACTAACTTGTGACCTTACTTTATTCTTCAGCCTTGAGTCCCTAAATGTTTTTTGAACTACAACTTCCATCATCCCCAGCCAGCATAGTCAATGGTCAGGGATGTTGGGAGTTGTAGTTCTGAAGCTCCAAGGTTGAAGGACCTTGCTTCAAATGATGCTGGACTCCAGTTCCCATCATCCTTGACCATTGATGGGAATGATGGGATCTGGTGGTCCAGTAGCACTACAGGTTCTCCATTCCTGGGCTAAAAGAATCCTGATAAGATATTATGCACTACAAGCATAAGAAGAGTTCTGCTGGGTCAGACCAATGGTCCCTCTAGGCCACCCTCCTGTTTTCACAGTGGGCAACCAGATGTCCATAAAGCAGGACTTGAGGGGAAGAGCACTCTGGCATGCAGAAGTATGCTGCTTCCAATAGTGGAAGTAGAACATAACCATCAGGATAGCCTGATCCTCCACAAATTTATCTCTTTTAAAGCCATCCGTTGGAATTTGCATGCTCATGGTGTGATGTACATTGCACCTGTCAGATTGTGGAACTGCATGCACAGTCATGGTGTCAGTAGAGAAGAAAGATGCAGTGACTTACCTACAGCAGAGGTTCTGCAGCGGTATGATTTGTAAGCGGTTGGCCCCAGCAAAGAGGTGCGGCGCCAGCTCAGGGGTGAGTGTTATGTCCTCCGTGTAGATATATTTCAGAATGTTTTCGATGACGAATGGAGACACCTCCTGAAGCAGAACTTCTTTCCCACCAGATTCTTTCCAGGTATTGATGAAAATGTCCCGAAAGTAGGGGCTAATAGCTGCTAGCAGCGCTCTGCAGAGAAGGAAAGCGAGAACTGCAATTGCTGGAGGCCAAGTTCAAACCCTTGGAAGGTTGCCTGCCATGGACTGGCTGGATGCAGAAGACTGGTAGGAGGCACCAACTGGGGAACCTCAAGGGAAGAAGGCTCAGAGCCCGGGGAGTGGTGTTGGGATGATGATGAGTGGTTAGAGGGAGAAGAGGGAGCAGATTGAGAGGAGGAGGTGTTGGGAGCTGAAGAGGGAACGGTTTAGTGAGTGGGAGGAGACTGTGGAAGACAGCAGTCCAGAAGCAGAGGCAGAATTGGAGGCTGGAGAGGAGAAGGGGCCAAGAGGCAGAGATGGGTCAGGCTGGGGATGACGCCAGGCTGTCTCTCCCTCTTGCTGTGACCAGCTTCCCTCCTCATCTCTCAGAACCCAAAGGGGTATGAAGAGGGTGGAGCAAAGACATGCAAGACCTCAAATTGCTTGAGAAGGAACCAGTGGAGGAGGAGACTTAGAGAGCTGTGGGACAGTGGCGACCTTCAGTCCCGGCAAGTGATTGCCTTGAGGCAATAGCTACCGGGAAGAGTTGTGTTCACTAGGCTTGAACTGCTTGGTTTCTCTGAATCAAGAGTTAACTTCCTGACACCGTGTGAATTATTACTGACCTACTCCTGACTCCCACCCCTTGACATTGCTGAGAATGGAATATGACCTTAAAGTTGAAAAAATGCTCCCTGCCCTCACCTACTTGATTTTTTCCCCTTTTCCTTTTTCAAGGCAGATGAACCTGAGATGCTCTTTGTGCAACCTTTACATTCAAACAATGAGTTCTGGGCAGCCTTCATGATGCTCAGAAAAATCAAGGCCTACCTGTGGCAAGGGAATCTTTGTCCATCGGCTATGAGGGTGGCATCATAGAGCAGCTCTTCCTCATACATCTCTGCTAGACCTGGAGTCAGGGAGAGGGGAGGAGGGGAGGGAGACAACAGCTGGTCATTTGATAAGATGGCCCCAGTTCTTTGGCATAAGAGGTCTTGGGGGGTTACCTTGTGTTAAGCCGAGAGGTCTTGGTTTGAAGGTTTCTGGCTGCTCCCTTTTATGACTGGAACTCATGACGAGCAGGATGAAGGAAGTAGATGAGAGGAGAAGGGGAAGGGGAAGCTGTCGTGAGAGAGAGATGAGTTATACAGTTGTATAGAATCTTAGAATTATAGAGTTGTAAGGGACCCCAAAGGTCATCTACTCCAACTTCTTGCAATGCAGGAATCACAACAGAAGAATTCCTGACAGGTGGCCATTCAACCTCTGCTTGAAAACCTCCAGTGAAGGGGAATCTGCCACCTTCTCAGATGGTCTGTTCTGTAGTGACAAATAGGGATGGATAGATCAGTCTCTTTCCATTCCATGGCATTTCAGCATGATTTCAAAATTAAGTGCACTTAATCTCATTCTGTGAAGATCTTCTTCTTAAAAAGATATATTTCAAAATAATGTTTAAATTCTATGTATTGCAATTTTTAATACACATTTTCTCCCTAAAATGCACAGCTGTTTATGTTTTCCCACTACAATGCATATTTTCATATGCAATACCCCTAAAAATGTGGGTTTTTTGGGGGGGTTATACATCTCCTTATTAAAAAAAAATACAGGTTTTGATGGATTTTCTTTTTAACTGAACAGCAGTTTGAATGACAGCTGTGTTTAGTTCCATGTACTTGCCTCAGAATGACAAATTTAGCCAGCTTGCTTAAAATGTGTACAGAACAAGAATTTCCTCTATCCCTGATGGCCAGCATTAAAGAGAGTTCAGAGTGAAATTAGCTTATAACATGGGGAACATTTCCCCAAGATTTTTGAGCAAAAATGAGACTTGCTGCAAATGGTGCCAGAGCAGCAAGCAGGCACTATTGACTGAAACTGATTTCTGGATTCATTTTCAAACTGGATTCCAGCCGAGGCTTCCTGTGCTACATCCCTCACTGGCCCCTCTTCTTCAGGTTATCTGCTTGGCTGCAACATTTCATTCAGTTGTGGTAACATGAATGGTTTGCATGAAGGGAGGAGTGTGTGTTTGTGAAGCTCTGAAGAGTGGGAAGAGTGACCACAGTGTTAAGGAGCTTGTGAAGTTTTCACCCAAAGGACAGCACCATCAATGGCAGAAGATGCTGCCCACCTGCATATGCCCCTCTCACCTCACCTCATCAAAAGGGCCTGCTCTTCAAGTCACTGTTGCGGCCCCATGCCATCTCTGGGGCCTCTTGCTCAAGGTGAGTGCCTGTTGTTGATGAAGGCCTGCCAGGGGCACTCTGAAGTGCAGCTATTGTGACATCAACTGTCACAATATGTATGTCCTATTGGCTGGTGGGCAATCCAGCCTCCAAGTAGACACTGGGTCTAGGGCTATGGTGGTTTGTGCCTATTGGAACCTCTAGGGTGGAAGGCAGGGAGCCAACAGCAGGTGGCGCCAGAGCCGATGATCGATAGAGGCAACTAATTCTAGATTTTTCTCCAGCCTCTTCCCTGCCGAGTTCTACAAAGGCAAATGTTAGACGGAGGAAGAGGAGGAAGCCAACAGCCAAGGACCATCTCTGGTTTTAAGTAAAAGGGCATGCAGGTAAGTGAAAGGTGGGCAAACAGGGGAAGAGGAATTCTGGAAGGAAAAGTTGTTGGGCATGGGAGTCCACTAACATTGAGCGAACACCCTGATGGGGAAAAAAGCTTCTGCCTTCTCCTGATCTGAGCAGCTGGTTGTTACATTTCCAGACCACTAGTTTCCTGATAGCCCGGCCTCCACCTTGTCAATCTGTCCATCTGGCTCTGAGGTATTGTTAGAAGTCGGGCATGTGTCTCTGCCAGGGTCCTACTCAAGTGTAGGACGAGCTCCTGACAGGCACCTCCTACCGTCACCCTAAATGCTTCCCTCCCTCAACCCATAAAGACTGTTTTCACCCAGAGCCAGAATAACTAATGTAAACATTTTAAGACTGATTACAGGAGGTTCGCCACTCCCCACATGAGAATGATATTAGTTCAGCCTTTCCCAACTTGATCCATTAAGCCAGGGACGGTGTATTGGGATATTGCAGGAAACCATTGCTGTTTTGAGGTGTGCAGCAATGTTCCTTTCGTGTCTAGAAAGGCTTTGAATGGTTACTTCTGTTCCTATCCTGCTATTCCATAAAATAGTGGTTTCTCAAAGATTTTATGTCACCATGTGGGCATCTTAATATTTAAGATAGGCTTCTGCTGATCCCACACTTAGAAGTTACCTGTTTGGGCTGCCTGCCCAGGTGTCTTTCAGTTTGGTGGGTAGCTGGTGTGTTCTCCCAGAAACTACGTTATACAGAACAGTGTACAAGCCCTGAGAAAACCTCTTCTGGTGGAATGTCTATGAAAGGCTATCCACTGAGAGTGCTGTGTACCAGCCAAGCTCCACCTTCAGGACCCATGACCATTGCTGATAGGGTTCACAGCAATCTGAGGGATGTAAACTAATTGCAGTGCTTTGTGGTTTTCTTTGGGCTGTGCAATAACATCTTTAGCCTACACCCCATTTGTGTGTTCATTGGGTTCCGAACCACCCAAAAACCTCTGTCCCATTGCAGAATGGATGGTGAACCTTTAGCCTTCCATCATATATTGCTGGGCATTTTAAGAGTGGTCACGTACCACGTGAAACTGATGCCAGTCCAACCTTCCCCAACCTGATCTGTTAAATCAGGGATGGGGATCTTGCAGCCCTCCAAATATCATCGGACTTCTATCAACCACAGCCAGCATGGCCAATGGTCAGGGATAATGAGAATTAGAGAGTGTGAGAACACCCAGAGAGCTCTAGGTTAGGGAAGGTTGTATTAGTCCACAACCTTCCTTTAAGCTGAATGCTTCAAGTGTGTTGCCTACCACCAGAAAAAAACCAATTACTAGTACAGATACTTCGTTAATTCTTCTTATTTTTAACAAGCTATATTCATTTGTTTCAAAAATATTTGCAAACAACTTCAAATAAGGTTTCAGCTACAGGTCCTCTCTGGTTTCCCTGGGACCTTCTGCATGCACAACATGTCTTCTACCAATGAGTTCTGGTCCTTCTTCCAAATATGAAGTAAGATGCTAGACCTAATGGTTCTAAATAAAGGGCTGATTTAACCTCCTTCCGTCGGGCCTGTAAGACAGAGCTATTCCACCTAGCCTTTAGTTTGAATTCAGC
This sequence comes from Podarcis cretensis, assembly GCF_951804945.1. Lineage (NCBI taxonomy): Eukaryota > Metazoa > Chordata > Lepidosauria > Squamata > Lacertidae > Podarcis > Podarcis cretensis. The sequence continues at coordinate 69,708,202 of NC_137177.1, forward strand.
CTGATCTTTTATTTCCCTTCCCTTCCCTCCCCCTCCCCTTTTATGAAGATCACCCACTCTGAGACCCCACAGCTAATTCTCCCCTGGCCTCCTCACTGGCCCAAGTAGGACTAATTCGGCCAGCTAACCCTGGTGATTATCTAATGCTTATTAGATAGATTTCCCCTAAATTGATTTCTGAACTTTGAATTTTATTGTTATTCATGTTTTTATACTGTATTTTATGCTGCTTTTACAATTGTTTTAAATTTGTTGTTAGCTGCCCTGAGCCCAGTTTTTGAACCGGGAAGGCCGGGGTATAAATTAAAACTTATGATGATGATGATTTAAATAGGAAGCTGTTTTATACCAAGCCAGGTCATGTGCCCATTTATTTTAGACTGGTAGCAGTTCTCCTGGGCTTTAGGTAGGAATCTTTACCAGCCCTACCTGGATATGCCGGGAATTGAACCAGAGACATTCTGCATATAGAACAGATGCTCTGCCATTGAACTGTGACCCTTTCCATTGTTTTCACATGACATAATGTCAGCTCCATCACCGCTGTTTCTGTAAACTGTTAAATTTGAAGCCTTTTGAGCAGTTGCACAGTAATTGTGAAGAGAATTAGACACCGCCATCAAGGTTGGGGGTTGCATTTGAGACTTTATTGCATTAAGTATGAGCCATAGGCCAGCAGCAAGGATGAATGAGAAGACGCCTCCTTCTTCCAGAGATGGGTAGAAGCTGAAGACTGCAGCTGACTGCTCATGGGGATTCCTCCTTCACACCTTTTTGGTCTTTTCCTTAAGGAGAGGAAACAGAAATCCAGCATGAAAATCTGGACTGATTCAGTTCTTTCCTCCCCATATCTCTAAAGCCCAACTTCCCTGTGTATTGGTAATTCATTAAACAAGCATAATGGTACGAGAATCTTTTCATTTATTGACTTATCTGCATAGATAAAACACTGAAACAAAGGAACTCTGCTGTGGTTGTATGTACAATTGCTTCAGGATTAATTTTGTGCAGTGTTTTACTGGTACATCAGCACCTTGATAAAGCAAAGAATGAGGACGACACCAACTGTATGCACAATTAGATCAACTTTGCTTTTTTGCCGTTTTTCTCAGCATACACACAGGCACAAAGCATTGGTAAAACACCACACATGAATCCTTTTGCAATCATACATACAATTGGACCCTTTGGCAATGTTTAATCTATGTATGTCAGTAGTGTTGGAAGAGAGACCTGAAAGAATGGGAAGATGCAGCAAACAGAGATAGATGAATCTGCCAATTTCAGTTTCTCTCATTTCCTCATTTTCCCATCTTAAATTCAGATCTCTGCATTTCCTCATCAGATAGCAATAATAATAAAAAATCCGCATGAAAATTCACCAACATTTTAGTACATTTTTTTCCTAACGCGTTTTTGCAAAGCACTTCCTCCCATACATTTTTTGTATATAATTTTTGCAATGATATCCATTTTTATGCATATTTTTCATTTGTGGGTGCATTTTTGCACATATTACTTGATTGGAGAACCAAAAAGCACAATTCAGAGAAGTGCAAATGCCAAAGGATGGCTGTGTTTCAGTTTGCGTATTGTTTCAGAAGTGTGGATTAGCCTTTAAATGCAAACTGAATCACATTGCTCCCCCTTCTCCAGCAGCAACGGTGTGTATGTGCAATTTGGAAACTAAAAACTATACATAACAATGGCGGATTCTCAAGACATTGGCTCCCCCTGCAGAAATAAGACTAAGAGTTCAAAAACTCCCCAATCTGGGGGAGAAATTCAGATGACAAGCATTTCAGACATATCCAGCCAAGTCACAGGAAAGAGAGTTGGCATGGTGACTACTGGGCACATGACATGTGATATTGGGTAGTTCACTGTTAACTTGAAAGAAGGGAATCCTTTGCATCACCCATTTCCCCTGGCTGCTCCATATAAGAACTGGATGTGATATTGACACTCACCTGAACAGAAAGATTCTGGGCAGGTGAACCGGACCTTATAGTCGTGGCAGACACCCCTTTTTCCTTGCTGGGCATTGATGCAAGCGAACCCATTGACTGCATCATTCCTGTTCAACGACACAAGCAGAGTATGGGGGATAAGTATGGTGGAAAAATAGTAGCCAAATTTGAGAGAGTGGCCAGTTCCTGATTTCCAGTATAGGTGGCAAAAGCTGGTTGAACTCCAGTGGACTGCACAGATTGTTTTCCTGCTTACATCAGAAGTTGGGAACCTTCAGCCAACAGGCCCAACTAGACCTGGCAACCCTCCCTGTTTGGCCCACAAGGCTGTTTTTGCTAAGCTATAGTCAACTGCCCCACACCTGATGCCATAGATGGTAGCAGGTGCAGGACAGGAAAAGTCGTGGCAAAGTGGGGTTTGCAGGAACTGCCTGTCAACTTATTGTGCCTTTACAAGGGCTGACAAACTTTCTGACGGCAAGAGCTGTTTAACAGTGAAATGGACTCCATTGGAAGGTAGTGGACTCTCCTTGGAAGTTTTTAAACAGAGGTTGGATGGCCATCTGTCAGGGATTCTTTAGTTTCAATTCCTTTATTGCAGGGGTTGAACTAGTTGTCCCTTCCAACGCCACAATTCTTTGATTCTGTTTTTTCTAATTGCTGCTGTTATTTGTTAAGGGTGACTTTCTCAAATTTCCTTCCATTTTTTAAAAAATCATTTGTAGGTGAAATAAGGCAGATTGCCAAAATAGCCATACATTGAAACTGATGGCATGAGTACACCGTTCAAATTCCTGTGAGGGTCATTTCAGGGACAACCATTCTCTAACTCTGAAAGAGCATTGTGCCTCTCAGAGTTAAGCCACCCGATTCATCATCCCAGTCCTGGGACTCAGCTGTACAGCTGCAAATAAAATGTTTTAAATGTGTTGTAAAGTGCAATATACAAATGCAACACTAGATTTTTTTAAAAAAGCATTTTCGCAGTGTTTTTAAAAAATGTGTGTAGATTCCACCCTGGTTTTAAATGCAAAACAAAACAAAATTATACAGTTCTATCCAATTAAGTTCTACTTAGAGAGGAGCTGATGAAATTAATGGACCTATTTTAGTCATGCTCATTAATTCAACAGATTGGAATTAACACTGGATGCAACCTATAGCCACCATCTCCGTCTTCCCAAGTCAGAGAAGAATTCTCACCTGGAAAATATCTGTCCTGTCTGAGAAGCTGGGATTCCATCCACAGTTTGGACCTCAATAGCAATTGGCTTGTTGCAAATGGCTTTTGGATAGTCCTTTTTGAGGTAGTATATCAGCTCATAGTCCCCAGTTGCACTGGGATTGTCCCGGTTTAACCATTTTGTCTTGCAAACTAAGGGAGAAGAAACCAAGAGAGTAGAGTATTAGAAATTGTTGCAAACCTTCCATATTCTTCTCTACTTATGGTTGCAATAAAAGTAAACCCATGGATATCTATGTTTTCAGAGCATGTAAAGGTAAAGGTAAAACGACCCCTGACCATTATTTCCAGTCATGGCCGACTCTGGGGTTGCGGCGCTCATCTTGCTTTATTGGCCGAGGTAGCCGGCGTACAGCTTCCAGGTCATGTGGCCAGCATGACTAAGCCACTTCTGGCGAACCAGAGCAGCGCACGGAAATGCCGTTTACCTTCCCGCCAGAGCGGTACCTATTTATCTACTTGCACTCTGACGTGCTTTCGAACTGCTAGGTTGGCAGGAGCAGGGACCAAGCAACGGGAGCTCACCCTGTTGCGGGGATTCAAACCGCCGACCTTCTGATCAGCAAGTCCTAGGTTCTGTGGTTTAACCCACAGCGCCACCCACAGAGGTCCAAATGAACTGAACTTCTGAGAAGCACAGGCCTACGTGTCAGCATAGTTGCAAGTCAGCATGGTGGGCAAACGAACAGAAAACAGCCTAATTCACGCAAAATTAAAGAGATGCAACATGAAGAGTGTTGCAGTCCCCTGAGATCCAGACACAATAGCTTTGCGTCCATTTAATAATAATGATAATGAGATGTTCAATTCATGGCTAGAATTTTTCACTTGGATTTTGCTCTTTACCTGGCGCAGGGCTTTGGGGAGTTGTTTGGACTGGCACAGAGTCGATGGGGGTATTAGCTGTTGTTGTCTGCACAGGTAGAGAGTCAACAGGTGTGCTAGCTGCAGGCGTCAGCCCAGACTGATCCTGGCCTGTTGGGAAAGTGATTGGCGCCATTACTTCTGAGAAGGGAGATCTTGGAAAGAAATGGGAAAATCTCCCAACGAAAGAACAGTGGCAAGAAAAATGGATGAATTACGCAGAGCTGACTAAATTGACATACAAATTGCGGGACAAGGACAACTGTGACTTTAAGGAAGAATGGGAGCTTTTTACAAATTATCTAAAAAAGACAACAAAAATGAACTGGACTCCTTGGCAGGTTTTGAATAAACATACACAAATCTATTGGTTGCTAACAGGGTAGATAGATAAGGTAAGGATATGTATAATTTCATAACATGCAGAGAATAATATGTGCTGAGAAATCAGAGAGAGGAGCTTAGGGAAGTCTCTGGGGTGGGAGGGAGGGTTTGAAGGGGAGTGGGAAAAAGGGGGGAAGTAATGAATATGATATGCTTCGATAATCTGTTATGTTGAAATTGTTAATAAAAACATTTTTTTAAAAAAGGAAAGAAATGGGAAAATCAGGATAGATGCTGAAGCATTTTCCTTCAGTAACTTCCGCACCAAGGGCTCGTCTACACTTCCCTTTGTCCCATAATCTCTTCTCTTCGTTCTGCAATTTCAAGGCACAGGGTCCCAGAGGTTTTCCTTTCGCTCTGTCGCTTTCCCTGAGAAGACCCCCCGATTACTGCTGAATTGGAACAATCCGTAGAAATGCTGGGATTGAAGCTGGATTATTCCTGCATTGCAGGGGGTTTGGACTAGATGACCATTGGGTCTCTTCCCACTCTGAAGTTCTATCATTGTATGTTTGCCATGTGCTTCGCCATTGCCTTTCCTCAACTCTGCAGGACAGGAAGTGCAGAGTGGTGTCTTGAAAGCATTTCCTTACCTGAAAATTTTCTCCCCCAGTGAAGGTCACAGCTCCGTGGAATATAAACACGACAAAAAAATGTAATAATGTGATAATATTTGTGTATATGAGGAGCTGTGTGGCTTAATGTTTCCACGTTTTCTAGTTCTTCAGCTGCGCACACCTCCATTCCTTACCTTGAGTGGGGAACTGGTTCGTCTCCTGTGTTGCTGGTACAGGTGCAGCAGTCACAGCAGATGTGGATTCCACCCCAAGCTGGCCTTTTCCTGCTGGAAACATATGTGTAATTTAGGTGACATTAGAGAAGCGGGTGGTGCTGTGGGTTAAACCACAGAGCCTAGGACTTGCCGATCAGAAGGTTGGCGGTTCGAATCCCCACAACGGGGTGAGCTCCCGTTGCTCTGTTCCTGCTCCTGCCAACCTAGCAGTTCAAAAGCACATCAAAGTGCAAGTAGATAAATAGGTACCACTCTGGCGGGAAGGTAAATGGCGTTTCTGTGCGCTACTCTGGTTCACCAGAAGCGGCTTAGTCATGCTGGCCACATGACCTGGAAGCTGTACGCCGGCTCCCTCGGCCAATAAAGCGAGATGAGCGCTGCAACCCCAGAGTCAGTCACGACTGGACCTAATGGTCAGGGGTCCCTTTACCTTTACCTAGGAAGAACTTTCTGACAGTAATAGCTGTTCGACAGTGGAATGGACCACCTTGGAAGGTGGCGGACTCTGCTTCATTGGAAGTTCTTAAAGCAAAATTGGGATGGCCATCTGCCAGAGAGTCTTTAGCTTTGATTTCTGCATTGTAGGGGGTTGGACTAGGGCAGTGGTGGCAAAGCTATGACATGCGGGCCAGACAGGACACAGAGCCCTCTCTGTGGGCACGCACACCATTGCCCCAGCAGGGCTGTAGCTTCTGTGCCTGGGGTGAGGGAGAAGGAGGAGAGGAGGGCTTGTGCCATCCAAAGCCTGTGGCACCAGGACCTGGCTAGCGAGTGAGGGGCTGAGCAGGCATTGACTTTTGATGCACCAGGGCCTCCCGCCAGTCTGTTTTTCCTACTCGGGAGTAAGCCGCCTTGAGTGCAGCTGGGCTTAACTCCCAGGCCAGTAAGCATATAAAGGCGGCAACCTAAGAAGGGGTTTTGGGTTTACAAGTTCACTGCACTTTACCATGGAAGCCAACAGAGAAATTCATTCCGTGGAGGCTGTGATCAAACGGTAGGCAAATAAATGGCAAACAACAACAACAACAACAACAACAACAACAACAACAACAACATATTATTTATACCCCGCCCGTCTGGCTGGGTTTATTTATTTATTTATATTTATTTGTTTGTGCGCACGCAGACAATCATTATTATCTCATATTAAAAACAGGGGGAGGGTGGCTCTTAGTACAGCCCTCCAGTGTACACTAGTGGCCAAAATTGTGGAACCTTCTAAAAAAATTAAAAAAATGTATTTCCAAGGTTTGAAGGCTCATAACACCACTTTGTTTTGGAGTAATACTAGTGTTTTTTTTCTTTGGGGATGCAGGCGGACGCATAACCCTAAACATTTTGTGAATCTAACAGGAGAAGAAATTCACTGTATTTATTTCCCCCAATTTGAACTGTATTTATTTTTCCCTGGTGGTGATTTTCTTGAGTCAAAATGAGAGTAACCCTATACATTTTTTTAAGAAAAAAAAGTACTGAGTTACACCATAAAGTTATATGTCAATGGAAAGATAATGTAATGAAGAATGTAATGCCGTAACTTTTATGAAGGATTATTTATTACAACAGCAGTCATAAAGAAGAAACGTGAAACACACAGAAAAAAGAGATATATAGGTTAAATTGCCACGTTGGCACTTTGCGATAAATAAGTGGGTTTTGGGTTGCAGTTTGGACACTCGGTCTCTAAAAAGTTTGCCATCACTGGACTAGGGACTCAGCGACTTTATATGCATAGCTTTATATGTGTTAAAACACTATGGCATCAAATGGCGCTGTGGAGTCCCATTTTTTGCCAATGGAACTTCACTGTATGAAGTTTACAACGCATTTAACTGGATCGCTTCTTTGATGTATCTAGATCCAACCTAGGTGAAGGGTGGACCCTTCCCACTACTATATACAATTCTATGACTTTTTTATTCAAATAGAGGACTGCTCCCTGCAAAGCAAGACACCCCGCCACCTTATCCTTAATGCAAAGCCTTTTCAATCAGCTCTGCTTTCTTGTATGATTGATCTGGGCGGGGTCTTTGTTACTCACCACAGAAGGAATCAGGACAGGTGAACCGCACCTGATAATCAAGGCACATGACGCCTTTTCCCTGGTGGGCATTGACGCAGGCAAATCCGCGGGTAGAATCATTCCTGTTTGGATCACAGGAGGCAAAGCAGACATGGAACAGCTGAAGGAGATAGAGCTCTGGCAGTCATTTGAGGTGACATCCCAACATGGCCAGGGAGGCAGGGAAAGCCAAACCCACAAACAGGAGTGAAGGAAGCTGTCATGGCTTATGGGGAAGTCAGACCCCGAAGCTGTCGTGCAACTGAAGCTGTCCTTCCAGGGCTGCAAGCACCCAACTGACCAGCTATAGAATAGGCATAGGCAAACTTGGCCCTCCAGATGTTTTGGGACTACAACTCCCACCATCCCTGACCACTGGTCCTGTTAGCTAGGGATGATGGGAGTTGTAGTCCCAAAAAATCTGGAGGGCCATGTTTGCCTATGCCTGCCATAGAATGATGCTTCCAACATGGGATGATAGTTTCAGTTCCATGACAGCCTCAGCTGCAAACACCCCATGTGCCTATTCCAGAGGACAGAACAAATCTTAGAATTAGGTCCACAATGCTTATTTCAATTTACAAGAAAGCAGATTCTGAGTAGACATTAGGAAGGACTTTCTTTTGGTATGAGCTGCTTGGCTCTTGGAATGGGGTAGACTCTACTTCACTGGAGGCTGGGTGGCCCTCTGTCAGGAATTATTTATCTATGATTCCTACATTGCAGCGAGCTGAACTACTGGTGGTTGGAGGCTACTTCCAACCCTACAATTCTATGATTTCACTCAATCCACTCACAGATCGCCAAAGTTCTCATAAAGGTAAATGCCCTTATCATTCCCATTCAAGGCCACCTTCTCTCTGGAGATGGTAAACCTGTGTCTATGAGATATCTGGGGAGACCTTCATAGCTGATAAAGAAGCAGTGTACACAACATCTGCCAGATACATTGTGGAGGAGTCTTGGCTGCCAAAGAAAATTGTTTATAGACAGCCAACTAGCTCACTTAAGAGCCAGCTCAGACAACTTCTGCCAATCATCTCCAAACTCATCCCATGGAATCTTACACAGCAAACTGTTGCCCAGTCTCGGAAGCTGGGATCCCATCCACTGTCTGGACCTCAATTGCAATTGGATCAAGACAGATTGTGTCAATTTCATTTTCATCCATGATATCAGAAAGGAGTTCGTAGTCCCCAGTCCCAGAAGGATTATCCCGGTCAAACCAATTGGTCTTGCAAGCTGAAGGAGAAAAAGAAATGTGAGTTGTAGCTGAATAAACAGTGATAGCAATGGGAAGGCGTTCTCTGTTTGCCCCCAAGTGGAGACAAGCTGGAGCTACAACAACATGCTGCAGAGTGGATTGCTCCTGCCCAGTGTTTCAGTCAACCAGCCCATGCCTGCCCTTCAAGATACTGGAGCGGTAGTCAACTGAGTTTTACTCAGAGTAGACCTATTGAAATTAATGGACCTAACTTAGTCATGTTCATTATTTCCAATAGATCTCCTCTGAGCAGGACTAACTTTGGAGACAATCCTATAAAAAGAATAACCACACAAGTTTTAATTAAGTTGGTTTTAAGCAACCATGCTTCTGCCAACTTGGAGCAGGCAACACAACTGAAGGCATATTGCTCATGCGCACACGCACGCACGCACACACACACACACACCTTGCTCTTGAACTTGGGACCCAGTTTTCACTTCTGGAGAGACAGCAGTTGGGGCTAGAAGGGTAACAGGCTCTAATCCTGCCCCAGGTTGATTCTGGTCCCCTGTAGAAAAGAGGTTGATGGCTGGAGTGAAAATGTTCTTGCATGAATGCTATTTACTTCATTATTTCATTTCTATCATACCTATCCCCCAAGGAGCACAAGGTGGCATGATACATGGTTCCTCACTTAATTTTTTTAATCCACACGACAACCCTCTGAGGTAGGATATACCTCCATGGCTAAGTGGGAATTTAAACCCTGGTCTGAGTGGGGTTTGAACTCAGCCCCCAAATGGAAAGGTTGGTGTGAGGCTGCAATGTATAAATACAGTGGTACCTCAGGTTAAGTACTTAATTCGTTCTGGAGGTCCGTACTTAACCTGAAACTGTTCTTAACCTGAAGCACCACTTTAGCTAATGGGGCCTCCTGCTGCCGCCGCGCCACCAGAGCACGATTTTTTTTTTCTCATCCTGAAGCAAAGTTCTTAACCTGAAGCACTATTTCTGGGTTAGCAGAGTCTGTAACCTGAAGCGTATGTAACCTGAGGTACCGCTGTATATGCAGGAATACATGCCGCTTAGCCAGCTCTTAATAATTTTGAGGAAAAAAAGAGCAAGAGACAAATCCCTTCCCCAAGAAATTATGGGGGGGGGATAATGCCTTTTACTTCCCCCATATAAAGCAACTAAACCTATACACCTTCAGTTTGGCAGGCTTAATCTCCTCTGGAGGGGCTCCTGTGTTTGCAAATTTTATCCACTTTGGTTACCTATTATAGTGAATGTGCGGAGCACAGGGCTTTCTTTTATACAGAAGCAGTTATGGTGTGCTTTGACCAACTGTGCTCAAGGAAGTCCAAATGAAAAGGTCCCTTTGTTAACTGTTCCACCCCACTGTTATTTAGATAAATGGACCAGTATTTCTTTGAGGGCAAGTCATTAAAAAAAATAAAATGCTTCTGTGATTTTTCCTACTTTGAATAAATAAAATCGCCTCCGATAAGTTTCCTACTTAATTTCCTCTCTCCTGGTAAGTTTCCTATACAGTGGTACCTCTAGTTACGAACTTAATTCATTCCGGAGGTCCGTTCTTAACCTGAAACTATTCTTAACTAGAGGCGTGCTTTCGCTAATGGGGCCTCTTGCTTCCACTGCGCCACTGGTACACGATTTCCGTTCTCATCCTGGGGCAAAGTTCTCAACTCGAGGTAACTCTTCCAGGTTATCGGAGTTTGTAACCTGAAGCGTTTGTAATCTGAGGCGTTTGTAATCTGAGGTGTTTGTAATCTGAGGCGTAACCCGAGGTACCACTGTATTTAGTTTTAAGCTCTTTCTGCTTTCTCTGTTGTTTCCTGTTTCCTTCTAGGCAAAAGGGTTAGGGATGTATAGAATATCCTAAGAGCAATCTGCTCTCTACCAGGGGAATACTATAAAAGGTAAAGGTAAAGGTACCCCTGCCCATACGGGCCAGTCTTGACAGACTCTGGGGTTGTGCGCCCATCTCACTTAAGAGGCCAGGGGCCAGCGCTGTCCGGAGACACTTCCGGGTCACGTGGCCAGCGTGACATTGCTGCTCTGGCGAGCCAGAGCCGCACACGGAAACGCCGTTTACCTTCCCGCTGGTAAGCGGTCCCTATTTATCTACTTGCACCTGGAGGTGCTTTCGAACTGCTAGGTTGGCAGGCGCTGGGACCGAGCAGCAGGAGCGCACCCCGCCGCAGGGATTCGAACCACCGACCTTTCGATCGGCAAGCCCTAGGCGCTGAGGCTTTAACCCACAGCGCCACCTGCGTCCCCGGGGAATACTATAGGTTACCCTTATTTATTCCACACAGTCCATCTCTTGAAACAGCACTGGTGTTGCTTACATACCTTTTGCTGGGATATTTGGACTGCTTTGCACTTGCTCCAAGGTGGGAGTTGGAGCAGGAGGTGTAACGAGCTCTGGTGCTGGTGTGGACTGGATCTCACCACCTATGGAAAAAGATTATGAGTTTGAGGCTGAAGGAAGGGGATCAGTGTGACTGTGGGAGGCCTTAAAGGAAAAGATACATTCCATTATTCATTTGACCTTCACCATCCCTTTTTTGTTCTTCCTTTTCAGCCCTTCTCAAGGATCATATATAGAGGGGATGTGTGCCTCTCCCTAGACCCAGTCTGGAGACCACCTGCCCCAGATCCAGAACTAAATCAATTTGGGGTGGGGTCAATGTTTAATTAGGGTTTTCAGAACCCTAATTAAACATAAGGGAAGGAGAGGGAAAAAAGGAAGGAGGAGAATTTGCATCTCCCCTGTCAAAAAAACTCAACCTTCCCTACAGGACTGCACCAGCCCACATGACTGAATCCTTTGCTCAACTCAAAGAATTGAATCCTTTGCTCACTGGCAAATGTTCTGGTCAGAGAGACCCCCTGTAGTTTTCCTGTTCAATGCCCTTTCTCCCAGATGGCCTAACCCAGGGCTATCCAGTGCTGTTGTGACTTGACTTGGTTGAACCCAACCCCAGACCCCCAGAATTGACCTGATTCAGTTTGGGATTTGGACGAATCCAGTATACAACCCAAACATATAGTGCATACAATGTGGGACTTAACCAGCAGTTGGTTTTTCAACTCCCTGTGTTCTGACTTTCTGACTGTGATTGTAGACTAGAGAGTATTGGGCTACAGGGCTTGATGTTGGGGAACGAGATAATTTCTATCAACCCTCTATTGTATCTTTTGTTAACTTTGCCCTGCCTGCCACTCCCCTTGTATTCTGGTGGGATTAACTAGGAAAAATGCTAAGATTAGTCCTGGGGGCATGTTCAGTTTGCTTTAGTTTACAGTCCCTTCACATTTGCTTTCCACTTCATGTTACCAAACCTGCTAGGTCTTCTCCTAAGAATGGCACCCCAAGACCACTTTTCTCTCTAGCACATGGATAGGACTTTTGACACTTCTGTATGTATCCCCAGTATCTCTCAAGATAGTGTTGCATGCCTACCTTTTACTGGGATTTTTGGACTGCCTTTAATTTCTTCCAAGGTTGGAGTTGGGGCAGGAGATGTTACTGGCTCTGGACCTGGTGTGGATGGGATTTCACCACCTATGAAGGAAGATTCCAATTTGAGGCTAAAAGATGAGGACCAATGTGATGCAGTCGTCCCTCCCAGGAAATGCTATGGCCCTCTGCTTATCCCTTAGGCAATTGTTCTTTGAGCTCCACCTCCAGATGCTATCTTCCTTAGGACTGTATACTGTATAACGTTTATATAATCTGCTACTGCTGGGAGATGGGATTATTTCTACTATTTCTTTATTGGCTCTTTAGCTAACTTGCTTTCCTGCTTTTCATTCCCCCAGGATTCCAGACAAATGACGTAGAAGGATTCCTAAAATTAATTCCGGTATTTGAGCAAGTTTGTGTAGCTTTCAGATCCTGTAGTTCCACTTCATGTTACCAAAGTGTATGGAATTTTTCACCTTTTGGTTCTTCTCCCAAGAATGGCATCCAGAGAAGGGCTTTTTCTCCCACACATGGATAGGATCTCTGACACTTTGGTTATATAGGCCAAGTATTTCTTGGAATAGCTATAGGGTGGCATACGTACCTTTCACTGGGATTTCTGGACTGCTTTCAATTTGTTTCAAGGTGGGAGTTGGGGCAGGAGGTGTAACAGGCTCTGGTCCCGGGGTGGGAGGGATCTCACCTGTGGAGAAAGCAGATTGCAATTTGAGGCTAAAGGATGAGGACCAATGTGATGGAGTCATCCCTCCCAGGAAATGCTATGTCCCTCTGCTTCTTCCTTAGGCAATTGTTCCTTGCTTTCCATCTCCAGGTGCTACCTTCCTTAGGACTGTATACGGCACAACGTGTATGTAATCTGTGTCTTAGTTCACCTGTTTGAGCTACCTGGTTTCAGAATGTGATGCGCTTGTAGTCTAGAGAATGTTGTTCATCTGTGCCATTCCTTGGTGGTGGGGATATTTGCATTTTCTAATTTGAAATATGGCTATTTATGTGAAATGTGGGGTTATGACACCACCCCAAGCTGCACCAGACTGACAGAAGATGGTGGCTGCATTATTTTTTCTCTTCTCTTTACCTGTACGGGGAACACTATAAGCTAAAGGTGAGAGCATTCATTCCTGCAAACTAAACCAAATTATCACTGCATAATTATTAGAAGAGCACGCTTAGAAACTTACTGGAGCAAAAGGGTGCTGAACAGGTGAACCGTACCCGGTAGTCGTAGCAGAGTTGCCCTTTCGCTTGTTCAGCATTGATGCAGGAAAAGCCAGTGATGACATCATGCCTGCTCAGAGAAAGAAGCAGATAGGTTGCAGTTGCAGTTGCAGTGCACAGAATGTTAGGAGGTATTGAGACAGAGCAAAGTCTGCAACCATAGAAATAGGTGCAGGGATGTAACTCAGTGGTAGAGTATCTGCCTTGCAAGCTGAAGGTACCAGGCTCAGTCACCAGCATCTCCAGGGAGAACTTGGAGAGATCCCTGCCAGCGATCCTAGAGAGCTGCTGCCAGTCAGTTTTTACAATACTGAGCATGATGGGCAATTGGTTTGACTCAGGGTAAGGAAGCTTCCTATGTTTTTGCAGCTTTGCAGCTAAGCAATTAAAAATTGCATTGCATACAAGAAAGGTTTAACATCTCACACAGCAATCGGTTGCCCAGCCTTCAAAGCTGGGATCCCATCCACAGTCTGGACCTCGATCGCGAGTGGCATTCTGCATATCTCCTGAGGGTGCATCTGAATGAGGTTAAAAAGGAATTCCTGGTCCCCATCACCCGAAGGATTGTCTTCGTTAAACCAGCGGGTCTTGCAAGTGGAAGGAGACTCTATCAAAAGAGAAGCGATAGGAGGTTTCTTAGAATGCTTATGAAGCATCTGAAGAAGAGAAGCCTTGGTGCCTTGCCAGTGTCCAAGGATAGTCAAATCAAAGGCCTCTGAATTAGGAATTCAGTGCTATGCTTATTTTTCAAATTAATTGGAATCTCTTGTATGATATCTACATCTATACACACATCTATAATTTCCATTTTTTTATCTTCTAGGTCAGGCTGTGGGACTTTATGACCCCTATGTTGTTGGACTCTAGTTCCTATACTCCTCAGCCAGCATGTTCAGCTGTCTGGGATGCTGGGAGTCCAGCAAAATCTGGAAGGTCCACAAGTTTCCCATCCCAATTCTAGGTCTTTCTCCAAAGACTGCACACAGAGAACAACTTGCTCTCCAGCCTGTGGACACCACTTTTGACTCTTGCACATGTCCCAAATGGAGCATTTCTTGAAACAGGCTCTGTGTTGATGACATACCTTGTGTTTTTTTCCTGCTGTGGTGAGCTGTGTTGTGGTGTGTGGGTAGGTGGGAGAGGGTACTTACTTGGGGGCTGACATGTTAAGGTAAGAGCCAGTAGCACTTGGTGGGGCTGCAGTGCTTTGACTTCTGAGCAGTGGCAAGGCAGAAGCATGGTCGTTGTGGTAGAATGCACTGCTGGAACCAATCCAGTGTTCCTGCTGGTGCATTTGCACCATGCCAACCTCTCTGCCGCCAGTCACTCCTAGTAAACTGCAGCAACACCAGTGATAACAGGTCAGGTGAGCACTGCTGACCACTATTACTTAGAGCAAGGAGAAGTCTACTAGAAGGCAGAATGTGGAGGAAGGCATGGTTGTGATCTGTCAGTTAAAGCAATCATCTGGGACAACATAGATGAGTATTTATTTATTTATTTATTTATTTATTTATTTATTTATTTGGACTAGATCTAGGAGCAAAGGCAGATTTAGGGGAGAACAACCGGTTCACCCACACTGAGCACTGAGCCAAGAAGGTGGTACAGGGAGTCCCACAACAATGACTTAGAACAGAAGCTGAGGGTTGAGCTCCCCCCCCCAAAAAAAATGTTTTGGGGTGTTGCATAGAATGCTGCTGAAATTTGAAAGCCCAAAGTCCGCCACTGCTAGGAGATGGGATTATTTCTACTATTTCTTTATTGGCTCTTTAGCCAATTTTGTCCTGCTTTCCATTCTCCCGGGATTCCAGACAAATGATGTAGAAGGATTCCTAAAATAAATTCTGGAATTTGAGCAAGTTTATGTAGCTTTCAGTTCCTGTAGTTCTACTTCATGTTACCAAAGTGTGTGAAATTATCCACTTTTGGGGTCTTCTCCCAAGAATAGCGTTCAGAGAAGGGCTTTTTCTCCAGCAGGTGGATAGGACCTTTGACACTTCTGTATGTATCCCCAGTATCTCTCAAGATACTTGTAGTGTTGCATGCCTACCTTTTACTGGGATTTTTGGACTGCCTTTAATTTCTTCCAAGGTTGGAGTTGGGGCAGGAGATGTTACTGGCTCTGGACCTGGTGTGGATGGGATTTCACCACCTATGGAGGAAGATTTGAATTTGAGGCTAAAAGATGAGGACCACTGCGATGGAGTTGCCCCTCCCAGGAAATGCTATGGCCCTCTGCTTATTCCTTAGGCAATTGTTCTTTGAACTCCACCTCCAGATGCTATCTTCCTTAGGACGGTATACTGCATAATGTGTGTATAATCTGCCACTGCTGGGAGATGGGATTATTTCTACTATTTCTTTATCGGCTCTTTAGCTAACTTTGTCCTGCTTTCCATTCCCCCGAGATTCCAGACAAATGATGTAGAAGGATTCCTAAAACTAATTCCAGAATTTGAGCAAGTTCATGTAGCTTTCAGCTCCTGTAGTTCCACTTCATGTTACCAAAGTGTGTGAAATTTTTCACCTTTTGGTTCTTCTCCCAAGAATGGCATCCAGAGAAGGGCTTTTTCTCCAGCACGTGGATAGGATTCTTTGACACTTTTGTTATATAGCCCAAGTGTCTCTTGGAATAGCTATAGGGTGGCATACATACCTTTCACTGGAATTTCTGGACTGCTTTCAACTTGTTTTAAGGTGGGAGTTGGGGCAGGAGGTGTAACAGGTGCTAGTCCCGGGGTGGATGGGATCTCAACACCTATGGGAAAAGATTCTGAGTTTCAGGCCACTGTGATGGAGCAGGCTCTCCAAAGAAGGAGCAACATTTTTTGTGTATTAGCCAAACATCCATTTGTCTTTTCCCCTCTCCTTCCTCCTTCATTCATGAAGGAGCGTCTCAACCCCCAGCGTTCTACCCGGACACTGAGGTCCAGCGCCAAGGGCCTTCTGGCAGTTCCCTCACTGCGAGAAGCTAAGTTACAGGGAACCAGGCAGAGGACCTTCTCGGTAGTGGTGCCTGGCCTGTGGAATGCCCTCCCATCAGATGTCAAAGAGAAAAACAACTACCAGACTTTTAGAAGACATCTGAAGGCAGCCCTGTTTAGGGAAGCTTTTAATGTATGATGTACTACGGTATTTAAATATTTTGTTGGAAGCCTCCCAGAGTGGCTGGGGAAGCCCAGCCAGATGGGTGGGGTATAAATAAATTATTATTATTATTAGGCAAAAAAAAATCCTGCATTGTAGGGGTTGGACTAGATGACTCTTGCAGTCTCTTCCAACTCTATGATCCATGCATTACTTAACCTACAATCTGTGGTTTGTCTGACTGCATTCTATTAACTGTTCTACACACTGAACCAGGAAGAATTTCATCAACAGGATTAAAAGAACAAAGCAGTTAAAACTTACCAGAGCAGAAAGACAGTGGGCAGGTAAATCGCACCTGGTAGTCATGACAGCGCTTGCCTTTTCCCTGGGAGGCATGGATGCAGGAAAAGCCAGTGCGGGCATCATTGCTGTTCAGAGAAAATGAGTCTCAATAGCCTTGTCTCATACTATCACATAGGGTTTTCAATGCATTTTCAATGCCTTAAACTGCAGTAATGAAAGGGGACTGCCTATTCATGCCATAAGATATTTACAGGTATTCCAATAAAAGTAAAAGTTGAAGTTGAACTTTGCATTTCTTTTACCACAAGAATTAAACCACATTGCCAGTGCAACATTGTGCATGCTTATTCAGAGGTGTAGTGGACTCTCATTCATTGGAAGTTTTGAAACAGAAGTTAGATGGCCATCTTTCATGGATTCTTTAGCTCTGATTCCTTGACTAGGTGACCCTTGGGATCCCTTCCAACTCTACAATTCTATTATTCTTTCATATCCCTAGTTTGGACACAAAATGAAAGCTCAAGACACAATAATAATAATAATAAATCCCCCACCATTTTCCAAGACCCATTTCACACAATACTAAATTCTCACGTAGTAAATATCTGCCCAGTCTCAGAAGCTGGGGTCCCATCCAATGTCTGGACCTCTATAGCTGTTGGTTCAGAGCAAATGTCATTGGGATACTTGTCCAAGATGTCAAAGAAGAATTCGTAGTCCCCAGTTCCAGAAGGATCATCTTCGTCAAACCAGCGTGTATTGCAAACTGGGGGGGATTAACAACAACAAAAATACAAGACAACGGAGTTAAAAATCTCCTGAAACCAAAACACGAAGTACAGATACATCTGTTTTATTGGTGCACGTATAGAAGGGGAGGGAGAAAAGGGACTCAGAAAGTGGGGGACCTTTGACCCTCTAGATGCTGCTGAACTACAACTCCCATGATCCCTGGCCATACCTGCTGGGGCTGATGGGTCAAAGGTTCCCCACATTTGAACTAAAAGGGACTGAAAACTGATGCAAAAGGTGTGCATATAGTGTGGTTCCATTCAACATTTGGAATATAAGAAAAAGCTGGAGAAGTCCTTGTGCAAAGGCTACATAATCCAAAACTCCAAAATCCAGGGAGAGACTTGAATGAGGATGCAGAAGCATCATCCCTAAGTAAAACTACAACACGTTTCCATGCACACATTGTGATGGGATTGCAGATGTGCCTTGCAGTTCAAAGAGAAATGTTGGCACAGGAGGCTGAGATTCTGGTGTAGACTAGTCTTATACACCTACAGGAAATCTATATCTAAGGGTTACACCCAACTAAGTCCTGCTCAGAGTAGACCCATTAAACTTAATGGATCTAAGCCCACCCTGCTCATTGATTTCAAAGGGTCTACTCTGGGTAGTATTAACGCTGCATACAACTCTGTGGACATCTTTATGAGGAAGGGCTGTAACTTTGCAATATGCAGAAGGTTCCAGGTTGAATGCCTGGCAATTCCAGGTAGGGATGGGAAGAGCCCCAGCTGGAAACCCTGGAGAGCCACTGCCAATCAGTGTAGACAATCCTGAGCTAGATCGTGAACCATGGGCCCATGCAGCCTTCATCCTAATTTCATGCAGCTGGAGTGGAGCCAGGGAGGAGAGTGAGTGAGAAAAAATGCAATGGAAAATATATGAAATGAATGGAGTGATGTAAGTAGGAGAGTTGGGGGGAAGCCCTCTGAAAGTGATTAGCTCACCTCTCTGGCAAGAATGAGCTGACTCTTCTCTGGTAGCCCACTGGGGGCGGGGAGAAAGAGAGGAGTGGCAGAATGAATGAATGAAAGGGGTGACAGAGAGAGGGGGGTCACAGAAAGAGATGAAAGAGAGGAAGAGAGAGAACAGGATGACACACACACACAGAGAGAGATAAGGGTGGTAGAGAGAAAGAAGGGAGTGGCAGAGAGGGTGGTTGTGACCCCCATACACTAAGCTCTGTGTGGGATAAATCCAGATTCATAGGCTTAATGCATGAATGGGTTAAGACCATAGAGTAGACTGTTCTGTCAAACTTAGCTAGGTTACTCCCCCTAACCTTGAGAGGTTATCAAGCCTTGGTTCTTTCCTTCCACTGTGTGAACCCTACCAGGTTTAAACTCAATCCTCCAAGCTTAATCTATGTGGCTTTAGCAAGCTGTCATTGTTTTTCTGAACAAATAATTTAGAAAACATTTGGAACCATTTTGAAACCTGAGTTATACATACTGCCTGTCTTTCTTGCTGCTGTATAGAAAAGTACATGAATCTGACCTTTGATGAGTTGGTAAGTAAACCATTTTTAACTTACCAAATGTGTGGTTTCTTTCTTTTCTAAGGGAAGTTGGGAAATTTGGAAGCAATTTAGGGATATTTTAAAAAGTTTAACAGCCTCTATTTCCACACTTTACTTGGCTGCATGTTTTGTGATTTTAAATCTCTGCTGGGGCTTGCCCCAAACCTGGATCTAGGCATCCAGGGAATTCTCCTTTTATTTTACCATATTTAGTATTTTTTATTTTTAACCAATATACAAATCAAATTAACACTCAAATTGATCCCATCCACCACTGGATTCATCCCTGCCCAATACTGGCATGTGGCCCACCAACAGATTAGAAGGGCATCCCTCCCTTTACCAATTGTTATTTTGTCTGTCTCTCCTCTCTACTCGTCCCTACCTTTCTGGGGACTTTGGGTAAGAATCTGCTCTGAGTCAGGGGTTGGTGCTAGAGATGCAAAATCTTCCTCTTGACACTCTGACTCATCATCATCATCATCATCATCATCATTGAAATGACCATTATTTTCTACAGAGATAGATACAAAGTAGATAATGATTCCCCCCCCCCATACCGTACCAACCGAGGATGCGCTGTGAACACACCAATGGGGTCCAAGAACCTAATTCTGAACCATTTAAGTGTGTATACTTGGAAACTTGGGCCTGGGCCAAAAGATTTTTGAGAAACTGCCCCTCACAAACATTGATCCAGTCCCCTTTCCTAGTTCATCAATCTTTCAAAGGTTGAGGAAGTGCTGTAGCTCAGTGGTAGATCATCTGCTTTGCATGCAGAAGGACCCAGGTTAAATCCTTTCTTACCTCCCTTTTGACTCTCAGCACTGGTGGTTTCTTCTGGTCCAGGTTGAGGTGTCTGAGCTGGAGGAAAAGTTGTCTCTGGTCCCAATTGAGCTTGGGCGGTGGGAGCTGAAGAAGAAGATTAGAGGTGAAACTTGTGTTGTATCTTTTTTGGGGGGAGGGAGGCATGTGGGTTTCCCAGGGGTATATGGTTGGCCAGGGTGGAAAACAGGAAGCTGGACTAGATGGTGAGGTCTGAATCTAGATTCAATCCAGATCATGCAAACATCAGCAGAGCCCAAGTGGGTCTGATTAGCCACCTCTCTCCTGTTCTTACCCCCCTTCTGACCCTCTGCACTGGTGGTTTGTTCTGGTCCAGGGTGAGGCGTCTGGGCTGAAGGTAAAGTAGTCTTTGGTCTTAATAGAATGTGGGGAGTGGGGGCTGAAGAAAAATGCCATAGATGAAACTTGTGGTTCAGCCTTAGTAGTATCAGATGCATATATTTCTCCATGGGGATTTTTGACCCATGAAAGGCCAGCCTGTTTTCCTCCACTCGTGACAGGTGTCTATAGTTGCAAATCAAACAAATATTAGAAAGGATGTTGAGTGTCCAGGAAGCCCTGTCATCCAAAGGAAATGGAACCAGGTGGTACCTCTGTGCAGAAATTCCTATCTCAACTCAAAAGTGAGGACTGCCCAATATTCTATATGACACATCAAAAGAGCTAAATTAAGTATTTGTCTTGCCACCTTTCCCCCTTTTTTCTTACCTCCTTTCTGACCTTCGGCACTTGTAATTTGTTCTGGTCCAAGGTGAGGTGTCTGGGCTGGAGGGAATGTTGTTTCTGGTCTTAATGGAACCTGGGGAGTAGGCTCTGAAGAAAGAGTTCAGAGATTAAACTTGGGGTGCAGACCTGGGAGTGGTAGCTGAACTGTGGGGTTCTGTGCCTCCCTGAAGGAATGCCCACTTGCTTCAATTCATTCTTGACATTTATATTTGTAAATTAAGCAAATATCACAAAAGACATTGTGGGTGTTCAGGGCAGTCTACCACCAAAATAAAATGCAGTTGGGTGGCATCTCTTCCCAGAAATTCTAGTCACCTCTTAGACGTGGGGAAAACACAATATTCTAGATCAGTGGTTCCCAATTGGTGATCTGAGAACCCTGAGGGGTCTGCATAACACACCCCGGGGCGTCTGTGGCACCATTCACATAACAAAAACTACAATAGGTATGTCAAATTTTCAAAAGCATGGGGTGCATGGCTTGGCTTTTCAAAAACAGAGGGCCAGGAGCACGTAGCTAATTATGAACTACTGTTCTAGATGACTCAAATGGCAACAGATCCCAACCAGTGGATTAGACACCTCTGTTTCCATTCCTACCTCCCTTCAGAATGGTGGTTTGTTCTGGTACAGGGTGAGGCGTCTGGACTGGAGGTAAAGTTGTCTCTGGTCTCAATGGAACCTGTGGCGTGGGGGCTGAAGAAAGAGTTCAGAGATTATTGTTCTAGGTGACTCAAATGGCAACAGATCACAACCAGTGGATTAGACACCTCTGTTTCTATTCCTACCTCCCTTCAGAATGGTGGTTTCTTCTGGTCCAGGGTGAGGCGTCTGGACTGGAGGTAAAGTTGTCTCTGGTCTCAATGGAACCTGTGGTGTGGGGGCTGAAGAAAGAGTTCAGAGATTAAACTTGTGGTGCAGACTTGAGAGTAGCAGGTAAAGACATTTCTCTGTGGCGTTCTATGCCTCCTTGAAGGAATGCCCACTTGCTTCAATTAATTCTTGACATTTATATTTGTAAATTAAACAAATATCACAAAGGACATTGTTGGTGTTCAGTGCAGTTCCACCCAAAGGAAATGCAGTTGGGTGGCATCTCTTCCTAGAAATTCTAGTCACCTCTTAGACGTGGGGAAAACACAATATTCTAGATCAGGGGTTCCCAATTGGTGATCTGCAAACCCCAGGGGGTCTGTATAACCCACTCAGAGGGTCTGTGGCACCATTCACATAACAAAAGCTTCCACAGAGATATCAAAATTTTCAAAAGCACGGGGTGCATGGCTTGACTTTTGAAAAACAGAGGGCCTGCAGTGCTTAGCTAAATAGGAACAACTGTTCTAGATGACTCAAATGGCAACACATCCCAGCCAGTTGATTAGACATCTCTGTTTCTATTCGTACTGTGATGGTGCAATGACATTCCCTCCCCTTGGCGCCATTGGGTCTGCCCTCAGGTAAATATAGTGCAACCATCTCACAGTACACCAATTACATGAATTTCTACAAATTACCCCATATTATCTAGTGGGGACTTGTGTGAGGGAAAACTTTATGATTTGGAGTCTCATGCAGGATTTGATCAAATAAACAATAAATATTTTATTAAACAAAGGACACTTCTGGTTATAATGTTATTTCAGGAAACCGTTCACCTAATAATATTTATACTAAACCTAAGGGTTGTTATGGACTTCTGATCAAGCACAGCTTGTTTTAAACTTCAGTTGCTTATGTTCAGTTACTTCGCTTCAGGTAGATGTTACAGGTTTTTAGACTAAAGGGTAAATGTTCAGCTTATTTCCAGTTATTTCACTTCAGTTCTTTCTCAGTTGCACAGCTGTTGCCGCTTAATACCTTGGTTCTTAAACAAGGTGGTACTTCTTGTCAGTTACACACCCCTTTGACAACCCTACTGCTGAGGTACTCCAAGTAACAGACTCAAGGGATCACCACACCCCTCTTAACTGGTTTGGGAGTATTCCACTTTTGTAGCAGAATCTCTCCCCTCCTGACTGGAATGAGACTTAAGTAGACGTATCTTTCCAGCTTCTACTTCTCCTGGCTCAGCCTCAGCCTCGCAGTTAATTACTGGCCCATTACTCTCACAGGACACCATACACTGTCCTTCACACTAAGCTCAGAGACTCATTTCTGTAGCTTTTGATATAATCCTCAGAGTGGATGTTTCTACCCAGAACCAACTTTTTCTCTTCTCACTCCCTATCTCCCAAACTGAAACCTGTCTCCCAACCTAAAACCTGTCTCTCCAAATCCTCTCTTTTTCAACTGCCACTCTTGGAACCTGAGCCAATCAGAAGCTGCCATTCATTAACTGTTTGCGGGCAGGGAAAAAGAAAAAGAAAACACTTGGTAATGCAACCTGCCCAGAAAAACAAACTTTTCCATCATACCTACCTTTTTTCAGAATGGTGGTTTGTTCTGGTCCAGGGTGAGGCGTCTGGGCTGGAGGTAAAGTAGTCTCTGGTCTCAATGGAACCTGTGGCGTGGGGGCTGAAGAAAGAGTTCAGAAATTATTGTTCTAGAAGACTCAAATGGCAAACAGATCCCAACCAATTGATTAGACACCTCTGTTTCCATTCCTACCTCCCTTCAGAATGGTGGTTTCTTCTGGTCCAGGGTGAGGCGTCTGGGCTGGAGGTAAAGTAGTCTCTGGTCTCAATGGAACCTGTGGTGTGGGGGCTGAAGAAAGAGTTCAGAAATTATTGTTCTAGAAGACTCAAATGGCAAACAGATCCCAACCAATTGATTAGACACCTCTGTTTCCATTCCTACCTCCCTTCAGAATGGTGGTTTGTTCTGGTCCAGGGTGAGGCGTCTGGACTGGAGGTAAAGTTGTCTCCGGTCTCAATGGAACCTGGGGAGTGGGTTCTGAAGAAAGAGTTCAGAGATTAAACTTGTGGTGCAGACTTGGGAGTGGCAGCTGAAGAGATTTCTCTGTGGGGTTCTGTGCCTCCTTGAAGGAATGCCCACTTGCTTCAATTCATTCTTGACATTTATATTTGTAAATTAAGCAAATAACACAAAGGACATTGTGGGTGTTCAGTGTAGTCTACCACCCAAATAAAATGCAGTTGGGTGGCATCTTTTCCCAGAAATTCTAGTCACTTCTTAGACGTGGGGAACACACAATATTCTAAATCAGTGGTTCCCAATTGGTGATCTGCGGACCCAGGGGGTCTGCATAACCCACCCAGGTGGTCCGTGGCACCATTCACATAACAAAAGCTACTATAGAGATATCAAATTTTTCAAAAGCATGGGGTGCATGGCTTGGCTTTTCAAAAACAGGGGGCCTGCAGTACTTAGCTAATTAGGAACAACTGTTCTAGATGACTCAAATGGCAACAGAACCCAAACAGTTGATTAGACACCTCTGTTTCCATTCCTACCTCCCTTCAGAATGGTGGTTTCTTCTGGTCCAGGGTGAGGTGTCTGGACTGGAGGTAAAGTCGTTTCTGGTCTCAATGGAACCTGTGGAGTGGGGGCTGAAGAAAGAGTTCAGAAATTATTCTTCTAGATGATTCAAATGGCAACAGATCCCAATCAGTTGATTAGATACATCTGTTTCCATTCCTACCTCCCTTCAGAATGGTGGTTTGTTCTGGTCCAAAGTGAGGTGTCTGGACTGGAGGTAAAGTTGTCTCCGGTTTCAATGGAGCCTGGGGGCTGGGGGCTGATAAGAAATGTCAGAAGTGAAACTTGTGGTGCAGCCACAGTCATATCAGATGCATACATTTCTCCATGGGGATTTTTGACCCATTGATGGTTTTCCTCCTCTCCTGCTAGGTATCTATATTTGCAACAAGCATATATCACAAAGGACATTGAGTGCCTAGTAAGGTCTGTCATCCAAAGCAAATGTAACCAGGTGGTGATTCTATGCAGAAATTCCTATCTTAACTCAAAACTGAGGACTGTGCTATAGTCTACATGACACAAGAGCAGCCGAGCCCAAATGAGTCTGTGCCTTGCCATATCTTTTTCCTGTTCTTACCTCCTTTCTGACTCTCGGCACTGGTGGTTTGTTCTGGTACAGGCTGAGGTGTCTGGACTGGAGGTAAAGTCGTCTCTGGTCCCCCTGGAGCCTGGGGGCTGGGGACTGAAGAGAGAATAAAGAAATGAAATTTGGGCGCAGACATGGGAGTAGCAGCTGAAGACATTTCTCTGTGCCCAAATGAAGGAAAGCCCACTTACTTTAATCTACTCCAGGTTTTTATATTTGTAAATTAATCAAATATCACAAATGATATTGTGAGTGTCCAGTGCAGTCCACCCTCCAAAGAAGATGCACTTCTTTCCACCTGCCGGAAGTCATATGCTGTATGACTTAAAGGGCAACAGATCCCAACCAGTTGATTTGACGTCCCTGTTTCCATTATTACCTCCCTTCTGACCCTCAGCACTGGGGGTTGGCTCTGGTTCAGGGTGAAAGGTCTGAGCAGGAGGTAAAGTCTCTGGTGTCAATGTTGCTGAAGGGCTGGAGGCTATAAGGAGAAAGAACATAGCTTGCTTGCTTGCATTCCATTTACTAAAGCACTTTGTTGATTCCTCTGTTTTTTTTTTAACCTGTGACACATTTCAACCTGTACATTATCTCCCAAAACCAACCAGCTCTTTGTACTTATTCCATAAGCATCCCCTCCTCAGGATTTGAATTGGTAATGATAGGTATTGAAGTCTGTACTGTAGGTTGCTGCACATTATTGGTATATTTGGCTTGAGGGAGTGCTGTTAGGTTTGTTTGTGCACCATGTACCAATGTAAAATGGGTGGTAGTGGCCATGCTGGAGCTAATCTAATTGATGTGAGGGAAGTTTCTATAATCAGCTGTGACAGTGTGACACTAAAAAGGCATGCTAACATGGAGAACCTTTCAAAGGCTTTCTGACAACCACCTGCTTAGACTGGCTTTAAGAACATCAGAAGAACCTGCTTGAACTGGTCATTGGCCAATCTAGTCCAGTATCCTGTTCTCATATTGGCCAAACAGATGCCTATGGGAAACTTGGAATCAGGACCAGAGTGCAGCAGCCACTCTCCCCACTTGTGATGTCCAACAACTGGTCTTCAGAGGCAATTTTTGTGGCCAGTAGCCATTGATAGCCTGCTCCTCCATGAATCTGTCTATTTTAAAGCCTTCCAATTTGGTGGCCATCACTACATCTTGTGGGAGCACAGTTGAACTATGCAGTGTGAGAAGATTTCCTCTTCCTTTTGTCTATGTCCTCAACTTTGAAACATTTGCGTTCTGGACTAAGCCTGCAACCATGGGGAGATTTCAGGGACACTTGAATATGATGCAATTCTGTAATATTTTTCTGGCATTTCTTCTAGGTTATTTGGTTGGGTGACTGGCTTTGGTTTTCATGTGATTCTGTCTTGGCTTCCAGGAAGAGATGTGCTATGTGCCCAAGCAAGCATTTGCAAAATATTTGGGAACATAACACAGCAACGCCCAAGCACCTTACCCTTCTGACTAAGCCCTGCTCAGGCACGTGTCTTATTCTTTGGACTCCCATTTGTAGTCAAGACAGAAGGAGAAGGATCTGATGGAACTCTAGCCTCCTCCCCACCCTGGACCAATATATATTGTTACATGCCACCAGTGCTTACCCGGGGTTTGGTCTCCTTGAAACAAAGGTCAGTGGAGACTGGGGTGTCTCCAGGATATACGTTTTATTTACACATGTATACATCCTGAGCATTGAATGGATGGGCTCATATTAGGTTTCTAGGGGAGGCCCAAAGCCCAGCAATGAGCAAGTCATATCTCTGTGTCCTCCAGCTTCCAGCATTCAGGGCTCAGGTTTTTCACTCTCTCACACAACAACTCTGGCTTTTGTTCTCCTAAGTACCAGCCAGGTCGGGGGTGGGGGGGAAAGGCCCCCCATTTGTTCCATGGCACAGAGGAACTTCTTTGGATATGCTAAATTGTGATACAGTGGTACCTCCGGTTACATACGCTTCAGGTTACATATGCTTCAGGTTACAGACTCCGCTAACCCAGAAATAGTGCTTCAGGTTAAGAACTTTGCTTCAGGATGAGAACAGAAATCGTGCTCCGGTGGCGCAGCAGCAGCAGGAGGCCCCATTAGCTAAAGTGGTGCTTCAGGTTAAGAACAGTCTTAGGTTAAGTACGGACCTCCGGAACGAATTAAGTTCTAAACCCGAGGTACCACTGTACATAACTAGTCAGCCAAAGCCATTGCCTTGAGATAGGAACCAGATTGGCAAACTTGCTAGTATACATTCTATACCCACAGGTGCAGGATCCCAATAACTGGAAGAGACTTAGGGCACCATCCTGACTGACTCTCCTCCCAAAAACTCATAACAGTCTATTATGGGTATGCACAGGCCCCCAATATTCACCTTGAATCAGATCCCTAAATAAATACATGTCAGCCCTTACAAGTAGTTATGGTATTGGTAACAGAACTGTGGAAATGCTCACCAGTAGGACAGTAGGCTTCGGGGCAAATGAAGCGCACTTGATAGTCACGGCATGACTTGCCCTTTTCTTGCTGGGCATTGATACAAGCAAAGCCACTGGTGGCATCATTCCTGTTAGGAACACAGGGAAGAACAGGGTATCAGGGATGGGCCAAGGCAGCCACAAGAGGCAGAAATTCAAAGATAAGAACCCGGCTAAGGAACCCGTAGAATAGGGGACATGGAATCTCACACAGAAAACTTCTGCCCAGTCTCAGACGCCGGAATCCCATCCACTGTCTGGACCTCAATGGCAAGCGGCTGGGGGCAGATGATGTGGGGATTTTCATCCCAGAACTGGGACAGGAGTTCGTAGTCCCCAGTCCCGGAAGGATTGTCGCGGTCAAACCAACGGGTCTTGCATTCTGCAAAAGAAGTGGGGGCGGGGGGGGGGGAGAGAGAGAGAGAGAGAGAAGAAAAAATGACTTTCAAAGGAAGCAGGTGCCTTTGGTCTTCCCTTCAAAGAAATAAGAATGCTGGAAAGTCACAGCTATTTTTTTTTAATGCTGCAATATAGAATCATAGAATTGTAGATTTGGAAGGCGCCATGGGCATAGCCAGGATTTTTTTTTTTTTGGGGGGGGTAGGTTTTTGTTGGGGGGGTAGGCTTTTGTTGAGGGGCAGAACCTCAGTTTTGTATTGTTTTGTATTGTTTTGTATTGTTTTGTGTTGTTTTGTATTGTTTTGTATTGTTTTGTATTGTTTTGTATTGTTTTGTATTGTTTTCTATTGTTTTGTATTGTTTTGTATTGTTTTGTATTGTTTTGTTTTGTTTTGATGGGGGACAGCTGCCCTCCTGCCCCCCCTTGGCTACACCCATAGAAAAGGTCCCCAAAGATCACCTCATCCAACCTTCACCAGAGCTATATACTCAGCTGTTTTTGCCAGAGAGCTCACAAAATTACAGCAGCATGTTATCGAATGTAAATCACTTAATGGCTTGGGCAGCTCTCAAATTAAATCACCCGTGCTTTCTTTCATTCCCACATGATGAGGAAGTTCTGCCTCCACTGTTGGAGACTGTATATGCGTTGGAATATCAGCTGCCTGGAATCGCAAGCGGGGAGAGCTACTGCCTCACTCTGGTCCCGCTTGTGGACTTCCGAGAGGCATCCATTTGGCCACTGTGGGAACAGGATACTGCTCTAGATGGGACCCAGCAGAGCTCTTTCTATATTAGCACCAAGCAATTGGCTCGCAACAAACCCCAGATCCCAAATCATTTGGAATTTCCTCAGAGTGGGTTGAGGCAGATCGCAGCACAGTGGGTTGAATCCACCCGGCATGATCCAGGACTGTCAAAAGGAGGGATGGTCAGGGAACTGCATGTTTAATCAGAGATTGAAACCCTACTTAAACATGGAGTTGGTGGCAGGTTAGGGGGCACAGAAATGCAGGCAGAGGCTTTCATCTGTCCTTCTTTCTCCTTTCCTCCCACTGGACACATATTGAATTTAAGTCTACCCAAACATGAGTTTCAATATGTAATTTATAATGCATAATTTTTAAACCTGCATAATTTTCAAAATAAAAATATTTTTAACCAGCATATTTTATTTTGAAAAGTTTTAAGCTAACTTGTGTGTGTGTGTGAGTGATTTTATTGGTAATGTGCATTTTATATTTTATGTAATCTGCTTAGAGGTTTCAATAATTAAGCCGGTGCTGTGGGTTAAACCACAGAGCCTAGGACTTGCTGATCAGAAGGTCGGCGGTTCGAATCCCCACAATGGGGTGAGTTCCCATTGCTCGGTCCCTGCTCCTGCCAACCTAGCAATTCAAAAGCACGTCAAAGTGCAAGTAGATAAATAGGTATCGTGGGAAGGTAAACGGCGTTTCCGTGTGCTGCTCTGGTTCGCCAGAAGTGGCTTAGTCATGCTGGCCACATGTCCCGGAAGCTGTACGCCGGCTCCCTCGGCCAATAAAGCGAGATGAGCGCCGCAACCCCAAAGTCGGTCACGACTGGACCTAATGGTCAGGGGTCCCTTTACCTTTACCTTATATACACTTAATTATCGAAACCTCTAAGCAGATTACATAAAATATAAAATGCACATTACCAATAAAATACCAATATCCTCTTAATATAATAATACATATTTTTAAAATTACAAATTAGAATGATCATTTAAAGTTAGAATAATTATTTTTTTAACTATAGACCAGAAAGGTTTTTGGGAGTTATTCGTAAATATTGAAAATAAAATAGCAAAGAAAGAAATGAACCCACCAACCAGCCCACCAGCCAGAAGCACTTCTGAAAAACCACAGGCCAGAGCGGATCACATCCACCCCACCCCTCCCCCAGGATGTCTCAAGCTCCAGTTCCCCAATACAAGAGGAGCTTGAACTATCCGGTTTGTGCATCTGTGTCTGTAGCCGAGGAACAGAAAGAGAAAAGGAAAATTACTGACCTTTTGCAGGGGGTTGTTTAACCTCCTGAGCACCTAAAGAAAAGAAACAGCAGGTTACCACCCGTTTAGACCAGAAGTGATGCAGAAACCTGGGACGTAACTAGATGAGACTCCATGTGTACAACTAGTCATTGCAGAGAGGGCTTTTCTGAAGTAAGCTGCAGGTGGGGAGGTGGGGCTGTTGAGACAGACTCTGACATCGGAGGTGGAATTGAAAGGCTGGTCTTTAACCCTTTACCCCTTTGATGGATGAAGGGAAATACTAGGACCTGGGAGGCCAGGGTTCAAATTGCCACTTGGCCATGATGCTCATAAGGTGACCTTAGGTCAGCCACAGCCTCTCAGCCTAACCTATCTCACCGGGTTGGCGTGAATATAAAAATGGGTGGAAGGGAGGACCATGGATGCCACTTTGAGCTCCTAGGAGGAAAGATGGGATAGAATAATAATAATAATAATAATAATAATAATAATAATATATTTGCAATGGGAGGAAAACTTTCCCTTTCCTTCTTCTCCTTCTCTTTTTAATACCAAGATGGTCTATCTCACCCAGTATTGCCTAAGGGGCAGCACTCATGGACAGAGAGCTGTTGAGTGGTCCAGGGTCTCTCAATGAAGACTATGAATGGCTCAATCAAGATTTGAGGTGGGGTCTCCCTGGCTTCGGCCCACCACAACTGCACCTCAATGTCTTCCCCTCAGCAACATTTCTGGTGGATTTTCCCATGCTCAGAACTTGGCTGCGGCGGGGGGGGGGGGGGGGGAGGGAATGTGAGGTGACCATTTTGTTTTTATTCTGTCCCCCTTCCTCCCCACTTCACATGTTCCTTGATAAATTTGCAATAATAAAAAAATCAGTCAACAAATAGTTCCTCCCAGAACTTGAACATTTAGCTTATAGTCGAACCAGAGGTACATTTTCAAGAGGAACATGGGTGGCACTGTGGTCTAAACCACTGAGCCTCTTGGACTTGCTGATCAGAAGGTTGGTGGTTCGAATCCCCGCGACGGGGTGAGCTACCATTGCTCTGTCCAAGTTCCTGCCAACCTAGCAGTTCAAAAGCGCTCCAGTGCAAGGAGATAAATAGGTATCACTGCGGCGGGAAGGTAAACGGCGTTTCCGTGCGCCCTGGTTTCCATCACAGTGTTCCATTGTGCCAGAAGCAGTTTAGTCATGATGGCCAAATGACCCGGAAAGCTGTCTGTGGACAAACGCCGGCTCCCTCAGCCTGAAAGCGAGGTGAGCGCCGCACCCCATAGTCGCCTTTGACTGGACTTAACTGTCCAGGGGCCCTTTACCTTTACATTACCTTTTACATTTCCTCTGAAGTTTCTGTATTAATAAAAGGATGATCATCCACTGTTATGGATGTGATTAGAGTGATTAGAGTCCCCTTTCGACATGCAGGCTGAGGCATATTTTTGGCCTAGTCTAATATTTTTGTGGTCTAACCATGTTATGCATTAGATCAAGGGCTGCAGGTCAGTGGTAGAGCATCTTATTTGCCTACACATGTTCCCATATTCAATCCTCAGCATCTGCAGGTAGGGCTGGGAGAGATTTCAGTCTCAAACCCTGGAGAGCAGCAGCCAGTTAGTGTGGACAACACTGAACTAGATGGACAAGTGGTCTGACCGAATATAAGGGAGCTTCTTGTGTCTCTAGGCACACCTGCTCCCTCCCCAATGGCTGGATCAAAACCTCACAAGGGGGCTGTGGACACTTACCTGTGAGGGACAGAGCCAAGAGCACCCCAAGGAGCTGAAGGAAGACAACAGATAAGAAGAAAAATTAACACAGCATAGATGGAATGAGAGATCGGCTGAATTTTCCAGGAAGTGGACCTCTCATTCTGACCAATGGATGTTGAGTTATAGTATCATGACAGAAGGGGGGAAATGGGACAATTCCCTGCTTCCCATCCCCATCTTTGATATTTTGCTTGCCTTCTCTTTCACTCCTCTTACTATGGATGGTTAATGTTGTACATAATTGTCCATCTCAACACAGTACTAATGCTGAAAAGTGGAAAGGAAACATGCTGCTTTGGGTTTAGGAAATGATGGGAGAATTCTTACCGTGCTCTGGAAGACCTTCATCTTGTGGAAACTGTGTGTGTTCACTCCTGAGGAACGATGGTTTTATGAGCACCTGGAACCCACTGCCATGCGTAACCTGACCTTTTGCATTTCCTGTTTGGCTGCATTGTTGCCCAGCTGACATTTGGTGACCAGGAAGCCTTATCCTGTTGACACCATCCATCTTGTGTTTCTTCATAATAACTTCCAGAGGTGCAGAGAAGAGCTTCTGTATTCAGGCGGCTCCCCATGCTCCACCCACAAGGTCAAATGTCAACAGAAGGTAGGGTAAGTGTCCATGCAGAGCGGTTAGAGAAAACGCAACTGCCCCAGGGACGTCACAATCTCTTAAAACTGGAACTTGAGGTGTTCCGGTTGAAGCATTTTGATGGGTTTATGGCAGAAGCAGAAACAAACACAAGTTTATCTTCTAGTATGGGTTATTTATTGAGCTGAGAGAGAGTTCCTGGGGTTAATGGGGATGGTATGAGGTTCAGAAACTCCAAGTGTCCTTATTTTCCGGGGACACTCCCGGATTTACAGAAGTTGTCCCAGTTTCTGATTTGATCCTGGAATGTCCCACTTTTCCTTAGAACATCCCTATTTTCATAGGAGAAATGTTGAAGGGTATGGAGTTATGCAACCCCCGAGCCAAGGAAATAAGTAACTATACAACCTTTAGAAGCCATCTGAAGGCAGCCCTGTATAGGGAAATTTTTTAAATGTTTAATGTTTTATTATGTTTTTATATATGTTGGAAGGCACCCAAAGTGGTTGGGGCAACCCAGTCAGATGGCTGGCATATAAATAATAACATCATCATCATCATCATCATCATTATTATTTAGGACGTCCCTATTTTCATGGGAGAAATGTTGGTGGGTATGGAGGCTCAGTGTTGGAGCACAGTAGCTCAGTGGTAAGAGTATCTGCTTTGAATCTAGAAGGTCCCAGGTTCAATCCCCAGCATCTCCAGGTAGGACTGGGGAAAAATCTTGGCCGAAACTCTGGAGAGGCGCTGCCAGTCAGTGCAGAAAGTATTTAGCTAGATGAATCAATGGTTTGACTCAGTGTAAGGCTGCTTCTTAAGTTCCTGTTTTGGGAACCTGGCCTGGTAGCAAATGGACAGCTACTGCAAGCTTCGGAGCTCTGGAGTCATGTGCTGTTCCCATCAACAATTGCCAAGGGACGGGACCCAGGAACTTCTGCATTCCTAGCACTTGCTCTGCACTGGCAGTGCTCCTAAGGGTGATTTCAGGATGAGGAACAAAAAAGGCCAGCCACTTAGCAATGAGAACCAAATTGCACAAGAAGATGACACCTGAAACAAAGTTTGCGGGTAGGAAGTGTCAAGCAAATTCTCCAGGGAAGGGGAAATCTGATATTTTCAGTTTCTCCTGGGTTCTCACTTTTTCAAACTTACCTTCACTTATTCACATTCCATATATATATATATGTATATATATATATATATATATATATATATATATATATACTTTTCAAGTTTATACATTTCACTGATTTTACAATCATTTTGACATTTCAGAACCTGACGTCCTTCCCCCTCTTTCTGCGGTTCCTTAAATTGATTTTTAATATCTTCTGCATATCCAGATTAACTTAATTTGCTCGTTTATTCATCTTCTCCAAATATATACTCTAATGAAACTGCAGGTTATTATATTAATCCTGCCAATGTTTTTATCTGTTTACAATTTATCTGTAAATGTTCAATAAACCATTTCCATGCTTTTATTAATTTTTATTAATTTATTAATAATTTTAAAAAGTGTTATCTTGATTTCTTATTTTTCCAGTATTCACATTTCCACACCGGTTTGACAATTTTAATAAAGAAGCCCTCAGAAAAATCCACCAGCATTTTAGTGTGAATTTCTTCTAACACACAGACATTTGTACGCAATTTTGCCTAATATAATTGATGCATCTTTATGCACCCCACCCCACCAGCATTCTGTCCTCATAGTGGTTGACCGGATGCCTGTGGGAAGCCCAGTAGCAGGACCTGAACACAAGAGCTTTCTCCTCTCCTGCAATTCCCTCTCAGCCTCACCCACCTCACAGAGTGTTTGTTGTGGGGGAGGAGGGGAAAGGAGACTGTTAGCCACTTTGAGACTCCTTAAGGGGAGTGAAAGGCGGGATATCAAGTCCAAACTCTTCTTCTTCTTCTTCAAGTTGGTGCCCATCACTGCTTCCTGTGGCAGTGAGTTCCATAGACAAACATCCCACAACACACCCAAAGTTACAAGATTCTCCCGAATTGCTGGACTTCCGACCTTCCCCTCTGTGGGTTCTGTTATTAAACCTTTTCCACTGCATCTTTTTTTAAATAATCCAAGATTTTTTTATATAACTCCATTGTATCCATAGTTCTCTTTTTTAAAAAAATATTTTTTATTAACCGGCCAATCAAATCAAATCAAATCACATCACATAAATTCCAAATTACAAAGCCAAATTTTAAATTTTGTTGAGGGGACCCATATTTCAAGATCCGAAGGGGGATTCTGATCATCTTCTTGCTACTGCGTTAATGTCCAAATCAGTCCAAACAAAGTTCATAATTCTATCCAGTCTTATCTTGCTGTTTCCACATCACCTCTTGTTCATATATTCTCTCTTTTTTCTTTATGATCTCTTCTGATAGTCTCCTTAAGCTGATAAACACCAATAATAATCCTGTGTGAATTTTTCCGTTCTTCCAATCCTCAAATTGAGATGGTTTCCATATATCATCGCCTTCATAGATAACAGCGCTCTTTCCATCATAATTACAGAACTGTCGTTCTTAAGTCCCCCTGAGGAGTTTCACCCACAATATAAAAACAGCTCTATTTCTCTATTTCTCCTCTCAGACTTAAGTCCTCCGACAGAACTTCCCAATATGGCGACGGCACTTTTAACTGCGTCATTCCAAAGCCCTTATACATTCCACGCTCTTCTCAAAACATGCTTTGGTTTGAAAGTTTATCTCCACACAGCCTTAAATCCACAGCTTAAGTCCTTAAAATGACATTTCTGGCTTGGGGGGGGGGTCTTGTTTAATCACATATAAGAAAGAAAGTAAGGTTTTTTCCCCCTCCCCCATCAGTCCCTTTGCCATACCGAGTCTTGGCATATCTTCTCGTGATTTATACTTGCTCCTTCTACTCTTCTTGTTTTATCAGAGATCTCTTCTGTTAGCAGTCTTTACTCCCCCTTCTTCCTTGAAATATGTGCATTCGCTTCATCCAAATTGTTTCTTTTGAAGTTCTTGCAGCTAGTGGCGCGGATCAGAGATGGCATCCAGGAGCGCCGAAATCCCACAGGAGGGCATTGTGCCTAGTGCCCCCATCCCCACAAATTCGGGGGTGGTATAGGGCACAGCAGGCAAGGGCAGCCCCACCCCACAATTGGGGGGGGGTAGGGAGGCTATTTACTCCCATCACAGCCTCCAAATTACCTCGTGTGGGTCGGAGAGATGTTATTGTCAGCCATCTTCTGATGCGCCCTGTATCCATAGTTCTCATTACATTACAACTGTTATCGCAGTCCTGCTAATGTTTTCAACCATTTACAGTGGTTTTTTTAGATAAATTGTAAATCTCCCCCATTCCTTATTAAAGTTTTGGTCTTCCTGGTTCCTGAGCTTTCTGGTCAGTTTTGCCATTTCGGCATAGTCCAACAACTTCATTTGCCATTCTTCTCTGGTAGGGTCTTTATCTTCTTTCCATCTCTGAGCTAACGATATCCGCATGGCTGTTATCGCATACATAAAAAGTAATTTCTGCTCCCTTGGAATTTTGGCACCTACAATTCCTAATAGAAAAGCCTCTGTGTGTTTTTTTTTTTATATAAAAGTTATTCTAAACATTTTTTCCAATTCATTATATATCATTTCCCGGAATGCTTTTACTACCTTACACATCCACCACATATGATAAAAGGTGCCTGAAGAAGGATTTTTTTTTAATGTGTCCTGAATCTTTCAACATTCAACTCATGTCCATGAGTTCTAGTGGTATAAATGAGGGGGAAAAACGTTTTCATGCATTTCACCCCTACATAGTATGTGACTGACAAACAGCATTGCAAAATCTGGAGAAGTTGCTTGTGTTCCTGTATTGCTTCAGAAAGTGCCAATTATGTAGTCTCACCTTTAAATGTGATGGGAATTGAACTTCTCCCCTGGATTTTTCTCAGCCACGCCTGGTGATGCTGAGCATCTTCTGCATGCAAAAGCATGTTCTGAACTAATCAAACAGTCTTTCCCCCTCTTGAACATTAATGATCATTAGCTGAGTAGTAACTTTTAAAAAAAGTCATGCTGGATTTTATTGTACATATTGCTGCATCAAGGGTATTTGGGCCTGGTGTATGATCAATGAGGGTTTCATAGACATCCACAGAAGATCACGGTAGAAGAATCTTAATGCAGTCATACATCCAGTTATAATAATAAGAATAAGAATAATAAGAATAATAATAATAATAATAATAATAATAATAATAATAATTTATTATTTATTATTTATACCCCGCCCATCTGGCTGGGTTTCCCCAGCCACTCTGGGCACTTTCAACAGAATATTAAAATACAATAGCCTATTAAACATTAAAAGCTTCCCTAAACAGGGCTGCCTTCAGATGTCTTCTAAAATTCTGGTAGTTGATTTTGTGTTTGACATCTGGTGGGAGGGTGTTTCACAGGGCCGGTGCCACTACTGAGAAGGCCCTCTGCCTTGTTCCCTGTAACTTGGCTTCTCACAGCGAGGGAACCACCAGAAGGCCTTCAGCGCTGGACCTCAGTGTCCAGGCAGAATGATGGGGGTGGAGATGCTCCTTCATGTATACTGGACCAAGGCCATTTAGGGCTTTAAAGGTCAGCACCAACACTTTGAATTGTGCTCAGAAATACAGTTGCATCAAGATTGCTTTTGTCCACTGCTTAATCAATGTGCACTTTCCCTTTGGCTGCATACAGTAGCACCTCAGCTTACGTTACCTGAGGGTAACATAAACTTCAGGTTGCAAAAGCGGCAAACCCAGAAGTGTTTTGCCTCGTGCACATGCACAGAAGTGGTCTACTGCTTCTCCTCCGGTTGTGAAAACCTCAGGATCCGGCCGGACCTCCGGAATGGATCCCGTTCGCAACCGGCGATACCACTTTGTTTCTTCTCTGGAATTATTTTTTAAAGAAATTCTGCAAGTTAAACCAAAATTCATGAGGAGCAGACAGAGCAAACTGGAGGTGCAATAACAGTGCTGGAAATCATCTCATCCCTATCCCAGATTGGGTGGGTAATGAATGCCATGAGGTCTAGAACTTTTATTCATTGGAGGGTTTTATTCTGCCTTTGCTCCAACTCATCCTGGTATCATGCATGGAGACGAGATACACATCTCCAGAGACTTAGAGACAGTTAATGGACTTGTATTTCAGACATAATAGGTGTAGCATGGAAGATACTCATCCCCCAACCTACCTGTTATGACAGCTCAGAACTCTCTTCATAGAGGTTTCCACAAGGAGGGAGGAAGCAGGATGTCAATGTTCCTGGGGCCCTTCCTCTTCTTCCTCTTGCAACAGAATCCTGGCTGGTGATCTTCCATCAATAAGAAACACTCATTGCCTTATCTCCTGGATATCAAGTGTGTTTGCATCACATAAAGTATAAATGGAATGGTACATTTCTCTGAATATGTGCAGCATGCACTGGGGTGGCGGGCGCTGCCATTGGCAGAGTCTTCCTGCGATGTGTGTGCATACGATGCATTTATTTCACTTTGTAAATTCTTTACTGCTTTTCCGCCAATAGGCCTTCAAGGCAGCATACAAATTTTCGAATGACTTGTTTTTAATTGGTCTATGGCGATTTGGTCGACAGACCATCAACATCAAAGACAGCATAGGGTTATCAAGGCGAGCACAGCAGAGGGGAAATGCAGTGGTTTGTAACCAACACCAGCCCTACTCAGAGCAGTCCCAATTAAATTAATGAACATGATTAACATAGCTCCCTCGGTTTGAATGGCTCTGTTCTGAGTAGATCTTAGCTGGCTACAACACATTATATGTGCACACAAATTGTGCTTTTTAAAGTAACGCGACAAAACATAAACAACAAAATCCATGAACAATTAGGGGGGAAAATACAGTTTTGATTCAGGGGCTCTCCAAATATCATTTTACTTATGCATTCATGTTTATCTGTAGGGCTGGACACTGGATTCAGCCAAAGCCCCAAATATTAAACCAAATCCTCCTAACTGTAGGGATTCTAGGCTTCGCTTGGGTCAGGTGGCGACAACCTCAGAGCAACTGAGAACTCCTAATGCTTTGGTTTTGCTTTAGAAACAAGATTTAGGCT
The DNA here is from genome assembly GCF_951804945.1 of Podarcis cretensis. Lineage (NCBI taxonomy): Eukaryota > Metazoa > Chordata > Lepidosauria > Squamata > Lacertidae > Podarcis > Podarcis cretensis. The sequence continues at coordinate 69,746,128 of NC_137177.1, forward strand.
GGTTAATTCAGAAGTCCAAAAAATCAAGAAGGAATGCTGAATAGGAAAATTTCAGAAGCATCTCCAGCAAGATGCCCCAGTGAGCTTATCTGTGATGCATCTCAAGCACTGGACCCTTCTACTTCTCCTATAAACTTTGGAAAGTGGTTTGTCTGTTCCCTACAGGTTCAGCTACCTCCTGAGATATCATAGAATCATAGAATCATAGAATCATAGAGTTGGAAGAGACCACAAGGGCCATCGAGTCCAACCCCCTGCCAAGCAGGAAACACCATCAGAGCACTCCTGACATATGATTGTCAAGCCTCTGCTTAAAGACCTCCAAAGAAGGAGACTCCACCACACTCCTTGGCAGCAAATTCCACTGTCGAACAGCTCTTACTGTCAGGAAGTTCTTCCTAATGTTTAGGTGGAATCTTCTTTCTTGCAGTTTGGATCCACCGCTCCGTGTCCGCTTCTCTGGAGCAGCAGAAAACAACCTCTCTCCCTCCTCCATGTGACATCCTTTTATATATTTGAACATGGCTATCATATCACCTCCTAACCTCCTCTTCTCCAGGCCAAACACGCCCAGTTCCCCCAGCCGCTCCTCATTAGGCATCGTTTCCAGGCCTTTGACCATTTTGGTTGCCCTCCTCTGGACACGTTCCAGTTTGTCAGTCACACTCCTGATATCGCTGCCAAATTTGGCACAAGGGTTTTCAGAGGTGGGGATGGGGTCTGTGTCAATATTTGGACACCCCAATTTGAGATGTGTATCTCAAAAAATATTTGAGATGTGTATCTCAAAAAATATTTGAGATGTGTATCTCAAAAAATATTTGAGATGTGTTTATGGTTGAAAGTTGTTTTAAATTATTTTAAATATTATTTTCAGTGTTGTAACCCAGCTTGGGAACTTACAGTCAAGGGTAGGTAATGACTAAATAAATAGTGACGGTGATTATATATTAATGATGATGATAGTAATAATAATAAGAACAATGTCACCAAACTCAGCCCGAGAGTTCCTGAGGTGGAGGTAGTAGACTTTGGTGCCGTTTGTATGCCTGGCGCCATTTTGAATCAAGATGGTGGACCAAAACATGACTTTGGCCTGTTCTTTGACATAGACTTGATGACCTCTTGAGATGCCATATTTGACATGAGAGTTCCTGACACAGGAGCCAACTCCTAGGGGCTGAGGTCCTTTCATCCCCCCAATAAAACATTTGAGGAGGCCGGGGACACCATTTAATTGGTGTGTATGCACTGCATCATGTGATCGATTAGGCAGGGTGGGGCTTACCTGGCTCCTCCCAATATTTTATCCAAGTTGACACCCCTGGTTCCTGAGTTGTGGCGTGGGAGACTTCATCACCATTTGGATGCCAGGGTGCCAGTTTGAATCAAGATGGCAGACTGAAATGTGACTTTGGCATGACTTTGCAATGGGTCCAAACTCACAAATTACACTATTCATTTGAAAAACACAATATGTTTGAGTTTCGGGGGGGGGGATCCCAGCCAGTGCTGGGCTCTCCCTGCTAGCTACAGATGGAAGTGAAATATTCTAACAGGCTTTGCAAGCTGAACTGGTTTGGTACTTGGCCTTTGGCACATCTTGCTTTTGCTACCTTCACCTCCCATTTGGCTACAGTGGGGATTTCATTGCAGGCCTGGAAAAAGTGTTTCAGTAAACTTTGGCACAATTCATGCACAATGAACATGCAACGGTGGCTATCTTGTAGGAGACATGCACTTAAGAAGCACCCTGCTGGATTGGACCATCTGATCCAGCATTTTCTGCTTGCATGGAATGGCCAGTCAGATCCCTCTGAAAACCAGCAAGCAGAACTTGATCTTTCCTGCACATGACTCCTCCTTTGACTTCCGATTCCCATTTTGGAAATCTGGGGTGGGGTGGGGAGTGGGGAGAGGCGATCACGGCAGCTCCCACCTCACCACAGTTTAGAATGTAAAGCAGGCATAGACAAACTCCTGCCCTCCAGATGTTGTACTCCATGGTCAATATTCAGGGATGAAGAGGGCTGGAGTCTAGTAAAACCCAGAAGCTGTCATAGTGCCCCCCCCCCCGATTTAAGCCTTAGATTAATTCATGAGGTGCTACCTCCGGTGGTGCAGTGGGTCACTGCACATGGTTCTTAACCAGAAGGTTGGTGGTTCAAGCCCACCCCAGGAGGGCTGTGGGCAGGATTGGACAAGATGTACCTTGGGGTCCCTTCCCATCTACAATTTTATGTTTCTGAGCACAATTCAAAGTGTTGGTGCTGACCTTTAAAGCCCTAAACGGCTTCGGTCCAGTGTATCGGTAGGAGCATCTCCACCCCCATCGTTCTACCTGGACACTGAGGTCCAGCGCTGAAGGCCTTCTGGCGGTTCCATCACTGCGAGAAGCCAAGTTACAGGGAACCAGGCAGAGGGCCTTCTTGGTAGTGGCACCCTCCCTGTGGAATGCCCTCCCACCAGATGTCAAAGAGAACAACAACTACCAGACTTTTGGAAGACATCTGAAGGCAGCCCTGTTTAGGGAAGCTTTTAATGTTTGATGCATTACTGTATTTTAATATTTTGATGGAAGCTGCCCAGAGTGGCTGGGGAAGCCCAGCCAGATGGGCAGGGTATAAACAATTAATAATAATAATAATAATAATAATAATAATAATAATAATATTTAATATTATATGATTCAAGAGTTCTGGGTTATGGCAACCCCAAAAATAAGGGATTCCAGAAAGGAACTGGAGGAGCACATCACTAAAAACATTGAGACCCAACTGCAAAATATTTGAATCCCTTATAGGCAGGAGATCAGCTAGGGAGGTAGGTGGACCTCTGAATAACAAGGAAGTGAAAGAGGTGCTAAAGGAGGATAAGGAGACTGCAGAGAAGCTGAATGAATTCTTACCATCTGTCTTCAGTGTGGAAATTATAGGGCAGAATACTGAACCTGTGAGGGACGCAGGTGGCGCTGTGGGTTAAAGCCTCAGCGCCTAGGGCTTGCCGATCGAAAGGTCGGCGGTTCGAATCCCTGCGGCGGGGTGCGCTCCCGCTGCTCGGTCCCAGCGCCTGCCAACCTAGCAGTTTGAAAGCACCTCCGGGTGCAAGTCGATAAATAGGGACCGCTTACCAGCGGGAAGGTAAACGGCGTTTCCGTGTGCGGCTCTGGCTCGCCAGAGCAGCGATGTCACGCTGGCCACGTGACCCGGAAGTGTCTCCGGACAGCGCTGGCCCCTGGCCTCTTAAGTGAGATGGGCGCACAACCCCAGAGTCTGTCAAGACTGGCCCGTACGGGCAGGGGTACCTTTACCTTTACCTTTATTGAACCTGAACTAACTTTCCCAAGAAGGGAGTCTGTGGAACTGTGGCAAATAGCAGTACTGGGAAAAGATTAAATTTTTGAGACCTTATTGGCAAGCCAAAAACTGACAGAACACCAGATCATATGTACATAAAATGAGTCCTGTTGGATCAGCATAAATGCCCATCTCCTTCGGCATCAAGCCTTCACAGTGGTCACGCAGATGCCTCTGAGACGCCGTTTAAGAAAGACGTGAGTAGAAAAGCACTGATTCAGTGGACTACTCTTGACTCATTTGAGTCAAAGGTGTGACCAGGTCATAGATGCCCCCAGGACAGGGGATGCCTAATGTACATGTGGCCTTTAAAAAAAGCAAACCAGAAACTCAGTGGTTTGGGCGAGGGAGAACTCTAAGCATTTTGACACAAACGTAGGGAAAGGCATCGTTCTGTGTGACGCAGGTTTCAGAAAGAAAAGTTTTGCAAAGTTGTCTAGCTGGTACAGTGCTTTCCACTCCCCCCCCCCCCAGCTACAAGCAGATGCGTTTATACTGTTCAACATACAAAACTTCCAGAGTGGTGTACATTTTAAGACTTGAAAGTGAATTTAAGGCAACAGCAGCAATAGAACATCTTCGATGGTTCAAGCAACGTGACTGGGCCACACGACAGGGTAGGCCTACATGACTAAGAACATTTAAGCAAGCACCTGAAGCAGGTATGGGAAACTCCTCGTTCCTCCTGATGCGGTCAAACTACAACTCCCAGCAGTGCCAGCAAATGTGGCCAATAGCCAGGTCTGATGAGAGTTGTAGTTCGGCAGCAGCTGGAGGGCCACAGGTTCTCTACACCTCATCCAAAACAAGAAACAGAACCTGTGGATAGGAATGGGAAAGGAAATTGATTTTGCTTGCATTTCAGCAAGAAAGTACCGTATTTTCGCTCTATAAGACACACCAGACCACAAGACACACCTAGTTTTTGGAGGAGGAAAACAAGAAAAAAAATATTCTGAATCTCAGAAGCCAGAACAGCAAGAGGGATCGCTGCGCAGTGAAAGCAGCAATCCCTTTCTGTTCTGCCTTCTGTGATAGCTACGCAGCCTGCATTCGCTCCATAAGACACACACACATTTCCCCGTAGTTTTTAGGAGGGAAAAAGTGAGTCTTATAGAGCAAAAAATATGATACCTACTTTGCAGTCTCAGAAAAAAAACACAGAAGCTGAAATTTGGGTCTTTCCATCGATGGCCAGTAGAGGGAAACATCATGACACAATAAGCATGCTGTGTTCAGAAAAATGTTTTCTTAAGTTCAACCAAGCAAATTTCCTGACACTCCCGCCAGTTCCAGGTTGTCCCTAGTTTCTGATAGCATCAAAGGCAAGAATTCGCTCAGGACAAGAGTGTGCAGCTCTGAATCCCATGTCCTGAAGAAAGCGCCTCTAGAGAAGGAGGAATATTGGGAACTGCTTTATCTAGAGTCAGACCCTTGGCTTGGTCCATCTAGCTCATCATTGTTTAGGATTTCAGACAGGGCTATTTAAAAGACAATTAGACAAATTCACCGAGGACAAGGCTATAAGTAGCTACTAGCTGGGCTCTGCTTCCATGGTCAGAGGCAAGAATGCTTCTGAATTCCATTTTCTGGATTTTTCTGGAGTGCTCTTGTGCTCAGGCTTCCCATTGGTGCAGCTGGTTGGTCACTGTGAGAACAAAGACTCTGGACTAGATGAACCACTAACCTGATCCTTCAGGTAGCCAAATCGAAACCAGTCAGGTGGAGGCACACTGTTGAAGGCAACAAGGAGCTCAGCTGCACACCTGCTGTTTTATGTCTGTGCTAATAAGCATTTTACTGTATTTGCAATGGCCTCTGACTACAAGCAATAAATATTTATTGGATTAGATACGCCCATCCATTCACGCACCCATCTCTATCTTCAATCCAAACATCAAAGACATGTTATCAGAGTTCTAGGACGCAGTCAGCCAGGGAAAATTACAGGGGGGAGCGGTGACGCAAACCAGTGGGGAGTCTTGTGGGGGCCAGATAGAACACCATGGAGGGCCACCACCTTTGGACCTTGGTTCTGAGGTTCCCCACCTGTGTTGTCAAGAGATCCAAGAGACTAAGGGGGTGAAGGATTTCTGAGCCCTAGGGACAGGTGGGAGCTGTGTCAGGGTGGGTGAGTGGCTCCAGCAAACAGGGATGCAGCTACTGCAGCCTACAATAAAAGGGTTTAAATAGCTGCCAAAGGACTGTTCCTGGGTGAACCTAGTGGAGCTTCCTTGCAAGCCCTAAAGAGTCAAGCAAATGATGTATGAGCATCATCACGATGCTGATGGTACCATTAAGGCAACGGAAGTAACAGAGAATCCAGTGTGTGTGCATTAGAATCATAGAACTGTAGAATTGGAACCCCCTAGTACAACCCCCTGCAAAGCAGGAATATACAGCTGTCCCATACAGGGATCAAACCTGCAACCTTGGCATTATCAGCAGTGATAAAGCAGGAACAGCTGGCAGGCGGGGAAAGAGGGAGATCCCCGACTGCATCCTGCCTTAAATAGGGCAGGCCACGCCCCCAGAGCTAGCCGATTGGCTGGCCAGGGTGTGACGCAGCCGGGAATCCCCCCCAATCATGCTGGGCTGGGCTTCAGCCGCCGCGTGTGTGGTGGGCCTGTGAAGCCCGCAACCCCACCTCCTCTGTAGGGTGGAAGTGGCTTTATCAGCAGCATTCTCCAATCAACAGAGCTATCGAGGCTGAACTATCATATATATAATAAATTATAATAATTATTTTTTTAAAAGCTGCATTATGTTGGTAATTGCTATGACCTTTTAAAAAAAAATTATATATGTGGCGCCCACGCCCCTCTGTAGGCATCCAACCAGGTGCCACAGAGGGGGCGTGTTTGGCAGCCTATATATATATATATATATATATATATATATATATTCATTTTGCTAACAAAGACACACACACACACACACACACACACACACACACGCTGTCACATAAGCACATAAACTTCCGTTTCAAAGAGGCGCTGGTGTCCAACACCTATCATTCAGACTTCCTTTATGATGGATCAGTAAAATAAACAGTGATTCATTTCCTCAAGTTCCCCATCTAAACAAATACACTTATGGTTGGGTGCCACGAAGCATCTTCCACCTGGCCTCTAGAAGTTAGTGCATCTTATGGGAGCAAATTCTAACTATGCCCTGTGTGAAAAAGTCATTGTAGACAATACTAAGCTAGATGGATCAGTGGCCTGACTCTGGATAAAGAAGCTGCCTTTGTTTTTATGTTCCCAAGTAAAGGAAGGAAAAGTGATGAGCAGATAGATGTTTACAGTCCAGTTCCAGAATGAAGTTGAGAAATCCTTGAAGAGGAACTAGAATTCAGGATGAGTGGAATTCAGGAAGGAAGGAAGGAAGGAAGGAATCCATGAATAAAGACTCTCCTCCCTGGAAGAGAGGGGAGTGGTTGTGGGCGGGAGCCCGAGCACCGCCCCTAGCAGGGGGCGTTAGCCCCCTGCCTCCACCTCACCTGGCTGGCGCCCACGCCCCTCTGTAGGCATCCAACCAGGTGCCACAGAGGGGGCGTGTTTGGCAGCCTTTTGCTGCAGCGCCAGCCTCTCCCCAGCCTCATTCTTTGCCGTCATCTCGTCGCGAGTCGGCATTGGAATAATGTGTTGTGGTGTGTCGAAGTGCTAGGTGTGGCCATCGCCTATGCCTTCAATTTTTGGGTATTCCGTTAAAGGAATCTGGCGGTCGTGTATTCTGTCCGATGCCTGCTTGGCGGGAGGCCATGGCACGACCCTCGGTGACATCAGGGGTGAGCCTATAGTTGGATTAGCATCAACAGGCTCCACCTACTGATGAATAAACCCACTTGTTTTAGAGATCCAATGCCTAAGCCAATACCTTTTCACTGCTGTAATCAATAAAGTTGTGGCCTTTCCTTGCCCATTAACCTTATATCACGTGTCCTTGTGTATTCATTTCACATTGCGGGGGTCGGGTCCTCGAACCACAATAGAACATTGGGGTTGTTTCTGGAGCTTCCTGGGCCACCCTAATCTTGTTTCTTTGATGTTTTGGTTATCTTGGGTCAGGTTGGAGACATTGCATTTTCCCTGGAGTCTGCGAAAAAGCTGAAGGAGCTCTTGGAAAGGAACGCGGGATCTGCCCCACCCCACATGAGAAACGGGCTCACCTTCTTTCTCTCTGTGGAAACCCAGAGCTGCTGGAAGAATTCCAGGACATCTGTAAAGGGAAACATGCCCACCAAGAGGCTTGGTGAGTTGTGAGGGCTCCTGATCTCCTTGCTCTGTCTCATTGGAAGCCCCTGTTTCCTTTCACATGGAAGGGTGGGGTTGTGGGCATTAAAAGCTGAAACTTGTGGAGGCTTTTTCCTTTTGGGCAAACAGGGTGCTGCCCAACCAACCTGTCTGCCTTCCGCCAGCCTGCCTTCACACTTACGAGGCACTGGAAGCAAGCATCCTCCTTGTAGCATCCTCCATTATCCCTTTTAGAAAATGTGGCAGGGAGGAAGTTGGGGATGGACATCTTTGTGGGCAGCAGGGAAAACCTCAAGGGCACCATGGTGCCCATGGGCATCCCCTGGCATAAGTTATAGGAGGACAGTTCTCAAGGAGCCGCCTGTGGGGAGCAGCTCTCATCGTGGGCTTCATCTGAAGGAATGCTACAATGGTGATTAAATCCAGGATGTGTACCTCCTGCGCACTCTTTACGGAAACATGCAGCTGAAGAGAGATCATAGGTATTTGAAACAGAATGTGCCTTCTAGCTAGCTCCCCACCCACCTTTATTCACAGGGAATGTGAGTGTCTGTTTAAGCATCACTTATAACATCAGGAAACAACCAACCTGGTCTTTTCTCTTTCTTGAACAGATCTTGCTGTGCCCAACATTGCTCTGTGTGATATCTGTGCCAATGCTGAACCATGTTGTCAGAAAAGCCGTATTTAATGTCTGGTTGAAATATAAAGACTTATTGGAAAACAAGACCCCAAGGTGGTTATCACCAATGGAGGCTAAGGCCTTGAAAAAACTCAATATGGAGGCCAAATGGCCAAAATATTGGGAAATAATAGAAAAAGATGGAGATAACTGGAGGTTGCAGAGTATGGACAAAATAAAAGATAAAGTGCGAGATTGGCTACATTATGCTCAGATTAAAGAAGTTTTTAAGTTGGATAAAAAGGTAGGATTCCAGGTGGAAAAATCAAAGTTAGAAACTGAACTGTTAGAACCCAGCTCTAAGATACTTTCAAGAATGTATAATTTGCTGTTAAAATGGAATACACAGGATGAAACGGTCAAATCAGCCATGATAAAATGGGCACAGGACATAGGGTACAACAGCATGTTTGCTGACTGGGAAAAGTTATGGACTACAGGTTTGAGATTTACGGCATGTAATGCCTTGAAAGAAAATATTATGAAAATGATATACAGGTGGTACATGACCCCAGTCAAGCTTGCAAAGATATACCATGTGTCTGATAATAAATGTTGGATGTGTAAACAAGCTGAAGGAACATTCTTTCACCTCTGGTGGACTTGCCCTAGAGTGAAGGTTTTCTGGGAAATGATTTACAATGAATTGAAAAAGGTATTTAAGTATACCTTCCCTAAGAAACCAGAGGCCTTTCTCTTGGACATTGTTGGTCAGAGTGTGCAAAAGAAGGATCGAACCTTTTTTATGTACGCTACAACAGCAGCAAGGATACTCATCGCTAAAAGCTGGAAAACTCAAGAATTACCCACACTGGAAGAATGGCAGATGCAACTGATAGACTATATGGAATTGGCGGAGATGACGGGCAGAATCCGAGACCTGGGAGAAGAACTGGTGGAGGAAGACTGGAAGAAATTCAAGGACTATCTACAAAAATATTGTAAATTGTATGATTGTTAAGAAAGATGTAAGATTAGCAAAAACATGGCTTCAACAAACTAGCTATAAAGAATATAAATTTAAATTCAACTGGAAGATGAAAAGATAAATCTGGGATAAGTAATATTTTATGAGTAAGCTTCAATAAGTGTATGTTAAATCCCAAAATTTGAGATATTAAATATTGGAAAATTATATAATATGAATTAAATCAAGTTAATAATTTGCTGGTAAAACTTATGTTTAGAAAGCAGGAACAAGATATGTGAGGAAGTCCAAAGTTGAGAATGAAATCTGGATAATGGAAAATATTATGTTATTATGTATGTTTTTTATTGGTTATACAAAATTTAATAAATATTATTATATATAAAAAAAAGATATCTGTGCCAATGCTGCCTGCACTAGCTGTTATTGATGGTGGGAGATGATGTGCCTGGCAGAAGGATCGATTAGCAAAAGCTAGCAGAAGACCCAAGATTTCTGATTGTGCCCTTGTCTTATTCTCTTCTTCCTTCCTTCCTGCTGAGGTTTGGAAGGAGCAGCAATGTTCTTTTAGCTCTCCCAAATCTTCACATCAATATCCGAGATGTGGCAATTCCAGGCAAACTTCCCCAGAGCTTTCATGTTTACTGTCCTTCCTGATGGAGAGGTTCAGCAACTGTGTCCTACTTTTCAACTATTTCTGAACTGTGTTTCAGTGTGTGCATTGCTCTTGTCAATGACAGCCATCAACAAAACATCCCTTCTCACATGGAGAAGGCATCTCCCTCTGGGTGTTTGACCCTTCCATTACCTGTTCATTGTAGCAACTGTTAAAAGATTTGCACTTCCATGTTGTTCATGCACAAATCTCAAATAAATACGTGGTTACATGAGCACAACCTCATCAATACTTCTGCTTAGTTCATGGTTTTGTGGCTGAGTGAAAATCACCAGCAATGAAAGAGGAGACGCATATTAGGGAAGATGGTGCATCCTTAGCTGACTCAGCCAAGGACATTTTGGGTTGTATCCAACATCGGTCCAACTAACTTAGGTCCATCAATTTCAATGGGTCTATTCTGCCTCAGCAGGATACAATGCTGTGCTGTTTGAAATTCAAGATGTTAAATCTCATTTCGTGTAAAGAATTGCAGTTGAATCTTATGTCATAGATTTATTACATATGCAGCTTTGATGGAACATGGTTATAACCCTCCATGGGCAAATGATGATTTTTGGAATGGTACCTTTATTTAAAAACTGAAATGTTAAATGTAATTAAATAAACTTTTGGTGCTTATTTGGGGACATGGGTAGGATGGTTGAATATTGAATGTTGATTCTTGTATAAATATGTAAAAATAATAACAGATTTGGGAGGAAAAGATAAAGTAAAACTACCTTTCCTTTCTCTTACATAGTAACAGGGATGTCCCAGATCTGCTGGTTATTCTTGTCTTGTTAACTTGGGAGGGAAGGAAAGAGGGACAGAGGCTAGTGTTACCTGCAGCACCGAGGGCTCATTTTATGGCCTACCATGAAATGTAGGATTTGGCACCATTTTTGAGTGAATCAGACAACTACAGGCTTTTGGCGAAATCGTGACCCTGGGGGTTAGGGTGCCGAGGGCTTGTTTTACGGACTACTGTGAAACATGGGGTTTGCACCCCCAAATGTTGCAGGGCTGATTTGCAGATGTTAGGCACCGTTTCTGAGTGAATCGGGTGATGTCGGGTTTTTGGAGAAGTCCATCAATGTCCTATGTTCCACCTCCACTATCAGAAGCATTATGGATCTGAGCACCTGCTGCTGAGAATCACAAGGGGGAGAGTGTTCCTGTGCTCAGAAACCTACTTGCAGGACTCTGGCAGGCATCTGGTTGGTGACTGCGAGGACAATATGGTGGACTAGATGGGGCACTGGTCTGATCCAGCAGGCTCTCCTTGAATTCTTAATTTTGGGGCCCCCATCCCTCAGCTGCTGTTGTGCCATGCCTGCCTCCGGTCCAGTGTTTGCATATCCTAATCTGAGCTGAGTCAACACATTCCTGAATGAACCATTTTCTGCATTCCAGTTGCATTAGCTTTATTGAATTCAGCTCATCTCTTTTCATCCTAGGTAGCTCTTTTGTATACATGGGCATGCGTGTACGTGCACAGCCGCACACATAGGGAGAGAGTTGTATTGTTTCGTTTCCCAATTTGTAATCATGAAAGTATGCTAGCTGTGAAGAATTACCTTTGAGAAGCTGTTGGATAATGTCTCCTCCCCTCCCCACCCCGGGAAATTTGATGAAAGTGTTACCTCCTGTTTATTCATTTATTTGTTTTGCCCACAAACAGGATTGAGAATATAGAAAGGAAGCTACCTTATACTGAGACATGCAATTGATCCGTTTAGCGCAATACTGCAGGTTGAGAAGGCGAGACCAACAATCAAGAAGGTGGTTTCTGTTGTTGTTGTTGTTCATTGCTCTGAGCCCGGCTTCGGCTGGGGAGGGCGGGATATAATTAAATTATTATTATTATTATTATTCTGCATGTGCCACAGAGGGAAGTGAGGGGCAGATAGGGTCCATCAACTTGCCAAGGTAGCTTATCAGGAGAAGGAAAACTCTGATCCTAAAGCTCCTCTGCCTTGTGGTTATACTCATTCATGAGAAAGTATTCAGGAGTAAACCCCGAGGAAAATTTTGTAGCCAGGGACAATTTTGGGAGATGTGTAAGGTGTAAACACAACACCAATCCAGAGTGGAGTCCCTAAGATTGCTGGATGGTGCCTTGTACACCTCCTTCCAGCAACTCCTGCAGCCAAGCTGGTGCCAAATGTATTACTCTGCTTTCCTTTGGATCACATCAGCGAGGCCGGGGGGGAGGGCGCAGGTCTTCTCATCTGGGCAGCCCAGGAACTCCATACACACTGCACAGGCTTACACCCTGGGAAGGTCACTTCAGAGATGCTCACACAGTGGTTTGACTTCACCCCAGAGATGCACTCCGTTGTTGCTTGAAGCAGATAGATGCCATTAAGGTTACATAGAGACGGGTGGTATATATCTGGGCTTTCAGACTGGGGCCTCTTCCAGACACCCCTGGTGATGCTGGAGATTAAGCTGTCCACATCCAAAACAGGTTATCTCCTGCAATGCACTCTACCTTTGAAGGTGACGCCAAAACTACAACTAATCCATTGGCTCCCAGTACGTTTCCGAACACAATTCAAAGTGTTGGTGTTGACCTTTAAAGCCCTAAACGGCCTCGGTCCTGTATACCTGAAGGAGCGTCTCCACCCCCATCGTTCAGCCCGGACACTGAGGTCCAGCACCAAGGGCCTTCTGGCAGTTCCCTCCCTGTGAGATGTGACGTTACAGGGAACCAGGCAGAGGGCCTTCTTGGTAGTGGCGCCCGCCCTGTGGAACACCCACCCATCAGATGTCAAGAAAACAAACAACTATCTGACTTTTAGAAGACATCTGAAGGCAGCCCTGTTTAGGGAAGTTTTTAACATTTGATGTTTTGTCGTGGTTTTTAATATTCTGTTGGGAGCCACCCAGAGTGGCTGGGGAAACCCAGCCAAGTGGGCGGGTATAAATAATAATTTGGCAGTAGTATGATTATTATTACTTAATACCTACATGGAGAGAGTTTTTTCCTTGCAACAGGTAATTTTTGGGGAAATGGGGCTGGCGAAAACCAGCCAGATGGGCGGGGGTATAAATAAAAAAATGATTGTAATAATTAAACGAGCCAAACCATTTTCACATCAAAGTAGTAAAGGCAGAGAGCATCAGTGCACTGGAAATCTTTATTTTGGACACACCAAACAGGGATATCCACGAGGATGCCAGTTTTGCAAGTCAGAAGCCAGTTTTGCTTAAGAGATCGCCATCAAAACCAAACAACTAAATCACCAACAGAGAACAAAAGGGTATTTAAACTTGAATAGAAGTGTTATGTGGGCTACACAGTGTTTTAGTCTGCATATTGATTTCATTTTAAAATGTGTGGCTATCAAGAAGCATGGGCATCGTCCAAATCAACTGCCTTTGAGGAGAGGAAGAGGGAGACCATGGGAACAGGAAAGGTTTGCTGGGGATGAAAGGAAAATGCTGGAAAGAAATTGGGATTTCTGGTTCCTCTCTGCTACCACTATACTCCGCTGCCATGCACCCCAAAGCTGGTGGTCAGAAACTGGCTGCTGGGTTGTGATAGGGGAGAGATTCAGTTCAGTTCAGTTTGCATTTAAAGCTTCAAGTGCCTGATTTGTATTTTCCTGGCTGAAGCACAGCCATTGTTCCAGATCCGTACCCCTCTAGATTTTGCAATGGAGCTCTCCAGCCAAAAAAATGTATACTAGGCGAAAGTATGGATAAGCATGTACCTACAACAGTGAAAATAGCAGGCAGAAATGCATTATATTGGGGAAAATTGCTTTGCAAAAATATTCATGTTAGGGGAAATCACATAGGAATGTGTGCATTTTAAGAGAAATTTGCACCAAAATGCTGGTGAATTTTCACGAGTGCTTTTTTAAATGACAAACTGGTGTGGAAATGTGGAGAACTGACCCAAAAATGGCAGTGTGAGAGGTGAAAAAATGACTTTAGGCAGCATCTAGCATTCCTGAGATGTAATATTACTTCTCATTGAGAATCTGCTGCAGGAGGTTGTAATCTTGAGGGAAGAGTAAGTAGAGGAGAGGTGAGCCAGATTGCCCCTTTTGCTCAAAATGTCACCCAGCTACTTTTCTCCCTATAGGGGAAAATGTATCTGGAGCCTGTTCAGGGGGAAATACAGCCAAGTCTTGATTTTGACTAGGAAACATGTCTGGCAACAAAAACTTCCTCACCCCACCCTCTTTTTTCTGTTCACATTTGCAAACTCACACAGCTGGTTTTCAATTTTTAAAAAGCAGAAGAAAAATTACATGGAACTGATGTCGTTATTATTATTTTTTGCAGGGACCAATCACCTTCTTTTCAACCATTCTCCTTCCTTCCCCAGCCCAACTTCCTGTCCTTTGCTCTCTCCCCTCCGACATGAACTCTGAATTGTGCTCATAGAGGTTTTAGGGATGGGGTCCTGGAAGCCAAGGCTGGGTAGCAGCAGCAGGGACACAATGACCCAGCCAAGCTGTGCAAGTGGGCAGAGGTGTCCTCTGTTGGTTTGGATGAGGAAAAGGCAGCAGTAGCAGCAAGGGCCAGTTGTCAGAATCCACTTAGAAAGCCAGCAGAGATGGTGGTGGTCTTCTTCATTAGCATCCAGAGCAGGCAACGTTGGCACAAATCTCACAGGTTGCAGCATCTGCGCTGATCATTTCTGAAGCAAAGAAAAAGAAAGACTCTTTGGGTGACTTTGGGGCGACTCTTTGGGTGACTCAAGTACTCCAATTGGGACTGAGAGGGGAGGGGATCCATGTGTACCTCTGGGGCTTCACCGCTGATCATCTCAACCATGTCACTTCACCAGGGATGGGGAACCCCTAGGCCTCCAGATGTTGGACTTCAGCTGCCATCATCACCAGCCAGCATGGCCAATGGCCACGGATGATGGGAAGTGTAGTTCAAGAACATCTAGAAGGCTTCGGTTTCCTCATCCCTGGCCTAGATCTGGCCTCGACGCGGGTTAGGAAGCCTATTGAGAAGGAGGGTAGCACTTGTTAGGAAGCCTATTAAGAGGGAGGTCTCACTCCTTAGTGTCAGGCGGCTGTAAGCAATTCCCACAGCTGGTTGCCAGGGATGTACAAAGACAAGGAAAAGTTTCTTACCTTCCTCTTTTTATTCAATGTTTACAGAGAGAGGCTTAGGAACACAGCCTCTTGGATAATGGTGTTGTCCTGATTGACTCTCCACCCCCTTCCTCATTCGTCATTGTCATCACTTCCCCTATAGGTGCCCTTGGGCACTTCTTTTCCAAGCTCTTTGCTCTCCTAATTTCAAGGCTCATCAGGTCTGGGAGGGGGACTGGAATGCTTTCTAAAGACATTGTGTCTGTCAGCTGTTGCCCCCCCCCAGTGCGTCCTCTTTCTCCTCCTCCTCTCCCATTATTTCCCAGCTTTTCCCCTCATCTGCCTCTGAGCTGTGACCTCCCTCAAACCCCTGTTGCAATCCTGAACTGTCTTCTTCTCCTTCTCTGGAAGGGTCAGGATGGGGAGCCAGTCTCCACCATTCCTCCTCTGCCCAGTTCCTGTCACCTAGCAAGTTGGAAAATAACAACAGGGAATCTAGAGGCACTTTAGAGTCTAACACATTTATTATGACATAACCTTTTGAGGACTAGTCCCCAGCATAAGCCTGTTACCCTTCAAGGTGTCACAAGAAAATTCTCTTGTTTGTACAGCAGCATACAAACATGGTTACTCCCAGGGCCGTCTTGCCCATTGGCACGAGGGGTGTGGGGCACCCAGGTGCTGGGCTCTCGGGGCGCCAGGCCGAGAGTCCGGGGCCCGAGAGTTGAGTCTGGAGAAGAACCCGCCCGCCAGTCGGAACGCCACGGCAGGCTCTTCTACTATGGGCAGCTCTGCGCTGTGAGTTCGGGGGTGACTGAGCCAGCGAGACGCTGAGGTGGCCAGCCGGCTCCGCCCTCCTGCGCGCCTGGGACTGGGCAACCCGAGGGGGGCGCCGGGCAGATCTTTGCACCCCAGTGCTGCATATGCTTAAGACAGCCCTTGTTACTCCTCTGGAAAATGTTGCAGTGGAGACAGAGCACAGCCATTGTGGCAAGTAGCCATTTATAGCCTTCTTCTCCCATGAATTTGTCAAATCCCCCTTTAAAGCCATCTGAGGAGAGGAGGAGGAATAAGACCCCAGAAGATCTCTGCTGGATCAAAGTTTGCCTTCCTCTCTTGTAATTTTAGAACCCAATGGGGCCATCCAATGAGGTGAGTGTTGGAAGATTCAGGACAGTCTAGATCAGTGGTTCTGAACCTTTTTTTTTGGCCATGCCCCCCAAGCATCTCTAAAATCCTGACCCCCCCCCCCAATATATAATTCTTATTCTTCCAAATGTGAATTCATGTGGAGGAAGCCTAAAAGGCCATTAACTGTTAATTGCCCCCTTTAAAAATCAAATTGCCTCCCTGTGGGGGCATGTGCCCCAAGTTGGGAACCAAGGGTCAAGATAAAGCATTTCCTTCAAGGGGTCAACTGTTAAACTGGGGGGATTCGTTCCCACAAGAGGCAGTAAGGTCTACCAACTTGGACAGCTTTACAAGAGGATCAGACAAATCAATGGAGGGTGAGGTTATCAATGGCTACTAGTTTTTCACTCCACGAGTAGAGATGGTATGCCTCTGAGTACCAGCATCTGAGAATTGCAGATGGGAAGAGGGGTCTTGGGCTCATTGGTCCTGCTTCTGGGCTTCCCCCAGGCATCTGGTTGATCACTATGAGAATAGGATGTTGGGCAAGATGAGCAGGGCTGGTCTGATATTCTAGCTGCAAAGCAAACTTGCACAGAGGCCCATCTGGCTGTTCAAAGCTGAGGAGTCATCCCACCTTCTCATGCATGCACTTGACCATCACCACATACCTAGTTGTCGGAGCAGTATTCCTGCTCTGGGGGATGCACAGACGGGTGCAAACTCTGAGGGCATTTTCGGGTCTTTGCATGCACCAAATGTGGCGCCCATGCGCGTGCGTATGTTCTTGGATCTCTCCTTGAAGAAGCCCTCCAGCTGCTTCACTGATTCCAAGGGGAATACGTAGTCTCCCACCTGCCCAGGGGAAATTAGAACAGAGTATCACCATCACTTGCCCACGGCAGGGCATGTAATAGGTTCCTTCTCCCTCCTCCCCAGTCTTGGTGCCAGGACTGGCCCGATACATTTTGGCACCTGAGGTAGACCCCAAAATGGCGCCTCCATCTGTCCCAGGGAAGAAGGGGTGAGGGAAAATCTACATTAGGAAGAAGGAGGGGGAAGACATTGGGATCTGCTGTCATCTGCCCTTACAGAATTCATCAGAGGGACAAACAGAATTATTGGGCACTGTGTGCCATTGGGTCTGTCTCCTCCTCCTGTTGTCATCCCCCTGCCTTCTGCCCCATCAGCCACCACTGCACATTAGAGCCTTGCCAGGAACATCCTCATGCACGAAGACCCACTGAAAAGGTCAAACTGTAACTTAGAAACCTGCGTGTGTTTGTGTGAAGGAACCTGCTCTTCAAGCAAATCCCTTGGCTGGGAAATTTCAAGGGCAAGGCTTATCCTTGCCCAGCATGTATTTGCAAAGCAGTAAAGATAGAGGCATCTTCTCAGAAGACCATCCTCCAAGGCTCTGCTGACTGAGCAAATCCTGTGCTCTGCAAGGAGCCTAGCCTGCCTGGAGACTGCTAAAAACTAACAATGCACAAACCCTCTATAAAGCTACAGTAGAACAGGGAACCTTTAAAAAAAAAAAAAATCAGCCCAAGGTCCACATTTCTCTGTGGACAACTTTCCAGGGGCCAAATTTTATGTTTGTACATTAGGCTAGTTTCCACGTGTGTGTGTGTGTGTGTGTGTGTGTGTGTGTGTGTGTGTGTAGAAATGAGCCCCAAAGGTAAAATCTACATTCATTTCTCCACCAATTTTTTTCCTCTGACTCCCTCCCCACCATCATGTGGCCCCTAGAAGTTTATGTAATAGAGGTGTGGCCCTCTGGCTGAAAATTGTCCCCCGCCCTGCCAATGTGCATCCAACTGTATCAAGATTCTTTTCATGGGGTGTTTTATCAATATGCTGGCATGCGTGTGCACATCAGCTCAAACACAGCAGAAAAAGAATCTCCAGGCAATCACACAGTACAGCTGCATCAAAATTCATTTGTTGCAGTGTGGTTGTTTTTCAATGCACACATGCCCATCAATAAGGCAAGGAGGAGAAAGGCATGTAAATGGTGTGACGGGAAGGGTGTGTCAAACTGTGCGAGGTCCGAATCCATAATTTGTTTTATTTTATTTTTTTTATAAATATTTTATTGAATTTTCATAATACACAATATACATACAAGATCCCTTCACCAAAAAAATAGTACACAAAAAAGCCAGAACAAATACACCAAAAAACCATATAGAAAAAAGGAAATAAAAAATAAAAAAGAAAAAGAAAAAAACCAACCATTCAATACAATTTTTTATATATATATAACTAACTGGACTTCCTCACATCTCCTTTACCCTGCATTATTTATATTAAAAATATCAGCAAATTATTACCTTGTTTCATACCTTATTTTGTACTTTCCAAATATTATACTTCTAAATTTAAGATAATTTTTATCATTTACTCATACCTTAAATTTAAACATATTGTTACCTTAAATTTCGACCTTTTCTTACTTATAACTTAATTTTCTATTTTACAAAATCTATTTGCTGGAACTGAGATTTTCTAAATCGTGCAGATACTTAACATTCATACAACTTATATTGTTTTTGTAAATAGTCCTTAAACTTCTTCCAGTCCTCTTCCGTTGTTTCTTCTCCCAAGTCTCGGATTCTGCCAGTCATTTCAGCCAATTCCATATAATCCATCAATTGCGTCTGCCACTCTTCCAGTGTGGGCAAGTCTTGTGTCTTCCAATACTTTTCAAAAAGTATTCTTGCTGCTGTTGTCGCATACATAAAGAAACTTCTGTCCTTCTTTGACACTTTCTGGCCGACAATGCCCAAGAGGAAGGCCTCCGGTTTCTTAACAAAGGTATATTTAAATACCTTTTTTAGTTCATTATAGATCATTTCCCAGAAGACCCTCACTTTTGGGCATGTCCACCAGAGGTGAAAGAATGTCCCCTCAGCCTCTCTACATTTCCAACATTTATTATCAGACAGGTGATATATTTTTGCAAGCTTGACTGGGGTCATGTACCACCTATATATCATTTTCATAATATTCTCCTTCAAGGCATTACATGCCGTGAATTTTATTCCGGTGGTCCATAACCTTTCCCAGTCCTCAAACATAATGTTATACCCAATATCCTGAGCCCATTTTATCATGGCTGATTTAACAGTCTCATCCTGTGTGTTCCATTTAAGCAGCAAGTTATACATTCTCGAAAGTACCTTAGTCTTTGGTTCCAACAGTTCTGTCTCTAATTTCGACTTCTCCACCTGGAATCCTTTCTTTTTATCCAATATAAAAACCTCTTGAATTTGAGCGTAGTGTAACCAATCTTGCACCTTATTCTTTAATTTCTCCATGCTCTGCAACCTCCATTTGTCTCCAATTTTTTCTATTATTTCCCAATATTTTGGCCAACAGGCCTCCATATTGAGTCTTTTCCAGGCCTTAGCCTCCATTGGTGATAGCCATCTCGGGGTCTTACTTTCTAGTAAGTATTTATATTTTGTCCAGACAATAAATATTGCTTTTCTGACAATATGGTTTTTGAACATTTTATGAATCTTTACCTTGTCGTACCACAAGTATGCATGCCAACCAAAAGCATTGTTAAACCCTTCCAGATCTAGGACATCAGTGTTCTCAAGAAGTAACCAATCTTTCATCCAGCAGAAAGCTGCAGCTTCATAATATAACTTTAAATCTGGCAGGGCAAACCCCCCTCTTTCTTTTGCATCAGTTAATATTTTAAATTTTATTCGGGGTTTTTTGCCCTGCCAGATAAACTTAGATATATCTTTCTGCCATTTTCCAAAACATTCTACTCTGTCCACAATCTGTAGAGTTTGAAACAAAAACAACATCTTTGGCAATACATTCATCTTTATAGCTGCAATTCGACCCAGCAAGGAAAGTTTCAATCTTGACCAAATTTCTAAATCCTTTTTAATTTCTGACCAACATTTTTCATAATTATCTTTAAATAAATTCAAATTTTTAGCAGTCAAATTAACCCCTAGGTACTTCACTTTTTTAACCACATTTAACTCTGTCTCATTCTGAAACCTTTCTGCTTCCAAAAATGTCAGATTTTTTACCAAAACCTTAGTTTTTTGCTTATTCAATTTGAATCCCGCCACCCGACCAAACTCATATATCAGTTCCAAAACTCTTTTCGTACTAGATTCTGGCTCCTGTAATGTTATTACCAAGTCATCTGCAAAAGCTTTCAGTTTATACTGTTTCACTCCGACCTGTATTCCTTGCACCAACCGGTCCTCCCTAATCATGTTCAAAAGCACCTCTAGGACTGAAATAAATAACAGAGGGGATAAGGGGCAACCTTGTCGTGTTCCTTTTTCAATTTTAAACTCTTCTGTCACCACATTGTTAACTATCAATTTAGCTTTTTGCTCTGAGTAAATTGCCTCTATTCCATTTTCAAACCCCCGTCCCACTCCCATCCCTTCCAAGTTTTTCTTCATAAACCTCCAAGAAATGTTGTCAAAGGCCTTCTCCGCATCAATAAAAATTAACACTGCTTTTGTGTTAATATTAGTTTGCAAAAGTTCCAAAATGTCTATAATGTTCCTAGTATTATCGAACAAATGTCTGCCTGGAAGAAAGCCTGCCTGATCTTTATGAATTACTTCATTTAGCACTTTTTTAAATCTAGTTGCCAAAATATCCGCAAAGATTTTATAATCCACATTTAGGAGTGAGATGGGACGAATCCATAATTTGTTTTAGAGATTCTCCCAGTATTTGGGTGGGGTGGATTCCAGTACAGAGCAAAGCAGAAAGAGGAAAAATAATCCTCAATAATAGTGGCCATGTGGCTGCTTGGTAAATTCACTGTTCTGCTAATAGTCTGACTGTGTACATATCATTTGGTAAATGATTAACTGGACCCACTGTTTGCTGTAAGCTATTCCTTTAGGGGTCTCCTTTGTTTCGCCTCCCTCAATTAAGATTATAGAAGTTCATCTCTTAGTGGACATGCACAGGATCTAAGACCTCCCAGACTTAAAGCCCAAATGATCAATATGCAGCTGCCCTGTATTGAGTCAGATTATTGGCCCATCTGGTTCAGTATAATCTATACCAGTGTTTCCCACACTTGGGAGTTGTAGTCCAACAACTCCTGGAGACCCAAGTTTGGGAAACCCTGGTCTACACAGACTGGCAGCAGCTCTCCAGGGTTCTAGATTGGGGTCTCTTCCTGGACATGGCAAGGACTGAACCTGGGAGCTTTCTCTTGCAAAGCTGATGCTCTAATCCTCTGCTATTGCCCATTCCCTTAAAACTAAAGATTCCAGTTCTAAATGGAAAGCTGTCCAGATATGAACAAAGGAAGCTGCCCTGTATCAGGTCAGAACATTATTACTTATATCTTGCTGTCACCTACACTGACGGGCAGTAGCTGCCCAGGGTCTTTGGGAAAGGTCTATCTCCACCCTATTTGGAGATGCCAAGGATTCAACCTGGGACCGAAGGCATCTAGGAATCCAGTTCTCTAGCCACTGAGCTACAGCCCTTTCCTTCAAGGTGATGCCATAAGGGCAGAAAGGCGATCCTGGGAGGATACCACAACTCTTACCTTGACTTCGACCCCATCTGAGAGGACGGCCAGCACACTCAGGCAGACTGTGGCCACCAGGTAGGTGTTCATGGTGAGTCACGATTCTGGGTCTGACTTGGAATGTCAGGGCGGACTGGCTCAACAGCGACGGAGCTGGATTTTTAAAGGATGCCCTCTAGTTATTGAATAACTAAGGTATATTGGCACCGGCTAGGATGGTGACAACCCCCTAGGCAGTTTGTGAAGTGTGATAGCCCCAAAGAAATGCCTCCTCCCAGAAAACATTGACATCTTTGTTGTTTTATGGCACTTTGTCAGAAGAGTGTTTCCTTCTACGAACTTTGCTTGCCGTATCCCAGCTGGGATGGAGCCGCCAGCAGGTGATGGGTGGATAGCTTTAAGAGCCAAAGGGCAGGGGGACCACACCAAGGCCCAATCCTGTAGGCTGCTGAGCAACTCCTGCTTCATTTCTTTTTAAAATAATTTTTATTACATTTTCAATTTTTGTAATCACAATAGCCATACATACATCAATAAACTCAAAGCTCGCTCTTACCAGAGCATCAACCTCCTCCTGCCCCTCTTCCCGACTTCCATATATATTTACTTTAATCTTAACATTTCTATAACCACTTTTTTACCTTCTGTCTTATTTTTATATTTCCCCTTGTTAAATGTAAATCAGTTCCTTATATTGTCATTACAAAACATTTCAACTCAAAGCTCCAAACGTTTTCAGATGTTTACAATATTCTTTCATATATAATATAAATTTGCTCCAGTCCTTTTGAAACAGTTCATCGCGCTGATTCAGGATCTTCCCCATCAGCTTTGCTAACTCAACGTATTCCACCATCTTACTCCGCTATTCTTCCAATGTTGGAATCTCCTGTGATTTCCATTTCTGAGCCAGAAGTATACTTGCGGCTGTTGTGGCATACACAACTCCTGCTTCAAATAGGATCTGAACCAGCTTCAGGGTTTTGATGTGAATTCACAAAGCCCTAAAGTGCTTGGGCCAAAAGGAGGACTGCTTAATTCCTTATGCTCCACCTCCATCGCTGAGATCTGATGGGGCATTTGGGTGGTCATCTATGCCCTTGAGATTCAGTTGGCCTTCACAAAGGACCGAGCCTTTAACATGGCAGGCCCTGCCCTGTGGAACTCCTTGCCAACTGAAGACAGACAGGAGTTGTGCCTGCTTTCTGTTAGATGTCTTACAACAGGCATAGCAAACTCGGCCCTTCAGATGTTTTGAGCCTACAGCTCCCATCATCCCTAGCTAGCAGGACCAGTGGTCAGGGATGATGGGAGTTGTAGTCCCAAAACATCTGGAGGGCCGAGTTTGCCTATGCCTGTCTGACAAAATCCATGAAGTTCAGGCAGGCCTTTGGACAGTGTTTGTTTTACCCCCAGACTTTACTGATGTTTTCAATTGATGTTACATTTTTGTGTTGGATTTGGCCCAGATGTGCAGCTTCCTTTAGAACTGGTTAACCTTCTGGCAGTCGCTGAAGCTTTTGGATCATCTTCAAGGGCGGCCCCATGTGCAAAACATTACAGTAATCCAAATGGGAGGCTGATACTTGTTGCAATAGAGTCTCAGAGGTGCTTGCCTCACTTCCGAGATGTTCTGATTTAGCTTTCCCCATCCTGGTGTTCTCCAGATCTTTTCAGTTCACATTTAAAGGCAAATCTACTCACCATGCACTTCCCCAAACTGTTTCTATACTGAAATAAAGTCATCCTTTGAAATTCGCATTTCTTTGAATTTTGCAATGCAGGATCTCCAGACAAGGAATGTGTACAAAAATACATATGCTATGGCCCAGAAGTGGGCATTGAAATGCATCTATGGACTCAGCTATACAGCTGCAAATATAATGTTTTAAGTGTGTTTTACGTGCATTATACAAATGTGACACTAGATGGAGATGGTGAGCTTATGGCAAATTCAATATATTTTTCAAAACACTTAAAAAAAGCATTTCCACCGAGATTTTTTTAATATGTGTCTAGATTCCACCTATTAGTGAGAACGACATGCAAAAATACATTACACTGCTTTGTAAGAATGTATGTACAGTAGACACTCGGGTTGCGAACGTGATCCATGCGGGAAGCACGTTCACAACCTGCAGTGCCACGTGTGTGCATGTGCGGGTTGCGATTCGGCGCTTCTGCGCATGCGCAAAGCACAATTTAACACTTCTGCGCATGCATGACCGCCGAAACCCAGAAGTAACCTGTTCTGGTACTTCTGGGTTTTGGTGCATCCGTAACCCAAAAAAACGCAAACTGAAGCGTCTGTAACTTTGAGGTATGACTGTATTAGGGGAAGTTGCGCATGAGAATATGTAGGCTAGCAGATATGTGTGCTAAAATGTGGGTGAGTTTTCATGGAGACTTTTAGAAGAAGAAAAATAGTAAACTAACATGGAAACACAGAGAACTGAGTTTAAGATTTGCTGCTGTTGACTGCCCTCAGCCTGCAATTGCAGCCCTCCACTAAGAAAAACCAACCATTACATGAAGAAAGTTGTGTTTGTTTATTTTTTGTATTTTGCCATGTTGTACTTTGGAGGTAGCTACATGTTCTTTCCTGGCAGCAAAAGATACAGGCCATGTTTTAGTTTTGAAGTAGATAGGAGTTGTGCAACTGCTCGCCCTATAATAAACATTCCTGAAGGTATATATAAAGTAACAACCCATTCCATTCTGCTTTACAATTGCTTATGTTTAACTTTCCCTTGGTTCAAGGGAAACCTACGACGACCTGTTTATTTTATTTCTAATTTTCCAAGGCCACCTTTCAGTAGAAGCTTCCAAGGCAGCCGGAACAATGCTATAATGCAAAAGCAGGGGAAGTGGGTGGGAGGAGCTTAATTTGTTTAATTCGCATATTAAACAATTGATACATTTTAAACCCCCAATTGAAGTTACACCAACTGTGAGGCTGCACTCCTGTTCTCATCTGCCTGGGAGTAAGTCCCATCGAATTAAGTGGGGCTTACCTCTGAGCAGATATGCGAAGGAGCACCTCATAAAGGCAGCAATCAACGCACAGTTAAAACTTTCCCATTAAAAGCCCCGGACAACAAAAGAAGTTTTGACGGGCTGCCAAAAGGAAAACACCAACAGGGCATCCTGGGAAATAGCATCCCACAACTGGGGTGCCACCACTAAGAAGGCTTCGCTTCCAGTGGCCACCACCTGCAGCTCTGAAGGCAGCAGCGACCACAACAGGTCTCCTGATGCAGATCTTCATAGATGGGCAGGTTGGTGTGGGCTGAGGATTTGTGGTTCCTACTGAATGGAGTGGGCTGTGGACTGGCGGGGGGGGGGGGACGGAACAATTTCTCAGGCTACACTGTCCCATGGGGAGGAGAGGCTAGGTAGCCAGCATCCTACAGGCCTGTTACATCTCCTGAACTCTGGATTCAACCCAAGGACTCTAAAATTCATTTAAAATAAAACCACTCCAAGCAGAATAAACATATTCATAAACCATGGAAGCCGACAATAATAATAGAATCATAGGATTATGGAGATGGATGGGACCAGGATCCTGAGAACTCCCCACCTCCCATTTCTCAGGAGGACCTACCATGAGGGATTTATTTGGGGTGGTAGTCACACATCTTTGAAGGTCTGCTCAACATTTTAAGTTTGCAAATAATGGTGATGAAGGTTTATTGTTTAACTTTTCCATGTCAGCCTTGGGGCCAATTGACGCAGCTGCCTTTCATATATCAGAAGAAAGAGGAACTGCCTTCTGACGTGTTCTTTGAAGGACACCAACCTGAGCATGCGCAGGGAGAGGGAGGGCAACTCTGCTCATGTCACCTTCTCCCCAGTTCTCCAGTTTTAAGGGCAGTTCTCCAAATCAGTTTATGGATTTCTTTTTCAAGTTCCCATTAAAACTCACCAGCATTTTAGGACTAATTTCTATTAATACAGTGGTACCTCGGGTTAAGTACTTAATTCGTTCCGGAGGTCCGTTCTTAACCTGAAACTGTTCTTAACCTGAAGCACCACTTTAGCTAATGGAGTCTCCCGCTGCTGCCGCATCACCGGAGCACAATTTCTGTTCTTATCCTGAAGCAAAGTTCTTAAGCTGAGGTACTATTTCTGGGTTAGCGGAGTCTGTAACCTGAAGCGTATGTAACCTGAAGCGTATGTAACCCGAGGTACCACTGTATACCAATTTTTAGGCAATAGTCCCCAATGGAAAGCAGTGTGTGTGAACAGTCCCAGTGAAAATTCACCAGCTTTTTAGTGTGACCTTCTCTGAATGCACCCATTCTTGTATGCATTTAGAAGTTGGCTAATTTGGCTAAGGGGACTTAATTGGGGACTTAAGATGGCTAAGAGGGCTAAGGGGACTTAAGTGGGCTAAGTGGGCCAAGATGGGCTGAAGTGAACTGAAGTAGGTCTGTTTGGGCCTAAGTGGGTTGAAGTGGACCAAAGTGGGCTAAAGGGACTTAAGTTGGCTAAGTGGCCTAAGTGGCCTTGGCATTGATGCACATTCCTGTCTGCTCTCCAGCTAGGATTGCAGGAAAGTGCCTGCTAGACCATTCTAGACCTGACTGGGTCTTCATAGAATTGGGTCTTCATAGAATTGTTCAATGGCAGAGTTGGAAGCGGACCCAAGGGTGATCTAGTTCAACCCCTTGAAAAACAAAGAAAAATCCTTGACAGATCACCACCCCTATGAATTGCATGATGCAAGTCCCCAGCATTTCAGATACAGGTCTTTTCCGTGATCTAAGGCTACCACGGTCATTGAACAGGTGAATAAAAGATGGTGGCCCCATGCAGACAACTTCTTCTGCATGCAATTCCCCAGGAGGGGGCTGCATGTTATGATGCAAAACCGTTTCCTGGAAGCATCTTACAAGGTTTCTTTTCTTTTCTTTTCTTAACTGCGTGGCCACAGAACACCTCTGAGCAGCTTAAAATATTAAAGGAAGAAACAGTCAGCTCTCGGATAATCTCATAAGCACTTTTCTTTTTGAAAGTAGGTGGAATCTTTTTTTTTTTTTGAGGGACAAACAGAGCAGTTTGTAAAACAACAGCAACAAAAAACTAGCTTCTGAAAATGGCAGTAGAGTCCAGAAACACATCCAGCCTTCCCATCCCTAAGTATCACTCATGTGGGTTGAAGGTAAACCCTTACGATGATGTTTTTGGGGGAAATGCTTTCTTTAGTTGTAAATTAGTATGTACATAATGCAACAACTCTCTTATTTGGGTCCAAAAGTACAGACTCACCAGTTTATGGGTGGAAGAGAAATAGCTCTCATGACAAGGACCTCCAGAATAGCCTGGTGTAAATGGAAATGGCTGGGATGGTCCCATGATGTATGACATCAGCTGCCACTTAGAGAGGTGCCATTTGGGTAACATTTTAACTCCTGGAAAGGGCAGCAAAGGCACATGAGAGCCCTGACTCCTAGGTAATAACAGTACCATAAATATGATGAGGTAGCGAAAGGAAGGAAGAAGGTCAAAAGCTGTTTTTACACCGACCACCCGAGCTGGGTTGCAATCTATCCAGAAGGCTGTAGCTTTCAGAAGGCAATCCTAGTAGGACCAACCAAAAGGGGAGAAGTGGCTTTCATAATACAGTGGTACCTCAGGTTACATACGCTTCAGGTTACAGACTTCGCTAACCCAGAAATAGTGCTTCAGGTTAAGAAATTTGCTTCAGGATGAGAACAGAAATTGTGCTCCAGCGGTGCGGCGGCAGCAGGAGGCCCCACTAGCTAAAATGGTGCTTCAGGTTAAGAACAGTTTCAGGTTGAGAACAGACCTCCGGAACGAATTAAGTACTTAACCCGAGGTACCACTGTGTATTTTTTTTCCACCTCACAGTACTCATCCCTTGTGTCAGTGATTGGTTGGAAGGAACCTGTGGCATGGGACAAAAGGATAATCAATTCAGAATGAACGGAGGAACGATTGCCCTCACTCGGGACGGTCTTCACAGCAGCACCAAATCCAATTGCCTATATCGGGAATGGGGAACCTGTGGCCTCTGGATTCCAGCTCCTAACAGCCCCAGCCAGCATGGCCAATGGTCAGGGATAACGAGGTTGTAGTTCAGAAACATCTGAGGGCCACAGGTTCCCCACTCTTGGCTTGCATTAGATAGCCTATTCTGAGTGAGGGTAATGCTTGCAGCAGTAGCAACTAGTGTTCATTGGGACAGGTGGGACAGAAGGCAGGGAACCCAACAACAGGTAGAGCCCAACAGCCAGAGGCAATAACCAGCCGAGCCAACTAATTCTAGGTTTCTTTCCCATTCTTCCATCTGTTTCCATTCTCATGAGATTAAGCACAAAGAAAATGGCAAGTAGGGGTGCAAGTAAGACAAAAGCTATCCTTAGAATGATACCAGTTTCCAAAAGATAACCAACATATTCATTTGACATAGAACTGTTATCCAATCATAGTGTGGCTTTCCCCCTCAACAACTTTGACCTGAACCCCCCAGAAGGGGGTAGATCACTGCCAGTCTTTAACTCTGTGAGTAGATTGCAGTCTCTTGGGAGTTGGCCACCTCTGAAATATAGAATCAAAAACTGATGGCCTTTTCATTAGCTCAGAAGCCAATCACATGTAACATTTTCTTGTACCTCAGGTTAAGTACTTAATTCGTTCCGGAGGTCTGTACTTAACCTGAAACTGTTATTAACCTGAAGCACCACTTTAGCTAATGGGGCCTCCTGCTGCCACTGGGCCGCTGGAGCACGATTTCTGTTCTCATCCTGAAGCAAAGTTCTTAACCTGAGGTACTATTTTTGGGTTAGCGGAGTCTGTAACCTGAAGCGTCTGTAACCTGAAGCGTATGTAACCCGAGATACCACTGTAGTTTGTTCAGCTAATAACTCTATACTGCTTGGAAGCTTGCATGCCTTTATAGCAAGAATGGGGAACCTCAGAACCCTGGGGCAAATGTTTCTCCCCCAGGCCTGTCTACCTGGTATTTGAGGTTCTTCTCAGGCATTGCCTCCTCTCTAGACCCGACCCTTTACAACTCGAGGGTGTGACCCAACAAAATCTGGGCCTGTCTCCAGCTGACTTGGGTGAAACCCAGATCCCTCCAAATCAGTCCAATCTACCTTGCCCTTAGGACTCTGGCTGAATCCAGTGTACATTCCTAATATTTTCCTTCATAACACACATTTATAAATGTGTTTTCTCTCAAGGAAAGCATTTCTAAAGTCTTAGGAAACAGCATCCTATTTCCATTTCCTTTCCATTTCATGTGTGCTCAGATCTTCTGTTCCATCTCCTTCTTTGTGGGGTGGGGCATTCAATGCACAAAAGCTTAACATTTAAATTGTACACACTTACACACATTTTGTGTGTGTTTTGCATGCATTCTTCTCCTGAATGACATATATTTGATTTTGATTTATTAGATTTCTATGCTGCTTTTCATTCAAATGTTTCATGGTATTCATTCTTTACATTAAATATTTGTGTGTGTGTGCATTTCTTGAAGTGCCACTGTACTGCAAAAATTCAGGGAAGCATTCTGATTTGTAGTTCTGTTCTGATCTACACAGAAGTCCAGAACTGGTGAAATGGATCAGTGGACTGAAAAAAAAAAGTGGACAAATGATGTTCTCCTCTTTCCCATTCTAAATATATTTTGACTTTTTTAAAAAAAGTCAAGAACTGCATTAGAACATCAAGAAAGTGTGAAATTGTGTGAATAGTTCAGCTCCAAATGACATCTTACTCCAGGAGCTACAGATCAGGTTAGTTTGTACCAGAATTTGTAAAGATCACATTTCTTAAGCCTCCCCATCTGAAATCTGCAGCGTTTTAACAGAAACCAGAGAGGTAGCTGAATAAGACATGCTGTTACTATCCCACCAGGCCTTGATTGACGTGGTCAGCAGATTGTATACAGAGCCACATGGAAGTATGAAAAATTAATCCAACACTTGAGCCTTGGTTTGTTAGCAATGTCACGGGTCAGCTCCTCTGTAAGCATAATCCGATCAGGTTCCAGTGCAGTCAAGGCACCAGAACAGATGCCCTCAAACTGAAACCTTGCTCTATATTTCAAAGTTCCCCGAGCTCTTTGGAAGTGAAGCAGAGAGAACCCTGTTTTACAGCAGCGAACCAAGCCATTTTCAGCCCTGCGACTAAAACATGACTGCAGGCGAGGGTGGAATGCAAGTGAAGCAACTGATACTGAGTGAAATTCCCCTTTTCCAGTTTTGCCACCCTGTTTGCAGGTTGCAAGGGGGCACGTATAGGGGATTGGGGAGGGTGCACAGCTGAATTACAGGGTGAAATGAGCAATGGCAGAAATCACGTTCCTTGGTGTTGCTGGGCAAGATTCCCCCCCCCCCCCACGTCCCAAGATTCCAGAGCGAGGGCCAGGGAAGACTACCCCCATTGTGAGTAGGCCTCAGATGCCATCATATGGTGCCACTGTGAAACCAGTACAGAGTGAGAACAATGCTTCCTTCCCTCCCTCTGAAGTCTTGTGTGTCAAAAAAAATGATCAGCCGGCGGCAGTTGTCGACTCAAGCAGGACCAAATGACCAATGGCAAAGGGTGGCAAAATAAAATAAATGATGGGGGAAGCGTTCCTGAAACATTCAAGAAGAAGGAGAAGGAGAAGGAGAAGGAGAAGGAGAAGGAGAAGGAGAAGGAGAAGGAGAAGGAGAAGGAGAAGGAGAAAGTTAGGTAGTTTCACCTTTCAATGAAAACTGAATTAAATTTCCCTCCCATCCCTACTCTTTAAACTTACTTGCTGCCCACAGGTCAAACCAAGGACACTGATTTGTCACCAAGATTGAAATGAAAATCACCTTGTGGACGCAAATCCCATAGTTTAGCTATGTTCTGGGTGGAGCAGAACTTTCTTCGGATAGCTATGATATGTGGGTTGGCAGCATCCTCTTTAATCAGGCTAGCCCAAGACATTTTGGCACCTGAGGTGGACCTCAAAATGGTGCTCCTTCTCTGCCAAGGAGGAAGGAGTGAGGGAAGATCATGAAGAAGGGAGGAAGAAAGAGCAACAATGGGATCTGCTGCCCTGTGGAACCTGCCACCTGAGGTGGTCACCTTACCTTGTCTCGTAGATGGGTTGGTCTTGTCTTCAAAGGTACCTGATTGAAAGACCTGTTCTATTATTTAATTTCTGTTCGCTTAGAACGTTACAGAAGCAGGCTGTCTTAAGCATATCCGGAGCCGTGGTGCAAAGTTCCCTTCAGTGACCCCCTGCCCCGTTTCCCATAGTTGTCGACCTTTTCCCAAGCCTCTGTGGGGATCACACTCCTCTCGTGGAGGCTTGGGGGGCAAGCTGCATGCCCGCCAGCCATATAGTTGGTGGGGCACAGCTTCCATCCTAAGCCTCTGCAGGGATCTCTCTCCTCTCACGGAGGCTTGGGAGGCAAGCTGCACGCCCGCCAGCCACATGGTTGATGGGGCACAGCTGGTGGGCATGCAGGGAAAGGGGAGGCCACTGGCAAAGCCTCACAGCTCCCCCACTCTCTGGGGCACCCCTGAGAGGCCAGTGCCCTGGCGCAATGTAAAAGCCTAATGGGAAAGACGGCTCTGTACAGAAGTCCCCTCTTCCTTTCCTGTTAGAGTTATTTTGTTACTCTTGTCATTGTTGGTGATTTGTAAATGAGCTAAAATGTTGTCGTCAGTTTCCGCTGCTGTTACGATCACAGACATTATTTGGCACATTGCAGAAAAGCAACAACACCAATCTAGGAATAAAGAATCCTTGTGGCTTCAATATGGGTTGAAACAGCTGGGGAAAGCCACACGTTTGGTTCCTGCAATCGTGGTTTGTAAATGTTAGGCTAGCGGCTTCATCATCTGTCAGCTTCCACAATCTGGCACGGAAAAGCCTTTCAGACTCAGAGCAAAAACAGCAGCAACAACAAACCTACTTTCTGCGGTAGATGCATCGCTTCTGGAACAGTTGAGCTGTATTTGTAGAATCACAGAATTGTAGAGCTGTAAGTGGCTCCAAGGCTCATCTAGTTCAGCTCCCAGCAATGCAGCAATCCCAGACAGATGCCCATCCAACCTGTGTTTGAAAACCTCCAGTGGAGGAGAGTCTACCACCTTCCAAGGTAGTCTCTTCCCCTGTCGAAGAGCTCTTACCATCAGAAAATTCTCC
The DNA here is from genome assembly GCF_951804945.1 of Podarcis cretensis. Classification (NCBI taxonomy): domain Eukaryota; kingdom Metazoa; phylum Chordata; class Lepidosauria; order Squamata; family Lacertidae; genus Podarcis; species Podarcis cretensis. Next base: position 69,777,915 of record NC_137177.1, read on the forward strand.
CTAATGTTTATTCAGAATCTCATTTCTTGTCATTTGAATCCATTGGTTTGGGCCCTACCCTCAGGAGCAGCAGAAAGCAAGCTCGCTCCATCTTCCTTGCTGCATACCTTTCAGATATTTGGTTGTGCGCAGTGCTGTTTTTCTAGAAAAAGAGATGCCGGAAATCACCATGAACGCCTCCTTTGTTCTTTTATAATGGCAATGGCATCCATCTGAGAGGTGTCAGAAACTGAGATCTGGTGAGTTCCAGCTGAAATAAGCTCTGGTTGTGAGGATATTTGGTTGTAAGAGGGGTCTGGTGGTTGGGACCATTCTCCCTCCCTCCCTCCCTCCCTCCCTCCCTCCCTCCCTCCCTCCCTCTCTCTCTCTCTCTCTCTAACCCAGCCTCCCCTTCACCATCCTGGGTTTGGAAGCCATCAGTGGGGCGGGAAGCACAATTTGCTTGGGGAGCACAGTGTGCAGGCTGAGGGGGAGACAGCAAAATTCAGCAGCAGGGGAAAGGTTCAGCAGCTTAAGGAAGCTTAGCCACTGATGCAGGCCATGCTGAAGGTCTCCAAGAGGGCCAGATGTGGCCCTCGGGATGCTCGCATGCATCCTAATTCTGCAGAATTCAGGAGTGACGTTTTGCGGGGCAGGACAAAGCAGCTAAATGACAAAGGAGAGGAAATGAGGGTGGGGATATCATTGCCCCTCATAACTGTGGGGCGCACTTGCATGTCCAAAAAGGTACTTTCCCCATATGTAGTGGGGTGGGTGATGTGCAGAATCTAGGGTGGAGGGGAACCTTTTCCAGCACCCTCCTGTCCTTATCAGCAAACAATGTTGAAGCTTCCTCATCCCCCTGCCCGGCCTTTGTTCCCATGGAAACCAACTGCTCTTTACCAGCCTGTGCGGGAGTGAGAAAGCTTGCCTGGGCGTTGCCTTTTATCAGCCCAGGTAACAGATATATAGCTTGTAAACATCGGCCTCCCACTCCTTTCCCCAGGGAAGGGAATTGGATGGGGTTGAGGGCATCATAATACCTGCTGGTCTCACCTTTGCTGGGAAGCCAAGCAAAAAAGATTCCTGCTTATGCAGGCTTTTGATTCCCTATGGATAGCTCAGTTGGTACAGCGTGAGACTCTTAACCTCAAGGTCATGGGTTCGAGCCCCACGGTAGGCATAAGATTCCTGCATTGCAGGGCGTTGGACCGAATGACCCGTGGGGTCCCTTCCAGCTGTGCAATTCCATGTGGCATGATTTTAGCCTCTTTTGATGTTGGAATGGGGTGGGGTAGGCAGTGGTGGCTGATGCCCTTTAGGACTGGTAGGGCAGAAGGCAGGGAGCCCAACAGTAGGTGGCGCCAGAGAGTCGATTGCAGCCAGAACCAACTCATTCTAGTTATGTCTCCGTCTTCTCCTCCTGCTGAGTTTTACAAGGGGCAGCACTGAGACTAAGGAGGAGGAAGCAGATGGGCAGTGTCACCTCCTGGACTGGTTGTAAGTGCGAAGGTAGCCAGGTGGGGGCAGGCTGAGGGCAGGCTGAGATTGGCGAGGCTGTGCCCCATTCACCATGTACCAACCTGAGCTGGTGGGGGGTGGGGTAGGGATAGGATCAGTCATTCCTCTTCTTTTTGACGGAAGGACTTATTATTATTATTATTATTATTATTATTATTATTATTATCATGGATTTTAAATATCTGATAACTTGTTCTGCATTTTAATATTTTGTAAGTCGCTTTGTAAAAAGCGATGAAACAACAGCAGCCTCAACAACAAGAACAGGAAAGAGATGTTTAGGAAGTACAGTAGAGGCAGTGGAATTCCGCCCCCCCCCAAAAAAAAGTCATTTTATTTTATTTATTATTCATTTATTAAATTTATATACCATCCTATACCTGGAGGTCGTAGGGTGGTTCACAGAAAATATCACAATATATAAAATCAAAATAAAAACAATAACCCAATAACACCCCCCCCCCCAGAAAAGAGACACATTTTAAAAGGACATAGGATATCAATCAAACCAGCCAAGGGCCTGGTTAAAAAGGAACGGTTTTGCCTGGCACCTAAAGGTATGTAATGAAGGCACCAGGCAAACTTCCTTGGGGAGAGCATTCCACAGATGGGGAGCCACTGCAGAGAAGGCCTGTTCTCCTGTTGCTACCCTCCAAACCTCTTGAGCAAGAGGCACATGAAGGAGGGCCTCCGAAGATGATATCACGGTCCATGTAGGTTCATATGGAATGAGGCGGTCCTTGAGGTATTGCGGTCCTAAGCCATTCTGGAAATCAGGAAGTATCTTAGAACAGGTGACAAACACTTTCCTTGAAGCCCTTCAAGCATTGCTTTTGTGTCGTACTAAATGCAAAGTTCACACTTGCCTGATTTCTGAGATGGAGCTGGTTGCACTCAAAATGAGATTAGGGGATGGGAGTGGGGCTAGCCTGGGTGGTTTTGTTTCTCGAGGCAAAACCCCTGTTGCCTGCCACTGCCATGCCCTGTCTTGCCTCCTTCTCTGCGGATGTGCCCTGCTACACCCCTCGTCCTCCTCTGCTGTGGGCGTGCTGTACTATGGCACACTCTCTCCACCACAGGGGGCATAGGCATGGCAGTGGGGAGTGCCTTTGGAGATGGTGGAAGGGACGTCGTATGGTCCCCTGTGGTGGAGGAGGCAGTACGCTCCTTGGGCCCAGATCTGCCGCCCGAGACCAACTCCTCACTTTGCCTCATGGGCAGGCCGGCCCTGGATAAGAAGAAACTGTCCCCCACCCTTGATTAGTTTTGCTAGCAATATCTGGGCACTTTTTCAGTGCAAAGAAAGCATGCCTGATTGGCTGGAATACTGGGCAGGAGCACTCCACACTGCAAGAAATAAATAAAATTGCAGTTCTGAATGGCAACATAAGTGATAAATGAGCCACGGTGCAGTGTAGATTATGGCTGGCGTGCAAATGTTTCATTTGTGTGCAGCCAATGGATGCTTACACTTTGATCAGGCAAATTCATGGACAATTGAAGCCTGGCAATTAGCTTTGATGCTTATATGGAAACCCCGCCTTCAGATGTGGTAGAACTCTGAATGCCTTTTTTTTAAAGGGTGGGGTGAACAACAAGGGACAATAGGGGAAAACTATAATTTCATGGCAATGACAAACCTAGACAGCATCTTAAAAAACAGAGACATCACCTTGCCAACAAAGGTCCGTATAGTTAAAGCTATGGTTTTCCCAGTAGTGATGTATGGAAGTGAGAGCTGGACCATAAAGAAGGCTGATCGCCAAATAATTGATGCTTTTGAATTATGGTTCTGGAGGAGACTCTTGAGAGTCCCATGGACTGCAAGAAGATCAAACCTATCCATTCTTAAGGAAATCAGCCCTGAGTGCTCACTGGAAGGACAGATCCTGAAGCTGAGACTCCAATACTTTGGCCACCTCATGAGAAGAGAAGACTCCCTAGAAAAGACCCTGATGTTGGGAAAGATTGAGAGCACAAGGAGTAGGAGACAACAGAGGACAAGATGGTTGGACAGTGTTTTTGAAGCTACCAGCTTAAGTTTGACCAAACTGCGGGAAGCAGTGGAAGACAGCAGTGCCTGGCGTGCTCTGGTCCATGGGGTCACGAAGAGTCGGACACGACTAAACAACTAAACAACAACATAATTTCATGACCTACCTTTCATGGAAAAGAGGAGACTGAGAGGGATAATGATAGCCATCTTCAGGTATCCCAAGGGCAGCCACATGGAAGAGGAGACAAGCTTGTTTTCTCTGGCTCTGGAAGGTAGGATTCGAACTAATGGCTTTGAGTTACAGGAAAGGAGATTCTGACTAAACATATGGAAAAACTTTCTGACATTAAGAACCATTTGACTGTGGAACAGTCTCCCTCGGGAGGTTGTGGACCCTCCTTCCTTGAAGGTTTTTAAGCAGAGGTTGAATGGCCATCTGTCATGGATGCTTTAATTGAGAATCCTGCATTGTAGGGGGTTGGACCAGATGACCCTACCAACGCTATGATTTTGTGATTCTATGACTCTACTTGTGGTCTTCTCAGAAGTTTTTGATCAGCCATTGTATGAAACAGATGCTGGACCAGATGGACCTTTGGCCTGATCCGACAGGTGTCTTCCTTATGCTCTGAGGAAGCATAAATCTATAGCTCAGAGTTGGAGGACTTGTGGTCCTGCAAATGTCACTGGACTACCACTCCCATCATCCCTGGCCATTGACCATGCTTACTGTGGCAGATGGGAGCTGGAGTCCAAGAACATCTGGGGGGCTATCCTCACAGTAAGATGACCTGATATAGGATTACCATTATGGACAAGGGGCTATAGATCTGGCCAGCACCCCAGTCACCAAGGACTAGAGTGGCTGTCTTGACAGCCAAACCCCAGCAGATGGCAGAATAATGCAAAGGAATGACTTCTTTTTCCAGCAAGTGCTCTTCTAAACCTTAAAGCAAAAGGAGGTTGCCTTGGCACAGTGATGGGGAGAGTGTGACCTCCAAGAAATCTCACCATCCCTGATCATTGGCCATGCTGGCTCAGGTTGATGAGAGTTGAAGTTCTATGAAATATGAAGAGCCATAGATTTCTCCACCTCCCTCCCTCCCTCCCTCCCTCCCTCCCTCCCTCCCTCCCTCCCTCCCTCTCTCTCTCTCTCTCTCTCTCTCTCCCTTCCTTCCTTCCTTCCTTCCTTCCTTCCTTCCTTCCTTCCTTCCTTCCTTTTGACTTGTATACTGCCCTTCATCCATAGATCTCAGGGCACTTCACAACATAAAATTATAATATAATAAAAATCAACATACATAATAAAAACAAAACAAAGACAAACCAATAATTACCCCAGCCACCCACCCTTCCCACAACACATGCCAAAGGTGATCGGGTGTCAGTCAGCCCAGGGCCTGGTTGAAGAGAAAGGTTTTCGCCTGGCTGGCACCTAAAGGCATATAATGAAGGCACCAGGTGAGACTCTGGGGGGGGGGGAGCATTCTTGTGTTGCCACCCTCCAGACCTCTTGTGGAGGAGGCACATGAAGAAGAGCCTCAGATTATTATCTCAGGGTCCAGGTAAGTTCATATGGAGGGAGGCAGTTCTTCAGCCATTTAAGGCTTTATTGGTCAAAACCAGCACTTTGAATTGGGCCCAGAAACTAATTGGCAGCAAGTGCTGTCGGGCCAGGATTGGTGCAAACTGTCTTGCCCTGATGAGCAACCTGGCCACCGAATTCTGCGCTAGCAGAGGTTTCCAAACCATCTTCAGAGGCAGCCCTACATTGCACTAATCTAGCCTAAAGGTTAACAACAGTAGTTAGGTTCTTTAACAGAAGTAGCCATGAACAGCCAGAAGCAGCTATGCTGGAACAGGCCTGAATTTCAGTACAAGGCAGAGTGTTGGAGGTGGGAAACAGTGAGACAGCCGAAGCAGATGGAGTCAATGGAGGAAGGTAGGTGGGGAACCCCTTTAGAAGCGGACAGGTTGGATCTCTCACAAAACCAATCTGCCCCTCTGCTGGAAGCCTGTTGGGGAGGAGGAGAGAGAGAGAGTCAGAAAGCAGAAAGGAGAAGAAAGAGTGTATGGAGGAAGATGCAGAGAGAAAAGGGGGAGAAGGTTCCTCCCTCCTCTTTTGAACTACTGTCCCTGCTTCTCTGTCCATCCCAGTTGTTAGCATTGGCCACTTCCTCCTGGTCCAGCGGAAGCAACTCCGGTTCACTTCCTACCCAGGAGGAGCTTATTGCTGCCTCTCACCTTATTGTCAACCCCATTGTCACCTTACTGGCAACTCCTTGTTGTTGTGTCTCAAGCCTACCAGGGAGACTTGCAAGCAATTCCCAGAATTCTCTTCTTGGGGTCTGCTGCTCAAGGAGAAAGCTTGGAGCAGGGAGGTAAGGCAATCGGGCTTGACTGAGCAGCTGAATGAATCGTGGACTCGCTTCCTCCATCAGGAAAGCCTGCTCCGCCCCTTACGGATCACAGGGAATTAATTTTCTTCCATGCCTGCCATGAGTGAGCAAGCAACAGCTGTTCTTGAACTGTATTTCCAATGTGAAATCTCTTAATGCATCAGGGAGAAAAAATCCCGCTGGCTCCATTTCAGTTGCTGGAATGGGAGCAAGTGGCTGCTCCAAGGCAGTCTATTTGGTGCGGTCCGTTCTGTAGCAGAACAAAAATTTAGCTGCATCTACCAGTTGAAAGATGGTAGAGGTGTCACTTTTCTTCCTAGGATGGGGACACATGCATGTCAAATATGGTAAATTGCTTTATGCCTGGTTAGATTATTGCTTCACTTGCTCAACCTTTATTTGGGAACTGATCAGTGCCTGACTGACAGCTTGTTCAGCATCATTTTTTTTAAAGTCTTCTTCCAAACTACATTTTAATATTTTAATATTTTAATGTTTCAATATTTTAATGTATTTTAATCTTGTTTTTAAGTTGTATTCATTCAACTTGTTTTTATTATTGCTTGTTAGCCACCCTGAGCCCAGCCTTGGCTGGGGAGGGTGGGGTATAAATTATTATTATTATTATTATTATTATTACTACTACTACTACTACTACTACTACTACTACATCTTCCCAGCTTCAGAAGTCATCATTGTGGCACCTGTGAAGGATCATGTACCCACAAATGCCTTCTCTGGCATGAACAGGGTTTCCTCCTCCTGCTCTGCTGAAGTTTGGCTTGAAAGAAACATTCTGTTGTAACCGACAGAAAAGGCTGTGGTCTTTTTCTTGGTTGCAGGGTGTGTGTGGTGCCCACAACAGCTTCCTCAGTTTGCAAATGGGCTGATGATGTTTGCCTAGCTTATTTTACTTTTATGTAGCCAGCATGGTCAGATCACTTCCTGGTGCAACTGGACTTCTCTGCGACCCATCCCTTCTGCAGGGAGGTGGGACCGATTCAGATGGTCCGCCCCCGCCCTGTGGAACGCCCTCCCATCAGATGTCAAAGCGATAAACAACTACCTGACATTCAGAAGACATCTGAAGGCAGCCCTGTTCAGGGAAGTTTTTAATATGTGACATTTTAGTGTATTTTTCATCTTTGTTGGAAGCCGCCCAGAGTGGCTGGGGAAACCCAGCCAGATGGGCGGGGTACAAATAAATTATTATTATTATTATTATTATTATTATTATTATTATTATTATTGCTCCAGAGCATCACAAAATCATTTTCTAACCAATGAGAACTGGTCATGTGATATTGTCACAAAGCCAATTCAGAGTGAAGGGAGTGCTCTCACTCTGAGCCATCATTGCACCATGTACTATGTCAAAGAAGCCAATTCAAAATCAGAGCCGCACCCACAAAGAGAATAGCTTGTCCTCACAACACTGTATAGTCAATCAGGTTTTAGCTGCTTAGTGATAGCGCAGATCCAATTCAGAGTGAGGGCAAAAAAGTAGGCGTGCTCACTCTGAACACACAAGCTGCAGCACCACTGTTCTCAACTTTTAAAAAGTGGCTGAAAGGGGGCACTTTGTATTGGACACTAAGGTGCTCATCAAATGTACTATTGGTAACTGTCGCTTTGAGATCCGGCTATATATTCGATGGGGCAAGGCAAGAATTGTTATTTCCCCTTTACGTTTATCTTGTGCTGAATTGCAACCTGCCTACTCAGTCCCATTTGCACCAGGCTTCTGGCTGAAGAGAGAACAGAGTAAGCCTGATTAGGGATAATCCACCTAGAGCTTAGTGAAAGTGTCTCATGCCGTTTGATCTAAGCTCATTCCGTGTAGCTCGGCACCTTCCTGACAATACAAAAAGCAGGGCTTGTTTTGGTTTGTTTGTTTTTTACCAGTGCTTCAAGAGACTCTCAGAGGACCCAAACAAAGCAAGGGCTTAAAAAGAGTTTTGCTGCATTGTTGAATATAACACAGTGTTGACATGGCACAACTTGAGCACCATTTAGCAGCGAGTAAAGAACAGCAAAAACAAAGTGCTCCTCCCTGCTCCTTGCCAGGGTTTGGGGGGTTTCTTTACCAGCTATTTCTGTCCCATATACGGTAAATCTCGTTATTCCATGAGCTTGATAGCAGGAGCTAGGCTTGAAGATGCTTCAAATGAAAATTTGGGGAAGCTACTCAGAATGGGGTTAGGGAGAACACTAAGGGGGTTTGGGTGGGTTTCTAGGAGCAGAACAGCAGGCCCAACACTTAGTTTGTTTCTAGAAAATGGGAGCCAGTGTGGTGTAGTGGTTAAGAGCGGTGGACTCATAATCTGGTGAACCGGATTCGCTTCCCAGCTCCTCCATATGCAGCTGCAGGGTGACCTTGGGCTAGTCACACTTCTCTCTGAAGTCTCTCAGCCTCACTCACCTCACAGATACAGATAGGTAGCCGTGTTGGTCTGCCATGGTCAAAACAAAATAAAAAAATTCCTTCCAGTAGCACCTTAAAGACCAACTAAGTTAGTTCTTGGTATGAGCTTTCGTGTGCATGCACACTTCTTCAGATACACATTTTGTTTTCACCTCACAGAGTGTTTGTTGTGTGGGAGGTAGGGAAAGGAGATTGTTAGCCGCTTTGAGACTCCTTAAGGGGAGTGATAAAGCGGGATATCAAATCCAAACTCTTTTTCTTCTTCTTTCTTCTGCCTTTCAGCACAAAGGCGCCAAAAGTAAAAATACAGAGAAAACCAAAACAGACATTGAATAGCTTTGATAATAAAGAACAATTCCAGCTTCTGTCAAGCCCAATGTCCAGTGAAACAAATGTGGGTTTTTTTAATTGTTTGCCAAAATACCTCATTCATTCACTTGCTTGCAGTATTTATGCCCTTCCTTTAGCCAAAAAGGCTCTAAGAGCAGCTTGCAAAAATTAGCTCTGAGACAATTCTCTGCCCTCAGGGTAACAATATAAAATGCAATGACTCAGGAGGAAAAAAGAACAGGAGAAAAGAGAGGGGGAAAGAAAGCTCAATTACAAGTTCTTTAAGTTACAGTTATTAAAGTTACAGCTGACACCAGTGCTGGTTCTGTCTGCCTTGCCTTTGATAAAGAGTAGTTCCTCTTCTGACGTGGGTGGTGTTGTGGGTTAAACCACAGAGCCTAGGGCTTGCCGATCAGAAGGTCGGCAGTTCGAATCCCTGCGACGGGGTGAGCTCCTGTTGCCAGGTCCCTGCTCCTGCCAACCTAGCAGTTCAAAAGCACGTCAAAGTGCACATGGATAAATAGGTACCGCTCCGGTGGGAAGATAAACAGTGTTTCTGTGCGCTGCTCTGGTTTGCCAGAAGTGGCTTAGTCATGCTAGCCACATGACCCAGAAGCTGTCTGCGGACAAAGGCCGGCTCCCTCGGCCAATAAAGCGAGATGAGCGCCACAACCCCAGAGTCGGTCACAACTGGACCTAATGGTCAGGGGTCCCTTTACCTTTACCTAGTTCCTCTTCTGAAGGATTCTTTCCTACCCCCAAATATCCAGGAGCAGAACTGGTTGCAGTCTCCAGGCCAGATGGGCAGGGTTGGGTCTGCCACACAGTTCTTCCCTTGGCAAACTAACTTGATGGCAGTTGGACAGCATCCATGAGAGACCATTTTGCTATCCCCCTATTTAAGCCATGGGTGCAAAGGGGACCTTGACCCTTGAGCTGTTGGTTCAGAAAAATGCAGCATAGAAAGGAGAATTCTTAGATGGCAAGATCCAGGTTTGGGTCAAGCACTTTTTGATGAGAGAACCCTAGTGGTTCACAAAATATGCAGCAAGGTAAAGCATGGAAATATAGGCTATTAGATCTTTAAAATTTGCCCTTCTCCGTGAGTTCCAAAATTTCCCTCTTCCCTCAGCATAGGAAAAGACCACACATTTGATAAGTTAAAAATGGTTTACTTACAAATTGTCCAAAGGTCAAATTCATGTGCTTCAGAAAACTTGCACAGGCGGTAGAACTTAGCTTAGTTACAAAGTGGTGAACATTCCTAGATTATTGGTATAGGAACTCAAGATTGGCTAGTGAGAGCCATGTGGTCTGAGCTGGAGCAACCAGCTCAAACCTCTTCACACCCTGAGTTTTTCATGTAGGCTGGGGGAGGGGACATTGAGCTTTATTTTCTCCCAAGGTAGGGGGAAGTGACATAGCTAAGCCTGGCAGGACAGCTTACTTATGATTTTAACCCCTTTCGTGCATTAATTAGACTTAAGCATGTTGGTTATATGAGGCTAGTTATCACACATGAGCCTCCAATCAATTGGCAGGGCAGGTGGACACAGAGAAAGACTGCAAATGTTTATCTAAGTGCATAGGTTGGATCTTATCCATGGGTAGGCAAACTAAGGCCCGGGAGCCGGATCCGGCCCAATCACCTTCTAAATCCAGCCTGTGGACGGTCCGGGAATCAGCGTGTTTTTACATGAGTAGAATGTGTCCTTTTATTTAAAATGCACCTCTGGGTTATTTGTGGGGCATAGGAATTCATTCATTCATTCATTCATTCATTCATTCATTCATTCATTCATTTTTTCAAAATATAGTCCACCCCCCCCCCCAAGGTCTGAGGGACAGTGGACCAGCCTCCTGCTGAAAAAGTTTGCTGACCCCTGATCTTATGGGTATCATTGGACCCCAAGATTGATACTGGTAATGATACTAGGTCATATTGTAACATAGTGCATAGTTAAACTATCAAACGGGCTCCAGTAGGAGGCAGTGATGGCTGCCAACCTGAATGGCTTTAAAAGACGATTAGATGAATTCATGAAAAGGGCTCTCAATGACTACTATTCATGATGGTTATGTTCTTCCTCCACTGCTGATTTCAGCATGCTTCTTCTTCTTCTGTTGTTGTTGTTTAGTCGTTTAGTCGTGTCCGACTCTTCGTGACACCATGGACCAGAGCATGCCAGGCACTCCTGCCTTCCACTGCCTCCTGCAGTTTGGTCAGACTCATGTTTGTAGCTTCAAGAACACCGTCCAACCATCTCGTCCTCTGTCATCCCCTTCTCCTTGTGCCCTCAATCTTTCCCAGCATCAGGGTCTTTTCCAGGGAGTCTTCTCTTCTCATGAGGTGGCCAAAGTATTGGAGCCTAGCTTCACGATCTGTCCTTCCAGTGAGCACTCAGGGCTGATTTCCTGAAGAATGGATAGGTTTGATCTTCTTGCAGTCCATGGGACTCTCAAGAGTCTCCTCCAGCACCATAATTCAAAAGCATCAATTCTTCGGCGATCAGCCTTCTTTATGGTCCAGCTTTCACTTCCATACATCACTACTGGGAAAACCATGGCTTTAACTAATGGCTTCTTCTAATCAGTGCTTTTCCCCCTGTGGGTACTCGGGGATATTCCCTGGGTGTACTCAGAGGTACTCAGATATCCCCCCCCCCCAAGAAAAGCACTGGTTAAAAGTCTAACACTAACTGTAACAATTTTCTTTTTTCTAGAAATGTCTCCAAAGTTTTGTCTAACGGAGGCCAGTTTTAAAAGATGTGTCTCTTACCGTGCACCGATTTGATTGAAATTACTGGTTTTTAGCATTACAAATTTTGCGTGATTCTATCGCAAAGCTTTTCTTTTTTTCTTTTGCAGGCGTTATTGCACAGATCAGTATGTAATCCTCGCTGGGTGCAAATTCATAACCAGGGCGCCCCCACCTCCCACCCCCCCTCTCTATTTTTCTAAATCCTGCAATTGGAAATTGCATTCCCATCATATTATCACTCAGCACATAATCTCCCCCAAAGCTCCGCAGCTGACATGCCCAGACCGCAGGATTTGGCCTCCAACTATGATTTTCATTTGCTAGATCCAAAAGAGATGAAATGCTGAGATTCAGGTCACTGCAGCAGCTTGAGCCAAATGATCCGTAGCCTTGCTCCTGTTTCGAGGCAGTGCATGCAGGGAGCAAGCTGGGAGCCTGCTGGGTCAGCCAAGGCAAAGCTCTACCCCCACTCCCTGCAGTGAAGGAAGCAGCAGACAGAAGCAATGCTTCGCTCCAGCCACAAAACCCAAGAAGCTGCTTTCTCAGTATTGCCTACACAGATTGGCAGCAAGAATCCAGGGTTCTAGGCAGCCCTATTGGAGATGTCCAGGATTGGACTGGGGACCAT